>NC_042619.1:18668137-19868137 GCF_901001135.1 Rhinatrema bivittatum
GGAGAAGGGGATCCTGGTAATGAAGAGGGGGAAGAGAGAAACAGGGATGGGGGAAGAGGAGAGAGAGGGAAGATTGGGGAGGAGAAGGGAAGAGTCTGAGAGGGGGAGAAGTAGAGAGGATCTGGGATTGAGGGAAGGAAGGAGAGAGGGTGTGGGTTGGGGAGAGAGGGAGAGGAAGGATGTTACCAGGATATGTGGGACTGAGGGGGGGTCGGGGGAGGAAGAATCCACATTGGGAGATATGGAGATGCCCCTTCCCCCCTCATTAGCCCTGCTCCTTCTTTGCGTCTCCTTTCCCTCCCCTCCACCTCTGGGCCTGGCTGACTGCCCCTACACTCGGGCAGGTTGTCCAAGGGTGGAGGGGAGGATATGCAAGTGGGCCAGGGGGTACACAGCTTGCCTATTTCCCCTCCATCATCATCATCATCACCCCCCCCCCCCCCCCACTTGGCACTCTGAATGGCAAGTCCAGTTTGCCCATCCATATGAACAGCTCTGAGTGAGGGAAAGAGGGAAGGGAGCAGGCCATCCCACTCCCGAATTAGATCGACTCTGCTGTGCTTGACTCCCCATTTCCCTGGGGACCTGGCAATTCCACAACAAAGGCCAAAATTTGCAACCCTTGCCACAGAGCTATAGGGACCAGGGGCCCTACCAGAACTTCCCCACAGAATTACAGGGATGTGCATTAATTTGAAACAAATGGGTAAAATACAATGATTTTGACCATTTTTGTTTTATTTGTAGCCCCCAAAACAAATGGAGAGTGCCCAGAATATAAACACATTTTTTTAAATTAATTTATGTTTCCCCATTCAAGACTATAGCCCATAGAAAAGAATGCAAGGAGACTGGGGGTTTTCTCTTGACGATAACTAGCAACCAAGCAATACCTGTGGGTAGTAATCTAAGCAGAGCTGAGGCGGGAGAAGTAAGCAAGTAGACAGGATGGAGGATCAATCAAGGTGAAACATTTTTTTAACTAGCCTATAGCTGGCAGTTGGTTCAAGTGATGCTGATGTCCTCTCACTGAAAGGTATGATCACGTGCAAAGAAACTCCATTTTCTCTGTCTTTTTGGAAGCTGTCTTAGAGGGAAAGAAAAGGTTCTTGAAAAGGAGAGAGAATAATTTTGACATTGCAAAGGGCTTGTTGTTATCTTCACTGCTGCAGTCCCAGGGCTCTCACTGTCAGAGAGAGACAAGCACTGCATTCTGTCTTTTCATTGGGCAGTGGAGACAGAAAAGCAGTTAACAGGAGAGATTTCTTTTTGTCTCTGACTCTGCACAGTGTATTGCTTATAGTGCCATCTGCAGAGTTAGAACAGAAAAGCAGCCTTGCCAACATTTGTCAATTTCTCCTCTGTCTGACACTTTTTTGTGTGTTTACAGAAAGAGCAGTGCATGCACAAACACTGTGTATATGTGTGGGTTTGTGAGAGAGAAGTTTTTGCACACTGGAAGGAATAGCCAGATAACAAGGTGTTTGTGCCATTGGCAAGATGCTAACTTAACTGGGCAGCACTTGCTCAGCACCAAAGAGAATTCAGTCTGTCAACTTGGTTTTGTGTTAACGCTAATCTTCAAGGCTTCAGCCTCCATTACTCAAATCCCAAATCTACTTTCTGCTTGAACAGTGCTTCTGAACCCTGGTCCAATGCACTCTAACCAGTAAAATATTCCTCCCTCCCTGCAGTATTGTGAGAGTCAAAGGTAACATCCGCATACACAGCATTGGCATTCTCAGTTGCAAAAAAACACAAGGAGGGAGTGACCCACTTCAGTTTATGGGGAAGCAAAGACTTATTAACGTGCAGCAATGTCTACGAAGGGAAAAAAAAAGAGCCACATCTGAATAAAATGCATGAGCCGTGGGGCTGGACAGACCTGGGGCTGGACAGACGTGGCTTCCATTCCTGAGCCAGACCCCCTGCTCCTTGAGGCAGCCCCGAGGTGGTGCCCACAGCCCTGGTTGGGGGTAGGGTGGAGGGGAAACATCAGCCATCGCCCAGCAGCGACACCTAAAGACCAGACTGAGGCACCACACTGGCCGAGTTCCGGAGCCAGCTGCAGCTTGCAGCCCCCCCCGGCTGAGGACCGATGCTGCAGTGACATGGAGGAGGGTGAAAATTCCCATGTAGTTCCAGAGGAAGACTCATAGCACCGTAGCCTAATAGAGGCCGGTTACCAGTGAGCTGGAAGCCAGAGGATCTGCCAAGCCAAACACCCCTGCAAAGAGTGAATTGTGCACGTGTAAGCATTAATGTAATGACTACAGTACTTGAATGTAATCCGCTTTGAAGTGCTGAAAAGCGGAATCCAAAAAAAAAAGATAATAATAATGTAATGAGGAAAGCTAAACAGAGCGTTCTGTCTGATAAATGCGAATTCACGACATGCAAGGAATCCTTCCATACATCCATTCACCAAAACTACCTCTGGGGGTTACGATGATGCCCCACTGCCTGCACGTTAGGAAGCTACTCAGGGCCTTGCTATTTAGGGAGACATCCAATAGCCTTTCATGTACCCCCTTTATGTTTTTTGATTGATATCATTTTGTCTAGCAAGAGATGTCTTATTCAGCTAGGGTTGGGTGCATACATAGACAATGTTTTGTAGCTGCCCTGCTATCTGTGGGTGGTTTTCGAGAACGATGGATTAGGTGATCCTGCGATGCATGAAGAAATGTGACTTGGTCAATGACAATCCTGAGGCCTGCTGTCTAGAGTAGTGAGGCAGGGATTTATAGACTGCTTTCACTGTGAATTCTTCATTTTTCTCCACTTTGTTGGCCTGTGTACTGTTTTATATTGCTAGTCTGCCTGTTATTTGGTCTGTAGTTTCATTTATGACCAGTTACTGGTATGGAAATGATTATTACTGTAAACTCTTAATTGTACTTCACACTGAGGGACCAAAATAAATAAAATAAGCAAAGATTTGTGTATGAGGATTTTTCCCCTAAAGTTTTCCTCTAGTGCAGACTTTGTAAGTTTCAATACCTTTTTATATCATTATTAACAAAGCAGACGGGGCTGTCGAGCCCACCTCGGTCCCCTCTTCAGATGCTGCTTCCTATTAGCGAGGAGAGAGGGCGTGATTGTGCTCAAGGTGGGCATTAAGAAAGCACACTCAAGGAACAGCAGTAGGCTGGGTTACTGCATGGCAATCAGAAATGAGGGGCCCTGGTTTCAAGAGTTTCGACAAACATTGCATAAAGAAAAACAGGGCCGAGGGCTTGCAAAACACTTCCTCATCGTGTGACTGACTGCAGCAAACCCATGCATTAAACGCCACGTCATCACCAACATCTCCCAGTGCTCCATTAAATCACAGAACTATTTTTTGCCTATACTTTTGTAGCAAGGACACCGTAAAATGGAGTTTGTGAGGATGGCAACAAATGGCACTAAACCAAACACAATTTTCAGTGTCATCATGTCTTTTTCCTGACAATGGCCTGGATTTATCAAAATGCACCAAATATCACATGCGATAGGAAAAGGGGCGTGTTTTATGGTAACAAGCAGTTTATCGCAAAGTGCACTATCTTAGCGCTTCACATAGGGATTAACGCAAACTACCTGGGTAACATCAAGCTAGATTGAGAGAACACTGCACAAATCTCATCTTTGGGTGACTTTCCTCACTCCGAAAATCATCAAATCTTCACAAGAGAGCACTGTTCTGTTCGTACGTCGCACTCTGAATGTCAAACCTCTACACTAATACCTAAACCTCACCTCGAGTTACTAGGTGGGCCTCATATAGAGGTATAAATACCTACCTAATATGAGAGCCTTATAGCTAATCTATCTCTCTCTCTCTCCCCTCCCCCTAGCAGCTGAAAACACCATATGTTATAGTGTTTTCGCATGCGATAAAGGCGTTTTCGCATGAGTTAAAGCTGCTTTTTGCATGAGAAAATGCCTTAACACATGCGAAAATGCCATATAACACTTTGATAAATGACCCCCTATGTATTCAGGCGCTGGGTGGTGTTTGTGGTACATTTTGGTTATCAGACTGCATACATCCAAAGGATAAAAGTCCCACGGAGGTACAGGATCCCACAACTGATGTCTGACTGTAAATGTACTCCTACGAACGTACACATGAAGAGATAAAAACCTAAAAGAGAATTCTAATGGATAAATCAATCTCATCATCCAGAAAGATGAAAGGTCCTGCCTGGCTGAAAAAGTACCTTGGAGATCAATCTATCCCTCCATCAGTAATCCCCCCCCCCCCCCATTCCTGTAAAGGACCTGGAAGGCTCGTTGATACCAGTAAGATGACAAGTGGCAGCTGGGCCTGTCTGGCAGGCTGCAGGTTCTGTGATAATGGAAATGCAGGTGCTCACATAGTCAGGTCTGTCTTCCTACAAGGCTTGCTAATAATGCTAACTATTTAGAACATAATGGATAACAGAAATCAAAGCTATCAGCTGGGTCTGTCTGGCAGGGTGCAAGTTCTGTAATGACTAGAAGTCCTAGGGGAAGCACGGACAACCACTTAGCCAAATCTGGCAGAGTACCTAGACGGTCAGGTGTATGGTTAGCAGCCATGCTAGTATTGCTGCCTGTTTATAGATTATTACAGAGCCTTGTGGTTAGGTATGGGAAAGGTGGGGGCGGGAGAGAACTAAGAGGGGTTTTGCATGCTCATCTACTACAAAGGAAGAGAAAATATAAATCGTCCTGAATAATGAGAAATCTTGTTCTGTGGCAAGCAGCTGCAATGTATACTTAGCAGCACCGCGGACAGGATAACTGGGCAGACGGGATGGTATTTTTGACACCTTGATCTCCGTACAAATCCCTGGGGCACTCCACCATTTACCTCTCACCTCTGGGAAAACTGACCAGTTGGTCTTAGTCTTGGTTTCCTAGCCTTTAACCATTTACAGCCCACAGTAAAGACATTACCACCCCTCCCATGACTTTTTATAATTCCTCCCTCATGAAGGACTTTATCAAATGCTTTCTGAAAATCCAAATCCGCTACACCAACCAGCTTGCTTTTATCCAGATAGCTATTTATACCTTCAAAATGGTCTTTCTTCTGCTGCCGTTAGCACAGCTGAGAGCATCCAGATTTTGCGGTCAGCACCACAAGGATCTTGGCGGCTAAGCAAGTTTGCTGGAAAATCTCATAGGCATCAACCATTTTGGTTAGCCTGAGAGCTATTGTCCCTCGTCTGGGCGACAGAGTATCGCCACAATTTTACCATTATAGCTCTCCTGTAAGTTACATTTGTATCAATAACCCAAGGAAATATTCAGAGAGAGTAAGGGATTAGCAAAATTTGTTTTGTAATGAATATAAACGGATACAACTATCTGTAATTTTTACTCCAACAGCACACTCTGTCATGCTACGGAGAACCCAAATACGAAAAGGCCAAAATGTCCAAAACTGACACCTTTTGTTTCAAAGGACAAACGTTTCGGGTACATTCCTGAAAACTACAGAAAGATCCCAAAGCGTCTGTCCTTCGGATCCCTGACTTAACTAATGCCTCCTTCTGAGAAGGTTAAAGTGCACTGGAACTGCTCTTCAAAAGCTTCCAGGAAAGGCCCGGTGGCTTCCTCGACCGTGACATCCCTGTTGAGCTCCCGGCTCAGAGAGGTGACCCCTTTCCCTTCGAGTCCACACGGAACGATGTGGTCAAACCATGTTAAGTCCATATTGCAGTTCAGAGCCAATCCATGAGAAGTGATGAATCTTCCGCAATGGACGCCTGGAAAAAAAACAGAGATCCAAAAGCCAATGTCACATAGGCCAGAAATAGAAGCACGTGACACAGAAACCATACATAACAGCTGTTTTCCTTTCCCGTCACCCCACCTTGATCGGTGGCATTTTCCTGGCCCACCCTCAACCAATATGCTGAAAGATGTTTGAATGAAATGAATTTTCAGACCTGCGGGCAATAACAGGGCCGAAGCTGTGACAGCCTTATTACTGCTGCTCACTGATTTCAAACTTGTGCCTGATGTGAGTGCTGTGCTCGGCTTTTGAAATCCCTGAGCAAACTTCCCTTACACTTCATTTAATAAGTGCACCCTCCCATCTCCCTTAATATTCATGGCAACAGCATCATTTCATGAGGGTCGCTGTGATGTCTGGAGGAAACTGCAAAATCTCATGGTGTGAGTCGTGGTCGAGAAATCTTGCACACTGCACCGATTTTGGCCACGACCGTGTTTTGGGGATACTTGTAAAATACAGCGCTAGCAAATTTAGAACGAACATGAATTTCATTCGTGTTCGAACTTCTCTGGTGTCGGACCACTGAAGAAAAGTGTTCGCTCTTGGCACGACACCTGTACAACAAGCCCCAGGAATGGGGAAGCTCCATATGAAAGATTGTGCCTGTAGGGATTAAGGTTTGTTTTTTTTTAATGAAATTTTCTTTATCATGACAGTGAACACTTTCATTTGTTTTACTGCATTCCGGTGCTAAGATCCCTCCAGGATCACAGGGACCTGCTTGATCCCTCAGACAAAAAGGCTGAATTAACTCAAGACTGAAACTTCTGAGCATGGAGCACGCCACAATTATGATGTGAAACCAAAATTCAGATGTAATTTGGAATTACTTGTTAACTACTTGCTATTTGAAAACACTTTGCTTTAGGGTAAAAGTCACAGAGCATCCATATCTTGGGAAATTTTGGGGCCGATGCAATGAATGTGCACTGAAAGCAGGCGTTTGAACAGTCAGCACCCATTTTCTTTAATGTGCCCCCCCCGCGTTGGACGTGAGTTGTAGAGGCGCTAATACCCGCGTCCAACTGTGGGTTATACAGTGCGCGTCCAACTGCGGGTTATAGTGTGCTCAGTTGAGTCTGAGAAATCTTTCATGCTTGCACAACCTACAACGTGCCCCAGCAGCTTCCGCCTTAAGCCTAATGACTGGCAGGGGCTAAGACTTGCAGCTTCACAACTTATGCCAAACCCACTTTTTTGCTCCAATATTTCCAGTACCCAGGCAGGGACATAAAAGGCTACAGGAGGGGCTCCCACCTCACTCCCAGGGCAACCGAACAGGCTGTTCCAGTCCGGGTTTGGTTCCCCCCTCCTCGGTGCATGATGGGAGTTGTAGTTCTGATCCCTGCCCCCGCACCGCTTGCCTCACCACATAAGGAGATTGCATTCAAAAGGAAAAAAACTGTGAGTTTGAACGTCAGAACTACGATTCCCTGCGTGCACCGGGGCAAAGTCAGGCCTGGCTCCAGCCCCCCCTCCTCCTCCTCACCGATGGCGCAGATCTTGTCGTCCCGCACCCAGACGCCCGTGTCCGGGGAGCGGCGGGCCTGCACCTCGAAGCGGCGGCACAGGCCGAGGGCGGTCTCCTCCAGCTCGGCCACGTAGGCGCGCAGGGACAGGCGCAGGGCGCGCAGGTCCAGCAGCGGGTAGCAGACGAGCTGGGCCCGTGGAAGGTGACCAGGCCGCCGCGCTCGGTGCGGTGGAAGGCGGCGCCCAGCCGCCGCAGCCGCGCCTCCTCGGCCTGCGGGTAGGGCCCCCGCCGGAGGCCCACCGTGTAGACGGGCTCGTGCTCGCAGAGGAGCAGCGCGTGGGGAGGGGGCGGCCGGGGCTCCGCTCGGCCCTCGCCGCGGGCCTCCAGGTGCCGGCGCACGCCGCGCCGCTGCAGCTCCAGCCCCGCCGCGTACGGGAGGCGGCCCAGGCGCAGCACCTGCACCACAGGCCGAGGCCCCGGCCCTGGCCTCATGCCTGGCGGAGGGAGGGGGAGCGGGCGGCAGTCACGAGGTCGGGACTACCGCCTCCCCGCGGTCCTTCCGGTAGGCTGATTCGGGCCAGCAGGCGGCTGAAGTTCGGATTTTTTTTTTTTTATTATTATTATTGCCCAGCGATGGCGACATCGAGAACTACAACTCCCTACATGCAAAGGGGCAAAACCAGGACGGTCGAGCTGGCGGGAAGTGGCAGCCTGGGCAGCAAACAATTACATTTCTGGCAATATTATGGGGAGGGGAAATAACCTTTATTTCTTGGGTGTGTGTAACATAGGAGTAGCCTAGTGTTTAGAGCAGCAGACTGGAATCTAGGGTTTAAATCTCACTGCTGCTCCTTGTGACTTTGGGCAAGTCATTTTACTCTCCATTGCCTCAGGCACAAACTTAGCGAGTGGTTTACCAAAGGTTTTCTACCATTTTGTCTATGGGGAAAATGCTTAGCAAATATGGCCCTTATATTGTAAACCTCCTGGGGAGAAGGAAATACCAACTGTACCTGAATGTAATCCTATTTGAAGTGGCTGACCAGTCACAAAAGGTGGAATACAGAAATAAAATATAACTTACCAGAGAACTGCAAATCCCAGAATTCTGGTGGATATGAACAGAAATGCCAGAACTGAATCATAGGATCCCCAATGGCTTTGGAGTTGGCAGAATTGACTTCATGTTAACAATCTAGGGTCATGAGATTTTGATCCAGTGCTAATTTTTAATATACCCTAGTACATACAGACTAGTTTGGGATGGGAGTCAAGTGGCAAGGTCGGTCTCTTATGATAAGAGTTAATCTGGCAAAGCTGTGACAAGTAGATGTGCTTTAGTGCCAAGGTTTTATCTGACTGGGCTCAGGACTTCACCAATAAAATATTACTTAACGAGGGTAATTTTCAGAGTGACTTGCTTAGGTAAAACAGGGTTTTACCCACAAAATATCCCTTTTGAAAACTACCTGGCCAATATGTGTGTAAGCTTAATCATTTCGGGACGAGGTGCACTGGGGAGTTGTGGGGGAAGGTTTTAATTTCCCTGAAAACATTCCCCATACAAAGCAGCACGTGGAACTTTGTGCATGTAAATTTTGTAGGAGAATTTTCAAAGTGAGCATATGTGCGGAAGTTTGCTATGAATATTGATGTAACTTGGACACATGGTCCACAGATTTATGCAAACTGTTAGAAAATTGCCTTCTAAAAGTCTTAATTATTGATAATGCTAACATTTCTGCGTTGCACCAAATCCTAATAGAAATAACCTTGCTATGTCTCAAGTAGAAAGCAGCTTGGAATCGGGACTTGGGGAGTCATACTTTGGATGATTAATGTGTTGGTATTTGGTCACCCAAGCAGGAGCTTAGTTTTGGGGCACTTGCCAGGTTCTTATGGCCTGGATTGGCCACTGTTGGAAACAGGATGCTGGGCTTGATGGACCCTTGGTTCTGACCCAGCATGGCATATTCTTATGTTCTTATGAGAGAGACCGGGCAATTGTATCTCATGATTTGAAAGTAGCAAAACAGTGTGATAAGATGGTGGCCAGAGCTAAGGTAGTATAGGGAGAGTCCTCATTGGTGAGACCTCACCTTGAATACTGTGTTCAATTCTGGGGTCCGAACTCCAAAAGGATATAGACAGGCCAGAGAAAGGCTATTCAAATGGTGCAAGCTTTGCACCAAATGCCCTGTGTGATGAGACTGAAAGACCTACGTATGTATATTTTGGAGGAGAGAAGAGATTGGGGGTATTTCTATTTATTTAGATTTATATTCTGTTTTTTTTGCATTTCAAAGGGGATTACATTCAGATATAGGTAATTCCCTATCCCCAGAGGGCTTACACTCTGACAGAGACATTCAAATACAGGAAAGATGATAAGGTACAGGAAGTACAGGGTTTTTTTTTCCAGTGGAAAAGAAATTGTAGACTAGGGTATATGATATGAAACTCCAAGGAGTACTCGGGAAGAACATCATGAAACATTTTTTTTACACAAAAAGGGTGGTAGATGTGTGGAGCATCCTCCTAGAGCAGGTGGTGGAAGTTAAAATGGTAAAAGGTCTTCAAGAAGACATGAGATAAACAGAGAAGTTGCAAAAATCCTGAAGAGATAACCAAAGCGCGACCTGCGTCACCAGGTCATGTAGATAGCCAGGTTGTGTAGCAGACTACTACTCCCTGGAGATTGACTGGGTCAGTGGTGGCGGCGGCGGTACTGGCTGAGCGTGGAAGGTTAAGCCCAAGCCAAACATAATAGGCCAGCAAATATTAATTCGGATCTGTGGTTACTGCCATGTTTTGGGCCAAGAAGGGAACTGCAGAGAGGAGCATTTAGGATTGGATCCAACAGGTTAAAGTACGCTGGACGAGAACAGGCACAATGAAATGAGATCAATCGATACCAACTTTAATGCCAAGAACTGCATCTCATTCTGATTCACCTAGGAGGCGACAACCTGGGGACCTGCAAGAGAGTTGAGTTTATAGTAAGAATTAGGAAAGACTTGGATAACATCTTTATTCTGATTGTTTGGTTGAATATCATCCCAAGGTGATGGATGTGAAATAGGTGAAGTTGAGAAGAAAATGGGTAATTTGGAAGGTATCTAAACTTGTTTAGGGAGATGAGAGCAGGGCATGGAAGTGTCAGGTTGTTAGCCAAAGGATAGGAAACGGGTATCTTCTCCCTGAACGCAGGGTTTATTCATTACAAAAAGGTAACATTCAATTTGCCATCATTAACCAAAGCATAATAATAACAGGTTCACACTACCCCCAGTCAGTCCAGGTCAGAATATTCCAGTTAGCCTTCGCTTTTATTATGAATATACTACAATGAGATTCAGCAGGATTAGGGATCTTCCTCATCCGGGATCCACAGCGTGACTCGCAGCCTTCAAGTTCCTGCTTCCCAGTTGCCCTTTTTCAAGGTCAAAAGCCCAATCAGATTACTCGGGGTGTGGGCATTGGCCTCAGACTGGGGCCAGTACCCCTTTCAGCTCCTCACAAAGAAATCTCCAGCCTCTGACGGGGCAGACCCCAGTTTGAGGCTGGCTTGAGCACCTTCCTGCCCTGACAGTTATAGACTTAAACTAGCAGCTGGGTCTGTCTGGCAGGCTGCAAGCACAGTAATAACTTTGCTCATGTAGCCAGATCTCTCTGGCAGGCTAAACAGGAGACCTAAGAGACCAGATTTTTTTGAGCAACAGGCTTTGCGGTTTGACTTTGGAAGAGAGGAGTACTGGGCTGTGAATGATTCTTTATGGTCATCTACCCAAGATGATGGCGTGCTAAGGGAGGAGACAAAAAAAAAATGTGTCCTGGGTAGGGAGTGATATCTAACCAGTGGTCAGGCTCTTGCTGGCTGCTGGGCTACATCCTTAGCAGTGAGGACTGAGATGACTGGACACAGGCAGTGCAGTCTTTTTGTGCCATCATCTACTATGTTACCAACATTTCCGTCTGTACTCGAATCACGGGAAACCAGGGTAAAGTCATAGGTTCCACAGTGTCTTTGGATATCCTCAAACATCTTCCCGCTGTTGGAGATACGGTGCCCTATATGGAAGGCTTGGTTAGGTGACTGCCCCTCCCTCCCAGAAAAAAATGAGAGAAATACTTTTTGGCACATAACATTAGAGCAATGCCGCATTTCACTTCTTTCACACATTTTTTAAGCCATTTAAAAATAGATGTACAATATATGTTAAAATGTTTGTTTATAGTAAGTGTTTTCTACCTGTGTGTTTCTCCATGTCTTCATCTCCTTCCTTTTGACACTACTTTTCCTTTCTTGTCAGTTGATTCCATCTTGTTCTTCTCTGTGCTGTCTCTTCTCTTGCCTTCCCTTGCTCATCTTATTGTTCCATTTTCTAATTCCATTTCTTTGGGCCCCTCTTGAACCTCACAGCTCTCCATCTCCCCCCCCCCCCTCCAACTGTCTCTTTACCCATTCCTGCAGGCCCTTCTCTACATTCTCCATCTCCCCATCTTAGTCACAGCAATTTTCAACATCTGCAAACTCGTCTTCCATTTCCCTTTGCCTCCATTTCTTCTTCACCCCACAGCTTCCAGATCCCCTTCATAGTCTGTCTCCCTCACATCCTGTCTTAGTTTCTGTTAAGATTTCAGCTGCTATGCAACCTCCTCGTACCCTCTCTGATGCCTCCCTGCCACCAGAGGTCCCCATGGAGCTACTACAGCTCTCGCTCCACTTGGAGTCCCTATGCTCCCATTACTCGGCAGGGCTCAGCTTATTTAACCCTGCCTCTTGCACAGCTCAGAGCCTTGCTATTGAGTCTGCTTGGCTCCCTACTTGGCCCCGTCTTGCCTTGGACTGCTTTCTGGCCTCTGGGCCTTCCAGATTGTCTAGTCTTGCCTCATGACCTTCTTCCTTTACCATACCATGTAGCTTTCTCAGGCCTTCCTCCCCGGCTTTGCCCTGTGGCCTTACTGGTCTTCTGCTTTAGTCTTGCCTTGTGGCCGCAGGGCCTTCTGGATGCTTTGTGGCCTAAGGGGCTTCCTGTACTTTCTCTTGATGTCTACTTAGGCCTTCCATTGCTTTGTCCCTTGGGGCTTTCTTTGCCTAAGGTGCTTTCAGGCTTTTATGCTTTGTGTTCTGTGGTACTTTGTCTTGTCCTGTCTGATCCTTTCATAGTCTGTCCTGTCTAAGCCTTGGTTCCAGCCTTACCTGTACTTTGTCCCAGTCTGTGCCTCCATTCCAGACTCCAGTCCTGCACTACCTCTGACTCCTGTCCTGTACTACCCAGACTCCAAGTTCCAGCCACAGTCTAAGTCCTGCCAGCTGCTGGAACCCAAGGACTCAACCTGCGGGGGAGGTGGCTGGTATAGGCAAGAAGATCCCCCAGCTCTGCTCTGAAGTCCTGGACAGACCCTGTGGGGGTTCACCAGCCCTTGCTGGGCCTTCAGCTGTAACAGTTTCCAATCCTCCTACTCTCTATCTCCCTCTTTTTCCATCCTCTAGTCTTCATCTTCTTAAGCCTCTCTTGCCCCTGCCTCCATCTCCCTCTCTATTTGTTTGTCTCCTTCACCCAAGCCTCCATCTCCATCCTTTGCCTCCTAACTTTCTCCTACATATCTGCCACCCCCAGAAGTTCAGCACTGGCAGCGTCTGCTGCAGGGATGAAGCGAAGAGAGGGCACGTTCACTCTCCCCATGACTATGCTTGCAGAAGAATATCCTGGAAGCACAGATTAGTTCATTTGAGATCTAATTTCATGACCTAACTTATAGGCAAGAATATAACCAGTATGGGCATTGAAATGATACCTTATTTATTTATTTTTATCGAATTTCTGTACTGCTTGTCAACATTCCAAGTGGCGTGCGATAAAACATTCATGATAAATGTACATAAAAAAAATTCACATAAAATAATAACATAATAAAAACACAGTCAAATCTTTTTTTTATTTATTTCTAACAGTAAATTACAATAATATACTTATTTAAAAACATAAAACCAAAAACAAACTAGTCTCTGTGTAAAATAACTCAATACAAAAAAACAGATTGCCCTCTGCTTAAGGGCAGTGTTGTATCCTGAAAACAGACTAGTTTGTCATTATAAGGACTACTAGGACCTTATCAATAGACAGTATGTTCTAGAAACTGTTGGGAGTGTTGGGTCATTTGCCTGATCCCTCCCCATTTTTATACTATGAAAGTACTCATTCCGAGTCACTAAGGGGAGTGTGCAGAGTAGGAGGTGAAGGAGTTGGAGTGGGGAAGACAGCGCAGTGAGGGGAAGAGGAAAGGAAGGGAAGATACTCTTTCCAAGTTGGAGAACAGGACAAGGATGGTGTTTGTAATTGCTGAGAGAATCTGCATCTCCATCCAAAGTCGGAGGATAGAAGAACCAATCTAAGGAGTGACAGAGTGCAAATATTACAGGGAGAAGATCCCATATTTGCTCTTAAAAAAAAGTCTTGGGAAGCAAGGGAAGCCTACGTGACTTTAGGAAATCTAAGAACTGTATCCTTGTGACCTATTGAGTGAATGTAAATCTTGATTTTTCCCTGTATATGTTGAAAGGGGATATTTTTTTCTCTGCCTCAGTAGATATTTTTTCATTTATTTGGGACACTTCTGGTGTGAGGACTGTTTCTCGAGTGATTGTGTTGTAGATGTTCTCATTCTCGGGAACAATTTGCTCCCCCCCCCCCCCCCACCAATCTGAAAGAACCTCCCGGAACTGCAGGAAGTTTGCAAGTTCTTAGCAGAGCCTGAAGATGGCTTCCCCCTTCTTCAATATAGGGAAGACCATGAAAAAGGAGTTACATTAAAGATAACACATTTGCGTATGTATATATTATGTATATACACACTGTATATGTGGCGAGAAATTATTTTCTTCCCATTTTCCCACCAGTCAACCAGTTTGTAATCCAGGCCACCACCTTGTCTCTCTCTCTCCCAGGCTTCTCATTTTATTCACAAGCCTCCTATGCAGGCAGTGATAGATTTCGGATTTTGACGCCCCTTGCCCCCACCGCTGACAAGGGACAATAGAGCACAAGGATTGACAGGAGGACTTAAACTCTGGTCTCCCCGGTTCATAGCCCGCTGCGCTAACCATTAGGCTACTCCTTTCTTTGTCTCTGTACATATTGCTCCTCGTCACCTTTCAATTTCACTATACCTCTTCGGGGCCTCCCTTCTTTCTCTGATATATGTGAAAAAGGTTTTGTCACCTTGCTTTACCTCTCTGGCACTCCTTTCCTCCACCTGATTTTTTTACTTTCCTGATTTCTTTCTTATTCTTCCTCAGTTTCCTCAGGTATTTTTCCCTGTGTTCCTCTTTTTGGTATCCTTTGTACTTCTTGAACACTGCTCTTTTTGCCTTTATTTTTTTCAGCCACCTCCTTTGAGAACCAGATCGGTTTCTTTTTCCTCTTACACTTGTTTAATTTTCTAACATATGGATGTGTTGTCTTTGTAATAGTTCCTATTAATTTGGCCCATTGTTGTTCCAGCTCACCCATTATCTCCCAGTCTTCTAGTTCTTTCTTCAGGAACATCCTTATTTTGACAAAGTCTGTATTTTTTAAATTCAAAACTTGGATGTTTGTTATACCATGAAGTCTGTATTGCTCAAAGGCAATATTGCAGATGAAGCTTTTATATATTATATGGATGGTCGAAAATAATTTGCATTTCTTAACCATGTTTCCTACGGATTGTCTATGTATAACTATGAAAAATCAATAAAGAAATGTTAAAAAAAAAAAATTCAAAACTTGGGTTTTCGTGCAACTTCTCTGTATCTTATTTGCAATATCAAACCATAACTTCTGATAATCACTGATGCTCAGGTGGGCACTTCCCCGGACAAAAGGGAACTTATCCCATTTGTGAGCACTAGGTTGAGTATCACACTCTCTCTTGTGGGTTCCATTGCCATTTGTTTGAGCAGAGACTTGAAAGGTATCCATTATCTCTCTACTTCTAGTAGATTCTGCAGATTAAAATATCCAACAAGCAACACGTCTTCCTCCTTTCCCATCTTTTGGATGTCTTTGATCAGATCTCTGTCCAGCTCGTCTGTCTGAGATGGAGGCCTGTAGACCACACTGATGTAAATGGAAGCACGATCCTCTTTTTTTTTTTTTTAATTTATATTTTATTCAGATTTTCAACAAATTTTCTACATTTGCAAAAATCAAGCAATTTGTCTTTAGTACATGAAACCAAAATAAGAAATCTCAACAATATTATTTGTACATCAGATATAAAATCCCCAATAATGGGAGGATTTACAAAGGCAACAATAACCCAAGTTACTTTAATAGGAAATTGTATAGAACTATACTAATAGAGACTATTTCATTCTTTTTCCTACAGTCTCTTCTCACCCCTGTTCTTTATCCATCAAAAATACCTCAAGGTGGATAGGTTCTAGAAAAATAAATCTATTTTTTTAAAGAACAATTAGACATTTACACGGGAATTTTAGAAAAAAAGACGCTCCTAGAGCTAAAACCCTTGGTTTCAATACCAAAAATTGCTTTCACCGTAGCTGCATGCTACGAGCGATGTCAGGAAACACTTGGACTTTACGTCCGCAAAAGAGGAAATCTTTATTTTTAAAGAATTTTTGCAATATTAAACTCTTATCCTGTTCTCTACATAAAGATACTAGCAAAGTAGCTCTACAAGGGTTATCATCTACTGAGGCCTCTAGAAATGATGTCACGTTTGGGGATTCTTATTGCATAATGTCTAATTCTTCTACCCCCTCTTGAGGTTGAATCTTTGACTTAGGTATATAATACAATTTTGAGATACTTTTTTCATCTATACTTGAAATAGACAAGATTTCAATTAAATATTTCTTAAGTAGCTCAAATGCGGATAACAATCTAGATATCGGAAATTAAGAAACCTTAAATTTCTAACACGGTTTTCATTCTCTAACATTTCTAAATGCCGATGAATTATTAAACTGTCTTTAACAAAAGAATTGTTAGTTGCTTGTAACGTTATTATCTGAGAATTTATTGCCTTACTATTTTCATCAATTAAATTTAATCGTCTCATGTGTTGTTCTATTTTACTATTAATCTCTACAATATCTTCCTTAAATTGCAATATGGAATTAGATAAGGCTTTCTTTACATCAATAAGTACCCTCCAAATATCACCTAGAGTGACATTTTGTGGGTCTAATAAATCAACATTCATATTTCCTCCAGAAATCACTTCTTGAGTTACTTACACTCCCGAACTATCTTGTATACCCCCCCTCTCTATATTTAGTACATTACTAGGCTGTACAGTATTTACTGACCCCCCCAGTCCCTTGTACCATACTTTGTTGATTGGATCTCAATGTCTCCATTGACATCAGGGGTGACTATATCATGGCTGAACTCTCTGGGGATCCTGATGAGAAGGACATTTCTGGTATAGAATGTCTCTCGAACTGGCCTACTCTCCTTAACACATGGGAGTCCATGGGTCCTCTAGTTGATGTGACTCCCGGAGATGAAGTAAGAAACTTTGTCTTTCTTTTCCTACCCATAAATTAAGGGTAGGACTAGAAGCAGGAAAAACTTTAGAAGGGTGTGCCCCTTTGGCGCGTGGCTTTGGCCGTGCGCTGGCGGCTGCACGCCGCTGCCCTTCCGGTTTTATCGGGAGTCCCGTCCCCGCTGGATGACGTCAGCAGGGTCAGCACTAGGTAAAGGATGTTTTTTTCAGCTCCCTAGGCCCCCTGAGTTCAGTCAGGGTTCCCTTCGCTGTCCTCCTGCCCTCCTCTCTCTCGAGAGGCACATCTCACCGACTCCTCCCCATCCTCCTTTTTTTAAAGACAGCCCATAATGCTTCTCCTCTACCCCACATACTTTGCATTTCAATTGCTTGTATAATTATTTTGACATAAAGAGCTACGCCTCCCCTTTTTCTGTCCTCTCGGTCCTTCCTTAATAAGTTATAGCCTAGGTTAGCCGTATCCCAATCATGAGACTCGGTGAACCATGTCTCTGTAACAGCAACAGTGTCCAAATCCACTTATACTATTAAGGCCTGTGGGTCTGGGATTTTATTACCCAGTCTATGAGCATTTGTGGTCTTAGATTTCCAATGTTTTTCCTTTGGTATGCTGCTCTTCCTAGATATCTTTTCTGCTGTCTTGAGCTGATGATTGCTTTTGTTTTCTCCTTTCAATTCCTGTATTACTTGGGGATGACATGGCAATTTCATTGACCACCTCCTGCCACCCCCACCCTCTAGTTTAAATACCTGATAATGTATGATCTAAATTTCTCGCTTAGCATCCTTTTCCTTGCTAAGGATAAATGTAGAGCATCCTTACCATGTAACCTTTTGCTGTTCCATGTACGGCCCCAGCCACCAATGTATCCAAAACTACTTTCTTTACACCATGTTTTGAGCCAGAAATTGAAATTGTCTATATGGCAGAGCCTTTCCTTCATCTTTCCAAGAATGCTAATACTTCCAAAAAGGCAATGATCTTTGCCATATGTTTAATCTTCTTCCCTAGAATTTGGAAATCTTTCTGTACTGCAAGGATACCATTTCCAGCAAGGTCATTGGTACCCAGATGGATGATAACATTGATATTGAATCTCCACTTTCTTCTATAATTACATTGACTATCTGGTTGGTGTTTCTGCTGGCTGAGGATCCTGGAAGTCATTTAACTGTTGCTTTTACATCAAAATTATTTCCTAAATTGGTTCCTCTGATGATTGATTCTCCCAGCTGAAGCAGCTTCCTTTTATTACCTTTGATAATATTTAAGGGTTTCTGGGTGACTACATCCCTTTCAGACATCACCTGATTTTCCATTGCCGGAGCTGCTTCATTATTCAAATCAGGAAAGGTATTATGTAAGGGTAACAGCATGGAGAGTGGATGTCTCTTCATCACAAGCCTTATTCTGCCAGAGTCCACTGTAATCCATTTATTCCTGGGTTTCTGAATCCTGGATGTGGGAGTGGGTGTTGATACACAGGATGTTCCAAAATTGGGTGTATTCTTGTCACATGTCTTGTTCCAAACCGGAGAGCCGTTCACATGGTTTGGAATCCTTCTGGCAGGCTGTTCTAAATAGAGATTTTGACATCACGGTGTGCTCTTTACAAGTGATTCTTAAATATTTCCTGACTCCCGCCCCTGCCTCAATGCAATCTATTTTGTGTGTTCGGAGTTACCGCACATTGCAAGTGCCATTTCAGGCACTCTTGGTGTGTTCTGCCTGTTTCTCTTCCTGCGTGTGCTTGGAGACACTGTGATTGAATAGCGCTATTTTGGTGCTGCAAAACTGGTTTTGGGCTTCTGACCCTCCCGACACAACTGAAGTGATGAAACACTGTCTGTGTCGGGGGACTGAAATCTGCTGCATTTTCAAATAATTGCTTGGCAACGTCCTCACTGACTGAACTTTGGGCTTTTATTGATTTTTCAAGGATCCTAACTTTCTTTAGCACTATACTGTGGTTATACAGTTTGTTACCATTGTGTATACCGCTCATCT
The DNA here is from genome assembly GCF_901001135.1 of Rhinatrema bivittatum. Lineage (NCBI taxonomy): Eukaryota > Metazoa > Chordata > Amphibia > Gymnophiona > Rhinatrematidae > Rhinatrema > Rhinatrema bivittatum. Next base: position 18,686,915 of record NC_042619.1, read on the forward strand.
TCTCCACTTCATTATTTGCTACATGCTTTATTCTATCAGAGCCCACTGTAAACCTTTTTTTCCTGGGTTTCTGAATCCTCTGTGGGAGTTGGAAGAGAGATACTGGATGGTGCAAGGAAGGGGAGGTTAATATAAACCTGGACAATTTTACACTCAGTCATCTCCTTTTTCATTGTAGATAGTTGGAGGCAAAATGGACAATCTTTGATTCTCCAAATGATAGATCTTGGGAGATAAGCACTACAGTTGTGCACTGAATGAAAGACATTTTGTTAATAGTGATTAATTAATCCCTTAAAATCCTATAAGTAAGGTATGGTAAAATTTTGGCTCTAGCTAAAGATTTTAATAGGTATTTGAAATATGAAGTAAAAGTATTATAAGCTAGTACAGATTAATAGGCAGAATCTGAAAGCCAAATTTTACAAGCAATATGTCAGTTTGTTTCTATTATCTGTGCTGCAAGGAACTACTATGTAATGGGAGATGATGTAATTGAAAATAATTAGGTAGGAGTCCAGAGAAGACTATCTAAGAAAAGTAGTCTCAGGGATGGGAGGGTAGAGGAGTAGGGATGGAGGGAAATAAACAGCTGAGATTACTTGCAGGAAAAAACTTAAGGGCTCTAATTCAAAAGTAGCATGCCTCTTCCTAATACAGGAAAGCCCATGAAGTTTTACTTCAGAGCCACAAAACATATAATTTCTATCAAGCACTGTTAACTGCCTTTCTCTGTTTTGTTTGTTTTTAAACCCCCACACAAAGCACACAAGTACAAAAATACAAGCTTTATACTTTCCTATAAGCATTTTAGAAAAACAGCACAGACCTAGCCACTGGTTAATTGGAGAGATTTATAGGGGCAATGAAATAAAACTTAAAATCATCTCTCAATTTTATTGCCATCTTCAAGATGACTTTCAAACACCAGAGACAGATGCCAATGTTATTGATACATGGAATCAAGATTTAGGTTTACAGCTCGCTGATATAGATGGGAGTGCAATTTGGCACCATACTCTCTCAAGTTATCCATCTGTAGTAAAAATAGAGAACTTTTGTTTGGACCTCTGTATAGAACATATAGACATCCTTTATACTTTACCAGATTTAGTAAATCTAGTTCACTCTTGGGACCTATCTTCACAAGTAGTGGGAACGTAGGATTGTACAAGTATTCTGAGATGCGACGGGTCCTGATATCTCTGCTATCGTAGGAACTCCTTTGGACCTTACTGCTCCTCTATGTTTGTTTGGAGCAATGGAAGTCTCAAGACTTGCCAAAGACTACAAAAAGATTGATTTCCTCATCTCCTACATGCGGCACGGATTACAATAGTGATGCTTTGGAAGGGAACACCACTTCGGAATCACTGGACTGTTGTGGCACATGTCGTTATTACGGAAAAGATGTTTGCTTGCAGTGTGGAGGCTTATGATATGACTTGGGAAGGATGTTAGAAATGGAGGGCATTACTCACTCGATGGTACAGTATTTTGTTATTGTGGACTTTTATAAGTTCTGATACTTCAGTGCGCTTAGACTCATGTTCTGATATTACTGGTTTGGTTTTTGTGTGTCTTTAAATAAAGAGATATAAAAATAAATAATTGTATATGTGTATATGGAGTGTGTGTGTGTGTAAGGCTCTAAGGTTTGCCTAGGAACCTAATACCCTTCCACTGACCATGGGTTCCTTGGAGGGGGCAGGGTGTGGTGGCAGGTGGCAGTTATTAAAAATCTACATTGCTGGAGGGAGCTGGGCTTTTTTGGGACAGGCCCAGAGCAGAGCTTGAATGAATCGGGGCAGCAGGCAGCACAGTACATGTTCGCACAGGGCAGCAAAAAAGCTAGCATCAGCTCTGAATATAATCCGCTTCGAAGTGCTTGAAAGATGTAACATAAATAAAAATCCCATCCCCTATCTCTTCTCCTGTGTAACCTGCAGTGTGTAAGAGGGGGCTGGATGGGTTCCTGGGACAGGAAAATCAGTGGGAGAGGTGGAGTTAGAGGCTGATCCAGAGGCGTGAAGGTGGAAGACAACAGCTGACAAGACTTGTGTTTTTGCCTTCCTTTGGATCATCTGAGAGGCGGCTGAAGGAGATTGAACACCCGTGGGAATTGTCTCTCCCTTCCACAGTTTCCCAAACCTGTCCTGCCGGTCTGAAACCTTGACTGAATGCAGAATTAGCACGTGCCAGAGTCTTGTATCACCTGCTCTGGTGCTGCCATTTGCCCCCTTGGTGCTTTCATGCCCTTCCCTTATCTTCTAGGATGCCCCAACAGTGGGCTTGTGAAATAATTTAAACACTGGATATGGTGAGGGTTTCAAGGTGAGAGAATTCAACGAAGTATCCAAACTGACACCCACAGCCTGCACAGTAAGACACACAAATGGCTCAGTTGTGTCAAACGGAACGGAAAAGAAAATCACTTGATTTCTTACAAAGGTAGTACTAACCCGCACAATAGTGGGCGGTTTTATTTGTTTTATGATTCTGATTGTAATCTGTTCTGAAGGCTAAGGGAAAGCAGAAAACTCAAATGACAAAGAATTAAAGTGATGCTGAAGAAACACGCGCACATCCATCGGAGCTGAAAAGTTAGCTTCTTATTCATATGGAAGACTCTTGTGTTTTGTCCCCAGTGTCCAGGGATTTTATTGCTGTGATCTCCATGTATAATCCACTAAATGCATAAGTTGTAGACACTGACCGCAGAGCTCGATATTTTTGGCGTGTTTTGCTAGAGTGGGAGTGGCTTGTCGAGGGTGAGTCCATCCGTCTGTCCATCTCTCCAGATTGTAGTAGATGTACATGAGAGGCCAAACTGAGCCACAGGAGGGACGGTGAGCCCAGGACACCCCCCTGAAGAGGAGCAGGAGGCAGCGAAAGCAACATGAAGCAGGTGACGGTGGCAGGGAATGAAGTACCTGAGAATGCACATCTGAGAGACGTGGACTTCTTGATTTTTGGACGATAGATGCCTAAAGTTACATTTGACATTTTTGTGAAGTATTTTAGTAAAGTCGGAAGGTTAGCTCTGCCATTAAAAGACAACATTTATACCAGTAAAAAAAGGCCAGTTCAGAAATGAACTGGAAATAAGTGATGTATAAAAACACCTTAGCTGCTAGTATATTTTGAAAAAAATAAATCTAGAGAAATAAGTTATTTGATAAAGTGTTTTTTTTGGTTTTTTTTTTAATCATATCTTGCTTTTTGGCACTTAAAAGCAGAGTATTTCCAGAGTACTCACACAATAGACTTTTAAACCTGAGGCAATGGAAGGTGAAGTAACAAGCCCAGCATCACAAGGAAAGGTAGTAGGATTTGAATGCTGGCTTCCCTAGTTCATAGCCCACTGCACCAACCATTAGGCTGCTCCTCCGCTCTCCTACCCCCCTTAGTGAAGACATGTCCATGGAATATACTTGTGACAAACTGGCAGGCCGGGCTCCATAAAAGACTCTGTTTACTGTATAATAACAGAGAAGAAAGCAGTATCATCCACCAGTCTATCTGCACGCAGGGTTCCTAAGAGTCGCCATGTTTTCAGAGCGTGCGGCCTTGTGTCTGTTGCCAGACAACATTTGGTTTCAGTGGACCTGCCCACGACTGCCACCTGTACTTTTACTGACAGCTACAGGGAGCTCCGTTTTCAAGTTTTATTTTTCACGGGAATGTATCAGCGTTTATTATAACGAACATAAAAATGGGAGAACTTTTAAGTGGACAAAAAAAATGAGTACTTTGTTCCAAGTAATTTTTTTCTTGTTTTTTTGTTCGCTATAATAAATGCTGATGAATTCCTGGGAAAAATAGAATCAAAAACTGAAAACCAAGGTCCCTAGACATCTCAGACTGCGAAATCTGAGCCAGTCTTTCGGCATCTCTTGGAAAGGAAGTGCTTGCTCCTGGCTCTCCGTCATCCTGCCACTCAGCTCCTCTGCAGTGGTGTCCAGCCGCAAATACCGAAAACCTCCCACGTGCGGTGTTTTAGTTTTGCATTCTAAAGAATAATTAAAAATAGAGCTGAAAACAGGATGCATTCCTGTTTTCTGGACAAGTGACAGCAGTGGAAAATGTTAAGGCCCCATGTTTTTCAGAAACGCGTGATTCAGAGCTGCATCACAATACCGTGAGCTGAATAGTTTAACAAGTCCCCAAAAGAAAAGGAATTCACAGCCAAAGCTGAATTTTCATGCTTCCCTCCCCCAGAGCTGCACACTGTGCACTCGGGAATAACAAAATCCGATTAAGGTTTTTCTTACCTCTGATTTTCCAGAAAATTCACAAAGGGTCTGACTCGTCCAGAATATAGTTTTGTCTTCCAGAAAAACGAGTATCAGGATAAGTTCAGGTTTTGCTGAATATCAGCTGTCCTAAAATTTGATATTTCACTAAAAAAAACACCAATTGGGCGAGTACCTCATGAAGGTAACTAAAAGCAGGAAGGATCACGGTAGGTACTCCATTAATGCTGGGCTCACAGATAGGCCTCTCGGGACGGCCTCATGCAGATGTGCACATACATTTCACAGCTGCAGGAGCCCTCAGGAGTAAATGCATCAGCTTGGATGGCAATCCCCGAGTCATCTCAATGGGGGCATCTTTTAACATTCTGATTTCTCTTACAGAGGTCGAGGTTCAGCGCCACTTAGCCGGATAAGTTCGGACTTCTCTGGCTAAGCAGCGCCGTTTCAACGTTTGTCCGCGTTCAGTGGCTGCCACTTAGCCGGATAACTATTTATCTAGCTAAACAGCCGACTCAGAGAAGGGTGGGATGGGACATTCTGGGGCGGAGCTGCTTATCCTGGATAACTTGCCAGATAAGTGCTGATATTCAGCTTTATCCAGCTAAGTTAGCCAGATAACTTTAGACCTTGAATAGCAAGTCTAACTTAAGTGGATAAACTTCTCCGGCTAGCTATTTGATAGCCAGGGATATTCAGTTGGGTGGCCATGCTGCCGAATATCCCAGCCAAGTTAGTTGGATATGTTTATCCAGCTAACTTGCTCAGCCAGATAGAGACTGAAAATTGACCCCCAAATTTTTATAGTGCTACTAAATGTATGCAGTGCTATACAGTGGTGATAAGTCCCTGCTCTAAAGAGTTTACAGTCTAAGTGGATAACTGAGGGTGACTTGTCCGATGTTATGAGGAGTGTGTTACGGAACTGATAGTGAATCCCTTAGTAGACAACAGTCTTACCTTAGGCCGAAGCAGACAAGCTTAGAGTCGAGACCAGTCCGGTCCCTGAGGCTTGTAACAGGCGAGAGGGTCCAATCCAATCCAAGTCCAGGGCAGGTAGCAAGAAGACAATATCCAGGTACACATCCAGAGTCAGGGCAGGCAGCAGGCAAAAGAACCAAATCCAATCCAAGTCCAGGGCAGGTAGCAAGAAGACAAAACCAGGCACAGTCCAGAGTCAGGAACGCAAGAATCACGGGAATCCAACGAGAGCACCAGCACAAGCAAGCCTGTAGCCGAGGCAGTGCTCTGCTGGAACCGGGGCTTTAAATATCAGAATTTCCTGCGTAAACGCGGGGAATTCCGGGAGGGGTGATGATACGCAGAGGTGGGCGGAGCCAGGACGCAACTCACGCCAGGCTGTGCTAGAGCTGGGAAACACCACTGAGCGGCGGCATTGCGGGGAGCCTTCAGTGTCGAGGATCGTCGCATGGGAACAGAGTGTTGGTGGGAGGAATGGGATTTGAACTCTGATTTCCCTAGTTCCCTGTTCTAACCACTAGGCCATTTCTCTTCCTTGCAGAGTTTTCCTGTTACCTTTATCTTGCTCCAGCCTTGCCTGTTCTTACTCTATCAGAAATGGTCTTTTGAATTTTTATCCCAAAATTTTAAATTTTTCTGGCTCATCAGGCATTTCCTAAAGGATGCTCACTTTTTAAGAAACAGTTCTACAGTTCTCTGCATGACTCCTTCCTTACTCCTTATGCTTTGTAACTAACATGCATGCATTGTATCGGCCTTCCATGAAATCATACTTTCATCACTTCATCCTATATATCTAATCTATACATAGGCTTTGGTCTTCTTTATTCCCGTACTGCTATTCCCTGCTGGGAAACTGTACACCATCACTTTAACGTGCACTTGCCCCTCACATACCCTCAGCTCCCCAAGTATTCACATTAGTGTATCTTATTTTACCACACTTTCAGGATACTGCTTTCCCAGCTAAAGCATTGTCTTCTGCCTCCTTATCCACCTGCCGAGACAAAACAATTGCACCTCCATTGTTTGAACACTAATCTGCACCACTTATGGCTGTCACCCTTACTTCCCACAATCCTCACCCTCTTGCAAATCCAAATACACTGAATTTCTTACATTGCTAATCATTCCTTTTCTTTAATTAAATACTCATGCAGCCTTTACAAATTAGTCTCAATATTTTCATTTACCTATCAAATTTTGATTGTTCAGAATAATAGCAGGTAAGCAGCCAGAGAAACTTTGATGAAAGATGAGCGCGTGAAAAAGAGTAACTGTCCCCAATGCCCTCTTTCCTCTCGATGATATTTCCATGCCAGATCCAGACGATCTACTTCCCTGTCCCCCTACCACCCTTGTGACACTATGTTTCTGAATAAGGATTTCAGTCCGTATGATCCTAGGAGAGGTAGAGTGGAGATAAGGCACTCTGACTTGTGATGTGATTATTAATAGTGTTGGGTATTATAATGTTACTCTTACATGTGATCTGTCATTGAAAATATGACTATGTGTCATGTTATGAAATAATTTGTTTAATTTCCCATTGCATCCTCTGGAGCTATATGGCTGCAACACTTTTAGAAAAGGTAAAAAGAACCATGATTTTGTATGACGTGTGTCCATCCATTCTTGGCTTTGTACCCTTTCCGTGTAGTGACATCAAGGTCTGGGCACGCTCACTGTGCATCCTTGGCCCTTATTTCAGATTCTGGGCCACGGATCCAAAAATGGGATAATAGTGGGTGAGAGATTCATTCTGGGATATGTATCCAAAAAGGGCAAGAGATTCAAATGAGGAGAATGATGCATTGCATAGGATTGCAGGGGTGATCCTAAAACCAAGTGAAATCGCATTTACTTGGCATATCCTTCTGGCTAACTTCTTTTTTTTTTTTTTTTTTACATTTATATAACTTTTCTTATTTTCCAAAAATGGGAAAGGGTGGAGGATGCATGTAATGAAAACAACAAGCTGATTCATATTAAGTTTAAGAGCGCCCTGGATAGGTAAGCACAGAGGATCCTGTGAAGGGGAAGACAGAGATCAACGTGGGGGTCCTGTGGCATTGCATCAGGAATTACATTGAGAAGACTGGAAGGGCCTTACAGTCCTTGTCCACCATCATATTCTCTATTTCTCTGGCTGTGAATTTTTTGAAGAAACAGTTTTGGCCCGATTTGCTAAGCTTTTTGTTTTGCCTGTAGACATAGGGTTGAAGCCCTGACCATTGTCGCTACTGCTCACAGTGTTCAAACTTGTTCTAATTCAACCCCTTTGTGGTTTCTCTGCCCATAGACTAAGAATGGGAGAAAAGTCTTCAGGAGTCAGATCCGAAGTCAATGTAAAATAATATTTTCACCTGTTTCTCATTATTGTTCTTAAATAATTCATTTACTGTGCAGTCTTCTTAGTGCGAAGTCCTTTTGTTTCCTTGTGAAACGAGAGCAGTTTTCCCCACTGCTGTTTGTTACAGACATGAAAGAAATGTATATCATGCACATACTGCCTGAGATAAGTCTTCTACCCAAGCAACATTATCATGTCTTTGCTTTATTCGGATGCACTTATGGCTTATTCTCAGGACTGATAGGGGTTTTGAACCTGAAGCCCTAGGAATTACAGGTTGGAGAGCTGCAGAGGCTGCTGGCTCCCCAGGGAATCAGAGAACAGTAACCCTGCAGATTTGGAAGAGCTACACAAACACTTGCAGGCTCTTATTGGATTAGCATTGGATGTGCCCTTAATTGAGGCCTTATATAATGAATTCTCCAAGGCACAAAGTGCTGGTCCAACCAACTCAACCCTTGCTGTAGTTACACGTTGTTAAGTTCCATATTAGGAGCTACCACCCAGGAAAAAGATCTAGGTGTCATAGTGGATAATACATTGAAATCGTCAGCTCAATGTGCTGCAGCAGTCAAAAAAGCAAACAGAATGTTAGGAATTATTAGGAAGGGAATGGTGAATAAAATGGAAAATGTCATAATGCCTCTATATCGCTCCATGGTGAGACCACACCTTGAGTACTGAGTACAATTCTGGTCACCGCATCAAGAGAAAAAAATAGTTGTGATGGAGAAGGTACAGAGAAGGGCAACCAAAATGACAAAGGGGATGGAACTGCTCCCCTATGAGGAAAGGCTGAAGAGGTTAGGGCTGGGTGGGGGGGATATGGGTGGGGGTATAAGGGGTGAACAGTTATAAAAAAAAAAATTAGGATTGTATCCTGCTGTTCTATGTTACTGTTAAGATACTGCTTTTTTGTCTTGGTACATCCTTGAATAAAGATATTTTACAAAATAGGTTAGGGCTGTTCAGCTTGGAGAAGAGACGACTGAGGGGGGATATGATAGAGGTCTTTAAGATCATGAGAGGTCTTGAATGAGTAGATGTGACTCGGTTATTTACACTTTCGAATAATAGAAGGACTAGGGGGCATTCCATGAAGTTAGCAAGTAGCACATTTAAGACTAATCGGAGAAAATTCTTTTTCACTCAAAGCACAATTAAACTCAAATTTGTTGCCAGGGGATGTGGTTAGTGCAGTTAGTGTAGCTGGGTTTAAAAAAGGATTGGATAGGTTCTTGGAGGAGAACTTTATTATCTGCTATTATTACCTGCTATTAATTAAGTTGACTTAGAAAATAGCCACTGCTATTACTAGCAACAGTAGCATGGATCTATTTAGTTTTTGGGTACTTGCCAGGTACTCTTAGCCTGGATTGGCCATTGTTGGAAACAGGATGCTGGGCTTGATGGACCCTTGGTCTGACCCAGTATGGCAATTTCTCATGTCCTTACGGCATCCGCCCTTTGGAAGCACTACCTCTCTGAACCTGCTCCTGCCTTGCTAGCCAGTTCCGGTGTTCCTGCTCCATACCTCTCTCCTGGCTCCTGTCAAGCCTCTGGACTCCACCATCATGCCTCGAGTGTAGCATCTCCAGGGATTCACCTTCTATCTGGGGCAGTCCCTGATTGCTGAGCCTTGATACACTCGACAGTTTGGACCAGCCCAAGCCTGAGGCTATGCAGAAGGGGAGACCCATGGCCAAGGTTTCCAGTAGCTGGAGAGACTTCATGCTTGCACTCAGTTTTACAGATTGGGCTCTCGCCCCACTGCATCAAGCTCCTCTGTCGAGCCCACTCCAGGTTGCACCTGCAGTGTTAAAGGTTCCACCTCAAGCTGCACCAGCAGCTTCAGCGTATGCACCGGTGATCTTAACTGTCCAGCGATTCCAGCTCTTGCACAAGCAAAAACAGTTCTAACTACTCCAGTGACTCCATGCCAGGCTGTGCTCAATGTTTTCCAAGAGACTCTTGCACCAGGCCCTTGGGACCTTTGCAGGCAATTCCCAGATTGCTTTGCTGGTACTCAAGGGAAGTTCCTTAAGTTCAAGACATAGTGCTATCTCTTGTTCCAGAAATTTCCTCATGAGTACCCCAGTGATGAGGCTAAGGTGGTCTCCCTGATTCTCCTACTATTGGGGAAGGCTTTAAGTTGGGCTTGCGTTTTGCTAGAGAGTAACAGCCCTCTCCTTGAAGACTACCCAGGAGTTGTAGGGGCCTTGGCGCAAGTCTTTGAGGGGGCCTGTTCTGGGAAAATTTCCACCCTTGCAACCACGTTTTGACTTTGCCTCACCTGGATTTAATTTTGCCTCTGTCCGTGTCTCCAGTTGCAGACTCAGCCCGTGTCTTTCCCTGATATGAACTTGCACCTAAAGGAGGTGCTCAGCTGAACTTGGCCCTGGATAAAAGGCCAGTTCCTGTCCTTGCACTGGTGAAGTCTGCACCAGTTGCCTCTTCATCTCGAGTTCCTGTCCTTGCACCAGTGATGTCAGAGCCAGCTGTCCTTACAGTTCCAGTGCCTACTGTTGTACTGGTGAAGCCAGTGCCTACCCTTGCACTGATGAAGTCCACATTAGCTGTCTCTCCAGCTGCAGCACCTACTCTTGCACCAGTAAAGCCAGTGTCAGCTGCCTCTTCAGCTCTAGTTCTTGTCCTTGTTCCAGGAAAGTCAGCATTAGCTATCTTTACAGCTCCAGTGCCTGTCTCTGCACCGGTAAAGTCAGTACAACTTCAGCTCCAGCAGCCATGAATGGAGCTCCAGCTGTCTGTACAGCTCCAGCTCCTATGTCCATGAATCCAGCTCTGGCTGTCTCTCTAATTCCAGTGCCTGCTTCTGCACCACTGAAAAAAGCCCCATATGAGCTGTGCCTCTTCAGATTGGGTCTGGGACCATTTTAGATGCCCATAGTCCACCCATTGGAGGGGGGACATTCTGTCAGGGCCAACAGGGTTTTGAACCCGTGGCCCTGGGAGTTGAAGAATGGGAAGCTGCGGGCGGCTGGGGTGACCTGCATGGAGGGACCATGATAGAAATCCAAACGTCAATGAGCATGAGGAAGCCAGAATTGTTTTACAACAGCCTCAATATTGTTGGTGGCCATGGGAAATATTGCAAAACGTGGTAATAAGACAGACAGGTGCCCTGGTTGTTTGGCTTAAGAATTGGTTTTATAAGAAGCAAAGAGGTTTTATAAGAAGCAAAGATGAAGACGGCAAGGCCTACTAGTGGAAGTGGTAGAGGCCATCGCTGTCATAGAGTTTGGGCCTGCTTGGGACAGATATGGAGGGTAGTGGTAGGAAAAGGTTTGAGGGGTCAGGTAAGACACATGGGGAGGTAACAGTTGGTATTGGGTTGCATATGGAAATGTATATGTGCATCTACCCAAAGTGGATGCATCTCCACTATGAAGAATGTTTTCTGCCATCACTTACTACGTTACTAGAGGTAAGAAGACACTTTATATTTACTAATGTTCATCAGGAAAGGGGAGAGAGAGAGCTTGTCGCCATCAGGTGAAGAGACAGCCATGTATTGCTCTTTTGGTGACACCGGAGTCCTGGCGATAATGCCATACAGAGATGCATACAGTATGTCCTGCTGCCTCAACCTCGGGAGGCAACTGCAGTGCTTGTACAAACCGTGGGCCTGTGAGGAAAGAGGGGGAAACCACGGGAAGTCACAGGTGCCATCTTTCCACCCAGGCCAGAATGGGAAACCCAGAAAGAGAGCTTGCAGACAAGCGTAAACAGAAAACAAACGGATTCCCGTTCCAACCTTCTCTCAAAGGTACGGCATGCTGACAATTTGCAAGGGCAGCTGAAGTCCAAAGGAAGTCAAGTGTGGGCTTTGAAAAGAGGAAGAGATGCAGGAATGCGGCCTTCATGCCTGTGCAGCTGCCTTCTCAGCAGGTCTTCTCTTCCAAGGTTTCCGTCTTGTGATTAGTTAGTTGATTACTGCTTACTGGAGGTGAGAGCCAGCTGCACTTCCGTTTTGGCTGGCACACACAGAGAGCACATGCGTAAGGCCAGGAAGAGATGTGGTGCGTGGGATGAGTATTTTGTAAATATAAGGGACCAAATTAGTTTAATTGCGAACATATTTGCTTCCAGTATCCTGCTTTTCAAGCAGAGAAGGATGCGGAAAGGCTGAATGACTCCAGTTGTGAACAGGGGCAGCATTTCTCCAAACCAGAAGGGCGCTGCTCCTCACATAATGGCTTACACCACGCATGCCCCCAATCACCACCCCAGTCAAGGACAGTAATCTCTTAACAGCACATCTTTTGCACCTTAAATATGGCTGATGGTGCAGACCGTGCACCATTTTGGTGGCCTTCCTTTAAAATGCTTCCGTCTTATCAGTGCTTTTTTTTTTTTGTAGATGTGGTCTCCACATTGGACAAAGTACTCAAGTTGGAATCTCACTTGAGACGCACAAAGAAAGGATATTACACTCCTCTTCCTGCCACCCATACACAAAAGATACCCCAGGGCCCCCGTAAGTGGTTAAAGTGGTCCTGCATTCACAGACTCCAGACTTAACTTTCCTACCTATATTGACAAATTCATTACCGTATGATGATGTCATGAACAGGTCCAATGAGTAGAAAGCACGGCACAAGCAACTTTAGACATGGGTTACCAGTAGGACAAATACATTGTTTCTATAATTTGTAGCTGTGAGTTGTAGATTTTGTTAAAGCTTTTATGTATTACTCTATTTCTGTTTTGAGTTGGTCAGTGTTAATTTCATTGGTAATGTCCTACGTGGGGGGAGGGACCACAACACCAGCAGTGCCTAGGCCCGACAAAAAACCTAAATCTGCCCCTGATTTCCTGATATCTGTGTACCCAGGCATGCAATTAACTTTCTCAACTGCTCTGTCAAATTGCCTCTGGTCTCCTGCTATTCCACGTCCATGGCAAGAGTTGAAAACTTTGGGCCTTGCTGCAAAATTGCCAGGTCCTTGTGAAATCACGGACTCGCTCTCCTAATCAATCCCTCGATCCCCCTTTCCCCTGATCCCCTTCTCACCCCAACCTCCAATTCTTCCTGCCACCCACCGCTGCCAATTGGCAAAAGGAGGACGGCAGCAGTGCCCTGGGCGACCTCCTCTGCTGCCAAGGGCTTGGGCCAGGTTTTGAACAGCGAAGCCACTGCAGTGTCCCTCGAGGTTCAAGGTGTGACTGTACCTCCTGATGGAGAACGTGGCCAATTCTTCTTCTCATTTTGCCAGCTCCAGTCCGCAGTGTGGTGGTGAGATGGGGGAGGGGGGGGGGGTCGGGAAAAAAGAGGGATCAGAGGAGGGAAAGGTGAGAGATGGGATCAGCTCGAGGGGACGAAGAGGGTCCTCTGGAACCGAGTGAGAGAAGCAATCGACTGAGAGGGGAGGGTGAGAGCTGGCATCGTGCCAGGATGAGAGAGAGAGGTGATCAGCATGATAGGGAAAGGGGGCCACAAGAAACGAGAGAGAGGAAAGAGAGTGTACTGGCTATGTGCGTATGGTGTATGTGGGAGAGCACACGGGACTGGGGGAGGAAGAGGCGAGGACCATGGATTGGAATGCGAAGGAGGAGAGCAGGACCGAAGCAAGGGAAGGGCTACCTCCCTTTATCCAATCTGGATCTCTCATCCCCCCCCACCTCCTGCCACCCCATAATCCTGAAACCTCCCTCCCCACCTGGAGCCTCCATCTCGCCAAATCCCAGCAGCTCCCTCACCCCCTATCCTCCCTCTTCTAGACCCCCCCCCCCCAGCCCAGAACCTCATTCCTGTCTCTTTCCCTCTCCCTCTCCATCCTCGATCCTCCCATCTACCCTGGAGCTGCTGCAGGAAGCTGGGAGAGCTTTGCTTCAGGTCATGAGAGATGATGACCCCCCCAAGCCTCTTTCCTGTACGGTGACTGCTAGTGACTAATCGTTCTCCTCCAAGACAGTATTTCTGGCAGCAACACAAAAGCACAGAGACAAACAGCACTATTTTTGTACTCCGAATGCAATTATTTTTATTTGCATGGATTCCTTTTCTCAAACATGGCTTTGCTTTTTTTTGTATTTTTTTTTTTAAATTATTTATTCAGTTTTTATAATACATATGTATCATAAGTTTTAAAGGAAACATGTTACATTACATTAACATGAAATAATTTCACAATAGTTAATTCAATTACCAAAAATTTAAATTCTAATGTAGTAACCAAATCTCATTTTATACATGATTGGGGGGAGAACTTTCAAGGAGTACTTAGGAAATAGTAACAAATAAATTTGATTAGACTTAACCATGGCAGAAAGGTTCGTATGTTTCCGGATATTTCCAAGATAACTCAGGAACGACGAAAAGGTTTCTTGAGTATGAGGCAGAATGTGATTTTTTTCAGGGGCTACTTTCCTGCTTAGATATCCGTGTAAGTGCATTATAAAAAAAGAAGCAAATACTTTTATTTTCTTTTCCCCAGAACAGTTAAGGCTTTATCTAGATTCTCATACCCCCTCAGGGAATACTGTATTTTCAGGGGATTAAAGGAGAAACAGCTCCCATTTCAGGTTTTTTGTATTTTTTGCATAATTTAAAGTTTTGCAAGATGGAGCCCATAATCCTAACCATTAAATTTGCTGCAAGGCAAGGAGTTAGACGGAATAAATAACAGAAATCATGCCAGTGGAATAGTGCGTACAAAAATGTTTGCTGGGGGGATGGGGGACAATCAGGAAACTTTCGGTGGATGAAGCTCATAACAGGAAACCTATGTGGGAAAACACGACAGATGACCAAAGAGATTTTTTTTTTTTTTTTTAAATGATGAGCAGCTTAAGACATAGCACTTCTTCCGTAAGCTGAGTAGGATCCCTGAGCCAAGGGTGACATTCCTCAACGCCGGAAAAAACCACGGCACAATATAAACAGCGGGAGGAAAGAGGATGTCTAGCCTTTAATGTGCAAGTGAACAAACAGGGCTCTCTGCTCACTGAAGGGATTGTTGTTTCCACCAGGGAGAGAGTTGTCTACCTCACGCCCTGGCTGACCTGCGTCATGCAATGCAGCTTGAACGCCTGCCGCTTCCTCGGTGTGCGGGAAAAAAAACACAACAAATGTCGGCATCTGCTTGACCGTTGGGGCAAGCGACCAGGGAGAGCAACCAGCCTTGAACTCACCTGCATCCGCGCTCGTACCGCAGGCCGATCGTGGGAGATTTGATTGATCCGGCATTGGTTTCCAGCTCCTGGGTCCTGAGCACTGTTAATGCTCGATATCTTTGTTCTGAGCTCAGTGAGAGAGGCCTCAGGAATGATCCCTTGTTTCCTTCCTGGCTTTTCCCCTTGATTTTGCTCTGCATGGTGATTAAAAACACAGCTACCCGTCTCAGTGGGTTAATGTGCACATCATATTTGTTCAACATCAAAGGTAACTGGCCTTAGGTTACAAGATCGGCGATTTAATTCTGTTTTTAGTAACATCTCTGGCAAGGCAGCTTTCTTTCAGCTCATTCAGAAGCTGCCTCCAACTCCAGCCCCACTAGGGGCTCAAGGCTGAAACACCTTGACCCTTCATATGCTGCTACCCCCAGGGAATTCTGCCTTTTTCTAGCCCGGCCATCACGTGGGCAGACCTGCTGCAGCTGACAGGCAGGGCCCATGGCTCCTTCTGGAGCTCAGCACTGGGGGTACCCTTCAGCCAGCCAGTAGGCCTTGCTCTTGAGCGATGGACTGGGACTTCATTACTCCTATAAGTTGGCCTCCACGGCTGTTCCGGAGGCCTCGGTCCCACCCCGGAACGCTCCCGGGCTGGCGCCCCGCCCACGGCCCCGCCCCCAGAATGCCCCTTTTTCAAAGCCCCGGGACATACACGCATCCTGGGGCTTGTGCGCGCCGCTGAGCCTATGCAAGATAGGCTCGGCGTGCGCAGGGGCAGCTTTTCAGGGGTTACGCGCGTATCCCTTTGAAAATATGCCCCTAAGTGTTTTTTCTTATGGACACAAAATGGGAAAATCCTTTAGTTCTTCTGGTCCTACGTCTCTGTAAATGTGCCCCTATAAGTACATTCAGGGGTCATCTCTTACCAGTGCTGGATTTACTATTGTAACCCTGTGTTACCCTGCAAACCGCTTTCCTCATCCCTGACCACCGCTGCCTCACTCCTCCAATGCTGCTCCACGCGGCACAGGACACCTCCAGCTGTTGCTCAACCCGATGGCCCCGCTCTTAAAAGACCCGTGGTGGAAACTTGGCTGTGGCGCCCTCACATGACATCAATGGCTTCCCCTCTACAAACGCTCTTCCCGAGGAGCAACAGACGCCTGTCGCAGCCACCGCTTGTAGGTCTCGACCACGACCGGCCTCACTCATCCTCCCGACGCTTGGACCCTCACAGCGGCCTGGAGACCGCCTTGCTTCCTCCACATGGTGGGACGTTGCCAACAGGACGCTGACCTTCCCTCCTTCGCGGGCCACCCTTAGGCGCGTGCATGTCGCACCCACTTTTAAAGGGCCTGCGGCGGGAACCCGAAGAGCTCGTGCTTCTTGATGACATCACTTGGCTGGGTATTTAAGGCCTAGCTGTGCAGTGAAGCACTGCCTCAGCAATGAGTCTCCTGCCTAGCAGCAGTGCAGGTTGTTACAGCGTTCCCGTGTTCCTGCCTCTCCAGCCTAACTTTATCCTGTCCATCTCGTCCAGTGTCTCGGTGTGTCTTTGTTCACTTTGGCCTGACTCCTGGATTACCTGGATTCTGACTTCTTCTGACCACGTCTTCTGCTTACCCCTTGGACCTGATCTCTTGCCCTGGACCTGACCAGCCCTGTCTCCCACCTGCCCCAACCTTGGCCTGTCCCAGATTTCTTCAGTCTAATCCCAATGGGCCCTTGAACTCCTGCTTACCAGACCGCCCTATGGACCCACCTGAACCCTGCCAGATGCCATAACCCAAGCAGATTGTGATAAATTGCAGGAAGACCTTGTGAGACTGGAAAATTGGGCATCCAAATGGCAGATGAAATTTAATATGGATAAGTGCAAGGTGATGCATATAGGGAAAAATAACCCATGCTATAATTACACAATGTTGGGTTCCATATTAGGTGCTACAACCCAAGAAAGAGATCTAGGTGTCATAGTGGATAACACATTGAAATCGTCGGTGCAGTGTGCTGCGGCAGTCAAAAAAGCAAACAGAATGTTAGGAATTATTAGAAAAGGAATGATGAATAAAACAGAAAATGTCATAATGCCTTTGTATCGCTCCATGGTGAGACCGCACCTTGAATACTGTGTACAATTCTGGTCGCCGCATCTCAAAAAAGATATAATTGCGATGGAGAAGGTACAGAGAAGGGCTACCAAAATGATAAGGGGAATGGAACAACTCCCCTATGAGGAAAGACTAAAGAGGTTAGGACTTTTCAGCTTGGAGAAGAGACGACTGAGGGGGGATATGATAGAGGTGTTTAAAATCATGAGAGGTCTAGAACGGGTAGATGTGAATCGGTTATTTACTCTTTCGGATAGTAGAAAGACTAGGGGGCACTCCATGAAGTTAGCATGGGGCACATTTAAAACTAATCGGAGAAAGTTCTTTTTACTCAACGCACAATTAAACTCTGGAATTTGTTGCCAGAGAATGTGGTTCGTGCAGTTAGTATAGCTGTGTTTAAAAAAGGATTGGATAAGTTCTTGGAGGAGAAGTCCATTACCTGCTATTAAGTTCACTTAGAGAATAGCCACTGCCATTAGCAATGGTTACATGGAATAGACTTAGTTTTTGGGTACTTGCCAGGTTCTTATGGCCTGGATTGGCCACTGTTGGAAACAGGATGCTGGGCTTGATGGACCCTTGGTCTGACCCAGTATGGCATTTTCTTATGTTCTTATGACTCAGCCTGCAGGGGAGGCGACTAGTATAGTTGAAGCTCCTGCCAGTCCCGCTGTAGGGCATATTCATCAGCTCTCTGCTTAGGTCCGCCTACGAGGCTGTGTCAACTACAGTAACAAGGGCTCGCGCCCACGCTACCCATCACAACACCTCAGCAGCAGCTCTCCTGATGTACCTTCTACCTCAGTAAGTGTTGCCTTCATTTCTGTGTTCCAGCATTCCTGCTCCTGTCTTCTTCTTGCCCTCCTGCTTTGCTCCTGAGTTCCTCTCTGCGTTGTCCTTGTCTTGCTCCGTCCTTGTCTGCCCTGACCTTAGTCTATCATTGGACTCTTGTCTACCCAACTGCGGGAGAGGCAGCTGGTACAGGTGAAACTCCCATTGTCCCGTTGCAGGGTGCATCCACCAGCTATCAGTTTGGGCCTAGCAGGCTTGCCCGCTAGGCTGTGCCAACCACACCACAGCACTAAGGGTCTACTGATACCAAGCTCATCTCACCCTACAGGGTTCCCTATGTGGCCCTTCTGGGAGCTAGCACAGAAATTTGTGATAGACTAGAAAGGAGGCCAATTAGCAGCTGGCTCCTCCTGGATTGAACAATTGTAACAGAGTGGTGGGCTATTCGGAGCTAACAACACGGACAGCATGCGCACTCCTGTGTATAAAACGGTGCTTTATTTACTCGGGCAGGAATCCTGTGCAAAAATATGTAAACGTTACATGCACAATGTTTAAAAATTCTGCAAAATTCTGCATACTAAATAAAAAATAATCAGAACTGGCTTTAAGCTAACTGGCGCCTTGTGTGAAAATTAAAATTGATTCCCCATCCCCACAACCACTAACGAAAAATATCGGTTTCACTCACACCACTGCCTGCAGCTTTGCTCTTAACTTCCATCCCTGCCCCCTCCTGCTATCTCTGCCCCCTCTGCTCCCTCCTCTTCTTCCAGTCTCCCCTCTTCCCTCACCTTCCCTTCCTGCCCCCTCAGAGCCTGTGGAAGAGTATTTGCTACCCTTAGACGAACGCTTGGTCATGCACCCCCCCCCCTCCCAAGCTCACACAGTGCTCCCTCCTACCGGCGGCAGTGGCTCCGGCACCGCACCTCTCTGAGCCTTGCACTGGCGTTGATTTTGCCGCCCCCAAACCTTGGGCACTCTAGGCTACCACCCAGTTTCTCTAACGAAAGCACGGACCATGCCTTCCATCCTTCCCTCCCTCCCTCGCTCTTCTCTCTCTCTGCCCCCACCTTATCTTCCATCCTCTCCTCTACCTGTGTGGCCTTCCCCCCCCCCCCCCCGTGGCCCACAGGGCTGCAGCCCCTCCCAAGATGAGAGCAGCATGGGGGGGGGGGGGGGGGGGAGCCGGCACTTCTGAATGCTGCTTTACCGCTACCTCTCGCTCCCTCGCGGTGCACTGTGTGGACCATGGAGGAGAGAGCGGCCAGTGGCATGGAAGCAGGGCTCAGAAAGGCCGGTCCCCCTAGTGCTGCTCTCCTGTTGGCGGGGGAGGGGGTGTGTGTGTGGCAGCAGCTGCACTTTGCGGCCGCAGGGGAAAGTGCGTAGCCTTTGTCGGCAATTCCCCTTCACCCCGCAGGCCACAGCGGCGGACGGTGGGAAGAGGCAGCAGCTTTTCTTCACCCCCCCCCCCCCTCGGGCCCCCTGTTGGAGGAAGGACCACACACAGCTCTTCTCTTGACCTTCCCTAGTGCTTGGCGCCCTGTGGGACCGCGACAGACCGCACGCCACAAAAGCCAGCCCTGAAAGTAAATACGGTATAATTGCTGTTGCTTAGTAATTCCTTTAAGTTTCAAAACAGAAAAACAGTACTTATTCAAAGATGCAAAATGTAATTTGTTTTTAAAATATGCATTCAGGATTCTGACAGGAGCACCGTAATAAGTGATTTAAATCCACAGAATCCGAGGGGCGTTCTGAGACACAGGCGGCGCTGACCCCTTGCAGCTGCCAATAATTGTGTCTGTGTTTGTGGCTACAAATGTCAAAACCTGGATGAATTCAGTGCTGCCTGCAGCTCCTCTTGATTTTGCCACAGATAGCCAGACGATTAAAATCCCCCCAAAAAAACAGAAGCCCTAACCATAATGCGGTAGAACCCTCTCCCCCCCTAGCTCATTCCCCCGACACTCTCTATCCCCCTCTTCCCCATAGTCTCTCTTCCAGCATCTCTGCCCTCCAATAGTCTCTTCCCCCGTGGGGACAGGGGAGGAAGAGTGTATGGGGGAGAGAGAGTGTTGGGGGGTGGGGGGGGAGAGACGAGCTGGGGAGGAGGAGAGTTGGAGGGGACAGTGGTCTGCTGACTGGCTGTCCGCCGAGATCGAGAGAAGCTTCTGATTTTAACTTGTCCATCGGCAGAGCCCAAGAGGACCTGCAGGCAGTGCTGGATTCCTCCAGCTGCGGACACTTGAAGCAACAACCACAAACCCCGCTGTGTTGCTGCCAGGGCCGGTGCTCGCTTTTTTTGCTGCCCTGTGCGAAGAATTACTGTGCTGGCCCACCCACCCCGGTCATTCATTCTCTGTCCCGGGCCCATCAAATAAAGCCCAGCTCCCTTCAGTGATACAAACTTTAAAAACTGACACCACTACCCCCCCTCCCCAAACCCATGGCTGGTGCAAGGATATTAGGTGCCTGAGGCGAACCATATTTATTTATTTATTGAGTTTTATATACCGTCATTCGGTAATGCCATCACAACAGTTTACATATTTCAATAGGAGGATAAAAGGTTACATATTTTCAAAAAGGGGATATATATATATATAGCCTTGCACAACGCCCCCACACTATTCCATACACACAGTTAAGAGTTTTGCATTTATATTTTCATGAAAAATATCAAAGCATAGTATTCTGCGGTAAAACTATCCCTTACATTATATTTATTGCACCCCTGTTTATTTGTAAACCAGCATGATGTGATCATTTCATGAATGCCGGTATATAAAAACCTTAAATAAATAAATAAATTAAATATTTACCTGCACTGCTGAGAAACCAACCAGAAATCCCTGCAAGAGAGACACCTGCAACCCATAGGGTATTAGGCCTGCTGTGATGTGTGTTGGGTGTGCGCTCGACCCTCCAAAAGCCCTAAAACACTAATACACTTCCTATTAGGAGAATGCCTCACCTCAGTCACACATGCAGAACATAAACAGACCCTCACCAAATACAGAATAGAGCAACCATAAAGTAAAAACACAAATGCGCAGGCAAAAACTGAACTGGAAACCGCAAGAAGCCAGACACTCTGTGCAGTGCAACAATGAAAACACAAGAAACGCCATATCAGACCAAGGGTCCATCAAGCCCAGCACCCTGTTTCCAACAGAGGCCAAACCAGGCCACAAGAACCTGGCAAGTACCCAAACATTAGATAGGTCACAAGTTATTAATGACCTTACTAATTATTAATATATAAATAATATAATACATATATAATATTTTTATTTATTTATTTATAGAATTTTATATACCGACATTCATCAATGATATCACATCGGTTTACAGCGTAACAAAGAATAAAAATTACGCTTGGAGAGCGTTTGACATAGAACAGTAGTGGGTAAATTAAACATCAAACTAGTAAATGGGGATGGGGAAGATTATTTACAGGGATTAAATGAATAAAACTGAAAAATTATATACATTATATACAGTTGAAAGGACTGAGAAATTATATAAGTTACTGGAGCTAAGGTGGATTCAGAAAGGGATAACGGGAAAGGCAAAAGATAAATGTTGAATACATTCCAGCGAGCTTGACGTAAACAAAAGGAGAATAGGAGGATTTGGCTGAGAATGCTGTGGAGGTTAGCTGTGGGGGTGGGAATTTAAAGGGATTCCCTTTAAAGGGATATATATATAAATATATAATATAATATATAAATAGTATATAAATGAAGGCTGTATATATAAATGAAAGCTGTATGTATAAATGAATGCTGTATGTATGTCAATGCATCTACTAACCTTCTAACACTTTATCCATCGAAAACTTGTTAACCAATATGAAAATCGATGTTAATGCCCATCCTAACCTCCTAACATCTCATCCATCGAAACTTGTAAACTGTTGTGATGGCGAAACCGAATAACGGTATATAAAACTCGATAAATAAATAAATAGATAAAATAGCAGTTTATGAATTTATCCTCTAGGAATTTATCCAAACCTTTTTTAAACCCAGTTACACTAACTACTGAAACCACATCCACTGGCAATGAATTCCAAAGTTTAACTATGCGCTGAGTGAAAAAGTATTTTCTTCTATTTGAGTTAAATGAGCTCCTTGCTAATGTTGAGAAGGGGTGTTTTAGTGTGCCCTTGGGCCTCAGCCCGACCCCAGACACGTCCAGGACCGAGCCAAGGGTTGACGGCGGGTTCCGCATGGCTAAACATGCTCTTACCCTCTGCCAGGCCTGCAAGCTCCCAGAGCCAACAACATGTGATGTTGGTAGGGGAACGATCCTCCGACTGTTCCGAGCCCTTTCGGACCTGCCGCTTGATCGGCATTGGAGCAGCAGGCCTGGCCTGAGGTTGAGGGCAGACGGAGGCCTTGACACGTAGACAGGACTATGACTGATGCGAAGGCATCACTGAAGAAGACACTTGGGCTGATGCAGACGGCATCACTGACATGACGAAGAACTTGACATCCAAACCGGGCAAGACACAAGGCAGGGGGACATTGGCACTGTCTCTCAGGGCGCCCTACACAGCCCACCTTCACGGGCAAACCCAATGGGCTGGTCACGGACCACCCTGTCCCACTGCGCATCCTACACAGCCGTTGGAGGCTGGTCACGGACCACGAGGAGAGTGGGACGAGCGCAGGGAAGGTCCAGGCAAAGAGGAACTCCAATGACGAAGCCGGTGTCATCCAAAGCTTCCCCCATGGCTGGCAGGAACGGAGGCTCAGGAGCGCAGGGACCAGAGTCCACTGCCGGCATCTCCAAGACGAAGCCGCGTCACCAGGAGATCCACGGCCGGCAGTACGGAAGGCTCGAGAGTACCAGACGAAGACGCAGGGAAGAACATCCTGGCAGGCGGACACATTGGGATATGGAAGAACATGGCGGAACATCAGGACATGGTCAGGGACCTCAGGCAAGACATCAAGACACAAAGACGTGGTACGAAGGCAGACGAGACAAGGAGCTCCATGAAGAACAGAAAGCCTTACAAGGCTCTGGCAGGCGAGAGCCTCCAGAGAGAACTCACGCTGATGCAAGGCCAAGACAGACGGAAGTTGAAGTCCTTTTATAGGGCTGCAGACCGGCGACTCCCTGGGAGGAGTTTGGCAAGCCCCACGCCTAGCTGGCCCTATAACTACGGAGAAGTGCTGCGGGCCGGCCCCTAGGGAAGGGCGTGGCTCAAACCAGGAAGTCCATGCAAGCACAAGCAGCCTCAGGCAGGCCCCACGGACATCGAGGCCTCCCAGGCCCTGGAGCAAATCCTGGACAGTTCGCAGGCGAGGTCCTGGCTTGGAGTGGCCTCCAGGAACAGGTAAGAAGCCTCCCGTAGCCCAGCTACAGGAGGGTGCATAACAGCTAACTTCATGGAGTGCCCCCTGGTCCTTCTATTATCTGAGAGAATAAATAACTGATTCACATCATCATTCCTCAAACATCAAACAATAAAGAAATAAAATAAATACATAATCATAATACTAAAAAATGCTAAAAATATTATTTTTTAAAAAGCTGATGAATAAAAGATCAAATAATTAAAAACTCATATTCAAGTTTTTTAAAATGTCCCAAACACCAATAAAATATTTCAAAACGGCAGACCCAGCAAATAACACCTGAAAAATAAAACTAAAAAGGATTTTAAAAATGGAACTTTGATTTCTAGTCACCCTGAGCTTGTCATGGATTAGTGGGAGAGGGATGCACGAACGTTCTCCTCTCTTTCTTATATATATACACACACGCACAAACACGCACATGCTTGTTTCCGCCGCCGGTGGGATTGGGTCCACTGGTGGCACTCCGGGCCTTCACGCCTTCTGCCACCGGTGGGATCGGGTTCACCGGCGGCACCACGGACCTCCTTCTTTCGTCGCCAGTGGGATCGGATCCATCAGCAGCAGCAAGGGCCTCCTTCTGCTGCCGGTGGGATCGGGTCCACGGGCGGCACCACGGGCCTCTCCCTGGCCCTGATGCTGCCCCCACCCTGTGCAATTGCACGGTTTGCACACCCGGTGGCGCCGGGCCTGGTTGCTGCAAGTCTTGGCTGCGACAAGAAGTCCAGACTGCTTGCAACTGGAAGCTCCCCTCGGGTGGACTCCTCGGCTGACTAACGTAAAATCACTGGAAAGCAGAAGCCCTCATTGAGGTGCGGTGTTACTGGACTCCTGGGAGAATTCTGCACCAAAAGCTTAAATATTTTGCATCTTTGCGTGAGAACCTTTTCCTGAAGTTTACATGAATCATTATTCAAAGACAGTGATTACATTATATTATTTTAATAAATATAATCTGCGGAATTCTAAAATATTTTGCACAGAATTTTTTGTTTTTTTGCACAGAATTCCCCAAAAGTACTTCTTGTTCTAGAACGTCTTCTGCATTATTATTACTGCCTTTCAGGTCGCCGGATATCTCTGTCCTTTCCTTTAGGGCGTGCCTATTTAGATTCTTAAGTCTCATCTCATGGGACTTAAGGTGCAGGTTCTCAATCATTAAAAACGCTGGTTGTTTATCTGTATATTTAAAGAGTCCCTGTGAGAGCTCAGCATGAGGGACTCAACTTCTTTATATAAATGTTTTAGGTAGTTGATAGTGTGTACTAAAGCCTATGGGGCGGATTTTAAAACCTCTGCGCGCGTAAATCCAGCAGGATTTACGCGCGCAGGGCCCTCGCACGCCGGTGGCCTATTTTGCATAGGCCACCGGCGCGCGTAAAGCCCCGGGACGCGTGTAAGTCCCGGGGCTTTCGAAACGGGGAGGGAGGGGGCGTGTCCGGGGTGTTCCTGAAACGACGTGGCGTTTCGGGGGCGTGCCGTGGCGTTTTGGAGGCAGGTCCGGGGGCGTGGCACCGGCCCGGGGGTGTGGTCGAGGCCTCCGGACCACGCCCCCGGGACCGGAGGACGGAGCGGGGCTGCCGGCGACGCGCACAAAGTTACGCCTGCTGAAAGCAGGCGTAACTTTGCCAACAAAGGTAAGGGGGGGTTTAGATAGGGCCGGGGGGGGGGGGGGGGGGTTAGGTAGGGGAAGGGAGGGGAAGGTGGGGGGAGGGCGAAGAAAAGTTCCCTCCGAGGCTGCTCCCAAATCGGAGCGGCCTCGGAGGGAACAGGCAGGCCGCGCTGAGCTCAGCGCACGCACGTTGCACAAATGTGCACCCCCTTGCGCACGCCGACCCCGGATTTTATAAGATACGCGCGGCTACGCGCGTATCTTATAAAATCTGGTGTACTTTTGTTCACGCCGGTGGCGCGAACAAAAGTACCCGCGCGCGTAGTGTTTGAAAATCCGCCCCTATATGAAGAAGAAACTGTCATTGTTGCAATTCGAAAAAGTTCCTACTCCATTCTCATGTGCCCAACACTAAGGGCCTGTGCATCAAAACCTCCACTAAAATGTTTTTAGCATGCACTTGCTAAATTTGAATTTGCATGCTAAAATGGCACTTAATGGGCCACACACACTACATTTTTTTAGTGCCACAGTTTTGCCTGTTAGAGTTTCTTCATGCCAAGGTTCAGCTTGCTGTGCAGTCTTCCCTCCACCAGGAGTCCTCAGCGAGCATCACCTATAGCCTGGCCAAGTACCTCCTTACTGATCACACTATGCCCAAGGCTCAGTGCTACATAATCCGGCCTGCTCAAAGCCTCGATGCCTCTTCATGGAGTCATCCTTGCCTCAAGAACCTGGATGCTCTTACCTTGTTCCATGCCTTGTGGCCTTTGGGCCTGTTCTTACCTTGTACCTTGTCTTGTAACCTACTCAGGCCTTCCCTTGCCTTGTGGCCTTCGAACCTGCTTCTACCTTGTGTCTTGCTTGCGGCCTACACAGGTTTTTCCTTACCTTGTGGCCTCTGGGCCTCCCTCCTCACCAAGTGGCCTCTGGGCTTTATGCCTAGCAGCCTACGGGCCTTCTGCCTCGCTGCCTTTGGGCCTCAGTATTCTTTGTTCTGTGTTATCCTTGCCCAGCCCCATCCTTATCTGCCTTGTTCGGTTCTGCCCTTGTCTGGTCTTTGTCGTGTCCTGTACAGCCTGTGCCTGTGTCCAGCCCCCGTCTTTGCTCAGTATCCTGCCCAGCCTGTGCCTGTGTCCAGCCCCCGTCTTTGCTCAGTATCCTGCCCAGTCTGTGTTGGTATCAGCCCCAGTCCTTGCCCGGTATCCTGCTGCCAGCCTGCTCCAGTATCCAAGTCCACCCTCATCCATCCTGCCCAACCTGCAATCATGATGTTCAGCCATAGACGCCAAGCCCTACCAGCCCCCAGAATCCAATGGCGCAAACTGCGGGGAGGGGACTGGCTAGGCAAAAGACAAATCCTAGCCCAGCCCTGCCGTCCTACGTTGCTCCTGCAGAGGTGCACCCAGAGTCCAGCTTGCACGCACATGACATTTATCACATGCATACTTAAAAATGCTTCAATGACATATGCACACTGACCCAAACATTTAGAGGGTCTACATACAATGGCTGCCTGAGCGCTAAATAGCATGTTGCAGCTATAAGACTAGCACTTGTGTGCCAGATTGAGCATGTTCAATTCTCTTTTCCTCAAAGCGTCATCTCCTCGCTTCAGACCTGTATAATAAGTTAGCTGGCACATGGGGATGGTTGTCAGTGTTGAGAGGAGAAGGGGAGGAGAGCAACTGGAGCCCTGGAGAGGAGGGTAAAGCAGATCAGAATTCTGCATCTGCGTGATTTGGGTTCTGCATTGTGCTCCTTTAGTCTCTGGGTGAGAGGGTGAGTGAGTGAATGCATGTTTCTGTCTGTCGGTTTTCTGTGTCGGTAGAGACCTTGAAAGCAGGAGTGAGAGGACGTGGATGGGGAGAGAATGGACCATGGAAGAGGGTTAGCGACAGCGTGGGTGAATGTGGAAAAAGCCTGAGAAGTGAGCGTGGGTAGGTTTAGCAGGGAGGGAGGAGGGAGGTGAAGAGACCTACCTCAGAAAGGAGAGGGGAGGAGGTAGTGGTGGGGCAGCCACAGAGCAGTAAGGTCGAAGTGGTAGAGGAGAAAGCCCATATAGGCCTAGGTCAGACCCATTAGACATTGTGTGGAGAAATTCGGGCCAACACAGCAGGTGAGGAAGGGATGGGAGGGGGAGAAAGGAAGAGACATCTAGGAGGCAAACACTCCCCAGCAGCATTTGTCTGGTATGTCTGCCCGGAAGAAGAGGCAGAGAAGGAAAGTGCAGAGTTGCTAGTGGAGAGGCAGGTGCTGGAGGCCGGGCCAAGCAGTATAGCAGCAAGTGCACAACCAATACCAATGAATGTTTCACTCTGCTCATGAAGAAAACCACATTCTAGAGCTGGGTCTGGAAAACTACAGTGTGCACGTATTTCGTATCATTCCCTCACTCATTTGCAGGAAGTAAATAACCATCTCTTGTTCCTTTTTCTCATCCTAGATGCGTCTCATCTAGATGCTGTTGAACAATTGGAGTGGTCCTGTTTTTTTAATGATCTGCAAAAGAATCCTGGGATGTTGTTCCTGAGTCTATCCCAAAGGGGCAGGCTCAGAACAACGTCGGGAAATGCTTCCTTGCGGAAAGGATGGATGCATGGAATGCCCTCCCGGAAGAGGAAGGCAAGGACGAGCATGGGATAAACGCAGAGAATCCCTAGTGGCTAAAGAATGGACATTAAGAAAAGGGGTCACCTGCGTTAACTGGGGTAACCTTTCTGGTCCGGCAGATGTCATGGGAGGGGGTGGTAATCTGCAAGGAGTGGTAATTACTACCCTACAACAAATAAATTAATAAATAATCTTGCTGGGCAAACTGGATTGATCAATTAAGTCTTCTTCTGCCGTCATTTACTGTGCGTGCGTGCGCAATATCAAACTTCTGTAATCTCCGCATTCCAGTGCTTTGTTTATTTTGGGAACTGGGATAAAGATAGTGAAAAGGAAGTCTTCTGGGAGTATTCTAGCAGTGATACATCTTATCAGATTCATGAAATCTTGTGAGAGAATGAATTCCTTCCTGGCCTACGTTCTCCAGAAATTCCACGGAGGGGTGGGGAGGGTGAATCCTTCCTACTCAACCAGTGACAAAAAAGGATCACTTTGTTTAACACAGTCCATTCTTTGTTTTATGGACTATGCCAAGACATTTGATAAATTAAATCAAAGCAAGCTGGTATGAATAACGGGTAAAGCTGTACACCAAAACTGGACATCAGATTGATAACGAATTTGTAACGGAATCAACAGGGGTGAAAATAAGGTAACGGGTCAGGACCAAACAGCAGCCTCCATCTTCCGCTCCAGCTGCAATGGGGGAAAGGAAGCAAAGTTCAAAAAGTCACCAAGTCCAGAACCTAAGGATCCAGTTCGGCGACCAGGTGGGACCTGGCAGAAAATCACCGCTGGGAATCAAGCAGCAGGAAATACAACTCAAGGCAATCTGCTGCCTGAGGTGAGGGATGAGATGCCCCTGACGCGTCCCTCAGCCCTGAAAGATGAGCATGGGTCAAATCAGCAAAAAGGCAAAGGGGAGGGGAGGGTCTCCCTTGGAGTCTGGCCCGTTCAGTGATTTGTAATGCTGGGGAAGGGGAGAGGGAGGCGTCAGGATTACCAAAAGTGTTGCAGAGTTTCAGTGATAATACTTCTAGGAGCCAACCTGCCACGCTCCCAGGAACCCTATCACCTTTCTTCCACCCTTCCCTAGCATTTGCACCATGGTGAAGTGGGAGATGGCTCACACAGAACACGGAAAGATCCTGTCACGATCCTGCCTGCTATGCAGCCTCCTCTCCAGCAGAGGTCATCAGCGAGCTTCCCTCACAGCCATTCTAGTTGCCTTCTTGCTGATCCCATGAGGCAGCGCCTTCAGCCCTGCTTAACCCAGCCTGTCCATCCCATCTTCCCCTTGCTTCTTCATCAAGTCATCTCGGCTTCTTGATCTGGCCATCCTTGCTTTCTTTGCGTCGTGGCTTATCTTGGCCTCCTGCCTTGCCTTGTGGCCTCCCAGACCTTCTTGCCTTGCTTTGTGGCCTTCCTTCCTTGCTCTGTGGTCTTAAAAGCCTACCTGCCTTGCTCAGTGGCCTCTTGGGCCTCCCTGTCCTGCCATTGAGCATTCTAGATTTGCCTAGTCCAACCTTGTTCCCTTTTTGGGCCTTATTGTTTATTGTTGCTTGTTCTAGTCCAGTCCTTGTCTAGTCTTGTCTTGACCTGTCCAATCCAGTCCTTGTTCTGTCCTGCCCAGGGAAAGGAGGAACCTTAGTAAAGACCCAGACTGAGAGACTATATGTTGTTATACTGCTGCTTTGTTTATAAGCTGCAAACACATGCAGAGTTGTTTTTCTGTTGTGAATTAATAAAAGTTCATGAATACCTAGCCAGAGCCTACCTGCATCTATTCTCTGGCCATTCTGACTGCACATGGTGCCACATATGGTGTCAGTTCAGGGATCTCTGAGCTAAGCATGCACAGCCAGAAACCTACGACAAACAGAAGGACATTTTTTTCTTCTTTTTCCTGGGGCCCTAAAGACTGTGGCTACCCGGGAAAGGGATTTAAACAAGCTAAGGAGAATAGATCCACCTGCAGAAAGGGACTTAACTGTAAGCCAGTGCCAAACAGGCAGGGTTTTGTTTTCAAGAAAAAAGAAAAGGGAAGTGTTTTTGCGTAGGTGCTTGGGAGAATCACAGATGCTTTCACGGATTCACTTGGCAACCAGGACCAATAAATTAACATGTGGTGGGTGATCCAAGTCCCGGCAGAAGGCCAGCAGCAGCTCCAAAAACTCGCTCAAAATTTACATGAACAGGTCACCTAGCAACAGGGGGTACTGGCACAGACTGCTCAAGCCATGCAAGCGGTCACAATCCAGTTAAATCTGCTACCTCCCATCCTGTTGAAGATGAAGACAGAAGAAGACTCAGAGATCTTCCTGAGAAACGTCAAAAGGATCACCTTATGATGGGTTGACCAGAAAATAACTGGAACACATACCTGGCAAATTTGCTCACAGACAAAAGCCAAGCGGTCTTTCAAGCAGCCAATCCGGAGGAAAGGACCACCTATGCATAAGTCAAGAGTGCCTAGAAAGGGCAGGGTGTACTTCAGAAACCTTCCAACAACAGTTCCAGTGGGGCATTCTATAGCCCGGGGAAAGTCCCCAAACTCTATTCCAGCGACTAAAAAGTGCCGGATGGAAGTGGCTGCAGCCTGAAGCAAAGACCGGCCTCGAGGGAGACAACCAGGTGCATCTGGAACAGCTCCTGGATGGGCTCGACCAGCCCACGTGGAATTGGGTCTGTTGGCACCCCAGGCTCACTTTGGAACAAGCACTAGAAGTGGCAGATGTCTTCCATCAGGCCCAATTAATGCCTGATGTGGTGCAGAGTCTAGAAAGGCAGCCCGCTCAGACTCCATGGCGCAGTAATGAGAGTGGAGGACCCCAGAAACAGCCCTCTGAAGTGGATAGTCTGTTCCCAGCATACAAGCCACACCCTCTCCCACTTGCTTCAACTGTGGAAGAAGAGGTCACTGTTGCAAACGCGGGGGTGCGGTCACTTGCTCTGGAGAGATGTGAGCCCTTGGACCACGGCACGGCTCAGGGAGGAGCCCCAAGGCACACGCCATGGGAAGTGAGAGTGTCCAAGTAGGGCTGGAGCTGGAACAAGGCTGGACATGGAACATCACAGGAACTGGTACAAGGCAGACTCAGTCCTCCACTGAACCTACACGCACAGGTGAGACCCAGCAATGCAATGCTGGTCTCAAGAGTAGCCCTCCGGCCACTCAGTAGCCCTTCCGGACCTGCCGCTTGGGAATGACGAGTGCGTGAGGCCAGACGAAGGCTGAGGGCAGGAACATGACAAGACATGGAACTGAACGAAGACTCGAGGAACTTAGAAGACTCAGATGAAAACTTGAGGAACTTGGAAGACTCAGGTTCAGATTCAGGCACTAGTGCGGGGTGAGTACTGCATCGTAGCATGCCCTACACAGCTGCCCGTGGCTGGTCGTGGACCACACTGAAGCAGAGCAGGCTCTGGCTCGAGTCTAGGGTATGAATGGAAGCAGGAACAAGGAACTCCGAAGACCAGGAACAGGATTCAAGGATTCAAGACTCAGGATTCAGAACTGGGATTCAGGAATAGACCTCGGCGTTAAAAGCAAAGGCCTTCCGGAAACTTGTGCTGCAGACATAAACACAGGCCTTGTGCCACGAAGAGCCCTACACAGCCCCCCATGGGCTGGTCACGGACCACGATGGTGGCATGCCAGGAAAGGTGGACAAGAAGGAAACCTGGAAGCAAGATGAAGAGCCGGAGGCTGGAACATCAGGAACATGGAACAGGCGACGAAGGAGCTCCGATGAGGAACAAGACCAGGAACATCACGAACATTCAATGAAGAACAATCTGGACACAAGAAGACCATGGAGGACCTTGACCAGAAGAGAAACCATGGACAAGCATGACGATCTGATGCGAAGGACCCGAGGAAGTGGAAGAGAGCCCTATTATAGGGCTGAAGGTGAAGCAGGAAGATGACATCATCCATCAGGGCTGCGGGACTTTTCCCGCTGCTGGCTCTTTAAAAGTAAAGCAGAGGCGCGGGCGCGCCTAGAGGAGCCTGATGCAGGACAAGAGAGGAGCAGCAATGTTGGCGGCATTCCTGCTGCAAAGAAGTGGAATCCGGGCGGACCCCCACCGCGGAGAAGGAGACATCAGCGACAGCCCTCCCCGCCACGGGGGAGGAGATGTCAGCGGCGGCAGAACAGCCCTGCCGCACAGGAAGCCGGAGTTGGCAGCAGACCTCCCTGCTGAGAAGCACAGCGTCGGCAGCAGCACCCCTGCCGCACAAAAAACCAGGGCCGGCAGGCAGCAGTGGCGCCAGGCCACAGAAGAGGACCCTGGTGCATCGGCAGCATCCAGGCCACACAGGAGCGGCCGAAAGCAGCAGCAATAGCGGTGACGTCCGAGCCACATCAGGAGCAGGGTTCTGGCGACATCGGGCCAGAGGGTAAGTGACGCTGCCCGCGGTCAGGACCCGCGAGCAGCGAGCACAACAGTCACTTGGCTAGAAACTACAGACTAAAGTCCACATGGACAAATGAAAGACTCCAATGCAAGTCCGGTCCTCAAGTCAAAAGAAAAAGGGGTCTCAGAGAGACTGATACAACCCAGTAATAAGGGTGCAGATACTTTCTCCCTTTGTGCAGAGAATGGACATGAGGAAGAACGCTGCCCATATGGGAAAGATGAAAATGAAGAGCCCTTGGGAGGAACAGGCAAAGTTAAATGGGAAACCCCCTTGTGGGCATGCGCTTACTATAAGACAGAGAGCCACATGGACAAAGAATGCCCATGGCTTGAAGAAATAGAGTGGGTGTGTAAGCTAGCAGAACAGCGCAAGGAGAAGCAGTTTGCGGAGGTCGGCCCCCAGCTTGAGAACGAAAAGTGGGAACGCAAATGAGCTTTAGGTTTGCACTCTTGCAAAACCTAAAGTTGTAACTTGGTGGATATCCCATATTGGGAAGTTAAGGGATTTGTGATCGAGGTAGAGCTGGATGAAGTTCTCACCGAAGCCCTGGTAGACCCAGGGTAGAGTAAGACTCTTGTTTGTAAGGTCCTGATCAAGAGAGATGATATCAATGAAAAGAAGGCAATGCTTATCTGTATACATGGCGACAGTCAGCAGTGATAACGCCAGCAGGACAAACTGTTATGGAAGCAGGGGTACTTCCCAAACTCCCTTATCTGGTGGTTTTAGCGGGTGATTGCTCCAGTTTAAAACTCCGTGGGGTCAGCTTATGGGCAGTCAAGCCAAATTGGAACAGCGAGCACTCTGCAAACCCTGGAGGGGTTTCCCAAATGACTTGGGGAGGGGAGACCTTAAATGGGTCAAGGAACTCTAGCATAGGTCAGGGAGTGAAGAGAGAAACAGGGATCTTTTTAGCAGTATACCCTTAGTAAGAGCAAGCACTCAACCCAAGAAGTTTGAGCTGAGGGGCAGGATATGTAAAAGGGTATACGCAAGAAAACCCCAGAATACCTTACGGGACCAGATCCAGAGATCTGGCCCAGTCCACCTTAAGCCTAACAGGAATCCTGGCAGAAGCTCCTGGGAAGGTGTATATCTAGCCAAGATCAATCAATTCTTGAATGGCCTCCATCACGGGGGGGAAACCAAGAGGCTTTACGCAAGGAAACCAAAATGGGATTTCTCTTCGGCTCAGACCCGGAATCTGCCCCAGGAACCCCAAGCATTTCCAAGGTTTGCGAGATCAGAGCTGGCAGTTCATCTCTATGAAAAAAAACGTAGCATAGTTCTATAAGGTTCTAATCCGGAAAGAGTCAGGATTGGCATCATCATCATCCGTGCCATCCGGATCTGTATCAGGAAGTCCCGCTGCCGCTCTAGGAATACTCTGGCGCTTAACAGTAGATCCAGGCAAGGTTCCTACCTGCACCTCTGCTCTGGGAACTTTGGTCAAGGTTGAAGACTGCGCCCGAAGAAAAGATTGCAAGCCCTGGAAATTAGTAGCCAAACCAGGAGGCACCTGAGGCGAACTCACTGAGCTACCATCCCCTGCTGAGGGAACCAGTCCAAATTCAGGCGCCCCAGCTGAGTCGTCTTTACCCAGACCCACATCCGGCTGGGAAGAACCTGTTTTAGTGAAATCAGAGGAAGATAATTCTCCCTGAGCCTCCAAATAGTGCAGGCACAAGTTAGAGGGCACTGCTGGCTGAGATGCTCTAATATGACAGGCAGTGCAAAGAAAAAAGCGCTTAGGCTTCTTAGGTAAAGGCGTCATTGGTGGCTGGAGTTGTGCATCTAGCTGTTTATATATATATATGTAGTTGGAACTATATATATATATATATATAGTTCCAACTTAGGCGCCCCAAAAAATACTTAGGCGACCCACACCTAGGTGCCTAACTAGGCGCCAAGACTTAGGCATCCCAAAGATAAACGCCCAAAAAACGTAAGCGCACAGTACAACTCGTGTGCACAGGTAAGCATGCGACCACTACGGCACCGTGTAACTTGGACACGCAGACTATAAGGCCCGACAGTACAGCCAAAAACTGGGCACACAACCTGGGCGCAGAGCTAGACGCACACGCCGAACCGAAATTCTGTGGAGGGCAGCCTGAGAAAGCGCACAAAATGCCTTTGCAGTCTACCACGTGGCGTGCAGCGAAAAAGCCTCACAGCGGAGCCTAGCCTAAGGTGTCTGCTCAACCCGCCAGGCTGCCCACGTCCCTTGACCTCCCACAGAGCGGGACGAACGTCAGAACAGTGCACCGAGCACAGAGACCGGGGGAAGGAGGAAGCCCTATGCAACAAAAGCCTCCATCTAAGTCTCTTTATGTTGCTTTTTTTTTTTTGTTAAACTTTCCAGAGCTCAGCCTTACCTGGCTGAGTACAGAGACGGTCTCCAGCTGCGAGGGGGGGAGGGCATGTGCTGTCACCGCTGCGCTCGGCTTCCTGCACCTGCTGCCTTTCAGCTGCTTAAGCAGCTAATGTCTCGCCGGCTAAAAACCAGCTACCGGACCAAGGCACTCATCTGAGGGACCACGGAAATCACCTCAAGAATTCTCAATCGGGGGAGGGACTATTTGGTATTACCTCAGGAGAGCGGGGCAAATTTATTTCCTTAATTCTCCTTTCTCAAAATGAAGCAATTCCCCATCTGCTGGAGACAGAGAATACTGGGAGGCTGATGTCACTGCAGGGGTATATATGCTGTGATGTCAGCTTGCTCTGTCTCCATCTGCTGGTAGAGTGCATAACCCACTTGTTCTGGATTCATCTGACTGGACGCTAAGAAATGTAGGCTCGTCTTTGGAGATATGCCAAAGGCTTGTGATCAATACAGATTTGAAAAGCCTGGCAATGCACATAGTTGTGGAACTTTCTAACTCTAAATACAAAAGTGAATTCCTTCCTTTCAATCTGAACAGAATTTTGATCAGATGATGACAAGATCCGAGAATAATAGGCACTCAGTGCCTGAATGTCATCTAGCAAAGCACAGTTCAGCACAGCCCCAACACCATGTCGAGAAGCATCACAGGTGACTGGGAGGTCTCTGTTGATCATACTGAATGAGCACAAAGTCTGAGGCCTGGAGTGTTTTTTTACATTTCGGAAAGTGTCAGCATGTTTGCAGGTCCACTTCCATGGCAACCCTTTACATAGAAACATAGAAATGACGGCAGAAGAAGATCAAATGGCCCATCCAGTCTGCCCAGCAAGCTTTCACACTTGTTTTTTTTCTCATACTTATAAGACTCTTGGCCTTTATTAGTAACTTTTTGGTTCTATTTCTCTTCCACCCCCGCCATTAATGTAGAGAGCAGTGCTGGAGCTGCATCTAAGTGAAGTATCTAGCTTAAATGGTTAGGGGTAGTAACCGCCGCAATAAGCAAGCTACTCCCACGCTTATTTGTTTACCCAGCCTGTGCAATTCAGTCCTTGTTGGTTGTCTGAATATAAATCCACTTTTCTTCATTCCCCCTGCCGTTGAAGCAGAGAGCTATGCTAGATATGCATTGAAAGTGAAGTATCAGGCTTAATTGATTAGGGGTAGTAACTGCTGTAACAAGCAAGCTACCCCCATGCTTATTTGTTTACCCAGACTATGTAATTCAGTCCTTGTTGTTATTGTCTGAATATAAATCATATTTTCTTCATTCCCCCCTGCCATTGAAGCAGAGAGCTACGCTGGATATGCATTGAAAGCGAAGCATCAGGCTTATTTGGTTTGGGGTAGTAACCACCATAACAAGCAAGTTACTTCCTGCTTTTTTGTGAATGCAAATCCTTTTTTCCACATTTCCTCTTGCCATTGAAGCATAGAGCAATGCTGAAGTCGCATTAACTGTGTTACAGTTTTGGCTGCAGTGCAACCGCCTCACCACCAGGGGTCCCTCTAGTGCTGGCTTTCCGGACAGGCCCAGTCCATCTTATCTGTCCACTCTGTGCTCTGGGTGTGTCCTTATAACCCTGCCTGACAGTTGCCTCGGTGCTTCGGCATCGAGCTCACCTGGGCTCCCTGCTCTAGCCTTGCGCGGCCTTCGGGCCTTTCCTTGCCTTGCCCTGCGCGGCCTTCGGGCCTCCTTCCTCGTTGTTCTCACCTGGCCTACGGGCCTTCTGACCTGCTTGCTCTGCTTACGGTGTGTGGCCTACGGGCCTTCTGTGTGTGTGTGGCCTACGGGCCTTCTGACCTGCCCTGCTCTGCTTATGGTGTGTGGCCTACGGGCCTTCTGTCTGTGTGTGTGGAGCCTACGGGCCTTCTGACCTGCCTTGCCCCGCTTATGGTGTGTGGCCTACGGGCCTTCTGTGTGTGTGTGGCCTACGGGCCTTCTGACCTGCCCTGCTCTGCTTATGGTGTGTGGCCTACGGGCCTTCTGTCTGTGTGTGTGGAGCCTACGGGCCTTCTGACCTGCCTTGCCCCGCTTATGGTGTGTGGCCTACGGGCCTTCTGTGTGTGTGTGGCCTACGGGCCTTCTGACCTGCCTTGCCCCGCTTATGGTGTGTGGCCTACGGGCCTTCTGTGTGTGTGTGGCCTACGGGCCTTCTGACCTGCCTTGCCCTGCTTACTGTGCCCTGACCCAGCCTGAACTTAGACTCTGCTCATTGCCGCCTGCCCTGACCCAGCCTGAACTTAGACTCTGCTCATTGCCGCCTGCCCTGACCCAGCCTGAACTTAGACTCTGCTCATTGCCGCCTGCCCTGACCCAGCCTGAACTTAGACTCTGCTCATTGCCGCCTGCCCTGACCCAGCCTGAACTAGAAACTGCTTATTGCTGCCTGCCTTGACCCAGCCTGGAACCAGACACTGTTTCTAGCTTCCTGTCTCTCTCCACCTGGAGCCACCCTGCTGGGTGGTGTTCACGCCTCCTGACCGGAGCCCAAGCGTAACAAACTGTTTGTATGTTTATTGAATACAGGTATGATCTCCAGGTAGTAGCCGTCATTCCCGCAAGCCACTCTCTCTTCATTCACATCCTCTAGACTTTATGGATCCAGAGTGTTTATCCCATGCCCCTTTGAAGTCCTTCACAGGGGTGTGGGATATGGAGAAGGCCAATTATCCTGGGCATTTGCAGCATGGGATCTATCTACTCTTTGGGATCCTGTCAGGTATTTGTGATCTGGATTGGCCACTGTTGGAAACAGGATATTGGGCTTGATAGACTTTTGGTTTGACCCAGTATGGCAATTCTTATGTTCTTACCTGAAGGAGGTGCTGAAGACAAAAAGAGTGATGGAATTCAAAAGGGCGTGGGACAAACTCAGGGGATCCCTGATGGCTAGAAAATGAAGAATGGGGTAACTTTTCTATTACATCTAAAGTTTACATTTCTGCATGGGGGTAGACTGCATGGAACAGCAGTTGCTACTACTCTTAATAGAAGATTTGCTAGGCAGACTAGATGGACAATTTTGGTCTTTATCTGCCTTCATTCACTATGCTACTATGATTTTTCCTCCAGGAACTTGTCCAAACCTTTTTTAAACCCAGCTATATTAATTTCCTTTACCACATCTTCTGGCAATGAATTCCAGAGTTTAACTGTATATTGAAAAAATATTTTCTCTGATTTGTTTTAAATGTGCTACTTAGTAACTTCATGGAGTATCCCATAGTCTTTGTATTTTTTTCAAAGAGTAGACAATTTATTTGCGTTTACCTGTTCTACTGCACTCATGATTTAATATACCTCTATTATGTACCCCTTCAATTGTCTTTCTTCTAAGCTGAAGAGCCCTAATCTCTTTAACCTTTTCTCACAAGGGTGCTTTATCGGTTGATCAGGAAGTGAAATCTGGGCAGCCGTTAATTTCTGAGCATAAAAACATGCGGGTCAGGCGCACATTTTTTGTTTGGATCTGGGGAGAATAGCTATTAGCCTCATCAGCAGCATTTGCATGTGATGAGCGCTATTAGTTTCATGGGGGTTGAACGCGCGTTTTGGATGCGCTAATCCCCTTATAGCATAAGGGGTTGTGGACGCGCGTCCAAAACGCATGTCCAGTCACGGGTTAAACAGTGATCTTGGCTGAGCGTACTGTTTTGCATCGGCTTCTACCTGTCTTAACCACATTCTCTGGCAATGAATGCCAGTGCTTAATTATGCATTGAGTGAAAAAGAATGGTCTCTGATGTTTTAAATGTGCTACTTACTGTTGCAAAGGTCGCTGCCCGACATCTCCACTCCGCCCACTTACCTCTTTGGCGACTTCGTCTTTGCTTGACGGAAGTTTGGCTGCCGCAGCGTCATCTTGCCGACCCTCTCCGGCGTCCCCGGATCGGCTCTCTGCTGCTCTCCGCCATGTTCTCCAAAAGCCTAAGGGCGCGGGCGCACGTGCAGCGCGGCCCCAACTCAAGTACCAGCAGTGTCGCGAACCTCAGGGGCACCCCCCTGAGATGACGTCACCTCCACCGGATACTTAAGGTCTCTTGTTTCGCTAACTAATCGAATTAGCAAGGGTTTACTTCCTCTAGGTATCGCTGCAGATGGGATTTGCTCTCTGCATACCTTGCTACTCTGCCTCTTCGAACTTACCAGGGGTACCCGCTCCTCGGGGGCCTTGCTCTCTCTTTACTTTTCAGGTTGCAGTCTGGAACCGGTACTCGCTCCTCGAGGGCCCACGTTCCTGGACCTGCTACTGAATATAACTTCTGCCAGGAAGTCATTGCTGCCTACAACACCAGTGAGTTACCATCTCTCTCTCAGAGCTTTCCCTGGAACCAGGTACTCGCTCCTCGAGGGCCTACTTCATTCCAGCTCCTGGGCTGCTTCCAGAGACTATTGTGTGAATGTTACCATCAAGTTTCTGTTCCTGAACTCTGCATACTCTGCCTACTCATTCTTACAGTTTCTCTACAACTCAGCCATCCTGGGATCGCTGTTCCAGTGCCTGAGGGACTACAGCCCAGCCGGGCTCTTCCAGCTCACTACTGCCACCTCTGGTGGTTCTCTATAACTGTCTAATAAAATAACTAGCGTGTGTCTGTCTCCAAATTCTGAGCCTAACCGGTGGTCCCTCTCGGGACCTTCCCCTGTGGGCATGGTCATCTGCCACCGGGCCAAGGATCCACCCACAAATATCACAAATAATAACACTTGCTAACTTCATGGAGTGCCCCCCTAGTCCTTCTAATATCTGAAAGAGTAAATAACCAACTTGCATTTACCCGTTCTAAGTCCTCTAATGATTTTATAGACCTCTATCATATCCCCCCTCAGCTGTCTCTTCTCCAAGCTGAACAGCCCTAACCTCTTTAGCCTTTTCTTATAGGAATGCTGTTCATCTAGTCTGCTCAATTTACTTCCTGCTATGGTGTCATAGACCTCAGTGGATCTCTGATTTTCCCCTAAATTCGCTGCAATTAATGATCCTCTACTTGTCCAAGCTTTCCTTAACTTTTGTTTTGCATCTGTCACGGCCACCAGGAGGTTATTCCATACATCCCCCATCCTTTCTGTGAAGAAATATTTTTTGATATTACTCAAGTCTACCTCTTTAGAGCCTCATATCACTTTTTTATGATCACTAGTTCTCAAACTTCTTTGTCTCTGCAAAAGATTTGCTTTAACCAGCCCAGGGGCAATCCACTGTTTTGTTACATTTTTAGGTTTCTGATTAAATCATGGACTGAAGTCTATGTAAGCGACACAAAATAAAAAGTATCCAACACATATTGAATATAGAATAGCTATCAAAGCAGACACTGTATTGTATAATAACGGGGAAGGATCAGATGCTAAGCTGCAGCTGGAGGGCTAAAATCAGGACATTTCCAAACATTTTAACTCTTCCTGTTTTTTTGAATAGTACTTAAAGAAATCTGTACAGACTAGAAAAATTCAGGACAGTTGGCAACCGTACTTGGGATTGAAAAGGCTGTGAAACACTGCCTTATCCAGGACACACAGTGATAATAAAGATACAGGCACACACCTTGCACGCCTGCACAGCCTCCTCTGGGGGGGAATCTCAGTGTGAGATCTGTAAACCCCTTCTGCTCCTGAGGTGGTTGCCTATACAGTGTATGCATTCTTAAGTAGATTAAAAAGCAAGCTTGATTCCTGTTTGATTGATAGTTCCTTTACAAATTTATATTATTATATTGTTATGGTGGGCAATAAAGGTCACAATTTGCAAAAAAAAAAAGGAGCTCCTTTTGCATTTATAATCCGTGCATTTAGCAGAAAGTGAGAAGCAGGCTGGTTTTCAGAGCGCACTGCGGTCAATACCCGACGCTTTCTGTCCCGCGCGGGATCCGTAGGCGCTGGTCGCGTGCAGCGTTCCCATAGCGACGTACCGTGACCCCTGACCCGCGGGCTCTTCGGCGGTAGCAGCCTCCCTTTTCCCGCCAGCGGTCGAACCGTCCCTGGCGTTCATTTTAATTGTATTCTTACCGTCTCCCCTCCGCCCAAACAAACCTCAAAGCAATCCCGGGAATTAGCTCCGACCATGGACGAGCTGTACCTGGAGAACATCGACGAGTTCGTCACAGATCAGAACAAGATAGTGAGTGGAGTGGGGGGGGGGGGAGTGGGGGAGCCATAACGAGGAGAGCGCGCGCGCGGTATCAAGAACCTTGGTGAGGGGCAGTTGTAGACGCGCGCGCGCACATGCGGGTGGGCAGCATATGAGAGAGAGAGGGAGGGAGAGAGACCAGGGGTAAGGTGACAGGAATAGAGAGAAACAGGGAGGCGAAACCAGGCGAGGGGAGGAGAGACGTTAGCGGTAAAGTAACAGAAGGTGGGGGGAAAGTTCGCGGGCAAAATAAGAGGGGCGAAATATCGGCGGTCGATTATTTGGGGGGAGGTTGTGATTTTTTTTTTAATTATTATTTTGCTCTCGAAGTTTTTGTAGTTGGATGTCACAGGCTCTTGTCTCTTAAGCCCCGTGGTGCTATGCTAATTCACATGTATAAAACATGCTTTATTTGTTAATTATATGATATCACCACTTATAACCTATCCGGGGGTGTTTTTGGCATCTTACACTTTGATCCTCAGAAGTAAATGTTTTAAACAATTCCGAAGGTAAATAGGAGGGAAATGTGCTTCCTTTTCATCCAGCCAGACCTGGCCAGGCCAGACGCATGGGTTATGCCCACCAACCAGCAGATGGAGACAGAGACCACTAGGCTTGCTGACGTCACTCCTTACATGCTCAGGTGCTGACCTCAGCCTGCCAGTATTCTCTGACTTCCGCAGATGATAGGTGAGCATCTGGTGTTCTGAGCTGAGGCCTGGTTAGGCTCGAGGAAAGGACATTTTAGATCTTGGAGGGCAGTGCCTAAGATGAAAGTCATATACTCCCTCCCACAGTTGAGCAGTTCCCTGGAGCTTCTAGGATATACCGTATTTTTTGCTCCATAAGATGCACTTTTTTTTCCCCTAAAAGTGGGGGGAAGATGTCTGTGTGTCTTATGGAGCGAATATATATAAAAAAAAATTAATTACAAACCTCCCCCCCCCAAGTCGGCCCCCTTACTATGTGACAGGAGCCGACCAATGGCACCGGTAGCCCCTTTCACATAGTAAGGGCAAAGGGCCATGGCACCATTTTGATTATTGGCGTGGGCTATCCATTGCTCCTACCATGTGACAGGGGCTGACCAATGGCACCAGTAGCCCCTGTCACATAGTAAGGGCAAAGGGCCACCGGCGCCATTTTGATTACTGGCAGCCGATGGCCCAAGAGCAGGAGATTGCTCCCGGGACCCCTGCTGGACCACCAGGGACTTTTGGCAAGTCTTGGGGGGTCAGGAGGGTGGGGGTTTTTAGTTAATTAAATTTGAAGGGTTGGGGTGGGGTTTTGTTCTTTATTTGTTTTTTCCACGAAAGAGAATGATAAAAGCTTTCTGATCCGAGGAGTGGCTCTCCCCAGACCCGAAAACGAAACGGGGACAAAAAAAATTGTATGCACACCCCTAATTTGCTCCATAAGATGCACAGATGCCCGGGAACAGAGCAGGTTTAGCACACTATTTTTTTTTTTTTTAATTTTCCCCCTCTAAATCCTAGGTGCGTCTTATGGAGCGAAAAATACAGTAGGTCTGGGTAAACTGTTATCAGTTAATTTGCTTCCTTCCACTGCCCTCCCTCCTTTGTCTTCTTAGGATTATTTCTCCAAACAAAAAAAATAAGATAAAGAGTTGACAGTGAGTAGTTCCCTTCCTGTCTCAGGTTGTTGTTTCTTCAAGCAGAAACTTTGGGAGCCTGGAGATCTTAACTGCTGAGGTATTTTTCATCTGGTCTGGAATGAATGACTGAGAAATTTCATCTGGTCTGTTTTATCAGGAATCATTTAGTTTTGGTGGTCAATAATGGCATCTATGATGGTCTGTTCTGAGCATGGGAAGAAACTCTTTGCAGCAACTGCAGTTCATGTCAGCAGTTGGTGGGGGGAGCTTTAGTATGCTGCAACTGTTCAAGGGAGATAGAGTCAAGGTCTTGCAGGCAGTCTGCTTCCCTGTGGGGGGGAGTCTGCAGAAGTGGGACAGCTGGTCCATTCAGTTCCTGTGAACATGCTTTCTGCTGTGGATTCTGAGCAGAATCACCCTCCTTTATCTCCGAGGGGGAGGATGTGGTTACTAACTTCCCCGCAGCTGTG
The DNA here is from genome assembly GCF_901001135.1 of Rhinatrema bivittatum. Lineage (NCBI taxonomy): Eukaryota > Metazoa > Chordata > Amphibia > Gymnophiona > Rhinatrematidae > Rhinatrema > Rhinatrema bivittatum. The sequence continues at coordinate 18,729,185 of NC_042619.1, forward strand.
GCATCAGCTCCTTTTAGAGGAACAGTGTCCTTGCCTGCCGTAGTTCCCTCTTCCTCCTGGGCTGTGTTGTCAGAAGAATTTTTGAAAAGCCTGCATCAGTGCTGCTCCATGGCCCTCTTTATTGGTGCTTCCCACCCAGGGTATTGGTGTGGGAGGTTCTGGTAGGAAGAGAATGAACAGAGAGGAGGAAGTAGGAGATGATAAATCCCTCAAGTCTGACACTTTTCCATTGGATCTTGGGGACTTTAAAGGCAGTGATGAGGAAAGTGAGTGTTTTCCTGGAGAAGTAGTGGCTCTGCTATGGTTAGGTTCTTTCACAGGAATGAGCTGCTATGCCTAATTTCTCTGTCCTTACAAATTCTGAATATTTCAGAGGAAAGATTGCAGAAAGGTCTGGAGGCATTGGAGGATCCTATTATGACTAGTTTGCGCAACCCTTCAAAGTCCTTCCTCTTACACAGGGCGGTGAAGGACCTTATTGAGATAGAATGGTAATCGTCAGAAGCCAACTTTAAAGATGGACAAGCTCTGTCAAAATTTTACCCCTTATTCTCTCAAGTGAAAAAGAAGCTGAAGTTTCCTAAGGTGGACACTTTGGTTTGCTCAGTTACCTAAAAGACAACCATTCCTGTGGAAGGGGTGCAGCTTTTAAGGATGTGCAAGATGGGAAGATAGTCTGTGATTAAACAAGCCATTGAGGCTTCCAGTATAATTTTGTAAGCGGGCAGTGTGGAGCACTGTTGTTGCAGGGCAAACATGCAATTGTCACTGCCCGTGCAGGAAAGGAGTATGAAGCGTCATCTGTTGGGATTGGGGACATTCCTTTTGGTGGATGCCTCTTCTTGGTTCGGCAAGAAGTATGGCCTCCATTATAGCAGCAAGAGGTTTGCTGTGGCTTTGTAACTGGTTGGCAGGTTTGATTTAGAAGAATAAACTGATCAATCTCTCTTTTAAAGGGAAACTACTGTTCGGGGAGGATCTCAAAAAGTTGGCTAAAGCCTGGAGAGAGTCTAAGGTGCTCAAGCTTCCAGAGGATAAACCAAAAGGCCCTTTGCATAAGTTGCAGTATAGGTCTAGGTTTCGAGATCCCAGGAAGAACAGGCAAGAGTAATACTCTGGGGGTCAGAGAGTACGATTTTTTAAATAGATGCTAGTCCTTTCGATCTTCAAAGAGGAATAGAAAGGAGAGTGGTTCCGGAGGTCCTGATGCCACGCAATATATTCCTAATGAAGGTTTACAGACCCAATCTGTGGAGGAAAGAATAGGTGGATAGCTGTCACATTTCTTCCAGAGATGGAGTTAAATTAAATCAGACCAGTGGTTCTGGATATCATTTGTGCCTGCTATGTCTTATGAGTTTTTCTGCCTCGTATAGCTCCATGGTGAAGACCGCACCTTGAATACTGTGTACAATTCTGGTCACTGCATCTCAAAAAAAGATATAGTTGCGATGGAGAAGGTACAGAGAAGGGTGACCAAAATGATAAAGGGGATGGAAAAGCTCCCCTATAAGGAAAGGCTAAAGAGGTTAGAACTGTTAAGCTTGGAGAAGAGACGGCTGAGGAGGGATATGATAGAGGTGTTTAAAATCATGAGAGGTCTAGAACGGTAAATGTGAATCGGTTATTTACACTTTCGGATAATAGAAGGATTAGGGAGCACTCCATGAACTTACCATGTGGCACATTTAAAACTAATCGGAGAAAGTTCTTTTTCACTCAACGCACAATTAAACTCTGGAATTTGTTGCTAGGGGATGTGGTTAGTGCAGTTAGTGTCGCTGGGTTCAAAAAAGGTTTGAATAAGTTCTTGGAGGAGAAGTCCATTAACGGCTATTAATCAAGTTTACTTAGCGAATAGCCACTGCTATTAATTGCATCAGTAGCATGGGATCTTCTTAGTGTTTGGGTAATTGCCAGGTTCTTGTGGCCTGGTTTGGCCTCTGTTGGAAACAGGATGCTGGGCTTGATGGACCCTTGGTCTGACCCAGCATGGCAATTTCTTATGTTCTTATTGGAATAATCCCATTTAGGAACTACTTCCCTTCCTCCCCCCCCACATTCCAGAAAGAAAATATACAATTCATGATAAATTGCTATAACAGTATATTCTTAAGATATAATAAAATAAATTAAGATAGCATAGAAGCTTGTGAATAGCAATATAGGATACTTAAATATCATAGAACATAGTAGATATCAGGTCAGGACTTTTCTCGAAACCAAACTTGATGCTCATACCTTTTCAAATTTCCCAACATTGTCTTGTCTAATAACAGTAAGCTTTTCCATAAGATAAATTATCTCAACGCAAGAGCATATTTACCCCTCACCCTCTCCACTATTTAGCCACTTCACATTTGGCTGCTATTAAAATTTTGGCCTGTCAGTAACCTCATATGCAAGTCCACCTCCCAATCACTCAAGCCCAATAGAATAAGCTTTGGATCCCTGGGATTTATTAGACCTGTAATCTTCCGGATTAATTCCAAAACCATATCCCAATAAATAGCGACAGAGGGACATACCCACCATATATGGAAGTATATACCTTCACCCCCATATTTCCTCCAACAAGATTTATCCACCGCAGGGTAGATTTTGTGCATACATGCCTATACAAGACTTTATATCCATTTTTTCTTTATTAAAAGATAATACTGACCTTTTACTTACTCTTAAGAAACCCTCCCCCTAATCTTCATCTTCTGTCTGTGTATTAAAATCTTTTTCACAGGCCACAATACGGGCAGTTTTCCTCGCCAGTTCCCCATTCAGTAGCTTGTTTGTATCTGCCTGTTCACAAAAGCTCTCAAAAATTGTTTTCCCCCACAGGCTACATGTGTGTTATCGGATGGTATATCTTACAGCAATTTGTCAGGACAAACTTCCCACTTTTCAACGATCCTGGGAACCCTTTCTCAAGTGGATGAAGGGACAATCTTTGCAAGGAGGAGTCTAGATTGCCACTCAGGACGCCCTATGGGCGCAGATCTGGCATAATAATCACCAGGAGGCAAACATGAGATATGACTAGATTTATTAGCTTGGGTGTACTGTACGAACATTACATCGGTGCATGCTCCAACTGCTTAATCTATTGGACAATGCAATCGTGACTGACTTATTGGTTATTATTCTGTTTCGTTTACCTGTGGACTGATACAGAGGAGAGATGGGGAGGAGGGAGGGAGGGGATCATCAGAGTTTCTTATTTGAAATCTGTATTGGTCTAACATAGTTGCTGCTGCTTGTTTATTCTGACCAATAAAAATTTACATTCGAAAAAAAATTTTTTTTCCCGTTAAGGGGGTCCATCACCATTTCCTTGCCTTGCATAAAATATCACTTGTAGATATGGAAAAATGTCTCTAGGTGAGAGCTGGAAGATCTGTTGCAACTGAAAGAATGAAATAATTCCTCTGCCTTGCCACATCTGCTCCAACCTACTTAGGCCCATCTTCTTCCAGGTACGAAATGCTTTTGAATCGTATCCAAGAGAGAAATCTTTGATAAAATGAAATGAAGTCCTGTAAAAATAATTACTGTCCCCTCTAAAAGATGCTTCCATTTATCTCAGAGATCATAGGTAAATCTAGAAATAGGTGAAATCAGAGTCGTCCACAAAAGATCACCAGTTGAAACCTTTTCACTGAGATCCCGCTCCAACTTAACCTATATTTTAGATTCTACCTTACTATGCCAATCCATTACCAAACGTAATTGGCGGCAATGTAGTACCATTACAAATTCGGGACCCCCAATCCCCCTCAAACCCTTGGTTGATATAGAACTTGCCTAGAAACTCTGGGGGGCCTTTGTTTCCAAATAAATCTAAGCAATTTCCACTACAATTGATTTAGCATCCCCTCTAATAATGGTATAGGAAGAGTTTGGAAAAGATCCCATTCAGGATATTTGAAGTATATCCCGACCACTGAGATTGTGATATAGCCCTTTCCGGTGGTAGATAATTCATCCCAAAGACCCAATCTGGACTCCCAAGTACTTAACTCCCTCTTTTGCCCACTTAAATGGAAAAATCTTTCATTTCTTCTATTGTCTCTTCGGGAACATTAATAGTTAAGAGTTCAGATTGTCTGCATCATTTTGAAACCAGATACCAACCCATCGCTTGTATTAAATTGCTCAAGGCTGGAATGGGATCTGACAACGTGAACAAAATATCATCTGAAAAAAAGTGACAATTTGTATGTTTCCTGTCCTATTAACCATCCTGTATTACCTCCGTATTCCTGATTGTGACTGCCAGAGGTTCCAACGATAATGCAAACAACAAATTGTGAGACTGGACAGCCCTGTCTTTTCCATCTTCCTGCTGAAAAACAGCTAGAATATTCCCCATTAATTTCAATACATGTCTTAGGGTTCTTATAATTTTTTAATCCAGGTAAACAAATTCCCCCATCCCCATTTTTTCTAAGACCTGAAATAGTTCAAGTGAACTTTATCAAATGCCTTTTCAGCATCCACCTTCAATAGAACAGATGGCGTGCCTAGCCCACCATATCAGATTCAACACTCTGCGCATGTTGTCAGATGCTAGCCTCCCCAGAACAAATCCGGTTTGATCCAAGTGAATCAAAGCTGGTGCTACATCCCCCAGCCGTATAGCCAAAACCATGGCTAATATTTTTAATTCAACATTTATTAGGGAAATATGTCTATAAGAGCCACATAACTTAACATCCCCTCCTGATTTATTTATCTGTTTATTTATTTATTTATCGAGTTTTATATATACCGTCATTCAGTTTCGACATCATAAGAGTTTACAAAAATACGAAGGATTACAAGGTTAAGGAGGATAAACAAGGTTTTCAAAAAGGTTCAAAAGATTGTTAACATAGGGAAATCATATACAAGATAGTTGCTGTTCATTTTTTTCACGTTTCAAATTCTTTGTTATAATGCATGCTTGTGTTAAGTTTCAATTTTCTTCAGGTTAGACTGGAGGGGGTTGGCATTGTTTGTTCATTGGGTGAGTTGGTATGCTTTGGTGAACATCCATGTTTTTAGATCTTTTTTGAAAGTTTTTAGGTTTTCTTGAGTTCTGAGTTCGGTTGGGAGGGAGTTCAGAGTTTTGGGCTTCCTAGAGAGATTGCTCTCTTTTGGATTGAGATGAGTTGTTTGGAACGAGTAGTTGGTGTCTTTAGAAGTCCTTTATTTGCTGATCTGAGGTTTCTGTTTGGGGTATGCAGTTTTATGGAGGAACTTAGCCAGTTTTCTTGTTTTTCATATATAATTTTATGTAGAATGGATAGTACTTTGTATTCAATCCTGAATTTTATTGGTAGCCAGTTTAGTGAGATAAGTGTTGGAGTGATGTGGTCATGTTTTTTGGATTCAGTGAGGATTCTTGCAGCTGGGTTTTGTAGGATTTGGAGTGGGTGGATAGTGTTTAGAGGTAAGTTGAAAAGGAGTGAGTTACAGTAATCTAGGTTAGAGAAAATGAGTAATTGAAGGACTGATCTGAAGTCGGTGGAAAGGAAAGGTTTTAAATGACGGAGTGTTAGTAGTTTATGATATCCGTCTTTGATTTTTGTTGTGATATTTATTTAAATCTTTTTCTATACCGTCATTAAGGTGGGTACCGTCACAACGGTTTACAGTAAGGCACAAAAAGTAATGCTATTAAAATCTATCAGTTTACACAGGTGCCATAAGGTTCGGTAACATAGTTTTTAATCAATGTTAGTTGTTAAATGAGTGTGAACACTATCATGTCCAGGTCAATTCTATAGCAGTTTTGAGTCTGGGACTCATTCTATAAATGTAACTTATCCTTTAGTGATGAATTCTATCCTTTAGTGATGAATTCTATTAAAAACTACACCCTAGTGATTACTGTTTGTGTGGGTGTTTATTGTTTGTACCTTGCACTTCCCTGATATGGTTTTTGAAAGAAAGTTCCTTGTCAATTATTACTCCAAGATTGCGGGCATGATTGACCGGAGATATAACCGTATTTTGGTTCATTAGGTTGAGTGGTGGAAGTTGAGGAGAGTTGATCTTTCTATCTAATATGATTATTTCAGTCTTGTCGAAGTTAAGGATGAGTTTTAAATTGGTTAGTATTTCCTTTATTCTGCTTAGGTAAATGGCTGTTAGTTTGTATATTCCTTCTAGTGATTTTGTATTGGGATTAATATTTGAATGTCATCAGCATAGATGAAGTGGGTCAGATTAAGATTTGATAGGAAGTGGCATATTGGAAGCAGGTAGATGTTAAAGAGTGTTGCCAAGAGAGCGGATCCTTGGGGAACCTCCAGTGTTTAGATTAATTTTCTTTGAGAGGATATCATTGAGCAGCACTTGGTAGGATCTTTGTGATAGGTATGAAGAGAACCATTGTAGGGTTGTTTCCTTTGCCCCAATTTCAGATAGACGGTCAATCATGATAGAGTGGTTTACTGTATCAAATGCTACTGATAGGTCGAGTAGGACTAGAAGGTAGCTGTGGCCTTTTTCAAAACCTTTGAGTATGAAGTCGTTCATTACTAGTAGTAGAGTCTCTGTGTTCAGTTGCTTTCTGAAGGACTGTTAATCCTGTGCAATTAGTCAGAAAGTAAATGTCCATCCCCTAATAGAGAATTTAAACATGGAAAATGGAATTTCTGCACAGCTGTGCAGGAGGGGGAATTATGCGCAAATTCTGCACTCCACAGAAGGTCAAAATTCCCCCAGGGCTAAATTATATATCGGCCCTCTGGTCCCTAATCACCAATCTGACATCTACTACTAAATTTTTGGAAAAAAGTAGGTCCACTCCACCATACTTATTTCTGAATGTTGATGAGACATGATATTGTTGAGAAAACATATGAGATGCCAATAATCTCTCATACTGCCTGCAGATAGAGGTTTCCTGGCAAAATAAAATCTCCACCCTCTGAGAAGCCGATTCTCTAAAAAAAAATAAATAATTTTCTCTTAGCATTTAGGGATAAAATCTTCAACCCCACCATCATAAAATTACAAACATTACATACCTATAACATGCCCCCTTAAAACAGCTACTGCTTCCCTCCCCATGTTTACCTTTGAGATCTCTATATAGTAATATGTCACACAAGCCTAACAAAGATATTCTCTTTCTCCAAAATTGACCCCTTCTCCTCCTCCCCAGACCCCTTCCCCCACACACCTCACCATACACCCTCTCATGGATGTATTTATTTATCAAGTTTTCTATACCGTCACTAGGATGAGCCATCGCAATAGTTTACAAATTATAAAAGTGCAAAAGATAAAACATACAATCTTAAAATCACTTGTGCATAAAATAACAATAATTATAAATAGTGACTGAAATGAATGATAAGAAAATCAATAACTTGAACACTAAAAATATGCATTAATACTGAAATTAAAAGAGACTAAAAGAAATAGGTATTAAAAGAATAATAATGATCTCAATTTCACTCCGTATATGCTTTGTCGAAGAGCCAGGTTTTAAATCTCGCTTAAACTTTTTAAAATCAGTTTCTAGCCTCAGATTCGTCGGTAGTATGTTCCATAGTTTGGGCCCTGCTAGTGACACAGCTCTTTCTCTGACTTGATTCAAATGCGCGGAATGAACAGAGGGTATTAACAGTAGTCCCTTATTGGCGGATCGTAAAGTTATTTGGGGCACGTGCAGCCTAATGCCACTTCCTCACCATGTATTAATTTGTGCAAAATGCAGAGTGTTTTGAATTTAATCCGTGATTCAATAGGTAGCCAATGTAGGGCTATCAGGATAGGGGTGGTCCCTTTTTCTGCTGCCTGTTAAAATTCTTGCCGCTGCATTTTGCAGGACCTGTAAAGGCTGGATGGAGGAGGCAGGGAGACCTAGAAGTAAGGAATTGCAATAGTCTGTACTTGCAAAGATTAATGCTTACAGGACTGTTTGGAAATCATTTTGCGATAATAAGGGTTTCAGGCGTTTCAGCATCATTAATTTAGCATAACCTTCCCTTACTTTAGTTGATATATGTTTTTTAAAACATAGTTCTGGATCAATAATGACTCCTAGGTCCCGTATATGTTCTGCTAATGTGAAGGTAGTGTTGTCTTGTAGTGTTACCAATCTTGAACTCCTGGGGGAAATTTTTCTTTCTAAAAAATTGATTTCAGTTTTGCCAATGTTTTAATACTAGCTTCATTTGTGTGAGTAATTGCTTGATCACCTTCAAATACATTACCATAATTTCATAAGCTCTTTCAATTGTGTCATGTATTGGTAATAAAATCTGGTTCTCGTCAGCGTACATGTAGTGAGTTAGACCGAGTCCGGTCAATAGGTGACATATACTCCCAAACAGGGAATGAAATCACACCTGGACTGTGACCACCTGAGTGCTTCCTGTTGTGCTCTAAACCATTATATTCACATGAGATCCACTATAAAACCTTTAATGTAGAAAAATAATATGAACTAGCATAACTTTTGTATTAATTTGTACCAACTTTACTGTTCAGTTTGGAGAAGAGACAACTGAGGGGGGATATGATAGAGGTCTATAAAATCATGGAAGGACTTGAACAGGTTAATGTAAACCAGTTATTCACGCAGATAATAGGACTAGGGGGCACTCCATGAAATTAGCAAGTAGCTCATTTAAAACAAATCGAAAAAAATTATTTCCCACTCATCGCATAGTTAAGCTCTGGAATTCATTGCCAGAGGATGTGGTTAGGGGAGTTAGTGTTAACTGGGTTTAAAAAAAGGTTTGGATAAGATCCTAGAGGAAAAATCCATAAACTGCTATTAATAAGCAAAAATAGCTTGAGATTTATTTAATGTTTGGGTACTTGTCTGGTATTTGCCAGGTACTTGTGACTTGGATTGGCCACTGTTGGAAACAGGATACTGGGCTTGATGGACCCTTGGTCTGACCCAGTATGGCATTTCTTATGTTCTTATCGCTTGGTTACCCAAAGCAACTGAGCCCCCCCCCCCTTGTCCTCAAGAGAGTGCCTCCTTGGAGGTGAAAGAGCCTCAGAATTGTCTCCTCAGTCTCCATCCTCCTTTCGCAACACTTTTGTTGCCACTTTGACGGGTCCTCTTTTGGCTCTGAAGGTGAACTACTTTTGCTGTAACTGGTCTTCTGAGGCTGTAGGCCCAAATCAGACAAACTGCATTGGCCTCATCCAAAATTTTCACTCTTGTTGATTTCCCATCCACTGTGAAATTTAATCTTGAAATATTTGATCTTGTGATTTCTCCAAACTCGTCTAGCTTTCTGAAGAATCTTTTCCTTAAGAGAGAATTTATGAAAGCACGCTATAATGTCATGAGGAAAATTCCCCCTAGGCTGTCCCAAGAAGTGGTATGCTCGATCTAATTCTGTTAGTGGTAGCTCACCCAGCTCCTCATCTTCACCCAAAACCTGAATGCAAATGCTGGTCACAATCTGTGTAATGTCTCCATATTCCGGTTCCTCTGGAATGCACAAAATTGGAGATTACCCTTTGAGATCTATTTTCAAGATCCTCTATATGATCAAGCAGTTCAGTTTTGGTTTTCTCCAGCTTAACAATCTCCAATTTACATGCCATCAAGGTCTCGTCATGCACATCTATGCTAGGAATTATTGGGAAAGGAATGGCGAATAAAATGGATGTCATATTGCCTCTGTATTGCTCCATGGTGAGACCGCACTTTGAATTCTGTGTGCAGATCTGGTTGTGGCATCTCAAAAAAGATATAGTTGCACTGGAGAAAGTACAAAGAAGGGCGACCAAAATGATAAAGGATGTGGAAAGGCTAAAGAGGTTAGGGTTGTTCAGCTTGGAGAAGAGACGGCTGAGGGGGGATATGATAGAGGTCTATAAAATCATGAGAGGTCTAGAACCGGTAAATGTGAATCGGTTATTTACTCTTTCAGATAATACAAGGACTAGGGGGCACTCTATGAAGTTAGTAAGTAGCTCATTTAAAACAAATCAGAGAAAATTTTTTCACTCAACACATAATTAAGCTCTGGAATTCATTGCCAGAGGATGTGATTATGGCATTTAGTGTAGCTGGGTTTAAAAAAGATTTGGATACATTTCTAGAGCAGAAGTCCATAAACTGCTATTAATCAATAAGGATTAGTAGCCTGGGATCTATTCATTTAATGTTTGGATACTTGCCAGGTACTTGTGTCTTGGTTGGCCACTATTGGACACAGGATACTGGGCTTGATGGATCCTTGGTCTGTCCCAGTATGGCATATCTTATGTTCTTCTGCTTCAGCTTCCTCCACTCTGCCAAGATCGTTTATATCTTGCAAAAGGTCTGAAAGTATGCAGAATCTCATTTTTAATACTCAGCATTTTTTGCTGCCACCCCTGTCCCCATTGCTGAAAATCGGCTTTCACAAGTGCTGCAGAGTTGTGGCTCATAAGTGCATCATTGCAGGTGCCGGCATTGCCTTCCAGCTGAGAATCCTCTGAGCTGCCTCCATCTTTCTCATTCTCTGTCAGCTCCGCTACCACATTTGAAAAAGAATATCGCTGGAAGTTCACAGTTTTCTTTCTCACTGACATCTTTGTTTAGAGCAGTTATTGAGATGCCTGTTAATGTCCTCTCTGGCTCAATTTGCTAGTTTTATCAGAGGATGTGAGTGGATTTCAGCAGGAGCTCAGAACTTAGGCAGCATCCGCTATGGTGATGTTACTCCCCCCTCCCCCCCTTCCTCCCCACAGGTTATAGCCTTCTCATTTCCTGGACTACCTAGGACTCATTTTGACACACAGTGATCGGGTTCAGCTGTCCATTCAACAATTCCAGAAACTGCAGTATCAAGCGCAGAGCCTTTTAAAAACCCAGGAGACTGACTGTATAGCATTGACTCTGGCTCTGGTTTTTAGGCTCTAAGACTGTGGCTTTGGAGTTTGTTCCTTGGGCGAGGGCACATGTGAGACCTTTGTAAAAAGCTTTGTTGTCCAGATGGGATCCTTTAACGCAGAATTACTCAGTTCGACTGGCAGTTCCACAAAAAGCGAAAGCCAGCCTTCAGTAGTGGTTGTCGACAGAGAACTTGGAGAAGGGAGTAGAATTGGATCCTCCCTCCTGGATTATTCTTACAATTGATGCCAGTCTGTTAGGATGGGGATTTCACTGTCAGAGTACAGTGGCTCAGGGAACTTGTATTGCAGAGGAAGCTCGATGGTCCATCAGCCTCTTGGAAACCAGAATGATATATTTGATATTGCTCCACTTTGCTCATCTTCTCTGGGGGCAAACAGTCAGAGTGTTATTGACAGTGTGATGGCAGTAGTGCATGTGAATCATTAAGGAAGGACTAAGAGTGTGCAGGTGTCAGCGTAAGCTGCTCCTCTCTTGGAGTGAGCAAAGAAGCATGTAAAAGTTCTCTCTCTCTTTACTCTCAGGAGTAAAGAGTATGCAGGCAGATCATGACACTCTGGATCCTGGGGAATGGTGTCTGTCGCAAGAGGCATTTGCTCAAATAGTGAACTGGTGGGGACAGCCAGTGATGAACTTGATGGCTTCCAGGAAAAATACAATGGTAAAGAAATTTTTCAACAGAAGGAAAGAAATCAGTTCTGTAAGTTTGGATGCGTTGATTCTCACTTGGCCTCTGGAGGGTCTTCTGTACTTGTTCATTCCACGGCCTTTGCTAAGCAGAGTCTTTCAGAAAATATCCAACTATCGAGGACTGGTGATCCTGGTAGCTCTCAACTGGCCGCATCATCCTTGGTATGCGGATCTGGTCAGGTTGTTGCAGGACAGTCCATTACTGTTGTTTCAGTCCAAGGGATTGCTGTTTCAGTGTCCAGTGCAGCATGAAGTTCCAGCTCTATTTTCTCTTAAGGCTTGGCTCATGAGTGGTCATGCCTAGGCTGTAAAGGCTATTCTAGTGAGGTCATTCATTCTCTGCATTCTAGAAAAAGTTCTACCTCCTAGTGTGCGTAAGGGTGTGGCGTATGTTTGAGGATTCGTATGACTCCCTTGATGTTTCAGTGAGAAAAACCTCCTTACCTCTTATCATGCAATTTTTGCAAGATGGCCTAAAGAAGGGCTTGGTGATGAATGAATTGAAAGTGCAGGTAGTGGTGATTTCTGTGTTTCAGGGGTCATGTTTTAGGTCAGTGTTTCCCAACCTTTTCAAGTCCAAGGGACACCTACATTAATAAAAATGTTGCATGGCACACCACTCTCCAGTGAACAAGCAGTACTGATATGGAGAGGATTCATGTGAGCTTCAGAAGCACTGAAAGCCCCATCCAACTCTTACCAATTTTCAAACAAATGGAGGGGACAGAGACACATTAACTCGACACAATGGACCAGCTCCCTCTGCATACAAGTACATAAGGCAGGAGAAGTTGATGTGGTATAGGAATCTGGCTCAGTTAGTTTCCTTGGCTGCCTCGTGTGGCTGCCAGAGCTCCTCTCAACAATCAGGGTGAGTCACGTTCAGTGCTCTTTGCATGATCTCCCTGTCTCATTCAGCCTGGGGGTTAGACAGAGGCAGGAAACACTCAAAGAAGGAAGCTCAAGAGGGGAAAGATGAGGTTCTGTGTGTGTACAAAGCTGGTCCCAGCTATCCATGCCCTGTATGCCGCCCATTAATCACCATAGTCCAGGGCACTTGTAGCTAGGAACAGGCATGCACGATTGTATATGTTCTCAGAATGGAGCTCCTACATATTTAAGAGCCAACGCTGATATTTCTTATTACTGTGAGGGGCAGAGAACAGAGCCCAGGTGCTGGCTTGGATCTAGTCTAGAGAGTGGTGACATTTTCCTGGCACACCAGGTCTGAAGACACACCAGTGTGCTATGGTACACTGCTTGGGAAACACTGTTCTAGGTCAACCTCTATCATCCCATCCAGATGTCTCACTTCCTTAATGGAGTAAAGCATATCAGGCCTCCGATTAGAGCCCTGATTCCATCTTGGGATTTGAATCTGGCATTGTCCTTCCTAACAATCTCTCCCTGAGACCCTAAAGGCTTAAGCTGCTCACTCTTAAGGCTTTCTTTTTGGTGCCTATATGCTCAGCAAGGAGAATTTCAGAGTTGCAAGTACTTTCATGCAGAGAGCCGTTTCTGATTTTCATGAATGAGTTCTATCCTTTCTTCCAAAAGTGGTTTCTTCCTTTCTTCTTAACCAGGCGGTATATCTTCCCTCCTTCTGAAGGGAATCATGCAGATATGAGTTGGATCTACTTTACAGATTTGGATGTGAGAGGGATTTTCTTTCACTACCTGAAGATCACAAATATTTTCCAAAAGTCCAATTATCTATTCGTTCTTTACAGAGGACATAAGAAAGGTGTTGCAGCTTCTAAAGCCATCTTGGCATGCTGGATAAATGAAGTGATTGGAGTGATCTATGTGGGCAAGGATCTTTGCTGTCCCTAAGCAAATTAGGACTCGTTCTACCAGAGTGCAGGTGACTTCATGTACTGAGCCTTAACTGTTTTCTGCAGTGGAGATTTGTAGAGCAGCAACCTGGTTTTCCTTACATACCGTCTTGAAGCATTACTAGTGGGGTGTATGGGTAGAAAGGAGTCATCCTTTGGATCCAAATAAACCATTATTACGCTGGAGTTGCAAAAAATCCACTTCTTATCCCTAGGATAAGCAGCATGGAATCTATCGATCCACTTGGAGTCCTGCCAGGTACTCTTCACCTGGGTTGACCACTGTTGTAAACAGGATGCTGGGCTTGATGGACCCTTGGTCTGACCCAGTATGGCAAGTCTTATCTACTTATGTAAGTCTTGAGAGCAAGTTTGACAGTATCTCTTCCAAGAGGAATGTAGCTTTAGTATATCCCATGTGTATGGACTGGGCTGGCTGGAAGATGTTGGTGACATTTGTTCTTATCTGAAAATTTCCTTTCCTTGAGTTCAGCCAGATCAGTCCAGAACCCTCCCTTTTCTTCCAGATGAGGTTGACTGCTATTGTATATTTCAGGAAGAGCTTTTGTTTAAAATGAAGTTGATATATACAAGTTCCAAATTGGTTGTTTTCATGATTCCTTCACGTTCTAAGATTTCTTTGTAAAGATCCGTTACTGAATTTCCTTCTGCCATGCAGGTGGTGCTGTGAGCTGCTTGGACTATCTAGCTAGTAAGGCGAGACTTTCTTTCCTAAAACCATGTGTACTCTTCCCCTTTAAGCCAATTCTTTCTATATGGCCAGTAGTTTTGTTTTTAAGACTAATTTCTAGCAAATTGCTCACTGGTCTGTAGTTTCCTAGATGTACTTGAAAAAGTTATTTTGTTAGTTTTTGCCTCTCTGGCCAGCTTCTTCAAAAATTCTCTCTGCCTGTCTTACTACTACTTTATGTCTGACTTACTAGTTCTTATGCTCTGCTTTCCATTTTTTGAAAGATGCAGTTTTAGCTTTAACTGCCTCTTTCACCTCATTGTTAAACCATGCTGGCAGTCATTTGGTCTTCCTTTGACCTTTTTTTTTATGCATGGAATACATTTATCTGAGCTTTCAAGATGGTATTTGTAAACAATGTCCACACCTTACAAAAACTTTATACTTTTGCAGCCGCTCCTTTAAGGGGTTTTTTTTCTAACTAATTTCCTCATTCAATCATAGTCTGTCTTTTGAAAGTAATATGCCTTCTCTTAATTTGGGCATAAAGTGCTTTGCCAAAAAAACATGGTTTTATAGTTTTTCTAAATGCCAGGTAATTCACTTTCCAGCAAGTCTTAGTAGGTCATTTCATAATTTCGGAGTCACTGAAGTAAACATCCTCCCTCTTGACCTATCCAGCCTAATTGCTTTGAGAGAGGGTCTATGTAAGAGAACTTCTTGTGTTAGAACCAGTTCGGTGGTCGGAGCCCCGAGCTCCTTATCCTTGGTGTTAGAATCACAGGTTTGCCTAGTTAAGTTTGTAGAACAATTTAATATGCCAAACTGCTGCACTGTGGAAGTTCTAAAATATCTTTAGCCAGAGGTATATGAGATTGGACCTACCTAGAATAGAAACTGGAGGGTTCTTATGGTAGCAGTGTGGGACACAGTTCTGCTTTTCTGTTTTTGAATATTCTCTGTTGTGGTGTTGGACTTGGGAGCGCTTTCAAGCCAGTGCTTATATTTCCTGGGCAGGCCGAGTGGCAGTCGTTGGTCTGCCTTGGAGAACCATTGAATGAACTATAAAAGTGCTCTGTCCTGGGGATTCCCAAACTATGGGTCTGAACACTCCAGAGGATTTTGGAGGTGAATTGCAAGGTAAAAAAACATTGAGAGGTTTCTTTAAACATGATCTTATTTGCTTTACAGGACTGATTTCTCAAATCCATTTTTATGTACACTCGTCAACCTTTTGAGTTTCATAATATCCACCATGAATATGCATGAGATATATTTTACCTCCACTGTACGCAAAACGGGCCTCGTGCTTATTCATGGTGGATATTGTGAAAACCTGACTGGTTGGGGGTCTCCGAGAGCAGGTTTGAGAACTGTTGTTTTACAGGATTAGTATTTGATTTGACATCTACCAGGTTCTAAAAAAAACAGTATTATTACTAGGTGCTGGCCAATAATTAATCATTTTAACTCCTAATGGATATTTTAACAAGCTAACCCATTATAGCTAAAAACTGAATTCGGACCAGTTTGGTTCTGAGTCCTAGAACAATACTGAAGGAAAGCAAAAGCTGATGCTCAGAACTGAGGCCATCCATGAATCTGATTGTGAATGAATCTAGCTGCACTTGCAGATTATTACTGGGTAGGATTAGTTTGCTCAGTAACAACTTCTAGAGTGGCTGTCAAACTGCAATATTGTAGGAAAGGGATTTTTGAACATGAAGTACAGATTTAAGAGCTTTATATGTTAGTACTCTTGGTGAATATTACTGTCTTGGTAAAGATGTTTGTATAATGTTGATTATGTAATAATCTACCCCCCTCCAACCTCCACCCCTTCCTCATCCCCCCATCCTCCCATCTCTCTCTAACTTAGCCCCCCCTATTCCCCCTGATCCTCCCCACCACTCCCTCACCTTGTATATAGAATGTACATAATAGAATGTATATAGAATGTATATAACTCCTGCTTCTTGTAAAAAAAACCACCTTATCTCCCTCCTCTGTTCCCAGCATACTCATATAGTTCCAAGTTACTTCCCTGCCCCTTCCCTCCCCTCCCCCCCCCAGTTATATCATCATTTACAATGTAAAGCCCTGTTGGCTGAATTTGCTGTTGTCTGGAAACCGATGCGATGTCTCGTGCGAATGTCGGTATAGAAAAATGTTAAATAAATAAATAAATAATAAGAATTTTCTGTTACAGGTGACATACAAATGGTTAAGTCATACACTGGGTGTTCATGTGAACCAGGCGAAACAGTAAGTATGCACCAATGTATGTTAACTGCTTTAATCTTTGATAGTGTTCATTTTGTTGCCCTGTTTGAAAGACAGTCATCTCATCCTTAATTTATCTGCTCAGGTGGTGGTGAATGTCCTGTACTCACAACTTACCATCCCTTTATTTCTTGGGTTAGATCTGGCAGTGCAGCCTAGAGCGTAGATCGCGGAGTTGCCAGACCCGGAGCCCCAAGTTTGAATCCCACCTTGGTCAGTCATTGTGCACCCCTTAGCAAGCCACTTCACCTCCATGTAGTCAAACCGTAAGCTGTGTGACGGGAATGTTGTAACCCTGTATTTATTTGTATCTAGTGCTGAGTAAGCCCTGACAGTTATGTCAAAAAAGCAACATTTTAATAATTTCTAAATGCTATATCTAATGGTTTGGTTCTAGACTAGAACTTTCATTGGCAGCGTTTGAAAAATTCCTCTGGGACTTAGTCATCAGATACAAAATACACTTTGCTATGTACTCCACCCACCACCTCTTCCCCCACCAATTTGTGGTGGGGTGCAGCGGGCGTACATAGTAAAGGCTTGTCTTCCCTGGTGAGTGTACACTCGTATGCAGCCCCCCCATACTCTGCCTTCATGTCCTATCTTATCCAGGTGCAGGCCTCTCTCTCTTTCTTCCCCCTCCCTGTCTAGTCCTCACCCTTTGTCTTCTCTTTTACATTCTCCTCCCCCTTACTCTTTTTTTTTTTTTCCTCTCTCTACTTCCCCAGCCTTCTCCTCAATTACCAACCCCCTCCCCCCAACTCTGTTACTTCAGTCCTCTGTCTGTCCTGACGGAGGCCGAAGAGGCAGCCTGCTCCTGCCAGGCCCCAGTTGGGCTGAAGACACCTCATCTGCAGAAAAAGTCTACTTGCTCCAGGTTAACTACTGAGTGGAAGTTTCAAACCCTGTAATCTGGGATAAATCAAGTGAACAAAACAATGTATATACCTACACAAACTATTCTAGAGCAAAAACAGCTGATAACCCACCCTACGCAATCTTGGAAGGACTTGATAAATACTGAAGTGAAAAAATAAATCCTTATGTCATTACCCCTTGGGATTCTGCCAGGTACTTGTGACCTGGATTGGCCACTGCTGGAAACAGGATGCTGGCTTGATGGACCTTTGGTCCATCAAGTATGGCATGTTCTTATGTTCTTATGTCATGTATATTCATAAGTTTTTGCTTTGCCATATGGGAGATGTGAGTTTGTTCCTGAGCCCAGCTTCTGCCTAAGCCGACCAGGGCTAGGGTTGTTGCAGCCATTGCTGAATGGCGACACTTACTGGTCAGACTCGGGAGTGTATGTGTACCAGGATTCAGAGGGACCCTTGTCGAAGACTATATTTTTGTGTCTGTTGCTATGATGCTTGGCCTAGATGAGAGAGGGTTAAATCCCTGAGTGTTGTGAATGGAGGCTTATTACATTTCGACCATTTCTGGATCAGTCAAGCCTTCATCCGTTGGTTCAGGCTTTGATATGTCTCAGATTATTGTAACAGCATGTATTGTGGTCTACCCTTAAAGACTTTAAAAGACTGCAGGTAATTCAGCATGACTGGCTGTAAAATATAGGGATCACATCACATCGGTTTTTAAAATCCCTTCATTAGCTGCCAGTGCAGTTTAGAGGTTTAACATTTGCATGTAGGTCAATTGTTGGTCAAGCTCCTAAATATCGACAGGATTGTTTAGCATTATATGTGCCTAGAAGGACTTTGAGATCTCTTATTGAGTCTTGATTAATAATCTCATTGATCAAAGAGGTCAAGTTTTATTTATTTTTTATTTATTTTAAGTTTTTCTATACCGGCATTCGCGATGAGAATCGCATCATGCCGGTTTACAATTAACAAGAGGTGCAGGAACACAAAATAATATTTAAATGATACAAATAAACATTAACAGGTGCTGATAAGACGATTGCAGTTACAATAAAACAAGGTAATTACCCAACTTGGAACAGAGAAAAAGGAGGCTAGGAATTTAACATAGAGAACAAGTATGCCAATTAACAGTGTGAGATATGGTACGGTTTTTGCAACATTGAAGAAATTACCCTAAAGAAGGTTCTAAGTGTTAGTTAATGGAGATTAAGGTTCAGTCGGAGTCTGGAAAAGCTTTCATAAATAACCATGTTTTTTTTTTATTATTATTATTTTTTTATTATTATTTTTTTTATTGAAAATTAAAAAGTGGGCTTTTTGCTCTCCAGCACCTGATCTTTGGAGCAGATTGCCTAAGGAGTTGAGCTCCATCCGCATGCTTGGCTTATTTAAGATGTGGTTATTTGTTTAAGCATTTCCAGAAGGCTTACTTGCTGGCCATCTCTCTGTGCTGTTTTATCAGAGTATACTGATTCTGAGCTATCTGAGAAGACTGAGGGGGAGAAAGTATGCGTTTCTGGCTGAAGACATCCTAGAGGGTTAACTGATGGTCTTCCCCCTGCATTCTCATATTTGGGATATCTGAGGGGGGATGGGTTGGTATGTGGACAGGGCACTCATTTTATGGAAGGGTTTTGGAGCTGGCTTGGTTTGGATATTGTTATGGAATGGGCGGAGTTGTTTTTTGTTATATTGATTTTATTGCCGTGTTATGTTGTATCACGCTTCGGATACCTTCTGGTGGTAAGGTTTGTAAGAAATAAATGTTGTTAATTGAACTGGAAGCAGGGTCGGTGCAAGGGTATTACGTGCCCTCCTCTTTCCACACCTGCCTATCTGCAGCAGCTCTGACTCAGCATCCACCTCTCACTCTCCTTTCCTCCTCTGCCAAGTCCTGTATCCCCTTCCCTTTCTCCCCTGTTCACAGTGCCCTGCATCCCTTCTCTCTCCCCTGGTCTGGCATCGCTCTACTCTTCTCCCCTGCCCCAGCATCCTCTTTCTCCTCTTCGCCCCCCTGCTTAGCACAGTAACTTCACCCCAATCACTTTTCCCCTTTTTTGCAGCGTTCAGCATCTTCTCTCTCTCCACCCTCTACCTGACCAAAATCACCCTCCTCACCTGCCCATCACCCTCTCCACCTGCTTGTTACCTTCTTTCCACAACCCCCCCCCCCCGCAATCATCTACCCAGCATCCATTTCCTTCTTTCTTGCCTTAAAAGTAGATAGGCAGCACCTGGAGGATTTTGGCACCTTAGGAAACTGCTTTGTTCACCTAATGGGAGAACCAGCCCTATCTCGAAGCTTGCCCAAAAGGGAAAGAAGAGAAGTCCTGCTGAAAAGAACAGACTTGGGCTATAAGGGGGGTTAGTCTTTAACAGGCTGCTTGGAGCTAAAGTCTGCAGGTACTTTCTACCCTCAGACTGTAGCCCGACTTTTCAATGTGGAGTTTTGCACATAAATTTGCTTTTGTGTGCGGAACCAGAGACACATACATGCTTGCAGTTGCACTTGCTCGAGAGCAGGGGTAACTTTCTGCATGTCAATTCGCAAGCCCGCTTTTGGAAATCGAAAGTATGTGCATCAGACCTTTCCCTGCCTCCTGCTCTGGAACATGTGCTTACTTTGTGCATAAAAGCACGCACAAAAATAGTGTCCAAAGGGTGAAATTCCAAAGGAAAGGAATGCGTGCTTAAGGATTTTACTTGCAAAAAATCTTTTCCATAAAAATTTGCATAAACTATTAACTTGCACCATGGACCAATGATTATATATGACCTGATACAGTTGTAAGAAAATATTTTACATTTTTCTCAACATGGGTGATATGAAGGTCCATTCCACTGCACAACTTGTATAAGAAGTACAATCTAAAATATATTGAATGCTTATTTTCATTTCTTTTGTTTCTACTTGTACAGTTGTATTAAAAAAAAAGCCTACTCAGCGTTGTGGTTTTAGAACCGAATCTTCATCGGAATAAATCAAAGGAAACCAACCCCCACTTTTTACCATGTATCCTTTCTGGGGTAATTTCGAAAGCCACTTATGCACCCAAAGCTTTTTCTAAACTTACACATGTTACAAATTATTCATATACTTGTATGCACACAGAAATAGGCATTCTGGGGGGGAAGGGTGTGGAGTTTTAATTAAAAAAAAAAAAAAAAAGTACGTTAACACACGCACACAACGCCCTGCAAAGGCCAGGGGTAATTGGCCTGGTTAATTTGTGCTCCTAAATTTTGCTTTGAAAATTGGCCTTAACATGTGTTCTTTTGAAAGGCCCAGGTTATGGGGGTGGTCCTAAAATGACTTGTTTTAGTTCTTTCTGGTTTAAAAGACAGGCAGCGGAGTTCTGCAGACACAAGTCGAGTGTATTGCTTGGATTGTATGTTCTTTGGGGCATATTGCACCTTTGTGGTGCGTCAGTCCGTCATATCCCTGTAGTGCCATACTGACATGAAGCAGTAATCTGTTCCTGCGCATGTAAAGCAGCAGCTTGTCTCTCTTTTTACAGGATGCTTTATGAGTATGTGGAAAGGAAACGAAAGGAGAACTTGGGAGCTCAGCTGCATGTCACCTACTTGGTGACAGGGAAGCACATTCAGAATGGATACGCTGTAAGTGTCTGGGCTGCCACAGGCAGTAAATACACAGTGTGTCTGAAATATCAATGCTTGTATGTAGGAGGTTGTTGGAATAGGTTTCTACTACCATCTAAAACTGTACATTTTATGCTGTTTCATCCTTGTTCAGTTCTTACTTGGAGTAGCCTCTGGTTGCCTGTGATAATCCCAGTAAATTGTTGGTGGTGCTGTTGGCTTTTAAGAAAACTCAAGGGGGTCGATATTCAAAGAGTTTGTCCAGCTACGTTTGGGATATATCCAGACGAACCACAGATTTTTAATTTCCCACCGCTCTGAGCATCTCTAATATATCTTGCTAATGTTTAGCCGGATAACTTATCCAGCTAACACAAATATTCAGAGTTAGCTGGATAACTTATCTGGCTAGATCTGATCATTCTGCTAGATAAGTTTAGCCAGCTAACTATATGGCTATATTCAGCGAAGCACCTAATTGGCAGTGCTGTGATGAATATATGTTACAATTTATCCTGCTAACATTAGCTGCAGAAATGGTCTGCTTGCCACACTGTTGAGTGACTGATGGGTAGTGGTAAATGGAGTTTTCTCTGAGGAGGGAGGGTGTTACTAGAGGTGAGCCTCAGGAATTTGTCCTTGGACCTGTTCTTTTCAACATTTTTGTGAGCGACATAATGGAAGGATTATCAGGAAAGGTTTGTCTTTTTGCCAATGATACCAAAATCTGTAGCAGGGTGGAAACCATGAGGAGGGATCTAGCAAAGCTCGAGGGATGGTCTACTGCTAAAAAATGCAGAGTAATGCATTTAGGATGCAAAAACCCAAGGGAAAGGCACAGAATTGGAGGTGAAATTCTTTTAAGCACAAAGGAAGAGCAGGATCTGGGGGTAACAGTATCTGATGATATTAAGGTGGCCAAACAGGTGGATAAAGCAACAGCAAAAGCCAGAAAGCTGCTTGGCTGCATCGGGAGAGGAATGATCAGCAGAAAATTGAGGCGATATTGCCCCTGATTAGGTCACTGGTGAGACCTCACTTGGAATATTGTGAACAGGTCTGGAGATCGCACCTTCAAAAGGATATAAACAGGATGGAGTCGGCCCAGAGGGAGGCTACTAAAATGGTCCGTGATCTTCGTTCTAAAGCATGTGGGGATAGACTTAAAAGATATAAACATGTATACCCTATGATAGAGACAATCAAATAGTTTCCATGCACAGGAGGTGAGCCTTTTTTCAATGGAAAAGGAGGCTCTAGAACGAAGGATCATGCAATGAGGATGAAAGGGGGCAGATTCAGGAGTAATCTTGGGAAATGTTTCTTTACAGAGAGTGGGGTGGATGCAGGGAATGGCCTCCTAGTGGAAGCAAAAACAGTATCGGAGTTCAAGAAAGCATGGGATAAATACAGGGGATCTCTAAGGAAGTGATGAGAATTATAATGCTAAATTAATTGGCTGGATGGGCCATATGGTCTTTTTTTGCTGTCATGTTTCTCTGTGTCTATTGACAGATAACAGCTACAAGATTAAACTGCCAGGTGTATGTGCACACAGTGCAATATTAGAACGATGGAAAGAGAATTTTCTTTGAAAAATAAAATGACATACAAAGTTGAAAGTGAAATCCCTTTTCCTGCACATCTGTCTTTGCACCTGGCTGTAGATGGTGCAGACTTTGGATATGTTGGAAGTGCAGTGCTCTTTGGTTGAGCCGATGCAATCTCCCAGCCACTCCTTCATATTTCCATGAATACCAATATGCCCTCACCTCCATGAGGAGTCTGCTCTATGCTCTTCCCATATCTCTCCATTTCTTTCTTCTTTGAGAAGGTCCCCCCCCCCCCCATGGATTTGTGTCGTGTGTATGGCTTGAGTTTAAAAATGGATTTTCCCATAAACACAAAAGGGTCCAAATTCAGCCGCTATCCAGCTGAGCAAGTTGGCCAGATAAGTTTTTACCATTTGGGTGTCGTCATCCGGGCATCATGGGGCGGAGCTATCTCTCCAAGCTCACAGAGCTTTGAGCTGTATGCCTGCGCTGCTCTTCCTGCGCACAATCTGCAAGTCTCCTCAGTTGATGATTAAGCTCACTCATCCAGAGCAAAGTTAGTTGGCTATCCAGGGAGGAGGGTGGGTTCACATGGCTAAATCATCCTGTTATCTATGGAAAACACTATTTACGGTAAGCAAATTTGCATTTTTTTTCATTGATAAGCAGGCTTATTTAGCTATTTTGTCTGGGAATCCCAAGCTAAAGGTTGCTTTGTGTGAAAAAACAGTTAAGTTGATTTTACTTGTATTTCAGTTTTTGTGTTCCCTTTTTTTTTTTCCTTTTTTGCAACCCATCTTTTTCGTGGACAGCCACTGGGATGTAAATGTATGAACTGATGACCATGTCGCTGCTCTACAATGTCCTGAATTGGAACATTATATAGCTGATCTCTAACTTGATGCGCCTTTGTGGCATCGGGTGGTTTGTTTGAATGTGATGCTTAGCAAAACTGAATACATTGAGTTATTCAATTCAACAATGTTATTTTAGCTACTTCCTTTCCTGACTCACTTGGGTTAAAAGAGATGAAAGTTAAGAAGTATGTCTGATTGCCTGAGTTCTTTTCTTGTAATAAGCCAAGGCTCTCTTGCATTCTAATGTGTGAAGTGCCTTTTCTCACAGGACAAGCAAGATGGTAGTCCTCACATAAGGGTGACATCACAAGATGGAGCCCTGTACGGAAAACTTTTCTGTCAAAGTTTCTACAAAGCTTTGACTGACACTGGCACACTGAGTGCACTGAGCATGCTCAGCGTGCAGTTATCCCTGTGAGCCACAGGTGTCTCCCTCAGTCTTCTTTTTTCTGCTCTGCAGTAAGCCTAGTGGTTAGGAGCTCTGTGAGAAATTCTAACACTTTTTCCTTACGGAAATACTTAAACATTTCCTGTCGTGTAGCCAGATGGACTCAGAACAAGTGGGTATAGTGTGCTCGTGCTAGCAGTTGGAGACGGATCTGACGTCAGCACGGGTACATATACCCCCACAGGAAGTGAAGCTCTTCAGTAATTTCCGTCTCCAAAGCAGTTTGGAGAGCCTGCATGCTCGCTGAGCGTGTTTCCAATCTACTTTCTATTTTCCACTTCTACTTACTAAACTTCTACAGAACATCGAGCCCCGCACTCCTGCGGTGATACCATTCGGTCCCTCCCCCAGTTGAGTTTCCCGAGGTGATTTCCGTGATCCCTCGGATGTTTAGGCCTCGGTCCGGTGGCCGAATTGCGGCAGGGACCAAGCCCCCGAGCAGGAAATGCTTGGGGTGAGCTAAGAGGCGCCTCGGTCCCGGCGTGGACTTGGGAGGCAGCGGGTGCATTCCTCAAGCGCGGCGGTGAAGGTATTTCCCCTCTCCCCCCGCAGCTGGAGACCGCCCGGGTTTCAGCCGGGAAGCGCCGAGGATGAGGTAAGGCGCACAACTTTTCCTTTGGTCTCCGAAGTTCGAGGATCGGTGGTGTTGCCTGTAGGCGGCACGCCGCGGAGGTCGCCATTTTGTTGGCCCTGTTCAGGTATTGAGCGCCCATGATAGGCGCCTGTATCGTTTTGAGCGCATATTGTGTTTAGCGTATATTGCTGACCGCATTTTATTGAGCGCATATTGTATTAAGCGTATATAGATGCTGCTTACTATTGAGCGCATATTGTATTAAGCGTATATAGCTGCTGCTTATTATTGAGCGCATATTGTTGAGCACATATTATATTGAGTGCATATTATATTAAGCGCCTGTTGTATTAAGTGCATATTGCTGCCGCATATTATTTAGCGCAATGGAACAATCGAATGCCCCGGTGTCCCTGGCGGCGGCGCCTCCTGATTCCGGCGTGAAAGCGCTTGGCCTCTGCTCAGCATGCCAGCTCAGAGCCATGCACAGCGAGGAGCCAGGCTCCCTTTGTGCCCAATGTGAGGAGGCAGTGGGAGCCTCGGGCCAGGACCAGTCTCAACCGAGGTTTGTTGACAGTTCCCCAGGGGCCACCCCGGATCTCGCAGGCAGTCTCGAACAACCTGGAATCCCGGAGGATCTGGTACCCCGACGACTTGAGATCACCTCCATTTCCTGGGTGGATCTCTTTAAGGGGATCCATGCCTTTGTACAGATGCAATTAGCTTCCCGTCCAGGCCCTGCTATTACCGTGGCTGCTGCTCCTTTTGCTGCTCCAGCGGACCCTGCCCCTGGACCTTCGCGCCCTTATCGTGGGCGAGCGCACCCGCCTCCGGGCAGTCCGGTTCAGGCGGACCCTGATGTCTCTGAGACCGAATCAGAACCCTCCGAGGAGGGGGAACTTCCCTCGGGGATGGAGCCATATCGAACCATGAGGCGGTTCTTTCCCAAGGAAGATCTCTCCGACCTAATATCTCAGTGCCTGGTGGAGTTGGATATTTCAGGGCCCAGCACTACGGTGCCATCTACACAGAACCCTCTGCTGGAAGGTCTTCGTCCTACAGCCCGCCATTTTCCCTTCTTGCAAGCAGCACAGCAACTGATAGATCTGGAATGGGCTGCACCAGCAGCGTCATTCAAAGGGGGGCGGGGCCTGATAGGCATGTACCCCCTGGATCCGGCTATCAAGGAGATGCTGGCGTGCCCTCAGGTGGACGCCTTGGTTAGCGCGGTGGTCAAGCGCACTACCATTCCAGTTGAGGGGGGGGGGGGGGCTGGCCCTCAAGGAATCTCACGACCGGCGACTGGACGCCATCCTGAAACAGACATTTGAGGTGGCAGCCCTGTCTTTGTGAATTGCAACCTGCTGCACAGTGGTGACGCGTTCCTGTTTGTCACAGGTCAGGAACAATGCTCCGGCGGCAGACATGGAGTCCGCTCTCTCGTTCCTCACGGATGCTGCATCCGACCTCATCCGTACAACAGCCAAGGGGATCTCATCTTCTGTGGCTGCCAGGAGGCAGCTCTGGATACGGAATTGGGCAGCGGATGCTCCTTCGAAGACACGCCTCACCAGAATGCCCTTTAGGGGTTCTTTCCTGTTCGGCAGTGAACTTGATAAACTGGTCAGCACATGGGGTGCCTCTCCTATACCTCGACTGCCGGAAGACAGGTTCAAAAGGAATCAGCGCGCCTTTCCTAGGCCTTCCAGAGGCAGAAGCTCCCAACGCTTCATTCCCTATAGGGGTCGCTATCAGGCACCCCGACCTCAGGCCAGGAACCAGTCCTTTCGGCCCAAGCAGCAGAAGAGGGGAGCCGCTCGGGTTCAGGCCCCGGCCGCGCCTCCCAATGAGATTCAGCCGATCCATCTGGGGGACGGGGCCATAGGGAGCAGGTTAACCCTCTTCTACCCCAGATGGGTCGAGATTACGTCGGACCAGTGGGTCCTCGCCATCATCAGAGAGGGTTACTTTCTGAACTTCCATCATCTACCTCCGGACAGGTTTGTGGAATCTTCGTGTCCGATCCACAAGAAGGCAGCATTGGAAGCTACCTTGGCGAGGCTCCTGTCCTTGAAAGCCATAATCCCGGTACCTGCACGGGAAATGAATTCTGGGCATTATTCCATTTATTTCATGGTACCCAAGAAAGAGGGCACTTTCCGGCCCGTATTGGACCTCAAGTCAGTCAATCGATACTTACGGGTCCCGAGGTTTTGCATGGAAACTCTGCGCTCAGTCAAGAACGCAGAACAGCCAGGAGAATTCCTCACGGCTTTGGATTTATCAGAAGCCTACCTGCATATCCCGATTCACCAGGATCATCAGCGCTACCTACGCTTCAAGGTGCTGGGACGCCACTTCCAGTTCCGGGCGTTGCCCTTCGGGCTGGCCACGTCGCCGCGGACCTTCACCAAGGTGATCGTAGTGGTAGCAGCGGCGCTCAGACAGGAAGGAATCCTTGTCCATCCCTACCTAGACGATTGGCTGATCAGGGCGAAATCGCGAGAGGAGAGCCATCGGGAAACCAACAGAGTGATCGCCCTCCTGGAAAGCCTGGGATGGGTAGTCAACCTAAACAAGAGTTGCCTACAGCCTTCCCAATCTCTGGAATATCTGGGAGTCCAGTTCGACACCCAGGCAAACCCAAAAACAATTTGAAGTCGGCTCGCGGGTTGAAAACCGGACGCTCAATTTTGCCGGCGTCCGGTTTCCGAACCCGTGGCTGTCAGCAGGCTCGAGAACGGACGCCGGCAAAATTGAGCGTCGGCTGTCAAACCCGCTGACAGCCGCCGCTCCTGTCCAAAAGGATGCACTTGTGTCCCTAGCGCCTCCTTTTGCCTGTTTTTACCTCCGGGCCTAATTTGCATAGTAAATCGCGTGCACAGGAGAGTGGGCGTTCGCCCGCTCTCCCGCGGACTTTACTGTATCGGCCCGTTAGTGTAACTGGGTTCAAAAAAGGTTTGGATAAGTTCTTGGAGGAGAAGTCCATTAACGGCTATTAATCAAATTGACTTAGGGAATGGCCTCTGCTTATTACTGGCATCAGTAGCATGGGATCTTCTTAGTGTTTGGGTTCTTGTCAGGTTCTTGTGGTCTGGTTTCGCTCTGTTGGAAACAGGATGCTGGGCTTGATGGACCCTTGGTCTGACCCAGCATGGCAATTTCTTATGTTCTTAGCTAGAAAAGGCTAACTATCATCATGTATCCAGCTAAGTTAGTCGGATAATTAGCCCCACCCCAGAACATTCCTGACCCCAGCTCACTTATCTGGATAGCAGCATTACTCAAGTCAGATGAGCAGTAAAGCTAGGAAGAGCTTCTGGCTTAAAACCTGACTACTTTAGAACCATTAGCCAGGACCTCAGGTTCTTTCACTATTGTGCAGTTCAGATTTCAGGAAGCTGGTATCATTGTTTTTGGGATATTTACCTAGTCAAGAGGGGCTACTGTAACTTACTGAGGGGCTGATGCAATACAGTGCGCTCAGCCGAGCACACTGTGTAACCCGCAGTCTGATGCGGGATAAATAGGCTCTAATCCACCCCCTAATGCAATAGGGGGATTAGCGCCTAATTAACGTGTGTCCGCGGAGTGAATGATTTGGCTGACACGTCGATCTGCAATGTGTCAAGAGGTCTGGGTGGCTGTTTTCATTACTGGCAGACAGGCAGGTTATGAAAACCGAGGCCGAGTTTACCGGCGTCGGTCTTCATAACCGGCAGCCGCGGCAGGTTGCGTTAAGAAGGAGGCGCGAAGGCTGCGCAAGCGACCCTAGCGCCTCCTTCCTAGCGCGAACCCCCCCCCCTAATTTCCATATTGCATTGCGCCCCCCCTTGCGGGCGCCATGCGTGCATTAAAGAAACGGGTGCTCAAGTCAGCGCCCTCTTTCAGCGCACATAATTGCAGCGGCCCCTGAGGGTCTCTCCTAGCCATGGGAAAGATACAGCTGCAGTATGCATAATGGCCACTTGATGTCCCCATTGTTTCACAGAGAAGAGATTTTTAAGCCAAAATGTCAGATTTCAAGCGACAGTTAATGAATTTGATTTTATATAAATGGACGTGTTACTTTCAAAAGGGAAAGTGAAAAATGTTTTAAACGTGGATAGCACTTGCCAGCATCTGTGTCTTGTTTTAGGAATATACAACATTTCAGGCTCTCTCATAGCACTGAGCCAGTGTCCGGTGGGAGCTCCTGCTGGAGCTTTGGTACGCACAAGGGAGCTGCACCCTGTCTGATTCTCTGCTGGAACTCAACAGAAAACCTGCTACAGGAATGCTGCAAAAGTGATTGAAATAAATTCAGCATTTTATTTTATTTGCCTTTTCCCTGCTTTTATTCCTCAGTGCAATACCTCCTCTCCACTATCCCCAGACAGCGTGCCTGGGTCTGAGGCTGGAAGGGTATTGCCTCTGAGGCGCACACAGTAGCGGCAGCCATCTTCACTCCATCTCCGGACCTGAGGCACCACTTTGGTGACTCAGGTCCACTGGATGGGGGATCCGAACCCAAATACTCAAATTCAGCTTTTTTAAAACAGAAGCTGGAATCGGCCTGGTGGCTGTGCAGTGCAATGAGGAAGACCTGGGTTTGACTTTTAGATCAGTTCAGGTCAGCCAGGGTTGAGGACATTGCGGAATCAACATTGAAAGCCCCTTGAAAAGGTTCCTCTGCCATTTGTGCAACAGCGACACCTGGTGGCTGGACTTGTATAATGATTGCAAAAGGAGCCCTGGTGTGCATGACTAAGCACTGTTGCTGCAATGCCTGGGCTAAGTGAGCTGGGAGGGAATATAAAGTAAAATCAATAAAGTG
This sequence comes from Rhinatrema bivittatum, assembly GCF_901001135.1. Classification (NCBI taxonomy): domain Eukaryota; kingdom Metazoa; phylum Chordata; class Amphibia; order Gymnophiona; family Rhinatrematidae; genus Rhinatrema; species Rhinatrema bivittatum. The sequence continues at coordinate 18,758,286 of NC_042619.1, forward strand.
TTAAAGCTAAATAGAGTAGTTTTCCTTTAGGGTTGCCTTGTTCTCTAATATTTTAGAGCTCCTTACACTGGCATCATCTTTACTTGGCCCTGAGATGATGGGGACTCTCTTCTCCATGCTGCGTTAGATTCTGGAGAAGACAGCTCCCACCATTGTATACCTGGGTGAGCTGTTCCTGGTCTGGGGAAATACAATGGTATTAAATCTGCTTGAGGTCCCAGGATAGCCCTGGGGACTCTAACAGTTAATTGTCCTTCCTTTGCAGTTCCACAAGGTGGCAGTGGTGAAGGAAGAGCAGTTGGAAAGTAAGTTCAGGCCCTTTCATATTTGTGTTATAAAATGTAGCTTGTCTTTCCAGTATACAGTCTAAGCCACTCTATATAGAACAGTTAGATTTGTAGTTCTTTACAATGTTAAAGGGATAAGGTGGCATTTATTCTGGCCTTTCTAAACTGAAGCGGGCCGGCGTTACATTAATGGAATACGCTTCTGCTACGAGAAGGAATGATGTCTGGTGAAAAGTCCCAGCTAAAGAGTTTTATAGCTGCGGTGGCAGAAGCAGGCCTGGGGTCTTTACCTGAGGATGACTGAAAAGATGACTTTGTTTAGCCACAGCAGGTAGCTCTGTCAGTGCACGTATTTTGAAATGGCTTGCTCATGCTTTGACATCTGTATTTACCAAGTACTTCTCTTTCACTTGACAGCCACGAAGGCCAGGCTGGCGGTGACAGCCAGTGTGCATGTGTACAGCATCCAGAAAGCCGTGCTGAAGGACAGCGGGCCGCTCTTTAACACGGACTATGATATCATCAAGACCAACCTTCAGAACTGCAACAAGTGAGTGTGCTGTCCTTGGTGAATATCCTGTCGAGGTGCCGTGGGTTGAAATTGAGCTGGGCAGTATTTTCACTGCATGTGGAAGAAAAAGAATAATTATTTCCCACTGTTAAATCAGTGTTTCTGAAATTCTTCAAGCTGCTTCCTTTTGCAATTCCTATGAGCCCCTGGGGGTCAGCCATGCTAGGAAACCCACATCATAGCCAACACACAACTTAAGATGCTTTGATGCAGTTTCCTTCTCTCTACTTGACCAATTCTTTCCCAGTTACGATATTATTGTAACTGTAATTATATATAAACATACTTTGCATGGAGTGCAAGGTTGATGTGATGGTATATTAAATAAATAAAAGTAACAAATTGCCTTACTGTTACTAGTTCTGATCAGTCCCGATTGATTATGATGTCACAAAGGGTATCCCATGTACTGGTGGAAGTCAGTCACATCCCAATCCATCAGTTTGTTTGTGACCCTTTTTTCTGATTATAACTCCATCCTGGTTTGGGAGGAGGAGGAGCCCGATGCAAAGAGTTCACAGAACGCTGACTTCGACAATAAACATTTTTTTTGTATGTACCTACATCAGTCCAGACTCCTGGGTTTTGCCTCCTTGCCAGCAGATGGAGACAGAGAAAGTTTCACTGACACTGTACATAACCCGATGTGCCTCCTGCGGTCTCTCAGTATTTCTCTGTCTCTGGTAGATGGTGTATTCTCACAGGACAAGCAGGATGGTTGTCCTCACAAATGGGTGACATCGAGGATGGAGCCCACCACGGAAAACTTCTGTCAAAGTTTAACAGAACTTTGACTGGCCCCTACTGGGCATGCCCAGCACGGCACTGACCCTGCAGCCAGCAGGGGTCTCCCTTCAGTCTTCTTTTTTCCGCGCAGCAGTTGCCATGCGGCGAAAGGAGCTCTTTACCACGTTCCTGACAGGAAATCGGAATTTTATATTCTGAAGAAAATTTACCCCTCAGGGGTCTCCCTTCGACCAATTTTTACATCTCGTGGAACTCCGGTAAGTTTTTTGCCGTTTTTGGTCGACTTACGTCGAGTTTGGCCCTTGAGGCCTGTCGACAGTCACCAATCCCGCGACTAAATTTTTGGCCCAAGGCCATGGCGACGGGGTTTCGTCGATGTCCGGACTGTACCCGGACTATGTCAATCACAGACCCCCATAGGGTCTGCGTTTTGTGTTTAGGCAGCGAGCATGATGTCCTGACTTGCACCAAATGTGCCTTAATGACACCCAAAGGTCGCAAAGCCAGGATGGAGAAGATGGGGCTCCTCTTCCATGCTCGCACCCCAACGCCATCGATAGCATCGACGTCATCGGAACCGGCACCGTCGAAGTTGCACCATCATCGTCAACCCTCCGGTGACCGTCCACCATCGATGACTTCCCGGCCGTCGACTCCCGTCCCTTCCCCGGATGGGCGAGGGGATCGGAAAGAAAAACATCGCCATCGACGGCACAAGTCTCGGCCCGTCGAGGATCCAGAACCATCGACCTCCGTACAGACCGAGCCACCGACTAAAAAGCCTCGATCAGACCTGGCACCGTCCACATCTCGTTCGCAGGCACCGAGGAAACCCTCACCCCCTCGGGGTGTGGGAGCCGTGATCCCACCGGTTACGGTGGTCCCTCCGGCTCAGCCTCAGCCTCCCTCTCCCGTCGAGCCGGGTCTCGTTACCCCTGGTCTCCGGGCAGAACTGGACCGGCTGGTCCAGGAGGCCATCGAAAAGGCGATGCAGAAGTTCCAACCTGCACCGACTCCGGCACCGATTCCGGCACCGAGGAAGGAACCGACCACCGAGCCACTGGTGGGAGCACTAGCACCGCTACTGCACCGCATGGAAGCGCTTCTAACGGCCCTTCCATCGGTGATTTCAGTAGCACCGACAACACCACTGTCTCCGACAGGATTATCATCGGGAGGGGAAACACCGTTCGTAATTCCCCCTTCAGGGGTGGTCCCATCGGTGCCTTCTCATCCCTCGCCACCGATATATCCTTCGGCTCCATCGATTCCAAGGCCGGCACCGATTCCATCGACAGCACCGAAGCCCTCGATGCCGTTTCCAGCTCCGCCTTCAGCACCGATGCCATCGAGATTATACTCGATACCCTCGGTGGTTCCTCTTAATATCCCGGACCCTCAACCAGGACCTTCAGGGCTTCAAGCCCCGCATGATCCCTATGATACCTGGGGTGATGATACCTCTTCTGACACGGATTTACCTTCACCACCGTCTCCTACAGAGAGCAGAAAGCGTTCTCCTCCTGAGGATCTCTCTTTCATCAATTTTGTGAAGGAGATGTCAGTTAGTCCCTTTTCAGCTACAATCTGAAAAAGATGACAGGCACCAGATGATGGAACTACTCCAATTTCTGGATGCTCCCAAAATCATCGCTTCCATCCCTATTCACCAGGTGTTTCTAGATCTTCTAAAGAAAAACTGGGAATCTCCTTCATCTGTCTCCCCAGTCAATAAGAAAGCTGACTCCACATATCTTGTCCAGTCAGCACCGGGATTTCAGAAGCCTCAACTGGATCATCGCTCTGTCGTTGTTGAGTCAGCTCAAAAGAAAGCTAAGCGTCTAAAGCCACACTCTTCAACTCCACCTACCAAGGATAACAAATTCCTAGATAGTGTAGGAAGGAAGGTGTATCACGGAGCTATGTTAATTTCACGCATAGCTTCGTATCAGCTTTATATGACTCAATATAACAGAGCTATCCTAAAACAGATGCAAGAATATGCGGATGCCTTGCCTGAGCAATATCAACCACAGCTTCAAGCCCTCCTTAACAAAGGGTTTGAGGCCGGGAAGCATGAAATTAGGACTGCATATGACATCTTCGATGCTTCCACAAAAGTTTCAGCCACAGCCATCTCAGCCAGACGTTGGGCTTGGCTAAAATCATCAGACCTTCGCCCAGAGGTCCAGGACCGGCTATCTGATTTACCCTGCCTAGGGGACAACTTGTTTGGAGAACAAATTCAGCAAATAGTAGCCGAATTAAAAGATCACCATGAGACGTTAAAACAACTCTCATCCACGCCTTCTGATGTGACCTCCAAACAACCATCTAAGAAAGACTCTAAAAAGTCGTTCTTTAGGCCACGTCGGTATTACCCTCCATCGGCTAAGCCTCGACCTACACGGTCTTCCAACAGAGCTCAGCCACGCCAGCCTCGGAAGCAAAGACCCACAGTAGCCCCACCCCCTGGGCCTGCGGCGGGCCTTTGACTTCCCTGTAGAGAGCACTTGCCAGACCCCTCTTCCAGCCATCCCTGTGGGAGGTCGACTGTGCCACTTTTTAGACCGCTGGCTACAGATCACCTCAGATCAGTGGGTACTAGCAATTATAGCATAGGGTTACCACCTCAACTTCACTACTCTTCCTGCAGACTCCCCGCCTCTGCAAGCATGGAGTCTGACCAGCCACTTGGCTCACTTACAACAAGAAGTATTCCTTCTTCTGCAATCAAACGCTATAGAACCCGTCCCTCCCTCTCAGCAAGGAAAGGGATTCTACTCCAGGTACTTCCTGTTACCAAAGAAATCAGGGGGGCTTCGTCCCATCTTAGACCTTCGAGCCCTCAACAAGTACCTTCAAAAAGAAAAGTTCAAGATGGTAACCCTGGGCTCGCTTCTCCCTCTACTGCAAAGAGGGGATTGGCTATGCTCTCTCGACCTCAAAGACGCTTATACCCACATTGCGATAACACAATCCTATCGCAAGTACCTGCGGTTTCTGGTGGGCCGAAACCATTACCAATATCGAGTACTACCTTTCGGCCTGGCATCTGCACCACGAGTCTTTACCAAATGCCTCGTCGTGGTAGCAGCATTCCTCAGGAAGGAAGGTGTCCACGTCTACCCCTACCTGGACGATTGGTTAATCAGGGCCTCCACCCAACAGATTGCTCAATCCTCCCTAAAATTGACAATTCAAACACTCCTTTCCTTAGGGTTTCTTGTCAATTACGAGAAATCTTGCTTAGTCCCATCTCAAACCTTATCCTTCATTGGGGCAGACTTGGACACCTTACAGGCAAAGGCTTACCTTCCTCATCAAAGGGTCCAGACTCTGATATCCCTAGCTCGCCAGCTCCAGTCTCAAAACACTGCCACAGCTCGCCAATTCCTCGTTCTCCTTGGACACATGGCATCCTCAGTTCAAGTCACTCCCATGACCCGACTAGCCATGAGAGTTACCCAATGGACTCTGCGACACCAATGGATTCAAGCTCTTCAGCCTCTGTCCTCCATTGTCACAATTACACAAGCGCTACGCCTGTCTTTAACCTGGTGGACGACTCAAGTCAACCTCCTTCAGGGCTTACCTTTTCTTCTACCAGATCCACAAGTAATCCTAACCACCGATGCTTCCCACATCGGTTGGGGGGCCCATGTGGACGATTTACAAACTCAAGGCCTCTGGTCTCGAGAGGAAGCCGAACACCAGATAAATTTCTTGGAACTGCGAGCAATCCGCTATGCGCTCAGAACTTTCCAAGCTCACCTATCGAATCAGATAATCTTGATCCAGACAGACAACCAGGTGGCCATGTGGTACATAAACAAGCAGGGAGGCACAGGCTCCTTCCTTCTGTGTCAGGAAGCTGCGCAGATTTGGGCAGAAGCCCTCTCCCACTCCATGTACCTCAGGGCCACCTACCTGCCGGGAGTAGACAATGTATTGGCAGACCAGCTGAGCCGTGTCTTCCAACCACACGAGTGGTCACTCAATCCTCTCGTAGCGACCTCTCTGTTTCACAAGTGGGGTTATCCCGACATAGACCTCTTTGCGTCTCCTCAGAACCACAAAGTGGACAATTACTGCTCTCTCATTCGGAGCCAGCACTCTCGGCCGAGGGATGCCTTCTCCCTCAAGTGGGCAACCGGTCTGCTCTATGCATTCCCTCCACTTCCTCTTCTGTCGAGGACTCTCGTGAAGCTACGCCAGGACGGAGGAACCATGATCCTGATAGCACTGCACTGGCCACGCCAAGTGTGGTTTCCCATACTCCAGGATCTCTCCATCTGCAGGCACATTCCCTTGGGGACGGACCCGCATCTACTCACTCAAAACGACGGATGCCTCCTCCATCCCAACCTCCAGGCCTTGTCCCTGACGGCATGGATGTTGAAAGGTTAGTCCTTCAGCCTTTTAACCTTTTGGATACGGTTTCTCGTGTCCTGATAGCTTCGCGAAAGCCCTCCACCAGAAGATCCTATTCATATAAATGGAAAAGGTACACATCATGGTGCACTTCTCAGTCCCTTGATCCCCTTTCCTGTCCAATCTCTAACTTCTTGGACTATTTATGGCATCTCTCAGAATCAGGTCTTAAAACCTCTTCCATAAGGATGCATGTCAGTGCGGTAGCCGCCTTCCATAAAGGTATCAGGGGTGTCCCTATCTCAGTACAACCCTTGGTAACACGCTTTCTTAAAGGCTTGCTCCATCTGAAGCCACCCTTACGTCCTCCGGCCCCATCTTGGGACCTTAATCTGGTTCTTGGTCGTCTAATGAAACCACCTTTCGAACCTCTGCACTCCTGTGAATTAAAGTATCTCACATGGAAAATGTTATTCCTTTTGGCTATCACTTCAGCACGCAGGATTAGTGAATTACAGGCCCTAGTCACCTACCCGCCTTACACTAAACTCCTGCAGGACCGGGCGGTACTCCGCACTCACCCTAAATTTTTACCTAAGGTAGTTTCGGAGTTTCATGTCAATCAATCCATAATACTACCTATCTTTTTTCCCAGGCCCCACTCCAACTCTGGGGAACAGACTCTGCATACCTTAGACTGTAAACGAGCTCTAGCTTTTTACCTAGACCGTACAGTTTCTCACAGAAAGAGCACTCAATTATTCGTCTCTTTCCATCCTAACAAGTTAGGACAACCTGTGGGTAAGCAGGCTCTTTCCTCCTGGTTGGCGGACTGCATTTCTTTTTGCTATCAGCAAGCTGGCATTCCTTTCCAAGACCGTGTAAAAGCACACTCTGTGAGGGCCATGGCGACTTCAGTAGCACACCTTCGATCGGTGCCGCTTCCTGATATCTGTAAGGCTGCCACCTGGAGTTCTCTCCATACCTTTGCAGCCCACTATTGTTTGGACAAAGCTGGAAGACAGGACTCCATCTTCGGCCAATCTGTCTTGCGTAACCTTTTTCCAACATGATGTACCAACACCCTTCCACCTTCCCGGTAGGGTGCGGATGCTCGTTCCCAAATTACACCCCAGTTGTTGTGCCTGTTGCACGCCGTTGGGTGCCTTTGGTGCAAGTCAGGACATCCTCAGCTCGGTACTCACCCATTTGTGAGGACAACCATCCTGCTTGTCCTGTGAGAAAGCAAATGTTGCTTACCTGATGTAACAGGTGTTCTCACAGGACAGCAGGATGTTAGGCCTCACGAAACCCGCCCGCCACCCCGCGGTGTTGGGTTCGTTTTCTTTTTTACTTTTTCAGCACTGCCTGTAGCTTTGAAAATCAGACTGAAGGGAGACCCCTGCTGGCTGCAGGGTCAGTGCCGTGCTAGGCATGCCCAGTAGGGGCCAGTCAAAGTTCTGTTAAACTTTGACAGACGTTTTCCGTGGTGGGCTCCATCCTCGATGTCACCCATTTGTGAGGACTAACATCCTGCTGTCCTGTGAGAACACCTGTTACATCAGGTAAGCAACATTTGCTAAACCTGCAGTCTGGAGAGAGAGGAAAAAAAAAAAAGATTAAAAGACAATTTCTGGATCCTCCCAGGAGGTTTGAGGTCCTGGTGGGGCCATGCCCCCTGGTTGATGTGGACGAGCAGGGGGTTGGTGACCCTTCTAATAGCTCAGTCTGGAGGTCTGTGGGATAGACATCTGGTGGTCCGGATCCCTCATGCCCCATGAGACAGTGGTGGGATCTGCTGGCAGTTCTGCACAGTAAGAGAGGAGCAGGGAAGTATCCCTTTTATACAGTTTGTCCTGGGCTGGGTTGCTAACGTTTGGCGAAAGAAGACTAATATAGCCAGTAGTCTGTTTTTTTCTGATCTGCCATGCAGCCTGCGCTCCTGGAACCTGAACCTCTGCACCAAAGGAAAGTATTGGTTTCTATGAATCTATCTGTGCAGTAGTGGGGTTCCGGGGGGAAGCTACCTTAGCAGCTCGATGAGATCAGCAATGGGGTTTTTCAGCAGCTTCTCTGCCTGTGGAGGAGACTAGGTGTTGGCTTCATAGCGCTGTTCCTCTGCTTACCGTTGTGGTGCTGGTGGTGCTGCAGATGCAGGGAGGATCAGCATGTGTGTGGGCAAAAACTTCATAGCGTTTGGAGGTCTGTGTCGATTATGGCTACTTCGGTAGAACAAGCCTCACATGTGACTGGGTCTAGCGTTGAAGCTTTCCCCGTCAGCTCGGAAATGACAGCCATTTTTGATTCCCTAGCAGCTTCAGTGGGAGAGGCAAGGGAGTCCCCTCCTCAACTATCAGCAGCGGTTCCCTGTCTCACAGAGGTGCAGAGAGGCACTTGCACTGAGGAGTAGTCTCTGGTTCTTGTAGAGGTCTGCTGGTTTTAATTTGCTTATGCACAAAGCGTGTTCCCTGTACATACCTGGATCAGTCCAGACCCTGGGTTATGTCACCAAGCCAGCAGAGGGAGGCAGAGAAAACATTCTAATGACTCTGACGTATACCCTGGAGCACCTCCTGCAGTCCATCAGTATTTCTCTGTCTCCCAGCAGAGGTGGACGTCCCTAACCCCTGCAGTCTGTGGTACTTTGTTATTTTTTAGTCAGGTAGTTTAGGAGTTAATTTTTTTGCAGGCTTTCTTTTTCTTTCGAAGAGAGCCTGTTCTTTTCATTTAAGTTATTTAAAAAAAAAAAGGTTTTATTTTTTCTTCACAGCCGTTTCACTGCCTCCCGGGAGGTTGCCAAGTCCTGGGAGGACTATCCCTCCTGGTTTTTGAGGCTGCCGGAGTTGGGGAGGTTTTGAACCCAGCAACCACTCCTGGCAGGGGTGATACCGGGGGGCCCGGCTCACTCACCCTACTTGGAGCAGCTCCTGGAGGCCGCAGCATTTCGGTCAGGAAAAAAATAAAAATAATTCTTCACAGCTGAATTGTTGTTTACTTATCTTTTGGTGTTCGGTGGGCCCGTGCCTTTGTTTTTCACCGGGGTTTCTTTTAGTTTTTTAGTTTATTTCATACTTTTTATTTCGCGCCGTTTTTTCTTTATAATGCCGCAAGGCGCAGCCTGCCGCGCTTGTGAAGATGCGCTCGCGTCTCTGTAGGGAGAGTCTCTGTTCATCCTGTCTCCCCGGGGGGGGGGAAGGCTCATCAAGTTTGCCAATTTAAAAAAAAAAAAGGGACTCTGCCACTTTGCGCGGCCCCAAAATCTTGGCCCAGCTGCTCTCCTGCCCCAGACTCTTTTCGCTGCAGTGCGGGAACTGAGGCACTCCTGTCTACTCTGAGGGTGGCGGCACAACAAGCTATTCAGGGTGCTTCTGACCCGCCTCCGCTGTCGCCGCAGCTGGCGGTCCCTGGGGGGGGGACAAGCCGCGCGAAACAGGGCCATATTTATTGGCTGAAAGCCTGGAGGAGATTTCAGATTCTTCTTCTGCCTTTTCAGGGGATTTTGTTCGTTTTCTTCGCAAAGCTTACAAATCTAAGAAATTTCATAAGAGACATAAGAGTCTCTCATCTGAACAGAGGTCAGCTCCAATTGTCCCCTTTGTCAGGGTCCGGATCAGACAATTTTTTCTTTTTCAGATGATTCTGAGCATGGCTTTTTTGTCCCACTAAAACCCCAGAAGGGGAGTATCAACTACAACTGTCTCTGTGGGTGAAATTCAGGTCCAGTCTCTCCTGGTGGCTTTCACGAGACTACTTGTGGCGGATTGTTCCTTCTTGGAATTTGAATTTGGTGCTGAAGGTCCTTTGTGGTCCACCTTTTGAGCCTTTGTGAAGATCAATGTTGAAGAATGTAACATTGAAGGTGGATTTTCCGGTGGCAGTTTGTTCAGCCAGACGGATTTCAGAACTCCAGGCCTTGTTGTGTCTGGATCCTTTTCTTCAGTTTACTGAGGAGAGGGGTGTCGTTAACACACCACACCTTCCTTCTTGCCGAAGGTAGTTTCTGCATTTTATCTTAGATAGTGGAAATTTCCTCTTTTAGGGGCCTGGATTCAGATCCACAGGCAAAGGAATTGTACTTGTTTGTATGTTTGGGAATTGTTGCACTATTTGAAAATGACTAATAGTTTCCGTCGTTCAGATCATTTCTTTCCTCTGTTTGGTGGAGCAAAGAAAAGGAATAAAGCGTCTAAGGCGACCATAGTGAGATGGCTTAAGGAGGCCATTGCATCAGCTTATGTCTGTAAGGGGTGTTCGGTGCCTGAGGGGCCACAAGCCCATTCTACCAGGGCACAGGCGGTGTCCTGGGCTGAGTGTCGTTTGGTATCCCCACAAGAAATTTGTCGAGCGGCAACTTGGTTGCCTTTGCACAATTTTGGATGCATCATAATTCCACTGTTCCCTGTACGTACCGGATCAGTCCAGACTCCTGGTTGTGCCTCCGCACCAGCAGATGGAGACAGAGCAAAACTTGTCAGGCTCCCCCTATATATACCAGGGTGCCACCCACAGCCTGTCAGTATAACTCTGTCTCCAGCAGATGGTCAGATGCCTACCCACAGTCTTGCCTGATTCAGTTAGGTGTTAGTGTATAGGTGTAAGGGGCTAGTTTTAGGCTTTTGTCTCTTCCTTCTCCTTGCGGTAAAGTTAAAAAAAAAAAAAAAAAAAGGGAGTTTTTGGTTGCAGGTTCTCCAGAGGATCGGGCCTGAGCCTCTCAGGGGGTTGCTAGGTCCCGAGGGGGCCATCCCCCCTGGTAGTAGGCTGCTGTGGCCAAGGGTCGAGGACCCTGCAGGTGAGAACCGGCCCAGCCGAGGTGATACCGGGGAGCCCGGCTCACTCACCCCAACCAGGCCGCTTCAGTACTCGCCGGGGGACAGCGTCATGTTGCCTTTTCAAAAAAAAAAAAAATTTGAGGTAAGTTCTCGCGGCGGCGGCTCAGCGGCGCGTTTGATTGTGTTTGTCGGCTCCTTCCTCCCTGATCGCCGCGGTCGGCTCCTTCCTCCCTGATCGCCCCTGATCGCCGCGGTCGGCTCCTTCCTCCCTGATCGCCGCGGTTTCCGGTGAGTTGATTTAAAAAAAAAAAAAAAAAAAAGACATTTTGATTTTTTTGAGGCTTTCAGTTTATTTTCAGTTCGGGGGCGCGGACTGGCCCGGCCTGCCGCGTGGCGCGGTGGCCCGGCCTGCCGCGTGGCGCGGCCTGTCGGGGGCGCGGACCGGCCCGGCGTGGCGCGGCCTGTCGGGGGCGCAGACCAGCCCGGCCTGCCGCGTGGCGCGGCTTGCAGGAAGGCGCGCGGTTCTCACGGGAGAGTTCTCGCTCCCTAGGCGGCGCGGTTTGACCTGGCCTGCCGCGTGGTGCGGCCTGCGGGTCGGCGCGCGCGGCTCTCAAGGGTAACCTCCTGCCGCGTGGTGCGGTCTGGGCGGCCTGCGGGTCGGCGCGCGCGGCTCACAGTGGTGAGGGGGCAAGAGGAGGTGCGGCCTGCGGGTCAGCGCACGCACGTGGAGCTGGGTCCATCGGGGACGCGCGAACGGGTGCTCGGTAGGCTGATCGGGATGCCGGTCGCGCTGGGGGCCCCTCCCGCGGCGTTACCGCAGTGGCTACAGGCAGAGGCAGCATAAGACGCCATCTTAGCCGGTAGCCCTGGTTGGCTCGCCATCCTCCACGGGGGGTAGGATCTTCCCTCCCTCCCTCTCTCTCTCTCCCCCTCTCCCCATAGCACACGGGACGGAGACTGTGTGTACGCCCGCGGGCCCTTCGGGGGAGGGAGCAGAGAGCATCTCAGGTTCCAAAAAGAGCAGTGGCTCGGTGCTAGGGCTGCATCGCATGCAGAAGGTGTGCTCAATTCAGCTACTTGGGGATGCTACCTAAGTCGGATACCTCCCTCTTTTATTTTGCCCATACTGCGTAGGGCTGGCGGAGGCCTTAGGTCTCGCAGGCGTACAGCAGGAGAGGCCTGGGGGCCACTGCGGGATTTTTGCGGGCAAGGCAGGCTCAGAGGGCCCTCCCGCCACATGACACCTCGGCTTCCTCAGAGGACACGTTGGAACAGGAGGTTTTGGAGAGCCTGTCCCCACCCCCGAGGGGGGTAGAGGTAGACGGAGCCATGCCGCCAGGGTCTCTTCCGTCTCTTCCATAGGGCCGATCTTAGACCCTTCATACCAGCCGGCCTGGAGCACTTAGGGATTCTCCGGAGAAGTCTAGGCTCGCTCCCATGGACCTGGAGGACGTCTGGGAAGTCCTGCGAGCTCCCAGGGTGGACGCAGACGTGTCAGCGGTCATGAAGCACCCAACCATACCGGTCCTACGGCTCTGTAGGGGCTTCAGGATCGGTTCTGGAGGGTCTTCAGGATCGAAAGTCGGAGATCCAATTGAAGAAGATCCCTGAGGTTTCGGCCCTAGGGGTTCTGGACAGCATTTGGCAGTATTTGTCAAGAGCCGGTCTAGGCTAGGTCCTACGACTTCTGGCCAATGAGGGCCAGTCGGAAGAGGAGGCTCGCCAGGCGGACACCGAGAGCCGGTAGTGGTCTACAGTGCAGGTGCCCGGTATGATCGTCTGCGGACCTTGGCACGCTCCGTGGCTGCTACGGGCTCGACGAGCCGATTGCTGTCGGGGCAGGATGAGTCGGCGGATGGTGCGCCCGGGTCCATGCCGGGGTCCTTCAAGGGGAAGCTGCGGTTCGGGAAGGAGTTGGAGAAGATGGTTTAACTTCGATGGAAGTTAGTCCCGTTCCAGGTCATCCTTCTCATCCAGCCCTCTCTTTTCGGGGGGAAACCGGTGGGCTCGTGCCCAGGGGCTCCTTCCCCTCGGTCCCCCGGACATCAGGAGACTCGGTTGTTTGGCTCTCTTCTCAGAGGAATGGGCCAGGATCACGTCAGAGCGCGGAGTACTGCCGGTAGTCAAACACCGTACGGGGACGCAGACAAACACTGAGCGGTCCAGTGGACCTTGCAAAGATGGTTCGATCTGGGAGCAGTGGGGCCGGTCCCGCATCAGGAGCGAGGAAACGGACATTTCTCCACTTCCTTCGTAGTTCCATAGCAGGAAAGACACTTCTGGCCCATACCAGATCGCAAGGGGGTCAACAGATGGCGGCGTCTCCCGTTCTTCGTAAGAGGGCGCCATGGCCCGCCATGGCTGGACGGGAGTTCCCAGCATCCCTGAATCTCCCGGAGGCTTATCTGCGTGGCGGGTCCAGTGCAGATCTCCAGAAACATCTCCGGTTCTTCATCGGGGAGGACAGGCGTGCAGTGTCCAGCCTTGAGGACTATTACCAGGGGCATAGTGGTCGTAGCAGCACAGCCGCGGAGGGAGGACCTCTGTTACCCTTGTACCTGGACGGTTGCCTCTTCTGTCGCAGTCGGAGCAGTCGGAGCCCCTCTGTGGGGTCGCCATCACTAGCGACTGCAGTTGTACCTGGACGGTTGACTCTTCTGTCGCAGTCAGAGCAGTCGGAGCCCCTCTGTGGGGTCGCCATCACTAGCGACTGCAGTGGCAAACGTCACGAGGAGTCCTCTCGTTCCCGGTCAATCACGGGAGTTCTCTAAGAGCGTGGTTCGATACTACCCAGGGAACGGTATTCCGTTCGTCGGAGTGGGGCCACACTTGATCCATCACAATCCGCTTTGCTCTCCCGATGGAGCCCAGTGTCGGTACAGTCCTTCTCCCGTCACCATGGACGAAGCCAGAATGGACGGGGCTCACCACAGATGCGAGTTTCGTTGCTCTGGGGTTGGAAGGCTGTTCAGGACCGTTGGGCTGCTTCCGAGTCGCATCGGCCGATCTATGGAGAGTCGGTCCGGGTCCTCTCAGACAACGCGACAATGGTGATCTCCAGCATTAGGCACTGGGGATCCAGAAGTCAGGTGGTGGTCTTCGAGGCTAGTAGCCTGCGGCAGTGGATGGAGCGCCACCTGCTGCGCTTAGCAGCGTCTCGCGTAACAAGGGTCGGCGACGTTCAGGCGGATTTCAGGCGCCAGTGTAGGTCCAGGAGAATGATTTCTGACAGCAGGGCCTCCCATCTCATCTGCGTCACATGGGACACGCCGGCCAGGGACCTGAGGGCGATGTTCTAGACTTGACCTGCCGGAGGGACAAAGGGGACAAGAGGAGCAGATGCCCTAACGTTGCCGTGGTCCACGACGATTCTTCGGTACGTCTCCCTCCTTGGCCTCTGATCAGCGGAATCCTTCGGCGCCTGGAGTTCTATCCATCCAAGGTGGTTAGAGTGACTCCTGGATGGCCAGGAAGGCCCTAGTTGCCTATTTCCTCGACCTGGCGGTGGAGGGACCGGGGTGCTTGCCGTGTCTTCCGGTTTCGGTTTCCTCCTCCAGATTCCTATGTGTTTTCGATCAGGTAGATCACTTGAGCGGGCGGCATGGTTTTTGAACGGCATCGCATAAGGGGGCAAAGGCTACTTTGCTGCGATGCTGAGATCACGGAAGGAGTCAACTTGCTTGACGTGGGGTGCGTTTGCAATATCTTCGATTCCTGGTTCGTTTAACGGTCGATCCCCGTTACTCGGGCTTCCGTTTTCAGCTGTTTGCCTTCTACACCGTGGTTTGACACTCGGTCTATCCTGTGGCTATCCTGGGGTTACCTAAGGGTTCAGGTAGCGGTTCTCGGTGAAGTTCGGGAGTTATTGTTATTGAAGTGAGATTTTAGCGGTACGTCTGGTTTGGACCCGGGTCCCGGAGGAGCGGATCACTTGCGGACACCTTGAAGGTTCAGTGTCCTTCCTGGTTTTGGAGTGTGATCCTCGTAGCCCTGGGTGCTCCTTCCTTCACATTATTTCACACAGGCAACCTTCAGGACCTTCAGTTGAAGACAGTGGTCTGGGTGGCGGTTGCGTCTGCCAGAGGAGTGTCAGGGGGTTTAGGCCCCAGGGTGCAGGGAATTTTCTTGCGAGTACTGGAAGCCGGGGAGACGCTGCGGGGGGATGCTACGCATGGTTCCCTTATTTCTCCCACAGGTGGTATTCTCCTTGCATCAGGATCTCTAGGGGTCGGAGCCATCGGCAAGCGATCTGAGGAAGGTGGAAGTGCGCGAATGTTTTTCCACCGGTAGTTGGGGGTGTCAAATAAACTCGCCCCTTTTTGGTTTCTCAGGGCCAAAGGAGGAGTAATAGAGCCTCCAAGGCTACCCTGGCTCACTGGTTGAAGGTGATTTTCGGGTCCGCTTCATTCCCTTTGCGGTAAATGGGTCCAGCGAGGGCTCAAGGGCTGTTCGAGGTCCCAGGCGGCGTCCTGGGATAGTGTATGTGGACCTCTGCACTGGGAAATTGCAGGGTTGTCTCTCTTCGCATCCTGGGATACTTTTGCGGGTCATTATATTTTGGATGTTCGGGGTGCAAGGGATGGCAACTTCGGAGCAGGTGTTTTAGAGCGGGCCTCTCTGGATCCCATCCCAAGTAATGTCAGCTCTGGTACATCCCAGGAGTCTGGACTGATCCGGTACGTACAGGGAAAGGAAAATTAGGGCTTACCTCCGATCATTTTCGTTCCTGTAGTACCAAGGATCAGTCCAGAGTCCTGCCCTCTGTGTTTTCTCAGTTTTTTCGGAGAGTCCGCAGTGTGTGTGTGCTCTTTCTGTTATGCGAATGTTGCGTGATTTCCTTTTGATTAGCTATATGCTAATTTCGCTTCCGGGGCTAGTCTCTCGTTGGGGACTGTGGGCCCGGAGTTCCTCCGGTTCCTAGGCCGGGGGTTTTTAGTTCGTGTTTAGTTGTCAGAGTTCTGCTTTGACATTGCGTTATACTGACAGGCTGTGGGTGGCACCCTGGTATATATAGGGGGAGCCTGACAAGTTTTGCTCTGTCTCCATCTGCTGGTGCGGAGGCACAACCCAGGAGTCTGGACTGATCCTTGGTACTACAGGAACGAAAATTATCGGAGGTAAGCCCTAATTTTCCTTTATTGCCTGGTTATGTGTGCAGTACAAGAGGTGGGTTTTAGAGAGGGTGTGTTGCAAGTGGGTCTTTCAGGGTCACGACCAGGGCAGGGGTGCTTGGGTATATCCCAGGGTTGGGACTGATTTGGATATGAACAGTAAAAGAAAATAGGTTCTTACCTGCTAATTTTTGTTCCTGGAATACCATAGATCAATCCAGAGTCCCGCACTCTCTGGAAAGACCTCTCTTTTTCTCTGCTATGTTTAGTTTTCTGAGTTCAGTTAATCCGTGCAGATATGTTAGTTTGTTGACGGAGTTAGTTGTGTTTTCAGACTACATATTGAACAATGGGCCCGGCTCTAGGGCGTTACCTATTCCCTGCTATTGTAGGAGATGACAAATATTTAGAAGTTTACTCATCGTGGCTTAGGTACCGGTTATACTGAGGGACTGCAGGTGGCACCCTGCCTAGCTTAGTAAAGCTTTTCTTCTCTGCCTCCATCTGCTGGTAAGGATACAGAACTCTGTTGCCTGGACTAATCTGTGGTATTCAGAGAATGGAAATTAGCAGGTAAGAACCAATTTTCCTTGTCTCTAGTTTGATGGATAAGACTCCATCATCAGAATTTCAGACCCAATACAATAGTCGAATCAGAAGCAGAGACCTATGCGGTCTCTAATACTTATATGCATTTGCATCATTGAATCATTTTCATATTGGTTTTCTATCCTGCAGAGAAGGTGACTTTTGCTGCCGTAACCTTTCAGTGTGGAGATACACGAGTAGTAAATTCCTGAGAAGTAGCGCACAGTAATGCATTGATTGCTCAGGAGTATCAGAGGGGTTACAGAAGTGGGGATTCCATAGACGGAGCTGCAGAGTGATACTTGTGCAATTTTTGCCTGCTCTGTTCTTGAATTGAGTGTCCCTAGTACTCACAGGCTCGCTGTCAGATACTCAGTTTAACACCTAAAAAGTACAAAAGAAAGCAGTTATGAAATTATAAATGGATCGGTGAAGCAACCAGCTGCTTATCATCCGTAAGCTGGTTAATTTCACTCCTTGCTCCCTGCAGCATGAAGGATGAGACATGAGCTCGAGTGAAGGGTGAGGTGCTGCTGTTCCTGTAGGAGCATTGAATCATAGAATCTAAAATTCACAAAAACCCCAACACATATATTAGGGTAGGCATTGCACCTGTGACAATCCTGGCTCTGGATTAGTTCCCGTCCCCTGTGTTTTGATTTCTTCCTCCTCTCTGAGTCTCCAATTGCCTTGTTTGAGAGTTTGGAAATAGGACATCTTGCTAAAAAGATCCCTTTCTGTCTTCAAGGTTTAGTGCCATTCAGTGCCCAGCAGCAGTTCTCAGGTCTCTACCCTCGGGCTCGCACCTACAGCAGACTTCACAAGCCTCTGGAGACCAACCTGCCGTTGGCATGCTGGCCACAAATGGGCACGGCCCACCGCTCCCTGCCAAGGCCACTTCCCAGCAGCCTAAAGGAATTATGGGCATGTTCACTGGGAAGACAGCCTCCAAATCCCAGGATACGCAGAAGGAGTCTAAAGCTGAGGGGCACGAAGTGACTGCGGTGAGTTGGTTGTTTATCCACCCTTTGCCTGCATAAAGTGATAATTCAGTTTCTCCCTGCATGGGGATGGGGTTGGGGTAAGGGTTACGGAGGAGGAGGAAGGTCTCACTGTTATGGGGCCCCTGTTTTCTTGAGAAAAGGAGTCATTGTATTTATTAAAAAAAAAAAAAATTATATTCTGCCTAATGCACTGAAAGATGTTCAGAGCAGCTGACCACTAAAAACATAAAAACCTGGTTAAGCAAGGCCTGGTCTATCTCGGGCTAGTTGCCAGTCAGCAGTTGTGAAGTCGCACCAATCAGCTGCCTGCTGTTTTCTTTTTGGTGGCTGGCACAGCTGAAAAACAGAGAGGACTGTTTTTCCTGCTGCAGCTAGGAGTGTTTCCAACTCTCTCCACTCAGCCTCCCTCACTTGCTTCCTCAAAGGGCCCTCTAGCCTGCTGTTTCCTTCCCTTCCACCCCCTCCTTTAAGTTGGGCCTGAATCCTAGGTGGCCGCTGCACTGCCTGGCCTTGCTGTGATCAGTAGTTCTTCTCAGCTCCAGCTTCTCTTGTGCACGGTGGTTCCTGCCTGCAGTGCTGGCATGCTGTTGCCTCTCTCCCTCGGAGTCCTGGGGTGGCCTGGCTATCTCTCTGCATCCAGCCATCTCTAAGTCCCACGCAGGTGGTGCTATCAGTGCAGCCCTCAAAAATTAAAGTTGCTGTCTGCTGCATGCATCCAGCCATGGTAAAATAGTTATATGTCGCCTAGTGCTGCTGGCTGTTGCTACAAAATACCTGTCTGCCTCCCTCAGACCATCTGTCCTATGGGGTCAGTATAGTGTATATGAGAGAGAGACAGAGGAAGGGTGAATGTATGTGCAAGAGATAGGAAGCGTGATAATACGTGTGAATGAGACAGAGGAAGCCATGAGAGAGTGTGTGTGTGTGTGTGAAAGAGACTGAAGAAGCTTGTGTGTTTATGTGAGAGACAGGAAGTGTGTTTGTATGAGAGACAGGAGGATTGTGTATGTGTGTGTGTGTATGAAAGATACAGAGGAAGCGCACATATACATAGCTATGCTCGCCTTCAGGTGAATTTTCAAAGGTAAAGTGCATTTGCATATGTAAAACTCCTGAAAATCAGACCCTATGTCTCTCACCTTTACCCGTGTAAGTGGGCTTTTGAAAATTGCTATATCATCATGTTACATTTACATGCATAACTCCTTTGAGTGTGTGTGTGTGTGCGCTCCGGGCTAACGGTGGAGCGCACTGTTAGCCCAGGTTTGGATGCGCATTTTCGACACGCTAGCTTTTCCCCTTATACAGTAAGGGGTAATAGCGCGTCAAAAACGCGTGTCCAACCCTCCCGAAACTAATAGCGCCGGCAATATGCAAATGCATGTTGATGACCCTATTAATTATTCCCGCACGATACAGAAAGTAAAATGTGCAGGCAAGCCGCACATTTTACTTTCAGAAATTAACGCCTGCCCAAACGTAGGCGTTAATTTCAGCTGGCACCGGGGAAGTGCACAGAAAAGCAGAACAAACTGCTTTTCTGTACACCCTCCGACTTAATATCATGGCGATATTAAGTCGGAGGCCCCAAAAGTGTAAAAAAAAAAATTAAAAAAATTAAAAATCAGCCCGCAGATCGGAAGATGGACGCTCAATTATGCCGGCGTCTTATTCCGAACCCGTGGCTGTCAGTGTGTTTGAGAACCGCCGCCAGAAAAATTGAGCGTCGGCTGTCAAACCTGCTGACAGCCAGCGCTCCTGTCAAAAAGGAGGCGCTAGGGACACTAGCGCGTCCCTAGCCACCCTCCTGAATCGCGCGCCCAGGAGAGTGGCCTGTGCGCGAGCTGGGAGAGCGAGTGCTCGCCAGCTCTCCCGCACGTTTTTCTGTGTCAGCCTGTATGTTGGCATATCACCTGCAGTCCCTCAGTATGTATTTCTCTGTCTCCAGCTGATGGTAGAAGTGCAAAACCTGCAGTCGACTGGTTGAATGAACAGTTTACTCCCAGGGGTGGTTAGGCCCCTTAGAGGGGGCTATCCTCCTGGTCGAGTGAGGGCAGGCAGGGGATCAGTGATCCTTTGGTGCAATATGGTGTGTTTCTCTTTGGGCTATCTGGGTGTGGGATGTCTGTGACTGTAGTGTGATTTGTTTACCGTTGTCTCTGAATGTGGTGTGTTTGCATTTCTCTGTGTGACTGTGATGTGATGTAGTAGTCTTTTTCTCTGTGTCTGGGCATGGTTTTGTGTATCTGCCATTTGGTGTGTCTGTCTCATTATTTGGGTGAGGTGTGGCCTGTGTTCTGGGTGGTCTGGTTGTTGTAATGTGTTTCTCTGTATAAGGTGATATGTCTGTGTCCCTGTGGGTGTGGTGTGTGTCTCCTTGGGCCTGTCTGCCTGTGTCTGTCTCTCTCTCGCTCAGGCCGATTCAGAAAAACGCGTGGGCCACTCTCCTGGGCACGCGATTCAGGAGGGTGGCCTATGCAAATTAGGGCCCGCGGTAAAAAGAGGCGCTAGAGACACTAGGGCGTCCCTAGCGCCTCTTTTTTAATGGAAGCGGCGGCTGTCAGCGAGTTTGACAGCCGACGCTCAATTTTGCCGGCGTCGGTTCTCAAACCCGCTGGCAGCCACAGGTTTGGAAACCGGACGCCGGCAAAATTGAGCGTCCGGTTTTCAAGCCGCGGGCCTATTTAAAATTCATTAATTTTTTTTAAATTAAACTTTTAGGACCTCCGACTTAATATCGCTATGTACACTTCCCCGGCACCGACAGAAATTAACGCCTACCTTTGGGTAGGCGCTAACTTCTGAAAGTAAAATGTGCGGCTTGGCTGCACATTTTACTTACTGAATCGCGCGGGAATAACTAATAGGGCCATCAATGTGCATTTGCATGTTGCGGGCGCTATTAGTTTTGGGGGGGGGGGTTTTGGACGTGCATTTTCGACGCGCTATTACCCCTTACTGAATAAGGGGTAGAACTAGCGCATCAAAAACGCACATCCAAACATATCGGCCCGTGTGTGTCCATCTGGTTGGGTAGTGTCTGTGTCTTTCTGACTTGTGAGTCTATGGATGGATATGGCTTATCTGTTTATGAGCAGGTCTGGAGTATCTGTATTTGGGAGTATTGTTTCTCTGTCTCTCTTCCTCTGGGTGTACAGTATCTCTGCATGGATGTGGGATATATGTGTTTCTGTGTTTGGGGAAGCCTGCTGTGTCTGTACTTGTCTCTGTCTGAGTGTGGCGTGTCTGTATCTCTCTCCATTTCTCTCTGGTGTCTCTGCCTTTCTGTGCTTGTCTGGTATCTGCCTCTGTGTTTGTGGGTATCTGTTTGCACCTTTCAGCAACCTGAAGAGAATAAAAATTGGAACTGTGAGCTTCTGGCTGGCAGTGTGATTGCCTGCTACTTGGCAAATGGTTCAACAGCTGAATGGTTGGTGAGAGACTTTGACACCAGGCCAGGAACCCAGGATACCATTTTGTGTGTGTGTGTAAATAATACACGGTGTAACCAAGCTTTGCTGGGTGGGGGCCCAACAACTTGTATGGCTGGAGGCGGGGGGGGGGGGGCCCTTGGCTCAAAATGTTTGCTCACCCTTATATTAGAAGGCAATTTTAAAACCCCCATGATACTGCGAATGAATTTTCAAAGGAGTACACCCCATGGAGTTTCCCTTGAAAATTCAGGTGGCGCACAGAATGTGGGGAGCTTTGTACCTGCATGAAAGCAGGTGTGCAGAGAAAGTACTTGCAGTGATTGGAAAGTAAAGTCACCACCCCCTTTTGCTCATAGATAAAAATGTGTGTGCTCTGAAACCAGCACACTTTTACTTGCGATTATTGTCCTTATAATGAACACAGCATATTGAAGAAACCATGAGGATTTCCAGCAGTTTGTCAAAGTGCACTCATTCACTGTAAGTAAATGTGTGATCAGAGAGATTCGCTCATAAGGACATAGGCTTTAGGGATTAGGCAGTCCAGCAAAATTACTAAGGGATCCCATGGAAGAATAATGTCTGTGATTTCACATATTCAAACAATGACTGGGCAGTTCCATGATACACATGAAGGTACCCTGCTCTCCACACTCCCACCAGAACAGGCTGGATTGCTTGAGTGTATATGTAGATTATTTTTAACTGTTCAGATGTTAGGTACCAGCAGTACAGGATATTAATCCTGTTTTCTTCTTTTCTGGCTCTTAGGTGTCAATCTACATTGTTCATTTAGGATTGTCTGCTTTAAATCTCTTTTGCAGGTTTTCATGTGTGAATTTCACATCTCCAAGCGATCTCAATTTATAGTTTTTATTGAATGGTTCTGTATTGAAAAAGCCTTCTGTACAGATAATCATTTTCATTTTAATTATTCTAATTTTTTCCAAAAGCTAGAGTAACTGTGGAAGGAAACTGGTATTATGAAATGTAGGCATACGTAGAGAAAGGTGGTTTCATGCTCCCCTTTTGTAAAAATGATTTTCAGCTTTCTTTTATTACACCCTTTGGCTCTGTGGGTTGTTTACAGATAACCTCCTGCAGGAGGGTGGCAGAGTGGGAAGAGTCATCTCATAGCACTATAGGGTACTGCTTTAGCCATAGAATAGAATATTGCCTTACCATGCGATAGGCAGATATTAGACCATGTACTGCTCTTCCTGCCAGTCAGCAGAGAACAGTTGAAAGTTTCTTTATTTGTACTGTAACCCCTTTGAGTCAACAGATAAAAATACAGATCTGTCTGCATGTCTGCACTCCCCCCCTCCCTTCTTAGCGTTTTAGACAGGTGAATCCAGAACCAATGGGTTATGCACCCCTCTACCAGTAGATGGAGACAGAGCAAAGCTGACTTCACAGTATAAATACCCCTGCAGTGACAGCCTGCCAGTATTCTCCGTCTCCAGTAGATAATGGGCATATATCTCCCAACTGGGGATTGCTTTAAGTTTTAGAAGGAGAATAAAAGAAGGAAATTTAATTCACCTCACTCTCCTGTGGAAATAGTCTCTCCCTCAGTTGAGAATTCCTGAGGTGATATCCTTGGATCCCTCCCTCAGATGAGTGCCTTGGTCCAGTAGCTGGTTTTCAGCTGGCATAGACTTAGCTGTAAAAAAAAAAAAAAAAAAGCTGAAAGGTAGTGGGTGCAGGAAGCCGAGCATGGCGGTGAAGGTATATGCTTTCTCCCCCCGCAGCCAGAGACCTATTCTGTACTCAGCTGAGATGGGCTGAGCTCAGGTTAAAAAAAAAAAAAATTAAATCGGAGGGGGGAGTTTTTGTAAGGAATCCTCTCTCCTCTGGTCTTCGTGCTCGGCGCATTAATCCGACGTTCGTTTCTGCCTCCGGGGGAGTTTGGGGGACGTGGGCAGCCTGGTGGGTTGAGCAGCTATGTGGCTAGGCCCTGCTCTCAGGCTTTTGCTGGTTCGCAGTTTGGTAGGCCGCTGCAACATTTTCGCGCATATTTTTCTGTTAGGCTGCACTCTTCAGTTCCGACGGTTCGTGCAAGTGCATCCGGCTGGGCGTCCAGGTGTGCGTCCAGTTTGTGCACCTTGTTGGATACCTAGTTTCTTGGTTTTGGGACGCCATTATCAGTTTCAAGCACTACCTTTTGGTTTGGTCACCACACCCAGAACGATTTCCAAGGTTATGGTGGTAGTGGCGGCAGAATTTAGAAGGGATGGGATTCTAATACACCCGTACTTGGACAACTAGCTGATTTGGGCCAAAAGTCTTGGAAGAGAGTCTCCGGGTGTCATACAAGGTGATCTCCTTGTTGCAGGAGCTAGATTGGGTGGTGAACCTGGCCAAGAGCAATCTTCAACCATCACAGTCACGAAGCAAGGCAGGGTGTTTCTGTCGCAGGGCCGAATTCACAAGTGAATGGCTCAGGGACGTCATTTGTCGAACACAATACGCCCGACAGTGTGGTCCTATCTACAGGTGCCTGGACTGATGACGGCAACCCTAGAGATGGTGCCGTGGGTGAGGGTGCATATGCGTCCTCTTCAGCGATCTCTGCTATCTCGTTGGAACCCGCAGACTCGGGATTGTTAGGTTCGGCTTCACCTACTGATAGACGTCTGCCCTCACCTGCAGTGGTGGTTACAAGTGGACCTTCTAAGAAAGGGGGTTTCCCTAAGATTGCCAGACTGGCTAGTACTCATGACAAATGCGAGCTTCCAGGAGCTGACAGTACAAGGGCACTGGAGTTCAGAAGAGTCTCTTTGGAGCATCAATTGCCTGGAAGCCGGTGCTGTCTGGTTGGCATGCTTGTGGTTCAGCAACTGGTTGCAGGATCGCATGCGTGGTCCAGGTAATGTCAGACAGTGCAACGACAGTGGCTTACATCAGTCAGCAGGGAGGGACCAAGAGCCAGCAAGTGTCGCAGAAAATGGTCCAACTTATGGAATGGGTGGAAGTGCATCTTCAGGAGATTTCAGCCTCGAACACTGTAGGATAAGACAATCTAAGAGCATATTTTCTCAGCAGTCAGAGTCTAGAATTGTCAGGAGAATGGGAATTGTCAAACGAGGCATTTTAGCTGATAGTGGATTGCTGGGGCCTTCTGTTTCTGGACCTTCTGGTGACTTCTCACAATGCGAAGGTTCCCTGATTCTTCAGTCACAGGAGAGATCCAAAGTCCTTGGGCATCGATGCCCTTGTCCAGGAATGGTCAGAGGGCAAGCTGCTGTATGCTTTTCCCCCATGGCCCATGTTGGGCAGGATGATTTGAAAGGTTGAGAGTCAAAGGGGAATGGTGCTTCTGGTGGCACTAGATTGGCCCAAGAGACCGTGGTATGCAGATCTGTGAAGGCTCCTGGTGGACTCTCCTCTCCGGTTTCCAGCTCTCGGGAATCTCCTTTGGTTCTTCACAAAGATCTGAATCGATTTTGTCTTACGGTATGGCCCTTGAGAGGGCTCTGTTGCCAAAGCATGGATATTCTACTGCAGTGATTGCCACCTTGCTGTGAGTGAGAAAGTTCTCCATTTCCCTAGCTTATATGCAAGTTTGGCAAATGTTTGAGTCTTGGTGTGAACATAGAGGGGTTCTTCCTTATTCAGTTAAAATTCCAAAATGAGTGGGATCTTTGCAGGATGGATTGAGTAAAGGGTTGGCCCTTAATTCTTTAAAAGTACAGGTGGTGGCTCCTGCCCATTTCCAAGATTAGGTGAATGGTGGACCCTTGTCAGCTCATCCAGATATGGCCTGTTTCTTGAAAGGTGTGAAGCATCTTTGTCCTCCCTTGCGGTTACTGGTGCCCTTGTGGAGTCTTAATTTAATTTTGGATTTTTTAGCGGACCCTGATTTTTGACAAATGCATAACCTTTCCTTGAGGTTACTGACCTTGAAAACTGTATTTCTTTTGGCAATTTGTTTGGTGCATAGAGTTTACGAACTGCAGGCCTTGTCTTGCCGGGAGCCATTTCTACGAGTGACTCCGGGGGTGATACAGCTGCATACTGTTCCTTCCTTTTTGCCAAAGGTGGTCTCGGATTTTCATTTGAATCAGTCCATTTCCCTGCCGTCTCTGGACAGGGAAAGAGATGCGGAGGAATATCGCCTGTTAGGGCCCTTGGATGTCAAGAGTCATATCTTGAGGTATTTGGAGGTTTCTAAGCTTCTCAGGAAGATAAATAGTCTGTCTGTTCTCCACGGTGAACGTAAACAGGGAAAACTGGCGTTGCGGGCTACAATAACCCGCTTTATTAAGGAGGTAGTTACAGCCGCATATGTGGATGCTGAGCAGCCATTGCCTAGTCAGATTAGGGCTCATTCCACTAGGCTCAGCCAGTATCAAAGACGGACGTGAGACTGTTGTCTCCCATTGACACTTGCCAAGCTGTAATGTGGTCCTCCTTACATAGCTTTGCCAGGCATTATCTCCTGGATGTGCAGGCCAAGAATGACGCAGCCTTCGCACATGTGGTTTTGACTGGACTGTGGGCAGCCTCCCGCCTTGTTTGGGAGTAGCTTTGGTACATCCTACTGGTTCTGGATTCACCTGTCTAAATGCTAAGAAAGGAGAAATTACTACTTACCTGATGATTTCCTTTTCTTTAGTATAGACAGGTGAATCCATCTTCCCGCCCTTGGCTGCCGGATGATTGTGCTATTGTCCTACGTGGCAGTGTGATCCAGGGGTTACAGGTAAGTGTTACTCCAGTCGCTAGACTAGTGTTGTTACACTCTGTGTCTGAGCTGACTGTTTTCCTGTTGGCTGAGTGCTGGAATGATTAACAAAACTTGGATTATTAATAGATAGTTTGTCCACAGTTGGCTTTTGCAGAGAATACTAGTGGGCTGATGTCATTGCAGGGGTATATATACAGATGATGAAATGCTAAGAGAAATCAGGGAAGCTAACCAATTTGGCAGTGCAGTAATAATGAGAGATTTCAATTACCCCAATATTGACTGGATAAATGTAACATCAGGACTTGCTAGAGGCATAAAAGTTCCTGGATGTAATAAATGACTGCTTCATGGAGCAATTGGTTCAGGAACCAACAAGAGAGGGAGCTATTTTATATTTAATTCTTAGTGGAATGCAGGATTTGGTGAGAGAGGTAACAGTGGTGGGGCCACTTGGCAACAGTGACCATAACATGATCAAATTTAAATTAATAACTGGAAGGGGGACAATAAGTAAATCTGCAGCTCTAACACTAAACTTTCAAAAGGGAAACTTTAATAAAATGAGGAAAATAGTTAGAAAAAACTGAAGGTGCAGCTGCAAAGGTTAAAAGTGTTCAACAGGCATGGACATTGTTTAAAAATACAATCCTAGAGGCGCAGTCCATATATATTCCACACATTAAGAAAGGTGGAAGGGAAGGCAAAACGATTACCATCATGGTTAAAAGGTAAGGTGAAAGAGGCTATTTTAGCCAAAAAAAAAAATCCTTCAAAAATCAGAAGAAGGATCCAGCTGAAGAAAATAGGATAAAACATAAGCATTATCAAGTTAAGTGTAAAACATTGATAAGATATACGAAGAGAGAATTTGAAATTAAGTTGGCCATAGAGGCAAAAACTCATAATAAAAACTTTAAAAAATATATCCGAAGCAAGAAACCTGTGAGGGAGTCAGTTGGACCATTAGATGACCAAGGGGTTAAAGGGGCTCTTAGGGAAGATAAGGCCATTGCAGAAAGACTAAATTAATTCTTTGCTTCCGTGTTTACTAATGAGGATGTTGGGGAATACCAGTTCCGGAGATGGTTTTCAGGGGTGATGAGTCGGACAACCTGAACGAAATCACTGTGAACCTGGAAGACGTAGTAGGCCAGATTGACAAACTAAAGAGTAGCAAATCACCTGGACCAGATGGAACTCAAAAATGAAATTTCTGATCTATTAGTTAAAATTTGAAATCTATCATTAAAAACATCCATTGTGCCTGAAGACTGGAGGGTGGCCAATGTAACCCCAATATTTAAAAAAGGCTCCAGGGGCGATCCGGATAACTTTAGACCAGTGAGCCTGACTTCCGTGCCGAAAAAAATAGTGGAAACTATTCTCAAGATCAAAATCGTAGAGAATATAGAAAGACATGGTTTAATGGAACACAGTCAACATGGATTTACCCAAGGGACGTCTTGCCTAACAAATCTGCTTCATTTTTTTGAAGGGGTTAATAAACATGTGGATAAAGGTGAACTGGTAGATGTAGTGTATTTGGATTTTTAGAAGGCGTTTGACAAAGTCCCTCATGAGAGGCTTCTAAGAAAACTAAAAAGTCATGGGATAGGAGGTGATGTCCTTTCGTGGATTACAAACTGGTTAAAAGACAGGAAACAGAGAGTAGGATTAAATGGTCAATTTTCTCAGTGGACAAGGGTAAACGGTGGAGTGCCTCAGGGATCTGTACTTGGACCGCTGCTTTTCAATATATATATAAATGATCTGGAAAGGAATACGACGAGTGAGATTATCAAATTTGCGGATGATACAAAATTATTCAGAGTAGTTAAATCACAAGCGGATTGTGATACATTACAGGAGGACCTTGCAAGACTGGAAGATTGGGCATCCAAATGGCAGATGAAATTTAATGTGGACAAGTGCAAGGTGTTAGATATAGGAAAAAATAAACCTTGCTGTAGTTACACGATGTTAGGTTTCATATTAGGAACTACCACCCAGGAAAAAGATCTAGGTATCATAGTGGATAATACTTTAAAATCGTCGGCTCAGTGTGCTGCAATAGTCAAAAAAGCAAACTGAATTTTAGGAATTATTAGGAAGGGAATGGTTAATAAAACGGAAAATGTCATAATGCCTCTATATCGCTCCATGGTGAGACCGCACCTTGAATTCTGTGTACAATTCTGGTCGCCGCATCTCAAAAAAGATATAGTTGCAATGGAGAAGGTACAGAGAAGGGCAACCAAAATGATAAAGGGGATAGAACAGCTCCCCTGTGAGGAAAGGCTGAAGAGGTTAGGGCTGTTCAGCTTGGAGAAGAGACGGCTGAGGGGGGATATGAAAGAGGTCTTTAAGATCATGAGAGGTCTTGAACGAGTAAATACTTACACTTTCGAATAATAGAAGGACTAGGGGGCACTCCATGAATTTAGCAAGTAGCACATTTAAGACTAATCGGAGAAAATTCTTTTTCACTCAACGCACAATAAAGCTCTGGAATTTGTTGCCAGAGGATGTGGTTAGTGCAGTTAATGTAGCTGGGTTCAGAAAAGGTTTGGATAAGTTCTTGGAGGAGAAGTCCATTAACTGCTATTAATCAAGTTTACTTAGGGAATAGCCACTGCTATTAATTGCATCAGTAGCATGGGATCTTCTTAGTGATTGGGTAATTGCCAGGTTCATGTGGCCTGGTTTGGCCTCTGTTGGAAATAGGATGCCGGGCTTGATGGACCCTTGGTCTGGCCCAGCATGGCAATTTCTTATGTGCTTATTTGATGTCAGCTTTGTTTTGTCTCCATCTGCTGGTAGAGATGCATAACCCACTGGTTCTGGATTCACCTGTCAATACTAAAGAAAAGGAAATTATCAGGTAAGTAGTAATTTCTCCTTCCCCTCTAAGGGGTTTACATGATATATGTGGGAAGGTACTGAACTTCAGACTTTGATTTTATCAAGATGTTTTTGTGATTATTTGTAGGCAGCCAGCAGCAAACCATCGGGGAAAGCAAATGCAGTGAATAATTTCTTTGGAAAAGCTTCCATAAGTGAGTATTGCACCTTCGGTATCTCTAACTCGAGATGTTCAAGTATTACTGTCCTGAGGCAGGAGCTATTAAGCATGGAAAAACTGCACTGTTAGAATATTTTCCTCATGCAACATATATTATGTGCTGTTTGGCTCAGCCTGAACAAACACTGAAGAACAACTGAGGGTTTAATCAATACTCCAGGTTAACTGCCCCTTTGTACTTTGTCAGGAGCGAGAGGGAATGGATTCAATACCTCTTACTTTCTTTGTTACTTTTGAATCCTATATAATTGGACTCCCAGTGGTCAGTCTGGCATTTATGTCCTGACAAAAACGGCAATATCAATGCACAATTAAGCTCTGGAATTTGTTGCCAGGGGATGTGGTTAGTGCAGTTAATGTAGCTGGGTTCAAAAAAGGTTTGGATAAGTTCTTGGAGGAGAAGTCCATTAATGGCTACTAATCAATTATTCTTAGGGAATAGCCACTGCTATTAATTGCATCAGTAGCATGGGTTCTCCTTAGTGTTTGGGTAATGGCCAGGTTCTTGTGGCCTGGTTTTGGCCTCTGTTGGAAACAGGATGCCGGGCTCGATGGACCCTTGGTCTGACCCAGCATGGCAAATTTCTTATGTTCTTTCTCACTCAACGCACAATAAAGCTCTGGAATTTGTTGCCAGAGGATGTGGTTAGTGCAGTTAATGTAGCTGGGTTTAAAAAAAGTTTGGATAAGTTATTGGAGGAGAAGTCCATTACTTGCTATTAATCAAGTTGACTTAGAAAATAGCCACTGCTATTACTAGCTTCAGTAGCATGAGATATACTTTGTTTTTGGAAACTTGCCAGGTACTTGTAGCCTGGATTGGCTACTGTTGGAAACAGGATGCTGGGCTTGACCCAGTACGACAACTTCTTATGTTCTTATAAAACTGGATTTTCCCTTTTTATTTTTTTTCTTCACCTTGACTTCCTTCTCTTTATTTTTTTCTACTCACATTCTGTATTATCGCCTAGTTCCCTGTACGTACCCGGATCAGACCAGACTCCTGGGTTTATTCATCCCTGCCAGCAGATGGAGACAGAGAAAAGCCTCGCTGACACTGCTTGATAAGCCCTGGTGCCAGCAGCAGTAGTTCAGTATTTCTCTGTCTCCAGCAGATGGCTGGTGCATAAACCTGCAGTTCTTCTCTTACCCTTATTTTTGTTTTTTCGGATGAGCCTTCCTCCCAGGGGGCTGGTTCCTTTTGAGAACCATTCTCTCTTCGGTTGAGGTGGACCAGTTGAAGTCCAAATTGTTCTGTGGGGTGTAAATCTGATGGTCTAGATCCCTCCCCTCACGAGGCCGGCCGTGCGGCTTTCAGCTCTTCTTTTCTTCTTCAGGGGTTTCTCTCCTTCTTGATCAGTGGCTGATTTGAGCTGGACAGCTCCTTTCAGCTAGGAGAGAAACTTTCCTGCTATTTTTTTTGTTAAAGTTTAATTTAAAAAAAAAAAAAAAAAGAGGAAGAAGCTGGCTGAGCGGTATGGCTCGGGGGCGACTCCTCCCACCCCCCTCCGTTGTTTGGGCCGGTTCTTTTTTTTTTTGTTTGATTTCTGTTGTTGTTTTCTCGGCATGGTTCGCGGCTCGGCTTGCCACGCGTGTGGGGCAGTCCCGGCGTGTCTCGGTTGGGCCGGCCTTTGTTCTGGGTGCGTTTCGGGGAGGGGGGGGAGGGCCCTCCTGGGAGTCTCTAAATGTCTGTGCTTGCATGAGCACGCGGCTGCCACAGTCAGGGTGATTTTAAATGCCCCTGCTGACTCCAGGTCTGCCGGCTCTCTCAGAGTGGGATCGACGGCCATTTTGGCGCCGGATTCGCGCATGCTGCCATTTTTGGAGGGGGAGGGAGATCTTCCACCACTGCTCTCCCCGGTCCATCCCGGCCCCCTCGAGGGGCGTGGGCTCTCTGGAGGCACTAGTCAGCAGGTCCCTTTGCCTCAAGGACCTGGGGGAGACCAGGTCCCGATTTTACCTCCAGGTTCGCGCCCTTTCTCTCCTGAGTTTATTGTCCTGCTTCACCAGGCCTATCTGGCGCAGCAGGAAGGTTTAGGGGGCCCACAATTGTCCTTGTTACCTCTGAGTTCGTACCTGTAGCCTCCGGAGGCCGAGTCATGGTCCATGCGGCCACGTGACTCGGGGGGGGGGGGTCCCGCTTTTGCCCAGTCCAGGGGGGGGCAATGGGGGGCTTAGTGGTCCCGGTCCCTCCAGCCAGAGGATCTGGCATCCCCGGACTTTTATCAGGGGGATGACATGAGGATACCTTCAGTAGCAGAGGGTGATGACCCCCAAGATTCTCCGTTTGTTCCGGAGGGAGGAGTTGGACACTACTTCCTCAAGTTCTTGAGGATCTTGATTTGAAAGTTCCTCTGGAAGTTCCAGAGATGGATGGGGCAGACCCTGTTCTGGATAGCCTTAGGGCTCCTCCTTCCGCTTTTCCTTATCGTAGGTTGGTGCAGCAGTTGGTAGAACGTGAGTGGGATTCCCCAAACTCAGGTTTGAGGGTGGGTAGAGCGATGTAGAAACTCTACCCCTTGTCAGAACAAACCTTGGAGCTTTTTACACTTCCGCAGGTGGATGTGGCATTTTCCGCAGTCACTAAGAAAACTACTATTCCGGTGGTGGGGGCTGCGGCATTCAAGGATGTTCAGGATCGGAAGTTGGAGCTTTATCTCAAGAGAATATTTGAGGGCGCAGCCTTAGGGCTGTGGGCCGCCATTGGCTCCAGCTTTATGCAAAGAGCATGTTTGCGCTGGGTTCAGAGTTTTCAGGATGGGCAGACACTACCGGGTTCCGACACGTCTAATGCAGATCGTGTGGAGGTGTCAGTCGCATATGTGGCTGATGCTCTTTATGATTTGGTACGTTCGCTATCTCGAGTTATGAGTTCTGCGGTGGTGGCCCGACGTTTGCTGTGGCTCCATCACTGGTCGGCGGATGTGTCTTCTAAGGCCCAGTTAGGCTCCTTGCCCTTTAAGTGTCATTTGTTGTTTGGGGAGCAGCTGGAGCAGCTGATAAAGCAGTTGAGTGAAACGAAGGTACACAAGTTGCCAGAGGACAAGCCTAGGAATTGTCAGGCTTTTCAGTCCTGGTCATTTTTTCGGGACGGCAGACGATCTCGTCCTTCTGGAGATCCAGTGGGGTCGTAGTCACAGAAACCCTTTCAACCTCAGGGCTCGAATTGGGGTCAGTCCTTTCGAGGCGGCAGAAGACCTTTCAGGGCCCCCGCGGCTAGGGGACCTGCTGGGGTCAAGTCCTCCCAATGAAGCGAGGCCGGTTCACTCCGCCGTTCCCTATATAGGGGGCTGTCTGGCAGAGTTTTACAAGGAGTGAATCAAGGTTACACAGGATCAGTGGGTCCTCTCAGTGATAAGAGACGGTTACGCGTTAGAGTTTGCACATCCCGTTCGCGACCTATTCTTAGTCTCCCCTTGCGGGTTCTTGGCTAAGTGTTGCGCGGTTCGGGAGACTTTGTGCAGGTTGCGCGAGTTGGGGGCAGTGATCCCAGTGCCTCCACACGAGCGGGGCAGGAGTCATTAATCCATCTACTTTGTGGTGCCAAAAAAGGAGGGTACATTTCGACCCATCCTGGACCTCAAGTCAGTCAACGCGTCCTTGAACATACTACACTTCCGAATGGAGACTTTACGTTCAGTGATTGCGGCGGTGCGCTCTCGGGAGTTTTTGGTCTTCCTGGATCTGACGGAGGCGTATCTACATATTCCCATTCATCCGGAGTATCAGCGTTTTCTAAGATTCGCAGTGCTGGGTCAGCATTTCCAATTTCAGGCTTTCCCCTTCAGACTGGCCATGGCTCCTCGCACGTTCACCAAGGTGGTGGTGGCGGCAGCTCTTCGGCGAGAGGGGGTATTGGTGCATCCTTATCTTGACAATTGGCTAATTCGGGAGAAATTGTTGGACGGATCTTCGGTTCAGAAAGTTATTCGTTTGCTAGAGTCTCTTGGCTGGGTGGTCAATAGGGCGAACAGTCATTTGGAGCCGTCCCAGACACTAGACTATCTCGGGGCTTGTTTCGACATGAGGCAAGGCAAAGTGTTTCTCTCAGAGGAGAGAATGATCAAGCTACAAGTTCGCCGCTTATTGGCGTTGAAGGTGCCCCGAGCCTGGGATTTTTTTGCAGGTTCTGGGATCGATGGCCTCCATGCTAGAATTGGTGCGTGGGTCTTCGCATATATGTGCCCACTTCAGAGGGGCCTGTTGGAGAGGTGGAATCCTCTGTCGCAGGCTTTTCATTTACCGGTCTTGCTGGATGCGTTGGCATGGAGCAGCCTCTTGTGGTGGCTACAGTCGTCCAATCTGCAATGTGGTGTCCGTTTAGAAGTTCCGGATTGGGTAGTTCTCACTACCAACGCCAGTCTCTCTGGTTGGGGGGTGGTCTACGAGCAGCAGTCGGCCCAGGGCACTTGGTCGGCGGTAGAAGCCTTGTGGCCTATTGATCGGTTGGAGACCAGGACTGTGCAGCTGGCACTTAAAGCCTTCCTCCCCCTCATTCAGGGTTGTTCGGTCAGGGTTCTGTCGGACAATGCCACGACGGTAGCTTACATCAATTGTCAGGGCGGCACCAAGTACAGTTTCGCTGGACAGAACTGTACTTGGTTCAGTTAGCTGCGTCTCATATTGTGGGCGTCGACAACATCCAGGCCGATTTTCTCAGTCGTCAGAGCTTAGATCCAGGCGATTGGGAATTGGCAGAATCCGCAATGCGGTTCATCCGGAAGAGGTGGGGTTGTCCTCACGTCGATGGTGACTCGGCTCAATGCGAAAGCTCCTCGGTTTTTCAGCCGCAGGAGGAAGTACGGGGCCAAGGGGGTCGACGCTTTGGTGGTGCCTTGGCCTCAAGGGATCTTGCTTTATGTTTTCCCTCTAGTGGGCAAGGTGTTGCGCCGCATAGAGAAACACCCCGGGAAGATGATCTTAGTTGCTTTGGAGTGGCTGCGTCGACCATGGTTCGCAGATCTCGTCAATCTAGTGGTGGACGGTACGCTGTGCCTCAGCCATCTTCTGGACCTTCTCTGTCAGGGTCCCTTAATTTCCGACCAGGCAGATCGCTTTTGTCTAGTGGCTTGGCTTTTGAGAGGCATTGCTTGAGGCGGAGAGGATAACCAGAGCTGGCGATCACTACGCTTTTGCAGGCTAGGAGGCAGTCTACCTCCCTTTCATATGTTTGGGTTTGGAAAGTGTTTGAGGCTTGGTGTACCGACCGATGGATACAGACAGTTCGTGCCTCGATTTCTCACGTCTTGTCTTTTCTGCAAGAGGGTTTAGCTAAAGGCCTTGCTTTTAATTCCCTTAGGGTGCAGGTAGCGGTTCTAGCCTGCTTGCAAGGGAAGATTGAGGGTTATTCCTTATCTTCTCATCCAGACGTACAGAGGTTTCTTCAAGGAGTTAAGAATTTGTGTCCTCCGGTGCGGAAGGTCTGTCCCCCCTGGAACCTTAATCTAGTATTGTGTGATGCTCCATTTGAGCCAATTCGGAGAGCGACCCTTAAGGATTTGACTCTCAAGGTTGTGTTCTTGGTGACCATCTGTTCCACCAGGAGGATTTCTGAATTGCAGGCCTTGTCGTGTAGGGACCAAATCTTCAAATATCTGATTCTGAAGTCACATTACATACGGGTCCTTCCTTTGTCCCGAAGGTGGTCTCTGCCTTTCATGTTAATCAGACTATCGAGCTCCCAGCGTTTACAGAGTTGGATGATTCTATGCAGCACACTCGGGAGCCTAAGCTGTTGGATGTCCGCAGGGCCTTGCTTCGCTATCTCAAGGTTACTAATGATTTCAGGAGGTCTGATCATCTTTTTGTGCTTTGGAGCGGTTCAAAGAAGGGTACCCCTGCCTCAAAGCAACTATTGCCAGGTGGCTTAAGGAAGTTATTGGGTCGACGTATATTCTCAAGGGCCGTCAAGTCCCTGAGGGTTTGCGGGCCCACTCGACTTGGGCTCAGGTGGCTTCATGGGCAGAGGCTCGATTGGTTTCTCCGCAAGAGATTTGCAGGGTGGCGACTTGGAAATCGCTGCATACTTTTGCAAGGCATTACCGATTGGATTTGGGAATTTCTGATTCCCGGTCTTTTGGTGAAGGTGTCTTGCGAGTGGGACTTTCCAGGTCCCACCCTCTCTCGGAAGCTTTGGAACATCCCAGGAGTCTGGACTGATCCGGGTACATACAGGGAAAATAAAATTGGTTCTTAACTGCTAAATTTCGTTCCTGTAGTACAAACGGATCAGTCCAGAACCCACCTGGGTTCGAGGGGCAGAGTCTTCTGCTCAGCCATAATCATTTCAGCATACTTCTGTTCTTAGTTTGTTCATAAGTTACATATTTTTTACAGGTTTTTTGAAGTTTTTATTCAGGTTCTTGCACATAATGTTTTCAGCTTGGGTACAAATTAATACTGAACTACTGCAGGTGGCACTAGGGCTTATCAAGCAGTGTCAGTGAGGCTTTTCTCTGACTCCATCTGCTGGCAGGGATGAATAAACCCGAGAGTCTGGACTGATCCGTTGGTACTAGAGGAACGAAAATTAGCAGGTAAGAACCAATTTTCATTTCAGGGGTGGGCAAACTATGGATCACTTCCAGCCCACATGCACCTTTTATCCTGCTCATCGGCCTAAGGTCTCTTCCTTATTGGAAAGGTCACTGTCCCTCCTCCCCTGCTCAAAGCTTCAGTTCTTCCTTTAATTGTCTCCATGATCTGAGCCTGGTAGCTCCACTGGTGTTTCCATCCCAAGAAGCCGGGATACTAGCTGCTTTCCTCCACTATACGATCCAAAAATCACTGACAAGTGGGAGATGTCCATAGTTCTTTGGCCTTTTATCACCATGGCACAGCACTTTCGGGTTCATTGCACTGTTCCCTTACCTACTCTGTGGCTCTCACTTCCAGCTGGCTCTGTGCACATGATGCCAGTGTTTCTACCACTGGTAGTGCAGCTTTTCTCCAGACCCTACGCTCCCTGCCCTCCAGACTACCAGTACTCTCCGGCTCTTTTAACCTCTGTGGCCTTCAGCGTTC
Organism: Rhinatrema bivittatum; assembly: GCF_901001135.1. Lineage (NCBI taxonomy): Eukaryota > Metazoa > Chordata > Amphibia > Gymnophiona > Rhinatrematidae > Rhinatrema > Rhinatrema bivittatum. The sequence continues at coordinate 18,793,972 of NC_042619.1, forward strand.
CCTGCAATGTCACCAAACGGCTGATCCTGGTAGCTAAAAAGTGAGGTTAAAGAGGTTATTTCAGCCAAAAGTTCTTCATTCAAAAATTGGAAGAAGGATCCATCAGAAGAAAATAGGATAAACCATAAGCATTGGCAAGTTAAATGTAAGACATTGATAAGAGAGGCTTAAGAGAGAATTTGAAAAGAAGTTGGCCGTAGAGGCAAAAACTGACAAAAACTTTAAAAAATATATCTGAAGCAGAAAGCCTGCGAGGGAGTCGGTTGGACTGTTATATGATCAAGTGGTTAAAGGGGCTCTTAGGGAAGATAAGGCCATTGTGGAAAGATTAAACAATTTCTTTGTTTCAGTGTTTACTGGAGAGGATGTTGGGGAGGTGTCTGTTCGGTCTTCAAGGGTGATGATTCAGATGAACTGAACCAAATCACAGTGAACCTGACAGATGTGGTAGGCCAGAATGACAAACTGTAGAGTAGTAAACCACCTGGACCAGATGGTATACCCCCCAGGGTTCTGAAAGAACTAAAAACTGAAATTTCAGACCCATTTCAATTAAATTTGTAACCTATCATTAAAATCATCCATTTACCTGAAGGTTGGAAGATGGCCAATTAACCCCAATATTTAAAAAGGGCTCCAGGGTGATCCGGGAAACTGTAGACTGGTGAGCCTGACTTCAGTGCAGGAAAAAAATCATGGAAACTGCTTTAAAGAATAAAGTCACAAAACATTTAGATAGACATGGTTTTTTGGGACACAACCAGCATGGATTTACCCAGGGGAAGTCTTGCCTCACAAATCTTCACGTTTTTGAAGGTGAACCAGTAGATGTGGTGTATTTGGATTTTCAGAAGGCGTTTAACAAAGTCCCGCATGAGAGGCTTCTAAGAAAACTAAAAAGTCATGGCTTAGGAGGCGATGTCCTTTTGTGGATTGCAAGCTGGTTAAAAGACAAGAAACAGAGTAGGATTAAATGGTCAGTTTCCACAGTGGAAAAAGATAAACAGTGGAGTGCCTCAGGGATCTGTACTTGGACCGGTGCTTTTTAATATATTTATAAATGATCTGGAAAAGGGTACGACAAGTGAGGTGATCATATTTGCGGATGACACAAAATTGTGCAGAGTAGTTAAATCTCAAGCGGATTGTAATAAATTGCAGAGGATCTTGCTAGCCTGGAAGATTATTGGGCTTCCAAATTGCAGATAAAATTTAATGTCAAACTGTCAAATTGGCAAAACTTGAACTAACCAGAAAAAGAGCATTCTCAGTAGCAGGTCCTGTTTTATGGAATTCACTTCCAGATTACCTCCGTCTTACTTCATCAATACAACAGTTCAAAAAACTATTGAAAACTTATCTATTTCAGAAAGCTTATACCTTAACCACTAATTCATAAAACAACTTCCATTCATTCCAACTGCTTCCTCTTAATTTATACATATTCACATGACATAATATTTTCTTTTGTTAATTTATTTGAAAATTGCTGGACATGGATGTATACTGCGCTATGTTAGTTTTTATTTGTTTTTATTTTGTTTTATTTTGTCTAGTTTATTTATTGTGTATGTTTGGTTGTAAACCGTTTTGATTAATTCTTTGAATTGTAAAAGCGGTATATAAACGTTTTTAAATAAATAAATAAATAAATAAATAATGTGGACAAGTGCAAAGTGATGCATATAGGGAAAAATAACCCTTGCTGTAGTTACACGATGTTAGGTTCCATATTAGGAGCTACCACCCAGGAAAGAGATCTAAGTGTCATAGTGGATAACACATTGTAATCGTTGCCTCAGTGTGCTGTGGTGATCAAAAAAGCAAACAGAATATTAGGAAGGGAATGGCAAATGAAACGATGGATGTCATAATGCCTCTGTATTGCTCCATGGTGAGACTGCATCTTGAATTCTTTGTACAATTCTGGTCGCCGATTTTCAAAAATGATATAGTAGCACTGGAGAAAGTGCAGAGAAGGGTGACCAAAATGATAAGAGGCATAGAACGGCTGCTCAGTTTGGAGAAGCGACTGAGGGGGAATATGATAGAGGTCTTTAAATTCACGAAAGGACTTGAGCAAGTTTAATGTAAATCGATTATTTACTCTCTCAGATAATAGAAGGACTAAGGGGGCACTCCATGAAGTTAGCAAGTAGATCATTTAAAACCAATTGAAGAAAATTGTTTTTCACTTAGTGCATAATTAAGTTCTGGAATTCATTGCCAGACGATGTGGTTACAGCAGTTAGTGTTACAGGGTTTAAAAAAGGTTTGGATAAGATCCTAGAGGAAAAATCCATAAACTGCTATTAATTAATAAGCAATAATAGCTTGAGATTTATTTAATGTTTGGGTACTTGCCAGGTACTTGTGACTTGGATTGGCCACTGTTGGACACAGGATGCTGGGCTTGATGGATCCTTGGTCTGACCCAGTATGGCATATCTTTTGTTCTTAAAAACAAACAAAAAAAAAAAAACAAAACTCTCTCTCCTCTCTCCTCTCTCCCTCTCTCTCTCTCTCTCCTCTCTTCCCCCCCTCTCTCCCCAGTATATACATTTATTTCTAGAGAGTGAGGTCACTATTTAGTTGTGGGTAATCTGGGTAAGTTATCCAGATAACTTGAACCAGATGTTCATCAGTGTGGCTGTGCTGCTCAATATACCCAGATAAATCAAAGTTATCTGAATAAGCTTATCCAGATCATTTTAGGACTGTTACAGGGCACGGCCAGACTTACCCGGCTAACGCTGAATATCTGCATTATCTGGTTGTTAGTCCTGTCTAGAAATGCCCCTGGACTATCTCAGGCTTATCTGACTAAGTTTTCATTTGGCTAATGACTTCAATCAGATAAATTGAAGCCATTTATCACAACAGGAAAAAAAAAAAAAAAAAGTTAGCTGGAAAAAACTATCTGAATATGGATCTCATCCATATAAACCAGCCACATCAAGCGTGCCAGTATGGGTGTTTGCAGAAGAGGACAGCAGGCACACTGTCACTGGGTAGTGTAAAGCCCCGGGGACTGGGAGAAGCTGCTGCTACCAGGACAGGGAAGGAGGTGAGCTGTTCATAATGATGTGCTGGGGGAGGAGGAGAACGCTCCATCAATGGTCAGCAGATTGCGGGCTAGGATTTTGCTTTTCACCTGTCTCCGCTCTGAGTAGTGGCTGGGAGCAGGACTCAGGGAGCCTTACATTCCCCCCCCCCCCACCCTTCCATCAGATCTTGGGGCGGGGGGGATGAGGGGTAGACACATAATCCTCTAACTCCTCTTTTCCATTGACCCTCAGGTCAAAATATACTCCCACCCCTGTCCTAATTCTTAAAGATGCTGTTCCCTACCTTCTCTAGGTCATTTTATAGACAACTCAGCAAATAGATTGAATTTTAGCATAGGATTCAATGGGATTGACTGTTGTAAAGGATGGGATGACTTTTTTTAATTTCTTATTATTTAGAAGGGATGTAATGCATTGTTGTTTTATGTATTATAATCTGTCTTGAGTTGGTTTAATGATTAGAATAAATAAAACTTAAAGGGGAGAATCCAAGCAGATGCCCATCAATTATTAGTTTAGCTGTATTTATGTGCAGATGGGCATTAATCTGAAAGTCTCTAGCCTGAATGGTGAGTATAATATCCATTGCTAAGACTATGTATTTTAGTTTAACTGAACACAATGAGCTGATTTCTGGGAAAAGATCCTTCATTGCTGGCTAGAGAGATGAGCCGTGAGTATCAGTCCATAAAAGCTAGGGTTGCTTTGAAAAGGAAGTTCCAGGGAGTGCTAGAAATGTCCCCTCAATCCTATGCTAAGCACATTTTAAATGAGCAAATGTGTTTATATCATGCTTCATCTCCCTGCTGCATTTAGACAAGTCAGTGATTGTAAGCCTGAGGTCTTTCAGAGTCACAGAGTGCAGAATAATGAAGTAAAATCTGTGTGTTTCACATGTCCTGAAAAGCCCTTTAGAAGATTCAAAAAATGCATTAGTAAAATAGGGGCAAGTTGGCATTTCACTGACTTTGTGTTCTATTCACAGATAAACTTAAAGCTATCTCAGAGGCAGAACAGGTGGTAAAGGAAGTAAAACCAGCAGCTCCTCCTTCAGCTTTGATGGCTGAAGTGAAGCTGTCTTCCAGAGAGGTTCCTGAGAAACCTGCCAAGAAACAAGAGCCTGCAAGAGTACAGCAAAAGGACAAAAAAGGGTGAGGCAGTCATAGAGGAGAAAACCTGACCCATGGCAGGTATCTCTTAACTGTATAAGAATGTTTATCATAAGCGTGTAGTGAAAGCATGCTGAGACTAGTAGTAGTACTACTCAGGCACACTATGCAATAGCCTTGCATAGTAAGAAGCACTCATCTCAGCACATATTGCTGTGAAGATGACAATTGTGGTTACCTGGTTCTTCATTGGTAACTGCAGTGTATAACAAAATGCTCTCTCGTGTCACTGTCCTTTGCTCTATCACTGATGTATTGAGAAGAGGGGACACACTGAGTAAGGAGAGAGATGAAGCAGAGGCTGAAGCTCTTATGTTCTTGGGATGGGGCAGTTCTGTCTCATTTTTCTCTTTTTTTATTTTTATTTTACTTTCTAAAACAGATGTTTTCTATTGTTACTCTTGGATTTCTTTTTTTTTTTAATGAGCAAGATCAGTTCTTGCAGGTGATTAAAAGTTGAGCTGTGTTAAATTGTAATATCATTAGTACTGGCTCAGGACTGTCCATTGGGTTTATGAGTGCTGCTTCATGCGGATACTTCATACCAGATCAGACCAGACCAGTGTGTTATCGTATTTTCACATATATACCCCGTACCCAAGAATAACCCGCACCCATGTATAACCCGCAAAAAATGGGGGTCTACGTATGTAAGTTTGTATATACCCCGTACCTATGTACAACCCCACACATGTTTGCAGGTACAGTATGAAAATTGCCGCCTGCCAGCGTTAGATTACATGTGCTTTCGAGGAGTACAGTAATCTGCTCACACACCATGTGACGTCTCATTTCCTTTGATTAATTCTGATTGCTTCTAATGAACTGGCGCCATCCCTGCCCAGTCGATGAGGAATGGGCTTTATAAATCCAGCAATTATGCGGAAATGAAAGTCACAGCTGATTTTAAGTTATCGGTGATCGACTATGCAAAAGAACATGGAAACAGAGAGGCTGGATATGTATTTCTGTTGCTGAGAAGTCAGTCCGTGAATGGTGCTGCCAAGAAGAAACCTTGAATAAACTCAACCCGAGCAAATGAGCTTGTGGTGATAAGTCTGCTAAGTGGCCACATCTTGTAATGAATTTGAAACAGTGGATACTATCACAAAGAGAAAGTTGCAGTGTAATTTCAACTATCAGCATCAAACAGAAGGCCAAAGAGCTTGCCATCGAGAAGAAAATTCCCGATTTTACCAGAGGAGTTAATTGGATTCACAAATTTATGCGTAGAAATAATTTGTCAATTAGGGTGAGAACTACTGTTGGCCAAAAGCTACCAAAAGATTGGGAAGAGAAAATGGTTAACTTCCGTGATTTCGTCAGAGGTGAGCGGCTAAAAAGTAATCTTTTACCGGGATGCATTCTTAACATGGACGAAGTCCCTATGCCATTCTACACTGCAGCAATTAGAACAGTTGCTGAACGAGGCAGCAAGACCATTTCGATTGTAACAGGCCATGAACGGACCAGCTTCATCATTCTAGCCTGTGCTGCCAATGGGAGGAAATTGAAACCACTGGTAATTTTCAAACCCACAATAATGCGTGCAAAAAATTTCCTCGAGGTGTGGTTGTGACTGTCAACAAAAAAGGATGGATGAATGAGGATGTTATGAAAGAGTGGGTTGACAAGTGCTTCCGTGCTCAATCTTGTGGATTTTTCGCTCAGAATTTGTTACTTATCTTTGACTCAGTGGCAGCCCACAAACTAGAATCTGTGAAGATGATGTTAAATAAAGAACGCCGGGGCTCATATTGTGGTCATCCCAGGCTTGCAAGTTACAGCCATTGGACATTGCCATCAATCACGCAATGTCAACCTCAGTAGTACACTATCGTTCAGTGCCAATTCTTGACGTATGTAAAGCGGCAACATGGAATTCTCTTCACACCTTTGCAGCTCATTACTGTTTGGACAAAGAAGGACGACAAGATTCAGCCTACGGACAATCTGTCTTAAAGAACTTGTTTCCTGTATAATCCCAACTCCTTCTACATCCAACCCGCTGTGATTTTTGGCTGCCTCATTTTTACCAACAATACTTCAATGTTGCTTCACTACAAAATGACTCGGCTTATAGCTTGCTAATCACCCATATGTGAGGACTAGCATCCTGCTTGTCCTGGGATAAAGCAGAATTGCTTACCTTGTAATAGGTGTTATCCCAGGTCAGCAGGATGTAGTCTTCACGAAACTTACCCACCACCCCGCGGAGTTGGGTATTTTACCCTTTATTATTTTATTTTTTGCTAAAGCTTATTGCTACATACGAGATTGAAGGGAGACCCCTGTGGCTGAGAATATCATGGCATGCTGGGTATGCTCAGAAGGCTCGGTGTGCCAGTCAAGAAGTTTCTAGAAACTTTGACAGAAAGTTTTCTGTGATAGGGCTCTTTCAGTGATGTCACCCATATGTGAGGACTACATCCTGCTGTCCTGGGATAACACCTATTACAAGGTAAGCAATTTTGCTTTCTGGTTCCTGTATGTTCTGTTTCTGAGCTGCAGGCCTTGTCTTGCCGGGAGCTGTTCCTTCGGGTGACTCCAGGGCTAATACAGGTGATACTGTTCCTTCCTTTTCGCCTAAAGTGGTCTCAGATTTTCACTTGAATCAGTCCATTTCCCTACCATCTCTGGATAGGGAAAGAGATGCGGAGGAATATTACCTGTTGTGTTCCTTGGATGTAAAAAGACGTATTGTGAGGTATCTGGAGGTTTCTAAACCTTTCTGAAAGACAGGTCGACTTTTTGTCCTTCATGGTGGAGGTAAACGGTGAGCTAGCTTCGTGGGCTTCAATAGCTCGCTGGATTAAGGAGGTAGTCACGGCTGCATATGTGACTGCTGAAAAGCCGTTGCCTACTCAGGTTAGGGCTTATTCCACTAGGGCTCAGGCAGTGTCATGGGGGGGTGGTTAGATTGTTGTTGCCCGTTGACATTTGCTGAGCTGCGACATGATCCTCCTTACCTACCTTTTCCAGGTATTATCGTCTGGATGTGCAGGCCCAGGAGAATGCAGCCTTTGCATGTGCAGCCTCCCACCCTATACCGGAGCAGCTTGGATACATCCCATTGGTTCTGAATCCATCTGTCTAGGTGCTAGGAAATGAGAAATTATTACTTACCTGAAAATTTCCTTTTCCTTAATCCAGACAGATTGATTCAGCTTCCCGCCCTTGGCTGCCAAATGCCTGTGTTATGCTTCTCCTGCATGGCTACATGTTCCAGGGGTTACTGGTAAGTGTTAATCCAGTCCCTAGATTAGTGTGCATACATTCTTTGTCCTAGTTCAGTGTTTCCTGTTGGTTGAATACTGAAATAGTTATCTGTTATTAATTAAGTTTTTGCTAGTCTGGCCTCGGCTTTTGAAGAGAATACTGGCAGGCTGATATCACTGCAGGAGTATATCTACTGTGATGTCAGTTTGCTCTGTCTCCATCTGCTGGTAGAGGTGCATAATCCCTGGTCCTGAATCCATCTGTCTGGATTAAGGAAAAGGAAATTATCAGTAAGTAGTAATTTCTCATTATATGTTACAACTTTTTGTGATATGAAAGAGGATCACATAGTGGTCCTGACTTGGAGCTTGGAGCATCTGTGATATCAGTTTACAGAGGAGTCAGTATTTCCCATTATGGGATCCATTCCTTCATTCTTGCCCTTCCGCCAGAGAATATTGGGATGAAGGCATAACCCATATATCTTGCAGAGGGCAGAGACTGACTGGTTTAATTCACAGAAGCTCTCTTACTACTCTCGGATGGAATACTTTTGTCTGGAGAGTCAGTAACGCAAGTCCTCTGCTGTGGGAGGTCCTTGTCTTGGAACTGAGCTTAGTTTTGAAGACGTCAAGCCTTCTTTCCTCTCAAGTCTCATAGAGAAATGTCTCTTTGAGTCTTATTGTTGAAGTCAGCGTTCTTGGTGGCCTTTGATAATTTTAAAGAAAAGGGTATCTCTGCACCTAATACTTTCTCTCTTCTGCAGGGAGTGTTTCACTTCTATCAGAAGTGGGCTTTTCTCAATTATGACAGTGAGAAAGTTGGACAATGTGTAGACCAGGATGGGGATAGACATCCTGGTCTGTTATAAGTCATCTTTGAGATGCTTGTACGTTTCCAATTCCTTCTTGAATAGTCTTTGAGGTGTCCTATTAAAGCGCTGTAGTTTCTAAGGCATTGATTTTCAGGAGGCATCAATTTGATGACTGCTTTGGCCTGCTCCTGCAAGAGTTTGCCGGTCCCAGAGGGCCATCAAGCCCACTCAGTAAGGATGCAGAACTCCTCATAGGCCGATTCAGAACCTGTCTTTCTAGAGGATGAAGGCAGGGTAGCAGCCTTGTCCCTATTGCATCCTAGCACCTCAATGTAGGTGTGCAGATCGGGAAAGGCTACCCTTTGGATGCAGGAGTCCTGAGAGCTATTGTGGCTTCCTCCTGCCCAGTTTGATTGGAGCTTGAGAATATCCCAATAGTCTGCGCTGGTCTGGCATGGAATATATAGAAGGTGAAATTTAAACTTACCTGTTAATTCCTTTCCTTTAGTCCTGCCAGACCAAGCCAGAAACCAATCAGGGAAGCCGTGGCAATCAAGGGCTCTCAGTATGACAAGTTAAAAAATATACAGCGAGTATGTTTTTGCCCATGCTGAAGGTAATTGATCTAATCGTGACCTTGGTATTTATTTATTTATTTGTTTATTTAGCTCTTTTCTATACCGACATTCATGAAAAGTATCATATCACATCGGTTTACACAGAACAAGGGGGTAAACAACTTTAAACAAACCATTTTATGAGAAGCAAAGTTACATTAAACAAGGAGGGTAGAACTTGGGAGGCTGAGGTAGCCGGAAAGCAAAGGATAGATAAGGTAAATAGCAACTAGACTGGCAGCGGATGCAGAACTGCTTGAGTACTGAGTACTCAAGCATAGTACTGAGTACTGAGACTCTTTTACTTTCCCTGACAGACCACATTATCAAAGGATTTGAGAAAGGGCAATCATACATTCTTGCCTTCCTTGACATATCCTCTGCTTTTGACACCGTCAGCCATCCTATTCTCCTACAGCGGTTGACTGAAATTGGCATTACAGGCGTTGCCCACAACTGGTTCAATTCCTACCTCAGCAACAGAGATTACAAAATTCAATTAGGAAATCACGTATCCAAGGCCATCTCCCTCAACCGAGGTGTCCCTCAGGGTTCTTCCCTATCCTCTACCCTATTCAATATATACATCCTACCTCTCTGTTACTTCCTTTCCAGTCTAAATCTCCCTCATTACATATACGCTGATGATGTTCAGCTGCTCATACCCATCACCGACTCTCTATCGAAAACCATGGATTTCTGGAATGAAACCCTCCTCTCCATTAACAATCTCCTATCTTCCATCCACCTAGCCCTTAATACCACGAAAACTGAAATCATGCTCATCTCACCCCAAAACCAACCAATCCTCCCCCCTATTACGCAGTTCCAATTTGCCCAACAAGTCCGTGATCTGGGAATCATCCTTGATGGTCATGTCACACTTAAGAAATTCATCAATAACATACTCAAAGACGGCTTCTTTAAACTCCACACACTAAAAAAACTCAAACCCCTACTACATCCCCCCGATTTCCGTACAGTGCTTCAAACTACAATCTTCGCCAAGACTGACTACTGCAATTCCCTACTTCTCGGCCTACCCAACAATGCCATCCATCCCATTCAAATCCTGCAGAACACCACAGCCCGGATATTGACCAACTTACGTAAACATGACCATATTACCCCTGTTCTAAAAGATTTACATTGGCTTCCAATAGCTTCCCGCATACAATATAAGGCGCTCTCTCTAATCCATAAGGCCTTATACAACCCTGAAATGAATTGGTTTAACGATTCCTTCCATTTACACCAGTCTATTAAGCCTACCAGACATGCACACCTTGCAACCATGCCTATCCCTTCTCCTAAACTCTACAAACTTACTTCCACGAGAGCCCGTGCATTATCTATAGCCGGGCCGACCCTCTGGAATACAATGCCAGTTGACTTACGGCAAGAGGAATGCCTCAAATCTTTCAAGCGGAAGCTTAAGACCTGGCTCTTTGCTAAAGCATACACCTAATTTTTCACTCTTCCTATCCATTATATCCACCTTCCACTCTCCCCTCTACTTTCCCCTTCACTGTCCCTCTCTCCCTCTCTCCCCTCCCTCTTTCCCCCTCCTACCTCTTTCCCCGCTCCTCCCTCCTTCTCAGCTCTCCTCTCTCCTCCTCCCCCTTCTCACTCACTGTCCCTCTCTCCCTCACTGTCCCTCTCTCCCTCACTGTCCCTCTCTCCCTCTCTCCCCTCCCTCTTTCCCCCTCCTACCTCTTTCCCCGCTCCTCCCTCCTTCTCAGCTCTCCTCTCTCCTCCTCCCTCCTTCTCAGCTCTCCTCTCTCCTCCTCCCCTTTCTCCCTCACTAGCCTGCCTGCACTTCTTAGTCTTTTTCCATTGTACATATGTATATATTTGCAAACGTTGCTATAATATAATTTAATGCAAACTTTCCCATGTTATCTCCCACCCCCTTTTAATACCTTGTTCGCATGTTTTAATCGTTCAATGTAAAGCGCCATGCCTAGCGCCAGTTTACGTTACAATGTGAACCGATATGATATCCTGGATGAATGTCGGTATATAAAAATTTTAAATAAATAAATAAATAAAGTAAGGATTATAAGGATTATCTTATTCCGGCTGCATCGGGATTTGGTTGCCTTAGTTTTGGTATGGGAATCTAAATAGCTGAAGGCAGCACCAAACCTCTTTAGGGGGAGTAAAGTCAACATTGAGCTTTTTCTTCTCTGTTTCCCATCTTTTGACAGGGAGGCATAACTCATTTGTTTGGACTGGTTTGTCATGACTAAAGGAAAGGAAATTAAGAGATAAGTTTAAATTTCACCTTTATACACACTTTCAGATCAACTCCTTGCTAAAAAGTAGACGTTCCAATGCAAGGGTCGTCTCCTGTATGGGGATGCAGATTAACCATTGGCAAGACCAGCTCCAGGCTTGCTTTTTTTTGCTGTGAAACAGTGCCCTAAATCCTTTTTTTAAATGCCCGGTACCTCATCTGCATTTGAAAACATGCATTGTAAAGGAACTTTGCATTCTTAGAAATATGCAAGGAGCTGTTATCTCTCTATCTCTCTCTCTCTCTTTTCCTGTGACAGTAAGCTGAAGCGAGGTGAAGTGTCAGATGGTGATGATGAGAAAGAGGTGGAAAGTCTAACCAGGAAGAGGAGGAGGATCAAACAGCCTCTGGGTGATAGCAGTGAGGAGGAAGGTAAGAGGAAATTTAGCTTTCCATAGTGTGGTTGTAATCTCTTCTATTTCTGCATAACCTGCCCTCCCGTGAATTGAGAGCAAGCAGACCAGAAGTGGGCTGAGTGCTGGAACCTCAGGGAATAGTCATCTTGTAGAGATGATGCCAAGGACGGGGGTAGGAGTGCAAGAGTAGCTGCAGGGACAACCACTGCTCGCATGAGCAACCCATAAGGTGGTTCATCCTTTGAGGAGACTTCGGTTTCTCAGCCAAGAAGAGGACTGAAATTCTCTACAATGCAACAGATTGGCTGACTATTCCATTGTACCAACAGGCCGATCCAGTAAAAGGAGCGGGCGAGCGCACAGGCCACTCTCCTGTGCGTGCGATTCAGTATTTAAATGAGGGCCTGCGGTAAAAAGAGGCGCTAGGGACACTTAGCGGGTCCCTAGCTCCTCTTTTTTGACAGGAGCGACGACTGTCAGTGAGTTTGACAGCCGATGCTCAATTTTGCTGGCATTGGTTCTCAAACCCGCTGACAGCCACGGGTTCAGAAACTGGACGCCAGTAAAATTGAGCGTCTGGTTTTCGAGCTGCGGGCTGATTTTAAATTTTTATTTTTTTTTTAATTTAAAAATTTTTTTTACTTTTGGGACCTCGGACTTAATATCGCCATTTTACTGCTTTTCTGTGCACTTTCCCGGTGCCGGCAGAAATTAACGCCTACCTTTGGGTAGGCGCTAATTTCTGAAAGTAAAATGTGCGGCTTGGCTGCAAGTTAGGGAGGAGCAACATTCATCCATATCACCTTTTTGATATGTAAAAAAAGGTAAATACATTTTATTATAAATATTCGGAGGTGCTTTATAATATGATGATGTACTGTGGTCCTTATGCTGAATCTGCACATGGTTAACACTATCATGCAATAAGAGATGTTTCCATCAACACTTGAAGTTATAATTTGGGGTAGCTCAGAGGAGGGAATGTACACAAACACATAAGGGTAAATTCTCAAAACCCAGATGGTTTTGAAATAGAAAGTATCTGCCTACATTGTGTTTGAATGATGTTTTTTCGTGCAGATAAAAGTACATGTGCACTCTTACATGTGGCATAAAATATGCACATTAGCTGAATGTCTACTACTTCAAGACAAGTCACTCCTATCTATGCCCTTCTCTACCACTAATTCCTGACTCCTTGCTTTCTACCTGGATGCTTAGAATAGACTTCCTGAGCTGTTGCATGTTGCTCTGTCTTTTGTCTTATTTAAATCCCATCTAAAAACCCACCTTTTTGAAGCTGCTTTTAAACCTTAACTCCATATTGTCCCATTTATGGCCTCATTAATTTGTAACCATTTGCTTAATAAATGAAATTCCCATCTTTTGCCCTGTATGTTTGTTTTGATTAATCAGAGCTTCCCAAACCTGTCCTGGGAACCCCACAGCCAGTCGGGTTTTCAGGGTATCCACAATGAATATGCATGAGATAAATGTGCAAATCATGGAGACTCAGTAAATGCAAATTTAACTCGCGCACATTCATTGTGGATTTCCTGAAAACCCAAATGGTTGTGAATTCCCCGGGACAGGTTTGGGAAGCCCTGGATTAGATTGTAAGCTCTACCAAGAAGGGACTGTCTTTTTTTTTTTTTTTATTATTATTAAATATACGGTGCTCTGTACATTCAGTAGTGCTATAGAAGTGTGTATAGTAGTTGTAGTTGTCCATCGCATCCTGCTACACCAGTCCATCCATGACAAGTGGGCTAATTCCTCCTACCAACAGATGGAGGTAGACAACATTGATTTATCCTCCGTCACAGCCACTACTTAGGAGGTGATGCTAGCAGTAGGAATAGAGTATTTTTTGCAGATGGTAGGACTGGATTGGTGCAGCAGCTCGACGATGGATTTGTGATCAGACTCCAGGGCCAGGCTACTGGTGTTTCCCATCCGCAGTGCGAACCCATTGACTAGCTCCAAGCCCTTTCTTGGGGTGTTGGATTGAGCTTGGACCGGGAGCAACAGATTTTAAGAAAAAAGGAAGTTTTCTCCCTGCTCCTCTTGTCCCTTTCATTTTTGGGCTTAGGCTTGTATCTCCTCCTCCCCTCCCCCCCACCTGCTACGTCCTGTTGATTTAAAAACAAAAAGAAGCTGATGGTGGTCAGCAGCAGTCTGCCAGTGTGCACAAGCTGTCGGCAGGAGAGATAGTACAGCCACGGGGGGTAAGCGTTTCAGCTGCCGGGGGGGGACCCGGGCTCACCCCCACCCCTCCCCCTCCCCCTCTTTGTGCGCACTGCTGCCATTAGAGCCGCATGATGCGATGGAGAAGCCGTGCCATGCTTTTGGCCTCTGTGAGGCCTGCGGTGCTCCAGACTGCAGCAGAAAAATGGCCCATATGACTGGCCTGTGCACAGTCGGAAGAGAGGTAGTGCAAGGGCTTGGTGGAAGGGGTGGTTTCTCCTTTGTCACCTGCTGGAATTTTTGGTGTGCAGACTCAGGAAGGCCCTGACATACAGTCCACCTTGAGGGTACCAGAATCTGTGGCCATTTTGGATTCGCCCGTGCGCTCGGGCCTGGATAATAGCCAGAGGACAGGGTCCGGAGGGGAATTCAATTCTCCTCCCATACTGGTTCCTGGGGGGGGGTGCCCCAGGGGAGTCACCAATGAAAAATGCCTCTGTTTGGTCCCAGGGGAGAATTTTTTTTTCCTCTACCAGGCCTTCGGTGCCTTCTCCAAAACGGGGGGAGGCAGGGTGCTGAGGGTTTCCTGTGAAGTCTGGAGTAATTTCACTGGGTCTCCTCAGGTGCCGGCTAAGAGGGTGCATTCGGCTTTTGAGATGCTGGGGCCCTCACGAGAGGACAGCAGGATGGTTGAGGAGCCTGAAGATGCCGATAATTCGATGTCCATGGAGGGAAGGGGTGATTCCCCTGGTCCTGAGGATGATTCCGTGATCCGCCTGTTTCAGTGGGTTACCTGATTGATCAGGTGGTTTCTTGTTTCTAGCTGAGGAGACCAAGCTGTAGGATACTCCAGTATGGGAGTCCCCAGAGTCTGAATTGAGGGGGGTTAACCTCCTGCAAAGGCTGTACCCACTCCCTTCAGTCTCTGTGCAGAAGTTTTTCCAGATCCCAATTCCCTATACATACCCAGATCAGTCCAGACTCCTGGGTTTTGCCTTCTGCCAGCAGATGGAGACAGAGAAAGTTTTGCTGATGCTGTCACTTAACCTCTTGTGCAGCTCCTCAGTCTCCAGCAGACAGTGGATGGTGCAAAATCTGCAGCTCTGAAGTAGTCTTTGAGATTTTTTGTTCTTTTGAGCCTTCCTCCTGGGGGCTTTTGGATCCTGGTAGGTCCTTCCCTGTCTGTCTGAGGTGGACAAGCAGGGGGTTGGTGATCCTTTAGTAAGCTCTATCCGGGCACCTGTGGGGTGTAAATCTGGTGGTCCAGATCCCTCCCCTTCACAAAGCTGCTTTGTGGCTGCAGGGTCGGAGACCAATTCCCCTTTCGAAGCTGTTGGCTTCCCTGGCTTTTATTTTTTCCAGGATTGCTTGCTTCATAAAGTTTAATAATTGGAAAAAAAAAGTGTGTGGCGAATCTCCTTCTCAGCACAGATTAGTGTTAGTAGAAGTTTTTTTTTGTTTCAGGACCGTGGTTAGCGATGGGGTGCGGGTCGGCCTGCCTTGCACGCGGCTTGGTGCACGGCCGTGTAAACAGGCATGGTCTGTGTTCCTTGTGCACCATGGCAGAGGAGGTGTGCGAAGATAACCACAAAACACCCGTGGTTATCTTCCCCTCCCCGTTTGGAGGCCCGACTACCTGCGCGACAAGGAGATGATCCTTTTCCCCTCAGCACGGGAACAGCGGCCATTTTGAATTCTTTTTTGGCCCTTCCTGTGCTTGCGTGAAGGGGGGAGGGGAAGCCCCTCCATGTCGGCCCCGAGGGGGATCAGTTTGTCTCTGTGGGGGCTGAGGAGCCCAGTCCTGCTGGCTCTGCACAGCCTCAGCTGTTTTCAGTTGATTTTGTGTTTTTACTGCATAAGGCCTTTTGGCCAGTAAGCAGACGTGTCTTCCCACTCGCGATCGTGGTGATCAGTCGGGGGGAGGTGCCTGAGGGCTCGGCCGGATGCTTTCTGGATGATCCAAAGGGGGAGGATTTGGATGATTCCGACGATTCCCTGGTAGGGGCAGGGATCCCTCTTGGGCAGGATTTGCCTGCGGACCCCGGTACCTCTGTTCCATAAGGAGGAGTTAGGCCCGCTGATTCCACAGGTGCTTCAGAAACTGGGTCTTAAGGTGCCGCAGGAAGATTCGGATCTGGAGGGCACTGATCCAGTTCTTGAGGTTTTAAGGGGTCCGCCAAGCACTTTTCCTTATCACAAGTCAGTGAGGAAGCTGTGGAACGTGAGTGGGATGCTCCTGAGGCCAGTTTGAAGGTGGGGGAGGGCTACATTGAAGCCCTATCCTTTGCCTGAGCAGACGTTGAAGCTCTTAGCTTTCCTTAAGGTGGACGCGGCGGTCTCTGCAGTTACTAAGAAAAGTACTATTCCAGTTGCAGGATCCGCAGCAATAAAGATCTTCAGGATCGTAAGTTAGAGGTCCTTTTGAAGAGGATCTTTGAAGTGTCAGCATTAGGTCTTTGGGCTGCTATTTGTACAAGCTTTATGCAAATGGCCTGTTTGCGCTGGGTTCAGCAGTTTCAGGATCCTCAGGCAAGCTCGGGGAATGATACCAATAGGGCAGAGCGTATAGAGGCGGCAGGGGCATATGGGGCGGATGCCTTATATGACTTAGAGAGAACATCTTTGCTGGTTATGGTGACTGCTATTTCTGCCCAGACGTTGCTGTGGTTGCGTAATTGGTCAGCAGATGTGTCCTCCAAGTCTCAACTGGGGACCATACCTTTTAAGGGTAAACTCTTATTTTGTGAGGATTTAGAGCGGTTGATAAAGAGTTTAGGAGAGAATAAGGTGCATAGGTTGCCTGAGGACAAGCTTAAGGGGGAACGGTTCTTTCAGGTGAGGTCTTGTTTTCGAGATATCAGGAGGTCTTGTCCAGCCAGAGGTTTTTCAGGGCCGCAAAAGCAGTCCTCGGCTTGGGGACAGTCCCGGGGTTAGTCCTTTCTTGGGGGCAGAAGACCCTTCCTGGATACCGCTGCCAGTCGGGGCAGTGGGAGTTAAATCATCCCAATGAGATGAGGCTGTTCCACTCCATTGTTCCTTCTATAGGAGGCCGGTTCATGCGGTTTTACAGGGAGTGGACCAAGATCATGCAGGATCAGTGGGTACTCGTGGTGATAAGGGACGGTTACACGTTAGTTTGCAAAGCCTGTTCGAGATTTGTTCCTGGTTTCCCCATGCGGGTCGGTAAGCAAGCAGTTCATGGTGCGAGAAACTCTACACCAACTACTGCAGTTAGGGGCGGTGGTTCCCATATCTCTGGGTGAGCAACGGACAGGAAGGTATTCCATTTACTTTGTCGTCCCAAAGAAAGAGGGCACTTTCCGGCCAAGTCTCGATTTTCAGAAGGTGAATGTGGCTCTCAGGGTCCTGCGGTTTCACATGGAGACCCTAAGATCCGTTATTGTAGCGGTTCGTGTGGGTGAGTTTCTGGTGTCGTTGGATCTAACAGGTTTATCTGCATATCCCCATTCGCAGGGAGCATCAGAGATTTTTGCAGTTCATGGTTCTCGGTCATCATTTTCAGTTTCAGGCTCTTCCTTTCGGCTTGGCCACGGCACATTGCACTTTCACCAAGGTGATGGTACTGGTGGTGGCCATGTTGCATCAGAAAGGTATTTTGGTGCATCCTTATCTAGACGACTGGCTGATCAGGGCAAGGTCCAAGGCTCTCTGTTGTCAGTCAGTGCAGAAAGTGGTCCAGTTGCTTGAATCATTCGGTTGGATTAAGCCTGGCAAAAAGTCACTTGGTCCCTTCTCAGTCCCTCAAGTATCTTGCTGGTTCCTAGGGTGTGGGATTATTTGCAGGTTCTGGGTTCAGTGGCCTCTACCCTAGAACTGGTCCCGTGGGCGTTTGTGCATTTGAGACCTTTGCAGGGGCTCATTTGGCATGCTGGGATTGTGCTCGGAGGAGTTTTTTCTTCCGCTGTCTCTTGAGGGTGCAGCTCGAGAGAATCAGTCTGTTGTGGTGGGGCTACTGGCCTCCAATTTACTGCACGAAGGTTCCTGTTTGGATAGTGCTTACTACGGATGCCAGTATTTCTGGTTGGGGTGCTGTTTGTCAGCACCAATCCACTCAAGGTCTCTGGAACAGTCAAGAGTTATCCTGGTCGATCAATCACTTGGAGACCAGGGCAGTGCGGTTGGCTCTACGGGAGTTTCTACCTTTGTTTCTTGGTCGATCAGTGCGGGTGCTGTTTGACAATCCCTCGGCGGTAGCTTTTCTCACAGGACAAGCAGGATGGTAGTCCTCACATATGGATGACATCACAGGATGGAACCCAATCACAGAACACTTTTGTCAAAGTTTCTAGAACTTTGACTGGCCCTTACTGGGCATGCCCAGCATGGCACTAACCCTGCAGCCAGCAGGGGACCCTCTTCAGTCTTCTTTTTTCCGCGCAGCAGTAGCCACGCGGTTAAGGAGCTCTACAAGGATTCCTCCGTTAACTTTTTTCAGTCTGTGGTACTCCGGTAAGTTTTTACCCGTTTTCCGTCGATTACCGACGAGTTTGGCCATCGACCGTACCGTGGCTCAATTTTTCTATGGCCATGGCGTCTGGGTTCTGTTGGTGTCCGGACTGTACTCGTACCATGTCCATTACAGACCCGCATAAAGTCTGTGTAATGTGTCTTGGACGAAAGCACAATGTCTTGACCTGCACCAAATGTGCCCTAATGACACCAAAAGGTCGCAAGGCCAGAATGGAGAAGATGGGACTTCTCTTCTGTGCTCAAACCCCGACTCCATCCATTGCATCGACGTCATCTGAACCGGCACCATCAACGTCGTGTCAGCATCTACCACCGGTGGTCGATCACTTCCCGGCCTTCGACACCCTCTTCTCCCCCTCAGGACCAAGGGGATCGTAAGGAGAAACATCGCCATTGGCACCGAAAGTCTCGGACTATCGAGGCATCAAAACCATCGACCTCGCCATCGTCCAAGCCGTTGCCGAAGAAACCCCGTCCAGAAAAGGCACCGAGGCAATCCTCACTCGACAGGGCGTCGGGAGCCGCGACTCCGCCTCTAACGGTGGTCCCTCCAGCTATGCCTCTGCCTCCTCCTTCTATTCCGGAGCCGGGGCTGCTTGCTCCAGGTCTCCGAGAAGAATTGGACCGGATGGTTCAGGAGGCCATCGACAAGGCGATGCATCGACTCTAGGTTCCCCCGGCACCGATATCGGTACCGATAGTGGAACCGAGCACCGACCTGATTCCAGCAGCATTAGCACCGCTGCTATCGAGGATGGAAGCGCGTATTGCCGCTTTTCCACCGGTTGACCCCGGGTCACCGATGGCTCCGGTGCCCCTCCCCGCTGACTTTTTCATTGGGAGGAGAAAACACCGTTCCGCATCCCTCCTTCGGGAGTTCTGCCTCAGCCATCGAGATCGATACCAATACTTCCATCGGTGCCATCAAGCCATCCACCGATGCCATCAATGCCTGCGCCAGGGCCTTCAGTAAGTTCATCGGTGCCTCCGATTATTCCTCCGATGCCTTCGGAGCCTAAACCGGGACCTTCAGGTATCCAACTACCCTGTCCTCCTACAGTTCCTAGAGCGACAGGTGCTGATCCTTATGATACCTGGACTGATGATTCTTCACCAGACACCGATGATTTGCCTTCACCACCTTCACCCATTGAAAGTAGAAAGTGTTCTTCTCCAGAGGACCTTTCTTTCATAAATTTTGTGAAGGACATGTCTGAATTGGTCCCTTTCCAGTTACTGATGGAACAGGACGACAGACATCAAATGATGGAGTTGCTTCAATTCCTGGAAGCGCCCAAGTAAATCACCTCCATCCCCATCTATCAAGTTCTTCTTGACCTTCTCAAAAAGAACTGGGAACATCCTGGCTCCATTGCACCAGTCCACAGGAAAACTGACTCTACCTATTTGGTACAGTCAGCTCCAGGCTTTCAAAAGCCTCAGTTGGATCACCAGTCTGTGGTGGTTGAATCTGCACAAAAGAAAGCAAAAAGGTCGAAAACTCATACCTCTTTTCCCCCTGGCAAGGAACAGAAGTTTTGGATACTATTGGTCGCCGAGTCTTTCAAGGATCAATGCTGATCCTCTGAATTGCTGCTTACCAACTATATATGACCCAATATAATAGGGTCATTTTTAAGCAACTACAAGACTTGACAACCTCCATGCCTCAGTCACTTCCAGAAAATTTCCACACCCTACTTAATAAGGGTTTTGAGGCAGGTAAACATGAGATTAGATCATGTTTCGATATCTTTGACACTGCAAACAGAGTGTCTGCAGCCGCTATTTCAGCAAGACGATGGGCTTGGCTCAAGTCTTTAGACCTTAGTCCGGAAGTGCAAGAATGTTTGCCCGACCTCCCCTGCATAGGAGACAATCTCTTTGGCGAGCAGATTCAAAAGATAGTGGCTGAACTAAAGGACCATCATGAGACTCTCAGACAGCTCTCTCTGTTTCCTTCGGATTATCCTTCTAAACAGCCTTTCCAGAAGGACCCTAAAAAGTCTTTTTATGGACCAAAGAAGTCCTACCCGCTAGCAGCCAGATGCTGGTCTGCGAGACCATTCCTCAGATCACAGTCTCGTCAAACCCGAAAGCAAAAGCCACAGACAGCCCCCAACCGGGCCCTGCTTCTGGTTTTTGACTCTTGCATAGAGAGCAGCAGCCAGATTCCATTACCAAATGTCCCAGTGGGAGGCCGCTTGTGCCATTTCAATAACATATGGCAATCAATCACCTCGGACCACTGGGTCCTAGCAATAATTGCTCAAGGCTATCATCTCAATTTTCTCTCCATTCCTCCAGATTCCCCACCTCTAATGACGTGGAAAACATCCGACCATTCATTGCTCCTGGAGCAGGAGGCCTCCCTCCTACTCCAGTCCAGAGCAATAGAACCAGTACCATTGCCTCAGCAAGGCCTGGATTCTATTCCCGGTACTTTCTAATCCCCAAAAGATCGGGAGGTGTCCGTCCAATTTTGGACCTACAAGCCCTCAACAAGTATCTTCAGAGAGAAAAGTTCAAGATGGTAACCTTAGGCTCCCTGCTTCCTCTTCTTCAAAGAGGAGACTGGCTCTGCTCTCTCGACCTCCAGGATGCATACACTCATATTGCGATAACTCCATCTCATCGCAAATTCCTGAGGGTTCTCGTAGGCCCCAAGCACCATCAATACCGAGTGCTTCCATTCGGCCTAGCATCTGCACCACGAGTCTTTACAAAATGCCTTGTCGTGGTTACCGCCTTCCTCAGGACTCAAGGTGTTCACGTCTACCCCTATCTGGACGACTGGTTAATCAGGGCTTCGACTCAGCAATCCGCTCTGTCATCCCTATATGTCACCTTAAACACTCTACTTTCACTACGAAAAATCCTCCTTAGTCCCATCTCAAACCTTATTGTTCATTGGGGCAGACTTGGACACCTTACAGGCAAAGGCTTTCCTGCCTCGACAACGAGCCCTCACTCTTGTGTCTCTGGCGCATCAGCTGCAGTCTCAACGCTCGACGACTGCTCATCGTTTTCTCATCCTTCTAGGACACATGGCATCCTCAGTTCAGGTCACACCGATGGCCCGCCTGGCCATGAGAATCATACAGTGGGCTCTCCCTCCCACCCTACCCCTCCCACCCTACCCCTCTGCCCACCCACCCCTAGGTTTGTATTTCTAATGTAGTCATCCTAACTTCATAATAGGCAACCAGATAAATTAGTAAATTGATTATTCCTTAGGTGCACCAATCAAATAACTTACCTAAATGAGTACTATTCAATGCAACTGCTGTGGAGCCTTTATATTGAGGGTAATCATATGGAAACTTAAGGCTTGCCCCTTTTGTTCAAAACTCTCTACCTTGGAAAAGGAGCTGGATGACTTTAAAGCTGAATTAGCTTCAATAAAGAGAGTCTCAGCCACGGTACATTATTCAGGAAATAATTTCCACTTACCACTGAATAACCAAAACTCAAGAAAAAAGAGATTTACCGTGGGCTCAGGTAGGATAAGACCTGTAACCCACAGACACCCATTATTGAAAGCTGTGCAACCCACAACTCTATCCCACCACTCACACAGGCCATTAAGGAACTTTAAAAGTATTTCAGTGGGCTCTGGTAGAATAAGACCTGTGTTCCGTAGACACACACTGTATCAAGTGCAGCAAGTACAAAATGCCTTCTCTGTATTAAATTCTGAAGAAGTCCTTGAGAAAAAGATTGAAATGTTATCGGAAAAGAGAGAAAAAACCCAATGCATACAGAAATTCCAAATCAGAAACCAAACGAAAAAGCTCACAGTGATGGATGATTCTGTCATCAGAGGCATTAATATCTTCCCTTGCACAAATGCAAAGAGAAAAGTGGATAACAAACTTCAACTAAATAGGTCACAAAAGGAGTCCAGGAACAGCAGTAACCTGAGCAAAGAAAGCTGGAAAGCTATGAGCACAAATGCTCGTAGTTTGGGTAATAAAATCCCAGAGCTGCAAGCCCTAATGGTGGAGGCGGACTTGGACATTGTTGCTGTCACGGAAACATGGTTTACGGAATATCATGACTGGGATACGGCAATACCAGGCTATAACTCCCTCTCTTGTTGGTTCCTGAACCAATTGCTCCATGAAGCAGTCATTTCCCTGTACGTATCAGGATCAGTCCAGATGGTGGGGTTATGTCCCCCGTCCAGCAGATGGAGTCAGAACAGACTTCGGAGGGCGTAGCCTACCATTAGCAATGGTAACATGGAATAGACTTAGTTTTTGGGTACTTGCCAGGTTCTTGTGGCCTGGATTGGCCACTGTTGGAAACAGGATGCTGGGCTTGATGGACCCTTGGTCTGACCCAGTATGGCATTTTCTTATGTTCTTATCTATACATCCATGAAAAACCTGCTTGCTTTCTTCCTGCATTCTAGGGCTCATTTCATGACCCTACTGAAAGATAAAAGATTACTTTTAACTTGTGAGTCTCCATTGTACACAAATGTTACAGGCAAACACCCCCGGACAAGCTGAGATATCCGAAATATATCAGAGGGTAGGAAGAAACCACCAACTCTTTGTTACACACTTGAAATTCTAGTTGACCTCATCTGAGTGGTAGAGGGTGAAAAAACATAATTCTGGGATGGTATAGGTACAGGGGATCCTGCCTGGTGGCAGGAAAGGGACCCGATGCCTCCTTAAGTTTCCTCACAAAGGAGGAAATGTGTGGCAAAAATTGTACTGGACGATAACAGTTCATCAACAGAGGATTACTTTTTTTTACATATGCACGCTAGACATTGTCCACGAAATTAAATACCCCAAGGGGTCCTTTGCATTTACACTAATGTTTACTGTGGTACAATGTCTAGCGTGCATATGTAAAATAAAAGTAATCCTCTGTTGATGAACTGTTATTGTCCAGTACAATTTTTGCCACATATTTCTCCTTTGTGATTTATCTATATGTGTGTGTTTCACTGTGCCCTCCTCTTGTGCTTTCGTCCTTAATTTTCCTTACAGCCCTATTTTTCTATGATTTTATAATTCTCTTAGAGTGTGCTCTGGATAGTAACTTATCACAACTCCCAAGCCAGGCACCAGTATTAGAAAAATGTTGTTCTCTTGCATTCAGCCCTGTTTTATTTTTGTTACAGGAACTCCTGCAGACCGGGACATGAAGGCACTATCCACTAACCCTGAAGTAGCACAGAAGGCCGAGCCAGAGCCACAGCACTTAGTGGTAAGAGCACATGTCAAAGATTCAAGGTTCCTAGCACCGTAGAGCAGGGGTCCTCAACCCAGTCCTCAGGACATAAGGCCCGTTAAGCTCAGTAACCTGTTTCTAAAAGTGGCCAATCCAGGTCACAAGTAACTGGAAGGATCCTAAGGGGTAGATAGATTCCAAGATGCTTATCCCAAGAATAAGCAGTGGATATCTGCAACTCCACCTTAATGGTTTATGGCCTTTCTTCCAGGAACTTCTCCAAATCTTATTTAAATGCAGCTATACAAGTTTCCATACCGGGTCAGACTGAGGGTCCATCAAACCCAGCATCCTGTTTCCAATATTGGCCAATCCAGATTACAAATACCTGGCAAGTACCCAAACATTAAATAAATCCCATGTTACTAATGCTTTCATCACATCCTCTGGCAATAAATTCCAGGGCTTAATTATGCATTGAGTGAAAATATATTTTCTTTTATTAGTTTTAAATGTATCACCTAGTAACTGCATTGTGTTTACTCTGAAAGATTGTTTTACTCGTTCCACTCCACTCATTTTATAGACTTCTATCATATCTCCCCTCAGCCATCTCTTCTTCAAGCTGAAGAGTCCTAACCTCTTTAGTCTTTCCTCATAGGGGAATTGTTCCATCCCTTTATCATCTTGGTCACCTTTCTCTGTACCTTTTCTAATTCTGCTATATCTTTTTTGAGATGTGATGACCAGAACTGAACACAATACTCAATATGAGGTTGCACCATGGAGCGATACAGAGGCATTATGATATTCTCTGTTTTATTCTCCATTCCTTTCCTAATAATTCCTACCATTCTATTTGATTTCTTGGCCTCTGCTGCATACAGAGCAGAAGATTTCAACATATCAACGATGATGCCTAGATCCTTTTCCTGAACGGTGACTTAATATGAAATCTTGCATTGTGTAGCCATAAATTGAGTTACTCTTCCATAACTGCATCACTTTGCATTTGTCCACATTAAATTTCATTTGCCATTTGCATGCCCAGTCTCCTAATTTTGCAAGGTCCTCTTGCAATTTCTCACTATTCTCTTGTGATTTAACAACTTTGAATATTTTCGTGTCATTGGAAAATTTGATCATCTCATTCGTTGTTAAAATCAATGGTCTCGGAATGGATCCCTGGAGCACTCCACTATTCACCTTTCTCTATTGGGAAAATTTAGCATTTAGACCTACTTTCTGTTTTCTGTCTTAACAAGTTCCCAATCCACAATAGGATACTGCCCCCTATCTCATGACTTTTTAATTTCCTAAGAACTCACTCAAGAGGGATATACTTAGCCAGTCAGGTCTTCAGTATATCCACAATTAATACGCATGAGAGGTTTACAATCCCTCAGTTGTATGCAGATCTATTTCATGAATATCCATTGCAGATATCCTGAAAACTCGACTGGCTAGGTGTGTCTTGAGGACAAGATTGAGAACCACTGGCATAGAGCCTCTTTGGTAAACTCATGCTGTCCTAATACCTGCAGATGATGGTCATTCAACCTAACAGGGACTGGCATTTTTTGGATCACTGCAGATTTCTCCCAGTATGTTGGAGCATAAAATATTGGCTCTGTAATTCACCTCTGCCACATCTTTTGTCAATTCTTCCTCCTATTGTGGCAATCTCTTCTTTCATAGAAATGTGTTGGCACCTTAATCAGAGCATGGGGGAGTAGGATCAATGTTCCGATCAATGAGACCTTTTATTGCTTCTCCTTCAATGCCTTTCATCTTACACCATCACATCCTACTGTTATAATGGGGCCCTTATAATGAACTACCACATTAAAAAGAAGAGCAATCTGTGTGGAGCAAGACTACAAACAAATAACAAATCTACAAAAAAGGGGGATGCTCTCTTTAAAGTTATATACCCCTTAAAGGGGCCAATGCAATAAGATGCACACATAGCCACATTCCCATGGCACCCAATGCAATATTTAAATGAGGCAGAGTTAAAAAGGGCGCACTAACAGAATTGAATGTCCTTAGCGCTCAATAGCTTGTTGCATTGGATGCACAGTTGTAACAGATGTTTTATCTTGCTCCTTTTTTTTGCTATAATTCACTTCAGCAACCTCAGCAAAATATTAAGCACACCTTACTATGGATGTCCAAATTGTATGGCGATAAGAAAAATGCTTGAGATCCTCCAGTTTGTGGAGCCTCTTAAGGAGATCGTGGCGGAACTGGTAAACGATATTCTTATGGAGTTACTGCTGAGGATATGGGAACATTCCCTCACAGTGCCTCCAGTGAACAAAGAAGGCTGATGAGGTCTAACGCATCCAGAAGGCTCCCAAATTCGATAAGCAATAGCTGCCCCACCAATCGGTGGTAGTGGAATCGCTCTCAAGAAGGCCAAGTGGTCTCAGACCCATTCATTGGCACCCCCGGGGAAGGATCCCAGAGCGACGGGTGCACTTGGGAGAAAGGTGTTTCAGGAAGCCATACTTATTGCCTGCATAGCTTCCCAAGAGCTCTACATAAACTAGTACTCGCAGGACATCTGGAAGCAGGTGCAGGAGGTGGCCGAGCAGCTACCTCAGCAGCAGCACAACACCTTCATGTCACGGGTGTATAAGGACTTGAAGTGCGGGAAACACGAGGTTCGAGCAACCTACAATATTTTGAAGACTACATCGAGGGTCTCTGCAGCAGGAAACTGTGCCCGCAGAATGGCATGGTTGTGGGCCTTGGATCTCCGACCATAGGTATAGGAATGACTCGCTGACGTGCAGTATACTGGGGAGAATCTCTTCGGAGATAGGGTGAGGGATGCAGTGGCCCAGCTCCGGGACCATCATGAGACCCGCCAACACTCCGGATCCGTCTTCCTTGGCTTGGTGATCGGCAAGATCAGGGCAGAGGAAGCCTTTTGCCAGAGGAAGTACTATTGTCTGCCCCCCTTGCTCCCATCAACAGCATCAAGGCGCCCACGGCCGTTCCAGGCAGCAGAGAGCCCCCCAAGCCCCAGCCGGCACATTAGTCAACTCCAGGGATGGGGTTTTGACTGAGTCTTAGGGAGTGTAGTCCAGTTGCCCATACCCAAGACAATGGAGCCACTAGTCGGGGGCAGGCTGCGGTTCTTTTCTAACCAGTGACCCAATATAACCTCAGAGGGCTGGTAGCACATCAAGAGGTATTTCTAATAAAGCTCTCCTCCCTCTTAACGGCCAAAGTGGTTGAACCTGTTCCACCAAGGCAAAGAGGGAGGGGGTTTTACTCCAGGTACTTCCTGATTCCACAGACAACAGGAGGACTCTGCCCCATTCTAGACCTAAGGGCCTTGAACAGATCTGTCAAAAAAGCAAAGTTCAAGATGGTTTCTCTGGGCACCTTAATCCCCCTTTTGCATAAAGGGGACTGGCTATGCTTCCTCTATGTGAAGGCCCACACACTCACATCGAGATCTTCCCCAGTTACCAGAAGTATCTTTGGTTTGGGGTGGGAAAACAGCATTTTCAGTATCGGGTGTTGCCATTCGGGCTAGTGTCCATCCTATGAGTCTTCACAAAATGCCTGGCTGTGATGGCAGCGGCACACCTCCACAGGCTGGGGTGCATGTTTTCCCTTATCTGGATGATTGGCTGGTCAAGTGCACATCTCAGGCAGGGGCTGTCAAGTCCATGTGCTTGACCATCCAGGTGTTGAAGTCACTAGGGTTCGTTATCAACCCAGCTCATCACCTCAGTTGGACTTCATTGGAGCCCTGTTAGACATGGCTCAGGCCAAGGCCTTCCTGCCTTGTCAAAGAGCCATTACTTTGATGACCATCGCAGCAGGTGTCAGCCTGGCACATGTTGAGGCTGTTGGACCATATAGCTGCAACCATCCATTTCACTCCCTTGGCACGATTACACATGTGCAGAGCTCAATGAACCCTGAGGTCGCAGTGGTGCCAGGCCACACAGAACATCCAGGATTATATATTGTCACATCGCCCCTCTGGGATTCTTTGTCTTGGTGGCAGGTACTTTCAAATCTGGAACAGGGATGACTTTTTGAAGTCCTCCTATCCAAATTGTCCTAACTATTGATGTGTCCACTCTGGGCTGGGGAGCTCATGTATATGCGCTCAGTACTAAGGGTGTCTCGTCTGCTCAGGAAAGCTTTTGTCAAATCAACTTCCTGGAGCTTTGGGCAATCAGGTACATGCTTTGGGCTTCCTGAGATCTGTTGTCCAACAAAGTTGTCCTGATCTAAACCAACAACCAGGTGGCAATGTGGTCTTTCAACAAGCAAGGAGGTATGATATCTATGCCAATCTTGTGATGTATGAGATACGCATGGAGAAACTGGAAGCCCTGCAAATTTTTAATACCACGGGGCCTGCACAGAGGAGGCAGCAGAATGGGCTTCATTGCCAGTAGCAGCGATCGGTGCCTCCCCAATAGCCACACGGCAGCAGTGACAGTGGCAGCAGAGGAACGAGAGAGGCTCCGAGGTTGCTGGCAAAAGAAAGAGAAGGCTGGGCGGGCGGGTCTGCCTTCAGTGTGTGCATGTGTATGATTGAGAGCTCTGTATGTGAGAATGGGTGCTGCAGGTGGATTCCAACCTGCCAGCAGCAGCAGAAATGAAGATGAGAGCCTGACGCTGCTGGTAGATCTCAACCAAAGAAAAGCTGGAGATGCCTGCGGGTTTGTCTGAGAGAGCGCGTATGTGTATATGAGCTTGTATGTGTGTGTGTGTGTATATAACAAAGAGAGGAGAAAGTTTGTGCATCCCTCTTCCACTAATCCATGACAATCTGGAGATTACTGGAAATCAAAAGTTCCCAGGATGGTGTCAGTTTTTAAAGTTTGTATCACTGAAGGGAGTTTGGCGGGTTTTTTTGGTTGTCCTGCGTCAGAGAATGAATGAACAGTGGGGGGGTGGGGGGGCAGCACAGTAACTGTTCGCACAGGGCAGCATAAAAGCTATCACCGGTTCTGCTGCAGATCCCACAAGTGGTCCCTGGACCAGGGGATTGGAAATTGGATATTCCGCCTCTGGGGGAGCCCAGATGTGGATCTCTTCACATCCCCTTGCAACAGAAAGGTGAGCAGAAAGCCCTAGATCCGTTCTCCTGCCCCAAATAAAAACTGCTTGATTACCTTCTACACCTATCGGAGGCTGGCTTGAAAACCAAATCCATTAAGAGTTCATCTCAGTGCAATTGGCGCATACCACTATGGTACACTCATCTCTGTACAACCTTTAGTTGTATGTTTTATGCGGGATCTGTTTCAATTAAAGCCTCCCCTGAGGCCTCCTGCTATGTCTTGGGACCTCAACGTGGTGGTAGCTGAGCTGATGAAAGCTCATTTTGAGCCGCTGTGCACCTGTGACAAGTACCTAACCTGGAAGGTCATATTTTTGGTGGCAATCATCTCAGTGTGCAGGGTCAGCGAGCTCCAGGCTCGCTGACCCTGCACACTGGATAGGGCAAGGTGGATAAGGTGACTTATCCACCTTGCCCTAAGTTTTATCATGACAGGGTGGTCTCGCATAAGCACCCTAAATTCCTGCCTAAGATTGTGATGGATTTTCATCTTAACCAGTCAGTCGTCCTGCCAACATTCTTTCCCAGGCCTGATTTGCACCAAGGTGACGAGCCCTGCACAGTTTGGACTGCAAACGAGCCTTAACCTTCTATTTGGAGTGAACAGAAGCCCATAGATAGTCCACCCAACTTTTTGTATCTTTCGATAGGTATCTAGTTGATAGTTCTTCACATGCATGATCATATCCAAATGCTCCATCTGTAACTGATTCCGCGATTTGGTTTTCGTAGCATTCATTAAACTGAAGCCACATTCACAGTCTACACTGGATGCCATGAATGTTCCTCCAATATCCATCAACACAGCGAGGTCTTTGAATTGTTCATTTTGAGTTACAAACGACAACATAGATGACAAATTTGAAACAACTTTGTTTTTGATTTTCTCAGCAACAACAAATTTGAAGTTGTTGTATTGATCAACTACTGTTAACTCCTCAGGCAGAAACTCTTTATATTGAGCACAAAGTGATTTTATGTTATCAATTCCGAAATCGAAGTCACAATTGACAAGTGACCAAATATCAAATGCAGCCCATGCCTGTACTTCCTCTTCTGGAAACCTTTCATCCAGATGGACACACAAGAGATTGATAAATGTGATCTGTGAGCTTGTGTTGACTGCACTATTGGTTGGTACCTGTAATAGTGCTTTAACACTTTTGACTCCACTGAGATGAGCTTGTTAAATATTGACTTCTGATCTTGTTCAGTTTGCCTTGAGCTAGATGGTGAGCTTCTAGAGTTGTTAAACCCTTCTTCTGATAGAACATCATTCAAAATTTCCAGAGCTACCCTAAACTCAGATGTGCTCAGCTTCTTGAAACAGTATTTGGCAATTGGGTCTTTTCCTTGCTCTTCCTCGAAATATTGTAACAAAACAGCATAGTTTCAAACTATAGCTTGCACAGCAAAATGCCTCGACAGCCATTGCACTTCATTTAAAGGTCTGAATGCTACTGAATCATACTCTGTGGCATCAACGATTTCTTGAAATTTAACTCTTTTCGAAATAGATCTACTAAACATCGAGTACACAGTTCTGATAAGAGTTTGTGTCTTGCATCAGTTTGACTTCTTTCCATGTATCAGTTATTCCTAAATCTTCACGATGTGCTACACAGTGTTGCTGAGTTAGATGTGGGATTTCTTTTTTCATCTGTATTGCTACTCCATTTTTTCTTCCTAACATAACAGAGGCTCCGTCCGATGTAAACCTAACCATCTTCCTTAAATCAAGCTTGTTTGCTGTATAAAAGAGTTTGATGGCAGATACGACTAAAGCAGCATCGCAATGTTGTAATCGCAAAATGCCACCAAACGATACTTTGTAATCCAAAGCATTGCTAGGCCAATACTTAAAGTAAAGTATTAAGCATTTGATCAAAGATATGTCTAGATATGTCAGTGCTTTCATCAACGGCTAAAGTGTGGAACAATGCCGAAGAAATTTCTTGCATTATATCATTTTGAACATCGCTGTTGATGACTTCAAGAAATTCAAATGCATAATTTTTACTTCTCCAACTATCTGGCAGCTTTACAAATTTGGCCATGTGTTCATTTATTTCTGTAACAGCCAGCATAGAGGAGTTCAATTTGATGGCTAGCAAGACGCTGTCAATCAGGACCTTTATCTCATCTGGATTTGAACACTTCCATTCTACAACGATTTGCCTCCTTTGCTTTTCTTCTGGAGTCTCTAGTAACAGGTTCTTCAACCCACCGTGAAATAGTGGATTCATATTTTTCAATTTTGTTACACTGTCAATGTGAGATTTACCAACTAGTTGTCTTTTGAGGAAATCCAGTTTCCAGACCTCGTTCCAACTTTTACCCGTAGAAAACTCTCCTACAGCTTTCGCTTTAGCGCAGATCAGACAAAAGACTCCTTTATCTTCATCATACGAAAAAATTTCACGCAGGGCTACACGAGTTAGGCCGTGCGACTTTGCGGTATTAGTTTCAACAGTCTCATCTAGTCATTTGGATTTAAATGATGTAGCTGTTCTCTTGCGTTTAACACCTTTATTCATTTCTGTTTTTATGCATTCAAATCTTATTATCTTAATTGTAATTAACTTAAATATTATCAACTTATTTAATCTTAACAAGATGACGCTATCTTTTTCTAATGTTCTTTATAAATGATTTATATTACCACATGGCGTCATATACACTCAGTCATCTAGCTGCTGACGCAGAGCATAGATTCTTGAACACGTAGCTAGCCTCGGAGGCACGGGACAGATTTAGTTTTTGGGTGCTCACCAGGCGCTTACGGCCTGTATCGGACGCCGCCGGGCTCAATGGACCCTCTGTCTGACCCACTACAGCCATTTATTGCGTCCTGTTCGTGGAGCGGGTAGAGATCGGCAGGGGCTGCGGGGGATCGTCATGGGCTGAGGAGAATATCTGGGGGATGGAAAGGGATGAGCCGGGGGTGGGGACGTGTATGTGCGTACGCTCGAGAGAACGGATTGGCGCCAGGTTTACGAGCTCGCCCCGGATCAGTCAGGCTAAGCGGGACCCGGGACCAGACGGGGTACACTTGTGTATTGTGTAGCCTATCAGTGCTAGCATCCCATACACTTTGGAGCAAGTGTTTAAACCAATACTATGGACTGTGTAGAGATGAGTCAGAGATCTCTTAACCCACAGAGTGGCACAGACATTATGTAGCACATATGAGGTGTCTCCCATCATTGCTGTGCAAGTATAATGATTTTATGTCTAATAATTTGCCTAGTTTTTGGAAAAACTCTAGGATTAAAATCTCTGTGCGCTAAACTTTGTACCATGTGTGCGCACGCACACGCGCACAGCTTAGAGGGAACATTGGATTCAACCATATGTGAAGATTACCAACTTGCTTGTCCTTGGAGAAAGCAGAGTTGCTTACCTGTAACAGGTGTTCTCCAAGGACAGCAGGATGTTAGTCCTCACGAAACCCACCTGTCACCTGGCAGAGTTGGGTTTCTCCTATTTTGATTTATATAATTCTATGTTATAAGACTGAAGAGGGACCCTGCGTTGGATGCATGGTATATAGGGCATACTGAGCATGCCCAATGTGGCAAGTCAAAGTTCTAGAAACTTTGACATAAGTTTTCCATGTTGGGGCTCCATCTGATGAAGTCACCCATGTATGAGGACTAACATCCTGCTGTCCTCGGAGAACACCTGTTACAGGTAAGCAACTCTGCTTTCTCCACCAAAAGCAGTAAATTAAAGTATCACAATGATACTAAGGGGGCGGACACACTTATTACAACACAGAGTGTATATTTTTTAATGTTTCTCAGGAGCCCTTGACTGCAAGCTGACTTTATTCCACCTCCGAGGCTAGAGTTAAATTTGCTGCATACAGTGTGCATTGGGCGCCCAGTGCTTTCTTGCATCAAGGGCCAATATCTGATGTCCTCATCCACATGCAATTAACATCTGAGAGGCACTAATGGATTTGTGTTTGTTAGGGTGCAAGTTTTAGGTATGCTAATCTCCTTACTGCATCCAGCACTATTCTAGTGCATCCAAAACACGTATCCAACCGCGTGTAAACCTGGGCGCAATTTATTGCATAGGCTCCAAGATTTGCTTGTAGCTCTAAATGGGAAGCTCTGCTTTGCTGCTGGGAGAGATCCTGCATAGTTAATAAAGATATTTTCAACCACAGAGTCAGGCCTCCCATTTGATTTATCTTGGGAATTGTAAGTACATCCTGTTTAGCATTAACTCCTTCGTATTTTACACATTCACAATAAAATTATCCCAAGAAAGTGACTCTCTTCAGGTTCCCAGATGTCTCATGGACATTCACACTGGTCCATTCACAAGGTTGTTGAACACAAAATCTAATATGATACGATGCTATCCTCTTCTGTCTGTCAGAAGCAGAGTATGTTTTAAGATTATTGTATAGTGTTTTCAGCCATTACCATGAACCTCATTAAAGCACTCCTGAGGTTTTTACTTTTATCTGTAAAGGTGTTGGAGAGGGCTTTTATCTATTCAGACAATCTTAATTAAGTTTACGGTAATAGATGGAGTAACTCAAACTTCTGTGGCAATAGGAGTCTTACATATGTCTTGCTCTTAAGGTAATTAAGATCAGTGGTAACGCAGCAACATGCACATTTAAATTCTGTCTTCCTCCACCTCATCTTGGTATTTTATTTCATTGTGCTGCATAGAACCATTCTTGTTTCACCTTAGTGATGGCTGCACTTTCTGTAGTAAGTGACTGAGTGTTTCACAATAAAAGTTTTTCCCATAGATAAGCAGCTGAATTAGCCATGCTGTCTGGGTACATCCTCCGTGCCACTAGGTGGCGGAGCTCTCTAAGATCACCCAAAGTCTTTAGATGAGGTGTTCCCTCCTGCCTGTCCCTGTGCCTTCTCGAGGCTCCTCAATCTGTTTTTTTCCGCGCAACTAACCACACGCAGAGCTCTACGGTTCTTGTGAGGAAAAGTTGCTGTGAAGAAAAAAACTGCAATTATTTCTTTAAAACTTCAAAAATTACCACAGAATATTTACATCATGCCTCGTCCAGGGTTTAAATTCTGTGAATGTGGTAAAATTATGTCTGTAACTGACAGACATCAATTTTGTTACATTTGCCTTGGTCCAAAACATGATCAGGCAAACTATACAGATTGTGGACAGATGTCCCCAAGGGCACAGCACCAGAGAGCAGCGCGGATTGCCCAGCTCAGAGAGGACAAGACGGGCTCGTATGCCCCCTCTGATGCCTCAGCCAGGTCGGCTCCGGGACTGTAGTCGACCCCCAAAACCCATGTCCATCGAAGGCCCACATCTGCTGACCCTCCAGGTCACAAACAGAAAATAAAAAATAAAAATCCTTCAATACAAATGGCTAGGGACGCACCATTGATGCAGCCTGCATCGGATGCGTCGATACCAAGTGATAAGCCGTCTCAGCAGTGCCCCGAGGTTTCGGAAAAAGATCAGCACATCGACGCATTGGAGCAACTTCGAAGCGCTGACGCAGCAGAGCAGCGCCAATGCACAGATGCATCTGAAGAGCGTCGACACCCAGGAACTGATGAAGATCGACGCAGCAGCGTATCTATACCTGTAAAACAAAATAAGAAACACACATCAGGTCATAAAAGGCCTAGATTCTTTATTTCCTCCACATTTATCGGGAGGATCTTCCCATTCATCTGAGGTTTTTTTATATTTATAACTTTTTATATACCGAGGTTCAATTAACAAGATTAATTATCACTTCGGTTTACATTACAACCAGAAAAAAATAACAGAGACAAAATGAACAGGGTAGAAGTAACCTGGATTAAAACAATGAACAGGGTAGAAGTAACCTGGATAAACATAAAATGGGTGAAGCAAGTATAGAGAATTGGGTCTGTATAACTTGGGCAAAAAGCAGGGAAATTAAATAGGGGAGGACTATGAAGGCCTCAAGTTGGATAGTGTACTCATGATGCGGATAAGAACCAAGGCTGAAGTGAGTAGTTATGGGAAGGACTCTACTTCATCTGAGCATCATAGGAGTTCAGTCTATCAAGAACCTCTACATTCTAAACTTCCTTATCCACCTCAGGAAATCGGACGCCCTCAAGGACCGAACCAGGATATCCTCAAAGCAGCCTTACCTCTATCAGGTCAACAACCGAATATGGGCCCCCCTACATCCCTATCGGTATGATACATTGACACAGATTACCTCTATTTTACCACAATTTCTAACATCGGCTCAACAACAAAATCTACCAAACCCTGACCCACCCGTAGAAGTACCTTCAGCACCTACACCAGAGCCAGCACCAAGAACGCTGCCTGCCAGACCATCTCCTCGATCAGTAGATCCTCCTACTTCACCTTCATCAACGGGTCATCAACGGGCTACCCGTCTGAGCCACAGGACTTGCCTCCAGAACCGGTATCACCACCAGAAGATCTCACATACTCCCAATTTTTTGAGAAAGTGGGTCACCGATTGGGGGTAGAAACGGAAAAGATTCCTGATCCTAGGCAAGAGGTGTTTGGGTGTTAAAAATATTTGATACACCAGCTGAACCTACAGCACTTCCTTCTCATCTAGTGCTGGAATCTCTATTGGAAAAGGCTTGGGAATTCCCCAAATTCAACGACTCCAACTTCAAGGAAAACGGACTTGAAATATAGGATGTGAGATTTCCCTTTTTACACCAACGTGCAGTTACCGCACGCATCTGTCGTGGTTGAATCAGCCATGCAAAAGGCATTCAAATCTCGCTTACATTCAAATAATCCGCCCCGCAAAGACAACAAAAATTTAGATGACTTTGCTCGGAAAGTATATCAATCAGGAATCCTTAACGCTAAGATACAGAACCATCAATTCTATGTAGTTCAGTATCTTTTTGAATGCCTTCAGTCCTTAAAACCCTTGCTACAACAAAATTCAGCAGATAATACGCTTCCATCTGAATTCCATGATATGGAAGACTGGCATGGTTACGGGCAAGTGCCATACATGAAGACGTTCACGACAAGCTCACTAACCTGCCCTGCCAACCTGATAACTTGTTCGGAGACAAACTTACCGAAACTGTGGTGAAGTTAAAGGAGCAGAAAGTAGCTGTACTTTCTTTAACTCAGCATGATTCTTCAACATCTAAACATCAGTTTGGTTCATACAAAAGACCTTTCCAGAGACGTCAGTATAGGCCTTATACTACTTATAGGCCTCAACCAAACTGCCAACAGCCTTTCCAACAACCAGCTTCTCGTCAACGCCCATGTGTAGCTCGTCAGCCACGCCAGATTACAGACCCTCAACCCTCTAAAAATCAACACAGTTTTTAGAAATAATACCGCCACCACTACACACTCAGATAGTAGGAGGTCGACTTTCTCACTTCTTCACTCAATGGAGCAATATCATGACAGATTCCTGGGTCCTAGCCATAATAAAGAACGGATATTCCCTCAATCTTACATCCCCACCTCCTCTTCCGCATTTGAGTACCAAAAGATTTCAGAGTATTCATCGGAAGACTCTCCTTCAAGAGATCAGTCACTTACTTCCACAACACTTATACAAGAGGTACAACCTTCCCAACATCTGAAGGGTTTTTACTCAAAATACTTCCTCATTCCCAAGAAATCAGGAGGTCTACATCCAATTCTGGACCTGCGCTTCCTCAACAAATACATTCGAAAGGAAAAATTCAAAATGACTTCTCTCAAATCAATCCTTCCGTTCTTGCAACCCATGGATTGGATGTGCTCCATAGATTTAAAGCATGCATATGCTCATATCCCAATACATCCCAAATCCTGGAATTACCTTTGTTTTCAAGTGGGAAAAAGACATTTTCAATACAAAGTCCTTCCCTTCGGCCTCTCATCTGCTCCCAGAGTATTCACGAAATGCCTAGTGGTAGTGGTGGCACACCTCCGTTGTCGGGGGATTCAAATATTTCCTTATCTGGACGATTGGCTTCTAGTAGCCCCAACTCCCGTTCTTCTCCAAAGCAATTTAATGCAAACAATTGTCTAGACCAGTGGTTCTCAACCTTTTTTTGGCCGGGACACACCTGACAGATGGTTCTCACATGCGTGACACACTGAACATGTGACCATCACGGGGCTAAATGTAAACATGCGCTCTGCATCCACAGGAATCCCCTCAACCCCTAGCAATGAGTTCAGAGCAGATCTAGGGTATTACCCTGTACAACTCACCATACAAAAAAGATATTCTGGTTCTGATGACATCCCAGTAAAAGCAAAATGCACTCCTTTTACTACCAGGTAAAATAGCCTTCCTTATGAAAAGACAGTAATTTACTACTAATGCATATCCTATTGAGAAAACACAACAAATAAGATTGATACACATGCCTACATGCTCAGTCACACACCCTTCACCAAGTACAGAAAAACCACAAATTATAAATATGGAGACAGAAACTGGAATGGAAAACCAAAAAAGCACTCTGCATGCAGTGCGAACCTTGAGAAATGGAAAGAGAAATATAGCACCTAACAGACTCTCTCAGGATTTGCAATAATGCACACAAACTAACCCGCACAAAGTTACACCTATATTATGGAACACACTAAAACAGATGTACCTACAAATGTCGGTAAAAAAAACAAACTTTAAACAAATAAATAAAAAAAGTAACAATCCTATCTAAGAAATACAACTATTAAACCAGGCCCCAAACACTAATACATTTCCTATTGGGAAAACAGAATAAGCCAAGCTGCTATAGAGCCCCACACAGAAATAATTGTAAAGCTATACTAAAAATGTTACAAAACAGCTGCTGAACAGAATAATATCCAACAATTAAAAACTCATAAAAATTATTAAAACATGTCCAAATATCAATAAAATATTTTAAAACAGCAGACATCGCATAATACCCAACAAATAAAATGGCAGTCAATCAAGAAAAATAATTTAAAAAGCCACCTTTACTTAACCTCTCCAGCAACTCTCCTACTCCTTTCCCTTCCAGGCCAATAGCACTCACCAGAAGCAGCAAGGGCTGCTGAAGCTCTGTCCTCACAGTCCTCTTCCTTAGCGCCCACAACCAGTCACTCACACTGACACCTCCAATTAGACCCCACGACCAGTCTCGGTCTCTCTCACACCAGTCATCTTCCTGACCAGTCTCTCTCAATCACATTCATGGTCTCTTATATACAAGCTCTCGGTCATACACAAATGCTCTCACACCCATTCACACCAGCTCTTATCCAGGCTTCTATTCACACCTACACACACAAGCTCTCACCCCATCACCCATTCACACCAGCTCTCACCCAGGCATCCATTCACACCCACAGACACAAGCTCTCACCCAGGCATCCATTCACACCCACAGACACAAGCTCTCACCCAGGCATCCACTCACACCCACAGACACAAGCTCTCACCCAGGCATCCATTCACACCCACAGACACAAGATCTCACCCAGGCATCCATTCATACCCACAGAGACAAGCTCTCACCCAGGCTTCCATTCACACCCACAGAGACAAGCTCTCACCCAGGCTTCCATTCACACCAGCTCTCACCCTGGCACCCATTCACACCCACAGACACACTCTCTCACCCATGCATCCATTCATACCCACACACACAAGCTCTCACCCAAGCACCCATTCACACCAGCTCTCATCCAGGCTTCCATTCACAACCAAACACAAAAGCTCTCACCCAAGCCCCCATTCACACCAGCTCTCACCCTGGCACCCATTCGCACCCACACACACCAGCTCTCACCCAGGCTTCCATTCACACCCACACACACACACAAGCTCTCACCCAAGCACCCATTCACAGCAGCTCTCACCCATGCATCCATTCATACCCACAGACACAAGCTCTCACTCAGTTTCCATTCACACCCACACACATAAAAACTCGCCCAAGCACCCATTCACACCAGCTCTCACCCTGGTACCCATTCATACCCACAGACACAAGCTCTCACCCATGCATCCATTCACACCCACAGACACAAGCTCTCTCTTAGGCACCCATTCACACCCACACACACAAGCTCTCACCCAAGCACCCATTCACACCAGCTCTCACCCAGGCTTCCATTCACACCCACACACACACACAATCTCTCACCCAAGTACACATTCACATCAGCTCT
Source organism: Rhinatrema bivittatum (assembly GCF_901001135.1). NCBI lineage: Eukaryota > Metazoa > Chordata > Amphibia > Gymnophiona > Rhinatrematidae > Rhinatrema > Rhinatrema bivittatum. The sequence continues at coordinate 18,832,644 of NC_042619.1, forward strand.
CACCCATGCATCCACACACACACAGACACACCAGCTCTCACCCAGGCACTCATTCACACACAGACACACCAGCTCTCACCCAGGCACTCATTCACACACAGACACACCTGCTCTCACCAAAAACGTATTCTTTCTTCACTGCAGGGATGGGCTCCAGTTCCGCCGCGGCTTTACTCCGGTGGGCCTTCTTTTTGCGCCACCATGGGGATGGGCTTCCGTGGTAGCCTCAGTCGGGGTCGGGTTTCCTCTTCGCCGCCACAGGCTGTAGCAGCCTTGATTCGTCGGAGTTCGTAACTGCTATTTCTCCCATCCCACCCCTGGGCTAGGCGATGCCTGCCTCACCGGCCAATCAAAGGCTTCCTCCCTTCTTCCTACTCCCACTGGTAGGTAGCAGGGAGGAGGTTTCCGATTGGCCTGCGTGGGGGCAGGCAGAATGAAGGAGGCTTCCCATTGGGCAATGGGGGTAGGAAGAAAGGATTCCATTTGGCACGCGAGGGCTGGAAAAGGGAGAAGGGAAGTGCAACGGGCAGTGGGACACCGAGAGACACGACACACCTGCCAGTGTTTGGCGATACATTAGTGTGTCGTGACACACAGGTTGAGAAGCTCTGGTCTAGACAATCTGGGTCTTCTCATAAATTATGAAAAATCTCATCTCCAACCTACCCAGACCCTGGTCTTTATCAGAGCATCCATAAATACCATTCGGGACAAAGCTTTCTTACCTCCACCCAGGGCAATAGCACTTACTTCTCTAGCCCAACATCTACTAAACCTTACCACTGCCTCAGCCTGCCAAATCCTGACTGTACTGGATCATATGGCAGCATGTACATATGTAGTCCTGAACACAAGACTTCCATTCGTCGTTTTCAATGGGAATTAAAACACCAATGGTCACAGTTTCTAAGTCCCTTGTCCACTCAAGACTCACCAACAGCATGAAGAGAGACCTTCACTGGTGGATCATCCTGCCAGCGCTGACAGAAGGCTTGCCACTAAGGCCTCTTCGCCATCAATTGATTCTTACCACAGATGCCTATCCCACATAATGGGGGAGTCCTTCTTGCCAACCTACAAACTCAAGGGTTATGGTCATTCCAGGAACGAACTTATCACATCAATCTTCTAGAGTTACGAGCCCTCAAATCCGCGCTACAAGCTTTTGAACACAAACTGCAGCATCATGTTATCATGATCCACACAGACAACCAAGTGGCGATGTTTTACATAAACAAACAAGGAGGGTCTGGTTCATGGAACCTCTGCAAGGAAACATTAGAGATTCTGGACTGGTCTCACAACAGGGGAATCTCCCTACAGGCCACATATTCCAGGAATCAACAATACCAAAGTGGACAAGTTGAGCAGAATTTTTCACCCACACAAGTGGGAATTAGAACAGAGCGTGGCCGATAGAATATTTTCGGTTTGGAATCTTTGCAACAGAACACAACAAAAAGGTTCCCCTCTTTTGCTCAGTCTACCCCAGTGTTCACCATCTGACACAAGACACATTCCGACTGGATTGGTCGCAACATCTCCTGTACACATTTCCACCAATTCCCTTGATCTCATGCACAATACAGAGATGCATCAAGGACAAAGCGAACCTAATTCTGATTGTACCACATGGCCGCGTCTCACCCTGGCACCCATTCACATCCACACACACAACTATCAATCTGCAAACCAATTCCTCTGGGGAATGCTCCCACTTTTCTCACCCAACAAAAGGGTTTCACTTCTCCATCCCCTCCACGCATCCTTGAATCTCACTGCTTGGAGATTGAACTGCTCACATTCCAAAACCTAAATATATCTCCACCACTTCAAGATATTTTAGTGGCATCAAGAAAACTATCTACCCGTCTCAATTATCAGCGTAAGTGGAAGCGTTATGCTGCATGGTGTTCCTCTGTGAACACTGATCCACTCACATGCCCACCTGAACGGCTATTGTCTTATCTTCACATCCTTTATACACAAGGTTTGGCTACTGCTTCCTTACACGTTCACCTCAGCGCGATATCAGCATATCACACTCCTCTCAACAGAGAATCTATAGCATGTCATACTCTAGTTTCCAGATTTATGAAGGGCGTTTTGCATTTATGACATCCAATCAAAAAATCCCCAGTACCTTGGGATGTTAATCCAATTCTGGAACAATTTATGTTACCACTATTTGAACCACTACATAGCTGCCATCCTAGATACCTTTCCTGGAAAGTACTGTTCTTAATTGCCCTAACTTCTGCACGAAGAATCAGTGAACTTCAAGCACTAGTTCACTATTCTCCTTACTTGGAATTTTACCATGATAGTTACACTACGTAAGCATCCTAACTTTCTACCTAAGGTAGTTTCTACATTTCATTTAAATCAAACCATTACACTACCTATTTTTCATCCAAAACCACACGCAAACGACAATGAGCGGCATCATCATTCCTTAGACTGTAAACGTGCTCTTGCATATTATAAACAACGCATTCAATCTCAGACGAGATCTTCGCAACTCTTCCTTTCATTTAATCCGAACGCGCCAGGCCTTCCTGTATCAAAGAGAACATTATCTTCCTGGCTTACTAACTGCATACAATTTTGTTATCTCAAACGTTCGGAATCCTTGTCTACCACATCCAAAGCACACCAAATCCGTGCCATGGCTGCATCTGTTGCTCACTTTCATGATGTGTCTCTGTTAGATATCTGCAAAGCAGCTACATGGTCTTCACTTCATGCCTTCACATCCCATTACTGTTTGGACAAACAGGCAGAGGATGATGCAAAGATGGGGCGGATAATTCTCCAGAAGAACACTAAATAGTGCAACGACTTCAAAACTGTCCACCTCCTATTATGTATTGAGTGCTCACTGACATACAAATGACTACATACCAATGCGCTCAGTACTTCAGCTGGGGACTACCAGACAGCGTGGCTAATTCAGCTGCTTATCTATGGGGAAAAAAGCAAGTTTGCTCACCGTAAACGGTGTTTTCCGTAGATAGCAGATGAATCAGCCATGCTGACCCTCCCGCCTCCCCGGACAGTTCACACATGCATATCTTCTTGCTTTAACACAGACTGAGGAGCCTCGAGCAGGCACAGGGACAGGCAGGAGGGAACACCACATCTAAAGACTTTGGGTGATCTTAGAGAGCTCCGTCACCTAGTGGCACAGAGGACGTACCCAGTCAGCATGACTAATTCATCTGCTGTCTATGGAAAACACTGTTGATGGTAAGCAAACTTGCTTTTCTACCCCTCACTCCTCCATGCTTAGAAAATTATAGAAAAGAGACCTCTGTAAGCTGCAGTCATGTTATAAAAGAGGTGTCTCTCAGCATCACTTCTTGTACCAGGTTTAGCTTCTGAGCCTGAGCCCTAGTGTAAACTGTACATCCCTTGTGTTAAATTGCTGTAGATGCAGACCGGAGAAAAGAAGAGAAGACGCAAGCGAGTGCTGAAGACCAGGACCTTTCTGGATGAAGAAGGCAGCATAGGTAAGGAGTTAGATCTATGTTCCTCAATGCCGTGTAATCGGAGCTGCATCTGCTTCTCAGTTGACTGCCATTTGTATGTCGTCTGTAATGCGCGCACGTCTAGTTCTCTGATATTTTACATGTTTCTGATGAATCAGACATTGGGAGAGCTGAGATTCAGGAGTCCAGCACCTCTCTTTTGTTAACTATGTATTAACGTGGGCCAGATCCCATTATTTCCCTGTGCCCCAGGTTGTTAGATATTAATAATATAAATCTTCCCTCTCTTTCATCTAGAAGCTGAAATGCAAACGATCTGAGGATGTCACTAAAGCTTTATAAGGGCTATCTTCAGCCTCCACCAACACCATCCCTGGGTAGCTTGCAGACTTGCAAGTCCCTTTATCAAGGAAACTCCCCATGGAGTTTCCCTTTAAAAATCCACTAGCGGAGGGTGCCACGACAGTTTCTTACATCACGTATGTTGTAAGTTACTAAATATGTAAGAACATAAGAACCCTGCACAAAATGAAATTGCAGCTTTTGCTTAGCTGACCTCTCCTGACCTTGTGCCTCACACCAACCCTTTTCTCTGTGGGGAACAGTATGCACACTGAACAGTGCACGTACTTTTCCCTGTGGAAGGGACGGGCTCTTTTCAGAGGGAGTTTTCTGCGGACAGATACCCATTTATCCTTGGAAATCCCTTTGGAAACATTCCTCCTGTGTTATAAAGCCTGTTGGGATCCCGTTTAATTAAATCTAAATTTTGACCAATAGCAATATCACCAATTCTAGTGAAAGGTCCTTGGAAAAGGAATTTTACTAACCACAGTTAAAACGAATAAAAAAGATCTAATTACAGAAGTTGCCAAAGGCATGTCAGCACCCAACAAAAGTAATCAAAAGTTTTGTTTTTTTTAAAAATAAGTAAAATATATTAGGCCCAAAAAAGAGATTCCCAGAATAAGAGCAGAATGAAAAGCAAGAGAGGCGATAAGGGGTCTGTGATATTGTAGGAGTCTGAAGGTCGTGTGGCTGCCATGGATGGTAATCTTCAGAACTGTTTACCTGGGTAAGTGGTTGTCTGAGAAATGCCCTCAATCAATTTAAAAGTGCTTGCAGGGGGGCGCTGTTGAGCAGCCGATGAAAGCGGTCGCATAGCTGACGAGCTCCGCTCCCTCGGAGGCCCCCACCCCGCAGAAACCGGCGCGATCGCGGCAAACTTTTCCATCACTTAAACGGCAGTGCCTCCCGCAGCTGACTACATCGCCCTGATGGCCACAAAACGGAAAACTGCTGACTTACGGCAGTTTTCTTATGAAAAGCAGCCTCCCGATCCCGGCCAAGATGGCGGTTCCGCCGAAGACCACGCGGCAGGAAATGGGGCTGATGACCCGGCGCCCATCGAACCCTGCCCAGACAAGCAAGCTCCCGCAGTAGGCACTCCCCTAACTCGAGAAGAGGTGAGGCAGTGGTTCATTGACTTGCGCGGCGATATGAAGCAGCACAAAAGGGAGATCATGGACTCTGTGGCTGAGGTGAAGGAGGGCCTGGCAGCCTTAGGGAACCGGGCAGACGAAATTGAAAGCAGGGTGGATTCGCATGGGGAGGCCCTGAACACCTTACACTCCCGGGGCATCCAGCACAGTGCAGATCTCGCAGCGCTTCAGGAGAAAATCGAAGATTTGGAAAATAGGAGCAGGAGACATAACTTACGCATCAGGGGGGTGCCGGATACCCCTGAATATGCGGACGCCACGGTGGTGGCTCAACAAATCTGTCTTCACATATTGTCTGGAAGTCAGGGCAGCACCAGCGACCCCTTACCCGCCGCCTCGGAAATACTCCTGGATCGAGCGCACAGAGCCCTGGGGCAGCGCAGGGACTAGCAACCGAGGGACCTGGTGATTTGCTTCCACAACTTCCGCCTCAAAGAGAGGGTCTCCATTGCCTCTCGTTCGCTGAAGGAGATTACCTGGCACAATCTACGTATCTCTGTCTTCCAAGACTTGGCTCCGGTTACGCTACAGAGGAGGTACGAGCTGAGGGAAGTGACATCCGCGCTGAGAGATAAGAATATAAAATATCGCTGGACTTTCCCCTTTGGGTTACTTTTTCAAGCCCAGGGGGTGACCTATAAGGTTAAAAACAAAGTGGAAGCATTGGAAGCCTTCACTAAAGCACAAATTCCTGTGTCCTTTCAAGCCCCTAAGCAGGCGTCCCAGCCGGAGCGGTTGGATACGGCCCCCCGCTGGCAGCGGGCAGAAAAGGGGGGGAAAAGACTTCGGAGGCAGTCCGATGCTCGCCGTTCCCCTCTGCAGGATCAAGGTTGACTTTTTCAGAATGTTGGACTTCCTAACTTTGTTGGTCGGACGAGTGCTGACCTGGACATCTTTCTGAAGTTGCTGGACTTGGCCCTTTTCTGACCATATGGCAGGGCGTGAGGGACGGCAAGAAGCACTACGCGTTGGACTTCTGGTTATTATTCCTACATTGTTGCAGTTGTAGGCAGTTATCAGGTTTACATGTTTTGGTTTCCATATTTAGCGGGGGTGGGGGCGGGGGGGGGGGGGGGCGCTATCGGCTGGTGGCCGTTGTTAGTCGGGAGTACACAGCCTCCATTTTATGTGTCCCAAGGAGGGTTGGCGGGATACAGTTGTATTGTTGGGGAACACACTGGGAAATGTAAACATTTTTCTGAGTCTTAAGAACCTGGGACGGTGGGCTTGGGGAGTTTCGCCCCTTTTGGGCTTTCTACCGAGGGAGGGGGCACTTTTTTCTTCTATAGGGGCGAGGAAAGTATTTTTTATATGGGATGGCTACGAAGATTTTATCCCTTAATGTGAAGGGGCTCAACACCCCGAGGAAACGCTTGCTGCTCGCTAGGGAGCTTCAGCGTCAAAAGGCAGGGATAGCGTTTATTCAGGAGACGCATGTGCGGCGGCACCACGAACGGCTTTTGGTTTTCCCTCAATTCCCTTCTGGTTATTGGGCTGCCAGTTCTAAAGAGCAGAAATATGCGGGGGTGGGCATTCTATTCTCGGCTGCCTGTGTGCACGAGGAACTATTCCACTTGGCGGACCCGAAGGGCAGATTTCTTTTTCTGAAAATTAGGGTGGGTAAAAACGTAATATCCTTACTTAATGTATACTTCCCAAATACAGCTCAGGTAGCCTTTTTAAAACAAATTGAGGACGTCCTGCTACAGCATCTAGAAGGGGACTTAGTATTGGGCGGTGATTTTAACGCCACTCTATCTCCCTCTCTAGATAATAGTACCGGTGCCGGTGGCACCCAAAGCTTCAGGTCTAAGTGGCACACTTTTCTCGATAAATGGTGTGTTTTAGACATTTGGAGGCGGCGGTATCCACATTCCAGATCCTACTCCTTTTATTCTCACCCTCATGATACATATTCTAGGATTGATTACTTCTTTGTTTCCACTCACTTGCAAAACAGGGTCCAGAAAGCAGAGATCGACCACATCACTTGGTCCGATCACGCCCCCATTTGGATAGAAGTTACGCTACAGGACATTCCCTCGGGTTATCGGCCGTGGAGGCTTAATGAGGGCTTACTTAAGGATCGGGATTTTGTAACCAAGATAGAGTCACAATTGACACTCTTTTTCCAAGAGAACCAGACTGAGGATATGAACCCTTTAACGGTATGGGAATGCTCCAAGTCTGTTATGCGGGGACTCTTCATATCACAGGCAGCGCACTGCAACAAGACACGGGAGGCAACCCGGCTAGATTTATTGGCTAAATTGAGGGTCTTGACCCAACAGCATAGCGCCACCTCCTCGAAATCTGTTTACCACCAAATACTGCAGATTAAGAGTTCTCTTCGGTCCTTGGACGATGAGGTTATCAGCCATCATATGCTTTTATTGAGACAAAAATTCTTTGAGGGCGGTAACAAAGCGGGTCGTTATCTAGCACACAAATTACGGGCCGCACGGGCGCAGGCGACTATTGCCAAGATAGTTAACCCTGACGGTTCTGCTACCACTACCTCGGAGGGTGTTCGGCAAGCTTTCACAAATTTCTATGCGCAGCTATACTCGGCTGATGGCACGGTGTCTGACGGTGCCATTGCTGATTATTTGCGCTCCGTGCATCTCCCTTCTCTGACTGACTCCCAGAGGGTATTCCTTGATAAGCCTATTGAGGTTGAGGAGGTGCTACTTGCCATTAAACGTTTAAACCCCGGCAAGGCCCCAGGACTTGACGGCTACACAGGGACGTACTACCGCAAATTCTCACACCTCCTAGCGGGACCACTGACTGCCTCGTTCAATTCTCTCCTCCTGGGGTCGAATCTCGGACGGGACGCAAACACTGCGGGTATTACGGTGTTGCCAAAACCAGGCCGTGATCCCACAAAATGTAGTTCTTTTCGACCCATATCCTTAATCAACATAGACCTTAAAATTCTAGCTAGGGTCTTGGCCGCTCGCCTTAATGGGGTTCTGCCCACTTTGGTACATAATGACCAGGTGGGTTTTGTTCCTGGACGGTTGGCGGCAGACAATGTTCGCAGGCTAATAGACATTATTGATCTGGTGCATGCTGAGAGGGTGCCAGCTGTCCTTCTCTCACTGGATGCAGAGAAGGCTTTTGATCTGGTTCATTGGCCATTCCTTTTCCAGACGCTGCACAGAATGTCTTTTGGCATCTCTTTTGTGACCTGGCTGGAAAAGTTGTATAGCCACCCTTTGGCTCGTGTTAAGGTCAATGGGAGCTATGGGGATCAGTTTGAGATTCAAAGGGGGACCAGACAGGGGTGCCCGTTGTCTCCCTTGCTGTTTGCCCTGTTCCTTGAGCCCTTTACCACGACTATTCGCCATACTCCGGGGATCGTGGGTATTCGGAGAGGGGACCACCATTTTAAGATATCACTCTTCGCAGATGATGTGATGTTCACTCTCACTGAGCCGGCATCCTCGCTGCCGCAGGTCATGTCAGAGTTGAAGCGGTTTACCTCCGTGTCAGGTATGAAAGTTAATTATGACAAATCAGAAATCTTGAACCTCACCCTGACATCTACCAAGGTACAGTCATTGGGGTGTCAATTCCCCTTCAAGTGGGCTACCACTTCTCTTAAATACTTGGGTGTTCGATTAGGCCCCACGACTAGCCAACTCTATATGTTAAATTATGACCCCCTGGTCCGCACTATCTGTACGGATTTATGTAGGTGGCAGAATCAGATGCATTCGTGGCTGGGCCGACTTGCCATAATCAAGATGAACATACTGCCCAGATTTCTATACTTTTTCACCACGATTCCCCTTATCTTATCGTCCTCCCTGTTAAAGCAGTGGCAGCAAATGCTATGCAGCTACATCTGGCGCAAGCGACCCCCTCGAGTGGCTAGAGCGACTCTCTATAGGACTAAACCACAAGGGGGAGTCCACTTACCTAACTTGCTGTGGTACTATCTTGCTGCGCAGTTTCGGGCTCTGGTGGCCCTTCACCGTACGAATGATGTACCGCAGTGGGTGCTTTTAGAACAGGCATTGGTAGGGCACCTGCCTTTGTCGGCTCTTCCGTGGCAACCCCCTCAGACTGGGGGACATGTCATGTACATGCCATTTGCCCTTCGCACCACGCTTAAGTTATGGTTTCCCTGGAAGGCTAAATTGATTGGGCCTGAACGGTACTCTATAATGACTCATCTCTATACTAATACAGTATACCCAATACAGGACAATTCTGTGACTGTGCAACGGTGGGGGTCAGTGGGCGTTACTAGATTGGTACATGTGCTGGACCAGGGTTCCTTGATGACACTTGAACAGTTAAATGCGCGATACTCGATAGGTGGAGGGGATTTTTTGCATTATGCTAAATTATATCACTTTGTCAAGCGCGGGGCGAGGGGGGGTACCTTGAAGCTGACCGGCACATTATTTGAAACCTATTGCAAATATGCCTCTACTATACGAGGTGTTATTTCTAAGATATACGGTCTGCTCAATGGGTTATCCAGGGAGACCCCACGCCATCGCACATTGTGGGAACTAGACTTCCAGCGTAGGTTAGAGGACCACGAATGGGATTCTATTTACTCCCTTGCCCATAAATGCTCTGTCTCGGCCAGTTTACAGGAAAACTGTTATAAATTACTCTACCGGTGGCACTATACGCCGGAACGACTCCATACATTTCGGCCCACTTTTTCTAACTTCTGCTGGCGGGGTTGCGGGCAAGTTGGTACCTACTACCATATTTGGTGGGAATGCCCCAAAGTGGTATTCGTGTGGCGGGAGGTTTTCCGGTGGCTTTCGTTGGTTGTTGACCTTCCGGTACAAGCTGAACCCCAGCACGTACTCTTAGGTCTACCCCTACCTGACCATAATAAAGACACACAAAAGTTTTTGTTGCAAGTTTTTATTGCAGCACGGTCAGAAATAGCATCCCATTGGAAAGGGGTGAACGCTCCCAGTTTGGCTGCAATACAACATCGATTACATACCTACTATCAACTCAGTAGACTTACAGCAGTACACTGGGATCGGATGGTTGCATTTAACCGGATGTGGGGCTCGTACAACAAGTGGCTTGCACTACAAACCATTGCCTCCTAATTGCGAGACGCTTCACCTGCTGTTATGGTCCTGGATTTTGTTGGCCGTTCTCGGCCTCTTGGCTATGTCCCCAAGCGGGCGTTTTTCCCCATAAATACTCCCTTTACCAGGGCCTTTCAATTGGGAGGGTTGGGCGAGCCTTCTCTCTATGGTTGCACTGGCATTGCTCACCCTTTCCTATCTCTCTACTTTTCATCTCTTGCCTTCAAACTTCCTCTTCTCCTCTTTTAGGCCTTCCAGTCCACATTTTCCCTCATGGTTCCCGGCTCCCAGATGTGTACAGGGGGGTGGGGGGTGGGCAGCCTGGGGTGGGGTGATCATATAATTGATAAACTGGTCAATCTTGGTTATGTATTGTTGTATTTGTGCGTTTGTGATTACTACATGGGTGTACTTTTTGTTCTGGTTCATGCTTCCTGTTTTGTATCTCTTACTGTGTTATCTTACTTGCTGCATTGATTGACAATAAAATCTTTAAATACAAAAAAAAAAGTGCTTGCAGGATTCCCCAGCGTTCATGCTTCTAGCCAGAGGGAGGGAAGGCGTTCCCAGGAGCATGTTATGGGCAAGTTGGAAAATAATTTGCGTGCACTATTTTCCCCATCAAAATTTTACCCGCAAAAAAAGGTTCAAATGTGGGGGACCTTTTATACCCATGGACAGTATGTGAGCAGTTTCCCTTTGAAGATGAGATACATAGTCCATGCTCTGCCCACAGGCAAATAGTTTGAAAATTGTCCCTTTAAAATAAAAATCAGTCAAGCATTCCAGAGGCTGAAAGATCTACATAATAATTCCAGCACATGATTCTTATAAGCTCATCCCCACAGTGTTTCACTTGGATTCTATTCATCGTCTTTTTTTTTTTTTTTTTAATTTGAATTTTATTGAAAATTTTGAACACATATAAACTGAGTAACACATATAATACTTAGAACAAATATGGAATATCACAGTCAATACAAACTTAAGTAAATGATGTGAATAGTACTATGAGTATTCATTATTCCTCCCCTCCAGACCCACCCCCCATTGCGGAGACTAAGCATCTACGTAGCAAATTCAAAGTATACCTTAATGTGTATTAATTACATTTAACATTAATAACAATTTAAGCATGTTATGAGAAATAGAGTAGGGTCCGTGATTGGTAAGCGTCACAGTCGTGCAATATATTTTGAAAAGGGTCTCCAAGACTTATGAAAGGAAGCCGTCTTGCGATATTTTGCTGCAGTTAAAGCGGCTAAGTTATAATATACATGTAATCTTAGAATAACATCATTAAGCTTAGGCAGCCACTTTGTTTTCCATTTAAGAGCCACTATTGTACGAGCTGCTATAAATACATGTACACAAAATCTGTGAAATGTGTTATCCAAACTGTCAGGGAAGACATATAGTAGAGCAATCTCCACTGTAGGAGCAACTGGGGCGTGAAGTAACTCTTCCAGCCAATCAAAAAGAGATGCCCAAAAGGGGACAATCAAGGGACATTCCCACCAGATATGCAAGTAGGTACCGCAAGCTCCAAAGTCACGCCAACATAGACCTGACACTTGAGGATAAAACCTGTGGAATTTATCTGGTGTGTGATACCACCTATATACCATCTTGAAACAATTCTCCTGTAATCTGGCTGATATAGAGCTGCTGAGTGCCCTAAAAAATACCTGTTCCCAATTGTTTACCCAGGTCCGATTCCCACTGAGTGAGGAACCTACACAGCTCAGTCTGAGTCGGAATTAATAACTGATATATTTTAGAAACTGTGCCCCTGAGCGTTTCACTATGAAAAATATAGGATTCCAACAAGGACCGTCCCAGACGCAGGGATTGGGCCTGTTGTAGGCCTTGCACCAAGTGCGAAACTTGTGCATATGCTAGATAACTCGATGATCCAGGCGGAATAAATCAAACAATTTGTCCCTGAGAATGAGGTCATCCTGATTGAGTAATTGTCTGATGGTCGTGAGTCCTTGGGCTGTCCAGGCATTTAACCGGTTGCTTTGATAGCCAGCAGGTAGTTGATTAGTATTCATAAGGGATGACTAGTAATAATATTGGTATCTCCCAACCAGGCGGAATCTATGATTTGCCCAGATGCGTAGAGTGACGCTCAACGACCAGGGTATTTTGCGTGTCAGGCGCCAAGTGGCTCGGGGTTGCCACATCATAGCTGTTAATTTCATGGACCCCACTATGAACTGCTCAATTTTAACCCATTGTTTCGGTGCCTGGAGGCAGTAAAAATCCAAGCAAGCCTGCAATTGAGAGGCACCATAATACCAGGTGATATTAGGTACTGCTATTCCTCCCAAGGATTTTGGTAGGTAAAGCACCTGTCTAGCTATTCTCGGTGGTCGCCGCCTCCAGATGAAGTCGAAAAATTTTTTCTGCCAAGATCGTAATATGGAAGATGGTATATAGATTGGCAGTGAGGAAAATAAGTACAAAAATTTGGGTAGGACGGACATTTTAATGATTGCAATTCTGCCTAAGCAGGAGTAGGCTTCCTTGTTCCATCTGCTCAGATCTGTTGTAATTTTGGTGAGAAGTGGTTTATAGTTAATGGAGTATAAGTCAAACAGTTTGGCTGAGATGTGGACTCCCAAGTATTTAATATATGATTTAGCCCACTTAAATGGAAATTGTTGGCGTATGGTTTGCATGTCCTGGGCTGCTAGATTAATATTGAGGAGCTCTGATTTTTCTAGGTTCACTTTAAGACCAGCCACCTTGCCAAAACCCTGTAACTCCCGCATTACCCCCTCAAGGAGTGGACTGGGTCGGTCAATATAAGGAGCACATCATCCGCAAACAGTGATAGTTTGTATTGCGTGGTACCCAACGATACGCCCCTAATATCAGAAGCTTGACAAATGTTTGTCGTTAGTGGCTCTAAATACAGGGTGAAGAGCAAAGGCAACAGTGGGCTGCCTTGTCTGGTGCCACAACCAATGTCAAACGCTTATCCATACCCATTATTAACCTTTACTCTGGCTTGTGGATGGTCATATAGTTTTTGTATCCAGGTAATGAAAGAGGGACCAAACGCCATCTTCTGCAACGTCTGAAATAAAAATGGCCAGTGAACCAAATCGAATGCTTTTTCAGCGTCAATAGATAGGAGCACTGCCTGTTCCCTCTCCTCAGACACCCACCTCATTAAATCCAGTACTTTACGAATATTATCTGCAGCCATCCGTTGTGGCACAAAGCCCACTTGGTCCGAGTGTATTAAACATGGGAGAATTTTATTTAGCCGTAGAGCCTTAGATTTTAAGATCCACATTTATTAATGAAATAGGTCTGAATGAACTACATTGCGTTGGATCCCTCCCTGGCTTGGCAAGGACAGTGATACCCGCCACATTGGCCTGCGCTCCGATCGTCCCCTCTTCACGGAGGCTGTTGAAATATTGGGCATGGGGTCCTGATACCGTCTGTGCAAATTTTTTATAATAGGCTCCTGGCAGCCCGTCAAGGCAGGGAGATTTACCCATCTTTAGGGCTTTAATCACTGTAATTACTTCACTAGCAGAGATCGAAGCTTCAAGAGTTAGGCATTGCTCTGGAGTAAGGTTAGTTAGCATGATTGTCTGTAAATAATCCTCTATATGGGAAATTTGTATATCCTCCTCTTTACTGTAAAGCTTCTTATAGAAAAAGGAAAAGGCCTCACGAATTCCTATGGAGTCCGTGATCATGTTCCCGGTGGGCCCTTTAATCTTAGAAATGTTGTTTTGGGACATACAGGCTCGTAGTTGTCTAGCGAGAAGGCACCCTGCCTTGTCACCACCTTCATAATAAGCTTGCCTAGTGATATCTAGAGAATTAAGTAAATGCTTGTGATCTAATTGATGAAGCTTGGATTTAAGTGCTAAGAGCTTATTATAGCAGCGACTAGATTGGCTTCTCATATGTTCCTTAGCCAGGGAATTGATCTTAGATATTAGTTCAGTTCTGTCTTGATTTTGTTTACGTTTGCATTCCGTTGCCCTAGAGATAAATAACCCCCGCACTACAGCTTTGGAACAATCCCACAGGGTGCTAGGTGAAATCAATGGGCTAGCATTTAATGAGAAATATTCTTATATCTGATTATCTAACTTATGAACAAACTGATCATCCTGTAACAGGGATTCGTTTAATTTCCAGAAGCGTTCTCCCGCATCCCTAGCTCCCATATCGATCTCCAGGCTAACTGGTGCATGGTCAGACCATGTGATGGTTTCAATATCAACTTTCCGAACTTGGTTACACAATAGTTTATCAAATAACAGGTAGTCGATACGGGAATAGCTATTGTGGGGGCAGAGTAAAAAGTGTAAGTGCGGGATTGGGGATACCGATTCCTCCAAACATCGACTAGCTGCCATTCATCCATAAGATCTTTTAGTTTACTGTGGCTAGTCTCAACTGGCCTTATGTATCGGCTCATTGTCATATTGGAAAGTCCAAGTGCATCTCATGTGCAGCTTCTTGGCTGATGAATTCAAATTCTCCAGGATTTTCTGATTTAAGATGCTGCATTCATCCTGCCAATCGTAGTCCTGGAAGGACTGTAATTTAATCGCTAAAAGTTCAATAGCTAGTAAAAAAAAAAAAAAAAAAAGTTTAAATTGCCTGTGCTGCTGTAACTCACACCCCCCCAAAACAGCAGAGCTCTACTTCCATGCTTTACAGTAGGGATGGTGTTGACTCCTCCCCAGTCATAGTGTTTATGGTTGTGACTATAACATTCAATTTTGGTTTCATCACTCCAAATTATTTTGTTCCCGACGTTTTGAGGCTTCTCTAGGTGTTTATCATATTGTAAGCAGGCTGTTTTGTGTTATTGGTGAAGCAGTGGCTTTTTTCTGGCATGTGGCCCATTTTTTTTCAAATATCTCCTATTGTGCATGCTGAAACCACCCATACCACTTTTTCAGAGAAGCCTATATTTCAGTAGAAGTTGCTTGTGGGTTTTTCTTTGCATCCCAACAAATTTTCCTGGCAGTTGTGCCTGAAATCTTTCTTGGTCTGGCTTGATATTAACCGAACCCATAATTTTCCACCTCTTGATCAGAGTTTGACCAATACTGATTGGCATTTTCAAATTTTTAGATATCTTTTTGTATCCTTTTCCTGATTTATAAAGTTGAACTACTTTTGCTTGCAGATCATGAGCCCCAGAATGTGATAATTAATGGGCAGCATGCAGGGCATGGATATCTGGGTCCTGTTTTGGGTAGTACACAGCACCTCCTCATCTTCCCCATCCTAAGCTTCCTCCTTTGAGTCCTTCCAGCCTCTGTCTTATCCCCAGATTGAGTTAGACAAGAGAGTGTGCACTGAACACTGGATATGACTCATTCACGGGCCAATGCAATAATATCCGCGTTGCAAATGAGTGCTCGTATTGAGCACCCATTTTCCTAACGCTCATGCAGTCACATTCCCTGAGCACCCAATGCAGTATTGAAATGAGCTGTGTAAAAAGGGATGCAGTGGGGAGAATTGTGCATCCCTAGCACTCAAATGCATTGGGCGCCCACAATTGCAATGGGCACTCAAGTACGAGTATCCCACGTCTTCTGACTGATTTTGCTGAGGTTGAAGATGCCCAAAACTAAGCGCCCCTTGTTATGGGTATCTAAATTGTATGTCCAGAAGATTTTTATTTTTAAATCGAGCCAATATACATTTATTTTCCCATTGATAGCAGGATGAATTAGCCATGCTGTCTGGGAGTGTGCATTTGACCGGAGTAGGTGGAGTTTTCCTCAGTCACAGAGCGTTGACCCTGTGCGGCTGCGCAGTGGTCTTCCCACGCGAACATCCATTTCCCCTCAGTCTCTTTTTTTTTCCGTGATCCGTTTCACACACGGAGCTTTTTCCTCATACTTTTCCTAACTTTTTTCAATTTTCTGTTGCCGCGATGGCTCCGAAGCCATCGGGTTTCAGATACTGCCAATGTGGCAAAGTTATGTCCATCACTGATGGACATAACTATTGCTACAGTTGCCTCGGGCCGGACCACGACCAAGCCTCTTGCTGAGACTGTGGTTGGATGTCCCCCGGACGCAGCATGAGCACGCCGAAAAAATGGCACGGCTGCGATCGGGCTCCTATGCCCTGACACCGTCGACGCACTCCTTGCCAAGACTGGCAAAGAAGGAGCAGAAGATGTTGACGAAGAGGGCCTCTTCTGTGCCGCTCCTGGCACCGGGTCCAGGTTAGATAAACCTCCAGCGCCCAATAAAAGAGCTAGGCACTGACTCAGTTGCCTCCACAGAACAAAAGACCCTCAGATGCATCGATCGGGACTCAGGGACCTGTTCCCGATCGTCCGGGCCCTTCGGCACCAAAGCCATCAAAGTGCTAGACGCAACCAGAGCATCTGAATCCTATGGCGCACCTGACGCACTCGGACCGCACAGTGCACAAGAAGCTTTCGACGCAATCCATACACCCGACGCACACCTCGACGCATGCAACGCATGCTACGATGCATACGACGCAAAAGGAGCAGCCGGGCCATAAATACCACTCATCACGTCCTAAGCAATTGGAAAAGGCCAAGCATACTCACAAGGCCCCATCCACTCATTCTGAGCACTCTGGTCACTCCATACAACCTAAGCGGCCACGAGAAAGCCCTGACATGGATGTAGAACTCCTGTCTGACCCGGATTCCACATCCTCAAGATGTCTCTCAGGAAGTGGAGACTCCTTCTTCTCCGACTTATCCTCTGTATCTCGAAGGAAAAGGTTATTTCCTCAGATGCAGGTACTGTTCCGACAGAGACATAGACCATCTCCTATCATTCCACCGGGTCTTCAATTGAAGCGCACTGATGCGCAAGATATTCTTCTGGCAGCACTGCCTGCAAGACCCCCATCAAATGTCGGTCAGATGCCTCCGCAACCAGGTAATCTGGCTTCTATGGCCATGCTGCAGATTTCGCAGGCCCTAAGCTCCTTCTTTGAGGATCTGGAATCTATGCAAACAGGATCCAAACCACCGGTGACGTCTCCAGCACCTTCACCACTGGCGACGACGACTCCTAGACCAACTGACCCGGCCAACTTTCCGTCTCCGGCTCCAGTTCCCCCCCATGCAGTCCGGATTCGCAAATTTCATCCAAATCATCACCAAGTTCCTCTACAGGCATGCCCTCAGATCCACCAGAAGGAATGCCAGAGCCATATTCGCCACAGGAGGATTTCTCCTATGCGAAATTCATTGAAAAAGTGGGAAATCTACTTAACTGGTAAAATTCCGGATCCACGGGCCAAGGTGCTGGGTATCTTAAAAATCTTTGAGATGCCACCAGAATTGACTGCTTTACCGCCCCATCCAGTTTTGAATGGAGTCTTCCACAAAATGTGGGAAACCCTTTTTTCAACCATGGCCGCTTCATGAAAGACGGATCTGAAATTTCGAATGAGGAACTCTCCCATCTACGACTCCACCCAGCTACCCCACAATTCTATTGTGATAGAGTCTGCGTTGGCAAAGGCAAAACGATCGAAACTTCACGCAAATGCACCTCCCGGCAAGGATCATAAATACTTGGGTGACTTTGGACGTAGAGTCTACAAAAATCCACCACCACCAATTCTGTATGATGCAGTACTTGTACGAGTGTCTACAGAAGTTACATCTAGTTTGTCTCTCGGCTGAGGACACCTTGCCGCAACCCTTCCTAGATATGGAAGAAGGCCTACACCATCTGCTTCGGTCAGTTTACGAGGTGTTCAAATCCTCTGCGAGGTCTTCTTCAGCTGCCATCGCTGCCCGACGCCTTGGCTGGTTATGGGCAAGCGCGATTCACGAAGATGTCCATGACAAGCTAGCGGACATACCTTGCATGGGAGACAATCTGTTCGGCGTCAAGTTTGGGGAAATTGTTTCCCACCTTAAAGAGCAAAGTACTGCAGTGCTCTCTCTAACTTCCCCCTCGGAACATCATGCAATGCCTTGAAGGTTTTACCCTTCCTTCAAAAGAAGATCCTACCCGAGAGGACAATTCAGACCTTTTCCTGCATATAGGTCGTCACATTACAGTCAACCAAGACCCTCAAGTCAACCCAATCAATCACGGAGACGTCCACGTCAACAAAAATAGCCTAGGCAAAGCCCGGCAGCTCCACAAAAACAGCCACCTGCTTTTTGAGTCTCATCGAGCCACCTCCGCCGCCCTTTATAGGAGGTCGCCTCCAATATTTTTACAGCATTTGGGAGTCTATCACCTCAGATCACTGGGTTCTCAATATCATCCGACAAGGTTATTGCTTGAATTTCATAACTCTTCCATCCCTTCCTAATGTACCCCCTCTTCGAAGTACATCGACCCAATTACCATCCCTCTGGGCAGAAATCTCAAGCCTTTTACTACAAAGGTCCTTTCAAAAAATCCCTCATCAACAACAGAATTAGGGATTCTATTCCCAATACTTTCTCATTCCAAAAAAGTCAGGCGGCCTTCATATCATTCTAGACTTACGGAACCTCAACAAACATATTCAGAAAGAGAAGTTCAAGTTGACCTCTCTCAAAAACATCCTGCCTCTCCTGCAACCCAACAACTGGATGTGTTCCATCGACCTGAAGGAGGCGTATTCCCATATACCCATGCACCCCTCCTCCTGGCGCTACCTCTGTTTTCGAGTTCAGAACACACACTATCAGTACAAGGTCCTACCTTTTGGCCTATCCTCAGCCCCAAGGGTATTTACAAAATGTTCAGCGATCCTGCCCACCTCCCTAGACAGTCACACAAGGACAATTTGATCGTTAATCCTTACTTGGCTACAAAGAGACTGAGGGGAAAATGGACGTTCACGCGGGAAGACAGCCACACAGAGTCAAAGCTCTGTGACTCATTGAGGAAAACTCTGCCTACTCTGGTCGCGTGCACGTTCCCAGACAGCATGGCTAATTCACCCTGCTATCTACGGAAACGCCACTTACGGTAAGCAAACTTGCTTTTTTTCAACACCACAAGCAGTAAATTTAAGTGTCATAACAATACTAAGTAAGAGGAACCATAGAAGATTGTATTTAATTTCTTGTGATCCCTTGACTCGCGTCTTGACTTTGCGCCCTCTCTGGGGCTGAAGTTAAATTTGCTGCATTAAAAAGTGTGCATTGGGCGCCCAGCACTTTCCTGCTTCAAAAGGTAAAAGCCAATAGCCTCATGTACATGCAATTTACGCATTTGGTTGGGCTCGTGTTTTGGACGCGTTAATCTCCGTATTGCATTGGGTACTGGTCTAGCACGTCCAACCACGTGTAAACCTGTGTGCTAGGCTGAGTGCACTTTATTGCATCGGCCCCTCTGAGTGTTGGGAGCAGGAGCAGTTAAGGAGCTGTGGCAGCCGCATGTAGCAGCCAAGGCAACTAACCGAGCTGGCTGCCTAGATGAGTGATTTCTCCCTTCTCCTTTGCTTGTGGATAGAGGGAACAGGTTCATTGTAATGTCTTCATATGTGTCTATGCCCCCCCCCCACTTTGTTTCAAAATTTGGAAGTGATGCTGATGGGGTTTTCAGTGCTTCCCTAGCTCTTCTTTTGGCCATAAGTCCTTGCAGTGTCCTGCCTGCTTCTTGGACATTGGTGTGCCACACAACACTTTTGTTGATGTAGGTGTGCCTTTGGCTTGAAAAGTTTGGGAAATGCTGTATTAATGCACTGGCTCTTTGTGCTGTGCATGCTTAGGAGACAGATCCATGATATTAGCTGCAGCCTTGCAAAACCTGTGGTGTTATTTACTACCCTCACACCATCTGAACAGTAAACTAATAGGTCAGAAAAGATGGTGGTAAGAAATTTGTCTTCTGCTTTTGCTGCTCTCCCGATTATTTGTTAAGCAAATATTACGCTAGAGGTCTTGACCGCTCATTGCATCCTTTTCTTCTAGTGACTGAAAAAGTTTATGAGAGTGGTTCCTGCACAGACAGTGGAGAAGAGTTTGCGATGTCAAGGGTAGTGCCGACACAGAAGCCAGTGCCTGCAGCAGCCTCGAAGCAAGAAACCAAGGCTATGAAGAAAGGCGCTGGCAACAAAGGCACCAAGCAAGCCTCCATCATGGGCTTCTTTCAGAAGAAGTGAACAGGCGTGCCAGCCGTCGTCTCCAGGGAGCAATGGAAGAAGACCTGGTATTGTCTTCCTTTCTTCTCCATGGCCATGGACCACACAGGGGGCCAAGCCTCCGAGGCCTGTTTGACAAGTGTCTTGCTTACCGTGTAAGTGAGCACTGTGATTCTAGTACTGTCTGTCACATCAGAAAGTGTTTATCCTTTTTGATCTGTTTGGGGTTTGTGTTCTCCATTTTCTGTAAATAAAATTGTACAGAGATAACAGTAATCCCTGGGAAAAGTGGTTTATCTGTTGGGAAAGTCTGTTTTTTGCCTGGATTATCAAGAATTCAGACAAGCCAGCTAATGTGATTTTCATATGAAGAGCTTGGTTGCCCAGTCAGGTGCTGTATATAGCCATAAATGTAATGAGTCATACTTGGATTAACCGTATGGGATGTCTAACCTCCTGGATGAAGCTAGAGGTAGACCCAGGACAGTGACTTGTCTTCTAGTTCTCGTCGTTTTCTTTACAGTTGATATTTTATGCTGCACTGCTGGTTTTAAGTCTTAACAGTTCATCTGTAGACATTCAGTAGAATGTTATTTGACAGGAAAACTATATTTTTCTTAAAACATATTTGTGTATGCTTTCTTCCACTCAGCTCTGTATTTTAATTTGTGAAGATATTACTGCTTAAGCCGCAAACCGAAATGTGGTGTGATAAGCTATTCAACAGGTTTTCTGTTGATAAGAAAATTGACATTTGTCTTTATAAAGAAAATGCCTGATCATTGAGCTTAAATCAGGATCTCAAAGTTCAGTCTGTTTATCTGACTGATGCGGATCGAAGGTGAAATTTTTCAAGGGCAGTATGGAAACAGCCTTGTGCTGTAGAAAGGTTTTCAAAGATGTTCTGCCCTCATCTTTCATCCCTCCTTAAACCCATTCAGAAATATTCACATGGCCAGAGATGGTAATTCAGTGCATTTGTGGGTTGGGTATCTGGCGCGAGAAGCCAGAATGGAGAAAGTTATTTTGTATGCTCATATGATGTCTACCAACTGGCTGCAATGCGTCAATCTGCTCCTGGTCTTTTTCCAAGGCATGCGTGGAATTGTAATCCTGTTTGGGGTTTGTTTGCTTTTTTTTCTAGAGAAAGCAAAACTGCAGGTCCTTATAGGCCACAGGGTAAAACCAGGACCAGTTCAGCCTGACCTAACAGTATTGACTTCTATTAGTAGCCTAATCATTTAATGCAGTTTAAGGTGTTATGTTATTTCCAGCAAAAGGGCCTAGATTACATAACCCAGGGCATGCTAGGGACAGGGAAAATCTTTGGGATCCATAATACCTCATAATGTTTACTCTCTTCAAACCTTTGTTTATGCTTTCATCTTTATCTTTGTAATTTTAGGTAGCCTTTAGTATTTCCATTTTAACATTTTTTGGTTTGGCAGCTTTTGTCTTGGTCGTTTTGGGGGTTCTAGCTCAGTTGCAACTCTCTGGGAGTTTTGCCCCAGCTCCCCTCAGTTGGGGTCGGAGTCATCAGAAACTGCTGTTCTCTCCAGGACGCAGGTACGTGTGCTTTCTGAATCTAGCCATTAGGTGTCACTGTTGTGTGATGGCTCAGATTGCTTCTCTCCTGAGCCTATGAACACGGTCTCTCCATTGCATTCGAAACCAACATGAGGGGCAGAAACCAGACTTGAGACTCAAAACACAGGTTGCCCTGCTCCTGAGCCATCGGACCAGCTCATAAACTTGTAGTTTCAATGGTTTCCTTCTATGAAAGTTGATAAATTTCCCTTTTTTTTTCATAGGCAAAGGTGTCGATTCAGTAAGGCACTCAGCAGGAAATATGGGGCTTCAACCTCTAGTCTCGCTGGTAGTACTAGTCACTGTGTGACCCTTAACTAAGTCACTTCCTTATGCTGAAACAGATTTTGTTGAGGGAGGAAACAGAGGCTGTACCTCTGACATTTCTTCACTGGTTGTGATGCTTAATTCATTTTTTGAAGCCAAATTTTGCAAGGGTATTCCTGTGGCTTCTCCCTGCACATGCTGATGAAACTATTTACCCAGTCCCCCATTAGCAGAGGAGCGGGATCTCAGCACTGATTTGTCAGCACTTTTAGAGAGCGGAGGGGTTTGGGACCTTGTGATGAATGTTTCAAGCATTGTCACGTGCAAAGCACACTGACAAAAGAAGAAGAATACATTTCTAGAGTCTAAGTTGTGTTTGTGCTTTGAAAACTGCTGACAGATAAATATATATCCAAATGAAATGTATTTTCTTCCATTAGAGCTATTAATCTAAGATGGTTAAAATTGTACCATAAAGCATCTTTATGCAGAAAATAAATAAAACATCTCTATTACTGGACGCAGTTATAGTTTATCCAACCCGAACCTTGTGAATGCATTTCTCTACTCGCTGTTTTCCATGCGATCATCTAACATTTAGATATGGCACACTGCTTTGTGATGATTTTTTCAGGCAAGTCACAAGTAGATTTATAAAATTCACGGTTACATTGCAGCCTCTCTTGTGGTACGGTACATGCTTTGTGGAGGAAGCAGCATTTTTCATGATAAAAAGGGTCTATGGCACTCCATTCAGATATCAAATACACAAAGTGGTACAAAAAGGCTGAGCAATATATTTAGATAACGAGAAAAAGAAACCAGCATTTTTAAGGGAGACACTCCAGTCTCCATCCATCTCATTGAAGTTTTAACACACACATCTGTTGCCCTACAATGCTGTATATCACTATCATCGTGCCCATTGAAATGTTCCATATCTAGCTAAACGTGTTTAAATAAATTAATGTGAAAATTGTGCAATATAATCCAAACAATATAAATGCAAGAGCAAATACTGTATGTTCAGTGGGGTATACAAGAAAAAATTACTTCACAAATGCAAGGCAGGCCATGTTCTCTCAGCAGATAAGTGAAGTAACCATACTGAAAGCAGTCGTTGGTCGGAGGTGGTCTGTGTTTTGAAAGTTCATCTGCCCCCTTTCTTGCCCATCTTAAGTGTCTTCAATGGCCAGACGACATACTACAGCTTTCAAGGTATGTCATCAAGATATTTCTCAAACAGAAAGCTGAGATGAATCCCGCTAAGAGGTTAATGTGATCAGCTGTGTTGGGGGTCAGGAGAGTCCAAAATTCATGAGTCAGTTCCTGTTTGTGGCTTACAGAGAAGAGCACCTCTTTAGACTACTGTCAGCAAGTGTCACAATCAAGTACCTTTGTCTGTTTTCCTTTTTAACTATTTGGGGGTTTTGTTCATTTACATTTAAAAAATAATTTTTCAATAAAATGTTTTCAGGTAGAAAACTTTGCAGGCTTTTCCTCACCCATTGGCATTGATGGCATCGGGCAACCTTTTTAGTTGGTATTTGATGCTTTTATTTTCTTAACAATATTTTGATTTTGTTTTTGTTCTTTTCATGAATCACATAACCTGAATTAAGCCAGCAGTTTTGAGAACAGCTCCCCAGCCAGACACAAGAGTATCCGGATGCTCACAAGTGCCTAGGTGCAGGGCATGACATTTATTTATTTATTTGTTTGTTTGTTTGCTTATTTATGAGCTTTTATATACTGGCATTCGTAGGACACATCATGTCGGTTTAAAGTAACTGAGAAGGAGGAAATTACAATGAACGATGATAGAGGGCTAGCTATAAGAGGAGGAGGGGGGCAAAGGTCGAGAACTTGGGAAAGGGAGGGAGGGAGAAAAGAGTGAAGAAGTGAAGGAAATGGATAACCAAAAAATTACTAAAATCAAAATCGAAGAACAGAATCACAACAAATTCACAGAGCATGTCACAACTGGGTTAACAGTATAAACGTATGAACAAACAAAGGCGAAACAGTATAAACTTATGTACAGTCAAAGGCAAATTGCAGGGACATGTCTGAATATGAATGAAATGACATGTCTGGAATAAGGGCCTATTCTATTCTGTTCTTGAGCTGTTAAGGTCCAGCTGGAGAGACACCCTGTACCTCCTGCTTCAAGAAGCTTAAGCAGAGCTTTGAGCTGACTCGAGCAAAAAAACAGATCCTGTGAACAAATTAGCTGGTAGTCAAGCCCTTTGAAGCAATTCTCAGCTGTTTTGATGCCTTGATGTGAGGTTAGGGCCTGTGGTTAGAACAGAGTGTTTTATTTTTCAGGACCAATTTTAGAAGGGAGACTAAATTCTTGACACAAACTCTATAATGGGATAAGGCCCAAAAATAATCCTAAAACTTTTGCAAACAAGCCATGGCTACAAAAGGACTTGAAGTGAAAAACCCAATAACATAGTAATGATGGCAGAAAAAGACCAAATGGTCCATCTAGTCTGCCCAGGAAGTTTCTTATAATAGTAACTGCCGCTCTATGCAGGTTTCCCCCAAGCCATATGTTAAGGTTCCCTGTACGTACCCGGATCAGTCCAGACAGTGAGTTGAGCCTCCTGTCCAGCAGATGGAGACAGAAAAACTGAAAAGGGTATCCTATATCAGGACAGAGCCTACCCTGCATTCCTTCAGTATTTCTCTGTCTCCAGCAGATTCAGATAGTAGAACCTGCGGTTCCCTAGTTTTCTCTCTTTTTGCTCCTTTGGGACTCCTTTCTCTTCTTCTTCCCACTGGGTTGATTCTGGATCAAGCAAGTATTGTTATTTCAATTTAAAAAAAAAAAAAAAAAAAGGTAAAGTTTTACAGTGAGACTTGTTGGTCTCCTTGCTCTTACTGGGTCCCAGGGGGGACTTGTCCCCTTGATTATTCAGTTTATTCAGCCTGGGACCCACTTCCTGGTGACCTAGAGCCTGGCTGCAGGGGTGATACTGGTGGTCCAGTCACTCCCCCTTTTCTCTGCCTAGTCTGCACCCATCTGGGTTCCTTTGCAAGGAGGTGCTTGCGCTCCTCTCTCTGACTAAAACGTTCTACAGCTCATACAGAAAAAAAAAAAAGAAGAGATTCATTTCTCTCAAGCAGACTTACAGGCAATCGGCAGCAATTCGGCAGCTTTATATTCACCTTCTGGGGAAAGAGCGAAGCAAGGTTCGTTCCCTGGCTTCAGCTCATTCTCAGACAGGCACTGCCGTTTTCTCCTCGCGGCTCCAGCAGAGTGCCCCCCCCCCCCCCCCACGGAGTTTTGCCGCATTTGTCTGCCTATCTTGCCAGCGGGGAGCCTGAATCGCAGCTCTCCAGCAACAGGCTTTGCACTGGGCAGTAAATAATTCTCTGGTTCGGACTCGGGCGGCTCCCGCCGCGAAAACCTGCGGGAACAGCGACCATTTTGTCAGCGGAGCTGAATGCTGATACAAGCCCTGCAGATCTGAATCTTAACCCCTCGCTGCCCGATTTCAGTCCCACAGGTCTCCGGGTCCGGTTTTTTAACCCCCCCTTCCGTGATCCTTCCCCTACCCCCGTTCCTAGCAAGATTCAGCACCATTGTCTCCCTGACTGTACTTTATTGTTGTATAAATCCTTGCTGTCTAGTTTGGTAGACTTTAATCCCTCCCAGGCCTCCCCCGGCTAAGATTCTTTGGGTGGGCACGGGACAGGCCCTAGGACCCCTATTCTCACTACGGTCAGGGCCGTATCGGGCGTTACGGATCCCCCGGACCCATCTTCCACGCCTGATATGGCCCTGGTTCCTCCAGGCCCACTGGTTGATGGCGATGATCCGAGGGTCCTGCGGCTGTTCCAAAGGGAGGAGCTGGATCCGTTCCATCCCTTTGTTCTGGTCGAACTGGGAATTGATGTTCCCCCAGAGGAGCCCCCCACTCCTTCGCTTTCTCGCACCGTGGACCCGGTCCTGGCAGGGCTTAGGGCTCCACTGCGCACTTTTCCTTAGTGCCTGGAGATGCTGAACGTGCCTCAGGTTTATGCTTCAGTGTACGCAGTCACCAAGCATACCTCCATTCCCGTGGTGGGGTCCACGGCGTTGCAGGTTTTGCAGGATAGGAAGATGTAGCTCCACCTCAAGAGGGTCTTTGAAGTTCTGGCACTGGAAGTCCGGGTGTCAATCTGTAACAGTCTCATGCAGTGGGCAAGCCTCAGGTGGGTTCAGTAATTACTCAGCACCCAGGACCTCCCATCTGCAGAGGCGGAACAGGCAGAAAGTCTGGAAGGCACGATCGCATATGGGGCTGGTGCCCTTTCCGATCTTCTCCGGGTATACCCCAGCGCCATGGTTCCTATGTTATCTGCCAGACGCCTTCTCGGGCTGAGAAATTGGGCTGTGGACTCCGCTTCAACAGCGCTGTTGGGCGCTCTCCCCTGCAAGGGTAAGTTGCTTTTTGGTGAGGACCTGAAACAGCTTATTAAATCCTGGGGTGACAAATAAGATGCATAAACTGCCAGAGGACCACCCCAAACAGTCCAGGTTGTTCATTCTATCACGCTCGCGCTTCGGTGGCCAGTGCGGATCCAGGCCCCGGGGTGATGTTTCAGCGACATACCGCCTCTAGGGGACATACCGCCTCAGGGTCAAGCATCCTTCTGTGACACCACCCACCAGGGCCCCGATTCCAAGCCCTTGCAACGGGATGAGGCCGGCCCATTCCTCCGTTCCAGACTTAAGTGGTCGTCTGTCCCTATTTCTCGAGGCATATGCCAAGATATCTTCGGATCAGTGGGTCCTCCAGATGATCGAAAGGTGCTACAGTTTAGTAGATGCTTGGGTTCGCCCCGACCTCTAATTAGCCTCTCACTGCGGAAGCGTTCGGCAGTGTGCCAGACGCTCGACAGACTTTGTCCCTTGGTGCCATAGTCCCGGTTCCCCAACACGAGCAGGGACCCGGCCAGTACTCTATCTCCTTCGTCGTCTCCAAAAAGGGCGTTTTTTTTCCGGCCACTCCTGGATCTCAAGGGGGTCAGCAGTGCCCTCACAGTCCCCCATGTTCGCCTGGAGACCTTGAGGGCAGTCCTAGCGGCAGTTCGCAGGGTGAATACCTCGATTCTCTGGATCTCGCGGACGCCTAACTTCACAGCCCGATCCGAGAGAAACACCAAAGGTTCCTTCGTTCCACACTCTGGACAGACACTATCAGTTTTGGGCGCTCCCGTTCGGTCTAGCCACCGCGCCTCGCATGTTCACCAAAGTGGTGATGGCAGCCTTCCTCCGGCGGGAGGGAGTCCTGGTCCATCTGTCCCTGGACGATGAACTGCTCCAAGCGAAGTCTGAGGAACTGTGCATGACCACCGGTCAACCGAGTTCTATCTGTTCTCTTCTCCCTTGCCTGGATAGTCTACGTCCCCGAAAGCTGCCTCAAGTCCCCACCAGTTTCTAGAATTTCTGGGAGCCCGATTCGACACCCGCGAGGGCAAAGTGTTCTTGCCCGTGGCTCGGGCGCTCAAGCTCATGGATTAAGTGCAATATCTAATGTCTCTCTCGGCTCCCACTGCCTGGGACTATCTCCGGGTACTCGGCTCTATGGCTTCAACTATACACTTGGTTCCTTGGGTTTTTTTACACTTAGGCGTCCTTTACAGAAAGCCTTGCTGTCATGCTGGAAGCCAGTCTTGGAGGAGCATTCCAATGTTCCTGCCGCTCTCCGATGCTACCATCGCCGACACTCAGTGGTGGTTTTTCCCCCGTCCACATTTTGAAAGGGAGGCCTTTGCAAACTCCTCGGAGGATGATTGTGACGACGGAGCGGGGTGTCAAGCTCAGTCTGAGCAGGGCTGCTGGTTCTCGGCACTATCCCGCTGGCACATCACTTGTCTGGAGGCACGGGCGATCCGTCTGGCACTTATGGTCTTTCTTCCCCTGATCCTTTGCAAGCCGGTTAGAGTCCTCTCCGATCATAACCCCACGGTAATAGGGGGGCACCAGGAGTCGTCTGTGGCCTCGGAAGCTGGCAAGCTGCTCGCCTTGGCGGAACATCACCTGGATCGACTGGCAGCCTCCCACTTAGCGGAAACCGAGAATGTCCAAGACGCCTTTCTCGCCATTGACCCATTGGGAGTTGTCCAATGGGTCAATGGATCTCCTTGTGCACAGGTGTGGGGTCCTGCATCTAGATCTGATGACTAATCTGAACAACACGAAAGCTTCCGGATTCTTCAGTCGCCAATGGGAGCTCTGTTCCACAGGGGTGGATGCCCTGGTTCTTCCTTAGCCCCACGACTTTCTCCTCTAACTGGTCTCACCTTGGTCTCTGGTGGGAAAGGTTTTCAGAAAGATAGGATTCCACAAGGGGCCTGTCATTCTCGTAGCACCAGAGTAGCCTCGGCGGCGGTGATTCGCGGATCTGGTGAACCTCGCAACGGAAGCTCCTCTCTAGCTCGGGCACCTCCCAACTCTGCTCTGGCAGAGTCCAGTATTTTTTGTTCAGGCGGCTCACCTTTGCCTAGCGGCCTGGCTTTGAGTCTCTTAAGCCTTCCATCTCCCTCGCCTGCGTCCGAGTATGGAGAGTGTTCGCTTCGGCCTGTGCCGAGTCTGAGTCTGGCGGGTCGGCGCGTAAGCCTCTGGTATCTTATGTCCTTTCCTTCTTACGGAATGGCCTTTCCAAGGATTTGTCTTTCAATTCTTTGAGATTACAGGCTTCGGCCCTCGGGTCTCTTCCGGGTATGGTTGATTGTGCTGTGGCGGCTCACCCGAATGTAGTTCGCTTCCTCAGGGGGCCAAGCTTTGAATCCACTTGTCGGGGCTACTTGTCCTTCTTGGAGTCTCATCTTGGTGCTCCAGGTCTTTTGTGCGGCCTCTGGCGGACTGTGCTTCAAGATCTAGCCCTTAAGACGGTTTTCGTTGTTCCTAGCTCGTTGGCCAGGAGCGTGCCCGACCTCTAGGCGTTGTCTTGTTTGCCAAAAGTCGTGTCTTTCTTTTACGTCAATCAGTCGATGGAACTCCTTCCTTCTCGATGAGAATATTAAGGGCATCTCTGGCGGTGACCTTCGGCTCCTTGACGTAAAAAGGAGTAATGCTGCAATATTTACTGGTTACGCACGGTTTTTGAGTTTACTGATCATCTCTTTGTCCTATGGAATGGTGTACACGAGGGATACAAGGCTTCTCAAGCTACGTTTGTTCGCTGCCTACAGGAGGCGATTACTTCAGCATATGCTCGCTGGCTAAATGAGGCGATTGCGTCGGCATATATCTGTTGGGGCCGGCTGGTCCCGGAGGGCCTCAAAGCTCATTCTCTGCGTTCACCGGCTACCTCTTAGGCGAAAAGTCAGGCGGTCTCTCCGCAAGAAGTTTGCCGGGCAGCGACTTGGAAATCTCTGTATGCTTTCGCTCCTCATTATCACTTTGATATCCGGGCGACAGTATTGGTCTTCTTCGGCAAGCAGGTGCTTCGAGCGGGACTGTCTCGGTCCCACCCTGTTTAGGGAAGCTCTGGTACATCCCACTGTCTGGACTGATCCGGGTACGTACAAGGAAAGGAAAATTGGTTCTTACCTGCTAATTTTCGTTCCTGTAGTACCAAGGATCAGTCCAGACACCCTCCCTTGATATGTCTGCTCGTAATTGTCCGCTCAAATGTTTTCTTTCACATGATCTCTTTCACAGGATCTGGAATTGTTTTCTCTCTACTTGAATTACAAGGCACCGGAGGTACTCAGTATACTATCTCCTATGTAAGAGCGTCTACTTACCTTTTGAACCTTCGGTTTCATTTGATTGTTAACGTGCTGCTTCTTGCTTGATCTTACTCTGTTCATTTTTACATTGGGATTCTGCTTTGATATTGTTTATACTGAAGAGATGCAGGGTAGGCTCTGTCCTGATATAGGATACCCTTTTCAGTTTTTCTCTGTCTCCATCTGCTGGACAGGAGGCTCAACCCACTGTCTGGACTGATCCGTGGTACTACAGGAACGAAAATTAGCAGGTAAGAACCAATTTTCCTGTAGTAATACTACTGGCAACATTTTTATGGGGTGAGCAGCCTTGATAATTCAGACAATGATGCTTTAAAGTGCTTTGCTTTTGGACTTGACCATAGAAGCAGTCCTGCTCTTTTTCCCTGGATTATAAAAGTTAGGGTTAGTGTTGGCTGTCGTCTGAATCCAGTTCCTCTTTTACCAATGAGGAACAACTAATGGAAAAAAACTAAGATTCAGATGGACTGAGTGCATCTTCCTCTCTTCTCTTTCCCCTTGCACCTTTCCCTGAACCCTTCTATTTCCTCTCCTCTCCGTCCTGGTGCTCTGCTGCTACCCAAAGCTTATTGTCTGCACTGAAAACAGCATGTTGTTCACAGCATAGCACATCATAGCTTCTCTAAGCAGCGCTAGCTCAAGAGTCAACTCATACACTCACTGTAAAAGAGGAGACGTAGCACTGTTCAGTGAGAAGAGGCACAGCCCTGTGCACGAAGCCAAAGGTGGCACTGAAAGGAGACTGCAACAGTGGTGAGAGAAGAGAAGGACAAATGAGGGCTCGAGAGAAAAATACAGTAGAGGAAGAGAAGAGAGGCAGAAGGCTTTGAAAGGAGGTGAGAGAATAGACCTCAGAGCACGTAGTGCAGAAATTCCAGCGTTCACAGCTTACTTTAGGGAAAACATTCTGACATTTCTTTTTCAGGTACTAATGTTTCTCTTCTTACTTGCTGCATTTTATAATTTATAAGTCTGGGTAGAGGGGCTGTTGCTGCTTTCAGGTCAAATTCTCATTCTTGGTGACCATATGACATGTTCCTGAGCCATCCTGGACCCACTGAGTTTAGATTATCATTTGACATACACTGGAAATTTGGGAATTAATTATAAGTAATCCATGGTCCTCCCATGTGAGCTTTTTTTTTATATTTTTGATGGTGACTTGTGATACTGGTATGGATTAATACCACACATGATATGGGTGACGGAGTTGTGGTAGAATGTGTTCTAATATGGTCAAGAAATCCAGCACCGATTGCCACAGAATATTGGATAGTGCATAGTGTTAAGTGATTAGTTATGCTGTGGTATGGTTATAGTTGACAGTTTTCATTACATTTTAGAATAATTCTCAGTTTCAAGACAACTGTCACGAAGAAGTCAATCTTTCTCATAGTCTCAGGCTGTATGAGTCATAGATAGAATGCAGTCTGATATGTAACTATAGTCTGACGTAATGTATTCAAACCCTGCATCTTTTGACATCTGGTCAGATTGTTTATTTAAAACATTTATATTTTGCTTATAATGAGTTTATGCTAAGTTGATTACAGATCAGCAAATAATCTGTAAGTTTGGACTTATCCGGCTAAGTGGTGGCATTTCACTATCTGGCCGCAATCAGCAGCTGCTGCTTAGATGGATAGCTCTTTTTCCAGCTAGTTATTCAGCTAAATGGTTGGTGGGACGGGGCATTCCAGGGAGGAGCTACTTATCTGGCTAACTTAGCCGGATAAATGGTGGTATTCAGAATTTTCCATCTGAGTTAGCCGGATAAGTTAGACCAGCTATTGAGCAGGTCTAAAGTTAACTGGATAAACTTACCTGCTTAACTCAAACTTATCTGGATATATGTCGTGGTGCAGTTTTGCTACTGTATCTCTCGGCTAAGTTAGCCGCATATGTTTATGTGGCTAACCTACTTAGCTGGACTACCTCTTAGATTCTAAAGCTGGGTCGCATTTTGTTGCTGCTTTACCGTGATAAAAGGAAGCTCCCTCTGTATGAATACTGTAAATAGTTCTGTATGTGTCAGCAGACAGGTGCTAGAGGGCAGTAGAAGTACACTTATGTTAAATAATGTGCTGTAGAAACTGGAAGCTGGTCAGGCGTACTTTTGTACTTGGAAATGTGATCTAAGGGGGAAAAAAGGAGAGGCGATGAGGGAAGCAGAGAGAAGCCTGGAAGCTAGCCCTCTGTTTTAGTGAAACTTCTTCTAACTCACAGCATTAACCAAGCAGAGAAATAGTCTTGGAACCTACTGGGGATTTTGTACAGAATAAATCTTCAGACTTCTGCAAGGTTGACATCATTGTGCAGAATCCTTTGAGTCTGAGTTGCGTTCAACTTCTGGAAGCAGTCTTAGCTTTCAGGATGACTCCTACTAACCTCTTTCATTCTGTCCTTTTTTATTTATTTATTTATTTATTTATTTATTTATTACAACTTTTTATTTTTACGACAGAAACAAAATTTAGACATAATCCATGACATCGCATACAAACATGCATAGTTTATTCACTTAATAGTTAAGAGAAACAAAACCAGTAGCATCTAGACAATAAATCTTAGGTACATTATAAAGAGATGATTGTCCTATTCATTGTTTAAAAATTGTACATGAAATTCAAATTTAAAGTATGTCATTTTCAAAACTTTCCCCATATAACATCATAAATCTCAAGTTTATATTTTTAAGGTAAAGATAATATGTTCTAAAATAGCCAACTCCACAACTTTTTTTTTTTTTTTACAATTTAAGGTTTATTGAATTTTGTGAAGTTATACAAACAATAGCGTTAAAGCACAGGCCACGCATTGATACACAACAATGATTCTTACGTCCCGTCCCCTCCCCCCACCCCCCCATAAAAGTCCTTTGATAACACAGGGTACCTGGATTCCAAAAATCAAGTATTTAACCGCGCAGCATAATAATACAGACATAAACATGCTGACACAAGAACAGTTATAAAAGGAGAGCAAACAAAAGAAGAGACAAAAAATACGTTTTTAAATACAAAGGATTACCTCTTGGTAACCATGACACCCATCTAGTAGAAAAGCGGGTAAGGTGAACCTTTTACAATCATAATTGTTACAGACAAAAATCCACAAAGGGCTTCCATATTGGCAGGAAAGAGAACATCCGTTTATGTTTAAGTTAGGGAGGCTAGTCGGTAATTTACATGTAATTTTTGAAGGACATCTTTAATGCTTGGTGTGTAGACACTTTTCCAGCTGGAGGCTATAACACTACGCGTTGCAATGACAACCTGAGTACAGAGTTTCTGCTGGTGCTTGTTCAACTCTACAGAAGGCAAATTAAACAGGGCTAAGTCTGGGGAAGGGGTTATCATAACTTTCATCACTTCACTAAGCCATGTAAACACCTTGTTCCAAAGGGAGGATATGCGCTGGCAGCTCTACCATATATGGAAATATGATCCCAATTCTCCACAATGTCGCCAGCACAGATTGGAAAGATCAGGGTAAATTGTGTGGAGTTTGTCGGGGGTTAAGTACCATCTATAAATCATTTTATAGCAGTTCTCCTGTAAACAAGCAGAAATTGAGCATTTACCAGCCAAGTGTAAGATTGTTTCCCATTCTTTCCCTTCAGTTTTCCATCCTAGATCCGCTTCCCATTTTTCAAAGTGTGAAAAAGGTTGTGGCTCTGTTTCAAACAATAACTTATACATTTTAGATATAGAGCCGCAAATGGAATCGGCATTGGCAAACGTATAACTCCACAACTTTTATTACACCAAACAAATCTGAGGTGAGGTTTTCCAAAAATATGCAATTGTCAAATGTCCAGCTTGCAGTAGATGAGACACCAGCCGTTTATCTGATTTTGCTAATTCCTGTTCATCCTAACAATTTTTACTTATCAAAAAAACAAGAGAACATAAGTGTTCTGCTCACCTATTTATCTATCTATCCTTGTACACTGTATCATGAATGAATCTTTTATTTCAAAATATATGTATAAAATTTCAGCTATATCAAACTTTTCTTCTGTTTAGATTGACATACCTTCACTCGTACTATTAAATATCCCTTGCTTACACTATCCCACCCCACTGAATATATTGATTTATTCAAAATCCAACTACACCCCTTATTCATACAATCCTGCCCCAGTAAAAATGTACTCATCTAATGAAAACCCATTTTAAAGACTTATCAAATACCCCTAACTTTTTGTCAACGTTTTTAACTTTGTTATTTTAACATAAAAATCTTGCAAAAAACAGTTATTACAGAATACTTTCTTATTTTAAAAGCATCTTTTGTTATACAGTTCCCAATGATCCAGAGAAAACCAGTTCTATTCCAGATAATGAAAATGAACAAATTTTATTTCAAAAACACTTTTTTTTTTTCAAAAAACAATTCCCAATGGTGGAAATATCCAAACAGTATTCCAGAGAACCAGCTAGATTCCCAAAAAGTGAATGTGTCCAGGTTTTATTTCCAAAAGTCCACAGTATTCCAAAGAACCAGTTCGATTCCCAAATGGTGAATGTGTCCAGGTATTATTTCAAAAGCCCGACACCATGGAAATTTAAAAATTTAAAATCAGCCTGTGGCTCGCGGGTTTGAGAACAGACGCCAGCAAAATCGAGCATCGGCTGTCAAACTCGCTGACAGTTGCCGCTCCTGTCAAAAAAGAGGCGCTAGGGACGTGCTAATGTCCCTAGCGCCTCTTTTTACCGTGGGCCCTCATTTGAATACTAAATCGCGCGCACCTCCCGCAACTTTTACTGTATTGGCCAGATTGTATGCTAAAATGGGAGCATTTCTGCCTAGCCTTGCCACAGTGGGACTTTGTGGATCATATTGTAACAAGGCACCCAGACTATGTCCCCCAGCTTGTTCAGCCTCCAAGTCATACCATCTTGCTACCATATCCACCCCATCCATCCCCGCAAGCATGTGAGATGTGCTGCAGTATAATAATTTTAAAAATTAGGTAATTCAAGACCACCACAATCCTGGGGCACTCTATTATGCCAAAGGAAGGAAGAGATCTGGCCCCTAAAATGAACGAATTGCCGGGAATAGTACAAGGGAGCTATTGAAAAATGATAAAAGTTTGGGTAAAACCATTTTTATCAGATTTGACCTTACCTAACAAACAGGCCAATACAGTACAGTGCGCTCTGATGGAGCGCACTGTTAGCCTGCTATTGGACGCGCGTTTTCCCTTACCCCTTATTCAGTAAGGGGAGGAAAACACGCGGCCCACCCGCGGCACCTAATAGCGCCCTCAACATGCAAATGCATTTTACTTTCAGAAAGCGCCGACCCAAAGGTCTGCGCTAATTTCTTCCAGCGCCGGGAAAGTGCACAGAAAAGCAGTAAAAACTGCTTTTCTGTGCACCCTCCGACTTAATATCATGGCGATATTAAGTCGGAGGTCCCGAAGAGTAAAAAAAAAAACCAAAATTTGAATTCGGCCCGCGGCTGTCGGGCCGAAAACCGGACTCTCAATTTTGCCGGCGTCCGGTTTCCGAGCCCGTGGCTGTCAGCGGGCTCGAGAACCAACGCCAGCAAAATTGAGCGTCAGCTGTCAAAACTGCTGACAGCCACCGCTCCTGTCGAAAAGGAGGCGCTAGGGACGTGCTAGTGTCCCTAGCGCTTCCTTTTCCCCGTTTCTACCGCGCCACCTAATTTGAATACTGCATCGAGCGCGCCGGGAGAGCTTTTGTTCATCCGCTCTCCCGCGGACTCTACTGAATCGGCCTGAAAGAAATGAGCAATGGAGCTTTAATTTTAGCTAGTACTTGTGGGTAATTAGCCCTATTAAGATCTTTAAGATTAAGTGGGATATATCCCAAAATATTTAATTCCTGATTCTGGAATGGAAAGATGTACTAAACATTGTGGTATTCTACAAGTGGGTCCAAGATGCGGAATGTTGGATTTCGTGTAGTTAGCTCTATAACCTAACAATGAACTACATCGTTCAATTAGTCTTATCGGAGCCAGGCCAGACCTATCCACCTCCGTAAAGAATAGCAGTACATCATCTGCGTACATTGCCAGTTTATGATATGATTCTTGGCCCTCAAAACCTTTAACCTCAGCTGTAGTTCAGATCTTAAAAGCAAGGGGTTCCATTGCCAAGTTAAACAGGAGTGGGGATAGTGGGCATCCATGCCTGGTACCCCTTTGTACCTCGAAGGCGGGGACTAGATCTCCGTTAGTTAACACCCATGCCATAGGTTTATGATATAAAAACTGTATCCATGCAAGGAACTCTGCAGGAAACCCACATTTTTTCAGGGTGGCCATCATATCCATTGTGCTTCAGCTCCCTTATTAACTTAATTGTTGTTCTACTCATGGCATGCCAAGGGCTGCCACTTCAACCTGGAGAAGCTGAGCCAGTTTACCCCATTACATGCACAGAGATACAGTGAAATTAGGACTCTACTCTCCCTAAATGCTACAGGGCAAAAAGCAGGACTGGATCAGCTTTCTGCACTTCTTATGTTCTTATGGTGAGCGAAAAGGAACGGTCTTCCCCAACAAGATCTGCCAAATACTTCCTAGTGACCTGCCTAGGCCACTGCTGGAGAGAGGATGCTAGGCTTGAATGTACCATTGGTCTGACCCAGCCTTCAATTTATATTTTATGACCTAGTCTTGGTAAGGTGGCAATCCCAGGGATGTATGACTTTTGCCGTCGCACTGCTGATTTAGGGATATGCCTTGGATTTCCATTATCCTTCTAACTTGTCTCTCATCACACACTCATAGTAGGTACAGAGCAATGGCTGGGGAGGGCATGGACATGAATACCTTAAGACCCTACTCATCAAGGATTTATCCAATGAATATATTGAATCCTTGCTTATGGCACCCTCTTTACTAGTGGCATAGACCTTGAGCATTTCACTCAATAGCAGTCTTCCTTAGCCCGGACTCATGCGTTCTTTTATCTTAATGGATTCCGTGGTGAGTGACACTTCCTTTCTCTCGGTCCTGGAATGGCATTTTTACAGTACCCAGTACCTTCACTATGGAAATTTCTTCCTATACAAAGGCCTTGGGATACTGTCTAAAAACAAACTGAGTTACCAAGCACAAACAATAGAGTATCAAGACATCTTGCACCTCTGCTGGAGGCAAAGAATTTGCAACAGGAGTAAAAGCAATGTTGTGGGAGGAGGGAACCTTAATGGGTTTGTGCAGTCTATAATTCCCAGTTCAGCCCTACAAAACTCTACCCTTGAAAAAAAAAAAGTTTCTTTAAAAAATCCTCCTTATGAAACGGCTTGGTACAGAAAATATAGGCTAGAAAACTGGCACATGTTACATGGCTTCTGAAGAGGGTTGTTTATCATAACATAAAACACCTCTTGGACATTAAAAAGGTTTTCACCCAAAAAAAAAGCTGCAGTCACTGACCCTCACCAGGGCAGCCTTTACCTCAGGTCCAACTCCCAGAAAAACAACAAGTGAAACGTTTTAACAAAAAGGCCTTCACGCTTTGCACTTCCCAGTATTCACAACAACCTGTTTGCTGAGCTGCTGCTTAACCAGTCAGGCAGCTTCTAGGGGAGAGCTCAGAGGGATAAAACCAGCTAACCTCCAGCTCCAGGCTCTCTTGTTGATGGGGAAGCTTTCTGCCCTCAGCCAGTAAAGTCCCTACTTTTTGCAGCCTCTCCGAGCACCTGGGTAGCCAATTAACGGCTGAACCTGATTGCCTTCAGTTCCCACCGGATAACATTTCTTAATTCTTTCTTGAATTCCAGCAAACAGCGTTTCCATTTACTTGTTCTGAGCCACCCCAGCTGCCAAGGAATAGGAGCAACCATGAATTCAGTGCTCGGCATTAACCCTTGGTTGTCCGCATCTCCCGCAGCTGACGGTTGCAGTCTTTTCAATATTTCAGCCTGGAGGCTGCACTTGGGCCAATGTGATAAAGTGCGTGCAGCCTAGCACACAGTTTTTACCCTTGGTTGGATGCGCGTTTTGGATGCTCTAGAGTTACACCCGATGCAAAAAAGGGATTAGGGCATCCAAAACGCGCACCCAAACAAACACGTAGTTAATAGCGCTAGCCTCATCTACATCTCCATTTGCCCAACGCACAATTTTTAATCTGGCACATTTAACACCACTTCTGAGGCTGACGTTAAGTCATATGGCAAGTCAAAGGCACATGAAAAAACAAAAAATACTGCTCTCTTTGTTCCTCTTAATTAGTATCCTTGCGATATTAAGATCTACTGCTTGCAGTGATTAAAATTTACGGAAAAAATCTGGATTTAAAAAAAAAAAAAATCTGACGGCACAATTATACACCAATCTACATGCTCCAGGCCGATTTCACCACATGTATATTGTGCATGCAAGTTATCTGTGGCGAGATAAAATGCACGCTCGTATTGAGCGCCAATTTTCCTTATGGGCGCACAGCCATGGCTCCTAGGTGTCCGATGCATTTGAGCGCTAAGGACACACAATTTTCCCTAGCACGTACTTTTTAACGCGGCAGTTTGTTTAAATACGGCATCGGGTGCCCAGCAGGGCCGGCAGAAGCACTAGGCAAGCTAGGCCTGGGTCTAGGGTGCTGACCATTAGGGGCACCGTTCGCAAGCCAATGAGGCAGGGTGAGGCAGCCGCTTCAGGCAGCAGAATTTTGAAGGGTAGAAACTGCCCCTTCAAAATTCTGCCCAGCCCCCACCTCACCCTGCTTTTCCCCCCGTTGCGCCACTCTCCTGACCCCACCCAAGACTCATGAAAACCCCTGGTGGTCCAGAGGGGGGCCCAGGAGCGATCTTCCGCTCCCGGGCCATTGGCTGCCACTAACCAAAATGGTGCTGGTGGCCTTTAGCCCCTCCCATGTGACAAGGGCTACGGGTGCCATTGGCCGGCCCCTGCAGATGGTAGGGGCAATCGGGAGGGTGGAAGGGTTATTTTATCTAAATTTGGATGGGCAGTGCAGGGGTGGGGGAGCGGTGGCATTTGATCCCCGCCCCTGGAGTTGGGGTGTGACTGGGTGGGCAGGGTTGGGGGTATAGCTGAAGGCAGAAGGTGCCTAGAGCGCCCAATCCCCTTGCACCGGCCCTGGCGCTCAGAAGAGGTGGATGTGCGTGCGTTAGGAAACAGGCACTCGTTACGAGTGCCCATTTTACCACGTGTGAAATTGCATCGGCCCATCAGAGATTATTCCCTCCCATGAAGAGGGCAATTTAAATTAAAAAAAAACAAAAAACATTTAACTGAGTAAATGGTTATTTACCCGGGCAAAAGGGCTTTTTGAAAGTTACCCATCCTGCATGCGGCCGAAAGCACTTGAATTGTGACATAACGCACCTTCTACCTGCATGGAGCGGAGTCATTCCCAGGTACGGGGGTCAGGGCAGGGATTGCAGCCATCTGCCTAGCTTTACCTTTTTACACCCAGGTGCAGTGTTTTTCAACAGAAGAGAATTTGCAGAGAAAAAGGAGGTGCAAATCTCTGCTGCTGCTTTATCTTGAGGCAGTTTTGCAAGAGAAAGTCCATGTGCAAAGCCTGCGGGGCAAAAGTAGCCATGCACTTTGCAGCAAAACGTGGAGTTTGGAACCTTGCCCAGTAATGACCAGTCTCCCATCCCTTCAGCCTTTCAGTGTCGTGGGGAACAGGCTGAACTAAAGCCCTGTTCCCCGCTCTTCTCAGCTGAAAGTCTACATTATCCGGATGTTTGACCAACCCGTTCTATGCCTTGAGGTAATTCTGGAGCGGCCCTCCTAAATTTCAAATAAAAAAGGTGTGTAAGTTATACCTGTTTTCAAAGGGAAAATATATGCATGTTTCTTTGAAAATTGATCCCACCAAACAACCCGCACCCATTTACGCCTGTTAATTTGTGCACAGAATTTTTTTCGGGGGGAGAATATGCCCTGCATACTTTTGAACATGCAAAAGTGTGCGTGGAAGTGCAAACCCCTGGCCAAACACCCCACCCCACCCCACCCCAAGGGAGCACCTCTGCTTCCTGCGGATAAACGTAATTGCATGCAGGCTCTATGCGAGTAAGAATGCGCAGTCTTGGGCACCCAACTTTATAACAGGCCAAACTCACAGGTGAAGCGCAGTTTTACTGGCAGAAGTGCCTTCAAAAATGCCCCTCCCTAATAGGAGGACCGTAGTGCTATAGAAGCAGCTTGGAATGGAAATCTGTGTGCCCAAATTGCTGTGCACCATTCCCAGAAGTGCACGATCTCTGAGCAGGAAAAAGGAATTTATCTGAAGGGGGAATAAAGTAGTAAAGCCCACAGTAAATAAAGATGGCTTTTTTCTCTCCTGACTGTGGGATTAAGAGAATTTACTATTATCCCTTTGACAGATCTAGGGTACTGATGTGCCTTGCTTTCTCTAGTCGATCAAGTAGTTCATCCTTGTTGGCTGGTGAAGGAATATAACAGATTTGGGATAATAGAATGGGCAACAGTTATTAGATGGCTTGCAAAGCAGAAAGCACAGCAATAGTTCTTGCAGCAGTGGTAATAACAGTCAACTCCACAGCTGCATTAGCAGATCTACCCCATACACAAAGAGAACCTTAACTATTATCACATATGTAATTTTAAAACACACATTTATTAAGAATAACACATCCTAATACAACCCCACTAAATACATATAATGTTAATCAACCACACATTAAAAAACATCACATAATGAATGGTATATAGGCAGTGAACAATATGGGTGTAATATAATCATCAATTTAAAACACCATGGATAGAAACATCTTGTTCTCAATAAAGTAAACACAATGTACTTCAAATATGACTCAAATCAGTCTTCACATGTATTCTACTAAAGTGCTTTTCAGTGCAGATTCTCGTAGTTTTCAACTCCACGGCTTTCCTCCATTAGTCACTGCCACAATGTGATTCAATTGAGTACTGCTCAGTACTACTCCCCGACGAAGATCTTCGTTTCACCTGTCAAGCAGGCTTCCTCAGGGGAAAACTTCTAATATCCCTATAACAACCAAAAACAAAACCATTTACCACTTCCCACATAAAACCAATCACTACATATAACTCGGACTATAAATCCTTACCATGTGAGTCCAACGAAGGAACATCACATTTATTTGTTTCCAAACCACGAATTTCTTAAAGAGTTTAAATTCACTTCGGGGGTCATTTTCAAAGGAGTTACGCATGTAAATGTGACATACTATCGTAGCAATTTTCAAAAGCTATTTACTCGAGTAAAGTGCACTTACTTGAGTAAATCCTATGGACAATTCAATGGCATATATTGTAGCAATTTTGAAAAGCCCACTTGAGTAAAGTGTATTTACTCGAGCAAAAACCAGTTTTGCTCGAGTAAATGCTTTTGAAAATCTGGCCCTTGATCTTCATCAATGCTTTATCCCAATTCTTCAATTTGGTCACGAAATTACATATGTGATAATAGTTAAGGTTCTCTTTGTGTATGGGGTAATTGTGTATATTGGGGAACCTATATTTGATTTATTTCCCTCAGTATTTGTATGCATTAGCAGATCTAGCAAACGCAGCCAGTGATCCAAACCGCAGGGTTGCACCAAATGCTGAAGTGTAAGGCATTACCAAGATGAACACCCTTGTCACCAAACTGGGCCTGGAAAATGACTTTGAAGCTTTCTTTGCAACAATTTTGAAGATTGCACCTTCAAAAGGATATAAATGAGTTGCAGTTGGGTAGCTACTACAATGGCCAGCGGTCTTTGTTCTAAAGCATAGGGGGATAGACTTAAAGATCTAAACGTATTCCCTAGAGGAAAGGAGAGATAGGCGAAATATAATAGAGACATTCAAATATCTCAAAAGGTTTCCATGCAGAGGAGGTGAGCCTTTTTCTTTTTTTTTTTTAATTTTTTATCAACATTTCAATATACAAAAGCAAAAACTTGCATAGTAATATCGGTACAGTGCAGAAATTCCATACAGTAGCAAACATATAATACTCATATCCGTCATAATGCTGTACTAACAAAAATAAAAGAAATAGGGCCCTGGAATATGAGTGTTTAACAATTATAGGAAAAAAGAAAAGGCAATGGTCGCTAGAGGAGATCCAGCAATATCTCTCAATACCAAGCCTACTAGGGATACATTAGGTGCGTGAATCCAGGAATGCTCTTAGTTGAGGAGGAGCAAAGAAAATATAATTCTGATTTTGATATTTGATGCAACATTTCCAAGGGTAGCGCAATAAAAACTGTGCTCCCATTTGTAATACATCTGAACGCATATTTAGAAAACTTTTCCTTGTAGATTGAGTGGTTTTTGTAAGGTCCAGACCATAGAATAAGGCGTGCCTATTGTGAAAGAAATGCCTGAATACATTATTACGATCTACTAAGAATGCAAATGAATTAGAAGGGGTCTCCTTCTAGTCACCGTGGTCTCCTGAGACATCTTGAGTATCTCAGAGATGTCTAAGGGTAACACCGATTCATCCAAATCTTCACAGGTATCCGTAGTTTGAGGTAAATAATATGCTTTTGTTATAACAGTTTTAGCAGAATCAGGAAATTTCAAAATCTGAGAAACATATGTTTTAAAGAGTTCCACTGGGGAGATCATGTTGATCACAGGGAAATTCAAAATTCTCAGGTTGTGAGACC
Organism: Rhinatrema bivittatum; assembly: GCF_901001135.1. NCBI lineage: Eukaryota > Metazoa > Chordata > Amphibia > Gymnophiona > Rhinatrematidae > Rhinatrema > Rhinatrema bivittatum. The sequence goes on from NC_042619.1 coordinate 18,875,051, forward strand.
TGAAGCTATTCTCAATATTCTCCAGCTTGTTGTTGTAAACCAGTTCAGTTTGTGCCATATTATGCTGAGTTTTTCAACATCAGCCATACGTTGCTCTAAAGTTTCAACTTTAATATTTTGTTAAATCACATTAGCATTTAATACCACTAGATTTTTAGTTTCCAGAGTTATTTTTGTTAGGGATATAAAAGCAAGTTTGCATACCGTAAACGGTGTTTTCCGTAGATAGCAAGGAATTTAGCCATGCATTGTGGGTGGCGTCGTCCATGACATCACGGAGGCGGAGCTTTCTCTCTACGCTCGAAGAGCTTTGAAGTGCGCATGATCACGATTTCCCGTGCTCCTCGAGCCTGTCTCACGGGCCGATACAGTAAAAGTCACGGGAGAACGGGCGAACAGGCCACTCTCCTGTGCGCGCGATTCACTAAATTAATTTATTTAAATTAGGGCCCGCAGCAAAAAGAGGCGCTAGGGACACTAGCGCGTCCCTAGCGCCTCTTTTTGGACAGGAGCAGCGGGTTTGACAGCCGACACTCAATTTTGTCGGCGTTGGTTCTCAATTGAGCATCCGGTTTTCAACCCGCGAGCCGCGGGCCCATTTCAATTTTTTTTTTTTTTTAATTTTTAACTTTTTTTAACTTTGGGGGCCTCTGACTTAATATCGCCATGATATTAAGTCGGAGGGTGCACAGAAAAGCAGTTTTTACTACTTTTCTGTGCACTTCCCCGGTGCCAGCAGAAATTAACGCCTACCTTTGGGTAAGCGCTAATTTCTTAAAATAAAATGTGCGGCTTGGCTGCACATTTTACTTACTGTATCGCGCGGGAATACCTAATAGGGCCATCAACATGCATTTGCATGTTGCGGGTGCTATTATGTTCGGGGGGGGGGGGGGTTGGACGCGCGTTTTCGACACACTATTACCCCTTACTGAATAAGGGGTAAAGCTAGCGCGTCAAACGCACGTGCAATCGCGGGTTAACAGTGCGCTCCGCCAGAGTGCACTGTACTGTATCGGCCTGCCAGTTTGTTTTTCAAGCTAATGTTGGTGTAGGTGTCATAAGACATAACGGCTATCCAAGGAGGTGGGAGGAAATGCATGGCTAAATTCCCTGCTATCTATGGAAAACACCGTTTACGGTAAGCAAACTTGCTTTTTTCCATCGATAAGCAGGGCATTTAGCCATGCACTGTGGGAGTCCCAAGCTTATAGGTTGCAGATATGAAAAAACAGACATGTAGTAAAGGGTAAGACAAAACACACTGTTTATTAACAACTTCCTTTTTTTTTTTTTTTTTTTTTTTGCAACCTAAAGACAGTGGACAGCCATTATGATTTGGAAATAGTCTGTAAAACTGCAGAACCCAATGAGGAATCTGCTGCCGACTGCTGTTCTAAACAATAGTGGGAAGTAAATGTATGTATGGAAGACCAGGTCGCTGCTTTGCAGATGTCTTGAATTGGCACCCCTTGGATATGCGCAATAAAAGCCGCAATTGCTCTGATTTGATGGGCCTTAACTGGACCTCCAAGAGGTGTCGCTTTTGTAGAATAACAGTACTGGATACAAGCTGTTAGCCAGTTAGAAAGAGTTTGCTTTGAAACAGGTTGGCCTGGATTGTTTGGGTTGAAGGAAACAAACAATTGCGATGAATGTCTGATTGCTTCAGTAGTATGCTTGTAATAAGCTAAGGCTCTCTTACTATCGAGGGTATGAAGTAGTTTTTGTCGATCGTCAGAATGTGGTTTCGGGTAAGGAGATTGTCTCATTCAAGTGAAAAGCCAAAACCACCTTTGGTAGAAAGGAAGGGTGAGTTCGCAAGACTACTTTATCGTGGTGAAACTGAAGATATGGAAAATTAATTACAAAGGCTTGAAGCTCGCTTACTCTTCTCGCAGAAGTGACTGCGAACAGGAAAAGAACTTTCCATGTTAGAAATTTGAGTGAAGAAGTTGACATAGGCTCAAATGGTGGATTCATTAATGCCTCTAGGACAACATTAATGTCCCAAGGCACTACTGGTTTTTTAATTGGCGGGTGAAGATGTAATAAACCTTTCATAAATCGGGATATCAAGGGATGAGAGGATATGGGACCATGTTTTCCCAAATGATGATAAGCTACAACAGCACTGAGGTGAACTTTAATGGATGTAACTGCTAGTCCTGAGAGGGATAACTTATGTAGATAAGCCAGCAATGATGCTGGTGTACAAGAAAAAGGATTGACCTTTTGAAGGGTGCACCATGCGGAGTATCGTCTCCATTTGAAAGCGTAGTTATGTCTGGTAGACGGTTTTCTTGCCGCAACGAGAATGTCTGTGATTCCTGAAGAGAGATCCAGTGAATTCAGTATTTGCCGTTCAATCTCCATGCCGTCAAATGCAGGGAGGCTTGCATCGGATGTATTAAGGTTCCTCCGCCTTGTGAAAGGAGGAGTGTGTCCTTTGGTAGTGGTATTGGGGGATTCAGAGACAGACAAAGAAGATAGGCATACCATGGCTGTCTCGGCCACGCAGGTGCTATGAGGATTAAGTCCGCTGAGTCTGTTATATATTTCTGGATTGTGCATGAGAATAGCGGAATTGGAGGAAAAGCATATAGTAGACCTTTGTCCCACGGAATCAGGAATGCATCTTGTGACATTCTGTATCTGCTGGGACGGAGAGAACAAAATGTTTTCACTTTCCAGTTCTCTTCCGATGCAAAGAGGTCTATGTTTGGAGTCTCCCATGTTGCAAAGATTTTGTTTGCCTCTTTCTGATTGAGCGACCACTCGTGTGGGTGGAAAATCCTGCTGAGTCTGTCTGCTCTGGTATTTGCTAGTCCCAGTAGGTAAGATGCTTGAAGGAAGATGTTGTTGTCTTCCGCCCATTCCCAAATTTGAACCGCTTCCTTGCAAAGAATCAAGGAACCGGATCCTCCTTGTTTGTTTATATAAAACATCGCTACCTGATTGTCGGTATGGATCATCAGAGATTTCCCTTGTATCCATGTTCGGAATGCTAGAAGGGAATTTTTTATTGCTCTGAATTCTAACAAATTTATTTGAAGGGGTTGTTCTGCTGCGGACCAAAGTCCCTGAGTCTCTAGATGGAGGAGATGTGCTCCCCACCCTGTTGTTGAAGCATCCGTCATGAGAATCAATTGATGAGGGAGGTGTTGGAATGGGCTCCCTTCTTCCAAGATAGATGGTTGGAGCCACCATCTGATATCTTTTTTCATGGAATTCATAACTTGTACCTTGTGTGACATCGGTTGAGTGAGTTAGTTCCATTGGGATTTTAGTCCCCATTGTAGGTGTCTGATGTGAAGTTGAGTATTCTGAACTTCATGTATTGCCACAGCCATGTGACCTAAGAGGACCATAACATGTCGAGCTGGCACGTTTTCCCGATGTAAGAGAGATTGAGCTAGGGATCATAAGGTCTGAATGCTTTCTGGAGGAAGATAAGCTCTGGAAAGTGAAGTCCAGAGTATGGCTCCTATAAATTGAATGTTCTGGGTTGGCTGGAGTTGAGATTTTTCGTAGTTTATTATCCAGCCTAGTTCTTGTAGGCGGAAGAGTGTGTTTTCTATGTGAGATTGTAGCAAGTGGGCATCGTGAGATACGATCAACCAGTTGTCTAAATAAGGAAATATGTTTATGCCCTCTTTGCGTAAGTGTGCCACAACAACAGCAAGACATTTTGTGAAGACTCTTGGAGCTGAGGAAAGTCCAAAGGGAAGCACTTTGTACTGGTAGTGTTGATTTGCTACCTGAAAACAGAGGTATTGCCAACAATAATTATAGATCGGGATGTGAGTGTAAGCATCCTTTAGATCGAGTGAGCACATCCAGTTGTTCTTCTGGAGAAAGGGCAGGGCTGTTTTGAGAGAGGTCATTTTGAATTTCTCTGTCTGTAAATATTTGTTGAGTGCTCAAAGATCCAAAATTTGGCAAAGGCCTCCTGATTTTTTGGGAATGAGGAAGTATTGGGAATAAAATCCTTTCTCCATTTGATTGGAAGGCACCGGCCGAATAGCCGTCTGTTGAAGGAGGAGTGAAATTTCCTTCATGAGTGATGGAATTTGAATCAATGGAGTGTTGGGGTGAATAAGATGAGCTAACGTTGGTATGGAGTTGAAACGCAGGCGGTATCCCTGTTGTATAATGCTCAAGACCCGTTGGTCTATGGTGATATGGGTCCACTGGGAATGGAACAAAGATAGTCTTCCTCCCACATATGCTGCTGTTGTGGCATTTGAACTTAAAAAGATTGTTTGGTTGGTTGTTGAGTAGCCTGAGGTTTCTGTGGCCTCTGGGATCTCTGACGCGGTCTTTGTCCCTGAATCTGAGATTGAGATCTTTGTTGCTGGAAAGGTTGTGGTCTATAGTTGGATTGATAGGGCTGATAGTACCGATATGGTCTGCGGTAATAGTAACCTCTTTTATATTGGGGAAAGTAATGTCTGGATGTAGATGGCGTGTCTATAGGAGCCGTTAAAGATTGAACAGCAATATTCTGATCTTTGATTAAAGATACAGTCTCCTGAAGTTTTTCTCCAAATAAGTTGTCTGGCCTACATGGTAAATTAGCCAAACGATCATGAACATCGTCACGTATACTGCTTGCTGGAAGCCATGCCAGGCGTCTAGCCGAGATTGAGGTTGCTGACGCACGCGCTGAAGTGTCAAAAGCTTCATATGAGGTTAGTAACAAATGCCATAGACCTTCTTGTAAATCCAGGAATAGCTGAGGCAAGGAAGAGTCTCCCTGTGAGGTATGCAGCAAAGGTTGTTGTTTCTGCGTACAATTGAAAAGATATTGGATGATAAAAAACTGATGATGATTAATGCAAGAGTTCAGCATTGAATTTTGGTAGATCTTTTTTGCAAAATCATCCAGTAACTTATCGTTCACTGGGGGAGCATTAGAGAAAAGCCTGTTCTTTTTGGCTTTTTTCAACGCCGACTCTACTACTATTGGATTATGAGGGAGTTGAACATTTGAGTAGTAGGTCATCTTTTGCATTCTGTATTTTAAATCCAGTTTCTTGGAAACTGGGGTGAGAATGAGTGGGGTGACCCTTGACTTATCCATCAGGCCCTCCAAAATCTGATGTGGAGGTAGCGCAGTGGGTTCGGATGGAACATCCAGAATCTGCAAGATTCCCATAACCTCTGATCTTGGGTCTGGGAGTTTGCTGGTCTCTATGATAAGAGCTAAACCTAGCTTCTCCAGGAATTTAGCATAAGTTAGATCTTCAGGAGATGATGTTAGTTGAGGTCATTCTTGTGGAGGGTCTGAAGGAATACCAGTTGAACTCCCTGGAGATGATGGCGGAGAAAAACCCGGAGAAACTGTGTGGGTAGATGATATTGGAGAATTAGAATGTGTTGGAGATGGCAGATTTGGAGGTAAATAAGGAGAAATATGTGGCGATGTAGGATCTTGAGGATCCTGTGGAAGAATATTTGGATCTGGAGGTAAACCTTGGAAAAAACTGTGTAATAAAGAAGTGATTTGTGACATCGTCTCTTCAGCTGTAGCGCGAGGAGGATGTTCAGGCGGTGTTGTGGCTGTTTTGAGACGCTTGACAGGTGTTTTAGCCAATGGAGATGTCTGTCTCTTTTTGGAATGTGGAGGTCGAGGGAGTATATTCGGTGAGGTCTCCCAATTTCCCACTGGTTCATCAATGACTATATCGGATAATACCGAAGATGGAGAATGGTGATCTCCATGTCGGAATGTGGAGTCTTGTGTAGTAGATTTTGAGGAAGACGATGCTCCAGAATGAGGTGTAATATGCTTCGTCTTCGCTGATTTTTTTGGTATTTCAGGTCGTTGAGGGACTGAGTCCTTTGGTTTTGCAGACGTATGGTAGTTTTTTGATGCTTGTGAATGGAATGCGTCGTAGTTTTGTCTAATGCATCGTGATGCGTCGTATCTTTGTTCGTTGCATCGAGATGCGTCACGAGATCTTTAATTGCGTCGTGATGCATCGAAACCTTCGATGCTTTCAGCGGAGTCAACGCATGCGTCGAAGTAAGTCGATTTGAGACAGATGTTGCCGACGCATGCGTCATGGCCGAAACGGCGCTAGACGCAATTTGCGTGGTAGACGACGCAGGCTGCGACGCATGACCTTCCGAGGCCGAATGCATGTGTCGAGGAGTCCAGGACCGGGGTTTTTTCTTACCCGGGGAGGACTTGGTTGATCTTCCATCCGCCGGAGAGGGGGCATGTGAGTGCCTCAGCCTCTCCATTTTTTCTGTCCTTTGTCTCCTTGCTCATGGGGACATTCTTCCACAGTCCCTGCATGCGGCCTGATCATGGTCGGGACCAAGGCATAAATAGCAGTAATTATGCCCGTCGGTCACCGACATTGATCTTCCTGCAGGAGCAGTATTTGAATCCTGGGCTCTTTGGCATTGTTTCCAACGAGTTCGGTGAAGTGAAGTTTTTGTCCCATGAGGCGATGAGAGAGAGAGAGGCTCCACATGTCCATGCAGTGCCGCGGAAAACAAAAACTGAAGCAGGCTCGAGGAGCGCGGGAAGTCATGATCATGTGCACTTCAACGCCCTTCGAGCTTAGAGAGAAAGCTCCGCCTCCATGACATCATGGACGACGCCACCCACAATGCATGGCTAAATGCCCTACTTATCGACGGAAAATAGAGACTTCCAACAACTTTAAGGCAGTCCAAATTGTATTTAAAGTCATCTCTGCAGGAGGTTGAATATTAACTCCTAAACCAGGCTCTCCATGGATATTACCAACTATTCCCGTAGTAGTGCCTGTCCCATTCTCTGTGCCAAGAGGCCTCAAAGGGGTTAACAATGTTCCCATTTGCTCGTGCGTACCAAGTCCCCTTCCACTCTTATCCCCATAGGACTGTACCTGCACATTGCCTTCACGCCCGCTGATCTCCTGCGGGGCTTTTTCATGCAACACCTCGTCTCACCTCCCCGAGAATCCTCCGGTGGAGCCGCAGTTGCCAGTTGTTCTCAGTTTGCCTCTCAGCACGGTGGGGCAGGCCTGCTTGGTGATCTGGGGCTCAGTGAGATGTCAAGGGGGACAGTGCACACCCATCAACCGTCCTCACTGCGACCAACTCTCCCGCATGTTTATTTCTGTCGCCGCAAAGAAATTACCGATTCGCGGCTGTGTGGACTCCAACAGAGAGGAGCTCACCCCAGCTCCCCTCACTCTCGCCTTCCTCTTCGTATGTGGCATTGTGGCGTAGATACCAAAGAATAAGATAATCGAACCGGGAGCTTTCAGCCGGCATGTCTCCTCAGGTGGCCATCTTGAGGCCCCGCGAGGTGAGCCTTTTTCAATGGAAAGGAGACTCTAGAGTGAGGGATCATGAGATGAGGTTGAAAAGAGGTAGACTCAGGAGTATTCTTAGGAAATGTTTCTTTACAGAGAGGGTGGTGGATGCATGGAACGACCTCCCAGTATAAGTGGTAGAGACAAGAACAGTATCTGAATTCAAGAAAGCATGGGATAAACACAAAGGATCTATGAGGGAGTGGTAAGGATTGGAATTAGTTGGTGTAGATGAGCAGACTAGATAGGCCACATGGTCTTTTTGTGCCATCACCTTTCTGTGTTTCTATGAGCTGATGAAGGGAGCAGAGCTCTCATAAGCTAAGTCACAGATGTCCAATAAAAAGGTATCGCCTACAAGTTGTTTGTTGACTCTTGTCCTGTATTCACAGAGCATCTTGTATTTATGTGTTATGTGGCCACTCAGTGGTTGTATTAAATATTACACATGCAAGTTTTTATAACTATTAGCTCAGCATGGAACCTATACTCTGATTAGTAAGTCTATGGGGAAGTTGTACATTTTCAGAGTTCTGACTTCACCTTCCATTTTCAGTGAGCAGCTTTCAGCTAAGCTCTGTTACCTCTGAAACGGAGACTTCACAGAAAGTTGCCTTTGAAAAAGGCCTCAATTCATCTGTGCACATAATTTTTCCAGTTATTCCTGTCTCCATGTCATCTTCCAGTAAGATCTATGTTTTTTTTAGTTTGTTTCATTGGTAAATGTTTTGATTTTTAAGACTTGGCCTGTTTTCCTATATGAAGCTCAATGCAAGTTTAGTTATTTGTATAGTTGTGGATGAAGACAGAATAATCAATCTTTCTGTATTTTTAACTGGACTAACAGCCATAACACTACTTGTAAACTTTGAAAAATTGTTAGAACCAGCTTATAACCTTTGAAAGGTTGGTAGAACCAGCTGTGTATGACTAAGAGAACAATAGCAGGAAACCTTTTGGAGCTTTGTTCAGTCAAACTCTGTAGTTTTGCAGTGTTTGGTGAAAGAGAGTGACAGCAGTTCTGGAGTGAGAGGGCTGAGGATGGTACTAGACCCAAAGCTACTGGGCAATGACATGGATTCTCCATTATTCCAGTTCAAGTCTCTTCCTGCTCCAGCCAGCAGGGGCCACCTCTTCTATTTCTGCGTCACATGTAATGTAACAAGGTCAGGCAATGTGATCAGAAAAATTTGAAGACAGAAGCGTGGAAACAGTTCTAAGGGTGCTAGAAGTAAAATGTCCTGGTCATCGACCCCATCAGGGCTACCAACCCCTCTCCCTCTTACCCATCTAGATCCAGATCTCCGAGAAGGAATTCACAAAAGTTATTCACAATCCATGCTTGCCAATATTTAACACGAAGTTCCTGTTTAGAACTCAACCAGACAGCTCCCAGTGTGGCAGGAGATGAATTAACTCTCTCCCTACAGGCCCACACTTTTCGTTATCCCTGTTAGGAAATCCGTGTGCTTTTCTGGCCTCTCCTGTCAGGTTACCCTGGAGCCAATTAACAGTTGCTGATAGTTGTCTTTCATTTCCAGCAGAGAAGTTTTGTTGGCATTCTCCCAATTCCGAAGAACCTCTTGACATTCCCAATTACTGTGCCCTGAGTCTCCCCAGCTGCAGGAGGTAGCAAAATAATTGAACTCTGAACTGCGTATTAACCCCTAGCTGTCGGCTTTTCTCACAGCTGTCAGCTGCACCACATACAATAGGCCAGCTTCCTAATTTTTAGAAACTAGTTTTGGATGTTGGGCACACACTGGGCTGCCACTGATCACCAACAGAATCCTACCTTTGTAATCAGTTCATCAAGAAAGCTGGCCTGACAAATGCCTTGTTTTCAGCTGGGTCCCAAAAGTCCAGGCAGACAAAGTGACCTGGCCAAGGTCACACACACAGAGCCAGTGGCAGAGGGAAGCCTTGAACTCATATGGCAGGCCTTCTAAACTGTGGCCCAGTACTCTAATCACTAAGCCACATCTCCTATTGGATGTTCACCACCGGATGGTATTAGCATGCAGACAATGGTGAGGGCTATACTATACAACAAGTATTTTAAATAAATTCATAAAGGCTAAGTTGCTTATTTTTTTATGTTGCTTGGTATGCTATTGCAGTGCATGATATGCTCCTTTGCAGGGGCCACCCATGACTGAATCAAGTCTGGGTTTTGGTACTGAACTCAGTATTTTAATAAAGCCATTCATTTAGAACGAACCCCATTTTTTTTTTGTATGCTTTCTTCAATTAATCTGTGTAATGATACCGATTTTGTTTGACGGACTGCTTTTTATCTGATATATTTCTGCAGGAATGTACCGCATTCTTTACACTGAATTTCATGAGGCCAAAGCCGCTGGTTGAACCTTTGGCAATTCATTTCTGTCACTTGATTTTTCCCTATAATTTACGTGCCTGCCGGGAATGCCAGGGGAAAAGAAAAATAAGCATTCAGATGTGAAAACATTTAATTTACCATCAAATCCAAGGAAACAGCAACATGTATTCACAGGTCAGTAAGTAGCACAATAAAATATACTGAAATGATATAAAGACCAACGAGGGAATAAGTCTCCTTCACCTCCACAATTCTAAGCCGTCTTCGCATTAGTGCAGAGTCGTGGACAGCAAGCTTTCCCTCCTGGTCATGCATAGGGAGAGGGCCATAAAATGTTCACTATGCCCCATATTCTTGGAATGCCTCCTTGATTTCATGTAAATCAAGAAGCTTTCAGGATAAATTATCATTACAGAAATCACATGGAATGTGTCCCATAAAGACAACGGAGCTGAGAAATGCTGCAATCCTGTTCTGGCTGGCTTGAAAATACTTCCAACAGGAGAAGGAGTGGGAATAGATAGCTCTTCATAGGTTACGCTTGCTTGCATGGGAATGGTTTAGGTTTATGGAGCAATGCGTCAGGAGCCTTTTACATCAGGCTACTAGCCCAGGAGCTACGAAATGCTGATTCTGACCTTCAAGGGAAGATTACTGTTGTCATGGAGACCCAAAGGAGTCTGGGAAAGAAAGCTGGAGCAGCTCTGGTGGATTTTCACGGCTTATCTGTAGAATCGGGGAAAAATCCTACCATCCTGAATTAGCCTGCAGCTGAATCAAAACCACAAATATAAATACAGATTTTTAAAAATTGTTTTTATTCAAAGCTTTAACAGTACATGCCTTGGCTAAAGTGCATTCAGATTCATAACACTACAGTTCCTTGAAGGTGCATTAGAATTAAACGCATAGGCAGCTTAGATAGGCTATATGCTCTTTTTCTGCTGTTGTGTTTATATGTGAATGGCCCTACACCATAACTTGTTTTTGTAACCCTGACCCGCGCTTTCCTTTAGGGCAAGGGGCTCACACTCAGTAGTGGGGCTAAGTCCTTGTCTTTCTATCAGTTCCAATATAGATCCTCTGCTGGAGGACAGTGAAAACCTCTAAGGCCCAAGGCATTATGTGTGCTCTGTTCTTTTAAGTGACAATAAACAGGACTTCACAATGGTGTTCCAACATATTTATTTAATGAATTGCTTGATAATTATTTAGCACTGTGTACATTTTTCCTTGTCACCTTCATTGTACAGAAATAAATGTAATCAATTTTGTGTTTGTGGTCCTTTGAATCCTTCCCTGGTATCCCTTCTGTTCCCTCCTGGACCTTGAGGGCTGTCCCTGAGTACTTTGAATAAGTTCCTCCTAATCCTCTAAGCCTGAGGGATCCACTACTTGATCTTACTTTTTTTCTTTCTGTCTTCTCTCCTCTTTGCATCAGATTGGCACCTCCTCTTCAGTAATAATACTACTATATAGAGTCCAACAAGATAAACATCCTGCATGAGACTAAATGCACAATTGAATCTTTATGGGTAGAAATCCCTTGTGTGGGGGGGCCGTGACATCACGGCTAGAGATGGCTGCTTAGTCCATGAGCTCCCACACCAGCCCTAACCATCCACTCTCTTCCGAGTGCTTACAGTTTATTTAACACCTTACAAAATACTCAACAAACTGTGAGTATTACCATGGCAGCGAAAAAAAAAAGGAACCCGACTTCCAGCGCTTCTCTTTTAGCAAAGAGGGTCGCTGGAAGGCCTAGAAAACGCTGCTCCAGCAGACCAAGATGGCGCCCGATCGCGGACCCCGAGCCCTAATAAAAATCTTGCGACACTCGGTGCAGTGGGATCGGCCACGTCTGAGCACCCTACCCGTGGCGAATTTTGAGAATGGTTTGCGCTTATCCGGACGGACATTAAAACCTACCGCCAGGAGCTCATGGCCCTTGTGGAAGAACTTAAAGAAGAGATCGACTCCCTGGGACACTGGGTAGATAACCTTGATACCTGCATGGACAGCCAGGCAGCGCTAGTCGCGGAAACCAAATTGACCTGCTCCTCTCTCAAGTGGACACGCAGCAGCTGACTGCTAAAATCGCTGACCTAGAAAACAGGGCCCGCCGAGAAAACTTGAGATTTTGCGGCTTCCCGGAGTCTCAAGCACCGGAAGACTGCCACAAGCTTATCAGCGGATTTTGTCTGCATTTACTCTGAGGCTAATTCAGAACCTGACCACCACGCTCCCGCTATTAAATTTGACAGGGCGCACAGAGCACTTAGACCTCTGCAGCCGAGATATAATTGTCTGCTTTTCTGATTACCCCATCAAGGAACAAGTGGCGCAGGCAGCCAGATCACGATCTAGCTGGAAATGGAAAGGGCTAGACATTTCAGTTTATTCCGACCTGTCCTCTGCAACCCTGCAAAACAGGCAGTCCTTGAGAGAAGCCACCACTTTTCTCAGAAATAATAATACCAAATATCGTTGGCTGCACCCATTTGGCCTCTCAGTTAATCTGGATGGGATCACACATAAAATTCTGACACCAGCTGAGGCCCAACTTGTTCTTGCCCCACGTGGATATGTCAGTGACCAACCACCATCCAAAGAACACAGACTTCCACCAGCTCCTATCCTGCATTCCGCCTGGCAGAGGGCAGGCAAACAATCAGGCAGGCTCCAAAGGTAGTAATCTGGAGGATCCTCATACAGCCATGGATCTACCTGAACAATCTTTAATCAGGCACAAGTTCCAGTGTTATGCTAACATATGACTGCACTCTTTCTCTCAGTTAAAATGTTATCCTGTTCAACTCTGTATATTTCAGTATCTCACTTAAATCCTCGGATACCATATACAGGTCCATACTAGACCTCTCAATGTTTTTACTGTGGCTGGGGCCGGGGCCATGGGAGCCATCTCTGTCTGTTACCCACCTCACTCCCCAACTAAGGGAAGGGGATAGCCTGCATGGAGGGAATCGCAGGCCAATTCATTTGTATTTGGGAAACAATTGCCCTCTGGGGTTTCATGATATGCTACTTCATTTATACTGTGACGTTTGCATTCACTGCACTCCCACTCGAGAACTAGGGCTTCATCCATTTACATATGGGGCTAGATTTCGATTTCTCATATTCACAGACAATCAATATTACTATATTATGTAGAGGGTTATATTGTACAACTTTCTTGAATGTTACAACAATGGATGGTGGCATGCTAGATTACGACCGCTATTTATCCCTGCCCTTAATCACTTACTTTTATAGCCAAACTAAGAATAGTTTTCCATTAATACTAAGGGGTTGAACTCCCCTCAGAAACGGTCTCTGCTTTTTTGAGAACTAATGTACTCAAGCCTGACATAATCTTTTTGCAGGAAACCCACCTATCACGCAGATATGAATCTTTGATGAAGTCCTCTAAATTTATCCCCCAGTATTATTCGGCCAATTCTAAATTGGCCAAATACACCGGCGTGGGAATCCTGTTTGCCGCCAGCCTGGTAGTAGAATGTACCTTACATAAGCTGGATCCCAAGGGTAGATATTATTATTACGAGTCTAAGATTAAGGAGGCTGAATATTCCTTGCTCAACATATATGCCCCAACAGGGATCAAGCTGAATTCTCATGGAAATTCATCAGCTGTTCTTCAGCATAATGCTGGCATGCTTATACTAGGCGGTGGACTTTAATGTTGTGCTATCCCAGTCATTAGATACTTCCATTAGATACTTCTCTACAGCCTTCTCTCCTACTTTATATACCTTTATATACCTCGGTATATAAATGATCCTAAATAAATAAATACTTGAGCACTAAAGGCTCTTATGACAGATTTCCATTTAATAGATACCTGGAGAGTCAAGTTTCCACAATCTTGTTCCTATTCTTTCTACTCGACAGCTCATGACTCGTACTCCAGAATCGATTACTTGATGGTGGATAAATCCCTATACCATCTGATACAGAAAGCCAAAATAAGCATCATAACCTGGTCTGATCACCCTCCCATTCTTATAGATATTGGCCTCCTCCTCCCAAGACTAGGGCCAACGAATTCTGGAGACTCAACGACTCACTGTTAAATGATCCTCAATATATTACTGCCTTGACCGCAATGGTAACTGATTTCTTTCATACCAATGCAGGGTCTGTTCATTCTCCGATCCTGGTGTGGGAATGTTTTAAAGCATACATCAGAGGTCACTTCATCTCCCGTTCCTCATACTTGAAAAAGAGGAGGGAGGCTGACCGCTCCCAGTTGTGAAACCAAATTGCATCACTTTCACACCAACATATGCAAGGCAAATCACCCAAAATACTTTATGCTCTTATTAGGGCTAGAGAGGACCTCCACAGATTAGAACTAGATCATATCGCACATTCCCTATCCTTGACTCGCCAGCGCCACTTTGAGGAAGGAAATAAGGCCGGTAAACTCCTAGCCCATCAATTAAAAAAGGTCTCGCTTTAGAATCATATTCTTAAAATCAAAAATGATCAGGGACAGATTGAATCCCCCAACTTAGCTATCACCACAGCAATTTCTTAAATTTTATCAGAATTTATATGCAGCTGAGAACATATTCCCAGGCATCTATAGAGACATACCTACAATCCATACCTCTCCCATGTTTATCACAGGATATGAGGTCTATATTAAATGCCCCCATATCTACTCCCGAGATATTGGGGGTTCTAAAGCAATTAAAATAGGTAAAGCCCCAGGCCCTGATGGCCTAACTGCTAAATTTTACAAAATTCTTGGCCCACATATGTTACATACTTGCAACAACATTTTAACTACCTCCGGGAGGGAGGCTCACTTCTTCCATCTTCTAATATGGCCAGTATCACAATCATTGCCAAACCGGGTCTCAACCCTGCACTATGTGCATCCTATCGCCCCATTTCCTGATCAATTTGGACTTAACAATTCTAGCTAAAATATTAGCAAATCGCCTAAATTGTTTTATAGCACAAATTATCCACTCCGACCAGGCTGGATTTATTCCAGGCCATATGGCGAGCGACAATGTGTGTAAAATTATTAACATCCTATGGGGCTCTACTAAACAGCCCATGCCCACCTTGTTGCTGGCCATTGATGCAGAAAGGCCTTTGATATGGTCCACTGGCCTTTTTTATTTCAGACCTTGGAGACTATGAACTGTGGCGGACTCTTCCTTCACTGGCTACGCGCCCTTTATACCTCCCCCATGGCCTGTCTAAAAATAAATGGAGGCTATTCTGATCCCTTTTTGGTACAATGGGGCACTAGACAGGGCTTGCCCCCTCTCACCGCTACTCTTCGCCATATTTCTGGAGCCCCTAGCTATCCAGATAAGGAATAATTCTGGTATCCACGGATATACTTTAGGACAACACACTTATAAATGTCTATGTTGCCAACGATATTATGCTCACTGTCAGTGAACCCAATTTGTCCTTAACGGAGATTGAATCTGAGTTTGCTCAGTTCAGCGCAGTCTCTGGTTTCAAAATTAACTGGGACAAATCTGAAATCCTCAACATTTCCCTGCCCGCCCCAGATGGAGACTGAGCTGAAGCTCTGTCATCCTTTCAAATGGGCCCCCACTAAACTCAAATATCTGGGAGTCAACATAGGCAAACAAATAACCAATCTCTATCAATTTAATTATGTCCCTCTACTTCAAAATATTGATAGTGACCTTAGTAAATGGGAACGACTTCACTATCTTGGCTCAGCTGGCTGTCTACTCTCAAAATGAACGTTTTACCTAGATTCTTATATCTATTCCAGAACCTGCCCATAGCCATATCCAACCTTACATTCAAAATTTGGCAACAGAAATTCCTCTGATTTCTTTGGAGGCACCACCCACCTAGGGGAGCTCGAACAGTACTATTCAAGCCAAGGAACATGGGGGAATAGGCTTACCACATTTAGGGTGGTATTACGCAGCTGCCCAACTAAGGCTGATAATAGACTGGCACAGGATCTCTGACACGAAACAATGGGTTCAGATGGAACAAGCATGGCTCTTAGATATGCCTTTGCAAGCGACACCAAGGCAACCGCGTTCGACGTGGAGGCCATGCTCAGATATGGCGCCAACAACTCGGCACACGCTGAATGTCTGGTCTATTTGGAAGGACTGATTAGTAGGCAAAGTGTCCTATTTTTCACAGACGGCACTGTTCCATAATATTACATTCCAACTCTGCCTTCCCATATCTGCTTTCCCACACTGGAAAGCGCTCAGGTATCACCCAGATCTCTCATCTTATCTCCCAGGGCTCAATTATACCATTTACAGTTCTATGCTCTAAGTATAACTTATCTAACACTGACTTTCTCTCCTACCTGCAAATTAGCCACTTATATCTCACAAGCAAAGAGAAGAGGCCTCTTGGCAAACCGAGCAATCTCTCTTTGAAGGCTACTGCTAGGCACATCCGTCCAGCGGCCTGGTCTTTAAAATCTATAAGATGCTAAACTCTCGACTACCAAATCAACCCCATCATCTACAGGCCTGGGATCAGGACCTTGATTGCTGCCTTTCTGCAGATGACTGGTCCCGGATCTTCACCAGAATTTCCCATGGCTCGATTTCCACCTGGATTATGGAAACGAACTATAAACTGCTTTACCCAGTAGCATTTAACACCACTTCGATTACATAAATTTTGTGCAGCAATGTTGGTGGAAGTGTTCACAACCAAGATCCTATCTTCACATGTGGTGGGACTGTTCTCTCATTCGACCAGTCTGGAAAGCCGTTGCTGACACTCTTCAGAAAGTTCTGCATACCCCATGCATGCTGACAATTAAAATGGCGCTTCTCAATTTACCAGATGACACCTCTTCTCCACCAGTGCAAACTCTCATTTACCAGTTTTGCACAGCCACAAAGATGGAAATTGCCAAGCTAGGGAAAGACACAGCACCACCTACTCTAGCCATGATCCTTTGCCGCTTGGATCGAATCTGTACACTGTATCGGCAAACTGCCCTCAACTACCACAAACTCCACCAATATGACATCGTCTGGGAACCTTATTGGACTTGGAGACAACTCTGCCCTTCACTGATGATGCTTCCTTGATGATGAGTATAGATAAAGACTGTTGAATGTATGATGTAATCTATGACAATTATTCAAAACAACATCATATTATACCCATCAGTACCAACAGGCTACGGCAAATACTGATGGTATAATATGATGTTGTTTTGAATAATAAATTAAAATTCTTGATGACGAGTGACATTATTATTTCCCTTGTAAAGAAGATGCCACCAAATTCACAGTTTTTATAAATTCTAGCGACATATGAACAGGGAGGAAGAGGGGGGATGTGATGTATTGTATTGTAATGTACTATAAGGAATAATTACTTACTTTGTTGTTCATTCTTGTACTAATGAATACTTGTTTACGACAATAAAAATTGTTGTTAAAAAAATAAAATGAAGAGAAAATCCCTTGTGTGTTGGGGAAGACTATAGTGATAAGAACATAAGAACATAAGAAAATGCCATACTGGGTCAGACCAAGGGTCCATCAAGCCCAGCATCCTGTTTCCAACAGTGGCCAATCCAGGCCATAAGAACCTGGCAAGTACCCAAAAACTAAGTCTATTCCATGTAACCATTGCTAATGGCAGTGGCTATTCTCTAAGTGAACTTAATAGCAGGTAATGGACTTCTCCTCCAAGAACTTATCCAATCCTTTTTAAACACAGCTATACTAACTGCACTAACCACATTCTCTGGCACAAATTCCAGAGTTTAATTGTGCGTTGAGTAAAAAAGAACTTTCTCTGATTAGTTTTAAATGTGCCACATGCTAACTTCATGGAGTGCCCCCTAGTCTTTCTATTATCCGAAAGAGTAAATAACAGATTCACATCTACCCGTTCTAGACCTCTCATGATTTTAAACAAACCTCTATCATATCCCCCCTCAGTCGTCTCTTCTCCAAGCTGAAAAGTCCTAACCTCTTTAGTCTTTCCTCATAGGGGAGTTGTTCCATTCCCCTTATCATTTTGGTAGCCCTTCTCTGTACCTTCTCCATCGCAATTATATCTTTTTTGAGATGCGGCGACCAGAATTGTACACAGTATTCAAGGTGCGGTCTCACCATGGAGCAATACAGAGGCATTATGACATTTCCATTTTATTCACCATTCCTTTTCTAATAATTCCCAACATTCTGTTTGCTTTTTTGACTGCCGCAGCACACTGCACCAACGATTTCAATGTGTTATCCACTATGACACCTAGATCTCTTTCTTGGGTTGTAGCACCTAATATGGAACCCAACATTGTGTAATTATATCATGGGTTATTTTTCCCTATATGCATCACCTTGCACTTATCCACATTAAATTTCATCTGCCATTTGGATGCCCAATTTTCCAGTCTCAGAAGGTCTTCCTGCAATTTATCACAATCTGCTTGTGATTTAACTACTCTGAACAATTTTGTGTCATCTGCAAATTTGATTATCTCACTCGTCGTATTTCTTTCCAGATCATTTATAAATATATTGAACAGTAAGGGTCCCAATACAGATCCCTGAGGCACTCCACTGTCCACTCCCTTCCACTGAGAAAATTGCCCATTAATCCTACTCTCTGTTTCCTGTCTTATAGCCAGTTTGCAATCCACGAAAGGACATCGCCACCTATCCCATGACTTTTTACTTTTCCTAGAAGCCTCTCATGAGGAACTTTGTCAAACGCCTTCTGAAAATCCAAGTATACTATATCTACCGGTTTCACCTTTATCCACATGTTTATTAACTCCTTCAAAAAGTAAAGCAGATTTGTGAGGCAAGACTTGCCTTGGGTAAAGCCATGCTGGCTTTGTTCCATTAAACCATGTCTTTCTATATGTTCTGTGATTTTGATATTTAGAATAATTTCCACTATTTTTCCTGGCACTGAAGTCAGGCTAACCAGTCTGTAATTTTCCGGATCGCCCCTGGAGCCCTTTTTAAATATTGGGGTTACATTTGCTATCCTCCAGTCTTCAGGTACAATGGATGATTTAATGATGTTACAAATTTTTACTAATAGGTCTGAAATTTCATTTTTAGTTCCTTCAAGAACTCTGGGGTGTATACCATCCGGTCCAGGTGATTTACTACTCTTCAGTTTGTCAATCAGGCCTACCACATCTTCTAGGTTCACCGTGATTTGATTCAGTCCATCTGAATCATTACCCATGAAAACCTTCTCCATTACGGGTACCCTCCCCAACATCCTCTTCAGTAAACACCGAAGCAAAGAAATCCTTTAATCTTTCGCGATGGCCTTATCTTCTCTAAGTGCCCCTTTAAACCCTCGATCATCTAACGGTCCAACTGACTCCCTCACAGTGTTTCTGCTTCGGATATATTTTAAAAAGTTTTTACTGTGAGTTTTTGCCTCTACAGCCAACTTCTTTTCAAATTCTCTCTTAGCCTGTCTTATCAATGTCTTACATTTAACTTGCCAATGTTTTATGCTTTATCCTATTTTCTTCTGTTGATCCTTCTTCCAATTTTTGAAATGAAGATCTTTTGGCTAAAATAGCTTCTTTCACCTCCCCTTTTAACCATGCCTGTATCGTTTTGCCTTCTTTCCACCTTCTTAATGTGTGGAATACATCTGGACTGTGCTTCTAGAATGGAATTTTTTAACAATGACCATGCATCTTGGACATTTTTTACTTTGTAGCTGCCTCCTTTCAGTTTTTTTCTAACAATTTTCTCATTTTATCAAAGTTTCCCTTTGAAAGTTTAGCACGAGAGCCTTGGATTTGCACACTGTCTTCCTTTTCCAGTCATTAAATCAAATTTGATCATATTATGATCACTATTGCCAAGCGGGCCCCACACCGTTACCTCTCTCACCAAGTCCTGTGCTCCACTGAGAATTAGATCTAAAATTGCTCCCCTCTCTCGTCTGTTCCAGAACCAATTGCTCCATAAAGCTATCATTTATTCCATCCAGGAACGTTATCTCTCTAGTGTGACCCGATGATACATTTACCCAGTCTATATTGGGGTAATTGAAGTCTCCCATTATTACTGCACTACCAATTTGGTTAGCTTCCCTAATTTCTCTTAGCATTTCGCTGTCCATGTCACCATCTTGACCAGGTGGACTGTAGTATACCCCTATCACTGTAGTCTTCCCCGACACACAAGGGATTTCTACCCATAAAGATTCAATTTTGTATTTAGTCTCATGCAGGATGTTTATCCTGTTGGACTCTATGCCATCCCAGACATAAAGCGCCACACCTCCTCCCGAGTGCTCCTCTCTGTCATTGCGATAGCCTGGTATAGCACTGTCCCATTGGTTATCCTCTTTCCACCATGTCTCTGAGATATACTACCGTCCACTTGGTCAAGATGAAATGCTAAGAGAAATTAGGGAAGCTAACCAAATTGGGAGTGCGGTAATAATGGGAGATTTCAATTACCCCAATATTGACTGGGTAAATGTATCATTGGGGCATGCTAGAGAGATAAAGTTCCTGGATGGAATAAATGACAGCTTTATGGAGCAATTGGTTCAGGTACCGACAAGAGAAGGAGCAATTTTAGATCTAATTCTCAGTGGAGCATAGGATCAAATCCTATGTCATAATGCATTTAAACTAGATGCTGGGGGTGACAGTAAGAAATTAGAATGTCACCCCCAAACACAAAGGGAAAGGAAAAGGGTGAAGTGGATAACAAAACTCAACTAAATAAGTCACAAAAGGAGTCCAGGAAAAGCAGTTACCTGAACGAGAAAAGCTGGAAAGCTATGAGCACAAATGCTCGTAGTTTGGGCAATAAATCCCAGATCTGCAAGCCCTAATGGTGGAGGCGGACTTGGAAGTTGTTGCTGTCATGGAGACGTGGTTCACGGAATCTCTTGATTGGGATAAGGCAATACCGGGCTATAACTTGTTAAGGAAGGACAGAGAGGACAGGAAAGGGGGAGGAGTGGCTCTTTATGTCAGAAACAATATCCAAGCATCTGAGCTGCAAGGAAGATGGGGCAAAGAAGAAGCACTATGGGCCGACCTAAAAAAAGATGATGGGGCATCCATTTTTATTGGCATGGTTTACAGACCTCCAAACCAAAAGGAAGAGCTTGACAGAGATCTGGTTGAAGACATCCAAAAGATGGGAAAGAAGGGAGAAGTGATGATTGTTGGAGACTTTAATCTGCCGGATGTAGACTGGAGAATCCCTTCTGCAGAATCTAACAATAGTAGAGAGAGAGTGGATGCCCTGCAAGGGGTTCTGTTCAAACAAATGGTAATAGAACCCACGAGGGAGGGAGCTATACTCGATTTAGTGCTCACTAATGGAGATAATGTCTCTAATGTCCAGGTGGGTGCCCACCTCAGCACCAGTTATCATCAAACGGTATGGTTTCATATCACAAATAGGATACGGAGAAGAAGCACGAAGACCCGAGTTTTGCAGTTCAAAAACACAGACTGATGAAATGGAGAAGTA
Source organism: Rhinatrema bivittatum (assembly GCF_901001135.1). NCBI lineage: Eukaryota > Metazoa > Chordata > Amphibia > Gymnophiona > Rhinatrematidae > Rhinatrema > Rhinatrema bivittatum. Next base: position 18,896,218 of record NC_042619.1, read on the forward strand.
CCTGGAGGAAGAACTAGAAGGCTGGGAGAACAAGGGAGATGTGGAATAACAATGGACCAAACTAAAAGGAGCAATTACCAAGGCAACTAATCAATATGTTAGGTTTCATTTTTCTTTTGTTTTTCTATCTGGCTCTCAAAGGAGGTGGCTGACAAAAGCTAAAAGAACTGCGTTCAAGAAATATAAAGGATCCCAAAGGGAGGAACACAAAGAAGAATATCTGGTGGAACTGAGGGAGACGAAGAAAGTAATCAAGACGGCAAAAAGTCAAGCGGAAGAAAGGATTGCCAAAGAGGTAAAGCGAGGTGAAAAAACATTTTTCAGATACATCAGAGAAAGGAGAAAAGTTCAAAGTGGTATAGTGAAATTGAAAGGTGAAAAGGATCAATGGGTGGAAAGAGACGAAGAAATGGCATAAATATTAAACGAATACTTCAGTTCGGTGTTCACTAAAGAGGACCCTGGAGAAGGACCATCGCTAGTTAACAAGAAACTGGAGGGGAGTGGAGTAGATGTAACTCCATTTACAGTAGAGAATGTATGGGAAGAGCTGGGGAAACTGAAAGTGGATAAAGCCATGGGGCCTGATGAGGTTCATCCCAGGATACTGAGGGAGCTCAAAGATGTGCGGGCGGGTCCGCTGTGTGACCTGTTCAATAGATCCCTAGAAACAGGAGTGGATGTGAGTGATTGGAGAAGAGCGGTGGTGGTCCTGCTTCACAAGAGTGGGAGCAGAGAGGAGGCTGGAAACTACAGGCTGGTTAGCCTCACCTCGGTGGTAGGAAACATAATGGAGTCGCTGCTGAAAGAAAGAATAGTGAACTATCTACAGTCAGAATTGCTGGACCAAAGGCAGCATGGATTCACCAAAGGAAGGTCCTGTCAGACAAATCTGATAGACTTTTTTGTCTGGGTGACTAGGGAATTAGATCGAGGAACAGCGCTCGATGTCATCTACTTGGATTTCAGCAAAGCTTTTGATACGGTACCGCACAGGAGGCTTGTGAATAAAATGAGAAGCTTAGGAATGAGTGCCGAGGTGGTGGCCTGGATTGCAAACTGGTTGACGGACAGAAGACAGTGTGTAATGGTAAATGGAACTTACTCTGAAGAGAGAGTGGTGTTAAGAGGAGTGCTGCAAGGATCAGTGTTGGGACCGGTCCTGTTCAATATCTTTGTGAGCGACATTGCGGACGGGATAGAAGGTAAGGTTTGTCTTTTTGCGGATGACACTAAGATCTGCAACAGAGTGGACACGCTGGAAGAAGTGGAGAGAATGAGCCGGAATTTAAGGAAGCTGAAAGAGTGGTTGAAGATATGGCAGCTGAGATTAAATGCCAAGAAGTGCAGAGTCATGAATATGGGGGGTGAAGGGCTGATGTGCACAGAGCAGGAGAGAGATCTTGGGGTGATTGTGTCTAACGATCTAAAGTCGGCGAAACAATGTGACAAGGCGATAGCTAAAGCCAGAAGAATGCTGGGCTGTATAGAGAGAGGAATATCTAGTAAGAGAAAGGAAGTGATGATCCCCTTGTACAGGGCCTTGGTGAGGCCTCACCTGGAGTACTGTGTTCAGTTCTGGAGACCGCATCTCCAAAGGGACAAAGACAGGATGGAAGCGGTCCAGAGAAGGGCGACCAAAAAGGTGGATGGTCTATATAAAATGACTTATGAGAAGATTGAAGAACCTAAATATGTACATCCTGGAGGAGAGGAGGAGCCAGGGTAATATGATACAGACGTTCAGATATTTGAAAGGTTTTAATGATCCATGGTCAAAACAAATCTTTTACGTTGGGAAAAAAATCAGCAGAACTAGGGGCCACGATTTGAAGCTCCAGGGAGGAAGACTCGGAACCAATGTCAGGAAGTATTTCTTCACGGAAAGGGTGATGGATGCCTGGAATGCTCTTCCGGAGGAAGTGGTGAAGACCAGAACTGTGAAGGACTTCAAAGGGGCGTGGGATAAACACTGTGGATCCATAAAGGCTAGAAGATGGGAATGAAGAGAAGAGCCGTGGGAGGTGGATTCTGGAGTGGAGGTTAGTGCCTGGTGATTACTACTCTTACTCAATAAGCCTTTGCACGGTTAATGCAACTCCAACATTGCTCTCTGCTTCAACAGCAAGGGGAAATGTGGAAAAGAGGATTTGCATTCAGATAATTACCAACAGGGACTGAACTTCACAATCTGGTTAAACAAATAAGCGTGGGGGTAGCTTGCTTATTACAGCGGTTACTACCCTAAACCAATTAAGCCTGATACATCACTTTGAATGCATAAACAGTTTTTCTCTCTGCTTCTATGACAGGGGGAAATGTGGAAAAGAGGATTTGCTTTCAGACAACAACCAACAAGGCAATGATCTGTGCAGTCGGGGTAAATAAGCTTTGGGGTAACTTGCTTGATACAGCAGTTACTACCCTTAACCATTAAGCCAGGGGTCAGGAACCTTTTTGGCTGAGAGAGCCATAAACGCCACATATTTTAAAATGTAATTCCATGAGAGCCATACAATATGTTTAAAATTAAATACAAGTAAATGTGTGCATTTTGGGGTAGATTTTCAGAGCCCTGCTCGCCTAAATCCGCCCAAAACCGGGCGGATTTACGCGAGCAGGGCCCTGCGCGCCGGTGAGCCTATTTTACATAGGCTCACCGGCGCGCGCACAACCCCGGGACTCGCGTAAGTCCCGGGGTTTTCGGAGTGGGCGTGTCGGGAGGCGTGTCGGGGGGCGGGGCCGGATTGCGCGGCGTTTCGGGGGCGTGCCGGCAGCGTTTTGGGGGCGGGTACGGGGGCGTGGCTACGCCCCGGGGCGGTCCGGGGGCGTGGCCTCGCCCTCCGTACCCGCCCCCAGGTCGCGGCCCGGCGCGCAGGGGTCCCGCTCGCGCGCGGGGATTTACGCCTCCCTCTGGGAGGCGTAAATCCCCCGACAAAGGTAGGATCGGGGTTTAGACAGGGCCGGGCGGGTGGGTTAGGTAGGGGAAGGGAGGGGAAGGTGAGAGGAGGGCAAAGGAAAGTTCCCTTCTAGGCCGCTCCGATTTCGGAGCGGCCTAGGAGGGAACGGGGGTAGGCTGCGCGGCTCGGCGCGCGCAGGCTATACGAAATCGATAGCCTTGCACGCGCCGATCCAGGATTTTAGCCGATACGCGCGACTATGCGCGTATCTACTAAAATCCAGCGTACTTTTGTTTGCGCCTGGAGCGCAAACAAAAGTAGGCTGTTCGCGCTCGTTTGAAAATCTACCCCTTTATGTAAGATCACACTTTTAAAGTACAATAAGTCTCTGAAAATATTACACCAGGCCTTAAGACACCAATACATCTCCTATTAGGAAAACGGACCAAGTCAGGCTGCTATAGAGTCCTACACAGAAACTACACGCCAGCAGAAAACCTCACCTGAATCACGTGCTGTCCCTCACCTAACATAGAATAAAGAGACCAAAACGCATAACAAGAAGCATGCAGACAAAAACTGAATTGGAAACTGCAACAAGCCAGAGTCTCTGTATGCAGTGTAACAAAGGAAAAAAGAAACATCACACATCCTTATAAAACAAATCAAGAAATATAAAATCATCAGCAGTAAAACTGTACTAACAAAAAGAACATATTTCGAAACAGCTGATGAGTGGAATATCCAATAATTAAAAACTCATATAAAACATTTCCAGATACCAACAAAATATTTCAAAATAGCAGACACAAAGATCCAGTAATGAAAAATAATAAGGATACAAAAATTTTTTTGCTCTGCATACCTGGGAATGTTTGATATCCAGGTGTCCTGAGATTGTTCTGAATTAGCAGGAGGTGGGGTGGTTTGCTTGGAACTTTCTCCTCTCTCAGTCACATACCAGCGCTCTCTCTCACACTGGCTCTCAATGACACACCTATACACACATGCTCTCAGTCACTCACATATACAAATGTTTTTTCTCTCTCACTTATATAGGCTCTTAATTACACATTTACACACATGCTGTCTATCTTTTCACGCTTACACACACACAGGCTTTCAATCACATAAATACATGCTGTCTTTTTCTCTCACACACAGACTCTCATTCACATGCTTACAAACATGTCCTCTCTTTCTCTCATTTACACACAGGCTCTCAATCACATACTCACATGCTCCCTCACCTAAATCAGCTCTCAATCACACACATACACACATGGTCTCTCTCTCTCATTTAAACACAGGCTCTCAATCACATACTCACATGCTCCCTCACCTAAATCAGCTCTCAATCACACAGACACACATGGTCTCTCTCTCTCATTTAAACACAGGCTCTCAATCACATACTCACATGCTCCATCACCTAAACCAGCTGTCAATCAGACACAGACACACATGATCTCTCTCTTACTTATACACACAGGCTCTTAATCATACATACACATGATCTCTCTCACACACAAAGGATCTCAATCATACACACATACTCTTTCAAACAAACAGGTTTTCAATTACAAACTTACACATACAGGTTCCCAATGGTAAACTTACATTCATGCTCTCTCTCTCACAGGCAGGATCTCAATCACAGACATACTCTCTTTCACATATACAGGCTCTCAATCATTCACATACATGCAATCTCTCACTCACACACACAGGATCTCAAACACACATGCTTGCTCGCTCATTCATTCACTCTCTCTCTCCCCCTTCCCCCCCCCCCCCGGGAACTCGCGGCAGCAGCAGCCACCTCCCAACACTAACCTCCTTCATTTTCAGCCCTCGCGGAGGCGAAGGCGGAGTCCCATCGGCCGTGGTTGAAGATTTTCATTTTCCTCCGAGCCGCGCTGCAGTCTTCTTCCCGTCGGACACTAGCGTGCCTGCGCGGGTCTTCCCGCGCAGGCACCCGATGCTCTCCACTTCCTCTTCCGGGCCGCGGGAAGAAGAGAGCACCGGCGTGCTCTCTTCTTCCCGCGGCCCGGAAGAGGAAGTGGAGAGCATCGGGTGCCTGCGCGGGAAGACCCGCGCAGGCACCCGATGACTCCAGCGCTGGCACCCGGCTGACACCCGATGACTCCCGTGCAGGCACCCGGATGACTCCAGTCGGCGTGCTCTCTTCTCCTCCCCCCCGCGGCCCGGAAGAGGAAGTGGTGAGCATCGGGTGCCTGCGCGGAAGAAGAGACCACGCTAGTGTGGTCTCTTCTTCCCGCGCAGGCACCCGATGCTCTCCACTTCCTCTTCCGGGCCGCGGGGGGGGGGGGGGGGGGTGGGGGGGAGAAGAGAGCACGCCGGTGCCGCTGACTCCAGCTGTCCTGCCGCGTTCCGCCCGGGCTGACAGCATTTTAAGCCCGGGCAGCGGAGGACCGGGGAGCAGCTGGGTCAGCGGGGAACCGCGAAGTATGGCGACACTTGTCTGCGAGCCAGATGCAGCCCTCAAAAGAGCCATATCTGGCTCGCGAGCCATGGGTTCCCGACCCCTGCATTAAGCCTTATGCTCACCTTTGATGCAGCTCCAAAATTACTCTCTGCATCAATGACAGGGGAGGGCAGAAAATTTGAATCAAACAGTTACCGACAAGGGCCCTGAACTTGGTGGTCGGTGAAACAGATAAGTATGGGAAAATAAGTGTGGGAGCTTGCTGGGCAGACTGGATGGCCCGATTGGTCTTTTTCTGCCATCATTTCTATGTGAGAGAGGTAATGGTGGTTGGGCCGCTTGGCAATAGTCATCAAAATATGATCAAATTTGAATTAATGACTGGAAGGGGGGGCAGTAAGCAAATCCATGGCTCTCGTGCTAAACTTTCAAAAGGCAAACTTTCATAAAATAAGAAAAATAGTTAGAAAAAAACTATAAGGAGTAGCTACAAAGGTAAAAAGTGTGCAAGAGGCGTGGTCATTGTTAAAAAATCAAATCATTAAAAAGAATGTGCAGAAGGAATTCAATGTCCACACATGATTCAGATAAAGAGAGAATATTTATTTCAAAATGGCAACTCCACAGTATTATTATAACAGGAATCAGTACAAAGCGGGTCCCCTGACACGGATCCGTGTTTCGCCACGAGGCTGCGTCGGGAGAGACAGACAGAACTTTAATTTTTCTGGAAGGTAAAACAAGAAATACATTACAAAACAGCGAATCAAGGAGGTGGACAACAAAAAGGAATGGTAATGGCATTTTTAAGATTATCAAGTGTTAAAAACATATCACAGTTCAAAACAAACTAGCAAATTTTGACAGCCAATCAGGAGGTTCTAGCAGTCAGACAGGACAAACATTAATGCAGTAAGAACTAGCAGAAAAAACAGTAAAATAAAAGCGAAACTAAAGGTAGGAGTGGAAACCGAAACAAAAACTATACTTTAAACGGGAAGTGACAACATGTTTCAAATTGATAAGAAAACATAATAAACCGTAATGAAACATATCTGTATACAGTTCAACATACAGCGACACTGGGAGTGCAATACTAACATGTATCTAGTGGCCATTTAAATTTAACAAATTGGTGCGAAAATTTCAGCAGCCAATCAAAATGGAGTTCTATGAGTTGGACGTGAGGGAGCGCTAAAGCAGTGAAACGAAGGCAAAGTGAAAGCAAAACTGGCCTAAAAAGAAAACTCATTAGATTGGCGCCATACAGAATATAAAAGAGACCAAACAGGATTAGAAATGTGAGTAAGTTGATACACTGCATCGATAAGGGGACTATCATACTGTCATAGACACGCAATTAAACGCAGCATATTTCATATAAAAAAAAACAATAACGGTACGAGTTGTATTAAGATCCTAAATGGGAAACTCAAGTGAAAAAAGTAAAACCGGTGTGTATGTTGGACTAGAAATTTTTAACATTCAGCAACCAATCAAAAAAGACAGGGCAAAAATAATAAAAACAAAAGAAAAACTAAACTAAGTGGGAGGACAACAGCTGGGAAATAGGAAGACATAAATAAAAAAAAATATAGAAGTGTCTGCATGCCTGGGGGAAAGGACTGGATCTACAAAAATGATGAAAGAAAAAAGTCAGTTTTCCCACCAGTTAGCCGAGACCTCCACTTCTCCCACGTAACCAGAATTAGCTGAGTAAAGGGGGATAAGCCTGAGGCATCCAATCTCCCCCTCTGCGAGGCCCTAATATATAAATATAATATATATATATATATTCCTAATATATATGAAGTACACAAGTTTTTATGCAATATGTTAATCATTACCTGTTTGTCCACAGTAATACCTTGTTCAGTTCTATTGTTTATAAACTGTATAAACAGTTTATAAACAATACAGTTTATAAACAGTTTATAAACAATACAGTTTATAAACAATACAGTTACAAACTATTGTTTGTAACTGTATTGAACAGTTCTAATAAGTTACATGGTTCTACTGTTTATTAACTATAATAAGTTGTTAACCTGTAAACCAGAGTGAAGGCAGCTAGCTATACTTCGGTATATAAAAGCTATTAAATAAATAAATAAATAAAATAAATAAAGGTGGATCTCCTGCTCCCTCTGATATTATTCTAACCCAGGGCTTCGGGGTTCCCCTGCAATGCCACTGGATAAGTGCACTTAACTGGGAGGTGCTGTAAGACTATGCCAAGTTGGGTACCTGTAATCCACCCTATCCTGATATTGCGTATCTATCCTGGTATAGCGGGCTACTCTAGGTTGTCTACGCCACCATATAAACCAAGATAGTTTACGCTGCCACTGAAATAATAGCGTGTCTGGTATAGAGACTGGTAGGGTCTGAAATAAATAACATAGATGGGGTAAAATATTCATTTTGACTGAGGCAATCCTTCCGAACCAGGAAAAATCCTCGCGATCCCAATGATCCAGATCTTTGCCAATAGCGGAGGAGTGAGGAGCGGACTAATAATTTGCAGTAATCAGGCACTAGTTTAACACCCAAATATTTAACTCAATTTTTTGCGATTCTAAATGGAAGGGCATGCTTGATATTGTCAAAACTATCCGTGGCCATGGATATATTAAGAAGTTCCGACTTGTCCTCATTGACTTTAAATCCAGAGACTTTGCCATAGGTTCGCATCTCTTGCAGTAAGGGCAACAGAGAGGAGGCCGGGGACTTCACTGTGAAAAGAAGGTCATCAGCAAACATAGATACTTTGTATACAGAGGCCCCCACCTGTATCCCCTGTATATCTATATGGGATCTAACTAAGGCTGCAAACGGTTCTAGGGACAGAGCAAACAGTAAAGGCAATAATGGGCATCCCTGGCATGTGCCCCACTTCACCTGAAAAGGCTGGGTATATTCCCCATTAATTTTTAAACTTCCCCTGGGATTCTCATATAGGTGTTGGATTTATCTAATAAAGTTGGGCCCCAAATTGTATTTCTTAAGGACTTTAAAGAGAAAGGGCCAATGTACTCTGTCAAATGCCTTTTCAGCATCTACCCCCTAATAGTACCATAGGTATGTTCTCTTGTTGAACCCTCCAGATGAGTTCCAGCACACGGCACACATTGTCAGAATCCAGGTGGCCGGGGACAAACCCTGATTGATCTTTGTTGATTAATAGGGGAGCCACTTTTCCCAATCTGGTAGCCAGTATCTTGGCCAAGAGCTTCAGATCAATATTGATCAGAGATATGGGCCGGTATGAGTCGCACAAGGAAGGATCTCTCCCACCCTTTGCCAAGACAGTGCTACCAGCTAGGTTTGCCTCTGGGGAAATGGTGCCCTCATGCTGCAAGGCATTAAAAGTCCTAAGCAGTGGAGGGATCACCTCGGCCTGAAAGATTTTATAAAATTTAGCTGTGATACCATCTAGGCCAGGAGACTTCCCCAGCTTCAAACCTTGAATGGCCTGATAGAGTTCAGCTTGGGTTATCTCAGCGTTCATGAACTCGCACGCCTCTCCTGACAAGGAGGGCAGCTCCATCCTTTGTAAATAATCGTCGATGATGGAGTCATTCTCCAGGTCATCTGAGGTATAAAGCTCCTCGTAAAAATGGGTAAAATGCATACGAATCTCACTAGCCTCGTATAACATCGACCCTTTGGAATCCCTGATTTTGGTAATATGTGATTGAGCTACTCTCTCCTTAAGCTTTCTTGCTAGTAAATGTCCTGCTTTGTTGCCCCATTCATAATATTTCTGCCGCAGCAGATCTAGTTGGAATGTGATTTTCTCTAAGTCCAGAGCCTGCAGCTCTCTCTTAGCAGCTTGCAGAAGCTCTAGTATGTTAGGATCCAGAGACCTCTTATGATTTAGTGATAGTTTAGCAATCGTCTCCATAACGCTTAAACGTTTGGCATTCCTCTCCTTTTTGAGGAAGCTTGCCCGTGCTATTAATTTTCCCCTAACTACAGCTTTCAGACAGTCCCATACTGTGCCAGATGACACATCATCAGTGCAATTCAGCCGTAAATACTCCTGGATGCCCCCTACCAAGGATTCCACAAAGGTTTTGTCATTTAATAGGCTGTCATTTAAGTGCCAGTGCTGGCTTCCCGGCGATCTGGAAGGCAACCTTATTTCCAGCCAGATCGGTGAGTGATCCGACCAGGTGATTACCCCTATGTCGGTCTTAATTACCAAATCCGCAATATCCTTATCAATTAAATACATGTCGATGCGAGAATAAGTTTGGTGGGCGTGTGAGAAAAAAGTGTAATTACGCTGAGTTGGGTTGCGCATGTGCCAGATATCTATCAGCTCCCTATCCCCAATCAAGGCTTTTAGGGCCTTTCTGTGTATTCGACTTCCCCCAGCTATGTGACTCGAGTTATCTAGGTAAGGATACCTGATAAGGTTAAAGTCACCACCAATTATTACTTTCCCCTCAGCCCAATTCTCCAACAGGCTGGAGACTCGCTCCAGAAACGGGCTTTGATCTGTATTGGGACCATACAGTGTTAGAAGAGTGAACAAAGAGTTGTCAATTAGTACTTTTAGGGCTATGTATCTTCCCTCAGGGTCCTTACAGACATCGTTAACATCTATAACAAGTGATTTGGAAAATAGGATCCCCATACTTCCTATGGACTGAGGCCAGAAATTGTTGGGGGAAAAAACGGTTCCAGAGAAGCTGTTCTGCCCTTTTTAATAAATGAGTTTCCTGGCAAAAAAATAACATTGGCCTGGCCCCTTTTCACCTCTTGAAATAAAATTTCTGCTTTGTAGGGGAGTTGAGGCCCTTAGTATTTATTGAGAGTATACGTAGCCCTGCCATTAGTTGTTATTAGAACATGTACACCCATTAAGTCTGCTGATAACCTTCCTGCAAAGCCATGCGGTGCTCCCCCTTGCTCCACTAGAAAGAATGCCCAGCTCTGTCAAGTGATAACCAAGTTACCCCTCCCCCTCCCCACCCCACATCCCCTGGTCCTCTGCCCACAACACTTTGTAGTGGGCTCTTCCCTTCAGGAGGTGTGACAACATCAAAGGTCTTGCCCCTTCGACCCGGGTCCCTCCGATCCAAGTGTAACCATAAGAAAAAAAAAACCAAACTCAGAGTATCTTTGCCCCTCTCAGGCAATGGGACAGGGAGCCGGTCTTGGCGTAACATTGACAAAAACTTCTTGCTATTGCTCTAAAGGGCTGCGCCTATTTTCGTGGCCTCATTGGCATCCTGGAGATTCAAGCAGGGTGTTCCGTAATCTGAAGTGTTCCGCTGGGGTGCGCCTCAGACGCTTGCCTCCTTTCTCGACCCTTTGCCACCGTGGTGTATCGCTCCGGAGTTTAGCTGGTGCTCGAGGATCAGGATTATTTCTTGACCCTGCAACAGACGTGCCAGCAGCCTATAGGATCTCTGCCGCTTCCTCCGCAATTACAAACCCGCGATGTTATTCCTGCGGCGGTAAAGCTCAGACCAAACAGAAAGAGCCAGCGATATTTAACGTTATTAGACCTCAGGGCTGTGGTGACTTCGCCGAAGCCTCTTCCATCTGCGGATAGTTGTCGGTGCTAGGTCCTGAAAGATTTCCACTTTATGATTCCCCCCACTGTATTGAACCCAGCTTCCTGGCTTTGTAGGCACTCTCTTCTTTCTGGGCGAAGCAATGGAAACATGCGATAATGTCCCTCGGTCTCTCCGAGCGTATGGCCCCCAAAGAGCGATGGGCACGTTCTATTTTGATTATTGCCGCCTCCGCCGGAGCATTCTCTGTGTTAAGAATTTGGGAACATATATCGCTGACCACCTGTTTGCAATCACTAAGTTCCTGAGACTCAGGTAGTCCCTGAAACCTGAGATTCCCTCTCCTAGATCTGTTCTCAAGATCCTCGATCCGGTTTAGGAGATCATCATTTGCTGTTTGCAACTTATCTTGCACTAGCTTGCAGCAGCTCCCCGAACCATTTTACAAAGTCTGAGCGGCTGGGCTGCGATTCCCCCTGTCCCCACTGTGCTGGGCTTGCTCACCTCTGGAGCTGCATGTGCGGCCTGCACATCGCCATCTGAGCCTGCCTCCATTTGCGCTGCGGCTGCAGCAAAGGAGAAGGGTTGCAGGTCCGATTTTTTTTTTTTTCTTCTGTGCTGCCATCCTGGTACTCCAGCAGCCTGCCGCTCTGATTTTTTCTGGGATTCGCTGCGGGAAGAGCTTTGATGGGGGCCGATGCTGTCAGATCGGATGAGGAGCTCCCGGATTAGGCAGCCATTCACAGCGGTGATGTCACTTCCTCCTCGGGGCAATTTTAAAACTGTTTGCCTGGGTTCAAAATCCACGAGTACTTTTTACCTACACACTTAGAATCTAATTTTCAAGGAGAAGGTACGTGCCCGCTTTCCTTCTGTGTAGGTAAAATTTCTATGAAAAATAATGTACGCAGATCTGAAAATACCATCTACGTACAATATTTCCGACTCCCCGTCTAAAACCCCTCCCCTCAATCCGGCTAAAAGTATTTCTGCTATGGAACCTTGTCCATGCTTTTAGCCGGATAGAGTGGGGGCATTTTATCTCTCTGGGGGATAGGGAAATACAACACCTGAATGAAATCCACTTTGAAGAGCCTGAAAGGCGGAATATTGAATCAAATAAATAAACAGACCAAGTCGATGGCTTGAAAAAACTGTCCTTCCCAATTCTGAAGTGTCCAAGGTCAGCCCTGCCACTCAGCGACAATGCTACACGCTGTGGCGCAGGAAACCCAACTCCAGGCGTTGTGAGAAAATGATAGGCCAGGACTTCTGTGGACGGAGGAGACCCCTCCCCCCCCCCCCCCCAGGCATGCTTACAACCTCTCTGAAGGATTCAGCATTGGCCACTGATCCGCTTAGATAATCTTTTCATTTGTTTATGTCTCTATATTTAATCAATCTTCCATGCCGTAAAATCAAATCTGTGTTTTCAATACGGATTACTGTGCACATTCATGAATCATAAAACAGACGATGGCAAACGTAACACAATGAAATGGCCGTAGATGGGCTGTATGTGGTGCATGTGCATGTGGTACGTGCATGCAAGTATGCGGCGTGTGCACATGCATTGTGTGTGTGTGCAGGAATATAGAGGTGGAAAGGAATAAAAAAGCGGTGACAGGTCCTGCCTTTTCTGCTCATGGTATGTTTTACTTTGGAGCAATACATCACTGAACGGGTCCTGAAAAGTCCAGCAGGGCTTCAGGAGGAGGAGAAGTCGAAAAATAGCCCTCTGTTTGGAGGAGTCGTGGAAAACCAGTCCCGCTGCCAGCAGGACTGGTTCACAAGAAAGTAAAGAATGCAGGGGGCGATGGCACGATGGCGAGGTGCCCTCTGCATCGAAATACAGAGGTATGCCGTTCATTCCCAAGGCGACACTGAGAAGGGACTGTGCTCCCTTTGAGCCAGCTTCAGTCGGGAGGGGATTTGGCTGCTATTCGTGAAACAATCCCGTCCAGGATAAATAACACAAATTGAAAATGACTGATCATAAAAGTTCACCTGGCAGAGCACTGGTCCCCGGGCAGTTATTACAAGAGGGGAGTAGAAGAGCCAAATCTAAATTATTTTTTAAAAAAAAGTATTAATTATTACCTAATTATGCCTGTCTGGTATCTCGGATAACAACTCAACGCATCGTGTCACACAAAGCCATCGTGGATAATCTGTAAATGCAAAAGTGATAATGTACCCAGCTGACACCATCAGCCCAGAAATTTTCATTTTATAATTGCTGTAGTGAAAATTGTCCGTCCCCCCTTAAAAAAAAAAAAAAAGTATAGTGCATTCAAGCAAAAAAAGAGATCAATAATCAGTTTATGAATACTGGTTCATACGTAAAATATCTTAAAAACTGTATGCTCATCCACGAACTCCTCAGGATTTCAAATTCTCCTAGGAGAAGCCGGATGGTATTCGTCAGACATCGGATGGAGCCCAGCACGGAAAACTTATGCCAAAGCTCCTAGAACTGTGACTAGGCACACTGAGCATGCCCAGTATGCCACTATCCACGCGGCCACGCGAGGTCGCCCTTCAGTCTCTTCTTTTCCATGGAGCTGTTTGCCTCATGGGTTTTTGGAACTCTGCTCTTTAGTGTCTTTTATCGGTACTTTTCTATGGTGGGTCCCCCTTCCCCGTTGGTGCTTCAGGGCGGCATGGTAAGTTGTTTTGTTTTTTTTGGTTTTTTTTTGTACCTTCTTTGTGGTCGATTCTCAACTATGCCATTATCGGTATCTGCCAGTCATCAACCGCTCGCCGGCTCTTTTTCATGGTGTCATCAGGTTTTTGCCAATACCCCCAGTGCCCATGGATCATGTCTATCACGGATCCACATGAGATCTGCATCCTTTGCCTGGGGACATCGCACGACATCCGAGGGTGTCGTCTTTGAGATCAAATGATCCCCAAGGGTCTTCAGGCTCGGCTTGATAAAATGGAAAAACTCTTCGGGTCTAGAAAATCTGACCCTTTGACGCTGGCCTCGGGTGCCTCTACTCCCAAGGATGGTGTGAAACTGATGGAGCTGCTTCCCTCGGTGCCCACTTCCCTTCCAGCGCCCTCATGTGAGTGCAGGGACGGATATAGGCATTCTTCAGTGTTGTCTCACTCCAGGACCTCAGATCATCTCCATCCTCGGCGCCAGGGAAAGACTGGGCCGAGCACCATGGGAAACCTCGGAAGCTTTGACACCAATCACTATCATCACACAGTGCCGTGCTCGGGGCAGCACTGGAGTCCACCTTGCTGCCCCCAAAGTGACCCCATGGAGAGGAGGCATCAACCTCCATCGTACCTGGGAGTCCTAGGCGTTTCCCACTGACATCGGTGCCGGGTACCAAGCGGGTCTGAAGTCGAGAGGCAAGGCAGAGTCAAACGTACCAGGGGTCGAGGCCGGCAGCGGGCAGGAAGATCCAAAGCAGGCCAGAGGTCAGGGCAGGCAGCAGGCGAGGCGGAATCCAAGAACGGGCCGAGTCGAAACCAGAGAAGCAAGCCGAGGGAGCAGGAAAACATGAAGACTGAGCTGGAAGACATGGAGGCTGGAACTGAAGACACAGAGGCAGGAAGCCACGGAGGCAGGCACAGAAGACACGGAGGCTGAAACTGAAGACACGGAGGCAGGAAGGCACAGAGACAGGAGCTGAAGCAACTTGCAACTTCGAAGAGTGAGACCTGTTGCTGAGGCAAGGGTTGGGCAGCAGGAGCTGCCTTAAGTAGTGCTGGAGGCCCTGGAGAAAATCCGGGTCACTGAAGGCCTTTCCTGCTGCGGCCCCTTTAATTTGGGGGTGGAGCTGTGTGCGCCTAGCAGGAACTGAGGCTGGCGGCACGGCAATGGCATTGTCGGCTCCCTGCTGCGTTTGGAGAGAATGGCGGCCCGGGGAGCCACAAAGAAGGCCAGGACTGCTGTGAGAGGTGAGTATGGCCAGCCGAGAGACCCTGCAGCCAACTGCCATAACACCGGTGATGCCTTGCCTGCTCCTCCTCCCTCTGTCTTCGCCTCAGCAGACTTCCAGAAGGAACTGGACTGCAGGGTGCAACAGGCAGTGCTCCATGCCCTTCAGGGAATCGAGCTGCTGGCTCCGCCGGTGCCCCCGGCATCCGAACCCGCCCCTGAGATGCTAGCACTGCTGCTGGAGTGACTTGATGTCCTCTTGGGCATCCTGCCCACACAGCTGCCACCGGTGCTCAGGAGTCTTTCGATGCCCCAGTGGCCGCCGAGTCCTCCATTATGAGTCATCCCCATTATGAGTTCCTCGGAGAACTTGTTTGAGGACAAGGTGCAGAATGCTGTGGCTCAGCTGAAGGACCACCATAAGACCCTCTAGGATCACTCTGTCAGCACTTCGGATCCTCCATCCTCGGCCTGGAAGTACTCACGTTAAGGCAGCAGCAGGTCCTTTTATCACCAGAGGAAATATTATCCTCCAGCCCCGTGTGCCGTGAGGGAATTCAAGGGGCCACATTTGACAACAATGGGCTCCCAGACCTCAGCCGGCTCCCCAGCAATGCCCCATCACGGGGTTCTGGCTAGTATCGAGGCAGCATAAGCCCTGTACCCATAACCTCGAACTTGGCGCCCTGGGTCGGAGGTTGGCTACAGTCCTTCCAGGACCGATGGCCACAGATCACCTCGGACCAGTGGGTGCTGTTCATCATCCGTTGAGGGTTAAATTTCCTGAGTGTCCCAGCGGACTAACCCCACATCAGGACATTCTTTGGACATAAGAACATAAGAAATTGCCAAAATGGGTCAGACCAAAGGTCCATCAAGCCCAGCATCCTGTTTCCAACAGTGGCCAATCCAGATGACAAGTACCTGGCAAGTACCCAAAAACTAAGTCTATTCCATGTTACCGTTACTAGTAATAGCAGTGGCTATTTTCTAAGTCAACTTAATTAATAGCAGGTATTGGACTTCTCCTCCAAGAACTTATCCAATCCTTTTTTAAACCCAGCTACAGTAACTGCACTAACCACATCTTCTGGCAACAAATTCCAGAGTTTAATTGTGCATTGAGTGAAAAAGAGCTGTATATACAGTATATTGATGTTTATAGTGATAAACATTATAGTGGTGGGAAAATTTATATTGAACTGGAAATTCTGTAATCTGTCACGTTTTGGGTGCTTCCTACTGCTAAAATAAGCACTGAACACTGACAGCAAAGAGAAATTCTTTATTAGTAAGATATCGTAAGGAGTAGTATGGAATACCATTCAAGAGTAAAGTACACACATAGCTCAAGATTCTAATGCTGAGTAACAGGTTATATATGTTGCCTCCTCCAAACCTGTATCTTCTAACTGGTTAATTATCTTAATTATGCTAATAATACTGCATTCTTGTAAGATGAGCCTTAAAGCAGAAGCAAAAATTAATGCTAACCTTTCACATACAAGCTGATCTTCGGCATACTTTAGCATTTCAACAGCCTTAGCTATTTCCATTAGTCTGATCTGTTCAATCTTTTTATGCTGCCATTATCATTCTGCTTCTTTATCATCACCCACGGGTAGTCTCAATAGAGAAACCCTTGAAGCAGCCTTACATTTCCCCCTTTTGTCATATTCAGTATGACAATATTATACTCCCAGTACCACTGACCTCTACCCTGTGTCTTAGGTTGGTCACATACAGGCCCAGTCCAAGGAGCAATGGGGTGAGGTAGAACTCTTACCTGTCATAAGGGTGGAGATTCTAGGCATCTGGATGGGTCTCAAATTTAGTTAGGCCAATCTGTGGAGAGGAGGATAATAAAGAACAGGATAATTGTCAGGTGTCACTTTCAAAAAAACAAAACAAAAAAAAACCTTATTGAGAGTTTGAACATTCCCCTGTAGGCCACTACCAGACATATAGTGAATTCACTAATACATTTAAAGGACATTAATTAGACACATTCCTCCTCCCATAGCAGCCTAAAACTTAAGTAGGAACTGAACAAATTTGAGATGAAGGAAGCAGTCCAGCAGCAAGAGGGGGGCTTCCCAGTCTTTTGCATCGAGTGTCACATGTATGATTTTTTACCAGCCGGTGAGAAGTTGTAAATGTGCATGCAATGCGAAGAGCTCCTGGCTCTCAGAGAACGAGTCCGATCTCTGGAGGCTAGAGTGGCAGACCTGGAAGAGCTGTGGCAGACAGAGAGGTATATAGATGAGACCTTCAGGGACATAGTAGCCAAGTCCCAACTTCAGACTGGCAGCCCTGGTGCTGCCTTGGAGGAAGAAGGTCTCATGATTGGAAAGCATCAACCTGGTGCAGCAGGAAAGGATCCTGTAGCAAGGACCTGCTCTCCAGGTGGTCCATTGTCCTGTTGCACCGAGGACAGGACAATAGGCAGTAGGCCAATGGGCAGTAGGCCTTGGGGAGATATGTAGACAGGAATGTAGACAGGAATGTAGACAGCTGGGTGGCTGGTGGGCATGAGGATCACCTGGTAACATGCCTACCTGGTGCGAAGGTGGCGGACCTCACACGTCACCTAGATAGGATTTTAGACAGTGCTAGGGAGGAGGCGCCTGTCGTGGTACATGTGGGCACCAACGACATAGGAAAATGTGGGAGGGGAGGTTCTGGAAGCCAAATTTAGGCTCTTAGGTAGAAAGCTTAAATCCAGAACCTCCAGGGTAGTGTTTTCTGAAATGCTCCCTGTGCCACGCGCAGGTCCCCAGAGGCAGGCAGAGCTCCAGAAACGATAGTGCAAGGAAGAGGGATTCAGTTTTGTAAGGAACTGGGAAATCTTTTGGGAAGGGGGGAGTCTCTTCCGAAGGGATGGGCTCCACCTTAACCAGGGTGGAACCAGATTGCTGGTGCTAACCTTTAAAAAAGAGAGCAACTTTTAAACTAGAACAAAGGGGAAAGCCGACAGTTGCTCAGCAGTGCATGGTTCGGAGAGAGGTATCTTCAAAGGATACTAATGAGGCATTAGAATTAGGACATCCCGACAGTGAGGTTCCAATAATAAGAAAAGTAGTCCAAGTGCCTGTAATTAAAAACTCACCTGAGCTAAAAAATTCTAACTTATCCTATCAATTAAAAAGCAGAATGAATGTTAGTTGCCTTGATTGTAACGTATGCCTGGGGTGGGTGCAGAACCAACTCACCTCTGGCTAGTTGTCTGTTTTTATTTGAATGAAAATAATAAAAACCGTTACACCTTAAAAAGCAGAATGAAAATACAAACAAAAACAAACTTTGAAATGTTTGTATGCTAAAGCCAGGAGTCTAAGAAGTAAGATGGGAGAATTAGAATATATAGCAGTGAATGATGACAGACTTAATTGGCATCTCAGAGACGTGGTGGAAGGAGGACAACCAATGGGATAGTGCTATACTGGGGTACAAATTATATCGCAATGACAGAGAGAAGCACCTGGGAGGCAGTGTAGTGCTTTATATCTGGGATGGCATAGAGTCCAACAGGATAAACATCCTGCATGAGACTAAATGCACAATTTAATCTTTATGGGTAGAAATCCCTTGTGTGTTGGGGAAGACTATAGTGATAGGGGTATACTACCGTCCACCTGGTCAAGATGGTGAGACGGACAGTGAACTGCTAAGAGAAATTAGGGAAGCTAACCAAATTGGCAGTGCGGTAATAATGGGAGATTTCAATTACTCCAATATTGACTGGGTAAATGTGTCATTGGTACATGCTAGAAATATAAAGTTCCTGGATGGTATAAATGACATTTTTATGGAGTAATTGGTTCAGGAACTGACA
Source organism: Rhinatrema bivittatum (assembly GCF_901001135.1). NCBI lineage: Eukaryota > Metazoa > Chordata > Amphibia > Gymnophiona > Rhinatrematidae > Rhinatrema > Rhinatrema bivittatum. The sequence continues at coordinate 18,914,831 of NC_042619.1, forward strand.
AGAGAGGAAGCAATTTTAGATCTAATTCTCAGTGGAGCACAGGATTTGGTGAGAGAGGTAACGGTGGTGGCGCCGCTTGGGGACAGTAAGCAAATCCACAGCTCTCGTGCTAAACTTTCAAAAGGGAAACTTTGATAAAATGAGAAAAATAGTTTGAAAAAAACTGAAAGGAGCAGCTACAAAGGTAAAAAGTATACAAGAGGCGTGGTCATTGTTAAAAAAAAAATACCAGCCTAGAAGCACAGTCCAGATGTATTCCACACATTAAGAAAGGTGGAAAGAAGGCAAAACGATTACCGGCATGGTTAAAAGGGGAGGTGAAAGAAGCTATTTTAACCAAAAGATTTTCATTCAAAAATTGGAAGAAGGAGCCAACAGAAGAAAATAGGATAGTGCATAAGCGTTGGCAAGTTAAATGTAAGACATTAATAAGACAAGCTAAGAGAGGATTTGAAAAGAAGTTGGCCGTAGAGGCAAAAACTCACAGTAAAAACGTTTTAAAATATATCCGAAGCAGAAAGTCTGTGAGGGAGTTAGTTGGACCATTAGATGATCGAGGGGTTAAAGGGGCACTTAGAGAAGAGGATGTTGGGGAGGTACCCATACCGGAGAAGGTTTTCATGGGTAATGATTCAGATGGACTGAATCAAATCACGGTGAACCTAGAAGATGTGGTAGGCCTGATTGACAAACTGAAGAGTAGTAAATCACCTGGACCGGATGGTATACACCCCAGAGTTCTGAAGGAACTAAAAAATGAAATTTCAGACCTATTAGTAAACATTTGTAATCTATCACTAAAATCATCCATTGTACCTGTAGACTGGAGGATAGGTAATGTAACCCCAATATTTAAAAAGGGCTCCGGGGGCAATCTGGGAAACTACAGACCGGTTAGCCTGACTTCAGTGCCAGAAAAATAGTGGAAAATGTTCTAAATATCAAAATCACAGAACATATAGAAAGACATGGTTTAATGGAACAAAGTCAGCATGGCTTTACCCAAGGCAAGTCTTGCCTCACAAATCTGCTTCACTTTTTTGAAGGAGTTAATAAACATGTGGATAAAGGTGAACCAGTAGATGTAGTGTACTTGGATTTTCAGAAAGCGTTTGACAAAGTTCCTCTGAAAGGCTTCTAGGAAAAGTAAAAAGTCATGGGATAGGTAGCGATGTCCTTTCGTGTATTACAAACTGGCTAAAAGACAGGAAACAGAGAGTAGGATTAAATGGACAATTTTCTCAGTGGAAGGGAGTGGACAGTGGAGTGCCTCAAAGATCTGTATTGGGAGCCTTACTTTTCAATATTTATTTATTTATTTATTTTTGGCTTTTATATACTGGAAGTTCCTGTATAATATACATATCACTCCGGTTTACAAGGAAATGATTAACTATCGCCTGGATGGCGGTTTACATGGAACATATAGAACAATTAAAACCATTAGAAAACAAATTAAAACAAAATAAAACAATTAGTAATTAAATTATTGCTGTAAATAGAACAACAGCATGAAGGCGCAAAGGGGGCGTTCGTGCAACTCAGTGAACAGAATATATATGATAAGTTAAATTTCAGTAAATGATTTCTTCAGGAATATATTTATAAATATATCACATCACAGAATATATTTATAAAAATATTCTTCAGCTTTACCCCTTATTCAGTAAGGGTTAATAGAGTGTCCAAAACATGCGTCCAACCCCCGCCCCCCCCCGAACCTAATAGCGCCCACAACATCCAAATGCATGTTGATGGCCCTATTAGGTATTCCTGCGTGATACAGAAAGTAAAATGTGCAGCCAAGCCGCACATTTTACTTTCAGAAATTAGGCGCTAATTTCTCCAGGCACCGGGAAAGTGCACAGAAAAGCAGTAAAAACTGCTTTTCTGTTAAAAGTTAAAAAAAGTAAAAAAAAATAAAATTGAAATAGGCCCACAGCTCACGGGTCGAAAACCGGACCTCAATTTTGCCAGCGTCTGGTTTCCGAACCTGTGGCTGTCAGCAGGCTCGAGAACCGACGCTGGCAAAATTGAGCGTCGGCTGTCAAACCCGCTGACAGCCGCCGCTCCTGTCAAAAAAGAGGCGCTAGGGACGCGATAGTGTCCCTAGCGCCTCTTTTTATCGCTGGCTCTAATTAAAATAAATTTAAATACTGTATCATGCGCACAGGAGAGTGGCCTGTGTGCGAGCTGGGAGATACTGTATCGGCCCGTCAGTGAGTAACTTAAAGTTTCAGCTTGTGTCATCTAAAGCTTCAGCGCTGGGACTCTATATCCGGGCTCTCTTTTCCACTCTGCGCTACATGAACGTGGGACTGGTCTCCTCTCCCGAGGACCCCTGGACTACCTACTGGGTTACCTCACTGCTGCCACCCCTGGGCAGTACCACCAAGCTGCATAATAAATATGAATTCAGTGTGTTTCTGTGTATTGAGTCTAGCCTAGTACTGCGGTTCCTCACAGGGCTCCTCCCCGTGGCAGTGGCCATCACTGCAATACCCGAGAATCCACTCCAACACCTCAAAACCCTAACACTGCATCTCTCCAGAACTTTCAAACCAAGGGCCTGATTCACTAAGGCGTTTCTCCCATTCTGTGTTCATGGGAAAATGCCTTGATGAATCAAGCCCCAAGTTTGAAATTCTACTGGGAGTTGCTATAGTTATTCTTCCATTCTTTGAAAGTGCCCGAAAAGCGGAATATAAATCAAATAAATAAGTAATCTTATGAATAAGGTCTTCAGGAAAAGAAAAAAGAATCTCTTTTCTGCATTGCGAGTTTAAATAACATCACAACAAATGTTTCCAGTCATCCCCTGCATGCGTTTTTAGACGGAATGAGGCTTTCTTTCCTCTGATGCCAATTACAGGTTTGACAGACGGCCGATTAAGCATAAATAGACTAAATAGTGAAATTAATCCCAGTAAAAATAATACACGCCTGTCTATCTCAAAAGGAAAACCGTTCGCAAGAAGCCAGCGTCGCCTACAGCCTGCTTTGCTCTTTTCAATGGAACCTTATCCCTTTAAACCATTAAGCAACATACCCCCTGGATTAGTCATGGCTTTAAGACATGATTTGTGTTTTGCTTGGAACAGGGTTAAGGTTTTGTCTCCTGGTTTTTTTAAAAAAATTTTCCTTTCCTAATAGAATGTATTTCTGAGTTTCACTAGGATTTCTTCATCAAAGGTGGCATTTTTTGAGCCTGTCTGGAACTCTCCTGCCTGTTAAAACTGGCAGATGGAAATAGGCTTTCTGCAAAGACGTGCCAGCCGCAACGATACCTGGTTCTCATGGCTGGAAAATTCAGGCTGTGGGTGCCCTGATACGCAGCACAGGGGGTTTATTCAGACAGCAGGATCTTTGCATGACTTGTTAAAAGAAAAAGCCCATGGTTCAGAGAAAAAAATATTTATAACTTGTTTGGATGATCTAGAGGCTGAAGTAAAATGTCTTGCTTCTACTTTATGTTTTCTAAGTAAAGAAAAATAAATTTTGTAGAACTTCAGTGAAACCTCACTATAACATACCAGTCAGAACTATAAAATCCTCCTCTCACTTTCCCTCCATTGGTGGTGGTGGAACTATAGGAATGAACATATAAATTTATTTTAAAATACCTACATTTCATAAAATCAAAACAGTGCGCACACAGCGTGCGTCTTTCTTTTGCTGTTCGTAATCAACATGGGCAATTTTCAAATGCCATTCTAAGGGATACTTTGGGAGAAACTGAGAATCAGACAGCAGACAAGGACTGTAAGGCTCATCTAGTCTGGCCAGATTACTTTCCGGTGTAATATCATTGACCCCAGTCCCCTTCCTTTCTTCATCAGGACTCCACAAGATGATCTCTGATCTCAGTGAACAAAAGTGTCCAAATCCTATGTTAAAACGCAACTCAAAAGCCCCTGCATATCTTGAGAAAACGGGTAACTAAAATTGTAAAGTTGTGAGCGGCAATATTTTTTCTAGCGCATCCCTAGTGCCTCCTTTTTGACAGAAGCGGCACTGTCAGCGGGTTTGACAGCCGACGCTCAATTTTACTGGCGTCGGTTCTCGAACCCACTGACAGCTACAGGTTCAGAAAACGGACGCTGGCTAAATTGAGCGTCTGTCTTCCAACCCGCGGGCAGATTTTTCTTTTTTCTTTTTTAAATTTTGGGGCCTCCAACTTAATATCGCTATGATATTAGGTCGGAAGGTGTACAGAAAAGCAGTTTTTTCTGCTTTTCTGTACACTTTCCCAGTGCCGGTCGAAATTAACGCCTGCCTTTGGGCAGGAGTTACTTTCTGTATCGCACGGGAATGACTAATAGGCCCATCAACATGCAGGTTGTTGGCGCTATTAGTTTCGGAGGGGTTGGCCGCATGTTTTCAACGCACTATTACCCCTTACTGTATAAGGGGTAAAAATAGCACATCGAAAACGCGCAGCCAAACACGGGCTAACAGTGCGCTCTGCCGGAGCGCACTTTACTGTATCGGCCTGTAAGCTAGCCCTAGTAAAATTAGGCAGCATAGACAGCACACAGAGCTACATATTTAATTCATCATCGGAAGAGAGGGACATGATAGTGCAGATAGGGAACATATGTTTATGTTATTTACAGATAAGCTTCAAGTGACCATCACTGGACATCAGAGAGAAGAGAAAGGCAGACTACGCACCCCAGAATCCAGAACCAGAGAAGATTTCACCAGGGCCTGCAGCCTGAAAAGGAGAGACAGCACTGAAATTGCCACAGATCAGCTAAGTGTATACACCAACCCGCAAAAAACACTTAATGACTCGTTAGACCATAGTGACAGATTGAAAGAGTCAGACACACACCCAGCAAGAGAAAAAGGAAAGATTAAGAAAAAGGAGGTGATAATGCCCTTGTACAGGTTCTTGGTAAGATCTCACTTGGCATACTGTGTTCAGTTCTGGAGTCCATAGAGACAGGATGGAGGCGGTCCAGAGAAGGGCGGCCAAAATGGTGTGGGGTCTTAATGAGAAGACCTATGAGGAGAGGCTGAAGGATCTGAATATGTACAGCCTGGAAGAGAGGAGGTGCAGGGGAGATAGGATACAGACTTTCAGGTACCTGAAAGCTTTTAATGATATATAAACACCAAACCTTTTCCGTTGGAAAGAAATCAGTAAAACTAGGGGAGATGAAATTAAACTCCAGGAAGGACGACTCAAAACCAATGTCAGGAAATATTTCTTTACGGAGAGGGTGGTGGATGCCTGGAATGCCCTTTCAGAGGAGGTGGTGAAGACAAAAACAGTGAAAGATTTCAAAGGGGCACGGGATAAACACTGGATCCCTAAAGCCCAATGGATGGAAATGAAGAAAAGAATGCATGGGGGGTAACTTGCTGGTGCGGTGGTTATTATCCTTATAATAAACCTTGATGCTGTTGATGCAACTCCAACATTGCTCTCAGCTTCAGTGGCAAAGGAAAAGGGGAATTGGATTCATACAGCAACCAACAAGGGCTCAACTTACTGTCTGGGAAACTGTTAAGCATGGAGTAACTTGCTGGTGCGACTGTTATTGTACTTAACTTTTACGGTCTGGGGAACTGATGCACAGACATAAGGGAAAAATACAGGACTGCTTCTACAACCAAGTCCATAAGCAAAGCTCGTCAAGCAGCACGGTCTTAATTTTTTAAAAGGCTCATCACCCAGTAAAAATGTTGCTAGGAATACATTTTTATGAGTTATACGGCTTGGGGATAACTGCCTGAAGCAGCAGTTGCTACCCTTATTTATTTATTTGTTGATTTTTGTATACCGACATTCGTGGGAACATCATGCCAGTTTACATTGTAACAAAATAACAAGAGAGTGAAATACAATAAACAGAGATGGGGAAGGGGGGAGCAGCAATGGAGGAGAGAGGACAGCAGTAGGAAGGATAGGGAAAGAGAGAAATTTGATAGGAACATTCGAAGAATATAAATTAACAATAGACAATATATGTACAGGTGGGCTGGTAGGTACCAAACCATTGATGGCAGTGAAAGGGAGAGGTGGGGAGGGAGGGACAGGGTAGGATAAGCTTAGAGTGGAGGAGGGGAACTTATAACACAGTATTTAGGAGTCTTTGCTTGGGGGGAAGAAACACTGTATTTTGGAGTCTTTGCTGGGGGAAGAATAGGGGAGAAAGAGGAGAGGCAGATAGGAGGAGGGGAGAGTGAGTGGGCTGAGGGGTTAGAGTGCAAGCTAAGTTTGGTCAACATCTGGATACGCTAATGTAAAGAGCCACGTTTTGAGCCCTTTTTTAAATTTAACTTGCCTAATCACTTGCCTAATAATTTAACTTGCCTAATAACTTTAAATTTAACTTGCCTAATAACTTGCCTAATCGACTCCTCTGTGTAAATTGTATATAATTTTACCATGTAAGCAACTGCTCTCTGCTTACATGCACGGCTCTCCAGTTAGAAATTAACCTATCCCTTTTTTTCTAACAGCCCCGTTCTACAGTCCCTGTTGTAATGTAACTTTCGCTTTCAGTGTTAACTGGTTTACCCCCTAGTTTATTGTAAACCGGTACGATAAGACTTGGTCTTGAGCATCGGTATATTAAAAGAATGTAAATAAATAAATAAATTTAGACAGGTTAGGTTCTAGACGGAGGGCCGTGGGCAGGGTGTTCCATAGGGAAGGGCCAGCAATGGAGAAGGCCCTTTCTCTGGTTGAGGTGTGGTAAGCAGTTTTTAGGGAGGGGGTGTATAGAGTTCCAGCAAGGTTGGATCTGGAGGGGCGGGTTGATGATCGGAAAAGTGGTGCATTCTCGGGCCAAGTGTGATTTTGATTGTACAATAGATTGTGGAGAATGATGAGGGTTTTGTATTTTATGCGGGATGCTATGGGTAACCAGTGGAGGTCTTTTAGGATAGGGGTAATGTGATCAGATTTACGTGTGTTTGTTAGGATTCTGGCCATGGCATTCTGTAATAGTTGGAGGGGTTTGATAGTGGAGAGAAGGAGGCCCAGAAATAAAGAATTGTAATAGTCCAGTTTAATTAAGATAGTTGCCTGTAGGACTGTGCGGAGGTCTTGGGTATAAAGCAGGGGTTTAAATTTCTTTAGGATTCTCTTAAGTTTCTTAAGAGAAACATGGAGTAACCTGGACAGCACAGCAGATACTACCATAAGAAACTTGCTGGGCAGACTGGATGGACTATTTTGGTTCTTTTCTGCCATCATTTCTATGTTACTATTTTACTATGTAAATATTACTACTCTTAATATAAGGCTTGGGGGGAACTGGCTGGGGGCCAAGATGGCATCTGATTGAAGGATGCAGTTTGTTTGAGTTGCTTTCCTATTGCCTTAAAAAATGCCTCATATTAAGAGAAAAGGGAACTTAAGGGAGGCTACTCCAGCTACCCCCTTGCCTGGCCTGGTACAGCAGTGGATAGATAGGTTCCTTACCCCTGCATCGGAAGTTACTCCAGGAGACGATTCCACTGCGGTCACTGCCGCTGAGTGATTGGTATCACTGCTGGACTTACTAACATCGTTGGGCCCTGGAGCGCTGACAACCCCTTCTCCACCATGCCGAGATTTGCCGGGTTGGACGGAACTGCTGTGCACTCAGTTGGTGTCTGGCCCACTCAGTTGGTGTCTGGCCCAACGGTTGTTGCTGGGGCATTCCCCTTTCCTCAGAAGCTGCAAGAGCTGGGACGGAATGTTCAGCAGTGAATTTGCTGCTGCCGGAAGAACGCCGAACCAAGGAGGAGGAGAGTGTGCATGGAGGTTTGTCTGTCCTGGCTTCTACACCATGTTTTGGAGAGGAACTTGCTGGGAGCCATGATTTTCTGGAGCTTTCCAGCAAGGAAGGGCTGGTAAGCGCTCTTCACCGTGTTAATCTTGTCAAACCTTCGGTAATAAAACTAGATTCTATGTGGGTGACCCTGGTTTCCTTGGAAAAATCCATTTCTTCTTTAGTTTCTGCTACAGTGGATAGTCATTGACGTATTCAAATCACAGAGGAGCCAGTGCAATAAAGTGTGCCCAGCCTAGGTCACAGGTTTATGTATGATTGGACGTGCATTTTTGACGCACTTGACTAGCATCAGATGAAATAAGGAGAATAGAGCGTCCAAAATACACGCCCAAACAAATGCATAGCAGATAGCGCTCATCACATGTAAATGCCATGTAGATAAGGCTATTAGCTACTACCCCCATGCAAAACATTGTTGGTGCCCAACACACACTTTTTAACGTGGCAAATTAAATTCCAACCCTGGAGGGGGCATTAAGTTAATCCGCGAGTCAAGAGCTCACGAGAAATTTAAAAAGATGGTTCTCTGTGGTTCCTCCTAGTTAGTATCATTGTGATACTTAAATCTACTGCTTGCGGTGTTTAAGAATAAATGTATATGGGCTTGATTAAAAAAAAAATTCTAGATACACAATGTACGTGCACAACGTACATGTACAACAGTAAGGGGTGCTTAGCTATGAGCATCCAGCAACCTCAGCAAAATTGGTGCGAAGGAGGGTAAAAATGGACGCTCGTATTGAGCTCCCGTTGCAATTAAGGGCGCCCAATGCATTTGAGCACTAGGGACGCACAATTCTCCCCAGTGCATCCCTTTTTACACAGCCCCTCATTTACATACCGCATTAGGTGCCCAGGGGATGTGGCTGTGTGCTCGTTAGGTAAACATGAGCTGAATATGAGCGCCCGTTTTAACACACGTCTTATCACACCGGCCCAAGAGTCTTCAATTACTTCACAAAAAGAGAAATTGGAAGACTTAGATCGGCGGGTCGCCCAGATACAAAATATTCAGTCTGGCCTAGTCCAGAGAGGCTTGGCACATACAAAGAAATTGGAAAATATCAAAAACGCCATCAGATATTTAAATTTGAGCTTACTGAGCTTTCCCAGTTTAAAAACTTGTTTCAGCGATGGAGCAATTTAAAAAGTACCTGCTGGAGATATTGAAAATCCCTCCTGAAGCAATTCCATCTATTGCAAAATTATATCTAATGCCTACTGAGAACAAAAGAAGGTTCATTTATGGGGGGCGATCCCAGCGTGTAGCTGTGGGCTCTGATTTAACTGCCCTGCTGGAAAACTTGGGAGAAGCTCAAGGAGAGGGTATTTATTTATTTTATTTATTTAACGTTTTTATATACCGACATTCATTAGTAACATCATTTCGGTTTCCATACAACAAAAATGCAGTATAATTGCTGTACAATAAAACTGATGTTGAACTGGGGTGGGAAGATACTAAATAAACGAAGCTAGGAAGAAGGAGAAGGAGAGAGGAAATAAGAAGAGGACGGGAGGAGGAAGGGACGAAAATATACGAGGATGGAGAGGGGGGAAATTGTACATACATAGGGAGTGTTAGAGGATATTACAATAATCGCCTTAACATTATATACAGTCAATAAATACATGCAACTGATATCGAGCGGGATATATAAGATACTGGTCAAATGCAGGAGCTATGTGTTGGAATAAGTAATAATACATAACAAGCAAGAGAATTTATATTTTATAAACAAATCAGAATGTTCAGAGCTTTGCATGGTACAGTACGGTATAGGGAAGACTTGAGAGCTGAGAGGTTGTGTGGGTATCAAGGGAAGGCTTGCTTAAACAACCAAGTTTTAAGTTTTTGCTTAAATTTCTTTGGACAAAGTTCTTGGCGTAAATTGGTGGGCATGGAGTTCCATAGCGCCGGTCCTGCCATAGATAGTGAGCGTTCCTTCGTGGAGGTGAGCTGAGTGAGTTTAGGGGAAGGTGTGTGTAGTGTTGCTAGATATTGTGTTCTGGTGGGTCTAGTGGAGGAGTGAAACTGTAAGGAATCGTTGAACCAGTGCATACTTGGGTTGTGGATAGCTTTGTGTATGAGTGCGAGTGTCTTGAAGTGGATCCTGGAGGCGATAGGAAGTCAGTGGAGTTGTCTAAGGATAGGGATAATATGCTCTTTTTTTGCAGGTGCTGGTCAGTATGCGCGCCACGGCATTTTGTAGCAAATGTAGAGGGGCAATGGTGTTTTTGTGAAGGCCTAGGAGCAAGGCATTTGAGTAGTCTAATTTGGACAGGATGAGAGACTGTAGTACTGATCTGAAGTCATTTTGGTGCAGAAGGGGCTTTAGTTTTTTTTAGTGTGTGCAGCTTGAAATAGCATTCTCTTAAGGTAGAGTTGATAAATGTTTTTAAGTTAAATTGGGTGTCAAGGGTGACGCTTAGGTCCCGTACGTGTTGAGAAAAGGAGGGGAGGGAGGGGGGTGTTAGAGGATGGGGGGTTGAGATTATGGTGATAGGGTACAATGATCATGAGTTTTGTTTTAGAGGTGTTTAGAGCTAGATTGAGTTTTGTAAGGAGGTTGTTGATGGAGGAAAGGGCGCTTTCCCATGTTTTAAGAGCATTGGTAAGGGTGATAGGTATGAGGATTTGCACATCATCGGCGTATATCAAGTGAGGGAGATCTAGATCTGAGAGGAGATGGCAGAGGGGCAAGAGGCAAATGTTGAAAAGTGTGGAAGATAGCAAGGAGCCTTGCGGCACACCTCAAGTTATGTTGATTGCCCTGGATTCATAATTTCCTATTTTGACTTTGAATTGTCTGTTGTTGAAATAAGATTTGAACCAGAGGAGTGGGATCCCTGATATGCCAATTTCAGATAGCCTGTCAATTAGAATACTGTGGCTAATAGTATTGAAGGCTGCAGATATGTCTAGTAGAGCTAAGATGTATGTTTGGCCCTTGTCAAGGCCTTTGAGGATGTATCAGAAAGGGAGGTCAAGATTGTTTCCATACTAAAATGTTTACGGAAGCCGTGTTGGGATGGGAAAAGAAGGTGGTGTTCTAGGTAGTCAGTTAATTGCCGGTTGACAGTCTTTTCAAGAATTTTTGCTATGAAGGTAGATTGGATATGGGGCGGTAGTTGGCCAGTTCTAAGGGGTCAAGTTTAGGTCTCATTAGTATTGGCTTTACAATAGCTTGTTTAAGTGGGTTGGGTACATTTCCAAGGGTCATTGATTTGTTAACGATATCAGCTATGGGTTGGGAAATTGCGTTGGGGATGGATAAGAGGGCTTTGGTAGGGATTGTGTTTGTTAACTTTATTTTTCCCCAGGATCAGGATTTAGTACTGACGCTTTTTCTTCGGTACAAGAAGAAAATATGGATGTACCCAGACATTACAAGATCCACGCAGGATCAGAGGAGATTTCCACTGATGTGCATGGCCTGGCAGTTACTACCATAAGAAACGTGCTGAGCAGACTGGATGGACCATTAGGTCTTTTTCTGCTGTTACTATATTACTATGTAGGATGGTGAAACAGAATATTTTATTTATTTTATTTTATTTAAAAGTATTTATATACCGCTTTTTAAAATAAAATTTTATCAAAACGGTTTACAACATGTTAAAATAAAAGTAAAAATAAAATATAACTAAAATAAACTTAAAATACATAAATACATAAATAAATAAAATAAAATACATAAATAAACTTAAAATACATAAATTTAACTTTATGAATTGCATTCATAAATTAGATAAACTACTAAAATTGAAAATACAATAATAATGGAAGATTTCAGCTATTCCAATCGATCGATTGTTTCATCAGGGCATGCCAGGAACATTAAGTTTCTAGATGCCATTAATGACTGATTCATGGGGCAGCTGGTCCTGAAATCGATGATAGAGGGAAGTGCTTTAGATTTAGTTCTCAGTGAAACACAAGACTTGGTGCATGGGACTTGGTGGAGCTGCTTGGCAACAATAATTGTATTGCAATTAAATTTGATATAATCACTGGAGGGAAATAATAAATCTATGGCAATAACATATGATAAGATGTGGAAACTAGTTAGAAGGATACTAAAAGGAGCAGTTACAAGGGTTTAAAGAGTGCATGAGTTATGGAGATTGTTTAAAAATGCCATCACGATCCTGAAAGATTTGTATTATTTTGAACTCCTTTGTATTCCAGGCTAGGAGTCTCAAGTTTTTTCTTCGAATACAAGTGCATGTATAATTATATTGATTTATGTGTTTGTGGCAATTATTTCTTTACATTTGTTTCTGTGATACATGCCTTATTTACCTGGTGAAGTATGTGAAAAATACTTTGTACAAAACCAATAAAATATGAATTAAAAAAAAAAAAAATGCCATCATGGAAGCACAGATAAAAGATATTCCACAAGTTAAAAAAAGGTCAAAGGAAGACCAAACATCTGCCAGCCTAGCTAAATGGAGCTGTGAAAGAAGCTGTTAAAGTAAAAAAAAATCATCCTTCAAAAATGAGGAAAATAGGAAAAGGGCATAGCAGGCAAGTTTCCAAGTTTCCAAGTGCTCGCAAAAGTCCAAAGTCCTGAAGGAACCTAAATATGAAACTGAAAACCTGCTATTGGCAATGTGTTACCTATAATTAGAATCCGAGACAAAAGTTTACCGCTCGCTAATTTAAACTTCAAACCTGATTCTGATAGGTTCTCCAAACCAAAGAGAAGAGAAAATATCTCGTCTTTCAGGTTCTCTTTGAAACCAACAATTGCCAGTGCCGTGATGATAACCCAGCCACAAACAGGGTAACCAATTAGCTGAAGTCTTTTGTGTCTTTCAAAAGATAGGGTAGGGGAGATGTGTTTGAGACATTTAAATACATTCCAGGGTTTCCATGCACAGGAGGTGAACCTCTTTCAAAGGAAAGGAGGCTCTAGAACGAGGGGTCATGGGGTGAGGGTGAAAGGGGGTAGACTCAGGAATGATCTAAGGAAGTATTTCTTTGCAGAGAGAATTTTAAATGTGCCCCATGCTAACTTCATGGAGTGCCCCCTAGTCCTTCTATTATCCGAAAGAGTAAATAACCGAGTCACATCTACCCTTTCTAGACCTCTCATGATTTTAAACATCTCTATCATATCCCCCCTCAGCCGTCTCTTCTCCAAGCTGAAAAGTCCTAACCTCTTTAGTCTTTCTTCATAGGGGAGTTGTTCCATTCCCCTTATCATTTTGGTTGCCCTTCTCTGTACCTTCTCCATCGCAATTATATCTTTTTTGAGATGCAGCGACCAGAATTGTACCCACTAAACATAGGGACAATAATTTTGAAACCAGTGCACGGGCACAAATTTGCACATGGCCTGTGCCCAGCGACGCAGCTATTTTACAATTTGCGTGCATATATTCATAAAATAGCCTGGCCGCATGCACATGTGCACCTAATTTTAAGTGGGCCGCTTTTACCGCGTAAGTCAGGAGATTTTGAAAGGGGGGGCGCATGCCCGCACCATTCCCAGTTTGCCATTTCTTCCGCCAGTTCCACCAGTTAACAGCTTAGGTCCTCCGAACCCACCTGGTTTGAAAGCCTGTGCTCTCCCCAGTTCCCCCAGACCCTTTACACCCCTCAGAAATGTCTCGATCCAATTATTTTCTAACTTACACATCATCCAAAGCAGAAGTATAAAGGTGCGCGGCAGGGGGACCTCAGCGAGCGCCAGGGCGCGTAAGTAATTTATGCGCATATCTCTGGGCCAGGGCCCACCCCCTTTTTGGAAAGTTTTGAAATGTGCCTGCTGCAGCATTAATGCGCATATATTGTTGCGAACGGATAAGTGGACTCTTGGACCGTCCTTGTGGAGAAGATGGTACGTACTCCGCTGAGAAGAGCAAGGCCGGAAGGCGGTGTCAGGTGAACATGGATGGGGTACTCTGGCTCTAGAGACCCGTGACCTCCCGGGAGGAGCCCGTGAGGTCCAAGCCACGGGACCTAGGATGCTGAAGGGATGGCTTCGCCCTGGAAGCTCACGACCCCCCGGGAGGAGCCCGTGGGGTCCGAGCCGCTGGGACTTAGGAGGTCTCAAACGCTGAAGAGAAACCGGAGACTGACCAGGGTTGAGGCAGGCAGAAGAGTCAAGAGCAAGGCTGAAGTCAGGAACCAGGAAGTCAAGCAAAGTTTCACGGACAGGAATCCTCAGGAACATGGGCAGCACGGGCTGGAAGCACCTGAAGCAGCACAGCACAACGAGGATCAGCAAGAACCTCGTTGCAAGGCGATTTGTTGTGACTAGACGCCGCGTTTAAATACACCCCCCCCCCCCCCCGGCGTCTGACGTCACTTTGGGGGCTGACCCGCGGTTTGGCGGGAAATGCCCTTTAAATCCCTGCTCCTTGCGCGCGTGCGCCTAGGAGGGGAGGGGCTACGTTTAGAGAGTCGGCGGCGTCTCCCTCGTGGAGATGCCGCCGCGGCACCACTCGACTAGGCCCAAGCCGGCGCGATCCCCGTGGGAGCGGGCACCCCGAACCCGGGCCCCGCCGGCCACGGCCCGAGGAGGCAGGTAAGGGCTCGGTCGCCGGACTGGTGACCGCGACCGCAACATATACGGGCGCTTTTTAAAATATGGTCGGCATGTGCAAGCCTGACGTCTTTGCACATCCCCTTATTTTGGAGTGTGCCAGGCTTTAAACACTTACATTATATCATTCATAGCACGGAGCGTGTTCTCTGTGAAAAAAACAATAGTTTTCGGCTGTGAGTTTGTTTTGCATGTGTGTGTGTGTGTGTGTGTGTGTGTGCTCCCATGCCCCCCATCCGGCGATTAAAATGATTGTTGAAGCATGATGTGTGTTTGAAGATGAATCACGTCTCTGGAATCTCAGCACTCTGGTGTGGAATGTGCGACCATCTCGCACGGCTCTTATGTTTTTTGAGCAGCGCAATTTCACGGCTTTGTGTTTCTGATCTCTTGAATAAATGAGCTGTGAGATCACCAGCTCTCGAGCAGGACTTGGAGCAGTTCAAACAGAAGATTGATCCTAAATGCAGAAAAAAAAAAGCCCATCCAGTCTGACCACCAAGTTACTTCCTGGGCCAGTGTTATAAACCCTACTAGAGTTCCAGCTTTCCCTTCTCTTCTTCTCAACTCAGGATCCTCTGTCATTATCCCAGGCTTTATTGAATTCTGTTAGAGTTTTTGGTTCCTGCCTTGCACATTCTGGTAAGGGCATTCTATCCCTTTCAATGAGGAAATATTTCCTAATGTTACTCCTGAATCTGCCCTCTTTGAGCCTCATGTCAAAGCTCTCTGATATCTTTGCATCATGCGCGGCACAGAGGAAATCCACTTCTGTGCGTGGAGTCAGCCTTCATGAAGTCATTTCGATTTTTGTCTCCATGTCTCCGGGGCTGATTTGTGGGTTGCTTATCCTGTATTTAGTGAGAGTCTCGTGCGACCAAGGTGAGGGATTCTGCATAAGAATATGTACGAGTGCGGCAACCGATGCAGGCCATCCCTCTTGTACAAGCCGTACCAAACATTACCCTGCTTAGAAGGTCGGTGTTCTTCTACCTCCTGTCCTCCCTGACAGATCAGTGACAGGCTCCGCACGGGCAGGCCGGCGGCATGGGGATGCAGTCTCGAGCTCAGCCCATTGGGGGCTCTAGTGAGGAAATACAAAGTAGTGGATTTTTCAAGGGGCTTTACCAGCCATTACTGCTGATACTTATCTGTCTTCATCACTTTTTTTTTCCTTTTTAGCTTGGCTATCAAGTCATTGTGATTGATTTTTTTTTTCTCTTTGCTATTAATTTATAGTGGATGGAGCTCACTGTCAGTAAAATCTATGGAGCTGTCATTAAAGGCCCCCACCAAACAAGACTGTAAGTACATCAGGAGGAAGGCATCATGGAGTCTGACAAGCTCACTTGATGGATGGCTCGAATCTGCTCGCTGGGGAAATAATTTAAGGTTTTTTTTTAACATCATGCCAACATAAACTTTGACATGAGGTAACCAGAACTGCTCACAGTGCTCAAACAGTGGTTGCACCATGGCTCGATACAGGGGCAATATGACATTTTCCGTTTTATTCTCCATTCAGTTACAGATCATTCCTAACATTCTGTTTGCTTTCTTGGACCACCACTGTGCAAGGATCTGAGGATTTCAACGTACTGTCCACAAGGACGCCTACTTCCTTTTCCCTGGGTAGTGACTCCCAGTTCAGAATCGTGTACCGGTAGCTGGGATTATTTTTTCCCTATGTGCATCACTTTGCACGTTTCTACATTAAATTACATCTGTCATTCAGTTGCCCAGTCTCCTAGTCTCAGAAGGTCCTTCTGAAGTTCCTCGCAATTGACTGCCGTTTTAACAAATTTGAATAATTTTGTGTCATCTTAAAATCTGATCACCTCACTCATTCACTTTTCCAGATCATTTAAGAATATGTTAAACAGCACAGGTCCTAGTACCAATCTTTCTCCATTTGGAAAACTGACCACTTAGTCCTACTATTGCATTCATGGCCTTAGGCTGAGGCAGGGAATTACCCTGCAGGTCTCCACAGTTGGCAAGGGGACCAGAGCAAGACAGAGGCCCAGCTGGACCTTCGCCTTTACCAGCCCACATTCCCCTTGGGTTGAGCCTTTGGGTACCGGAGCTGGCAGATCTTAGGTGGGGGCCTCTGCTGTTGGCGGAGATATCCATCAAGGTGGCTGGGTCAGAATAGGCGAAAGTCAAGCATGTCCAGTGGCAGGCAGGAGTCAGAGGCAGAAAGCAGTCTAGTGAATTCAGGGATAGGCAGGGGTTCGCGGCAGGCAGAGTTCAATCATAACCAGAGGCAGGCAGAGGTCAAGGGTATCCAGAGGCAGGCCAAGATCAATACTAGGCATCCTCAGAATGGATAGGCAGGGCAGGAAGGCAAAGCAACAAGGGAGTTGCTGAAGAACTGAAGACAAAGACACTGGGCTGAAGAACCGAAGATGAGGACATGGGAACTGAAGGCAGGAATGCTAGAACAAGAGACAGGACGCTGGAGAAACACGCACCACTACTAAGATTGGGAGACCTTTTGCTGAGGCGCTAGAATGGTGTCAGCAAGGGCCTTATATAGGCCAGAGTGGATGATGTCATCAGGGATCACCTCAAGCCTTTTCCTGCTGTGGGCCCTTTAAGTAACGCGACGTCAGGCACGCACGTCTCCTAGGAGGAGTGGGGCCGGGTGCAGATGGCGGGGTCCTGCCGCGAGGCCCGTCAGCAGCATACTGCTGCATTGGAGTGGGCGGCCTGCCATGCAAGTGCCAGTTCAAAACCCAGATGGCAGGCCTTGCTAGGGAGGTGAGTGCAGCGTGCTCTGGGATTAGCTCGCGGACCTCTGAACATAACACCTACCCTCGGTTTCCAGCCTTTTAACCTGTTCACGGTGTTGCCTCCTATCCCATGACAATATAATTTCCTGAGGAATCTCTCATGGGGGACTTTGTCAAATTCTTTCTTAAAGTCCAAATACATTATATCAACCCTCTCATCTTTATCTCTATGTTTATTTATACCTTCAAAATAATCTAAAAGCTTGGTAGGACAAGAATTCCCCTGGCTAAAACCATATTGACTCTTCCCCATTAAGCATGTCTGTCTATATGGCCCATGATTTTGTTTTTACGAATGGTTTCTACCATTTTGCCCAGCACAGATGTCAGGCTCACTGGCCCATACTTTCTTGGATCACCCTTGGAATTCTTTTTAAAAATTGACATCATATTGGCACCCTCCAGTCTTCAGGAATCGTGGCTGTTTAAATAAAAGGTTACAGATTATTAGTAATAGATTAGCAATTTCATGTTTTAGTTCTTATAGAACTCTGGGGTAGATGCCATCTGGTCCCGGTGATTTCTTACCTTTTAGTTTTTTTAATATGATTTATTACATCCTCCATTGTCACAGATATTTGTTTTAGTTGCTCAGAATCTTCACCATTAAAGAATGTTTGAGGTATGGGTATGTTTCTAACATTGTTCTCCATAAAGACCAATGTAAATTGCTTTGAATATACTTGAAAAATATTTTATTATTAGTTTTTGCTTACTGGCAAGCTTTTTCTCAAAGTCTCTCTTGGCCTGTCTATTTTACATTTAACTTGCCAGTGCTTATGCTTTTGCCTGTTTTCATAATTTGGGTCTGTTTTCGATTTTTTTGAATGATGCCCTTTTATCTTTAACTGCCTCCTTCACCTCACCATTAAACAATGCTGGCAGTCATTTAATCTTCCTTTGACCTTTTTTAATGCAATAAATTCATTTTATCTGGGCTTCCAAAATGGTATTTTTTTAACAATGTGCACGCCTCATGAAAACTTATAACCCTTGCAAACCCTCCTTTTAGTTTTTCTAATTCCCTCGTTCTTTCATAATCTCCCTTTTTAAAGCAATATTCTGCTGTTGTAGTTTTACTTAATGTCCTCCATCCAATGATTATGTCTGCACAAGTTAGTGCGGATAATTAGGGTAAAGTCCTGAGGAAAAACTACCAAGACTTTACACCAATGTGATCAGCTACAAAATAACGTCCTTTGGGCTGAATTTCAAACAGCTAGGCTTGGCGCATGCCAGTAGCTGCTAGAAAATGGCCTGGTCCTTAGCCTGTGTCAGAGTACACACATAACCCGATCCGGTGCATAACTCTATGCACCCTGGGGAGAGGCAATCCGGGAAGCAGAGCCTGGGGCTCGCTTGGGACTTAGGTGCACACGATGTGATTTTTAAAAAGTATTGCAATGTCCTTTCGTGGATTGCAAACTGGCTAAAAGACAGGAAACAGAGAGTAGGATTAAATGGGCAATTTTCTCAGTGGAAGGGAGTGGGCAGTGGAGTGCCTCAGGGATCTGTATTGGGACCCTTACTTTTCAATACATTTATAAGCAATCTGGAAAGAAATACGACGAGTGAGACAATCAAATTTGCAGATGATACAAAATTGTTCAGAGTAGTTAAATCACAAGCGGATTGTGATAAATTGCAGGAAGACCTTGTGAGACTGGAAAATTGGGCTTCGAAATGGCAGATGAAATTTAATGTGGATAAGTGCAAGGTGATGCATATAGGGTAAAATAACCCATGCTATAATTACACAATGTTGGGTTCCATATTAGGTGCTATAACCCAAGAAAGAGATCTAGGCGTCATAGTGGATAACACATTGAAATCGTCGGCTCAGTGTGCTGCGGCAGTCAAAAATGCAAACAGAATGTTGGGAATTATTAGAAAGGGAATGGTGAATAAAACGGAAAATGTCATAATGCCTCTGTATCGCTCCATGGTGAGACCGCACCTTGAATACTGTGTACAATTCTGGTCGCCGCATCTCAAAAAAGATATAGTTGCGATGGAGAAGGTACAGAGAAGGGCTACCAAAATGATAAGGGGATGGAACAGCTCCCCTATGAGGAAAGACTAAAGAGGTTAGGACTTTTCAGCTTGGAGAAGAGACGGCTGAGGGGAGATATGATAGAGATGTTTAAAATCATGAGAGGTCTAGAACGGGTGGATGTGAATCGGTTATTTACTCTTTCGGATAATAGAAAGACTAGGGAGCACTCCATGAAGTTAGCATGGGGCACATTTAAAACTAATCGGAGAAAGTTCTTTTTCACTCAACGCACAATTAAACTCTGGAATTTGTTGCCAGAGGATGTGGTTAGTGCAGTTAGTATAGCTGTGTTTAAAAAAGGATTGGATGAGTTCTTGGAGGAAAAGTCCATTACCTGCTATTAAGTTCACTTAGAGAATAGCCACTGCCATTAGCAATGGTAACATGGAATAGACTTAGTTTTTTGGTACTTGCCAGGTTCTTATGGCCTGGATTGGCCTCTGTTGGAAACAGGATGCTGGGCTTGATGGACCCTTGGTCTGACCCAGTATGGCATGTTCTTATGTTCTTAAAAATAATCCGCACAAGTTATGCTTTCTGAAAAGCATGCATTATTTTGTGCATGGAGTAGGGGGCAGTTTCCCGAGCAATTGCCAAGCAAGCTTACCTGGATAAATTTGCTTTAAAAATGTGGAATGAAGCCTGCATGTAAAAGTTACACGTAGGCTTTACCCCAGCCTGAAGTTGTAAAATGACCTTCCCTGTGTGTAACACGTGTACAGACTGTCATGCCAATAGCATTTCCTGACTCTGTATCTCAGTGTGTAGTGGGGAGACCTCTGCCCCTGTATGTATATATTACTTCCAACTGTAAGGGGCTAATAATATTTCATGTTCTGTCCCTCTTTTGGAAATTGTCATATTTATCACTAGCTCTTCCATCCCAGAGGAGTGGATGTTCCCCAGAGGTGCATTAGGTTTCTTTTTGGTGGAAACGTGCTCTATAAACGCACATCATTTTTCACAGCAAGAAATCCTGCTAGACTTAAAACTTAATATGCATTTGACAGAAGGCTTAATTTTAAAGGGGTTTGGGAGAGACAGAGGAGGTTGGGGTTGAGAGCTCCACTGTTTGGTATGGAGAGCGCTAATTTAGAAGTTCTGATTCAATAGTGTGGCTGCAATTTTCACGGCAATAGATTTCTTCCACCTGGTCTAAGAGCTACATTCCCCATCTGCTGAGCCGTGTAACTAGACTCTAATTGAAATTGCATGCAGAGCAAGATCCAGTGAAAGTACACAAAGCTGGCTTTGACGGAAGGCTGGGAAAAGCAGGCTGAGCCGAAGCGTGGCACCGTGCCAGGCTGTAGAGGTGGCGAGAGAGGACCTGGGAATGACGGGGAGAAATGAGAAACGACCCAGAAAAATACAGAGGTCCCAGATTCTGTCAGAGGGTGCGGCCCTGTAAAAGGGCTATTTGTACATCTCCACGAACCTGCCGGAAATCCCACCGTACGCTAATGTTGTATGATGCATCGACCTCGTAGCATATCTGAGCCCTTCTTTAGAGACTGACCTTGGACCTATGGGAACAGACAAGAGAGGGCAGTTGTCAATGGAAGTCACTTTGAGGAGAGAATGGCGATCAGTGGAGTGCCTCAGGGATCGGCCCTGGGGAGCAGTTCTCTTCAGTATTGCGGAAGAGTTAGAAGGAGACGTTTTTTCAGTGTCCGAAAGCACTTTTTACCCACAGATTTGGCAGCAGATTTCAACTTGCGCAGGTAACTTTAGTGCAGGTAGTTTTTGATTCCCTTTGTTGTCTCAGGTTTGAATTTGGATAGAAAATGACACGTCGAGAGCGGAAACTCCAACCTACCTACCTTCTGATCCCGCCAACCCCTCTTCCCAGAAAAACCTGCTCCAAAGTGGCTAAAAGTGGAAGACTGCTCATAATTTCAGGCAGACTGAGGGAGCACACATTTCAGCCAGCCGGTGTAATGAAGTACATTTCTATTTACCTACATAAGGGCTTCGATTACGAAGCCGCCCTCGACCGTTTACCATGCGGTAAATGGCTTAATGCAGTGATAACGTACGATATTTAAAATACCTGGCATTATTCTCACCCGTCACCATCAGTATGCTAATGAGCTGCTTAGCTTACAAATGCATGATAATCGGAACATTGTTATCCTGATACATGCAAATGAAATAACACGGCCTGCCTCACATATCGCAAGCTCCGTTATTTGATTTGAAGTTGTGGCTAAATTCCACCAGGAGCATCGGGTTGCTAAGGGACATCCCATTGCTCCCAGGGTTTATACCTTAAAGGGGGCAGATCGACCCCCAGCTAACACCCCTCCAAGTATGGAAAAGCCCTCAGGGGTCCCTCTGTCCCACGTGCCCCTCCCCCCACCACCCCTGGAGTCGGTCAAACTTGTAAGAAAAGGTTTGCTTTCTTTAAACCCCACCCCCAGCCCTCCAGCCCCTCCCCTTTGACAAAAATACCCCCCCCCCCCCCAGGAACAGCCTGCCCACCATCCCATCTCCCCCTGGAGTTTCCAAAGTAGCTCTGGGGGTCTAGCAGGGCCCAGGACGCCCCTCAGGCTCCAGACCAGGTGGCCCCCATTTTTCGGGTAAAGACAAGCTGCTGGCCGGCCGGTGCCACTGCCAGGTTCAGAGTCTAAGAGGTGCTCCGGGCCCCCACTAGACTGCCAGGGATACTTTGCTAAGGCTGGGGGGGGGGTCTGGCCTCCAGGTCTGAAATAATTTGTCAAAGGAGAGGTTGGGGGAGCCTGGGAGTCTTAAAAACGAAAACCTTTTTTACAACTTCAGCTGCCTCCAGGGGCAACGGGGGAAGGGCTGGGTGGGTATAAGAAGACCCTGGTGGTTTTTGACACTATTTTTTGGGGGGAGGGGTGTTAATTGGGGGGGGGGCCGATAGACCCGCTTAAGGCGTGGTGGACCCACAGTCCTGAGGTCGCCATCATGTGGAATTGGCAGGGGTAATAAAGTGACTGTATTTTTCAGGGTCTGTTTAGTAAATGAAGCCTTAACTGGCTTTGAAAATTGCTCTTAGCCAGGGCAAAGCCATCGCATGGATAAATAGATCTTTACCCAGGTAATTGCCCTCCTCAAATGCAGCTAAAAGTGCATGCAGCAGCCAAGCCGGGTTGTCTCCCTTTGAGAATCGGTGCAATGTACCCTGTGTATCAAGGGGAACTCTGAACGGGGCTCTGTCGCAGGCAGGTCCATGTTGTGTTCGCGCTCTCCACGCGTGACCTCTGGTCCACCTGGGGATGGGAGGTGAACCCCTCTGTTCTGAGCCGCACTGGTGGTGCCCAACGGACGTGAGCAGGCTCTGGAGGAAGCGGGGCTGGAGTTTGGCCCATGCCACAGCATGCGTGAACAGCTGCGATAACTGGAGCTGAAAGACAGCAGATCCACAGGAGGGGAATGTCTGGAAAGAGGACACCAGTCTCCCAGTGAGGCCCTGGAATCCCAGGAGGAATACGGAGCCCCACTTGTGAGATATTTCCATTCGGTGAGGAACCGAAACAGTGAGCAAAATGGGATGCTCCCAACACACACACACACACAAAAACGCTCTAAGGAGAATATGAAATTCCTTCTTTCTGGTAGCTCTGGAATAGACAGGATTCACCCTTCTTAAAAAAGAAAACAAAAACCGGGGCACATTCAATAGAGATGGAGTCAGAAGACTGGGTAAGCTGGGAGCAGCCACATGCTTTAAAATATTCCAGCTTTACTCCGAGTAGCATATCCGAAGCATGAGGAAGATGTAGCAATGATTTGTCTATTGGATTGAAATCTGTGATCCCAAAGCTCCGAGTTAACAACCAGGAGGAGATATCTGTGAAATCTGTGAACTGTAGGATGGCCTGCTGAAGTGTGACCCGCGAAGCTCAGCACAGAGCATTAAAATCTGTGCATGTGCAGCATCTTGCGAACAGTTTGTCTTGGAAATAAAAGTCAGGCTTGTTGGCAGCACAGCTTTAGGAGCTGCCTGCGGTCACTCCAGGTCTAGACGAAGCAAATAAGAGCTGCCACAGAGAAAAATTCAGTCACCCTTACACCATCTGATCGCCCACACTTTAAAGAGCTCTTGGACCACCAGGAACTGACCCCTTTGAGCAAACAGTTACAGCATATATCAGTGTGTCGCCTGCATGACGATCTGAAGAGGATGCGCCTTCCAGCTGTCCGTGCTGTATTCATACTTTACCTCTATGACTAGGACGCCTGCATGGGGCTGTGATGAAGATCCATTCTTCCACACTCCATGCTGTATTCGTACGAAGAGTGGCAGCTCTTCCGTTTATTTAAATTCGTAAAAGTAGAAAGACATTTAGACTACTTCGGAAATCAAAATACGTGTGGCGGAGAGTCCAAGCCATCGCTAATACTGCCCTTGTAACACTGGTAAACAAATTTCTGGGAACATTTTGTTTCCTCCACAACCTTCGGTGAAACAAGTAGATTTTAACAAGCTGAACACAAATACGCATTTATTATGTCTGCATCACGTACCGTCTGCCAGAAAAGTGCAATATACATTAAGCATTGTTACGTGTCTATAGCGGCATAAGCTATAATGGCAATGTTGGCACCAGAAAGCAAAACTAAAAATGTTTTGCTGCAGATTTTTCTTTGTAATCACTGTCCGACGCTTCGCGGGTGAGAGTCCAACAATAGTCACCCAGCATGGAGGGGTTCCACGTGCCTTGATACTGTTTCTCCATTTTGACAATGTCTTGATGAAACCTTTCACCATCTTCATAAGAGCATAAGAAATTGCCATGCTGGGTCAGACCAAGGGTCCATCAAGCCCAGCATCCAACAGACGCCAAACCAGGCCACAAGAACCTGGCAATTACCCAAACACTAAGAAGATCCCATGCTACTGATGCAATTAATAGCAATGGCTATTCCCTAAGTAAACTTGATTAATAGCCATTAATGGACTTCTCCTCCAAGAACTTATCCAAACCTTTTTTGAACCCAGCTACACTAACTGCACTAACCACTCACTCACAGCGCCAAGGTTGTCTGGGTAGAAGTCCAAGTGGGAATGAAGAAAATGTATCTTCAATGACATGTTGCATTTCATCAATTTGTATGCCTGAAGCAGATTTTCAACCTCTTCAACATAGTCTGCTGCCTTATAGTTGCCTAGAAAGTTACAAATGACATTCTTGAAGGCTGTCCAAGCAACACGTTCTGTACCTTGCAGAAGACCATCAAAGTGGCTGTCCTTCATCCGTTGCATAGGAGACTACTTATTGCTGCTGCTTATATAAGGCTGCATCGTCATGGAAACAAGTTGGAATCTTGCAGCCGAGCTGGGGCTTGCCCGAGCAAGTTCTGGCACGATCAGGCAGAGTTGCTTGGTGTATTTTTTAAAAAGTTAGTCTCTGTTACATGTTACGTTGCTTATGGCCGTCAAAAATATGACATGAATTTTAAAAATCATAAAAATTATTATCCAGCAAGAAAATATATGTACGCGAGATTGTTTTAAAATTTCACAATTATTGTAACTCAAAATTGGCCGTTTCTCAAAAACCTTGCGTGATGTACAAATTTGAAGTAATATCTGTGATGAGCATCAAAAAATCTATTTGGAACACCAAAAAGCCTGAAGGAAACAAAAACTTTGTTTACCAACGTAATTTGAATATTCCGTGGCTGTAGGAGGGGGGGGTTTGTATTTTTGATTCCTCCCTTTTTTTTGGGGGGGGGGGGGAATGGCATCTGGGGTATATATTGCCTAGGGGCATGCCCAGAACTTCAGAGGGTCGGGCGCGGCTGAAGCAGCCGGAGATTTCTGCAGGCTCTCAAGCATAGAGGAGGCCGCATATTGGAAACTCCCCCAGGATTTCATCTCTTTTGAGGAGCTCTGCTTCCGCTCAGGAGAAAGGAGTTTGGGGACTTTCCATAGGGTCTCAGAAGGGAGAGTTCTGAATACTTTTTGGTTGGGCCTTCTGCCTATCACTGGTAATTTTGATATTCATGGAACTTTTGGATTAAAGGATTTGGGGGATTTTGACTTGACCAGTTTGAAGGGAAGGGCGAACCCCCAGTCTCCCAGAGGATTAGGGCAAGGTTCTGGTTCTCTGAGCGATCTGAGGAAGTAAGGCTAAGAAGCTTTGATACTTTGTCATACAAGGACTCAAAGGGCTAAACCCACTGAGATACTGTGATGCACTTTTTCCAGTTTGACCAGTTGGACCAGTTGCAGTTGGATGTTTTGTAACGTGGACACAGTTGTCTTGCAGTTTTTGTGCTTGGGGGATTTTTCTTCTATTTGTTCACTGACTTCATGCTGAAACCCATTCCAGTTTCCCCACATTGCAAGGGGAGCGGTTTTTCTCTATAGATAATGGTGCAAGAGCAGTGAGAAGAGCTTTTCAGTTTGGAGAAGAGACGACTGCGGGGGGATATGATAGAGGTGTACAAAATCATGCAAGGACTTGAACAAGTTAATGTAAATCGGTTATTTACTCTCTCAGATAACAGAAGGACCAGGGGGCACTCCATGAAGTTAGCAGGTAGCTCATTTAAAACAAATCGAAGAAAAATCTTTCTCACTTAGCACATAGTTAAGTTCTGGAATTCATTGCCAGAGGATGTGGTTACAGCAGTTAGTATAAGTGGGTTTAAAAAAAGATTTGGATAAGCTTCTAGTGGAAAAATCCATAAACTGCTATTAGTTAATAAGCAATAGTAGCTTGAGCACTATCTAATGTTTGGGTACTTGTGACTTGGACTGGCCACTGTTGGAGACAGGATACTGGGCTTGATGGACCCTTGGTCTGACCCAGTATGGCATTTCTGGTGTTCCTATGTACCTAACATGGACAAATTAACAATCATCTTCATTGCTATTATATTTCTTTATTTTTAGCATTGTGGCTTGGATTATTTTCTTTAAGTTGCAGTAAAGACTATTTTATTTGAACACCACATTTGAACTTCTGTGAGTGATTTATTCTATTTTGCTGCTCCATCTATTGCCAGAACTGTCTGGCTGAGTCCTGGTGTGAATCTCTGTATTTGCCCTGCTGCTGGTAATATCCTCCTTACTTCTCCTATGGACAGTTTGACACCTTTGTGAGGTCTTCTAACTTCAGTGCGAGCATTAAGGATAAAGAGTAGATAGACATGACAGAGGTCCCTGGAAGATTATTCTTCCTCTCCATCCAGACTGAATGCGGACCCGTACCACTCCCTCAGAGAGCCTCGGGTTTATCCCATGCTTTCTTGAATTCAGATACAGTTTTTGTCTTGACCAGCTCCACTGGGAGGTCGTTCCAAGCATCCACCACCCTCTCTGTAAAAAAAATATTTCCTAAGATTACTCCTGAGTCTACCCCCTTTCATCATCATCTCATGACCTCTCGTTTTAGAGCCGCCTTTCCATTGAAAAAGGCTCACCTCCTGCGCATGGTGTTTTAAATTGTTTGCTCGACCTTTGGTTATTTACAAGAACTACTCAGAAACTAATTTACTCTACTACTCTTTATTGGTTATCATTCACAGTATTATTTTATATTATTCTATTATATCATTCACAGCATACACAACATATGAACAAAAAATGAAACTGGATATATAGTTAAGTGGCAAAAAGTAATATATATACTTACATAATGGTTATAGCTAGCAAAGTTCTCGCGCAGGAACAAAAAATGTCTCTAACTAACTCACTCACCTATATGAAAACATGCAAGCAGAAACCAGCTGGTATGCTGAATTTGCCTTTTAACCTATATAAGGCAGAACAGAAATGAAGTGAGTTAGTTAGAAACATTTTTTGTTCCTGCGCGAGAACTTTGCTAGCTATAACCATTATGTAAGTATATATATTACCCTTTGCCACAGAAGATACCTTGACTCTTTCATTTTATGGACTGAAGTGCTCAGAATTTCCTTGTTCCGTGGGGGTGGCCTTACTTAGACAATGTTTTTAAGTAATATGTATATCTCTTTGAAATGTAATAACTGATAATTATGATGAAATATGATTATCATACACTCAGTAGTACCTAGTCACACTGTTACTTGCAATTGTTATTATTTTGATTCTCACATTAATGATACCGTTTGAATTGATGCAGTTTTATTGCTCTGTAGTTGCTCTTCTCTGTGTTAATGGTTCAGACAATATTTTTACTTTTAGAAAGACTTAGACTAGATATTTTTTGAAACAGTAATTTTTGTTATTTTCTTTTTGACACCACCAGGGGGTGGGGGACTATGTACTACACCTGAGTTTAACTGTTGCAGATACCTAAAAGATAATGAGATTAGCAGGTTGCATGCTGCCAGTGGGAGATGCTGTTGAGCAAGGACCTAAGACCATCGAGGGGTGGAGAGGCACCCAAATAACTGCACATATGGACGCAGGCTATACTGAGCGCAGTAGGCCTGATGCTGGATAATCAATGAAAGGTGGCCTATATATATCTCCTGATGAGCTGGGTGTCCCCCAGAAGTCAGAGAGGCCAACCACATACAACAGGAAGAACGGAGATCGCAAAGGATGACGAAGATTCAAGATACTGAGACCAATCACTGTGGACATTCCTGGCAGGCCACAGGCACGCCTTGCTACTGTTTTAAATTGGGCAGATCTCTGTGTCAGTTAAACTCCAGGGCCATTCAGTTTAGATGGAGTTTAGGTATTGCTAAGGATATTCTGACCCATTACTCAGAGAGAGCTTTTTCTGAGAGGACCAGCGTTTCATGCATGTTCAATTACATATTGTTTTGACCTATGTAAATATAGATTAGCACACTGTCTTGGAACCCACATGTGATGGAAATGTTTCATTATTTAGTAAGCAAGAATCACTAGCATTAGCATTAACTTTGATTAGTGTCCCTGCTTTGGCTATGCATGCTGATATAGAGGTCACAAAACTTGCTTGTGCTTTGGCAAAATCTATTAATACTACTTCTAAGGCTTTAGCATTTAAGCAATGGAAACCTTGGAGATATTTGAATGTCTCTATCGACATCCCCCTTATCTCGCCTTTCCTCTAGCATATACATGTTTAGATCTTTAAGTCTGTCCCCAAAAACTACCGACAATTTTAGTAGCCTCCCTCTGGACTGACTCCATCCTGTTTATATCCTTTTGAAGGTGCAATCTCCAGACCTGTTCACAATATTCTAAGTGAGCAATGTCTCCTCCTTTTCTCTGTTGTCCATTCCTCTCCCTATGCAGCCAAGCAGCTTTCTGGCTTTTGCAGTAACCTTAGCCACCTGTTTGTCTACCTCCAGATCATGTTTCATGCATAGAAGAATTTCACCTCCTAGGCTGTACCATTCCCTTGGGTTTTTGGAGTCCAAATACCTGAGCCTGCATTTTATAGCATAAAATCTTAGCTGCCAGATTCAGTGCTAAAAAAAACAGGGTCATTCATTTGGGTTTCAGCAACCCAAGAAAGCGGTACAGGCTAGGGGGTAAACTTGGGCAGACCGGATGAGCCTTACGGCCCTTATCTGTTGTTGTGTTCTGCGTTTCCCATAACAGACACAGCACTGCAGCCATCTCAGAGTGCTTTCTCTAGTTCATCTTTCTAGGGAAAAAGGAGAGTGTAAGTAAAATGTCTTGCCCTCTGAGGGGAAAATGAAGAGACTGAATAAAACTAAAACTCCAGACAGCTGCACTCTCTGTGTAGCTGAAACTAGAAACCTGATGTTGATTGACCTGGGTCAGGAGATGCTCCGTATCTCATCCTATTTCACTTTGATTCATGGCTCCAGCTGTTATCTGAGATTTCTACATCAATCTATTTGTGTGCCTAAGGCAAATAAATAATGCAGACCCAGGGGCCACCATCACGTCTTGCCTCCCGGGACCCAGGCACTGCGGTATCTTCTCATAGCCAGGAGAGCGTTCTCTTTCTCATGACAATACAATCGAAACAGGCCGATTTCTTCTGCCCTGTTGGTGAATTGCTCTCCAGAAAGGGTGGTGGGTGCATGAAATGGCCTTCCAGGAGATGTGATGGAAGCGAAAAGAGGAACAGAATTCAAGAAAGCCTGCGTGAAGCACAGAGGAGGTCCATATTCAGACACAGTCCAGATAGCAAAGCTAGCCGGATAAACATACCCCGTTTGACTTTGGAGGTGTGCTCAGTAGTGCAGGCGCATTATTGAAGTTAGCCTGATAACCACTGCTGGCTAACTTTAGAACGGCTCTTTGGCCTGACTGGACTTAGCCGGCTAACTCAATTCCCCCCAGCTATGCCCCAGGATCACCTCAACTTATCTGGCTAAATTCTAGGGGGTAGATTTTATAAATCTACGCAGGCGCGAACAAAAGTACGCCGGATTTTATAAGATAAGCGCATAGCCGCGTGTATCTTATAAAATCCGGGGTCGGCGCGCGCATGGGGGTGCACATTTGTGCAACCAGCGCGCGCCGAGCCTTGCGAGCGCTGCCTGTTCCCTCCGAGGCCGCTCCGAAATCGGAGCGGCCTCGGAGGGAACTTTCCTTCTACCTCCCCGCACCTTCCCCTCCCTTCCCCTCCCTAACCCACCCCCCCAGCCCTATCTAAACCTTCCCCCTACCTTTGTTGTCAAAGTTGCGCCTGCCAGAGGCAGGTGTAACTCTGCGCGCGCCAGCGGGCTGCTGGCACGCCATCACCCAACCCGGGGGCTGGTCCGGAGGCCACAACCACGCCCCCGGGCCGGCGACACGCCCCTGACACCCCCCCCCCCCCCCGGAATGCCCCGAAATTTGCACTGCCCACCCAACACGCCCCCGACACGCCCCCTTTGCGAAGCCCCGGGACTTACGCATGTCCCGGGGCTTGCGCACGCCGCCGAGCCTATGCAAAATAGGCTTGGCACACGCAGGGGGGGGGGTTTAAGGGTTACGCGCATAACTTATGCGCGTAACCCTTTTAAAATCCGGCCCTAGCTGTCTAACTTATTAGCGGGCTAGAATTTAATGGATATGTGCCCAAATATTCATTTAGCTGGCTAACTTCTGAGTTAAAAATCACAAAATATACTCCCAAAAATATCCGTAATCTGGGAACTTACCAATCAGTCTCCAATACCAAAAACAGTCATCCAGTTGTATTTTTCACAACAGTATTATTTTTTCTTCTCTTTATATTTTCTATTTCTTTGTGGGACCTTCAAGAATACAGTTTGTAATATACACAAACTGCGTTCCCTGTAAGTCCAAGTTTGCTTTATTATTTATTTCATTTTACTTTTCTCTTCATATTAAAAATTACCACCGGATCTCCAAGTCATAATAAAGGTCCCAAAAGGAGCAGACTTGCAAGAGTCTTATTTCATCATAGAGAGTAATGTTTAATATGAAGAGAACAGCCTGGGAGCGCGGAGCACAGAGCGATTTTTTTTTGTTCGGAAGAGAGAACTAAACCCTAAGGGCTTTGAAAAGATTTGCTTTTCCCCTTATGCGGGAACCCTGGGAGGTCATGCGGCCTTGCGTGGTCTGTGACCATCCATGTGTGCTCCTGTGCCCAAGATCTGACTAGGACAAGGGCTACACAAAAATGACAGGAATGTGGTGTTCACAAAGGTTGTGACACAAGGGCCAGAAATGTGTTCCTGACTTGGACAAAGGATATTGAACATTTTTGATACTTTGGAAAAAAGTTGTCCCATAGAGTATAATGGATTTAAGATGACCACTGTCCTTCTCCGAGGGAGAAGGGAGGTGGTGAAGACGCCTTGTGCTACTAATCCAGAGGAGCAGATGATGTCAACACAAAAGAGGAGTCCAGTGAATCAGTGGTCTGAGGCCAGGAGGAGGTCCTGTGCTGATGTGGAGGTGATGCAATCTGCACTGAATGAAATCACAGGCTTCAATCCAACCCTCTGCAGATCAGAGGAGTAGCTGTGTGCCGAAGCCCACCCAGCCTGAAGAGATAGTGAGAGACATTGAAGTATCAACTGATCTCTTCATCTGCTAGCAGCGAGAAGCTCATGTTACCACCTGAGTCTGCATTGTACCCACTGGGAAACCCAGACATAGTAGTTGAGGAGGTGATAGAAGAGCCCGCCTCAAATCTATCCAGTGGGCCAGGAGAGCCCTCATGGGCTGAACAAGAAGGTGTTGATGAGCGAGCAGCTAGTGGAGAGACTACAAGAAGACCATCAACAGCTCTGAGTACGCCATTCCAGCTGCTAGGCTTTGGCTGTACCTTGTAGCCAATCGTTTCCCCTCATACCAACGAAGAGGAGCAGTGAGCCTGCTCAGTCGACAAGATATCATCCAGTTTATGGTCCCCACAGAGGGCCCAGAAGAATGTAATAATGTGAAGGAAAGACTTACTTCAATGGAACTTCACCATACATACTCAATATGCCCAGGAAAGATTTTCAGTGGTAACTCCCAAATACAGATTGATGGTGAGAGGGTCTACCATCATGCAAAAGTTCTGCAGTTTAGCCTTGGAGACCCCTGTTCCCTGATCCAGTTCAGCGTTTGCTCCAGAGAATTAATTTTTATGTGTGAATGAATCTCCAGCCCCATCACCCAGAATGTCTGGGGAAGAAAAATCATTTGCAGCTAGTGATAACTCTCTTCCGAGCAGTGGGCCTGGTCAGATAATGGGGTAAGGATTGTTGGATCAGCCCATTGCCAGAGCCATGGAGGAACAGTCAAGTGTGGTCCTTGGTTCTTTGGAACTGGGACAGAAGGCTGCCCATGCTCACAAACAATAGCAAATGGTATGGCACAAGTGAAAGTGTAGTGAACGTTGTGGAGAAACAGCAAGAGGAATAGATCTGGAATTATGCAGATCTGTGCATTGTTAAGGATGCTGCTGATCCCACCTTCATCAGAGCTCACCCAGATTACATCAGGGAATTGGAAAAGAAGGGCTGGCTTGTCTACAAACATAACTGGGTAAATACTCTTTTTTCTAAAACGCTTTTGATGATTATACTAATGAGATATTCAAAATGACTTCAAATAACTATCTTTCAGATTTTTCACATACACAAACAAAAATCTTAGCACCCGGATGAATTCTTACATATTACTAATTTTTCATAAGTGACCTTTTGGGCATTGTTGCTCCATTCATTGTACTGCTAGAGGGCCATTTTTAATCATTGTCATGCACAATTTCAGTTTTTTTTTCTTTTTTCATTTTATGGTAAAAATCAATGTTATATCGTAAGCCAATGCTTCTCAAGAATATTAAATATTCGCCGGTACCTTAGTACTTCCCTTAAGGTGACGGAATTCTGTTCCGCTCTGTTCAGACGCATGTATTTCCTATGGGGAGATAGCAGAGCTCGGTCCAACGTGATTGTAGATTCAATCTGAGATCATCTGCCTACAATCACGATCAACCTGCCCTCAAATCACATGGCGGGCATGTGTATAAAAGAGAAACTCAGACAAGAGGCACAGTAGGAGGCAGCTCCGAAGCCGCGGGGCTGTAATGGTAACACCCGCGGAGGAGTAAGATTATACCTGGAAAGTGAGTAAATAGGAAAATCCCGTCAAAGTGGTTGCAATAATATGTTATGTTGTTGCAGAAATAACACGAAATGAAATTGTGGAAAAAATAAAAATCCCTTTGGTACCTGGAGTACCGGTGATGTAAATCCGATACCAAAGATGTCCCTGAGGCAGCTGGGACGCGAAAGTGATCACGTTGGACCGAAGATGGCTGCCATTGTTTGATGCTTTGCTGAACTCCTTAAAGTTACCTTAGTTTTTCTCTCCTTACTGCCTGCTTCTTTTCGGTCTTGATTGGAAGGAAGAGAAGGGGGAAAGCGCTGACTTCTTCTCCTGGCCTGTACTCGATACAAGGTCCGATGGATCAGCATGTGCAGCATCTTACAGGAAGTGCCTGTAGTGATCTGAGTGCTGAAGCCTCATCTTACTTGGGCTTCCCAGTGTCCAGTGCCAGCTTACCACCTCTTTAACCAAGTCTCCTATTTGATGGGCCTCTGATGTTACACGTGGCTTTGGCCGTGGATGGAGGGATTTTTTTGGTTCCCAATGAAGATGCTGGGTTGACTGTGCAGAAGTCTCCAGATGTTTCTTCTGCTACAGTCTTCCTAGACTTGGAGCATGTCAAGACTAGGACAGAGAAGGAGGAAGCCTTGAGCAACGGGGGCAGCAGTTAGCAGCCCAGATGAAAAACTCTGGCATTTTGGTGAGGAGCGTTCAAGGATCATCTGATTCTGTTGTCCTTCCGAATTCCCAGGTTAGTGATGGTTATTCTGTTTCAGTGAGGGTCCCGATTCCATTGGCTATTGTCGTTCCTGTTGAGCCTAATGGGAACCCTGTGGAGTTATACAGAGACAATATGATATTCTCTTTTTTATTCTTCATTACTTTCCTAATAAATCCCTTATTTTATCTGCTTTCTTGGCCATCGCATACTGAGCAGAGGATTTCAATGCGTTATCATGATGATGCCCAGATCCTATTCCCGGGTGGTGACTCTCAATGTGGATTCCTTATTGTCCAGAAGTGGGAACAAAATCCTGGGGCAATATGCATGAACAGCAGTTTAACCCAGAACCACACTGAAACGATTGTATTGTGCTTCCAAGAAAGGCCGAGGTAACCTGCACAGAACTAAACAGATGGCACTGGGCTAGTAAGCTGCAACCCTAAACAGAAACATAGGAGTAAATTGCATGGATTGGCAGTTAGAATCCTAAACAGAAGGCACGGGGGTAACCTGCACAGAGCGGCAGGTACAACCCTAAACACTTGCTGAGCAGACTGAATGGGCCTTTTCGGTCTTTTTCTGCTGTCATGTACAATGTTACAATGTGCCTGACCATCACCCTTCAGTCTTGGCTGCTGAGGCTTTCATGCAGCTTTGGTGGGATTCAGACAATGTCACACGTTGCTAAGGGCTGTTTCCGGGTAGCATGAAAACCTGAACTCGGCAATGCGAAGAGACTGTTGCTTGCCTTCAGGTTTCTACCCTCACCGAAGAAATAAAATCATTCAGCACACTTGACATTAATGCAAGATTCCTCCTGACTCAGTTATCAACATCGCTTACAAAGCCTGCAAGTACTTGGGTTCAGAAGTGTATCCTGATACAGCTAGACGTACTAGTCTTGGGCAAATGATATATTTCTGCAAAACAGCTGCCTGTAAATCCACAGCAAATAACTGATTTAACAGGATTTCATGGAAGATGGTTAATCTTGCATTTGATGATCAGTGTCACAATTCCTGCACTTCCCATGACAATCAGGATGTCTTGGGGCCTGGGTAATACTTACGGACAGAGAATTTGTCTTTGACGAGTCCCTCGA
Source organism: Rhinatrema bivittatum (assembly GCF_901001135.1). Classification (NCBI taxonomy): domain Eukaryota; kingdom Metazoa; phylum Chordata; class Amphibia; order Gymnophiona; family Rhinatrematidae; genus Rhinatrema; species Rhinatrema bivittatum. Next base: position 18,949,299 of record NC_042619.1, read on the forward strand.
TGCATGCATGCATGCCTGCCCGCCCCCCTCTTCTCTGATCTTATTAAATCTTATGCTAACAGAGTACTGTGGTGATTAACTTTTCACATGGGAGGTCAGGCGGGGTCCTTATAGCCGTTCTGATCCTTATTATATGGCTATCAGATGGCTAAATCACAGATCATACTTTCTTTCTGAGAGTAACATGATTCTCTTAATACACCCGGTGGATCTTTACATTCAAATCAATTTAGCCTCACGCCAAGCTGGGGGTACAAAGTAGTGTCTTACGTTATTCAGTTCAGTCACAGAATGTCCAGTCCAGTCAAAACAGCATGCAAGGATTGGCATTTCTTCTCACGTCTTACACATTTATGGCTCACCTAGTTTAGGTTTAAAACCCCCTTGTTTTGTCTCCTGCTTTTTACACAATATTCCTATTACGGTTTCCTGGATTAAGTAAAATCCCTCTCATCGCTCTCCTCCTAATCATGGGTTAGATGCAAAAGGACTTCTGGGTGACAAACCACACATCTTACTTATTTAGGATTTTGAAGGGGCATGGGATAAACACTGTGGATCCATAAAAGCTAGAGGATGGGAATGAAGAGTAGAACCATGGGGGTGGCTTGCTGGAATGGTGGCTACTACCTGGTGATTTCTACCCTTACTCAATAAGCCTTCACATGGTTAATACAACTCAAACATTGCTCTCTGCTTCAACGGCAAGGAGAAATGTGGAAAAGAGGATTTGCATTCAGACAACAACCAACAAGAATTGAACTACACAGTCTGGGTAAACAAATAACCATGGGGGTAGCTTGCTTATTGCGGTGGGTACTATCCTAAACCATTTAAGCCTGATACTTCACCTTGAATGCATATACAGCGTTGCTCTCTGCTTCAATGGCAGGGAGAAATGTGGAAAAGAGGATTTATACTCAGACAACATCCAACAAGGCATTGATCTGTGCAGTCTGGGTAAACAAGCATTGGGGTAACTTGCTTGATGTGGCGGTTACTACCCTTAACCATAAGCCATAAGCCATAAGCATTACTCTCTGCATCAATGACAGGGGATGGCAGGAAATTTGAATCAAACAGTTGCCAACAAGGGCCCTGAACGTGGTGGTCGGTGAAACAGATAAGTATGGGAAAATAAGTGTGGGAGCTTGCTGGGCAGACTGGATGGGCCGATTGGTCTTTTTCTGCTGTTATTTCTATGTTTCTATGTGTTTATTTCTTCAGCCGCCAGTAGGATGGAGTCCACCGGCAGCATCACGGGCTTCTTTCTTTTCCGGGCTGCCGGTGAGATAGAGTCCACTAGCAGCCTTGCGGGCCTCTCCCTGCTCCTGACACCGCCCCACCGAATGTGCCGCCCTGTGCAATTGCACGGTTTGCACACCTGGTGGCCTTGGGCCTGGTACCACTTCTGGCCCCGATGTTTTGTCCATTTTCAGATTTCCTAGTTTTGTGCGGACTCTTTCTTCTGCAACTAACCTGGGGGGTTTACAGACCTACTTTTTCGAATTTAGAAAAACACTCAGTATGGAATTTCCATTCAAACTCAATGTTTACCATTTTTTAAAAATGTACTTGTGATGAAGGGCCTGATTTACTGAGCTTTTCCCTCAAAGACTTAGAATGGGAAAAAAGCCGTGGTGAATCCATCTCTAAAGAGTGGCTTTGGTTACATACAGAGGAATTCTCTAAAAAGGGGCGGGGACAATTTCCTATTCATTATTACAGTAAACAATGATTCATTGTTAAAATACATATAGGCAACCCAAACACATCATTGCCAATATGTGTATATGCTAATTAAGTATGTAATCATACAGTTCATCAAATTTCACTTGAAATCCCCTCAGCTTATTACAATTTCAAGCTTATAAGCACATATCGCATCTCTTCAACAAGCCCAACAAGAACATTTGTTGATCAGAAAACAGCAGAAACCCTGCTCTCAATTCATCCCTCTTGGAGCTATCCACAGCAGCACAAGGCTAAGAAACGTTTTTTTTTCAGCTGATGTCTGGGTAACATTTTCCAAGTCCCTCATCTTTACCTCTGTGACCTTGGAGGAAATGGCACACGACTACATGTTTATGTTTATTATTTCTTGATGAATCACGACTTATTACGTTGGTAAAACAGAGCGATATACACAACAAATTAATATAAATAACTAACAAAACTTACTAATATTAAAAATTCTGTAAACATAAAATATAAAATAAAACAAAAAAGTCAAGTAAAAACTAAAAGTATATAAGAACAATAAAAACAAAACATAAGAGAAAACCGTGCAAATTTAAAACATAGTGGGGCCAATATTAAAATATATCCATCTAAGTAAGTTAGGTGGATAAGACTTATCCAAGTAACTTACACGGGATACTCAACGGCATGGCAATGCCACTGAATATACCTAGATAAGTATTGAAGTTGGCCGGTTAAGCTTATCCATCTAACTTTAGACCTGCTATGAGCCACGTCTAACTTAACCAGTTAACTTAATCGGATAAGGCTCAACATTGCTACTTATCCAGCTAAGTTAAAAGTAGCACCGCTCAGTTATGCCCACTGCGCTCTGTGACTATACGGCTAACTATTAAGCCGGATAAGTCCCTTATCCAGTGAAGTGGTGTAGCCGGATATTCAGCGGTAGCCGGATAAGTCTGATTTATCCGGCTAAGTAGCCTTTGAATATCTACTCCGCTAGGTAAGACATAAGATTAGTTTAGAACAAAATTAAAGTGCGGATAAGCTTGCTGAAAGAAATCTTTAGCGCATTTCTAAACTTCAAGCAGCCTTTCTCCAGACGGGTACTAAGTGGTAGTAAATTCCCACAGCAGGGGGATAGAAAAGAGAAGCAGATCTCTTTGGATCTTTCAAAACGTAAGTCTTTGACAGAGGGCACTACTAAAAGCTCCTGCCAGGAGGGGCGTGGTGAACACGATGGCAGGTAGGGTGAAATTAAAAGCAAAAAGATATAAGGGGTGCCCCAATGCAGGCACCCAATCTTAAATTAGATGCACAGAGACGCCGGGAGCCAATGCAGCTCAACCAGGAGAGGGGTCACACGATCAAACTTGGATTTTTCCAAAAGAAAAGCTTAGCTGCGATATTCTTCACCATTTGAATCTGTGTAATCTGGACAGAAGAGAAATCACTGCAATAATCTGGTCTGGAAGGACAAGTGAGTGAGTTAAGGTTTTGAGGTCTGCAGAGTCTAGAAAAGATCGAAGACGACATATGAACCCCCAATAAAAATAGGAAATCTGCGTAAGGTTGGAAATGTGATGAGAGAATCTTAGTTGATATCAAGCGTTACACCTAGAGCGGTCACAGCACTCCTGACTGGAATATCACAACCAGCCATAGTGGGGGTGGGGAGAGGGACGGCAGAAGGTGCGCGAGCAAACCAATCTGCTTTTGATTTATGAGGGCTGGCCTTGAGTTTGAAAGATCTTAGTCAGCCTGAGCCCTTAGCTGGACAATTGTTAAGATCAGGGAATGTATGAAAAGAATCTGGATTATAGCTAGGGATCGATCTGGATGTCATCTGCGTAGACGTAGGCCTGTGAAGCCCAGGCTGTGGATGAAGACAGCGAGAGGATCGCGATATCGGTTAAAAAGGAGAGGCGAGGCTACAGAACCTCGTGGCACCCCACTGAGTAGAGGGGGTGCAGGCGGAGAGACTTCAGACTTGCAACTAACGCTATAAGTACGATGCTCAAGAAAGCATTTCAACCAAGCTGGTGATTTCTCTCTCAATACCACTGTCACACAATTGATTAAGCAACAGCTGGTATCGAATGCCACACTCAAATCTAGGCAGACTAGGCGAGCAGCATCTTCTCTATCTGAGCATAATCCAATGTCGCTGTCGCCATACTAGGCCCCTTTTTATACCCAGACTGCTTAGTGTGCAGAGCCAGATAGCTGAGAGTCAATGACTTTGGTAAGAGTTGGTAGGTTAGAAATCGGACGATAATTCTCTGGAAGTTCTGGCTCCAAGTGACCTTTTTTTGTTGTTTTTTTTAGAACAGGTGGAATGATCGCAGCTTTAAAGAGGATGGAAAGTTCCTGTTTCAAGACTGGTATTGACGATATCAGCAAGAGGAGACCTGAGACCTAAACCCAGATAGTTCACTACTTTAAAAGGCAAAGGATCAGCAGGAGAGGAAACGGAATTTAATTGTTTGAACAACGCTGGAATTTTAGCAAAAGCAGAAAGCTTGCGAGTAGGAATAACTTCTTCTTGAGAGGAGCTTGGTAAGACCAGGCCCTGAAGGCCTGAGTTTGGAGCCGAGGTGACAAATTCAGCCCTGATGTTGTTCACTTTACAGTCAAAAATAGAGAGGGAACTGCAGGCTGTGAGAACATTTTGGGATTTGAGAGCAGGGATATGTGAGATGAGTTGAAAAGGTGCTTTGGGTTTGCTTTTGGATCCAGTTATAATGATTTTATAATAGTTTGACTTGGCGAGCTTTATTGCTCGTCAATAATGTTTGCTGGTGTTTTTAGTAAAAGTTCGTCTCGTACTTGCCTATACTGCATTAACCACATGGGGTTTTCCACTCTACTCTATCCCTTTTTCCTTTGCTCTCGTGAAGAACCTGATATGACTCAATCATAAGCCCCATCTTTGCAGGACCTTGTTACGCTGCGTGAAATTAAACGTCCATCCTTAGCACTGGGCGCCTTGTGGCCCTGCATCAGGTGGAAGCCCGGGGACTGCAGATAGCAAGAGAAGATGCAACAGCTCCTTGCTGGAGCCTGCTGAAGCTACCCTCGCCCTTGGAAGGACCACGCAGAGGCAGGGCTCTGCTGTCCGGCCCTCCCGAAGTTCGGGAGAGCTGAAGAAGAGAGAGCGCCCTGGAGACATTGTAGTTCACTAGCCGAGGGTCCCTTTCACCCGAGGCACCTGTTTTTGGGGGACAGAGTGTACTGATAACCACGTGCCCACGCCCGGGAGGGAGAGAGGATGGCATGGGATACATGGACAGGATTCCTAAAAGCACGTGGTGCGGGCCAGTTCCCCACACAAAGCTGGGGAAAGGGGTTGTGCAGCAGGAAAAAAACTAGAGGAGCGGAGCAAGATCTAAAGGGGCCCCCTGAACAGAACCAGGCTGATGAACTGCATAATCTATATTACGGTACTGCGTGTTCCTTGCATTATCCCAGAAAACTGCAGTATATAACCAAAGCCAGCAGTGCCCCTTGCAGCACAACCAGCTATGCAGTGTATGGATAGAATAATACCAGTACAATTAACAACGGGGAGAGCAGCTTGGACTGGGTGAAAACCTCAGATTTGCTGCTGTAGTTGATTTATCTTTTTAATCTACCACTCCTGTTCATCAAACTATTCTGTTTGTTTCACACGTGTGGTTCCCGGTCTGACTGCTATAGAACTTGCATACAACCTGGTGTATGCTTAGGAGATATTATCCTGGCATACCCTGAACTGTGCACACAGCTCTACTGCCAAGCACCATTCAACACCACCTCGGTGAGAAATAGCTTGATTTCTTGTTCAATCAACTGCAAGATTAATCCCTGGTACATCTGCAAACAGAAAAAAACAAGATCTACTCTTTGACCACTTGTAAATCTTGAATTCTCTGTTCAGAAATGCCTCGCACCAGAAGAGTTTCTCTGCCCCCCCCCCCCCCCTTTGTTGAGCTATCCTACGAGATCTTCGGAGGCGCGGGAATGTGGAAGGTCTGGAGGGCTATCGTCAATTCTGGTTACAGAGGATCTGCTTGGCCAGAAGGATTCCCTAGAAGTCTATTCTGGGGGGGTCCTGCCACCGAAGGTCGGGGACTGAGGCGTTGTGGAGGATCAAGCAAGGCGAGGCAGCGAGTGAGCATCGAAGCCCAGCCTGACAGCGAGGAATAGAGGCACAGAGGTTGTGGGAGGAGGAATGACTGAAGGGTGACGACCACGGGGAACTGGGAGCTCCAGCAGAGAAACCAAAGATTGAATGGAGACCGGGCACTGAAACCGCGGGCACAGCACAGGAAGACAGGATTCCAGGCTGCTCCCACACTAGGCCAGGATTTATTTTTGGCAGGTGTTTATTTCTGAGAAATTTATGGATGTTTGCACATTGGGTGAGCGATTGACTCACACATCAAAATCAATAAATTACGAATGAGAGCCGTCAAGTTTGTCCTGACGTAATGATGTTCTTCACAGAGCAAATACTTCTCTCTCTCTGCTGCTGATTTTTAGGCAATTCATTTTAACTTGGCTGTGGGCTGATGCCTCGTCCAGCTGGCCCAGTCCGCTGGATGAGGTCAGCAAGATGAGTTTAATACATTATTTGCTTGTTGTGTTAAGTTTTAGTCTGAGGCTCCGGGTTTTCACATCAGTGCAGAGTAAGATGAAACCCTGCGGAGCGGTTAATGTGCAGGATGAGCGGTGAAAGCTAACGTTTCCACACGCCGCCCTCAGCACTGTGCTTCGGTGCTGCTACAGGGCTGCCTGTGGGGAGGCCCTTAATGTCTGATCAGCTCAGAATTGCTCCCATAAGAGGGTACCAGTAGGGTTGGCCACGTGGCTCGGCAACGCTGCTGCACCCTGCCTTACAGAAGTGGGTTTCGGATTCGTGGGCCTGGCCTTCCCTCCCGAGGCTGGCGATGCTCTGGTCCCCCGATCCTGCTCATCCGGACCCCTATCAGCCAGACTCGGGGGGTCCATGCTTGCTGGTTTCCCAGGTGGAGCCACAGTCCGTGGCATCTGGCTGAGGTCTGTCACTTCGGTGGTGGGGAAAAAGCAGGGGGGAGGATACAACTAGAGGAAAGGCCGGGTCCCTGGGAAATTGCAAATAAAATCGCTCGGCACCACTACCCAATGGCGGCTGGTTGCGAGCAGGGCTGGTGCTAACATTTTGGCTGCCCCAAGCGAAGAAGTGCTTTGCGCCCCATCTCCCTCCGGTTCTGGGTTTTGTTTTTCAACACAAAATCTTTATTGTCATTACAGAGACCGTCAGTCTCACTCGCCGGTCCACACAAAGCCCTACTTCCCTCTGACAATCCAAACTGTCACAATTGACAGACTCTCCATGAACCCATTTTATCTCATCCACAGGCCCAAAACGTATGCATGGTGCAGAAATGATCCCCAGGTGCTCCTGCCCCACCTACCGGCACAAGCAATTGGTGCCGGCTGGGCCCTGTAGCTGGCACCAGTTTGTTGTACAGAAAAACATGCACTGCTGTGGTGCCACCCAGAAAAACATTCCCTTGGAATTAGGCCTATTGTAATGCGTGTTGGATGTGGACTGCCTTGAGTAAACTGAATGACAGCAATAGAGTAAAATTCCCATAACACAAAAGTACTAACTGCAAGCACTCAAACAGGAGCAACACTATCTATGAAAAGGTAAATAATTCACCAGGCCCTAAAACACATCCTATTAGTAAAGTCTGCTCTAAATTCCTACATAGAAAGTATGCATGTTAGCAGAATTCCTCCCCTCGTTTATACTGCAGAACACAGACAGACCCTCAGCAAATACAGAATAAAGAGACCATAATGTATAACTAGAAATGTGTAGATAGAAACTGAACAGCAAACTGCAGCAAGCCAGACTCTGTAGGCAATGGAAAAACATCGTGAAACATCAGTCCTGATAAACCATCAAACAATAAAATCAAGAAATATAAATCGATCATAATAAACCATGCTAATAAAAAGAATATTGCCAAACAGAAGCACACCTAATAATTAAGAACTCACATAAAATGTTAAAACATTTCCAAACAGCAGTAAAATATTTCAAAATAGCAGACACATCAAACACCCAATAATTAGAACTAGAAGGGAAAAATCCCCGCTTCGCATGCCTGAAAACGTTTAATTTCCAGTTACCCTGACCTTGTGGTGGATTGGTGGGGGTGGCATAATTGTGTTTGACATCCCCCCCCCCCCAAATCCAAGGCAGGCTCTCATTGACATACACACATACCCCATGCTGGTTCCCATTCACACACAGACACCCATCCCAGGCAGGCAGGCTTCCAGTCACACTCACACAGATACCCATTCCTCCCCAGATAGGCTCCCATTCATTCACACACTCAAACACACACACAGCCATCCCACCGACCAGGAAACTCCCATTCATATATACACACAAACACACACACATCTATCCCTCCCAAGCTCCCATTCACACACACACACCCATCCCCCCGTCCCGTCACACACCTATCCCAGGCAGGCAGGCAGGCTTCCAGTCACACTCACACACATACCCATCCCTCCCCAGATAGGCTCCCATTCATTTACGCACTCACAAACACACACACACCCATCCCCCTGACCAGGAAACTCCCATTCATATATACACAAACCTCCACACCCATCCCTCCCAAGCTCCCATTCATACACACACACACACAAACACACACACACCCCCGACCAGGAAACTCCCATTCATATATACACACAAACACACACACACACACCTATCCCTCCCAAGCTCCCATTCACACACACACACACCCATCCCCCCGACCAGGAAACTCCCATTCATATATACACAAACACACACACACACCTATCCTTCCCAAGCTCCCATTCACACACACATACACACACACCCATGGCAGGCAGGCAGGCTTCCAGTCACACTCACACTCACACACATACCCATCCCTCCCCAGATAGGCTCCCATTCATTCACGCACTCACAAACACACACACACCCATCCCCCTGACCAGGAAACTCCCATTCATATATACACAAACCTCCACACCTATCCCTCCCAAGCTCCCATTCACACACACACCCATCCCCCCAACCAGGAAACTCCCATTCATATATACACAAACACAAACATCTATCCTTCCCAAGCTCCCACACACACACACACACACATACACCCCAACCAGGAAGCTCCCATTCATATATACACAAACCCCCACACCTATCCCTCCCAAGTTCCCATTCACACACATACACAAACCCATCCCAGGCAGGCAGGCTTCCAGTCACACTCACACACATACCCATCCCTCCCCAGATAGGCTCCCATTCATTCACGCACTAACAAACACACACACACCATTCCCCCGACCAGGAAACTCCCATTCATATATACACAAATACACATACACACCTATCCTTCCCAAGCTCCCATTCACACACATACACACACCCATCCCCCTGACCAGGAAACTCCCATTCATATATACACAAACCTTCACACCTATCCCTCCCAAGCTCCCACTCACACACACACATCCATCCCCCCGACCAGGAAACTCTCATTCATATATACACAAACCCCCACACCTATCCCTCCCAAGCACACACACACACGAAACTCCCATTCATATATACACAAACCCCCACACCTATCCCTCCCAAGCTCCCATTCACACACACACACCCATCCCCCCGACCAGGAAACTGCCATTCATATATACACAAACCCCCACACCTATCCCTCCCAAGCTCACATTCACACACACACACACACACACCCCTGACCAGGAAACTCCCATTCATATATACACAAACACACACAGACACCTATCCCTCCCAAGCTCCCATTCACACACACACCCATCCCTGCGACCAGGAAACTCCCATTCATATATACACAAACACACACACATCTATCCCTCCCAAGCTCCCATTCACACACACACCCATCCCCGCGACCAGGAAACTCCCATTCATATATACACAAACACACACACCTATCCCATGAAGCATCAGTGGATGCCTAGATTAGAACTCCGAGCAAACGCTGGACATTAAATCCCTGCCACTGTGTAATGAAATGAAAGCCACTTTATAATCAAACTTTCTGGTAATTGCTCTTACTACTCCGAGCTCAAAGCTATCAAAAATATATTGGGAAAGGGGTGAAAACTGATTGAAACTCCTCCCAGTACACACAGCTATCAGTTCACGTCATCTCATGCCATGAGAACCAGCCTTGTTTTAAAGCTGTTTCTTTTTTTATTTTTATTTATTTTTTTGGTCCTCTTTACTTAGGGCCTAATTTCCTAAGCTTTTCCCTCACAGAGGCAGAGTTGGGGGGAGGGGATCAAGTCCTTATTCTCTTCCATATTTAGGACACCCCCCCCCCCCCCATTAGAGCCCAGTGTTATCTGACAGCTGCGCTCAGCTCTCGTTTTTCACCTCTTAGCTCCGAAATCCACCCAGGAATTGATTTGCTAGCGCTGGCATTAGGAGGTTCAGGAACTCTGCTGTCATTTTGCTGGAACCTGGGAACCCGAGCCCCATTTATTTCATCCCTTGGCTGAGGGCTCCACTGCAGTTTCTGCCATTTGAAAATGCCAAACATATGAGCTCAACAAACGGGGATTTGCTAGCGCGGGGTGAATAGAGCGTCCTTGACACAAAACTGGTCTCTCGGGTGCAGCCTCAGGAATTCTGTGCAGGCCTGCAGTGCCCTTCTCAGTGGCCCGGATTAAGAATTAGCCACAGAGGATGCTTATGTGAGCTTTCAGAGCCCCCACCGGTCCCTTAGCTTCTTCTGATGCATCAGGAAGAGTCTGGGGAAGGAACAAGGACAAACATTATCTCTATAGACATGAAAGTTCATCCGACTGGCACCAAGATAGACAGGAATGCCTGTAATGCAACATCCCCCGATGCAGATTTCTACATCGAAACACAGACCCGTGTCGGGGTTTCTTTGATTGCATATGGGGGCTATACCTACAAATTCATCGATATAAGTACCAGTTTTATGTGCAAAAAGTGAAAAAATTCTACAAAAAAAAAAAAAAAAGCAATGATCTGACCTATGATTATTGATAAGGCTATGAAAACAGATGCATGCTGGTAGATCCTATTATGAGGTCTAAAAGCAAAGTTTACCATATCTCCCATGGATATCATCCAGCAGCAAACTCATTTCCTTACAGTTGCATCAATGGCTTTAACTCATTCCCCTTCTGTCTGTATAGATGTCCCTCAGGAGGGCAGACACCAGGGTGATCTTCCTTCCCGGCTTGGTTAGGGATCAGTGGCGTAGCCAGATCTGAATTTTTTTGGGGGGGCTCATGGTTACCGCATACAGTTCCAGGCCCTACTAGTTGTAATCTTATTGATAAATAATACCTTATAACGCACCTAATAATAGATTTCTAAGTAATCTGCAAGAGCCATCGTGAGAGATGCTTTAAAGTATTTTAATTCTATTGTTTCAAGCACTTACCAACATGAAAAATGCCTTGTTAATCTGTTTTCATTTATTTTATATTTGCAGATTATAAATACACAATATCATGTAAAAGTTAAACAAGGACCACTTAACAAAGACATCAGATTCAATCGTGTAAGAAAACAAATACCAATGTATTCCTTTATGAATACTCTTTCCAAAAACGCAGAGAATATCATAACTACAATAAAAGAGCAATAATTATAAGATCTTAAGATTTGCAATGGATGCACAGCAGAACTAGAACAATTCATGTTACAACCTAACATGCAAAACAAATATTCAGATTCTGGTGTCATCTCAATAACAGTAAAATAAACCCCCTCCACTGCCAAACACTGTGAAGTAACACAAACCCCTACAAAAGCATAATAAAAAGCCACCTAGAACCTTGCCATACCATAACAGCAGTAACTCTCAGGATTCAAACAGCAGCAACCTTATCTATGAAAAGACAGCAAGGCCCTAGAACACTAATACACCACTTACCGGGCAAACAACAAGCTGGACTGCTATCAATCCCTACAAAAAAACTACACGCTAGCTGAAATTCTGCACCTCTGTCACATATGCAGAGCACAGACTGACCCCTACATAATACAGAATAAAGGACTACAAATTAGAGACAGAAACATGCAGATCAGATTGAAATGGAAGGCCCAATAAACCAGTCTCTGTGAACACTGGAAAACTGAAGTGAAAGCAAAACACACATATATAAGAATTGCACATTCCCCAAAATAGCATATTTCAATCAATGAAATTCAAAATATTTTCTTTTTACCTTTGTTGTCTGATCTTATTTTTCTAATCAGTTGGACCCAGTCTCTTGTTTCCCAATTCCTTTTTTCAGGGGCTTTTTTTATTAGTTCTATTTCTTCTCTCTCCTCCTGCCCTTTCCTTCCTCCTTGATACCCACGCTCAGGCTCTGTCTCACACATACATGCTTTCTTTCACACAGGCTCTGATTCTTGCATGCTCTGTCTCACACACACAGGCTCCCACTCCCACACACTCTCTTTTACTCAGGCTCCCGCTTGCACACACAGGTTCCCATTCTCACACAAAGTTTTCTATTCCCCCCCCCCCCCCCACACACACACACACACACACAGGCTCTAACTCTTATATGCTCTCTCCCATGTGCAGGCTTCCACTCCCACTTACTCTCTCTCACACCAACTTTGTCTCATACCCACATGCTTTCTTTCATACATACACACATAGGCTTCTCACTCCCAAGCTCTTTCTCAAACACACACACATAGGTTTCTCACTCCCATGCTCTTTCTCATACACACACACATAGGCTCTCCACTCCCAAGCTCTTTCACACACATGCACCCATACATACTTCTCGCTTCCATTCTGTCTCTCTCTCTCATACATACACAAACACACTCTCTCATACACACACATACACACACTCTCACACACACACACACACACACACACACCCTCACTCTATCAAGGCCTCTTCCTTTCTTCTGGGCTTCTTTGCTGCAAGGCCTCTTCTCTGGCCTTGTGTGTTGAGCTCCACGATGGCCCTGCGATGGTCAAATCAAGGCTCTGTATCGGGCCTCAGGCGCCAAGTAACTCTGAGTGGGTGGGCCTGAGCACAAACTGGGCGGGGCCATGGCCCACCCATGGCTGTACCACAGGGAGGGTTCCTAATAGTGAATGGCTACCCTATCCAACAATAGGTCTCCTTTTCCCAGGCCTAAAAAATACCAGAGGTCACCGATGTTAGCACAATATCCACTATCCATGTTTTTTCCACTCCAAGATAGAGAATCTGGTGGGGGTCTCTCAGTGTCCTCCAAAGCAGATGAGATCTTTTATAAAGGAATCCCCCCCCCCCCAAAAAAAAAAACCAACACACAACACAGTAGGGAAAAAAAATTCCCTGCTCACTGCTGGGCAGGAAGGGTGGCAAACTTTCTCCCAAAACCAAAAGGACAAAACAGAAATTCACCTTCAATACCAAAAAAATCAAGGCTCTCCTATGGTGATTCACTGCTGTCCCTAACCTTCCCAGAGCCAGGAGCTTGGAGTCACAAAAGGCAAATTCTAGTAAGCACTATGTAGTTTTCCCAACCCCACCCTCCAGGAGGTTCACTGGTTCCACGGGCCAGATGCCCCCCCCCCCCCCTCAGAACTCAGTCCAGCCACCTCAGACAGAAGCCTCCCCAGTACTGCACAGGCACTTCCAACTGGCTCACCCCCCTCTAGTCTGTCCTCGCTGCCTGTTTCCTAAATACAGCTTAAAGGAGGCCTCTTATTAAACTCCAGACTTTATTATAATGAATTTAAACATAATCTTGCTGTGAATAAACAAGAGGAAACAGCAACCAAAAGTTGTCCGGGTCACAGAAAATCAAGGCAGGTAAAAAGAGGAATCTTCTGCAGGGCTAAGGCAGATCAGCTGCTGAAGCACCCAGGCCGAGCTCAGCTGATTGGACACTGAGGGAAAACTCACAGATTTCCCTTCTTTCAGGTCAGAGGTTAACCCTGCAGAACCAGCTGCCACGGAGTACAGCAGAAGCATTGTACGTGCAAGCCAAAACACAGAAAATAAAAAACTTTATGCAGAGTAAAAGCTTGAACAACAACATTAACAAACAGAGCAGACAAAGCTGCTGTGGAAGCAGGACACTGTGAAAGCAGGACAACTATAAGCAAAAAGGAAAACACCTGTGGACACGGGACACTCCCGGCCCGGAATCGACAGATTAACTTCTTTTTCACGAAACGCACCTGTACCAGCTGCCTGCAGCCCCGCCCCTCCCCACCCCCGAACCGCCACTTTATCTGGACCTGGCACTTTGGCGCGTAACAGGGGTTACGCGCCTGGCTGGGCCTTGCACAAGCCGTGCACATCTTCAAAGGGGCCTAGCCAGGCGCGTAACCCCCATTACGCGCCGAAGTGCCAGGTCCAGATAAAGTGGCGGTCCGGGGGTGGGGAGAGGCGGGGCTGCAGGCAGCTGGTACAGTGGCCATTTGCTGCTGTGCCGGGGAAGCGCGCACTGACAGGCTGCCAGCGCGTGCAAGTTACTACTGCTCCGGAAGAGGAGCAACGGATGAAATAATACTTTGGGGGTTATATAGGACAGGGATAGGGGGTGGGGAGGAGAGGGGAAGGGGAAGAGAGGTTAGGTAGGTGGGTTGGAAAGTTCCCTCCCAGTCTGCTCCTTAATTGGAGCGGACTGGGAGGGAACTGGGAGAGGCCCGATCTCGTCGCCGGGCCTACTTTGTTAAAATTAGGCCCCCCTGCCCGCAAATGTGCTTGGGATTATAAAACGCGGCACCCGTGTGCGCGCGGCCCACCAACTTCATAACATGCGCGCGCCGGCGCGCATCCATATGTGTGCACCGGGAAGCGCAGGCACAGCTTTTAAATTCTACCCCTACATAAACATCGCAATCAGTGTAAGGAGTCCAAAGTGCCCACATTTCTCCACCAGCGGCATTGTTTCAGTGACGAGTCTAACAAACAGGTCGATGCGATATTGTGCGCTGGCTGCAGCGCACGGCTCAACCACCCCGATGCAAAACGGGGGTTAGGTCGTCCAAAATGTGCGTCCAGTCTCGCACGTAGGTAATAGCGCTCATCACATGCAAATGCATGATGATGAGGCCATTATCTATCCCCCCCGATGCAAAAAAAAAAAAAATGTGCGCCCGACGCACGCATTTTTATTTGCCAAAATTAACGCCTTCCCTGAGCAGGCATTCATTTTGAAGAAGCCCAAAAAGAGTACAGAAAAGCAGAAAATACTGCTTTTCTGTACTTCCTCCGACTTAATATCATGACGATGTTATTTCGGAGGAACTAAAAAATTTTAATGTCCTGAAAAAAAAAAAAAAAGGTGCTGGCAGTCAGGTTAGGAAAAGGGAAGCTCAATTAATGAGCGTCCATTTCCCTAACGAGCGGCTGGGCGCAGGTTAGGGAAACTGAAGCTCTAAAACTGAGCGTCTGTTTTCCTAACCGGCTGACAGCCACCTCTCCCGGGCGCCCGCTGCCGAGGAAGTGCTAGGGGCGTGCAACTTCCCCTAGCGCCTCTTTTTACCGCAGCAGCCCGTGTGCATTGGGCGCTCCAGAGAGGTGGATTGGCGCGCGTTAAGGGAGCGCTTGAGTACCAGCGTAACGAGTGCTGCTATTGCATTGGACTGAAAGCTCTTTACAGTCCCTTGTCTGGCAGCCTCCGTCTCAACTTTAGGGATTCTCCCATCTCCGCTGGGCCAGATTTTTAAATGAAGGGAGAGGGTTGGGAGCAGGGCTAGCACTGGACCTTTGGGGTTTTTTTTATTAATAATTTTTTGTACACTATGGCCACCTCTAGGGGTCAGTCTATGGAGACCCCCACCCTCTCCAGGGTTTTATTTGGCTCTTGGTGGGGCTTATTCAGGGCATTTGATCGCTTTCAGCTAGGGCCCCTGGGAGCACTGGAACCTGCCTTAGCATCCCAGTACTCCCAGGAGACGTTAGCCACATCTCTTGCGTTGCGGCTAATTTCACATCAAATAACACGGCTTTGCGATTTTCGAGGCAAGCCCTGTTATTTGATTTGCATAGTATAGGCTATGTATTTGTACGCCAATCCGTTCATTTTAATACACACGGTGCCAGCAGCAGTAGATTTCAAATACCTAATTTTATCATTCACTGGCTCAGTAAATAGTATTTACAGGGCGGTAAGTTACCTCACTCGGCTTTGTGAATGAGCCCCTAAGCTTGTACTTGAGGTAATAGAGGGGTGAGGTAACTTGCCCGAGGTCACAGGGAGCATCAGTGGGATTTGGACTCTGGCTTCCTTGGTGCTCAGCCTGCTGCTCTAACCACTCTGCTCCACTCCACTAGTGTTTCTACTGAGCCTGAGTGGAGCCATAAAAGATACAGAGAATGGCAACAAAAAAAGAAGGCTGGACAAGCTCCCCTATAAACCGGCCGATAGCCGGTGGAGCGCACTGTTAGCCCGCGATTGGCCGTGCGTTTTCACTATGATATTAAGTCGGAGGGTGTACAGAAAAGCAGTTTTTTCTGCTTTTCTGTACACTTCCCCGGCACCGGCAGAAATTAACTCCAGCTTTTGGGCAGGCGCTAATTTCTGAAAGTAAAATGTGCGGCTTGGCTGCACATTTTACTTTCTGTATCGCGCGGGAATGATTAATAGGCCCATCAACGTGCATTTGCATGTTGCGGGCGCTATTAGTTTCGGGGGGGGGGGTTGGCCGCGCGTTTTTGACGCACGTTTTACTTCCAGAAATTAATGCCTGCCCAAAGGCTGGCGTTAATTTCTGCCGGCGCCGGGGAAGTGTACAGAAAAGCAGAAAAAACTACTTTTCTGTACACCCTCCGACTTAATATCATAGCGATATTAAGTCGGAGGCCCCAAAATTTAAAAAAAATTTAAATCGGCCGGCAGCCCGTGGGTCAGAAGATGGACGCTGAATTATACTGGCGTCCGTTTTCCGAACCTGTGGCTGTCAGCGGGTTTGAGAACGGGCGCCGGTAAAATTGAGCGTTGGCTGTCAAACCCGCTGACAGCCGCCGCTCCTGTCAAAAAGGAGGCGCTAGGGACGCGCTAGTGTCCCTAGTGCCTCCTTTTACCGCGGGCCCTCATTTGCATACTTGATCGCGCGCCCAGGAGAGAGGCCTGGGCGCGTTTTGGGAGAGCGGGTGCTCGCCTCGGAGCGCCCGCTCTCCCGCAAATTTTACTGTATCGGCCCATTAGAAAGGTTAAACAGGTCAGGGCCTCTTCAGTCTGCAGAAGAGACTGCTGAGAGGGACAGAGGTCTCTAAAATCATGAGTGGGGTAGAACAGATAAATAGAGGATGGTTCGTTACCCTTTCAAACAGTATTAAGACTAAGGGACACTCCATTAAACTAACAGGTAGAAGATTTAAAACAAATTATAGAAATTACTTTGTCACTCAGTGCACCATCAAGCTGTGGAATCTGTTGCCAGAGGACGTGGTCAAGCCTTCTAGCATAGCTGGGTTTAAAAGAGGTTTGGACAAGTTCCTGGAGAAAAAGTCCCTAACACAAAAAAACAAAGAATTTCCCTCTGAAATCTGCTGAAATCTATACTTCAGTGTATACCTATGGCCTTCATATCATTGAGAACGCCAACTGCACACATTTGAGTGTGAATAATGTTTGTCTTTATGCATCAGGAGTTTAATGCAAATAATACTGTCCAGCCTGTAGAAGCTCGACACCGACTCAGTGTTTTGAAATCAGCATCTGCATTAGGGGCGCACATATGCAAGTATTTCAGCAAAAGATTATAAAAGGGTAAAGTATAAAGGAAACGCTGTACACGCAGCCAAAAGCTGAAAGACATTCTTACTTGTTCTGCTGGAGAAAAGGCCTTAAATGATGATTTCACATGCAACCTGTCAGCATACAAACCTACACTTATACGTTAAAAGCTGAAAAAATAGTAAGATTTATGCAACAACAAATGCAAAACCCTCTGTCATTTGTTTACAGGTTTCAAAGAGCAGGTAAGCGTCCTTCCGTGTAAATTGTAACTCTGAAAAAAAAAGATCAAAGACAGACACCATCTTTAAGCGCCTGTTTGTGTGCCCTGATGCAGATGCTGATTTCAAAACACTGAGTCAGTGTCGGGCTTCTACAGGAGCTGCATGTTATTAAGCTTGGAAGACAACTTTGTGAAGTTAAGTGCTTGACAATTTTATTTGCAGAAAAAAAACCCCATACTAAGACCTATGATTATAACTATTGACGCATAAAAACAAACCATTAGTCATGCTCAAATGTGTGCCGTTGGCGTCCTCAATGATATGAAGGCCATAGGGAATTTCCTTGGTTTTTGTATTTTGATTATTTTAAGATTCTTCGATTTATGAAAACGTCCCTAAACCGTTATTAGCTAGGTAGATATTTGAAAGCCACCACTTATACCTGAGGCGTGAGCAACAAGAAATGGATCCTACTCTTGGGGATCCGCCAGGTAACTTGTGACCCAGATTGGCCACTCTCGGAGACAGGATGCTGGGCTCAGTGGACCTTTGGTCTGACTTAGTATGGAACGTCTTCTGATTGTCTTCATCTTGTTAGTTTGTCTGAAGGCTGGGGGCTGTAAGAGCCTCTTTAAACAACATTTTCATCTATACCATCAGAAAACTGACTTTGAATTGGTCTTCAGAGTTTGCAGGGTGCATATTTCAACCTGCACAGGTGGCATTTTGTAGGAAGACATTCACCTTCTGAACCATGTTATTGTCTTTCATTGCCCGTAAGGTCCACTTCTGTAGGACAACCGAAGTCTATTAAATCCTTCATTCGTCATTCTCGGTAAACTTACTTCCCTTTTAGTGCCACCTAATGGCCAATACAAAAATAGCAATCATTTTTGGGAGGACTGGAAATCCATATAATTAAGTGTAATAAGCATCAATCTGGTTCTCATCTGTGTAGTTTATACCTAGGGTTACCAGCTGGCATTGGGTCCGAGACAGTCCTCAGTTTGCCCCCTTGCCTTCACAGACCCATAGTTCTGCTTTTCATTGAAATATTGGAATTGTTTGGAAATTATTCTAGCCTAGCAATGGCTTTTTAGAAATTTCACATTCAACTATGCACAAGATGGCACCTTCCAGCTGACCAGGATCTTTCACAGTTGGACTAGTTCAAGAGAAATGTGAATATCACACATGATGGAAAGCGTATGAATTTGGCTGTGTCATAAGCGTTTTTATTGCAAACTGTAAGACTTTGGCTTCAGACTGTGTGATAACATAAGAGGTTTTGTCTTATCTAATGTTATGTGTGCATGAAATAGAAAGCCAGAAACAATTAGAGCATTGTTATAAGCTGACGGACAGCAGGCTGTGAGGATTACCACTTGGCCGGCTCTGTTCTGCTTGGTTAGAAATAGTTTTCTCATGCCATAATCCTCTGATGAACACTGGAGACCACCTGCAGAGTGAGCATCCTGCTGGTGGCAAGGAGAGAAAGATTGCTTTCACAAATGTGTCGATGCTGAATTACTAGTGAAGGCGCCACTGCTAGCTTGGCCATTTTAGCCCTCCCTCAATGGAGTTCATTGAAAGCAGAAACAGAATTGTTCTGTCTTCTGCCATTAGTTGTTGGATTGCATTTAAGACTGGTCCTGGCATGATTATTTATTATTTATTATTATTTATTTCTTTTATATACCGACATTCAATCGAGATATCACATCGGTTTCCAGATAACCAAGGGAATAGGGCGTAGTCCGCCCTATTTTACAAAAAACAATTATAACATATTATAACAGTGGTACATGGAACAAAAGGTTATAGGATATAACAAAAGGTTATAGAAAATAACATATGTACATGAATGTGTTGTTGATAAAATAAAATTGGGATAAGGGACTTGTTGGGTAGGTAATTTAGGAATAGAGGTGGGGGGGATGAGGGAAGGGAGGGGGGAAGGTGGGGTGGGAGGAAGTAGCGGAGTGAGGGATTCAGGGGGGTGAGAAGACTTGAGTATGGGATGAGGTGGGTTGCGTTCGGGCAGGTTAAGGGTCGGGTGGGAAGGCTTTTAAAAACAGCCATGTTTTTAGGTGTTTTTTGAAGGTTTGCAGTGATGGTTCATTTCTGAGACAGGTGGGGAGGGTGTTCCATAGGGTGGGTCCCGCTATTGTTATGGCTCGTTTGCGGGTTGCGTTGAGGTGTGCAGATTTGAGATTGGGGATGGCTAGGAGGCCAGTGTTGGTGGATCTGAGGGTTCTTTGTGTGGGGTGTGGATGTATTGCGTTGTTTAGCCAGTTCATTTTGTTGTTGTGTATTTTTTTGTGCATGAGGGTGAGTGTTTTGTAATGGATTCTTTGTGTGATGGGTAGCCAGTGGAGTTCTTTGAGGGTAGGTGTGATGTGGGAGGATTTTTTGTTGTTGGTGATGATTCTGGCGGCGGCATTTTGTAGAACTTGGAGGAGTCTGATGTGGATTTCTGGTAGGCCGATGAGAAGGGAGTTGCAGTAGTCGAGTTTTGAGAGGATAATTGATTGAAGGACTGTTCGGAAGTCGTGCGCTTGGAGAAGGGGTTTAAGTTTTTTCAGGGTTTGGAGTTTGAAGAATCCATCCTTAATTGTATTGGAGATGTGTCGTTGAAAGTTGAGTTGGCTGTCAATTGTTACTCCTAGGTTTCTTGTGGATGGAGTGAGTGAGATTTGTGAGATCTGTGGCACTCCCGTGTTGATTGAGGTTCCTGGGTGGTTGGAGGGGGTGCACTTGAGGGGATAAGAGGGACGGTCATCGTGGATGTGAAGGATTTCTGTTTTGGCTTGGTTGAGGCATAGTGATAGTTGGGATAGTAATTGGGACAGATTTGAGCTGAGGTTGTTCCATTTTTCCATGGTGAGTTGGATGGACTTGTTTATGGGGAGAAGTATTTGTATGTCGTCTGCATAGACGAAGTAGGTGAGGTTTGCATCTGAAAGGTATTTGCATAGTGGGAGGAGGTAAATGTTAAAGAGGGTTGAGGAAAGGGAAGAACCCTGTGGGACCCCATGTGTGAGGGGCACTTGAGAGGATTCGGATGAGTTTGTCTTGACGATGTAGGATCTGTTTGAGAGGTAGGATTTGAACCATTTGATTGTGGTGTCTTGAAGACCAATTTCTTTAAGTCTGGCGAGGAGTGTTCTGTGATTGATGGTGTCAAAGGCGGCTGATATGTCGAGGAGTATCAGGAGGAACGATTTGCCTTTGTCACAGCCTCTGAGGATGGTATCAGTAAGGGAGAGGAGGAGGGTTTCAGTGCTGAGGAATTTTCTGAAACCGTGCTGTGCTGGCTGAAGAACATTATGGGTTTCAAGGTGGTCTGTGAGTTGGTTGTTGACTGTTTTTTCTATGATTTTTGCTAGGAATGGGAGGTTAGAGACTGGTCTGTAGTTTGCTGGGTCTGATTTGTCGAGTTGAGGTTTTTTGATGATTGGTTTGATGATGGCATTTTTGAGTTTTTCTGGGAAGATTCCTTGTTCGAGGGATAAGTTGATGATGTAGGTTATTGGTTTGACAATGATCTCTCTGATGAGTTTTAGGGTTTTGACGGGGATGGGGTCTAATGGGTGGGATGCAGGGTTGGTTTTTTTGATGATGGGTTCGATTTCTGTAGAAGCAACAGGTGCGAATTGTGACCATATGTGGATGGGGGGGTGGATGGCAGTGGGGTCGTTGTGGGTTTGTGGAATCTTGGCAATAATGTTGTCGACTTTGTCCTTGAAGAATTGAGCTAGTTTTTCGCTGGAGATGTTGCTGGAGTTAGGCGTTGTGTCATTTTGGATGGGGTTGGTTAAATCTTTGACATAGGCGAAGAGGGTCCTTGGGTTAAATTGGTAATCATGAATTCTTGACGTGTAGAAATTGCGCTTTGCTGTGTTGAGATCTGTTGTATAGTTGTGTAGTAGCGTTCTGTATTTGTCTTTCAGGTTTGAGGTGGGGGTTCGTCTCCATTGTTTTTCAGTTTGTCTCAGTGTTCGCTTTGAGGTTTTCAGTTCTTGGGTGTACCATGGGGCTTTTTGCTTTGTAGATTGTTTGATTTCCTTTTTTATCGTGGGACATAATGTGTTGGCTATGTCTGCGTTGATGGATATCCAGGAGTTTGTGGCGGTGTTGGCGTCATTTAGGTTGATTGTTTTTAGTGCCTCCGGTAACAGTTCGGCGATATCTTCACTGGAGCATGGTTTGGTGAATTCGATGATTCGGTTGTCTGTTTTTTGTGGGTTTGATTGGAGTTGAAGCTTGGCTTGTATGAGGCTGTGGTCGGACCATGGGATGGGGGTTGTGGAGGGTGGTCCAGTTGCGGATATTTTGTTGTTTAGGAAGATTAGGTCCAGGGTGTGGCCCGCTTTTTGTGTGGGCGTGTTGATGATTTGGGTGAATCCAATGGCAGACATGGTGGATAGGAGTAGTTCACTGGTTGGAGAAAGTGGATGGGAGTCGATATGGAGATTGAAGTCTCCTAGTATAATGGCTGGCTCTTGTAAGTTGATGTGGGTTGTGATGGATTCGATTAGGGGAGAGAGGTTGTGCTGTAGGCATCCAGGTGGGGCGTAGAGGAGGAGGATTTGGAGATGTTTAGATTTGAATAGGTTGGTTTCGAGTGGAGGTGGTAAGTTAAGGGAGTGGGAGGAGAATTTAAGTTTTTTGTGAGCTAGGAATAGTAGGCCACCTCCTTTTCTTTTGTTTCTGGGAATGGAGAATATGTTGTATGTATTTCTGGGTAGTTGATTGAGTAGGACAGTGTCGGAGTGTTTCAGCCAGGATTCGGTTATGCAGAATATGTCTGGTTGGTCGTCTGTGAGTATGTCATGGATGATTGGCATTTTTTTGGTGATCGATTGTGCATTGATGAGGAGTAGTGTAATGAGTGTGATTGTGGTATAGGGTATGTTAGGGTTGGTGTGGATTTTGGTGAGGCGTCTAGTGATGGGTGTGGCTTTAGGAGTGTGGTGGTGGTTGTAGCGATGAGGTAGTTTGGGGATGTATTGGGCTAAGGCCATTGTGTGTGTTTTTTGTGTGAGGGGTTATATTGTTGTGAGTTGTGAGATTGCTTTTAGAAGATTCATGGGTTGAGTGCTGGGAGGCAAATATAGGGGATTGGAAGGTTGCTGAGGGTTGTGGAGGGATTGGTGGGGAGGGTTGTGGAAACAGAAAAGTATGCGGGAGTACACATAGGGAGTGCACGAAGGAGCGCACAAAGGAGCTGTCGCGCTCCTTCGGCGCGCGACGCTCGGCGCGCGGCGCCTGGGAGGTTCTCAGCTTTAAAGGCCAATCAGGGCTGTCCCCTGATTGGCTGGACGTCGGCAGCGTGCAGCGTGTTCCCTCGGCGGCGGAGGAAGGTCGGCAGGATGGCGAGACAGCGGCGGAAGGCAGGGGCTGCCTCGTGGTCGGGGTCGGAGGCGGTCGTGGGTAAGTGTGCAGTTAAGCAGGCCTTACCCCGGCGGGTCTCCGGCGCCGATCGCGCAGGCCTGGCACCGCTCCGAGTCGCCCTCGTCTCGCTGTGGCGTCCGGAGGAAGGGACTTCGATCGGGAGGTTCGCAGCTTTAAAGGCCAATCAGGGCTGTCCCCTGATTGGCTGGACGTCGGCAGCGTGCAGCGTGTTCCCTCGGCGGTGGAGGAAGGTCGGCAGGATGGCGAGACAGCGGCGGAAGGCAGGGGCTGCCTCGTGGTCGGGGTCGGAGGCGGTCGTGGGTAAGTGTGCAGTTAAGCAGGCCTTACCCCGGCGGGTCTCCGGCGCCGATCGCGCAGGCCTGGCACCGCTCCGAGTCGCCCTCGTCTCGCTGTGGCGTCCGGAGGAAGGGACTTCGATCGGGAGGTTCGCAGATGGGTGGGTTTAACAGATACCGACTGCCTCTGCGGAGGGATTGAGCTGGGATGGCCATGGAGAGGCTGTGAAGCTTTTACAAGAACTTGGGTGTTTATTTCTTGACAGAAAAGCTTTCCCTCAACCTTGCAAAAGATAAAAAATACCTGGGAATATAGTTTCCCAGAGGCTTAAAACCGTTATATGCCCTTAATCTCAAACCAATGTTGCAACAGTGTACAGAGGAACACATTGCACTCTAGTTGGATGGGTAGGACTGGAGCTATAAACATGGTGCTAGTTCCCAGGTTATCATACCTTTATTCCTCATTACCAGTTGAGCTTCCCCAGGTGTTTTTTTAAAGAAATTAAATAAAATAGTGACCAAGTATATATGAGAAGTGAAAATAGCAAAGATTAAATGGGAGAGACTGGACTTCTAATAGGGATGTGCAGAGCGACCGCATATGTTACATTCGGTATTCGTATTCGTGGGGGGGCAGATACGTTGCATTCGGCAAGGGGGGGCCCCGATCCGTTCATGCGTTCCATTCTTATTCATTTCCCGGCTAAAAGTTAATTAACTACAACCCCCCCCCACCCTCCTGACCCCCCCCCCCCCCAAGACTTACCAAAACTCCCTGGTGGTCCAGCGGGGGTCCGGGAGCCATCTACTGCACTCACGCCGTTGGCTGCAGGTATTCAAAATGGCGCCGTTAGCCTTTGCCCTTACTATGTCACAGGGGCTATAAGGCATCCAAGTTTTAAGTTATACTATAAGGCAGCCAACTTGAATATCAGTATAGAAAAGTTTGAAATAAATATAAAATAAATAAAGGCAGCAGTGATTGTCCAGAGCAGGTTAGATGGGTAGAAATCCTTTTTTAATTCTGAAATCTTGCTGCTTTCAAGTTTTGACTCGATAAGGCGTTACTATAAGCACATACCCAGCGATGTTATTGTATTTTTCCTATTTTTTCCTCTCTCCTATTCTTTTCCTTCCCTCTGTTCTCTCCTCCTCCTCCTCCTTCTAGCCTGCTCCTCCTCCCCCCCGTCCCTGTTCATTGTATTTTCCATTCCTTTTAGTTAATTGTAAACCGGCGTGATGTTTCCCACAAATGCCGGTATATAAAAGTTTATAAATAAATATAAATAAATAAATAAGGCGTGGCTTTGATGGCAGAATGCTCTTGGTTTGATTAGATATCTTTGCTGCATTTGTTACATTAAACCATCAGATCCTGTTATTGTGCTTAACCGCCATAGGTATATCAGGCATTGTGCTAGATTGATTGGTTCATCTCTCCACGGCTGCACACAACAGGTGTGAAGTGTCTGCTATGTTCTCTTGGAATTTGATCTCAACTGGTGCTCCTCAGAGTTCGGCCATGCCTGCTATGTTGTTCAACATTTACCTTATGCCACTTTGTAAATAGTTAGGAGGTCTCGGGGTATATTATAAAATGTATGCCAATGATATTCACTTCTTTATTCTGGCAGCATCATCTTGGGCTGCTACTTTCAAGTTCATTTCTATCTGTTTATCTGCAGTTAAGCAATGGTTCCAGCACAACAGGCTTGCTCTTAATGAAAAAAAGATTGAGCTCATTACCCTGAGTAGATTTCCACCAATCAATGCACCCTCTGTGTTCATATTTAAGAATTTAAGAACATAAGAACCTGCCATACTGGGTCAGACCAAGGGTCCATCAAGCCCAGCATCCTGTTTCCAACAGTGGCCAATCCAGGCCATAAGAACCTGGCAAGTACCCAAAAACTAAGTCTATTCCATGTAACCATTGCTAATGGCAGTGGCTATTCTCTAAGTGAACTTAATAGCAGGTAATGGACTTCTCCTCCAAGAACTTATCCAATCCTTTTTTAAACACAGCTACACTAACTGCACTAACCACATCCTCTGGCAACAAATTCCAGAGTTTAATTGTGCGTTGAGTAAAAAAGAACTTTCTCCGATTAGTTTTAAATGTGCCACATGCTAACTTCATGGAGTGCCCCCTAGTCTTTCTATTATTTGAAAGACTAAATAACCGATTCACATCTACCCATTCCAGACCTCTCACGATCTTAAACACCTCTATCATATCCCCCCTCAGCCGTCTCTTCTCCAAGCTGAAAAGTTCTAACCTCTTTAGTCTTTCCTCATAGGGGAGTTGTTCCATTCCCCTTATCATTTTGGTCGCCCTTCTCTGTACCTCTCTACACTATTTGAGGATCATCCATTATTCATTGGTGTGATTCTTGATCCAGACCGCTCTATGTGCTCACACATTAAATTGTTTTTTTGCCAAAACTGCGCAGATTAAGGCCTCTCTTAGGCCCCAGCGACTTTCGCACAGTACTGCAAGACCTCGTGTTGACTGGTATTGTTGACTACTGTAACTCACTTTACGTTGGCCTCCCCTTAAATTTCCATAGGGCCCTTCAAATTATCCCTCGCATGTTAACCGGTGCACATTATAAGAAAAATCATATTACCCCTGCCCTTTATTCGCTCCATTGGTTTCCTGTACAATGGAGGGTTAACTATAAACTTGCCATGCTTGTCCACAAATTGTTGAATAATGCTCCATTGCCACGGCTTACATCTGTCTTCCGCTTATGCAGTCCCACTCGTATTCTGAGGTCCTGCTGGAGGTGCCTTCTCCCTGACCCGTACACTTTGCAGAGATGCAAGAGAGAGCCTTTTCTACCGCTGGCCCTCTTTTTTGGACACTTTCCTTGAGCAACTGCAATCTTTGACTGACACACGAATGTTCAGAAAGGCACGTCTCTTTCAGTGTGCTGTTGAGGAAGAGGCATACGTTTGTACAGATCTTCTTTACGACCCTATTATAATTTACTGGCTTTCTAATTATAAATGGTTGTATGGCTTTGATTATAGGAATGTCTTACGTTGTTCCCTGCTGTGAGCCCTGGAGCATGCGGGCTATGCATTTTTTTTATAATAAATAATATGCAGAAAGAGCTTGATCAGGCAAAGCTAAATATATCTGAGATGGCGGATAACCATTCTTTATTGATCACGTTTATTCATCCATGGAAACAATTGGAGGTTACCTTGGACGTTTCCACATTGCAAACTTGAGCATTATAACTCTTTTATGGAAGCTGAGTTTGGGGGCTGGAATAAGAAATTGAGAAATAAGGCAATGGTGAAAATGTCTCCTTTATTTGAAGAAAGTGTCTTCCTCTCTATGAAAAAAAGAATGAGGAAAAAGTGGAGACTCATATCTTTTTTTTAAATATTTTCAACGAAGACATTTCAGAATGAATTCTGAGACTATTGAGAATATCTTGTGGGTGCTTCATCACTTGGAGGTGTTCATCTTTGGGACTAACAGCTACAACAAGTAGATCACAAGGGTCTACGATGCACTAACAGAGGAGAATGGGTAGAAGAAAAGCCAGAATCTGGAAGAGTTGGGTGAAACCCTGGAAGAGGATCAATGGTGTAAGATTTATAGCTATGCTAGTTGATGCTCCTTTTCAAATCCTTGAAGACAATTGCAATTTAAGGTCATTTGTACAGCTCCATTGAAGACATATAACATGGATGGGGGAAACTCATCAAATTGTTGCAGAGGGTGTAATACCATAGGAAAATGTTTTCACATGTGGTGGGAGTGTGGCTATAATAAACAGTTCTGGGAAGAGGTACACCAGGGCATTGGGGAAATCTGTAATGCCACATTGGATCTAAATACAAAACTGTTTTTATTGGGAATGATAGCGGAGGAAGACACACTGGGCAGGTCTAAGAATCTTACTTTACAGCTAATACTAGTCATTAAGTGTGTATTAGCTAAAAATTATAGCCGAACCCCACCCCACTCAATTCTCCAGGTATAAAGAATGGTTACAGAAGGCCCAGGAAATGATGGTATATGAAAACATAACTTTGTTTTTTTAATTATTTATAATTTTCAAGATAACCAAAGTACAACAATGAGGCCGAAGCCTATAACAATTGAG
The DNA here is from genome assembly GCF_901001135.1 of Rhinatrema bivittatum. Taxonomy (NCBI): domain Eukaryota; kingdom Metazoa; phylum Chordata; class Amphibia; order Gymnophiona; family Rhinatrematidae; genus Rhinatrema; species Rhinatrema bivittatum. The sequence goes on from NC_042619.1 coordinate 18,976,816, forward strand.
GAATCACTAATGTAAACAAATATACATGTAAATGGTAAATTAGTCATTAAACCAGGATCCATAAATCTCACTTTGGTATCCCACATTTTTAACTGAATAAAACCCACCGTGCCCTCCCATCCCTCCCCCCTCCTTCCCCATGCCTTGTTTGCGTAGAGAGAGCAATGTTCTCTGTTTTACTATTCACTTGGTGTATATATGCGCAGATATATGTTAAAGAAGGGTGCCATCACTAGAAGCGGGTTTAAATGGATTCCTTACACCTGTACCCCGGAGGGTTTTTGAGGATTCAGTTCCTTGCTAGTCAACCAAGTTATGTAATTGTGCCAGCGTTTCTCAAAACGATCCATATGTTTATGTTTAATGGCCATCAAATGTTCTAAATAATAAATCTTTTCAATTTTCTGAATGACATTTTTCCTGGTGGGCGCTTCGACCTGTTTCCAGCAACGTGCTATTTCTGTCTTTGCTGCTAGGAATATTTGTGTAATTAAATAAAGCTGCTCTATGGTTGTATCTGATGTCTGTATGTTTAATAAAAGCAGAGCTGGATTCAGCGCCACCTGTGTTGCCGTTATTTCTAAGACAAGGTTCGCTATCTCTGTCCAAAAGATAGCAATTTGAGGACATGTCCACCACATATGAAAATAGTTACCAATCTGGCCACACTTCCGCCAACAGAGATTATCTAGTTTAGGATTAAAGTTATGCAATTTAGAGGGCGTAATGTGCCATCTATACAGAAGAACCTTGTAACCCTGTTCTACTATAGTTTAGGATTAAAGTGATGCAATTTAGAGGGTGTAATGTGCATTCTATACAGAACCTTGTAACCCTGTTCTACTAGGGATGCAGAGATAGAGCACTGTTTGGTCTGAAGGAAACATTCTGTCCAGTGCTGTGTGCTGCAAAGTTAAGGGATATCATTCTCCCATCGCCGGATGTGAGTTGGTAAAGTTATCAGGTCACTATTCAACAACTGGTAAATCTTTGAAATAACCTTAGGAAGATTCTCTGCTTTGTCACAGAAACCCTCATACAGGGCTGGATTTTAAGAATTATGCGTGGGCCTAGGTTTGTGCGCACAACCCTGCGCACACAAATCTATGCCCAATTTTACGCATATTATAAAATCCAGGGTTGGCACGGGCAAAGGGGTGCACAATTGTGCAACTTGTGCGTGCCGAGCCGCACAGCCTTCCTTCATTCCCTCCCCCACTTTCCCCTCCCTAACCCGCCCCCCAGCCCTACCTAACCCCCCCTCACCTTTAACTTATAAGTTGCGCCTGCCTCTGGACAGGCGTAGGTTGCACGCGTTGGCCAATGGCCGGCCCGCAATCCCGGGCACAGCAGCAAATGGCCGCTGTGCCCGGAGGCTCCGCCCCCGCCCTGCCCCCTTTTTCAAGCCCTGGGACATACACGCAGCCCGGGGCTTGCGCTCATTGCCGGGCCTATGCAAAATAGGCTCGGTGCGCACAGGAGGGGTTTTAAAGAGTTACGCGCATATATTACGCACGTAACCCTTTTAAAATCCGCCCCACGGTGTCTTGCCCTTCATAAGGTCACTTTTGAGCTGAGATTGGGATATATAGTGCCGGATCTGCAGGTAAAAATAATGATCAGTCAAGGGAACACCAAATTGTGCCATTAATTCCGGAAATTCCCTTATAAACCCCTTCCTTTAACATATGTTCCAGTCGAGAGCATCCTCCCTTGACCCATCTTTGGGCCAAGGATTTAGCCTGACCAGGAGCAAACCTGGATTGTCAATAATCGGTGTTCTGTAAAAGAAAACCCTATCTCCTGTTAATTTTTGTTTCCATTGGTCCCATATCTTTAAGGTAAGCTGTACTCTTGGTGGGATAGCAATACCCACACTACGATCTGCTTTTCTCAGCCACATCAGTGATGAGGGTACTAACCCCTGTAGCCTGTCTCTTTCCAAACTAACCCACCTCTTGTTGGCCCCTGTCGCAGGCCAATGTATAGCGGATCGAAGCTGTGCTTTTACATAGTACCACAGCAAGCACGGGACCCCCGTCCGCCTCTTAATTTAGATAAATATAATATACTACGGCTGACTCTGGGGAGTCTGTGTCTCCAAATAAAACGGAATAACTTCCTCTGCCTTTGTTAATGATTGCGACAGGAATCTCAACAGGCAATGTTTGAAAGAGATAGTTAAATCTGGATAAGATATTCATTTTAACCATGGATATTCTCCCCAACCAAGACAGTCCCTTTCTATCCCATATCTGCAAATCCTGTAACACCTTAGACCATAGTCCTCCATAATTGATCTCAAACAAGTGATCTAATTTAGGGCCTATTTTCACACCAAGATATTTTAAATGGTTATGAACTACTTTGAAGGGGAAATTCTTTTTCACTCCCTCCAATTGGGATAACGGTACAGTTATGTTTAAAAGCGCAGATTTGTCCGCGTTTAGTTGGTATCCAGAAACTGCACTGAATCTAGATAACTCAAGAACCAGAGGGGCCAATGACTCCTCGGGACGGGTTATGGTGAACAGAATATCGTCCGCGAACATCGAGAGCTTATATTTCTGCTCCCCCACCTGCACCCCTCGGACCGCTGTCTCAGCCCTAATAGCTGCAAGTAGATGGCAAAAAGGAGCGGCGAGAGAGGACAGCCTTGCCGGGTACCTCGCTCAATCCTAAAAGTTTTAGAGTAGCCCCCATTGACTTTAATGCAAGCATTGGGATTATGGTATAGCAGTTTGAGCCATGTAGAAAAATTCCCTCCTAATCCCATCTTTTCTAATACTGCTGCGAGCAGGAAGTCCCAGTGGACCATGTCAAATGCCTTTTCAGCATCAACCGTAAGAAGAACTAAGGGAATTTTAGCCTGTTGCCCCCACCAAATCAAGTCTATTATTCTTCTCACATTATCCGCACTTGAAGAAGGTGGAAAATTCCAAACGTTTAGAGATTTTGCAGAAGATAGGTAAATTAGAAATCAAGCATAAAAGAGGAGTTGATTCCACTTCTGGACATCAGTTAGATCAATTGCGTAGAGAATTACAGGATTTATCTATAAAAGCCTGAAACTCTTGATGCAAATCTAATATTGTTCTCTGCTTCTATGGCAGAAGGTAACTGGTAATTGGACTCAAACGGCAAGCAACAAGGGCCCTGACTTTGATGGTCTGAGAAGCTGATAAGTATGGGGGTGACTTGTATGGTGCGGCAGAAACTTCCATGAGCTTGCTGGAGAGACTGGATGGATCGTTGGTCCTTTTCTGCCATCATTTCTATGTTTCTATATATGTATGTTTCTATGTTATTGTAGAATTGCAGGTATTCTGAGTTCTCACAAACTGTTGACGTGAGATCGAGAATGAGCAGTAATTTACTCTGATGTTAGTAGACAATAAACTGAAATGTGTTTCTTGTTTGTGTGTTTTAGATGGACCACAAACCAGCCAGGGTTGGAGCAGGATGCTCTCTCTCCCCACTATGAGTATGTGGAATTGAGGGTGCCTCAGGAGGTTGAAACAGGGCACTGAGGGTATCAAGGTCCAGGTATAGTGTTTTGCATGTGTGTGACTGGAAGTGTATTTCACGTCCTGTCTGTACACTTGAGAAGGTGTTGCGATGGAGAAGGTACAAAAAAGGGTGACCAAAATGATAAAGGGGATGGAACAGCTCCCCTATGAGGAAAGACTAAAGAGATTAGCACTGTTCAGCTTGGAGAAGAGACAGCTGAGGGTGGATATGATAGAGGTGTTTAAAATCATGAGAGGTCTAGAACGGGTAAAAGTTAATCGGTTATTCACTCTTTCGGATAATAGAAGGACTAGGGGGCATTCCATGAAGTTAGTATGTAGCACATTTAAGACTAATTGGAGAAAGTTCTTTTTCACTCAATGCACAATTAAGCTCTGGAATTTGTTGTGAGGGGATGTGGTTAGTGCAGTTAGTGTAGCTGGGTTTAAAAAAGGTTTGGATAAGTTTTGGAGGAGAAGTCCATTACCTGCTATTAATTAAGTTGACTTAGAAAATAGCCACTGCTATTACTAGCATCAGTAGCATGGGATAGACTTAGTTTTTGGGTGCTTGTCAGGTTCTTATGGCCTGGTTTGGCCACTGTTAGAAACAGGATGCTGGGCTTGATGGACCCTTGGTCTGACCCAGTATGGCATGTTCTTATGGTGTGGCAGGTGTCACTGTATTATTTTAGATGTATGTCCATTGCAAGTCAGCCTTGTACACACTAATGTGTGCTTAGTTGTGCTAGGAGGGGAAGGGTGATTTTACTTGTTGCATGTAGCGGGGAGTAGCTGGCTTGTTACGGCGGTTACTACCCCAAACCAAATGTGCCTGATACTTCACTTTCGATGCATATCCAGCATGGCTCTCTGCTTCAACAGCATGGGAGAAGACTGATACTTCACGCATATCCAGCATAGCTCTCTGCTTCAACGGCAGGGGAGAAAAAAAGAAAACTGATACTTCACGCATATCCAGCATAGCTCCCTGCTTCAACGGCAGGGGAGAAGAAAAACAACCAATAAGGGCTGTATAACATAGTCTGGGTAAAACAAATAAGCATGGGTGTAGCTTGCTTATTGGCAGGGGAGAAGCTTGCTTATTGGCAGGGCAGAAGAAAAACAACCGATAAGGGCTGTATAACATAATCTGGGTAAAACAAATAAGCATGGGTGTAGCTTGCTTATTGCGGCGGCTACTACCCCTAACTAATCAAGCTAGATATTTCACTTGGATGCAGCTCCATCACTGCTCTCTACATTAAAGGTGGGGGTGGAAGGGAAATAGAACCAAGAGCTAAGAGAAAAAGATAAGTATGAGAGAAAAAATGTGTGAAGCTTGCTGGGCAGACTGGATGGGCCATTTGGTCTTCTTCTGCCGTCATTTCTATGTTTCTATGTTTCTATAAATATACATGTGTATGTGTGTGAAACAGTGATTTAGAAACATTTATTGACTTAAATTGTTTTTTTCCTTCATTTCTAAGGTTTAATTTAAGTAACACATGTGACACTTCCTAGCCAATACTTTAGAAATCAGGAAATGCAGAACTGCACAGAGTAGCTTTTGTTACAATGGGCAATTGAAATCTGTACTTCTCCTTTGAAAGTCCTATGGGGAAGAAACTTGATGCTTTATAAATTCAAATTAAGAACTGAGTGATCATATTGACTAGAAGTTAGGGTTGTGCTGTTTGCTAGAAAACACTGCCCCCATGAGGGAAGTCCAGTAAGGGGAGAGAATACCTTTTAGCTTTAAACTGGCAAATGGCAGAATTTTGCATGATAGCTTATGTAAGCAATACATTACCTATTCATCCCTGTAGCCAATAAAAGTCAAGGGACTGAGTTCTAATGAGACTCTGTCTCTTTGAAAACTGGGAATAAAACAGGGATTTTGTTTCTTTTGAAGAGAGACAGAGAGATATTCATGAGATGAAACATTACCTGCAGCTTAGCTGCAGAAGACAAAAGATAAAAAGGGAAAAGAGGTTTCTTGTAGCAGAAGTTATTTTAGTCAATTAGCTTGGCAAGAAATGACTTATCCAGCATGGAACAGGTAATTTTCTGTTATTTTGTAGATAAGACAATTAAGGTGCTTTTTAGATTTCCCGATTTTATTTCAAGCTATTTATCTATATTCCTCACGTATCTAAAATTCATGGTAGATTACAAAAATGACATGCATAATAAGTAATACATTAAGAAAATAAATATATAAAAAAGAGACAATAAAAGCAGTAAAAAAAGATAAAAACAGAGAACACTAAACAAATAAAAATAGCATAAGACTTGGGGACTCAATGAAAAATAAAAACACTTAAAGACTGGTGTAATAAAACATCCACATTAAAATACCCAAAAAATGCATTCAAGCCACAAATGCAGAGACTTGGACTGATAAAACCCCATTCTAAAAGATAATGAAAGACAGGCTAGAATAGTGCTGGCTTTCTCCATAAGCCTTTTTATTATTATTATTATTTTTAATTTTTATATACCGAAGTTTTTGTGGGAATTACAAATCACTCCGGTTTACATAAAACGATGAACTGCCCAACAGCGGATGGGGGCTTTACATAGAACTGTAGAACATAAGGAACAATAAAACCGGATGTCAATTTAACATAGTAATAATAAATATAATATAATATAATATGTACATACAATTTAACTATTTAACGTAGTAGAGATGACCTGTCAAATCTACCATATAGATACAATAAGAGTAATATAGTGAACTTATGGATTCAAAAATTGATTGAGCAGTTGTGGAGTCCTGATAGTAGGAATTGGTGAGATGTCGATAATTTAGGGATACTATTATTTAGGAAGTCCTCTTGTCTAAGTATCATTGAGAATCTGGGAAGGCTTGTTGGAAAAGCCAGGTCTTCAGTCTTTTTTTGAACTCTTGATGACTGGGTTCTAGTCTTAGATCTGGGGGGAGAGCGTTCCACTGGTGGGTTCCAGCTGAAGATAATGCTCGTTTGCTCAATGCTGATTTTACTTGTGGGACATGCAGTGTTCCTTTGTATGTGCTTCTAATTGGTCTGGAAGATGTATGCGGTTGAAGTTGAGTGCTTAGCATGATAGGAGCCAGATTGTATATTGCTTTGTGTACTATTGTGAGTATCTTATAGAGTATCCTATATTTGATGGGAAGCCAATGTAAGTTACGAAGGATTGGGGTGATATGGTCTTTTTTGTTAGAACTTGTGAGGATTCTAGCAGCGGAATTCTGTACCATCTGTAATGGTTTGATGGTGTTGAAGGGTAGACCTAGCAGAAGGGAGTTGCAATAGTTGAGCTTTGATAGTATGATGGATTGCAGTACGAGCCTGAAGTCCGAGAAGTAGAGGAGGGGTTTAAGTTTTTTAAGGACTTGCAGTTTGTAAAAGCAGTCCTTAGTGGTAGTGTTTACGAACTTTTTTAGGTTTAGATGGTTGTCTAGCCAGGCTCCAAGGTCTCTGACGTCGGGTGAGAACTTGCTATTTGAGTTATGAGAGAGGTTTGATGAGATTGTAAGGGGATCCTGGGAGACAATGAGCATTTCGGTTTTATTGTCATTCAATATTAGGTTGAGGTTTGAGAGAATGTTTTTAATCGGCTGTAGGCATTCGTTCCAGTATGTGATGGTTTTTTCAAGGGATTCTGAGATCGGGAGAAGGATTTGTATGTCGTCTGCATAGAGGTAGTGTGTAAGCTTGAGGTTTGAGAGTAGGTGGCAGAGAGGGAGGAGATAGATATTGAAGAGGGTGGGTGAAAGTGAGGAACCTTGTGGGACTCCTAGATCTGTGAGGACTGGATGCGATTCTTTGTTGTTTATTCTAACTTTGTAGAATCTGTTGCTTAAGAAGGACTGGAACCATCTTAGAGCTGTGCCTTTGATCCCTATATTGGCAAGTTGGTCTATAAGTATCGTGTGTTTTACCGTGTCAAACGCAGCAGAAAGATCAAGAAGAACAAGCAGGTACGATTGTTTTTTCTCCAGGTTAATGAGGATGGTGTCAGTGAGAGATAGTAATAGAGATTCGGTGTTTAGGCGTTTTCGGAAACCATATTGAGCCGGGGATAGAATATTATGATCTTCCAGGTATTCTGACAGTTGCTTGTTGACAATTTTCTCCATCAGTTTGGCAATGAGTGGTAAGTTAGCGATAGGTCGAAAGTTAGCTGGGTCCGATGGAGAGGCGTTTGGTTTTTTTAGTAGTGGTTTGAGGATTGCCAATTTTAACTGGTTGGGAACTAGACCTTGAGAAAGGGATGAGTTAATAATTTCTGCAATTGGTTTTGAGATGGTGTTTGGTATGGCTATGAGGAGATTAGTTGGTAATGGGTCTGATGGATGGGAGGATGGTTTGAGTTTCTTGAGTGTATTTTCTATCTCCAGTGAAGAAGTGAGCTCGAATGAGTCCAGGCATGTGTTTTGTTGCGGCAGGGCTGTTAGGTGGTATGTTTGAGTGGAGCTGTTGGTTGTGATTGAATGTGTAAGGTTGGTGATTTTTGTCTTAAAGTAGTCAGCGAGTTCGTTTGCTTTGTTGAGAGCTTGGTGGTCTGGGATGGTGGGAGGAGATGGTTTGGTTAGAGAGGAGACATATGAGAAAAGAGCCTTTGAGTCGAAAATGAAGTTGTGTATTTTTTTTGCGTAGAATTCTCTCTTTGTTCTAAGGATAGTATTCCTGTAAGTGTTGAGGAGGGATTTGTAGATGGCATGTGTCGAAGTGGTAGGGTTTTTTCTCCAGCTTTGTTCATTTTTTCTTAGCGATTGCTTTAGTGATTTAAGTTCTGGGGTAAACCAGGGTTTTCTATTGTCTAATGTGGGTTGTATGGTTTTGGTTGAAGTTGGGCAGATTTGATCTGCGATTTTATTGTTGATAGTGATCCATGAGGTGGTTGCAGTTATTGCGTCTGTAAGGTCTAGTTGGTTTAGTGCTTCGGACATCTTTTCGCTGAGTGTGTCTGGAGAGCATGGTTTCCTGAAGTGGATGGTGGATTTGGTAGCGACTTGAGGTGGTGGGTTGTTGATCTTAAGGGTTGTGCGGATGACTCTGTGGTCAGACCAGGGAACTGGAGAACAAGTGGGGTTGGTGTGAATGGTAAAGGGTTCGTTAATGAAAATAAGGTCCAAAGTATGGCCTGCCTTGTGGGTAGGACTGTTGATGATTTGCGTAAAGCCCAAATGGTTGAGTGAGGAGAGGACTGTTTGGCAGTTGATGGATTGTGTAGTAGCATCTACATGTAAATTAAAGTCTCCGAGGATTATTGCAGGTTTGTCTGTGTTTATATGTTTGGCTATAAGTTCGATCAGCGGTGAGGGATCCAATTCTAAGGTTCCTGGTGGGGCGTAAACTAATGCTAGTTGGATTTGTTCTGATTTAAAGAGGGAGAATTCTATTTTGGTGGAGGTGTTCGTAAGTTGTAAAGTTATACTTAGACCTTTTTTTGCTGCAAGGAGGAGTCCTCCACCTCTTTTTTTGGGCCTGGGGACAGAGAATAGGTCGTAGGATTGCATGGGAAGCTGATTTGTGAGTACAGTATCTGTGTGTTTTAGCCATGTCTCTGTGATAGCACAGATATCTGGGTTAACTTCTATGAGATAGTCACTGAGGATGTCCATTTTTTTGGTAAGAGACTGTGCGTTGAATAGGGTTAAGGTAAACAGAGAGAGTCCTAGGAATTGCGTAATTGGAGATATCATTATTGGTATAATCCTTTGTTGTCGTGCAATGTGATGTATTGTAGGTTTTGTATGCTTTCTGAGTTTGTGCCAAAGTTTGGGTATGGTGTAGAGGTGCATTATTGTGGCTTAATTGGTTGTGAAAATGTTGCGGTATTGGAGATACTGCAATAGGTATAGGGGAGACGATGAATGCTAGAGAGACTGGATGGATGCTGTAAGCTGGAGAGTCTGGATGATTGCTGGAGAGACTGGATGATTGCTGGAGAGTCTGGATGATTGCTGGAGGGTCTGGATGATTGCTGGATGCTGTATGCTTGAGAGTCTGGATGATTGCTAGAGAGACTGGATGATTGCTGGAGAGACTGGATGATTGCTGGAGAGACTGGATGATTGCTGGGTGCTGTATGCTGGAGAGACTGGATGATTGCTGGAGAGACTGGATGATTGCTGGAGAGACTGGATGATTGCTGGGTGTTGTATGCTGGAGAGACTGGATGATTGCTGGGTGCTGTATGCTGGAGAGACTGGATGATTGCTGGAGAGACTGGATGATTGCTGGGTGCTGTATGCTGGAGAGACTGGATGATTGCTGGGTGTTGTATGCTGGAGAGACTGGATGATTGCTGGAGAGACTGGATGATTGCTGGAGAGTCTGGATGATTGCTGGGTGCTGGGCAGTCTGGAGGAGTGTTGAAAAAGCAGATGTGTGAATGAAGCCTGGATAATGGAGTCCCTGGACGAATGCTTGGGTGGAGCTGACGTTGTGTGATTCGGTTGTGGAGGGTTGGGTGGCAGAGCAGTTTGGTGTCGGTGGTTTCTTGTTATATCTCAGGTTCACACGAAGGGGCACACAAAGGGGCAGGCCCCTTTGTTGTGCTCCTTAGGCGCGCGACGCCTAACAGGGTGTAGATTTGAAGCCCAGCCGGGCTGTAGCTGGTTGGCTGGCTTCTGGTTTTGGGCGGGACTTGGCGCGGTTCGCGGTTTTTTTGTCTTTTTTTTTTTTTTTTCGCCGCGTTTCTTTGGGCGGATTAGGCCTCGGAGCGTGCGGCTGGCGTCGGGGTCCCCCGGGTGGGGAGGCCGAGTACTGACCTGACCTTCCCCCGGTGGGGCTCCGGCGCCGGTCGCGCAGGTCTACGGTCGCGGTGTTGAGCAGCTTTTTAAAAAGGCAGCTTTTTAACTGCCTTTTTAAAAGTAGGTATACACATTAGATCTCTGATAGTTTCTGGGAGAGCATTTCACAATGATGGTCTGGCCACTGAAAAAAGCACACTCCTGAGCTTCATGAAACTTCAAGCACGAATTTATTAGCGGAGCAAAGTCAACAGGCAGGAATGTAAATCTGGAGGACTGAGAACAATATTAAGACAATGCCTTCATTTTATTAGTATTAAGCAAACTTAGGGGGTGATTTACTAAGCTGTGATATTTTATTCCGGGAGGGGTGGAATATTGTAGGAGGTATTCCCACTCTATTACGCCCTTCCCCGAACAAATATCATAGCAAGTTTCCAAAAAATGCACAAGGGTGGCCCAATTCACATGGATCCTGAGGCTTGAAAATCACCTCCTCTAAAAATGTTATATTTCCTCCTCAGGGGTCTTCTGAGATCCCTGCCTACCGCTTCCCCTAACAGCCTCTCAAGGCAGCGCAGATCCAAAGTTTAAAAATAATCATCCTTAGAATCGTGTGACAATGCCCTGCCCCTTTCCCAAACTTCTCTCCTTTTGTACACAAAACCCCTCCATCCACATCAAGCCCCCTTTCAAAGCTCCCTCGAACCACCCCTCGACACCCCTTCCCAAAATAGAATACAATAAAATAATAATTAAAAAATCAGCCATATTATTTTATTTGCATTAAAATTCATGCTAGCAGCTTTGCATGGATATGCAAAATTCAGGTATGCAAATCATATGCAAAGCAGCTAGCTAATTTTAAAAGGGCATGTTTGGGGCCTAAATACTGCGTGATATCATGAATATCAACGATATATGGCTGTATTACATGATAAACAGAGTTTATGGCGCATTGAACGCTGTTTAATGTACATTATAGCCTTTTTGTGGCTTAGTAAACCTAGGCCTTAGTTTTTGGGAATATTCAGAAGATCCGTCATGATTTTATTCAGAATAGAATTGGAATTTTTATTTTCTCGTGGTGAGGATTGCCTGGTCTATGTGGAGCCCTGGAAGTCATCGCAGCTTCCCCAAGTATCTTGCGACTGCATTCATCATTCAACTGGAGCAAATAAATTACATGAGGTAGAATTGAGAAGTAATATGCTAATATTCTGGCCATAATTTAGATAGGGATTCGAGGAACTCGTTATTAATTTGCTTGAACTGAGAAAAGTTAATTTAAATAATAAACAATATATCAGTAAAAAAAAAAATGATGTAAACATATCTCGTACATATCTCGTACAAAAAACTTTATTTAAAAAAATAAACAAACAATAACATATCAAAAATAAACAAACAATAACATATCAAATACAATTATAAAATCCAATAACCACCCTTCCCTTGTAGGAGACACCCATAATCATTCATCCAAAATTATTCATAATACACCACACATCACACATCACAAGCACACCACCAACAATCATACACATTCATTTGTTAGGTAATTGTAGCCTGGATTGGCCACTGTTAGAAACAGGATGCAGGGCTTGATGGACCTTCGGTCTGACACAAAGGCAATTTCTTATGTTTTTAAAATGTTTTGCTTGACAAAGCTTCTTCAAGGGAATGCCATTTGTAATCCTAGAGTGATATCCCAATATACTCTATGGAAAGTTTCTGATGAAGATTCTCAAGATGGAATACACATTTCATTCATCTACGAGCATTTGTCACTTTCTATAAAGATTGAAGGAGCCATTTGAACCGTAATCTTTTCTCAGATCTTCATACTTCATCACTACATTCAAAATGGCACCTTCAAAAAACAAATATAAGATCTCACCATTTTATATACACCATAGTTCCTAAATCCACTCATCTCAGAAAATTATTTTTCAGAAAAATGTTTGTCTTTACAATAGGGAAAAAAAATGGAATATACATTACAACAATCTAACAAGTAAAGAATATTTTCTTTGTTTTAATATACAAATCACTTAATCTTCACAAAGATGGTAGCTTTGAAACATTCATGTGGGCGCACATGTGCGCATGTTTGCAGGCTCATGCCCAGGGATGAGGCCATTTTATAACATACGCGCATATATGCGTGCATGGTATAATATAGGCTGTACATGCGCACATGTGAGTGCTATTTTAAGTAGGTCCTTCATCATCCCTCAAACCACTCCAAATACTGCAGAACTCAGCTGCCAGAATCCTTACAGGAACAAAAAGAAATGAGCACATAACACCCATTTTGAACTCACTTCACTGGCTATCTATTACTGCACGTATTACCTACAAATCAATGACCATCATTCACAAAATCCTAAACGATGATCAAGGACTAAAAGGCTGAAACATAACCCCCCCAAATCCACAAAGAAACCTATGCTCTAACAACTCAGGATACTTAAACATCCCCACCATCAGAAACGCTCATCTGGTCAACTACACGAGAAAGAGCCTTTTCCATCGCTTCCCCCAAACTTTGGAACACCCTACCCAAAGCCCTGAGAACCCAGCACAACCTAAAAACATTCAAAAAACAGACCTAAAAACATTTATTTTCCGCAAATTCTATACTAGCTCTCAGACGTCTGATCACCCCAGCTCTCAACCGAACTTGCATCTATAATCCTCTTATTTCCTGCTCTCCTTATGAACCTCCTTACCCTCCCCATTCAACCCCTCCATGCTCTCTGACTTGATGCGTTTTATATTTGAAAATGTTCACCTTACTTTACTGTTACAAATCTTCTATGAAAATGTATATTGTTCACAAGGTTTTACTGTGCTCAACTGCTATGATAATTACATAATCTGTAAACCGTTATGATGGCTCTACCGAATAACGGTATATAAAACTCAACAAATAAATAAAATAAATAAATAAATAAATATGCACACAAATGCCACTTCTATCGCGTAAGTGGGGGTATTTTAGTAGACACGCCCGCTGATGCAATTACTAGTTTTCACAAATTGTTCCTAGTTCTCCCAGTTAAGGGAGAGGACTTCCTAACCCACTAGTTAAATAAGCTCCCTTTTACCTTGTTAAGCCCAGCCTTTAATACCTCCTCACCTCGTTACTTTTTTTTTTTCTAACTTACTCGCTATCCATATCAAAAGTAAAGTTACGTGACAGGGGACCCTGGCGCGCGCCTGTGTGCATATATTCGCGCACACCTCTTGGTCTTCCCTCAAAACGACCACTCCCCATCCAGATCACGCCCACACACCACCCCTTTTTTGGACTTTTTCCATTTGTGCACCTATCGGGAGATACGCGCGTACACGAGCTGCTTTTAAAATCTTCTCGGTGTGCGCTGGCCCAACATACTCGCAAATCTTTTGGTGTGCGTTGGGCTTTTAAAATTCATCTAATAGAGTATACACTCTGGGAGGTTAGGTCTCTCAGCAACTTATCTACAAAACACAAAAAATCCAAATAATCAACAAATTCTCAAAAAACAAAATTAAAAACAAAAATAAAGCTGAAACTTAACACATATTGTCATAAACTCAAGCCCAACAAACATCTGTTGCTATAAAACGCAATATATTCCATTTGTTTTTTTACTATTGTATATATAATATGGTAAGCTCTTATTTCTGTTTTTTGAAGGTGCCATTTTGAATGAATTGATGAAGTATGAATGATTATGGGTGTATCCTACAAGGGAAGAGTGGTTATTGGATTTTATAATTGTATTTGATATGTTATTGAATGATGCATTTCTTGTTTATTTTGTTAAATAAAGTTTTTTGTATGAGATACATTTATATCATTTTTTTTATTGAACTGAGAAAAGGGCAGGGTTTGTGGGTTTATGGTTATAAGTTGCAAAAAGCTGTTGTTTTCTATCTTTTCCAATGCTAATAACGTCTTCATTTACCATAATGCCATGTGTTTCTTTCTCTTAAAGAGTTTAAGAGTCTTGGGGCCTCATTTTCTAAAGTATCGCAGGCCTGCGATACTTTAGAAAATGAGGGGCGGGGGGCCTAAATGGGGGGTGGGCCTGTGCTAGCCAGCAGCGATCGCACTGTCGCAGTGCGATCGCTGCCGGTTTCGCACCCAATAGCGCCATCATAGGAGGTGTAGCTATTGGGAGCGAATTAAGGCACCTACCTTTTCGCTGTCCACGGCGTCGGCGCAGAGTCAGCCCTGGTGACGCCCCGACTCCTCCTCTTCCGGGGCCGACTCCACCCCCATCCTGGTATCGCACGCGATAAGGGACTTTTCACGTGCGAAAGGTCCCTTATCGCATGCGAGCAGCTTGGAAAATGAGGCCCTTAATGTATTATGTAAATGTGCATGCACTGATTTTGCTTATATTACTTGTAATAGTAATATTTTGTGTTTATTTTCTTTCTGCTTCAGTCTCTGCTCCCCATCCCTGGGGAAACCTTTAATTGTGTGGGCAAGTTACATCTGCCCATTCAAAATCACAAAAGTGGAGTTATTTATGAGGCCCTTCCCATAAGCGGGGCTTTACATGTGCATGTGAGAGAGGGAGGAGTGACTGCTGTTTCCCAAATCGTTACTTGCTGTACTATATTTGTAACATTTATCTTTTCTCTTTTGTTCTTCATAGCTCTCCTTTTCTGTGCATTTTTTGTGTTACTGTCTCTAGCTCTTCACTCAGCACTTTTCTTTCTTTTTATTCTGTATTGTGGTTTGTTCTGTTATAGCTCCCTCCATAAAGGGCTTGGCTCGGCCGGCATTCTGATGACATCAGCATGTCTGAAAGGACCATCTTGGGAGCTTCGGTGCTAAAGGTTTCCTCTTGGTTTGTGTCTATGAGATCGATGTATCATATAACTAGATGAACTCACTGAGGTACCCCAAAATGAACTATAATCAGTATTCAAATGTACACCCCACTTTTTATGTACAATTTTTTTGAAGATTTTTATTTAAAAAAATGTTTTATCTTCTACTTAATTACTTTTTATTTTTTCTTCTTAATTCAAAACCCACATGTGGCCACACACATATCTATCTAAAGCAATGGAAAAATAGGGGGAAAATCTTCAGACAGCGCACCCATATAATGAAAACCTGACAATTCTTAGCGGTGCATGTAGTCATTTAAAGCTGCCATCACAGGGGAAAAAAACCCTCTATGCATTTGTCTATTTAACCATTGCTAAATCCAAAATCAGATTTCACTTATTTTCACATGTAACAATGTTCAAGTCACTCCTGGCACTTAATCCTTTTCAGGCTTATGTAGGCTTCCGATAAACCACAAGACGCTGGTTCATGTAGAGCTTCTATGCAACCAAAATCGCAGACATGGCCACGTTTCGCAGTCTAAACTGCTGCTTCAGGGCGTTCTAGGTACTTCACTTCCAGTCAGTCAAAGTGATCTAGAAAACAAAGTCCTATTTAAAGATCTTGCTAGCATGACTTTCAGCCAATCAGAAAGCTCTGTGAAAATAAGTTAAATTTGATTTTGGATTTAGCAATGGTTAAATGGACAAACGCATAGAGGGATTTTTTTTCCCCGTGATGGCAGCTTTAAATGGCTACATGCACCACTAAGACTTGTCAGGTTGAAATTATGTGGGTGCGAATCTGAGTTTTTCCCCCCTATTTTTCCATTGCGTTGGATAGATAGACACATATATATGTGGCTAATGTGGATTTTGAATTAAGAAGAAAGAATACAAAATAATTAAGTAGAAGTTTAAAAATGTCTTTATAAAAATCTTCAAAAAAACCCTTTTTGTACATAAAAAGTGGAGTGTACATTTGAATATTGATTATTGTGTCTATGAGAAACATGTTTAGTGCATACGGCCCCTTCCTTTTTTTTGGAGGGGGTAACTTTGATCCCGAGTATATAGCATTACAACTGTGACGGAGGCTATGCCTGTCACTAATTCAATTCCTGTTATTTTTCCAGCTATGGGCAGTGGGGTGTGAGTTTGCATATTTGACTCCTCCCCTTGCATTAACCCCACCTTTTTGTGGGTGGTGGCTCAGGGATATGAGCATGCTCAGAGTCAGAGGGTTAGGTGCGGCTGAAGAAGCCAGGAAGAAGGAGCCTGAGATCCCTCCCAGGATCTCAGTGGAGAGGGCTAGGAGGTGGGGCTCACCCCTCGATCTCAGAGCAGAGAGGAGACATGGAAGCTGAGCTGGTTTTCAGATTCATCCAGAGTCGCAACTGAGGAGAGGTATTTTGAGTTTTGGAGATTTTTCGGCTTCTTGTTCTGAAGGGAAGGATTGCCCCCCTGTCTCCATGAGGATTTCGATTGGATATCTTTTTGCCCAGACAAGCGAGGATGGAGAGAGTTTAGGAGGCTTTTGAGAAAAGGGATCAAGAGTCTTAGCATTGGATAACTGAATTACAGTTCAAGGTTTTGGGACGTTTGGAACCCATCTTTTTATATTTTTGGATGGGGGATATTTTTCCAACAGATTGGCTGATGCTGGAGGCCACATGCGAGTTGTCCCACCCCACGGGTGAGGCTATATTGACTGAGGGTGAAGGTTTAAGAGATAGGGGCGTGAGGAGAAGGTTCACCATGGACAAGGAAACCCGAAGTTTTATTTTGGTGATCCGCTGTATGCTGATTCTCATTTTTGTGGTTTTGGCCTGGACGCTTTCCTTTAATTCTTATCTTTTATTTGGACACCAGTTCTGGACTCCTCTTGAGTTCTTTCCAGCTGAGTCCCGGGAAAAGGCCGAATGGATGGCTACTGCCTCTTCTACTGTTTGTTTCCTTGCTCTTTTTCTGGACAACATTGCGCCTTATTGAGATTTTCTACCTAGAGTGTGAGCCGTGAGTAACCCAGAGTGATTGAACCCGGGGCCCCAGAAGAAAATTCTTCCTCCCCATCCAGACTGGAACCCGAGCCTGTAGCACCCCAAGTTAAGGATAAAGCACCAGACGGGGGATCCACTACACAACATTTACTTGTTAAACTGAGACCTTTATAATATAATAAACCTTTTTTTTTTTTTTTGTGGGGGCCCTGATGGTTTCCCTCTTCTCTCTTGGCTTCCAGCTCATTTGGAACCAGGGCTGGGGTTCAGCCCCAGGAGTCTGCATTTACAACTGTCTGGAAATCTTTCCCCATTTCATATCCCCTCCGCCTAGGCGCCTCCGTCGTGCTGTGACTGGGATTCCCTCCCATCCAGGGGGGCTTTGAATGCTGCCTCCGCTGCATCTCCCAGCCCTGGCTGGCCCTGGGGAGCAGAAGGGCCTGGCCTAAGAACTGAACCTGGGTCTTCCAGATGAGCCACTGGGTCACGGGGCTGACGCCATATATAAACTTTTCAGCCAGGCACAAACTTAAAAGCCCAATTTTTGTTCGGGGAGTAATCACTTTCAAAAAAGTGCAATTGAACATTGTGCCATATGGCAGGCCAGTGATATAGTCTGCAGAGCTGAGAATAATCAGCGTGTCACTGCACTGGGATCACATGACTTGTATCGGGATCACTCTCTGTTAGAATCCAGCCACCTTCCCAGAATCCTTGGCGTCGGATGCTCACTGTGCAGCAGAGAACCGCTATCAGGCGTCCTGCCATGCACATAACCAGGACCTGGAGGAGGTATGCATAGGTGGGCGTACTCATCTATGGGCATGATTCTACACCCCCTGGTAGGAAGGTTGGGTAGTCGCCCTGATCATAATGTTGTACACTTCAGGCTTATAGCCTGCTGAAATGTGGACTTTGTATTGCCAAACACTTTCTTTGCTTGTTCTTGGTTTCTGCAAGCTAACGTGCTGGTTCTGGTTCTGGATTTTGTCTTTGTCTGAATTTGGTTCTTGCTTCCTGCACTGGCTTCTACCTGATTTTGGATTTGGACTTATCTGCCTGTACTGGTTGTCAGTCAGGACCTGATCTGTGTTCCCTGGCCTGTTCTTGAGGAGCTATGTTCATCTGCTGTAGTAGGCTCTAGTTTAACCCAAGGGTCCACTAGGGTTATCACACTAATGTTATGGCTTTGCTTTTACAGCATAAACTTTTAAAATACACTGAAGAAACCAATTGCAAAATGATCTCTGTTACAATTGCATTAAGGCAGTCTAGGCCATGTGTTGTATGAACATCACCAGTTAAGCTGCCCACTTAACAGCTAATCATGACCTAACCTATCTTATTGACATATATTCGAAATCACCCGATGTAATGAAAGTGTGACGTTGGACTCAAATGGTCCATCTTCCACTTGTATTTTAACCACTTAACCTCTACCCATAGAAAACAATAGGCTGGGACTTTTCAGCAATAGAGGAGGTCATTTTCAAAATGATTTAGGCACATAAAATTGGCTTTTACGCATGTAAATGTACTTTTGAAAATTGCTACAATATATGCTACTTTTACATGCATAACTCCTTTGAAAATGCACTCTGTTTGTACCCGCAAGCCAAGGGTAGGCATGTCCGATCCTAAAGTGCCGCAAACAGGTCTGGTTTTGAAGGTATCCATGAAATATATTTGCCTACAATGTAGGCAATGCATGCAGATCTATATTATTTCATATGCCTGATATCCTGAAAAGCAGACCTGCTTGTGGCACTCAAGGACCAGGACTGCTCAGCCCTGCTTTAAGCCTTGATGATGTCATCTGCCTTGATACTATCAGCAGACATCATGATGATGATGATGATAATGATGTCAGCTTGTTAAATCTAAACCCTTTCCAGAGGTGGAAAGGGTGAGCCTTGCGGTGAGTTTGTAACCCTTGCTGTAATTCCCACTCTTTAACATGTTAATAAATGTGAGGTTCCCTTTAAGACTTCCACAAATCCTGCAATCATCACTAAGGATCTCTTGGCTGCCCTTGAACTGGTTGCATAGCAGGCGAACAGAGCTGATCGAGTTCTGAATAACAGCCTAGGGAGGGCCCTTAATATTATTTGTTTGAAAAAGGTGAGCGGCTTATCTCTATGCAATACTGCAGATTAAAAATTGATGGTCCCTTGCCTAATCATAAGTGCATTTACTGTGAATAAGTCCCATTGCTGTGTTTTCATTGAGGTAACATGAATCTGTTGTTAAACTGTAGTTTGTGACTTTGTCAGTTCTTTATTGATATTACTTTATTTGCATTGCTCTGTGTATTGAAATGCACAATGTGTTACATTGCAGCGTTAAATACTTGAACCTGCCTGCCTAGGGGTGAGTTTGTTGCTGCGGCAAACAAGCAGAGAACTGCAGTGGAAGTCAATTCCCAGAGCTGATCGATTCCCAGAGCTGATCCCTTGCTTCTCAAACAATAATATTAAGGGCCTGTGGAGGGCCCTTAATATTATTGTTTGAGAAGCAAGGGAGCTGCAAGAGAAACCACTGCCCATCCCCCATGCGGCTTGAAGTTTCAGCCCTGCAGGCAGGGGCGGCTCCAGGCAATGTGCCGCCTGAGACGGGGACCACATGCTGCGCCCCCCCCCCCCAATTTAAATAAAATATCCCTCCCCACCCTCCCAATCCCCCAAGACTCACGAAAACCTCTGGTGGTCCAGCAGGGGGCCCAGGAGCGATCTGCCACTCCCGGGCCGTAGGCTGCCACTAACCAAAATGGTGCCGATGGCCTTTAGCCCCTCCCGTGTGACAGGGGCCGGCCAATGGGGGGAGAGAGAGGATAAAGATTGTGAGGCCCCTCTCCCCCAAACCACAACTGGAAATCAAAAGATCCCAGGAATGGAGAGTAGGGGATTTTTTTTTTAGTCTTAGTTTTAATTATTGGGTTTTATTTGGTATGTCTGCTGTTTTGAAATATTTTATTGATGTTTGGGAAATTAAAAAACAATGTTATATGTTTTTAATCACTGGGTGTTCTATTCATCAGCTATTTTGAAATATTAATTTTTTTAATGAGAATGTTTTTACTATTATGATTGTGTTGCGTCAGACAGATCGATCATTATATAAAACCTCATGGCCAGCACTTCCGGTATTGTGGCCGTAAAAAGAACGCTCAATCGCCATGACAACATCAGAAGAATTGGCAAATAGTAAGTTGACCTTTGCGAGCCAAATACTTTCAATTATGATACTGACATACAGAATTGGAGGTGATATGTTGCATTGCTCACATTTATTTTCAATTTTAAATATTATTCTAGGTATTTTGTAGACGCTGTATACTGAGCCTTTGACAAAGAACATTCGTTCGAAACATGGTCCCATGTCTGGCTTTCTTCGATTTAATGGCTTCACTGTTCATCCAAAATAAGCAGTGTTAATACTTTAAAGATAAGTTGGAATTTATTCTGTTATCTATTCCTTACCACTAATATTATCGTATCACTAAAAAATGTTTCTAAAAAAATATGTTCATCAGATTTGACCAATGATTATATAAAAGGCTGAGTCAAAAAGTTGGATTACTCCACGATGAAGCCTGGTATGAAGGTCAATTTAACGATAGGCGTTTAGATAATAGATTAATCAAAGGGTGACATTTTTTGCCAGAATGAGCCTGTGCTGCGAAAAGTTTTTCTCGGTGCGCTCATTCAGTTAAATAATAATTTTATTGCTTCACAGGGTTAAATTTTGTGGAAAATTTTATACAAAATTGCAGAATTCTTTGCAAAGAAAACCATGAGGTTTTCTTTGCAAAGTTGCATTTTGCAAAAAAAAAAAAAAAAAGGTTTACATGAAATTTTTCCCACAAAATTTAGCTATTTCAAAATCAGCACTTATGCATGTAGGACAGCATGTATGTGGGCATATGTTATTCTATTAACCTCAACAAAGATGGATAAATCAGGGTCCGCGAACACATTTGCTCCTAGTGCCTGGCCTT
Source organism: Rhinatrema bivittatum (assembly GCF_901001135.1). Taxonomy (NCBI): domain Eukaryota; kingdom Metazoa; phylum Chordata; class Amphibia; order Gymnophiona; family Rhinatrematidae; genus Rhinatrema; species Rhinatrema bivittatum. Next base: position 18,997,915 of record NC_042619.1, read on the forward strand.
GTGACCTCTTAATTTCTTGCTCCTAATCTCCCTTTTCCTAGGGGTCTTCGGGCCTATTCCCTAGTGGCCTATGAGCCTCCAGTCTTGTTGCCTTCGGGCTTCTATGTTCTCTGTGCTGTGTTACCCTTGTCTGCCTTGTCTAAGTCCTGCCCTAGTCTGCCTTGTCTGGTCTTGTTGTTCCCTGTCAGTCCTGTCTGTTTCAGTATCCTGTCCACAGTTCCTGTGGTATACCCTGCCTTGCTTGTATTGTTCCCTGGCTGTGCTCACTGCCTTGTCTTGTCTCTGTGTATTGTAGCCCCAGTCCTTGTTCTGTGTCCATTCCAGTATCCAGGTCAACCTGCTCCAGCCTTGCCTTCCAGACCAGCCAGTACCGGGCCTTACCTGCTCCAGCCTGTACCAAGCCTCGTCTCGTCCAGATCCTCTACCAAGTCTTGCCAGGTCCTGCCTGCACGTTGGGCCCAAGCTTCCAGACAGTGTTTGTGTCCAGCCTTGTTCTGTAGTACCGATTCACCATGATGTACTGCCGCCGCAGAGACCTATTGGCCCCCAGAACCCAAGGGCTTAACCTGCGGGGGAAGGAGCTGGCTAGACGGAAGACCGGCCCTAGTGCTGCTCAGCATCCAGCCTTGCAGTCCTGGACCGTTCCTCCAGTGATGTACCTCCAGCAGATAGACCCAGACAGTAATGTAATGAGGAAATCGGACTGGTTGATGATTTATAATTTATTCAACAAACCTGAAAATCTTTGTTGGGATGGGAATCTGCTTGTGTGTCAAAATGCCACTCCCATCCTACCTTCATGTGTCCCCATTTATTGGCAAGATATGCCTTTGTGACATTAGCTGCATCCCAATTCTGTACAATCACACAGTTTTTATTGGAAGGGTCACAAGATCTCCTGAGAAAAACAAAAATGGCTGCCAGTGAGGTCACATGCTTAGAGTACCTTTCTATAGTCTACTTCTGGGAACAAAAGCTTCTAGGAAGTTCCAGTCTCACAACTCAAGGGCACCCTGGAAGAACTGAGGTTACCTCTGAGACATATTATCTGAACAGTTCCAGCTATGTGGTAACTGGGCCGCTGCTAGCATTTTTGCTGCTCTGTACGAATGACTACTTTGCTGTCCCTGTCCTCATTCTGTTTGTTTTTACACAGAATTTGTGCTGTTTTCCAGTAATTAACACACAATAGCAACTGTTAGTCTCAGGTCCCCTTCCCCACCAAAAAAAGCCCTGCTCCCTCCAGTGATGTAATCTTTCAAAACTGACACACGCCTGAACTTATCTTACCCCATCTGTAGGTCCAAAATCCCTAAATTGGGCAGACATGATCCCCAGATGCTCCTGCCTGTTCTGTCCCCAGCAGTGGGTACATGTTTGTATCTGTATATATTGTACTTTAACTGTGTTTAGTGCAGTCCTCCCTTCTGAGGATTCTCAAATACTGAAGCACTGTTTGTAACCTATGATAAAAATCTGTGAGCCTTTGCCTTTAAGAGAAGCTCCCTCCCCAATTCACTTTCTCTCACCATCGGGAGAGCTTGAATCCCACTCAATCTAACTTGAGTTTCCAAGGTGCCCCATAGGTTCAAAAGACTGCCCCTCATGCTCCCCCTGTGTTACATGGTTCTCAGGCTCGCTGCCATTGGACCCTGTCCCCTGCCTCCAGCTTGTGGAGGCGTTTCCTTTAGCAGCTCTCGACGAGAGTTCAGTTTTGCTCTATGCTTGCCTCAGAGTAGCAGCGCTCTGTGCTACCCCCTGAAATGGATCGGGTTTTACCTTCCCTTTATCGCCTTCTAAGGACTAAATCAGCCTCATATTCTTCAGCCTTCTTACCGCTACCATAAACCAACTCCTGCAACACAAGAGACTCCCTTCTCCCTTCTCCTACCTTGTCTCCAGTTACCAAAGATTCTTGCCTGGGGCTTGCGTTTGAAATGCAACAATTGTAAGTAGAATTTATCTGTACAATAAATAATTTCAAACTTACAGAATCTTTGTCTTGAGGACTGATTGGAGGGAAAGTTTAGCTGCCTGGATGATAAAACACAGATGTTTTAACTGAGCCAGAACACTGCCCCAGCAACCGGTATGTAAAAATGGTGCCAACTGGCCCTGTACAGAAATGTATGCAGTGTTATGGTACCACCTATAAACCCGTATGGTATTAGGCCTTCCGTATAATGTTTTGGGTCTGGGTAAGGTCCTACGAAAATCTTGAGTAAATTGAATGACAATGATGATACAGTAAACTTCCTATACCAAAATAGTCCTAATTGCCAACACTCAGACAGGAACAACCCTACCTCTATGTGAGGAACCCCTGGTTTCCTTACCAGAAGGAATGTACTGTCTAGCTGGGAAGGTTCAGAGTTCCACAAGGGGGAGCCGCAGATGGAGTGCTTTAGCAGCTTTCAAACCCCTACCAACATCTTAGGGTGTGGATTCTTAGTTGGATTTTGCTTTGGGGACTCTTAGTTAACTTTACAGAAGGCAAGATGTCCTTGCCTCCTGTTATTTATTTTTTTCTAACTTATTTAAGAGGTTTCTCCTCATCTACCCTGAGGGACCAGTCTTTTTCCTGATCTATATTTTTGGAGACTTTCACTGTGAGAACTTTAGTACCTCCTTCACAGAGGACTGGGGCATCCCGGTGTAAGGCTGGGTCAGGGGTAGGGAAGATCATGCTGCTCTCTATATCACTTCCCGTGGATAAATCAGTCAGTGACCCGATCCAGAGGAGTTTCAACTCTAAGTTGGCTCCTGTTGTTCAACCCCTCCTCATTTTGGACACATAAAGAAGTTTATTCCACCCCCTCCTGTCTCTTGTTTCTCTCGTTTTCCCAGTTTTGGGTGAGAGTCTATTTTTGTTACATTTGGAACTGATTGCCCTTGGTACCAGGGAATCTGTTTCCGATTTGTTAAGGAAGAGGCCTGAGGCATGGCGGTTTCATGGAGGAGGAATGGATCCCTGTCCATCACCAGAGGGAAGGAAATGAAGGTTTTGTTTAAGAACCGCGTTTGCTGCTGACTCGAGTTGTGCTGGCACTTGAGAAGAGAGTGCCCACTTGGTGCTTTCAGAGGGAGATCTAGGAGACTTAAGGGGACCACAGGAAAAGTGTGGGAATTGGGACAAAGACCTAACCAGCTCACAGTGGGGAGAGGATTGAGATGCAGCTGGGACTTTAAGCAGGCTTTCATCCTTTGTTAGCTTGAGTAATTGGAAAGGGGAGAGAGATCAGTTATTAAGAAATTGGCTTCCATAAAATCAGACTTTACTAGAAGAGTGAGGTCATTAATTTATTAATCTTTCTTCTTCATTATTGTTCATCAACTTTATTTAAAATTCGAGTGCTGTAAATGTTCTTCAGTCAATTTAATCAACTGTCAGTAAAGAAGCTGGACACCACATTGCTCCTCAGTGTGATTTTTGTTGCTTGAGACTGTGGAGATTATCAGTGCTGTTGCCAGAAACTGGGGAAAAGGGCTTGTACGATGGTAAATGCAAAGGGCCTTGAAGCTATGATTCCCCCCACAGGGAGCCCTGGGAACTCAGTGGGAAAACCTATCCATGGAGAACTGGTTGCAGATAGTGTTGTGGAGGTTGAGAAGATGAGGACCCTTAGTCCGAGGAGGAGTTGATACTACCTGAGTAGACCGCTCCTCGGGTTCCCCTGTCAGAAGGCGAGGCTGAATTGAAGCAAGGACCAGCTGGATCTTCGCCACTGGAAGCCCGCAGTCCCCCCAGGTGGTGGAGCCAGTAGGGACCTGGGCTACTTGGATTTAGGTGGGCCTTTGAGAGGTGGAAGATTCGTCAGATGGGAGCAAGGGCCAGTTGGATCTTCGCCACTGGAAGCCCGCGCCCCCCCTGGGTGGAGCCCATAGGGACCTGGGCCACTGGGACTTAGATGGGCCCTCGAGAGATGGAAGATTCGTCGAAGTCCGGTCTGGGATCAGAAGCCAGGGGTCACCCACTGCCAGTCTGAGGTCAAATGCCAGAGAATCGCCAATCACCAGTCCGAGATCAAACGCCAGAGAATCACCAATCACCAGTCCGAGGTCAAACACCAGAGGGTCGTCCAGAAGCAGGAATAAGAGTATCTGAGGCACAGACAACTCACGGGAGTGAGCAGACTCATTGCCAAGTCGAAGAACCTGAAGAGGAGACTTCCTTAAGTACTTCCCTGGGTCTGACATCATCTGGTGCTGCTGGGGCCGATTAGATGACAAGGGCCCTTTAAATGTGTGCTGGAGGTGTGGCCGTGCGCCTAAGAGGAGGATGGCCTGGTGACGAACCAGGAAGTGCTGCAGTGTGGCCCGACGCCACGAAGAGAAGATCGAGAGACGTTCCCTTCGCTGCGGAACGCGGCAGGGACCAGGCAGGAGGGGCTGCCCCAAGCGAGGAGAACCAGAGACCGCATTGGAAGCGCTTACCCGCCGTTGCTGAAGTACCGGCTGAGGTCCCGACGCTGCGGGGGGAGGTAGGAGGGGCCAGCCGCAGACGCCGTGGCTGGGAGATATAACAGATAGAATCCATATTTATTTTCTTTATGTCCCTGGGTCCAGTCTAAGGGTTCCAGCCCGCCCAGGGGTTACATATGAAAATGCAACACTGCAAATATACCAGGCCCTAAAATACTTATACACCTCCTATAGGGAAAACAGAACAAACCAGGTTAAGTTACACATGCAGAACATAGACAGACCCTCACCAAATATAGGATAAAGAGACCATAACGTATAAATAGAAACGTATAAACAGAAACCAAACTGGAAACTGCAACAAGCCAGACTCTGTATGCAGTGTGGCAGTGGAAAAACAGAAACAGCATCAGTCCTCATAAATCATTCATCAAACAATAAAATCAAGGAATATAAATCAATCATACTAGTAAAACCGTACTAATAAAAAGAATATTTCCAATTAGCTGATAAGTAGAATAACATCCAGTAATTAAGACTCATACAAAATTTTAAAACTGTTCCCAAAATTCAAATTTCAAAATAACAGACACATCAGACACCCAATAATTTAAAACAAATAGAGATGGAAAAATTCCCCATGCTCCATACCTGAAAATATTTGATTTCCAGTCACCCTGAGCTTGTTGTGTATTATTGGGGGGAGCACAAACTCAGAGCGGAGGAGTAGCCGGGGGTTAGGGCAGCGAGCTACAAAGCAGGAAGCCAGGGTTCAGATCCCACCCTCACTACTTGTGACCTTGGGCAAATCACTTCACCTTCCGTTGCCCTCAGGTACAAAGTTTGTTGCCCTGAGAGTGGGCCCACCCGCAAAAAAAACATCAGGGCTGCATGGCAAAACAGCACAGGACAAAACAACGTGGCAGCGGCCCCGTTCTCACGGGACCGTCATCACCTTTTAAGGGCCGACGCTTATAAAAAAAAAAAAGTGCCACGCAAATACGAAAAAGTTGACTGGGGGGGTCAAAGCTGACACCCCCCACAGCTCACCCCGTGGCCGTCACTCAAGGCATCCCAGACATATAAAAGTTAAAAAAAAATGATAAAGTAGCTCATGCGACGATGGACTCCCCCTAAACGTCCTCCCACGCCCCCTTTTCCACTGGAATAAGGGCTCCCTCACCCCTGCAATAGTCAAACAGAGTCAATGGGGTTATAATCGCCCTCCAATATCTCCCCCCCGTCCTCCGAATGTACCAAAAAGGCATTGGGGTACAGTGCAACCCATCCCCGCACTCCCCCCAAACCTTAAAACGATGCCCAGGATCTCGCCCCAGCCCTGGGCGGCACCAGCCTTCAAAATGGCGCTGACCTGGCCTTGCCCCCGTTCACGGGACTGGGGCAACATCCGGCAATCAGGCCTGGTCCACGTGGGGGTGCGGGTGGCACTGATCACCAATGTCTTTTTTATAGGATGGGGTGGGGGAAATATTGGGGGGGATCATGGGTGGGGAGGGCCACTGACAGCCCTTATGTCAATGGAAAGGGGGTGGGGGGCCACCATCGCGCAAGCTACTTCATCATTTTTTTTAACTTTTGGGTGTCGGCAGCCCTGGGGTAAACAGAGAGGGTCAGCCTTGATCACCACTCACGTTTTTCCTGTTGGCGCGGGTGATTTTAGTTTCTTTGCATGGCTCTTTACATCTGGGACGGGCGCCTCGGGTCCTGGGGCTCCCTCGCTAGATTACGGATACCCCAGGAGGTGTTGTTAATTCATCACGGCCCACAATTTTCTAGGTCGGCTGCAAGAAATGATTAACATGGGATTGTCTACTAATGAGCTGCCTTGCATGGATTTGCAAAACTGATGCATGGAAATCACATGCAAAGCAGCTCCTTGATATAGGGGAGGGAATCCGGGCAGGGCCATGCAAGTAATGCAGATATTGCGCAGTATCACCACGAAAGGGCTATATTGCACAATAAACAGCGCATGTTGCGTGATAAACACAGCTTAATGTGTATTAGAGCCCTGTTGTGGCTTATTGCATCTCCCTGTTAGACTGTGAGCCTTCTGGGGTACAGGGAAATACCTACAATACCTGAATTTAATCTGTTTTGAAGTGTCTGAAAGGCAAAATATAAATCAATTAAATAAAAATAACATCACACACACACACACGGCTCCTTCCTCTCATCAGCAGCCCCAGAGCCTCTCTCCTCAGCTGCTGCCACCTGCTTATTTGGGGGAAGAGCCAATCCATCCCTGCAGCTGCCCATTCTGCTGCCCGCCCAGTGCTGACCCTGCGGTATTCACAATTCGCGAGGCTAGCACTTCCCCCATGCTGATTTCGTGCAATGCGAGATCCGAACAGAGGAAGTGCTAGCTCCATGAGGTTGGCACAGAGAACAAGCAGCAGAAGGGGCTCCATCTTCTGCTCCCAGTGGGGGGTCTTGTCCTGCAGGCTTCTCTTTTCTTCGGCCACCGGCGGGATGGGGGGTCCAACAGTGTCCATACAGGCCTCTACCTTCTTTCTCCAGCTGCCAGTGGGATGCAGTCCACCGGTGGCCACACAGACCCCTCTCTTCTTTTTTTTTTTTTTTTGGCCGCTGATGGGACGGGGTCCACCGGCAGCTGCCGGAGCCTCTCTTCTTTCTTTATTAGGCCCCTTCCTCACGTCTGCTGCTGCCTAACCCTCCCCATCCCAGTGCGCTGCCCTGTGCAATTACACAGTTTGCACACCTGGTAGTGCCGAGCCCGTACGGTAACAGCACAGGAGATGAGCTGGATGGAGCCCGTCAACCCCACTCCCAACTGTCTTTCTGGACTTCGAATTTTTATGTTACAGTTTATGGAAGTCATGCTGCTTGTTTTTGCCCGATCGTAACAGAGGTCTGACGACTGAAAGAGCAGCCTTATCAACCAATCAGATTGTATTTCTGCACCAGCTAACTTCTAAGAGGGAACACTGCAAAACCATTAATCCATGGAAAGGAGGTCTCGGAGAACTGCCTACCCTATATTCAGGTAAAGGTACGAGTGTAGTGCCGCTCCATACAAGGAGGCATTCCCAGGGGTAGGGCTGGTGGGAAAAGCAAAGGGAAAGTTTTCTCTTTCAAAACTGGTGCAAAGTCGGAGGGTAAAAATTAACTTGGTCTTCTGAGATAATATTATTAAGAAAATGCAAGCAACTCCAGCTACTATGCCTTCTGAAATGCTTCTGAAAGTTTAAAAAAAAAATATATATATATGTATTTCAAAATGGAAGTAAAAATGTGATCGTGTGACTCAGGCCATAAATCTATTCCGGTGACACTAATAATTTCTCTGTCGAGTCTTAATTTAGTATAGTCACTTAACCTCTGCTTTGGGCTACATTGTGTTCTCTGTTTCAGAAAGGTCTAGCTTTGTTCTCAGCTATCGCTTTAAGAATGTTAGAGAGGGGGGAGGGCGCTCTGGTTCAGTATAAGATCGTGCTCTAGGAGGGAGTGTGTGATTTTAATGTTTTGATTTACCTTTCGGAAAGATCTCGGTTATTCAGCAGTGATTCCTGGTGGGTCTGCTGGTTTACCCCAAAACAGCAAGGCCGTGCACCATGGAAGCAAGCCAGGCTCCTAGGCAGTGCCCAATGGCACTAGGGGGAACTCTGAACCACAGCCATATTGTGTGAATTCTGTGTGCATTGCCGAGAAGCACTGCTGAGAAACCTTCTGTGAAGAGATGCGAGAGCTATGCATGATTAAGACGTTAGGGATGTTTGACAACCAGATCAAGAAGTGAAAGCCAGAGCAAGAGGAAGTGTAACGTGGTTTGTTTGTTTTTTTTGTTTCTTTTCTGCTGATCGCTGCTGTGATTCTTGCGACTTATCCTTTTTAGTAATTTTTATTATTGTGAATTGACTGATGGTAACTCCAGAAGACTAAACGTTTCTGGTTTTGTAAGATATTCTAGTGAGTGAAACTCTAATTTTTAATCTCAGGGTTGTGGGTTTGAGGTGCGAGTCTGCCCACGTAAGGAAGAAAAGATAAGGAAACGTTTGCCATAGAGGCTGCAACCAGATGGTCATGGCGGGTAAAAAGGAGTATTTTGATTCTTTTTCCCTGTCCAGCTTGAGCGAATACTGCCCTTGACTCTGAGCCAGATCCAAGCCACCATCTACCCGAGCCAGGCTGTGTTTTTGAACTCAAAGTAGGTTGCAGAATCGTAAGAAAAACCCAGCATCAGACCCCTCTTATTTTGTGTGAACCGTTAAGGGGGTTACGGTTGTAAGACCCTCAGGCAATTTTCTGCTTTTGAGGAACCATAAAAGCAGAGGTCTAAGAGAAGCAAAAAAAATCAGATTGAAAGGATTTACCTATCACTCAACAACAACAAAAAAGAGAGGGAAAATGGGCAGGCATCTCTTGCTTCAAATTTGAAAATTCCAATTCAGTCAATCCAAGCGATCAACATTTGGGCAAGTGACAATAAATGATGATATAAGAATAGCTCTAAAGGCTGAAAACTGCCTGCGGCCCATTGCGTGGCGAGAGACAGCAGATTACAAGGATTGGAGCATGTGCCTAGGATATTGTCACTTATTGGTAAAATTGGATTATATCCCATTTCCCTCTCTTTTTTGTTGTTGTTGAGTGATTTATAAGAAAGGATTTACCTATTGCATGATCACTGCAACTCGAGTAATGAGGTGGTTGTAGAGTTGTACACGCTGCCTGCGCCCTGCCTGGTTGAGGTTATTCCATTCAGTTACAAACACTAGAGTATAGCGGTTGGGTCACTTTGTCACTTGCTGTCGTAACTAATAGACTCTAAGGGGTAGATTTCTAAAAAATGCGTGCGCACGTCCATGTGCGCGCGCTACCTGGCGCGTGCACATGGATGCGCGATTTTATAACATACGTGCGCTGGCGCGTGCACATGGACGCGCAATGTTATAACATACGTGCGCTGGCGCGTGCACATGGACACACGATTTTATAACATACGTGCGCTGGCGCGTGCACATGGATGCGCAATGTTATAACATACGTGCGCTGGCGCGTGCATGTTATAAAGTCCAGGGTGGCGCGTGCAAGGGGGGGGGGGGTAGAATTAAGCAAATTTGCGTGGCAGCGAGATCAGGGCCCCCAATTCCCTCCCAGTCCGCTCCAATTTAGGAGCAGACTAGGAGAGAACTTTCCTACCCCCTACCCTACCCTCCCTTCCCCTCTCCTCCCCACCCTCTAAAACCCCTTTTCCTTTTTTTTTTACCTTTTATTTCGCAAGTTTCTTCAGGGCCTGACCTAAGGTAACTTGCACGCACCGGGACAGCGAGGAATGGCGCTGTCCCGGCCCGCCCCCTGGCCTGCCCCTCCCCGCCCCTAGCACGCCCCTTGCAGGAGGGCCGGCACCTATGCACGTAGCGGCCTTCACGCGCGTGGCCGGGTCTTTTTGAAAATAGGCTCGGCACGTGCAAGGCCCGGCCACGCGCGTACAGACTGGATTTTACGCGCGGGAGGGGGGGATTTAAAATCCGGCTGCTGGTGTGTGTAGTGCAGCACCAACCACTGGGAAAAGTTTTAAGAAAAACATTTTAAAAAAAGATGTTTTTTAAAACCTTTTCCCCTGGTTTGTCCTCAGGAGACAGTTCTTTTAATATTGATGGCTTCCGGCAGACTCTAGGCTGCCTGGAAGGATCATCCAGCACAAAGCTATGCACAGTATGCTCTGATGTAACTACGCACACCACATCAGGGTCCTGAGCACACGACGTCACGTTTCATTGGCCTGCACGTGCTCTGCCATCCTTGGTAGGATCCTTTCTTCAGGAGTCTGCTTTCAAGGATGCTCTCTTGACTTGGGAGGCTGTGAACAAGACTTGGGACTTTTGACAATAAGAACCAAATGGAAATCTAATTGCAAGGCATACGCTATAGTTGTTTCAGAACCGTGAACCCTTCTGCTCTGTCCCAGATGTGCATAAGGCATGCCAGATCATGAAAACCAAGAGCTCACATCTCTGCCCGCTCGGCATGAGCCAGCTGCACTGAAAAGCCGGACACTGACCCAGGGGAGGAAGCAACCCTGCAAGCAAATGAGCAGTGGAATCTGCCCGCAGAAGGCAATCCCCTGCCTTCCCACCAGGCCCGGGCAAAGGTTAACAACAGCAGTCAATCTTTATTGGAGAGAAGAGGTTAACTCTCCAGGAGGCAAAGGGTTTCAAGCAAAGACCCCTCTCAGCTTCTCCATTCACATCACTTGTCCTTTCAGTTATTTGTGCTTGGGGATATTTTAACTTCCAGTGTCCGAGAAGCTGTACCAAGCACATCCCCCAGGGTCAGGGTCGTTTCACAAGGATGAGGGAAAGCCTTAGCAGCAGACTCTGCATGCCTTTTCGACAAATTCATTCGCATCCCCCTGCGATCTTCGGTGACCCGATGTGATTTCTCCCCCACAAGCCGCCACATCTTAGTATTCATCTTCACGTACGATGGAAGAGAAATGTTAGACACGGTGTATGGTGGAGATGGAAGTCTTCTTCTCTGGGAGCGATCCAAATGGCAGATCAGTCAGGACGGTAGACTTATTATAGTCATTAATTTACTGCCATCAGAGTTGCTGGGGGGGATTGCTCATGTTACGTTATTGTAATTTTAATGTACATTGTTTGTCCTTTCATGGCTACGCCATTGCATTTAAGAACTGCAGCATTTAATTCTCTTTCAGTCAAGCATTATAAGTCTTTCATGTCCTTTTCTGGACTCTCTGTCATCTTGAGCTCTGTCGCTTGTGTCCTCCTGAAGACGTTCCAGGGACCTAAGCAAGAAAAGAAACCAGTGGGTTACAGATGGATCAAATGTCTTTGAACACCCCCCCCCCTCCCAAGGGAAAGAGGGGTAAAGAGCATGCTGTCATTTAAGTGAACTGCCGCAAAACAAGAGGGCAATGCAGCTCTTGTTACATGCGCCGCCAGCCCAGGAAAACCAAAGTCAGATTGAAAAGGTTTCCAGACTCGTTTCTGTGAAGGGGCGGAAATGACCACTGAATAGATGAGTCAGAGACCCAGGTAGGGGATTTGCATGTCACAGCCCCCTTGACTACTGCAGGTTACTCGCAGTGAAACATCACTTTAAAAACAAAGGATGGCAAAATCCTAAATTACAGAACTTTGACTGAAAAAGTCCTACATTGCAGACGTCTGACTGAGAGAGGGATTTGTGAGATAAATGTACTGAGAAACAGTCCTAGGAAGCAAATAGATTCTCACCCTGACTAACAAGGTGAGTCAGAAGCCTTGGGTACCGAGTTCTCAGACAACAGAATAAAAAAGGGCCAGGCCGGATGGAGGGCCTTGCATATATAATCTTTCCCTAGTCCTGCCTGGGGTTTGGTCTTTGGACTGAGAGGAAGAGATCCCACAGGCTGGGTAACAGCAAATGTCTGTCCATGAGCTTAGCTGAGCTGGAATCACTAAAAGCTAAGACTGCTGAGGATCTGAATCACTGAGTGCTATGCAAGCCATGAGCCCAGGGGAGCTGTAAACCCAAGCAAGGGAAAACCCTCCTACTGAGGAAGAAGAACCTAAGGACAGCGGCGGATCTGGAGCTTGAGTTGGGTCCTCCAGGAGGGCGTGGAACCCAGCGGCTGACCAAGGGGTGGCATTGAGACCCTAAAGAGGGTATGGATCTATCTGTAGAGCGGAAGTAGTGCAGAGGAGATTGCAGTAGTTTAGACACAATGGACCCCCCCAAGACCAACACTGCCCACCAGCCCAACTGCATCTTAACACGTGGGTGAGACATGGGATAAAAGGGGGAGGATAATAATAATATTGATTAAGCAGGAACGTAAGCAGTCCCTCCTCTTCTAAATGATGGTGTACTGGAGACTAATAACCACGAGTAGATAAATGTGTTGAGTGATATCTTGTAAGCGATGGACATAGTCATGTAGAAATGTATATACTCATATAGTCTAATAAAACCGCCAGCCTTGTTCACAGACTCATTTGTTTTCCTGGGGTGAAGGGAGGGCAGTACTAACCACTAACACCTTCTTTCCCAGATGGAGGCGCCAAGAACGAGTCTGCCCTAGGGGGGGCTCCCGCTTACCTGGCCGGAACGCCCTGCCAGGTAAGCGGTCAAGGGGGCGTTACATCCTCATTAGCACAGAACTTCCTATTGCAGTGCTCACACTGTGACCCAGTGTTTGGCAGTGGGACAGCAACAAAGCAGCCATGCAGTCAAAGTCAAATGCTTTTTCTATTTCTCAAGGTTTTATATTGGATTGCATTTTCCAGTCTGACATGTTGCTTAATGGTGATGTCATGAAGGACATCCATAGAAAGCCTTCGTTCCTCCCTTTATCCTACCCTACCTTAAAAGCAAAGATTGGGGGTGGTTGGCGAAGGATCTATCTAGAAAGGTCAAATACAGCTTTTTAAGTGGAGGGGAATCCTGGGTTCTGTTCCCAAGCTCAGTTTACATTCCTCGGGTCAGCTGGGACTGGGGATGGAGGCAGTGTGCTGGGTCCCTGGGATGTATGGAATCCAGCCAATGCTTAACACCTGCTGACCAGACTCGGGATGCATGCATTCCAACATTTATTTTCTTTATCTGTGCATTTTATAACGTTGACATTCCTGCTGCTCAAGGCAAGGTACAACAATTTTATAATCAAGACATACAATGCAAAAAAGGCACACAGCTTGATAACGTAATGTTATTATGTTGTGCACTTATAACTAAAAACCCTTAGACACAATTAAAGATAGGCCCTGTCAGTGTACAACCTGGCAGGCCGCGTGATACCACAGACACATTTTGCATTTGGAAGTTGCAGAATATAAGCATTTCAAATAAATAAATAAAAACAATGCAGGTGGAAAATAAAAAGACAGCCTTAAACGCTGTCTGAAACAGTAAGTTTCAGATGAACCTGCAGTGGAGGCTGAATGGTTGAAGATTTAAAAGGATTGGTCACATGGAAAGGAGGTTGAGAACTGGTAAAAACCCCAGGTATCTGTCAATGAAGGCTCACAGCACAGCTTTGGACTGAATATGGAGGCCCTCAAAAACAACAGAAAGCCGACAATCCACAATCAGTTTTTAAGCACCAACATTGCTTTCTCCCACTCATCTCCCCTGGTCTTTTCCATTGGTTTTCACAGTGAGAAAAGTAAAAAAGGAGACTGGCACAGGAACCTAAGGCATTCTGAAGTAAGTTCCTCTTAAAACAAGATGAGGCCAATATTCAGAAAAGTAGTGAATGGATAACTTATTTATTTAGAATTTAGACAGCTTTGAAAGCTAACCATCTATGGGGGGTCATTTATCAAATTGCTTTATGGTGTTTTCACATGTGTGAGAGAGAGAGAAATTTTATATAAGGCTCTCAGACTAGGTAGGTATTTATACCTCTATATAAGGCCCACCTAGTAACTCGAGGCCAATTTGACATTCAAAGTGAGACGTATGAACAGAACAGTGCTCTCTTGTGAAGATTTGATGTCCTTCAGAGTGAGGAAACTCACCCAAAGATGAGATTTGTACAGTGTTCTCTCTACCTCTCTCTCTCTCCCCCCACAGTGGTTGTAGTAGCACACTTTGTGATAAACAGGCTATTACCATAAAACACACCCCTTTTCCTATCGCGTGCGATATTTACTGCATTTTGATAAATCCAGGCCTATATTTGAATAAAGCCGGTTAGGCTTAAAAGTCAACCAGGTGCATAGGGGAGCCTACATTTATTCTCTTTATCATTTTTGTGGCTTTTCTCTGTATGTTTTCTAATTCCGCTGTATCTTTATTGAGATGGGGTAATCAGAACTGCATGCAATACTCAAGATGTGGCTCCACCATGGATCAAAATAGAGGCAAAATGATATTTTCTATTTTATTCTCCACTCCTGTTGTGATCATTCCTATCATTCTGTTTACTTTTTTAATCTTTGCCACACACTGGCTGAGGATTTCACTGTATTGTCTAAAAGGACTCCGAGGTCCTTTTCCTGGTGGTGATTCCCAATATGGAATGCATCACTTTGTACTGTCCTTGTTGGAGTACTTAAGAAAAAGCTTGTCCCTATGAAGCTATTACTGTACCGTGAATATACATTACATGACAAAATATGCTGAAATGCTAGCATGTACGTCAAAGGTCAAAAAGATATGAGCTTAGTTTTAACTTTAATTTCTCTTAAGTTGGATTTCTCACTCTGGGCTCAATTTAGGAGAAATCACATGATTTCAAGAACATTAACTTCATTAAAATATACATGGAGTATAATTATAATGTTATCCTATCAAAGGGATGTTTATGTTAACCAGTTAAGAAAATGTTATGAAAACAAATAAACATAGTCATTGCTTTAGAAATTAGAGGTGTGGACCCTTTTTAATTCCTGGTATCAGGCAAAACATGTTGGGATTTGTATTTGTGGTGTTTTTTTTAAGGAATTGTGTTTGTTGTATGTTTGGGAGTATGAATGATATATGATATCTGGATATCTTCTTTGGGTGGTTAACCTTTTGTTTTTATAATATTTTTGTAGTGATATATTTTTGTAAGAATAAAATGTGTTCTAAAGAACCTGTGTTATATCTTTTGTTTGTAAAAGCTAAGATGTTTATTTATTTATTTATTTATTTTAAAACGTTTCTATACCGTCACTAAGTTATATACCATCGCAACGGTTTACAAATAGGCACATAGACTAAGGTTAGTAAATCTAGGATAACGTTCATTCTAACAGGTGCCAATAAAGTTTGGTTACAATTTCATAAATAAAATAATTATTTGAGTAATGTTGGTCAAGTCCAGGTGTATTATTGAGTTACTATCGCTTTGAGATTTTACTTCTTAAATGTAGGATTGAGTAAATTCATTCTCATCTGCATTACCCTGTACTTTCATTCTCTACCCTCCACACTCTTTAGTGAAAGCTTTTTTAAAGAGCCATGTTTTTAAATTTTTCTTAAAAGTTTTGAGATTATTCTGTAATCTGAGTTCAGGGGGCATCGTGTTCCATAGTATGTTACTTCTAGAAATTATGCCAAATATGCAACACATACACCATGTTACAACATGCATCGAAATAGAGGCAAAATGATATTTTCTATTTTATTCTCCACTCCTGTTTTGATCAATACTATCATTCTGTTTACATTTTTGCATCTCTTTTTGACAATGTAGAACAGACACACATTCAAAGTTTTTTGAGTAGGAGATATAGATCTGTACATGCCAAAGCCACATTTTGTGTCATGGTAACATGCCCCATCAGTCTGTCCCTTACCTACCTTCACTTGTTCTGGTGACCAGCCTAAAGTGGTCTGCCTCTTCCTTAAACTCTTGCTTCCCCACCTTCTTGGTGTGAATCAAATGAAATATTCCTGTAGACAGAAACACAATATAATTCCCCCAACCACTCCGTTTTGTTGTTAGGAATTAACATCTGGTAACTTGGAATATAGCTAATAAACCATGAGTGTACTTCATAATCAGAACACAACACTGAATGTACCCATTTTTGTAAAAGCCAAATGTCTATAAATCAAATAGTCAAGTATGATCCTGGCACAATAGACAGGGTAATTTAAAAGAAATATGATTGATTTCAAGCCATGAGAGAGATTTTTAGATCCAGCTCCAGTCTTCTACTTCTCCCATCAGGTTTCAAAATACCTGCCCTATCTTGATGCAGTCAGAATATGTTCCTCATCTTCCACAGAAACATAGAACTGATGGCAGAAAAGGACCAAATGGTCCATCCTGTTAGGGTAGTAGACCCTTGGGCCGGCTGAGACTGCAGGTGTTGCATGGAGGGACCCACAGTGGGCGTCGCAGCCGAGAGGCGGCGCTGAGGAGGCGTTCCGAAGAAGGCTTCACCACTGGAAACCCGAGATCCCCACAGGAGGAGCCCGTAGGGACCCAGGCCTCTTGGACTTAGGTGTGACCCTATGCGACAAATTTGCAGATGATACAAAATTGTTCAGAGTAGTTAAATCACAAGCAGATTGTGAAATTGCAGGAAGACCTTGTGAGACTGGAAAATTGGGCATCAAAATGGCAGATGAAATTTAATGTGGATAAGTGCAAGGTGATGCATATAGGGAAAAATAACCCATGCTATAGTTACACAATGTTGGGTTCCATATTAGGTGCTACAACCCAAGAAAGAGATCTAGGTGTCATAGTGGATAACACATTGAAATCGTCGGTTCAGTGTGCTGCGGCAGTCAAAAAAGCAAACAGAATGTTGGGAATTATTAGAAAAGGAATGGTGAATAAAACGGAAAATGTCATAATGCCTCTGTATTGCTCCATGGTGAGACCGCACCTTGAATACTGTGTACAATTCTGGTCGCCGCATCTCAAAAAAGATATAATTGCGATGGAGAAGGTACAGAGAAGGGCTACCAAAATGATAAGGGGAATGGAACAACTCCCCTATGAGGAAAGACTAAAGAGGTTAGGACTTTTCAGCTTGGAGAAGAGATGACTGAGGGGGGATATGATAGAGGTGTTTAAAATCATGAGAGGTCTAGAACGGGTAGATGTGAATCGGTTATTTACTCTTTCGGATAGTAGAAAGACTAGGGGGCACTCCATGAAGTTAGCATGGGGCACATTTAAAACTAATCGGAGAAAGTTCTTTTTTACTCAACGCACAATTAAACTCTGGAATTTGTTGCCAGAGGATGTGGTTAGTGCAGTTAGTATAGCTGGGTTTAAAAAAGGATTGGATAAGTTCTTGGAGAAGTCCATTACCTGCTATTAAGTTCACTTAGAGAATAGCCACTGCCATTAGCAATGGTAACATGGAATAGACTTAGTTTTTGAGTACTTGCCAGGTTCTTATGGTCTGGAGTGGCCACTGTTGGAAACAGGATGCTGGGCTTGATGGACCCTTGGTCTGACCCAGTATGGCATTTTCTTATGTTCTTATGTACGACTCCAGGGTATATCTGCCTACTTCATTTGCTAGCTCGTCGAGTTAGCAACTGGAACTCTACGGATGGGATTTGCTCTCCATTCCTAAGCTACTTTGCCACTCCAGCTCTACTGGAACTCTTACTGCCATTTGGGGTCACTAACAGGGTACCCGCTCCTCGGTACCTATATGGCCGAAGAGGAGTTTGTGCAGGCCGGGCCGGCCCCGAGGTAGGGGCCCAGCAAGCTTATGCCAGTATCTGCTGCACTGTGCAGCAGATACTGGCATGCTTATCAGTTTCCCAAACCGTAAAAGTCAGGACCCTCAGATGCTGTCTGAATCCAATTTCCCTTAATTGTTGCCATGGAAGCAGAGAGGAGCTGCATCAAAAGTAACAGGCTTAGTGATAAGGGTAGTAAGCACCACATCTGCAAGATACCCCCAAGAATAAAGGGTTTACTGTGGGATCTGGCAGAACAAGACATATGACTATAAGAAACCCAATCTCCACAACTGGACAGCATCCTGAATACCCACTCTCACTCCCACAGAGTAGGTGGACATCCAGGATTCAGAATCCCGGGAATAACTGGATTACAGTTGGCTCTGGCAGAATAAGGCCTGTGATGAAGAGACATCCACTCTCTCAACTGTTACCCTTACATAATGCTTTTTCTGCTTTGAAAAATTAAGAAGCCCCAGCAACAGAACATGAAGTGATATCTGAAAGGGAAGTAGTCACCCAATGCACCCAGAAAGCCTTCAACATGGTCACATGACATAATAGAAAGCTGCTTCTTCTAGGAGACTTGGTCATCAGAGGAACCAATCTAGGAACTCAGTTTGATGGGGGCACAATAGTTAAATGCATTACAGGATGCCAAACCAATAGAAATGCAAACCAGGTAATCATTGCAATTATAGAAGAAAGTAAGAATCAATATTATCACCCATCTGGAAACCAATGACTTCACTATAAATGGTGTCCACAAGGTACAGGAAGATTTCCAAAATCTAGGGGAGAAGATTAGACACGTGCCAAAGTCTATTGCCTTTTCAGAAGTATCACCTGTTCATGGAAAGGGATAGGAAAGGTTATGCCACATAGATAATTTCAATGTCTGGCTCAAAACCTGGCGTAAGGAAAATGGAGGCTGGGGCCATATATGGAGCAATAAAAGATTATATGGGAAGGATGTGACAGGAAGGAGGATACTAAGTGAAAAATTCATATCATACATTATCAGGCATTTAAGCTAGGGAGCGGGGGTGGCAGGAGGTGGCCAGTGAATTTGGCATGTCACAGCCAAGCAAGACAGGAAGAGGGAAGAGAAAGTAACAAAATCAAATCAGTTCAAAAACCCAGAAAAAGCGACTAGGAAGAGCAGCTGGAAAGCTATGATCACAAATGATGATGGTTTGAGCAATAAAATCCCAGACCTGCAAGCCCTAATGGTAGAGGTGGACTTGGACATTGTTGCTGTTACAGAGGCCTGGTTCACTGAGTCTTATGATAGGGATGTGACCATCCCGGGCTATAACTTGTTAAGGAAAGACAGAGAGGACAGTGAAGGGGGAGGAGTAGCTCTTTATGTCAAAAACAATATCCAAGCAACTGAACTGCAAGGGACGTGGGGTAATGAAAAAAACATTATAGACCATTCTATCGTTCCATGGTGAGACCCCACCTTGAATACTGTGTGCAGTATTCAAGGTGGGGATATAATTGCAATGTAGAAGGTACAGAAAAGGGCAACCAAAATGATAAAGGAGATGGAACAGCTCCCCTATGAGGAAAGACTAAAGAAGTTAGGGCTTTTCAGCTTGGAGAAGAGACGGCTGAGGGGGGATATGATAGAGGTCTTTAAAATCATGAGAGGTCTAGAACGGGTAGATGTAAATCTGTTATTTACACTTTCGGATAATAGAAGGACTAGGGGGCATTCCATGAAGTTAGCAAGTAGCACATTTAAGACTAATAGGAGAACATTCTTTTTCACTCAATGCACAATTAAGCTCTGGAATTTGTTGCTAGAGGATGTGGTTAGTACAGTTAGTGTAGCTGGGTTTAAAAAAGGATTGGATAAGTTCTTAGAGGAGAAGTCCATTAACTGCTATTAATCAAGTTTACTTAGGTAATAGCCACTGCTTTTAATTGCATCAGTAGCATGGGATCTTCTTGCTATTTGGGTACTTGCCAGGTTCTTGTGGCCTGGTTTGGCCTCTGTTGGAAACAGGATGCTGGGCTTGATGACCCTTGGTCTGACCCAGCATGGCAATTTCTTATGTTCTTAATGTTGGGCTGCATAGAGAGAGGAATAACCAGTAAGAAAAAGGAGATGATAATCCCCTTGTACAGGTCCTTGGTGAGGCCTCTCCTGGAGTACTGTATTCAGTTTTGAAGATCGTATCTCAAAACGGACAGAGACAGGATGGAGGTGGTCCAGAGAAGGGTGACCAATATGGTGGGGGATCTCCATCAAATATCTTATGAGGAAAGGTTGAAGGACCTAAATACGTATATCCTGGAGGAGAGGAGATGCAGCAGGGATATGATACAGACCTTCAGATACCTAAAAAGTTGTAATGATCACCATCGACAAATCTTTTCTGTTGGAAAGAAATCAGTAGAATTAGGGGTCACAAAATGAAACTCCAGAGAGGACGACTCAGAACCAACTTCAGGAAATATTTTTTCATGGAGAGGGTGGTGGATGCCCTTCCAGAGGAGGTGGTGAAGACAAAAACTGTGAAAGAATTCAAAAGGGCATGAGATAAACTCTGTGGATCCCTAAAGGCTAGAGGATGGAAATGAAGAAAAGATTGTTTGGAGGTAACTTGCTGGTGTGATGGTTACTACCCTTAACCAATAAGCCTTCACACTGTTGATGCAACTCCATCATTGCTCTCTGCTTGAACGGAAGGAGGAAAAGAGGAAAAGGGGAATTGAATTCAGACAGCAACCAAGTTTTATGGTCTCAGGAAACAAATAAGCATGGGAATAACTTGCTAATGTGGCTGTTATTACCCTTAACCAATAAGCCTGATACTTTTGATTGAACTCCAACATTGCTTTCTACTTCAGTGGCAAGAGATAATGGGGAATTGGACTCAAGACAGCAAAAAAGCAAGGGTCCTGACTTTTACAGCCTGAGAAACTGATAAGTATGGAGGTGACCTGTACGGCGTGGCTTGCTGGGCTGACTGGATGCACCGTTTGGTCTTTTTCTGCCAACATTTCTGTTTCTGTGTGTATTAAGAACACATAGAAAGACATTCTACGTAGATAGCCCTGGTTGAAACCCACCCATGCATTTTGTTTGATAGGCATCAACTTTGCCCCCCATCCCTCCATCTCCTGTGACTTCCAAAAGCAAATATTCACTTGAAAAGTGGAAACGTCTGATGTACCACCAAGAACCTACCTCCATGCAAAATTTGGTGCAGCTTGGTCCAGCCATTCCAAAGTTATAAGGGACATAACACAAACATAACAACACAAATGGCAGCACACATAAACATTGCATCATCTGATAAGCTTCTGTTCTATTGAATCGAGGAAAAATCCAATCCTGCTCAGAGAAGGATGACTGATGATAACGTGATTAGCTCCCAGTATGACTTGAGGAACGGAGCTGTTTGTCAACTTTGTAATAAAGCATGATAAATTCATCTCCACATTAATTCAGGCTGAAAACACCACACAAAATAAATCTGATTGCAACTTGTCAACTGCTTTCTAAATAAAAATTTAACGGGTGAATTTTAAAAGGCCTACGCGCGCCGAAGCCGGGAGATGTGTGCACAAGCCTGGCCGGCACACGCCGCATGGATTTTTTAAAAAGTGCGCAAGTCCACGTGTTATCTCCTGGTACGCGCACAAATTTTTTTTTTAAAAATGGGGCGGGCGCGGGCGTGATCTGGGCGAGGCATGGGCGTTTCTAGATTTCTCAATGGAACATGTGCGCAAGTAACTTACGCGCAAGATTGCACGCCGGGGTCCCCGACTGCGTAACTTTACTTCTGCGATGGATGGCGTGTAAATCTTGAAACAAAAAAAAAAAAAAAAAGCTAGGCTAGTCAGCGGGGTTTTAAGGCTTGGAGCTAAAAGGGTAAAAGGTAGGCTAGTAAACCTGGGGGGGTGGGGGGTAAGGAAGTTCTTTCTTTTAACTGGATACGGACTGGGGAGACGGGTAATTGCATCAGCACACACGTCTTACAAAATCCCCCAACTTACGCGGTAGAGCGGGCATTTGCGCGCATCCATATAAAATTGTGCGCACGTGTAGGTGCAAACAGTCAATTTTATACCATGCGCGCCTGTTATAAAATGGCTGCATTCACTAACGTGAGGCGGCATACGAGCGTACACGTACACCTGCACGGCTATTTAAAAGTTAGTGTCCTCGCTTATTCGGGATGTGCATGGCAAAAAAAAAAAAAAAAAATGTAACTTCATGTCATTATGTCATTCCTTTTTATATTTAGGTCATAAATGTTTTTTTTATTTTGTTCGTTTCGATCTGTAGGCATGCTATTTGTTCACAACATGCAGATCTTGCAAATTTTGTGACTAGCGTTGCAGTAAATCACTCAGATACGCACTAAACAGGTTAAAACACTTTGGGGCGGATTTTAAGAGCCCTGCTCGCCTAAATCCGCCCAAATCCAGGCGGATTTAGGCGAGCAGGGCCCTGCGCGCCGGTGAGCCTATTTTACATAGGCCTACCGGCGCGCACAGAGCCCCGGGACTCGCGTAAGTCCCGGGGTTTTCGGAGGGGGGCGTGTCGGGGGCGGGACCGAGCGCAGCGGCGTTTTCGGGGCGTGTCGGGAGCGTTCCGGGGGCGGGCCCGGGGGCGTGGCTACGGCCCGGGGCAGTCCGGGGGCGTGGCCGCGCCCTCCGGACCCGCCCCAGGTCGCGTCCCGGCGTGCTAGCGGCCCGCTGGCGCGCAGGGATTTACTTCTCCCTCTGGGAGGCGTAAATCCCCCGACAAAGGTAAGTGAGGGGTTTAGACAGGGCCGGGCGGGTGGGTTAGGTAGGGGAAGGGAGGGGAAGGTGAGGGGAGGGCAAAGGAAAGTTCCCTTTGAGGCCGCTCCGATTTCGGAGCGGCCTCGGAGGGAATGGAGGTAGGCTGCGTGGCTCGGCGCGCGCCGGCTATACAGAATCCATAGCCTTGCGCGCGCCGATCCCGGATTTGCGCGGCTACGCGCGTATCTACTAAAATCCAGCGTACTTTTGTTGGCGCCTGGAGCGCCAACAAAAGTACGCCTATTCGCGGTATTTGAAAATCTACCCCTTTGGCGTTAGTGCTACACTAACATAATCAGGCCGATGCAATACCGTGTGCTGCTCAGCACCCGATTGGACTCGCGTTGGGGATGTGCATCCATAACCCCCAATGCAAAAAACGGGGGTTAGCACATTTTAACTCTCAAAAAGATTACAGAAAAGCAGAAAATACAGGTTTTCTGTAGTTCCTCCGAATTAATACCATGGCGATTATAAGTCTGAGAAACCAAAAAAGGAAAAACTTTAAAAAAAAAAAAAAAAGTGTACCGGCAGTCAGATCAGGAAAAGAGATGATCAATTAACGAGCATCCATTTTCCTAACCCATAGCTGTGCACAGGTTAGGAAAATGGATGCTCGTAAAATTGAGCTCCCTTTTCCTAACCCGCAGACAGCCACCTCTCCTGGGCGCCTGCTGCTGAGGGGGGGCGCACGATTTCCCCTAGCGCCTCCTTTTTACCGCAGCAGCCCGTTGAAATATTACATCGGGCGCCCGGGAGAGGTGGATCAGCGCGCTTTAGGAGAGTGAGCGCCTGTTTTCCGTGCGCCGATATTGCATCGGCCTGATAAACAAGCGAAGAAACCTCGTTTGTTTCTTGCCTTGTTTCGCATGAGAAACAGCAGGAACTGAAACAGCAGATATCATTGTCATTTCCCTGTCATTTTAAAACGAACGACAGCACATCCTTACAGCTTCTAGGTGGACTGCATTCAGCTGTCTCCCACTCCCCTAGAGCAAGCTTCCATAGCACAAGAAAAAGACAGCAGAGGTAGCCCAGGAAACCCCATACCTTTTACCAGTCTCCAGATGTAAATGTCCACCTCTTCTGAAGCTTCTTTTTCTATTGCAATCTTTCTCAGGTTCTCCTTTGGGCTCTCGGACTGTGGGGACATGAACATATAAACCAGGATCTTGTTTTGATTCTTGGTGCACTTGGTGGAGTTCATTTCATCCGCAGGCTTGACTTTAGCCTCTGGGCAGAACAAGATTGTCAGTTACGAGGACGCGCCCTGACCTCCTGCTCTTTATTTAAGCAGTATTTGTTGAAGCAGCTGAGTAAAGGCTAGCCTTGTGATTGGTCAGAAAGCATCACATGACCATGCTTGAAATCCTTTGATACACAGGAAGCGCATCATAGGGCACCAGCCAATGGGATGGCAGCTTTAATAATGCTTGATGACATCAAAATGGGTTTTAAATTTCAGCTCTGACAGAACTAACAGTAATAAAAGACGTTCTATATAGAACTAATAAGCCTGTGTTTCATGACTTTGAATGAGCTCTTTGTATATTTTTGAATGGCGGGGGGGGGGGGGGGGGGGGGGGAAGAGAGAGGGAGGCAAAAGAGGACAGAGAGAGAGAAAAAGAGAAGGAAAGGCAAGGTCGAAGGGCAAGAGGCAAGCAAGAGAGGGAAGAGCAAGGGATGGGGGTGGGAGATTTTAGATAGGATAAGTTATCCGCAGGGGCAGCAGGAAGAGGGAAAGCCACACAGTCACCCCATTTTCTCCTTCCCGCTAACCTACAAAAATCTCGGGGGGAGAGGTATGTGGCTCAAAATAAAAATAGCTCTGGCGGAATCCTCCCCAACGTGACCTGAAATACGACACCAAACACACGGACGCAGCGATCCCATAAGCCTTCCTTTGGAAAGCAGGCCAAAAAGGACCCTTTGAAAGCCAAATTTCATACTTTCTGGCGAGAGGGCGTTGGTAAGTGCAATAACGCACTCAGTGGTGAGTACTAAAAGATTTTAATACCCTCCCAGAAGCAAACTTGGACAAAGGGCTTTACAGTGGCCTACAGGGCGCAAAACAAGAGCACGAATCTCAATGGAGGCCCTGGTAAACCGCAGAGGACGATATATTAATAAGAAATGAATCTTCCTTTGAAAATCAGGTTGTAAAAATAAGACCGCCAATTCAAACCTTTCACTCTAAGAGCAGAGTGAAAAATTATAGCAACACCCGCCTCCTTTTTTTTATTTACAACTGAGTTATATAAAAAAGAATAAGGTAGGGGGGAGAGGCCTGCTTTAAACATAAAGGTTTCCACTGGTTTTAAGCAGGTTTCAGACATAATAAATATAATTTTTGCTTTTCCATGAGATCCCTAATCAATTCATATTTAGCTAACAACGACCGTGTAGTTAGTAGACCCCGACTGTACCTAGGTCTCATACTGTTTTAGCACCATCTTTTCCTAAATCACCATATCTTGTCTCCCTCGATAAATCGAAATCCCACATACATTTCCTTCCTCATTTATATTCAATACATTCCCCATCTTAAAGAAAATTAACTGAACCAAGGAAACAACAGGCCCACCTCAAACAAAGTAGCCTACAACCTTTCAAAACGTCCTTTTGATATCAAATATATTTATTAATCAAATGGCTGGATAGAAAGCATTAAAATGTAACAGCAAAACACCTTACATTAAGACTAACCAGCAACTATTCTCTCCGTGCTCCCGAGTGTGTGCATGAAGGGGCGTATGAAGAGGCATGCACGCCCCTTGATGCGTTCTTTGGCATGGGATCGCCAAGCGGGGGCCCATTTTACAGGCAGTCCCTTTTATAGTAGATGTAGGCTGGGGAGGGAGTCACGGGTCTATTTATTCCTTCACGGGCACATTTCATTGTGGCACACTCAGCAATGGGTGCTCTGACAAATGAAATGTACCACATACTTCTTATTTTGAAGTCACGTCCTTGTGAATGGAACACAAATATCGGTGAGGAATCTAAGGAGTCCCTACAAAAAAATAACTGACTTATGTGTCAAAATCCTATAGGGGAGAGATTTTTAAAACTGTCCCCATTAAGCAAAGTTCACGGGTACTCTTAATCCGTGGACGTTGCACCAATTTACAAAGTGAAAGTATTCATGTACCTTTGCACATGTATAGAGTTGAAAATGCAATCTATGTGTGCATTTTTCCTCCCCAATCTAAACACCCCCCCAAAGAACACATCTTCTCAATGTAGCTAAATGATTCAAATGGGTAACTCACTATTTACCCGTGTAAACAGCTTTGAAAATTGCCCTCTCAATGCATGCCCTAATGTATGTTAAATGGTTATCATAGGCAGGACACTTTCTGAGGGTTAATACCTAGGTAGAAAAGTTGACCAACTAAAGTATTAATGAACAGGAAAAGTATTAATGAACAGTAAAATTTTACTATAACAGCTACTAGGGGTGTGCAGCCACAATTTTCATTTCAGATCTTTTGGGGGTGGGGATTTCTAGGGTTTTTTCGTGTCATATTTTGTTTTCTGTTTTTTGGGGGGGTTTTTGTTTCATGCAAATAGCATGCACTAACTCCAAATAGCATGCACTATTTTTGAAAATGAAACTAAAACAACTTTCGTTGGTGATTATTTTTTCGTTTCATTTTCAAATGAAATGAAACGAAACAACTTGTTTTACTGTATTTTTTCATTTTATTTGAAAGTTAATGCACATCCCTAGGAGCCTCCAAAATCGTAAAATAAACTTAAAGCTGAACACTCTCATAATGGAGGACATCATTAGAACATTTTCTTCTTTTTTAAGAGACCTGGCTCCGGCAGTTCAACATTATTTCTCAAATTATCAAATTTTAGGATTTTATTAACTGTTTAAGATGATTCCTAACTAGAAATATATTTTGCAAAAAAACAAACAAACCATAAGAAAGTTCTCCTTGTGAAAAGAGAGTCTAAAGATATTCAAAAGAAGTTCTCTCTTTCTTGATGGTGGAGGTTCCCAGTTTCAATCCCTAAGCAGGATTTGCAACAAGCTTCATATTTTACTTATTTATTTATTTAAAATCTTTTCTATACCGTCGTTAAGCGGGTGCCATCACAACGGTTCACAATAAGGCACAAAAAAAACTATGTTGAATAAAGTGTTTAGAATTCTAACTCTTAAACAGGTACCATCAAAAATACTGTAACATTATATCATAATAAATACTATTTGGTGAGTGTTATAAGTCATGTCTAGTTTTTCTAACTTTGCTAAAAGTTTGGTGTTATTTAACTTTAGTTCTTTGTTGTTTAAGATAAAGGAAGAAATTAGAATATAGGAGAGAAGACACACTTTAAGAAGGAAGGAGTGTGTTTGTGTGGGTGTTTGCTTGACCGCACCTAACATTTCCCTGGGTTCTCCTCTCAGTTCTCTTTGTGGTATGCTTGCTTAAAATAGCCATGTTTTTTAATTTTTTCTGAATGTTTTGATGTCTCTTTCCAATCTGATTTCTACCGGCATGGTGTTCCATATTATTGATCCTGCTAGGGATAGGGCCCTGTCCCTTACTTGTGTTAATCTGGCTGTTTTGACTGATGGAACAGTTAGCAGTGCTTTGTTTGCTGATCTCAGGTTTCTGTGGGGGGGTATGTATGTGTAGGGCTGTGTTCAGCCACTCTGCTTTTTCGTCTGTATTAATTTGTGTATGGTGCATAAAGTTTTGTATTGTATTCTTTGTTCAATGGGTAACCAGTGTAATTCTATTAAGGTTTCGGTGATATGGTCTCTTTTACTTTTCCCAGTTAAAATTCTTGCCGCTGAGTTTTGTAGAATCTGTAATGGTCTTATTGTGGTGTATGGCAGGCCCAGTAGGAGGGCATTACAATAGTCGGTACTAGAAAAGATTAAGGCTTGTAAGACTGATCGGAAGTTGGTGGGCGTTAGTATCCTAAGGAAAAGGCTGTGTCAGTCCTAGTTTTACTCTCCGTGCATTACTTGCTATTCCAATTTCTCTAAGAAGGGCAAAACTATGTTCAGAGATCCAGTGGGGTAAAGACACAGCTGGCTCACCATAACCCATATGACTTGAAGTTTGTTGGCAAACTTCAAGTCATATGGGTTGCAAAGATCTTTGAGCACCCCAAACAGGCCTGGTTTTTCAGGATAGAAACATAGAAACATAGAAATGACGGCAGAAGAAGACCAAACGGCCCATCCAGTCTGCCCAGCAAGCTTCACATTTTTTTCTCATACTTATCTGTTTCTCTTAGCTCTTTGGTTCTATTTCCCTTCCACCCCCACCATTAATGTAGAGAGCAGTGATGGAGCTGCAACCAAGTGAAATATCTAGCTTGATTAGTTAGGGGTAGTAGGGGAAGTAACCGCCGCAATAAGCAAGCTACACCCATGCTTATTTGTTTTACTCAGACTGTGTTATTCAGCCCTTATTGGTTGTTTTTCTTCTCCCCTGCCGTTGAAGCAGGGAGCTATGCTGGATATGCGTGAAGTATCAGTTTTTCTTCTCCCCTGCCGTTGAAGCAGAGAGCTATGCTGGATATGCGTGAAGTATCAGTTTTTCTTCTCCCCTGCTGTTAAAGCAGAGAGCTATGCTGGAAATGCATTGAAAGTGAAGTATCAGGCTTATTTGGTTTGGGGTAGTAACCGCCGTAACAAGCCAGCTACTCCCTGCTTTGTGAGTGCGAATCCTTTTTTCCACATTTCCTCTTGCTGTTGTAGCTTAGAGCGATGTTGGAGTCACAGTAACCATGTGTATGTTTATTGAATAAGGGTATTATCTCCAGGCAGTAGCCGTCATTCTGGCGAGCCACCCACTCTTTATTGACGGCCTCTTGATTTTATGGATCCACAGTGTTTATCCCACGCCCCTTTGAAGTCCTTCACAGTTCTGGTCTTCACCACTTCCTTCGGAAGGGCATTCCAGGCATCCACCACCCTCTCCGTGAAGAAATACTTCCTGACATTGGTTCTGAATCTTCCTCCCTGGAGCTTCAAATCGTGACCCCTGGTTCTGCTGATTTTTTTCCTATGGAAAAGGTTTGTTGTTGTCTTTGGATCATTAAAACCTTTCAAGTATCTGAAAGTCTGTATCATATCACCTCTGCTCCTCCTTTCCTCCAGGGTGTACATATTTAGATTCTTCAATCTCTCCTCATAAGTCATTTGATGAAGACCTTCCACCTTTTTGGTCACCCTTCTCTGGACCGCCTCCATCTTGTCTCTGTCTCTTCGGAGATACGGTCTCCAGAACTGAACACAATACTCCAGGTGAGGTCTCACCAAGGACCTGTACAAGGGGATAATCACTTCCCTTTTCTTACTCGATATTCCTCTCTCTATGCAGCCCAGCATTCTTCTGGCTTTAGCTATCGCCTTGTCACATTGTTTCGCCGACTTCAGATCATTAGACACCATCACCCCAAGGTCTCTCTCCTGCTCCGTGCACATCAGCCTTTCTCCCCCCATCGAATACAGTTCATTCGGATTTCCACTTCCCATATGCATGACTTTGCACTTCTTGGCATTGAATGTCAGCTGCCAAGTCTTCGACCACTCTTCCATCTTCCTTAAATCCCGTCTCATTCTCTCCACTCCTTCCGGCGTGTCCACTCTGTTGCAGATCTTAGTGTCATCCGCAAAAAGACATACCTTACCTTCTATCCCTTCCGCAATGTCACTCACAAAGATATTGAAAAGGACCGGTCCCAACACCGATCCCTGCGGTACACCGCTTAAAACCGCTCTCTCTTCAGAGAGAGTTCCATTTACCATCACACATTGTCTTCTGTCCGTCAACCAGTTTGCAATCCAGGCCACCACCTCGGCACTCACTCCTAAGCTTCTCATTTTATTCACCAGTCTCCTGTGCGGGACAGTGTCAAAAGCTTTGCTGAAATCCAAGTAGATGACATCGAGTGCTCTTCCTCGATCCAATTCCTTGGTTACCCAGTCAAAAAAGTCAATCAGATTTGTCTGACAGGATCTTCCAATGGTGAATCCATGCTGCCTCTGGTCCAGCAATTCTCCCGACTGTAGATAGTTCACTACTCTCTCTTTCAACAGTGACTCCATTACTTTTCCCACCACCGAAGTGAGGCTAACCGGTCTGTAGTTACCAGCCTCTTCTCTGTTCCCACTCTTGTGAAGCGGGACCACCACCGCTCTCCTCCAATCATTCGGCACCACTCCTGTTTCTAGAGATCTATTGAATAGGTCACACAGCGGACCTGCCAGCACATCTCTGAGCTCCCTCAGTATTCTGGGATGAACTTCATCAGGCCCCATGGCTTTGTCCACTTTCAGTTTCACCAGCTCTTCCCATACATTTTCTACTGTAAATGGAGTTACATCTACTCCATTCCCCTCCAGTTTCTTGTTAACTAGTGTCGGTCCTTCTCCAGGGTTCTCTTTAGTGAACACAGAACTGAAGTATTCATTTAATATTTCTGCCATTTCTTCGTCTCTCTCCACACATTGATCCTTTCCACCTTTCAATTTCACTATACCACTTTGAACTTTTCTCTTTTCACTGATGTATCTGAAAAATGTTTTGTTACCACTCTTTACCTCTTTGGCAATCCTCTCTTCCGCTTGACTTTTTGCCATCTTGATTAATTTCTTCGTCTCCCTCAGTTCTACCAGATATTCTTCTTTGTGTTCATCCTTATGGGATCTTTTATATTTCTTGAACGCTGTTCTTTTAGCCTTTATTTTGTCAGCCACCTCCTTTGAGAACCAGATAGGTTTCATTTTTCTTTTGCTTTTCTTTACTTTTCTAACATATAGATTAGTTGCCTTGGTGATTGCTCCTTTTAGATTGGTCCACTGTTGATCCACATCTCTCTCGTTTTCCCAGCCTTTTAGTTCTTCCTCCACAATTGATAACCACAATTGATAACCACAATTGATAACCACAATCAATATTCATTGATTACACAATTGATAACACAATTAATTGATAACACAATTAATTGATAACACAATTGATAACACAATCAATAAGCCTTTTAGTTCTTCCTCCACAATTGATAACCACAATTGATAACCACAATCAATATTCATGAGATATAATTGCAGGCTAATTTGCATATTCTGGTTCCTCTAGAAATGAGATCTGTTTCAGGTACTCAAGGACGACATTTGGAAGCAAATAGTCTGTACTAGCCACTAGCGAGGTGCAGTGCCAACTTGGTGGGTTTCCCCAAGCCTGAAGCCTTGGAGAGCCAAGAACTAGGCTTTTAGGGAATCAAACAAGTCCCTTGGCCAAACTCATGGGATATAAGAAGCATAGAGGCAAGAGAAATAAGAGAAGAGCCTTAAGGAAGGCGAGCAGTAGAGCTGATCCCATTAATGTACATAGGCGTGTAGATAATGACATAGGACATAGACAAAGAATGGGGAAAAAGCTTTAGTGAATCAGGCCCATAGTTAAAGAGAGGGAGGAGAAAGTAGATAAACAGGCAGTGAATAGGCAGGTAAACGATGAATTAATAGATAGCTAAACAATGATTTGAATAACAACACAAGGATTTGTTTCCATCTAAATAGGAACCCTTATCAGTTAACTAACACATGGAGGGCGTGCACGTCTTTCAGAATGTCTCTTCCTCCTGGCAGGACCTCCCTATTAGCTCTGTCTCCTACTTCCACGTACCTTGACAGATTCTGCAGCATTTTCCTTCCACTTTCTGAGGATATTCACAGGGATATTCGCTGGGGCACGTCACTCTATGGCATTCTTGGTTTCCATCCTTGCAGGTGCAGAGGATGCAGGGCAGGGTCCCGAAGGATCGGAAAACAGGATGCCAAACCTCTCCATGCGAATAGGTGTTCCCACTGTAAATGCAGGCTGCGGAAAAAAAAATGGAGAGGCGAGCGCGCTTCAGGTCTTGTACTGGGTGCACCCAAGAGGGCAAGGCCCACAATCTCACAGGGGCCACTTTCAAAAGCATTTCCAAGGGTACAACTGTGTTTTACTCATGGAGAGAAATGGGGTTTTATAAAATTGCCTGCTCGATGTATGGATTACGCTTACGCGCATGCTGTTCGTGCTACCCAGACTGAGTGGAGGTGTTCCTAGGGGCAAAGCTGGGGGAGGGGTTTGGACTTACACGCGAATGTTTGAAAATTCAAACTTGGCCATGTAACTTTTCCTGAAAATTTTCTGTGAACTAAATAGCAGCTGTAAGTATGTGCAGGCAGATTTCCAGGGATTAATTGGTATAACTTATGCGCATATTTGCCAGGTAATTTATGTGCATGTATTAAATCAATGGGAGGTAAAAGGTCAATATTCAGAGATCTGGTGAGCGGGGAAAGTACCTGAGGAAAGTTCCATGTGTAACTTTTCATGGATATTCAGCAGGACTTAAACGCACAAGTCTTCCGCTAAATATACTCAGATGTAACCAGGTATAGCTGGGACCGTGATGCTTCCGGCCAGACCTGTGCACGTAACGTTCGCCACAGAGCACTCAATGCGTGCATTCACCAGCTAAAGTTTATCACTTCCCCCCGAATGCCTCCAATGATGCCTCTCTGTTTGGAGAAATTTTGCACGCACCAAAAATATGAGTGCAAAAAAATGTGCACAGTTGGCAGGGAAACTTCTGAAAGTTCAGTTTTTGTACATTTAACCCAAAATGTTACGTGTGAAAAGGCTTTCAGTCTTGACCTCTAAAACAGATATCAAGTTATCTGTCTATTCTCAGGCCTACATACTGTACCGCTCGGTTTCTCAGAAAGAGGACCCATGATCGCTCTAGTGTCAGAGCCAGGAGACCCACGAGGGGATCTGGGAGGGGAAGCAGACAGGCTAGGAGTCTCCTAGAAGATCCAGGAGCCTTTGGCTCCTTGAGGTCATGACAGGTTCACGGTTTTATATCTTATTGGATCTCTCCAAGCAGCCAGCGTTCACTCTTCTGTTACCTTTTTTATGCTTTTCTCTTAAGAGGATCTTTATGGTGGTGCCTCCTCCTTTCTGCTTTAAGGTCCTAGGGTTGATTCCCAGAGATGATCCGGCAACCGTAGGCGCTGTTGCCCTGAGTGACCTCTTGCTCAGAAGATCGCTCAGGCACTGGTCTTGTGAGTGTCTCTGTTCATTGCCAAAAACAAACAAACACACAAACAAAAAAATATTTTTTTTTCTTTAATAGGCTACAAGGAGGTTTACAACCTCAGCATAAATACACTCTGACAAACATAAAGTATATATCATCATCATCAAGGGTAACCAAGAGAAAACTGTCCTGAATGGCCTCGCTTTACACTTTTTCTGAAAGGCTGAAAAATCATCTCTAGATTTAATAGCTTAGTAAGATGGTTCAGTTTGATGAACTTGGTGGTCACCGATGGAGGGATCTATTGCGTGCCTGGATCCCTGGAATATTCCTCCCGGCAGCAATCAGATCAGCGACAAAACTGGAGCTTTCTTAAGACAGAGACAGAGGGTGGTGCTGGTAAGATGACCAGAGCTCGAGCAGGGCCTGCAGTCCCAGAGCAGTCAAGCGACTGGGCACATGGGTGGGTTAACCCAAGTGATCCTTCATTTATTGACATCTACTGTGGGATGGCATTTCAAAAAAAAGCTTTTATCTGGCAAACCTCAGAAGTTAAATCTCTCACTTTGAGAGTTTTCTCCCACATAAAATCACAAGGTAACACAAACTTAGCGGTTCCGACAAGGGATGACTCCAGAGCTGTTCCCGGGATGGGGTTTTGATTTGGCTCGTCAGCACAGATGTTCCATGCTAACTGGCTAAATTTGGGCAGAAAACTCTGATCGCACAAACAGCTGCCCTAAATGTAGCCATATAAATTTTGTCTGGCTAGGTTTATGGAAATTTTCAGCTGGAAATTCAGCTAAAGATCTTACTCAGCAGGTGTTCGAAAACGGATCCCCATATCTTAATATGAGCTAAGAAGTCAATTTTCAAAAACCTGTTGAGCGGGTAAAATAACCGAGAAATTTTAACTGGCGAGCATCAGCTGAATTTTCAGACCCATCTGACCAGCTAGATTTGCGGCTGAAAAGTCACCCAAAATCTAGCCGGAAAAAAAACCTGTATGGCTACATTTAGGGCCGTTATTTTGTGCGGCT
The DNA here is from genome assembly GCF_901001135.1 of Rhinatrema bivittatum. NCBI lineage: Eukaryota > Metazoa > Chordata > Amphibia > Gymnophiona > Rhinatrematidae > Rhinatrema > Rhinatrema bivittatum. Next base: position 19,031,391 of record NC_042619.1, read on the forward strand.
GGGATTGTCTGGCTGAAAATCTTTGCCGACCAGCTAAATCTAAAACCCTCCCCTGGGAACGACAGCAGAGCTGCTCCTTCGCTCGCCAGCTAACTTTGTAGGCCTCGAAATTTAATTCAGAGAAATTTTCGACGGTTGGTGCGGGGAAAAGGTTGCAGAGTCAGAAGTTTAACCGGCTAACTTCCCTTTGAATATTTTGCTCAGGGACGGTAACTTTCAAACCGGCGTGCGGCGCACATATGCGCTCATGTGTCGGCCCCTGCCCAGGAACGCGGCTATTTTATAACTTGCGCGCATGTTATAAAATAGCCCGGGAGCCTGCCCGGGTGCGCCAGATTTTAAGACGGGAGCGTGCAAGAGTGCGCCAATGCCGTTTCTACCGCGTATACCGGGGGATTTTTAAAAGGGGTGCGCGCCGATGCCATTTCCAGTTTTACCAGTTCGTCCCCGGTTCGCCCAGTTAAGAGAGAGGTCTTTCAACCCCCCCTGGTTTAGCAGCCTTCACGTCCCCATCCCCCCCAGTTATCCCCGACCCTTAAAACCCCACCGATCTGCCTATTTATCTTTATTTTATATCTTACACGGCATCCACAACAGAAGTAAAGTTAGGCGGCGGGGGGCATCGGCGCACGTTGGAGCGTGTTGAGTATTTACGCGCTCGTCTCGGCTTCACGCCCCGCCCCCTTTCTGAAAACCTCCGAGATGTGCACGCGACGGCATTTACATGTAAATCTGGGCGGCTTTTACAGTCCGCTAGGCGTGCGCGAGCCCGACATATGTGCGCATCCCCTAATTAATGCGCCTGTCGGGCTTTTAAAATCCACCTCTTAACGAGTGGGTTCTAAACCTGGTGCAAGGAAGAAGGCTTTAGATATATTGGGAGCCAGGGCTTCGCTGTACTGATGGCCTACGTCTTTCTGTTAGAGGAAGAAAGAGCCCGAGTCCAAAATTCGGAGTACGTGTTGCCAGGCGTTTAAACTGGAGGAGGGTGGCGAATGGAAGTCAATGGATTTGGGTTGTCACCCTCCCCCCCCCCCCCAAACAAACGAAGATTGCAGCAAAAACCACAGAAGTGAGAAACGTCGGAGTCCATCTATGAGCAGCAAGGATAGTGAGGGGATCAGGTGTGAGGCCATAAATGGAAGGCCCTCATGGCGAAGGCAGACCCGGTCATTGTTGCTATCATGGAGGCCCGATTCAGTGAATCCTATGGCTGGGATACAGTCGTACCAGGCTACGACCTGCTCAGGAAGGAGAGGGCTGGCAGGAAAGCAGGACGCTGTAGCTCTTTATGTCAAAAAATATCAAAGTGGCTGAAACGCGGGGAAAAGGGGAGGCACTGTGGACTGTTCTGGAAAGGGAAGATGGAGGCCTACAGACCCCTGACTGAGGTGGAGATCTGGCCGAAGACATCCAAAAGGTGGGAAAGAAGGGGGCACAGCTGGTGCTGGTGGGAGATTTTAATTTGCCGGATGTGCCCTGGAGAATCCTCTCTGCAGGCTCGATTGGACGTAGAGAGATCCAGGAGCCCCTTCAAGGTGCTCTCTGAGAAATGGTGATTTATTTACTCGTTCTTATAATCTGCAAGTTTCAATATCATCAGTCAACACGGATTAGAATAATCATAACCTTCAGCAAAACAAACAGGACAATTAGACAAATATTTAAAATCATGGGTCAGCACAAGGCCTTTCTGTTTCGAGGAGACCAAATCAACCTGCTGCTGAGCTACAAAAATGCAACCATCATCTGGTCTTCCCCATCGCCTGAGTGGAGGCTGCAGCTCTTGAACACCTCCTCCAATGTAGCCATCCAGGGCAGTCCCATGACCCAGAACCAGTCCCTCGCTGGCTATTCCTTTCCCTACCAATAAATAGCATCTTTCTACTACTGTTATGCCTATATAACATTTAACCTAGTGGTAATAATTCGCAGACAGTTAACCTGCCTGATCTTTGAAAGGGGGGGGGGGGGTAACACATTTATTCAACAGGCTGTTCATAAATCCGATGATATGTTAAATTTCTTTCTTTCTTCTATGTTCTTCATATGGATACAGGTGGCAGCCACACCTTCACGTTGGCGTGGGGCATTGGCTAAGATGTCCTCCTCCAGTACACAGAGGGTCAACTACAGGATGACAGGCAGGATTGGCCAAGGTCACACCATGCGTCAGACGGATGCATGGCCTTTTCTGCCTCCCCGTGGACACTTTTCATGCATCCTTTGTCGGCTGCGTGCATGGCTGTGCGTGTGTGGGTTCTGTGTTGGTTTCACGCTGTAGGTATTTTCTGACTTGCTCGGGTGAAGGTGCTGCAGTCACATGGTCTTTCTTGGTGACTTGCGTATGTTATTGCCCGCATTATTTAATTGTATTTTTTATTGGCTCTCTTCCAGCATCTTCTGTAGTGGCTGTGAACTAGGATTCCATAGAAAGAGTAGCTACCAGTTCTTTACTTTAGGGTCCGATGTCTGGCATTATAATGTTAACCGTATGTGACTGTGCTTTCAGCTTCTTATGATGTTGGTATGTTATCACATGAGGGCTGACTGAGGACTATAGCTGAAAGCAAAACTGATGCTGAGCTTAGGATGTGTGTTACAGTACAATTTATGGCCATGCATGCAACATCTTTCTCAGAAAACCATTTGTAGGATTCTTGTATTGCAGCACAACAGCATAAGTATAGGTAGTGCTGGCTGAATCAGAGGAAGTACTGAGGATGTCTATCTCCCTTTTATTTTTCAGTTTGGGTCGGTATGTAAGATGTTGCTATGATATCATGGGTTTGCATGCATACAGCGTGCAAGTGTGAGGTGTGATTCAATGAACACGAGAGAGGAAGAGAAAAGACAAGGACCTAAGGAAAACTAGCTTTAGATTATAATAAGAAAGGAGGGGTTCATTTATTAATAACATTGCACTAGTTCTGCACCAGTGTTTTCCCCACGGATGATAACGGGATGTCTTCACTGATATTGTAAATCTGGTGCGATCTTGGCACTGGAACAAAACTGGCACAAACCTTGACGAGTAGGTTGTAGATCAGATTTAAGATTCTAGCTGTTAACGCATATCAGAATTGTTTTTTTCTTTTTTTTTTTAAGGCAAATGCCTTGATCCGTACTGGAAAGGCATCACTAACCCTTTAAAAGTGTCTTCTGCAAGGGAAACTAGATCAAGTGCTTAAAAATACAATAGCGTTGCTTAACAGTTTTGTTTGGCATTTTATGCGATGGAGTATTTTTACGGCTACCTTTCCTAATTTTCTCCCCCGAGTGCAACAGTTTTAAAAGAGTCACAATCACTTACTGCAGAAAGTAACGGGAGTTGTGCATCTCCAGCATTACTCTGGCCTGGACACGTGCCAGCCTCAACCAGAAATAAATCTATTGGGGCCTGAAAGCTCCTGGAGGTGAAGGCACATAGGTATTTGGGATGGCATCCTTGGTGACTTCCCTTGCGTGCTCCGAACGTCTTTTTGCAGATCATAAGAACTATCTCTTATCTGACTGGATATCTGATTTTACGACAGTTGCTATTCAGGTTTTTACCCCCCCCCCCCCCCCGCCCCCGCCTGCCTTCCTAGGCCTGAAAGAAAAGAACTCGGGTGAACAGCGCCCTATAACCATACACCTACGCGCCATGCAGGCTGCTTACAATCATTGAAAATGCAAACGTCACGTACAACACCTCTGTTTAATGGCAGGGGCTCCTCTTCTACAGGCTTTTCGTGGGAGCTCACTACAAAAGCAAAACAAAATAAGGTTACAAAACGTATTTAACGATAATGAGGTCAGTGTTCAGCGGCGCAGCGAGCGGACAATTTGTCCAGCCAAAAGTCAGCCGGACAGACTGTTAAAGGATATTCAGTGCGGTGCTGCCAGTCAGGGGCCCTGCTGAATATAACCGAATACAGTCCTAGCTGGACGAATAAAGCTTAAGCCAGAGAAGTTACCTGGCTGACCCTGAATATCGGAGTCAGCCGGATAGGGTAACTCCGTCCTGGAATGGCCCCCCTGGACGCCTCCAACTTATGCGAGTAAACAGCCAAATACATTGGAGGCTTATAAAGCGGCAGGAGAATTAAAACCCCAGTTTGTCCGGCTAAATTTCCAAACCTGTGCGAACAAATCTTCTGAATATTGACCCCAGATGTTTTATTTATTTATTTAACATTTTTATATACCAGGATTCATGTAAAATATTACATATCATCTCGGTTTACATTATAACGGTAACAAGCATGTAAGAATGCAATAGATATCCCCTTGCCCCAGACAGCTTATAGTCTACGTTTACACCCAAGCTAATGGAAGGTGAAGGGACTTTCCCCAAGGTCAGAAGGCGCATCAGTAGGATTTGAACCCTGGCTTGTCCTGTTCTTACTGTGCTGATCTAATCAACAGGCTATTCCTTTACCTAGAACAACCTTCAAAAATAAGATTGATATTTCTCCTTTCAAACGAGTGCATTTTTACTTAACGCTCTACGTTTGATGTCCAGGAGCACGTGAATAGTTTCCCAGTACTTGTACGCACGGGCATTTTAAGACTTCTGAAGATGGAAGTTCCCAGGCAGGCGGGCTCCTGTGGTGCAAACGTCGGTCAATGGGAGCGGCAGGTTCCTGGATTACCTTGACAGGCTTGGCAGCAGGAATCCGGTACAGTGACAGGGGAGGAGCAGATCACCTCGGGGCACGTCATCAAACCGCAGTAGATCTGGCCGTCCTGGAAGATACACATACAGGAAAGCAGCCCCACTGATAAACAATGCACACAGGAGGATGATTATTATTATTGAAAAGACCAGACTGCAGCCCCTCATTCTGATCGCACGCTGTGATGGGCACCAACAGCTTGTGGCAAGCCTCGATATGGGGTTACCACACGGCCAGCAGGCCAGCCCTGGTTTAGTCCCAGTGGCGGATAGGATAACCGGCCAGATTTCAGCCGAACCTAACCAGCTACGTTTTCAGCAGAAAAGTCCCCCTAAATCTAGTTGATCAAAATCTGTGCGGCAGGGGATGCCTGTCTAAAACTTACCAGTTAGCACTGAAAATCAGGGCTACCTGGTTAGGTCACACATCCTGTTCCCTCCGCCACCACCCGGAATCACCCCCTTTTTTTTTTTAACCGGCTAAATAAAATGTGGTCATCGTCTAGATTTTAGGGGGCTAAATTTTGCTGCTCGGTGAGGAAAAAGTCTTTGAAAGGAGAGGCTGACTCAGCTAATTCCCAAAGTTACCTGGTTAAAAACCTTTAAAAAAAAACCAAACAAACTCCATCTCGATATCTCTAAGGACGACAGGACTATGCATGATGGAGGGAAATTTTAAAGCTGTGCACGACGGGAGAAAATCTGCCATTACCTTTTACACGTAGATGTTTGCCCTGAATTTTCAATGCAAAATTATATCTCAATTTGCTTAGAAAAGTCACAGCTGCTCTATCGAGGACGCATCTTGTGTGGGTGAACTTAACAGTGGAGGTTTTTAAAATAAAAACGTATGCACGCAAGTTACAACTCCAACCTGCCCTGGTTCCCATAAACCGGGTAATAAGTGCAATTTTATGTGCACTGAGCCCCTGGCGTTTATGGCTTTGAAAACAGGGCCCTGTATGAATGCAATAAGGCAAGACCAGAAGCATCTTGCTCTTAACAAAAACGCTTAGGAGCTGCCGAAACGTTGCTTGTTGATCTCTTTTTAACTACGCTCATATTACCAGCAATGCCCTCCAGCTGGCATCGCTGGTGCTGGGATGCCTCCGCTAAACTATTTTGCCATCAGGATTTATTGCCAAGATAGGCCAGTATAAGCAAGCATGGTCTTCAGAGCGTCCGTGCAGAAGGCCGCAGGAGGTGTGGACTCGCGTATCAAGGCAATGGTTCTGTATTCTGATTGGCTAGATGACCAACAGGAACTTGACAGCAACTCTTTCTGTGCATAACAAGGTCCTCAGATGATGAGGCCTTTAGACTCTAACAGTGTGAAGGACCAAAGTTAGATGTTGGGTTCTTATCCCTCTTATTGTATATGACAATACTTATTTTTAAAAATACGATGTTATTTGAAATTGGGTTTATTTGTATCATGTTGGTGGTACCGCATTTTGAGAGCTGTCTGGCAGTGAAGTGCAAAACAAAAATAATTGTATTTAATTATAAAGCACGTAGCTTAAATTACTGAAGGGCTTGCAGTTTAGCTAGACCAAAATGGGCTCTTACTGTAGAGACTTGAGTATTCAATGTTTAGACTGCACCATTTCGCCACCCAGACTGAATCACGATCACCAGGAAGAACACAGGTTGATTTTTGTGTCCTCCCCATTCACTTGGAAGTAACCCCAAGCGTAACAAGCAGGGAACGCATGCAGAGGCTTGGCTTCGGGAATGCTTACCAATGTAGATTTGTACAGGGGGTGTGTAAGGGTGAGGGGTGTGCATGTGTTGGGAAAGTGTTTCGGGGGGGAATGAAGGGTCTGGGTATGTGGGGGTTGTGTGCGTCACAGGGAGATGTGTGTGTGTGGGTATGCGTAGGTGGATATGGGATTCTGCGTGTTTGGGAGAAAGTTTGTGTGTTCTGAATGTGTGGGGGTGGGAAGTTCTTTTTAACAAGCAAACTAAATAGTGCTATCTCTGACCCATAAGTACATAAGAAATTGCCATACTGGGTCAGCCCAAACGTCCATCAAGCCTAGTGTCCTGTTTCCAACAGTGGCCAATCCAGGTCACAAGTATCTGGCAGGATCCCAAGGGGTAGACAGATTCCAAGCTGCTTATCCCAGGGCTAAGCAGTGGATTTCTGCAACTCCACCTTAATAATGGTTAATGGACTTTTCTTCCTGGAAAGTGTCTAAACCTTTTTTAAACACAGCTACTCTAGTAGCTTTCACCACATCCTCTGGCAAGGAATTCTAGAGCTTAATTATGCATTGAGTAAACAAATATATTTCCTTTAGTTTTCAATGTATCCGCTAGTAACTTCATTGTGTGTCCTCTGGTCTTTGTACTCGCTGAAAGAGTAAACAACTGATTAATGTTTACTCGTTTCATTCCACTCATTATTTTATAGACCTCTCTCATATCTCCCCTCAGCTCTCTCATAAACCACCTTGGCTGTCTGAGCCAGCCCTGATTTGCTGAAACTCGCATTTTGTGAAAACAGGAGAGTTTCCAGAATGCTATAGGGAAGGGGTTTGGGGAAACCATGCCAAATTCAATTCTCTTGTGAGCTGTGTTAGGCGGCGATGCTAAAAATTAAGCAGATAACAGCGAGAAGTCATAGAACAATCCTATCTGCACTGCAGTGTCCTTTCTACTAGCCTAGGCACGCACAGTCTAACTTTCCTCATTCAGTAAATTAAAAAGCAAACGTTTTATGGCTATATGTAAGTAAAAATCCCCAAGACCATGGGCAAAAGGTTACTAAACCAAAAAAAAAACACAACATAAGGAGAAGCTTCATGCATTCCTAAAAAAATGAGTATTGGGTAGGACAAATAAATAATAATAATTGGGTAGGACAAATAAATAATAATAATAATAAATAAATAATGTAACTTTACTTTCTACCTTGATGTTAATTGGTTTCCCCTCAGTTACATTGTAAACCGGTACGATAAGACCTAGTCTTGAGCATCGGTATAGGAAAAGAAATTAAATAAATAAATAAATAAATAAATAAATAAGGACTCCTCTGTGGGCAAGAAATGACTGGAAAATCAAAAAGGATTCAAGATTTATGCACTGCAGCTGACTCACGTGCCGATGGCATCTACCGTTCGTGAAGGAAGGTTGGGAGTAATCCCTCAGCAGCCAGCGACGAGAACAAACAGCATCAGTCACTGAGAAGCAGTTCCCAGATCCTTGCCTGGGCACCTGGAGCTGTGCCGTCAACCAGGGAGAAAAGAAATGGTTTCGCAGCTTGCAGAGACTGAATTACCTGGACACGGAGGGGGGAGATGCGATCCCAGACAGGGAACGCAGGCCTCTGGTCTTCCTAAGTAATATTTCCTGTGGCACCAGAAGCCACCGTAACGATAAACGTGACTGGTCCCAGGCTGTTTACCGTGGCATTCTGGAGGGCAGAGCATAAGAATCGACCTATAGCGTCATCTCATCGGTCGATTTCTGAAAAAAATGTGCTCGTTTGCGATCAGATAAAAGCAAGTTATTTTGTTCTTGGGCGTGCACTGGATGCAGGGGCCATGATTATGTGTGCACTGGATGCAGGGGCGTGCACTGGATGCAGGGGCCCATGATTATGTGTGCACTGGATGCAGGGGCGTGCACTGGATGCAGGGGCCCATGATTATGTGTGCCAGGGGGGGGAGACCGGCCCCCATAGATCCTATAACTAGGAACCGTCAGCGTCTTCTGGGCATTTATAAAGGACAAAGTTTATAAAAACTCGCACAAGCGGCCGGAAAAGGAGAGGGTCACTTGGTGTTTGACCTGGCAATTCCCCCTCTTACTTCTTTCGTTCCTTATTTATAATTTAGATTCATGAAACTCCCAGTCTAGAAATGCTCAGTCTGAGTCAGGGCTGGATCTGGCACCAGAAGCCTTCATTTGCAGCTACCCTGGGGAATTTCTCCTGTTTTATAATTTTGCCTTCCCCCCCCCTACACTCACCACCACCACCACCACCACATCTATGCTGGTCATTCCAGTGACCGTCCTGAGCCAGGGACCGTGCGCCGGATATTATCCTCGGCCCTGACTCCACCGTCACCCTCAAGCAACGACCACAACTCCCTCCCCACTTATCTGACCTGAGGGGCCTTCGCCGTGCCACTGGGGCCACGGGACCAGCCCCGAGGGAGATTCATCTGTTTACTAGGGACCCTGTGAAGTACAGGCTGGCATAAACCGTGAGCGTTAGCCAAAACCCCCTCTCCTGCCCTCTTCCGACCCACTGCAAGCCACAGGCTCTCCCGCCCTGGAGTGGTTAACTCTCGGCCTACCAAGCGTCCCTGCTTCTCTGCCTCCCCAGCACTCTCCATGGCTCTCTCTCTCCAAATAAGTCTTTTTTCTCTTAAAGCAGCATTGCCTCTGGAGTTCCCTGTTCAGCCCCCTCAGTAGCCCCGGCCCGGTCTGGCTCCTTTCTCGCCCTCTCTGGGCGGGTGCCGTGCCATCACGGTGCCTCGAGTCCATGCAGCCCAGAATCGCGGGGCGTGGCAAGGCAAACAAACTGTGTGCAGATGTCTTTTCTCTGTTCCCAGCTCCGGCTTTGTCAGAGGAACCACAAAGGGTGCTGCTGCTGCTGCTGCTTTCTGGAGGTGTTCGGCGTGGTAGGGTGACCGGAAACGACTTGCTGATTTTCCTTACCGCGGCTTTTGCTTCAAGCGGCCACCCTCCCACAGTTTTTGTTCCTGAGAATTGTGGCAGTTTCATGTGGGAATGAGAATGCCGGCCAGTGCCGATCGGCCTTTTAAATCCACCTCCACCGGGAGCCTCGTGGGACGCTCCTGTTCCCGGGCCTGACTACCCGTATCCCCACTGGGGCCTGGCTAGGATGACGCGCCCTTCAGCCCTCCGGCACGGGGGCCGGTATCTCCTGCGTTTTTCCAAGCTGCGTTCCGACTTTGACCGGGGGGCCCTGGCGTTTTCGGCACTTGGCGGTCCATCTGATCAGAGGCAATTATTTTGGATGGATGAGAGCGCAAAGTTTCCCCCCCCCCCCCTTCTAACCATTCCTCTACTGCACCGTCGTTATCATCCAACACCTATCTGTGGACCGATATCCCTGGAATCAGGAGTCCGAGCGCGAAGCTGAGAATCAAAGCTTGCCGACAGCATGAAGCACAAGACCAAAAACAAAAAAATGTCCTCGTCCTCTGTATCTGAGTTTGATCAGTCGGCCTGTCCCCGAGTTAGGCTGGGGTAGCAGCTAAGGTCAGGCTGGGGCGGTATTCGCTCTGAGAACTGTGAGTCCGAAGAAAGCATCCCAGATTTAACTGGTCCTTCCTAACCCCTGGGATGCGTTGGCTCATCTGGAGGTTTCTCTGTTGAAACACTGACCCTGCTTCCAGGGCTTCCCCAAACCTGCCCTGGTGACCCCCCCTACAGCCAGTTGGGCCACGCATGCGATACATTTGCATGCATTGGAGACTCGGTATAGGTAAAATTTATCTCGGGCACGCTTACTGTGGATATCCTGATAACCCAGCTGGGCTGTGGGAGGGTCAGCAGGACAAGTTTAGAAGCCCCGATATTTGAGTCGCGAGCAAAAGCCCTGGACGTATCCCATGTGCTGCTTAGATCTATCCACGCTACAGAAATGATGGGGAAGTTGTAGTAGTGTTATGTGTGAATGCTCCCCCAGAGCCTCAGCTGGCTCACCACGTTAATTTTGTTTCTTAACTAAGCTTGATTTGAACCCAGAGCACCAAGACATGAGCTGGTGATCCAGCCTTTACAGTTTGCCACGGTTGTGTGCATGCTCTGTGGATGCCTCAATCCTAAGGTGTTGCTTCTAAATAAATCAAATCAGGCAAGTGAAGAAATGTATGACCAATATCCCAGGTAATTCTTCACTAAAAATCAACCAACAAATGCCTATACACGCAAAACAAATTTTTGTTAGGAGGGAAAAAGGCTTCACCAATGTGCACAGAGGCGAATGTTCATGTGAAATCACCGTCCGAAAAACCTCCGTCCAACCAGTTCTTTATCAAAATGTTTTCTTATCCAAAACTTTACAATGTCCTTAATGCCAGAACTTAGCAATGTGCCTATTTTTGGTATACATGGGGTTTATTTTTTAAAGTTTTTGGAAACTGCAATTTTATTATAAGACCTGACTTTTAACTCAATTCTTGTGAAGCAAAGCGAACAGGGTTTCCCCTTCCTTAATCACTATAATCAAAGATATGCACCAAGGACATTGCCAAGTTCTGCAATTAAGGACATTGTTAAGATTTTGATAAGAAAAAATTCTAAAAAAAAAAAAAAGGAACTGGTTGGACGGAGGATTTTCGGACGGTGATTTCACATGAATATTCGTCTCTATACACAGTGATGCACCGATGAGGTCTTTTTCCTCCCAACAAAATCCGTTTTGCGTGTAGAGGCGTTTGTGGGTTAATTTTTAGTGCAGAATTTCTTTAGATATTGCTTCTAAATAAATCCCACCGATGTGCTTTCATGATTTTGAGAGCTATCTGTTTCCTCCCCAGCTGAGATCTCAGAAAACTGTATTTACTGCCTTATCACTTCTATAGTGCCGCGTCCATCTGGTAACACTATTAAAAAAATAAGCAGCAAAATACGACCCCCCTCCCAGCCCCCGTGTCACTGCCGTATGCAGACTCCTCGTTGGCCCTTTTGAAGCAGGCTGGTTCGCACCCCGTCGCATGTGCGGGTCAGAGTGCCCCAGTGGTTGGACGCGCGACCTTGGAGAGCTATCTCAAGAGTAGCAGGCGAGCTGTGGGGGGGGGGGGGGGGGGCGGCATTCGGCAGCCATCTGAGCACTCGGCGTATGGGGGCGGGGGGGAGGGAAGGACAACCTGCATCTGTGCCTGGAAGATCGCTATCACGCGCCGTCCAGCACGGGCGGCGTGGCAGGCGCACGTTTGTGGCTCCGCACAGGTGCGCACCCGGGCCTCTGTCCTTTCTACTCTGCCGTACTTTGAATCCCAGGACAGCAGTTTTCAAGCTGTCCGCTCTGGGGCAAAGTCCACGCGTATTTTATACCCCACAGGACTTGTACCCAGCTTTCATTCTGGTACGGGCACAAGGTGCATGCGGACTGAACCTGCTTTTTTGCGCTTTTCCTCCCCCAACCTAAACAACGCCCCTGGGAACGCCTCCTCTCCTTACGCGTGCCGTTCCTCAATCTGCGGACGTAGCTGCATTGAGAGAGGGCGATCTTCAGTGCTGGGAAAAATAGTGGAAAGTGTTCTAAACATCAAAATCACAGAACATATAGAAAGACATGGTTTAATGGAACAAAGTCAGCATGGCTTTACCCAAGGCAAGTCTTGCCTCACAAATCTGCTTCACTTTTTTGAAGGAGTTAATAAACATGTGGATAAAGGTGAACCGGTAGATATAGTATACTTGGATTTTCAGAAGGCGTTTGACAAAGTTCCTCATGAGAGGCTTCTAGGAAAAGTAAAAAGTCATGGGATAGGTGGCGATGTCCTTTTGTGGATTGCAAACTGGCTAAAAGACAGGAAACAGAGAGTAGGATTAAATGGACAATTTTCTCAGTGGAAGGGAGTGGACAGTGGAGTGCCTCAGGGATCTGTATTGGGACCCTTACTGTTCAATATATTTATAAATGATCTGGAAAGAAATACGCCGAGTGAGGTAATCAAATTTGCAGATGACACAAAATTGTTCAGAGTAGTTAAATCACAAGCAGATTGTGATAAATTGCAGGAAGACCTTGTGAGACTGGAAAATTGGGCATCCAAATGGCAGATGAAATTTAATGTGGACAAGTGCAAGGGAAAAATAACCCATGCTATAATTACATAGATCTAGCTGTCATAGAGGATAACACATTGAAATTGTCAGTTCAGTGTGCTGCGGCACTCAAAAAAGCAAACAGAATGTTGGGAATTATTAGAAAGGGAATGGTAAATAAAACGGAAAATGTCATAATGCCTCTGTATCGCTCCATGGTGAGACCGACCCTTGAATACTGTGTACAATTCTGGTCGCCGCATCTCAAAAAAGATATAATTGCGATGGAGAAGGTACAGAGAAGGGCAACCAAAATGATAAAGGGGATGGAACAGCTCCCCTATGGGAAAAGTTGAAGAGGTTAGGGCTGTTCAGCTTGGAGAAGAGACGACTGAGGGGGGATATGATAGAGGTGTTTAAAATCAGGAGAGGTCTAGAAAGTGTAAATGTGAATCGGTTATTTACTCTTTCGGATAACAGAAAGACTAGGGGGCACTCCATGAAGTTAGCATGGGGCACATTTTAAAAAAATACAAAGAAAATTCTTTTTCACTCAACGCACAATTAAACTCTGGAATTTGTTGCCAGAGGATGTGGTCAGTGCAGTTAGTATAGCTGTGTTTAAAAAAGGATTGGATAAGTTCTTGGAGGAGAAGTCCATTACCTGCTATTAAGTTCACTTAGAGAATAGCCACTGCCATTATCAATGGTAACATGGAATAGACTTAGTTTTTGGGAACTTGCCAGGTTCTTATGGCCTGGATTGGCCACTGTTGGAAACAGGATGCAGGGCTTGATGGACCCTTGGTCTGACCCAGCATGGCATGTTCTTATGTTCTTATGGACAGGACAACTTTCCCAGTCACGAACCCCGGGCAGTGTTTTCTTGGGGTAAATTCCCCCCCTCAGACGGCTACAAAGTCCACGCGGGGAGCACAGCGCGCGTACCTTTTGGTCACATTAAAAAGGGGCGGTTTTTTTTGGGGGGGGGGGGGGAGGAGCACGTTTATGATGGGGGACGTAAAGCAGGCACTCAAAACAGGACTCTTCAAATCTGGACACCAGCGTTTTCCGCCTTTTTCTCCAAAACAACGGAAAACAGAGGTGCAAATTCCACCGCCTCAGCAGAGGAAGCTAATTTTCAAAAAGCAAAAAAAAACCACAGGATGTAGTTTTCTTTGAAAACTGTCGAATGGTTCCCCGAGTACAAAAGCAGCTGCACAGACCGCCCGCAGCCGAGTTACTGCAAATCGCCCGCTCTGCCTGCGGGTGCTCCAGCTCAGACCGTCGGCTCTCTGGAGCGGGGTCACAGCGGGTAAATCAGTGCCACCGGTAACGCTATCAGGCAGGTTTGGGTAACGCCCCTGAAATCAGCCCCTCCTTCCACTGCTCGTGAGATTGCGTCGGATGGTGTCCGACCCTGCTCCCTCCCACTGAAGTTATTCTATGAAGCGTCGCACCGCCAGCTATGAAACCCTCAGGGCCTGATTTTCAAAAGCATTTGCACGTGCAAAACCGGGATTCACAAGCGCAAATGTAGTTTACTCGTGCGAATGAGGCTTGGAAAATTGCTACAGTATATGCCATTGAATTGCCCGTAGGATTTGCTCGTGCAAATGCACTTTACACACGTAAATGGCTTTTGAAAATTGCTATGATAGTACGGAACGTCTTTGAAAATTCATCGGTTTGCCATTAACATCCAGCAACCTGGGTGCATAAACAAATAAATCCTGCTGACACCATGCTCTGGTTAGAAGCAGCTTCGGGGGGAGGGGGGGGGAGGTAGGTTCCCCTGAAATAACGAGAAGTAGGACCCAGCTACAAGAAGACACCCCCCCCCCCAATGTCTTCTTTTTATTCCACAAATTTTCCAATTCGTGGCACCCATCCCCGTCCCTGCTCGCACCCCCACGCTCCCTGGGACGGAAGGGAAGAGGTGTCTTACAGAGCAGCTGCACTGCACACACTGATCCGGCTGCCGAGCCGGGAAGAGGTCGCTAGCGGCAAACATCTCGCCCTGCTGGTAGACTGTCCCGTTATACTGGCACGACTTCGCAGGTGCCCGGAGGCCAGAGGGAGTGTGAGGTTCTGCGGAAGGAGTAAAACAACAATAACAATAAAAAAACAAACACACAAAAAAAAAAAAAAATGAAAGAGCAGCTCAGTCAAGTTCTACCACTTACCCACTGCAAACCAACAAAGTCCAGCATCACATGCGCTACATTTTCATATGCTCGCACGGTCTGGGGCAAATGTTAAGACTGACACAACATTAGGCTAGCCCGTCAATAAGTGCCCCCATTTTAGCAGGTTAATAGCCTGATCCATTCTGGAGAAAACGGGATTCTCTACTCAGGACCAACATTAGGAATTATCCAAAGATGATCGTCTACTGGAACTTTGTACGGGGCTACTAGTAAGTTATGTCATTGCGTTGATGGATGTTTCAGGTGGGTTTGGGTTTTTTTTTTGTTTTTTTACTGTATTGGATGTTTTATGTGCCTTGTATTTTGGGAGTAGCTTTTGTAAAGGCCTATGTTGGTACTTTTTAACCCGCTGACTTCACATTCATTTTCAAAGGGGGAGCACAAGCGTTAGCGATCCCAACCCAACTGCCCGCACCCGTGCGCTCGTACGTGCGCGCGCATGGTTTCTGGGCAGGTCCAATTGCTTGCATGCCTCAGAAGATGCAAAAAACGATGGACGTAATTCCAAACCCTGCCCGTAAGAAGACCTCGTCACACTGTGGGGTACAGGCAGCACGCGGACAGGCCCTGGGCACACAAGGGCAGGCAGATTTTAAAAAGCCCTCTTCCAGGGGTGAAGTACTGTTTAAGCCCCACTGAAATGGCTTTGAAAACGACCCTTGTCATGCACCGCTGTGATCAGATTTACCTGAAAAATGTGGTTTACATTAAATTAAATATGGGACCTCCTCTTCTGTTGAATCTCCACCTCACCCGTGGCAACGCTGAATAAATATTTGCAAATGTTTAGGCTGAGGGAGTCATGCAGTTGGTAGGATGTTAAGAGGCCTTCCATACTGTTCTTAGCCCGCTACTCATCCTCTCTTCTCCCAGAACAAAACTGGGAGGGGGAAAAAAAACAAAACAAGGTTTTTGTTTTATTTTGGCTACACCTGCCCACCAATTTCAAATAAAATAATGTCCTCGCAGACACCACCGAAGATTTTCAAAGTGAGCCTGCGCGACCGACTCTGCTTTGAAATTCCTTCCCTGCTTGGCCGAGCGTCGGCAATGACCTGGGCGGGGCTTAACTTACCCGCAAGCTACCGAAAACACGAAGGTGCGTGCTCTGAGTCGCCTCCTCCGCCCCCCTTCCAGAACACCCGCTCCCGGCGCGCGTGAGAGTGCGGTGTCAAACCGGGTCGCGCAAGCAGTTTTCTGCGCAAAGAGCCCCTACCTCCCGCAGCCGATCCTCCGAGCCCCGCGCGCGGGTGCGGATCGCTCTGAAAATCGGGGCCCTTAAAAAATAGAATTTCTTTGATCCCAAAGAAGGGGGGGATCAACAGAGGCAAAAAAGAGAGCGGCAATCCTCCAGGCTTGCTGACCCTTTGAGGGATGTCCTGTCTGCAGGGCTGCACCTCTAACCCCCAGCCGTAGCTTCCTAACCTGGAGGAGTCCTCGCCCTTATCTCGCAGGAGACCGAAATGGGAATACACTTAGGACTAATGTAAGCAAACATTTCTACACCGAAAGGGCTGGTGGGGCAACAGAATCCGTTTTAGTGAGAGGATAAATTTAAAATGGCCGAGCTTCGGCCAGGGGAGGAAAGCTGAGCTGATGTTCAGCACTTTGTTGCCTAACTTGGCCAGCCAAACCTAGGTGCAGGGGTCCACTCCCTCTCTCCCACCCTCCCTGACAGCTCCTGGATCCTAAACCTCCCACCCAATCTTATAAAAGAGGGCCCTCCCCCAAACAGCTCCCTAAGCCTTCCCTCTCTCACGTGATCTTATAACAGAGAAGCCCAACACAAACATCGCCCTCATTTCCCCTTCAACTTGCCTGATCAAAAAACCCCCAAAAAGCAGCCCCTATCCCTATGGCTCCATGACCTCCCCCCCCCCCTACCACTTCCCCCGCACAAGCTCCCAGCGCGGAGCCAGCATGGGGACAGGAGCTTACCTACCAGCCTGGCATGCAGCCGGGATGTCGGCCCCGTAGCTCCTGCAGCTTGTGACGTGCTGGAAACACGTTCTTACATTGCTTCTTAGTGGGTCAGACTGAAAGCAGAGCCCAGAACAGACCACAAAGTTCAGTCTTTCATGTTGGGCTGATGACTACCTCTGCGGGGGCAATCCAGAAGGTGATGAGCTCCTCCGCCCCTCCCATGCACCTGTGCGTTTTTCTGAGCCGGAATGAGCAAAAAATGTCCTTCCTGGCCCCCCAAATATGGTAAAAATCAATTCAAGTTCTTTAATCGGTATGTTCCCAAGAGTTCTCCCCATCGTCATGCCGGAGGCCTTCCTGCGGAAGCTCAATGCTACTGCGAAGGAGTATATAGGGGAAAACTCCAAAACACTTTAAAGGATGGGTCCCATAAGTCTGGCTGGGCCACCATAAGCCTAAAACAGCAGGGAATCCTGGTCCGGCTGGAGCTCCCCGGCAAGAGGTATAACTAGCCAGGCCCAGGAGGGAACGGGAGACCCAGGGGAAGAGAAGGAAGCCTAGAGAAAGAGAGCACTGCTGAACCGTACAGTGTTAATCGTACCTTTGTTTCAATGAACTGTGAAGCACAACAAAGCTACTTTTGTCACTAATGAAGTTTAGGAAAGATTTTTTTGCCGGGATCCAATCTGAACATGTCCTCTGGCTCCCCTATAAACGCTCACGGTGCCACACTACATTCTGAGGCAAAGAGTTAGAAAATTCTGCAGCAATTCCGTGGCACATTTGCATAGACTTCAACCACAGGGAAGACCAGTTTGAAAGCAATCTTGCCAGGTTAAAATGGATTAACACGCCTAGATGGCCCTGTCTGAAAAGACCATGCAAGACTGCATAGCATCCGTACTTTTAGCTGAATTTAATCTCCCAACCCAAACAAGTTCCCGGGCTCTTGTTTAGGTTGGGAGAATAAAATTGCACAGGGTGTTTCTCTTAATCTTACCCTGCTGGTCATCCTGCACAAAACAGCAGATGCAGAGCACACAGGGGCTTTTACCGCAGGCACTTTATGCGGTAAAAGCCCCTGTGTGCTTTGTTTGCAGCGAGGCGCACCATTGAAAACTGCCCCCAGTATGCACAGATCAGCCACTTTTTAAAAATCTGTCACGTGTTAAATGTCTTGCTTCAAAAATAATTTTTCCCAATCTCTGTTGTGTTTTGTCACTTTTCTGTCTTCATTTACTCATGCTTCCTTCTTTGTTTCTCTCCGCTTCCTTCTCCAAGGTGCCTCTTTTCCTCTCATCTGACGCTGCTCTCCCATCTAGCCTCTCTCCTCCCTTTGTCCCACCCATCCTCTTCCCCACTCCAGTCCGACATCTTTCTCTCCCGCTTCCTACCACTCTTACCTTCCCCTCCCACTGTCGCTTCCCACTTTCCAGTCTCTCAATCCCACTCTTCTCTTCCCCTTCCCTTTCCCCTCCATCTCACTTTCTTCTCCTCCTCCTTCAGCTTTCCCTACTTACCGCAGATTTTCCCCACCAGGGCCACAGGCATTTCTCCCTCCTCCTACTGCCAAAAAGCGGATCCCACGTGAAATCAGCTCTGCTCTTCCTCCTCCGCTGGCCCGTGCAATCGCCAGCATTCCCACCAACCTAGAGAAAACCTTGTTCTTACTTTTCCTCTCAATGTCCAGAGTCCCCTCTTCGATTATGGCTAAAATCCCACGGCTGGGTAGGAAAAGCAGGTAGGATGGAGGGGAGGAGGCATTGCTGGTGGGAGAGGGGATTGCACTGCTGTTGTCCTATAACTCTGATAACACGATGTAAGTGTCCCGAGTTCTAGGACTGGCTCAGCTCGTCCAGATGACCTGGAGCGAGATGGTGACCCTTGACATTATCATCATGATTCTCACATGCCAGGTGTATGAGGCGCTGTGCATAACAGACAGCAGGAATTCTAGTAGGAATGGGCATTCATTTCAAACAAATTTCAAAAACGTGACAAATAAAGGCAATTCATTGCATTCACTTGAAATGAATGCATCGGGCCTAGGCCGAGACCTAGAACTCCGAATAGGTTCTTACCTGATCCATTGGGTGTCTGATGGCCAGGCCAGGCCTCATCCCAGGCCCGATGCCGGGACACAGCCCGGAGGCCAGGTCCTAATGCCAGGGCCTCAGCCTAGGACACAGCCCAGGCCAGGCCTGACCCGGGGGCCTTGGCCTAGACCCTAGAACTTGTACGTCTTACTCAGGCCCATGGCCCTGTAAACAGCGCGGATTGGGGGTTGTCTTATCCTTCTCATGTCGCACTGAATGCGTTTTCCTCTTCCTCGTAAATAACTGGCACTGGTTGCAAGCACTTTACAGTTAGCTGTAACTTTGGGAGTGCAGGGGGCTAGTTTTTTTTTTAGGGGGGGTTTGCAGCTTTAAATCCCTTCAGGCCGACATATTTTTGTATTTTATTGAACGATTTATTAATGTAATACTTCATTATAACATATTTATTTCTAATATTTCAGCCGTAAACCACATTTGGGTTAAAGTAACACAACAGCTTTTCCTCCTCGGAGTCTGCAATGTAGTTAAGACAGACGGACAAGACACGCAACGTAAAACAGGTGCGGAGACCTCGTGCCGGACAGCAAGGCCATGACTGAGCAGATCTAAGGTAGGTGGGATTAAACTGAGGAGGAGCAACTCTTCCAAGAGAATCATCAGATTTGACATTTGCAGTCTGGAAATGTTGCAGGGAGAGCTCTTTGTTGTGCAATCAACTTTTTTTTTGTTGAAAACGGGTTGGCAATATCTTATCAGCTCCAATTCGCTCTAAGATCACCGAGAGGCGCTCCCAGAGCCCAGGCTGATAACCCTGTTACGCCAGCAGGAAGGACTGAGGTTAAAGTAGGAGGAGACGTCCCGGAGAGTTCGGAGGCCGGATTTGAGAGTCGGCTAAGAGAAGGGGGTCCTGGCGCATGCATCCAGCAAGGCTAGTCCAGGCCATGCGTGCAGCCAGATGGAAAGGGGCAGAAAGAGGCAGAAGTTTAGGAAGATGGGTGTAAGGGGAAATAAGAGAGAGGCTAGTCACCAGCGAGCTGCAGAGTAAATTAATTCACAGGCAGGCAGAAGGCTAAGTTTAATGCAGAAGCAGATGGGAGGGCAAGGCAAGTAATATGAGAAGAGGAGGGTTACAGGATTGTAATGGCGTTGGCGGTAGATTAGTTGTGTTGCTGAATTTTGCAGAGACGGTTAGGGAGAGAGGTCACTCAGCGACAGACCCATCAGGAGCAGGCTGTGTAGTCTAGGTAGGGGGGGGGGGGGGGGGGTGTGCCCGCCAGCTCCCAAATCCAATTCGGTGGCATCCCCTCTCCCCGTTTACTGTCAGCTCCAGGGTTGGGTAGACCAGCAGTCCTCCCCCACACCTTCAAAAAAATGCTAAAAAAATAAAAAAAATGTCTGAACTGTCAACTCAATTAGGTCAAAAATGTATTGGTTTGGCTACGCTACCTGTGAAAAAGGTACCTGTGTTTTATTAATTTATTTGGAGAGCAATATCCAGGGCCCTTTCCATGGATATAAAATAAAGCATTTTACGCTTGGAAACGGGGGGCTTTGTAAATTGCTCTGTGGGTTTAAGGATGTGGGTGATCGAACGATGCGTAGAGGCAGTCTCAGGGGCGGGGGGGGAGGAGGAGAAGGGGAGAGTTCGGGGGATTAAACCACGCAGGTAGTTTTGATTATTGAAAACTAGGCGTGTTGTTTTGTGCCGGTACAAATCTCTGCACCTAATTTCCCATGGGCAATTCTCATGAACAATTACCGGCGTAGATTTGTGATGAACGAGGGTTAAAATACCTTTGGAGTTTAAACCAGCACAGACCATTTATTTGCTCCCTATATCTGTTATCTTCCTTGGTTTTATCCCATCCTGTCCTGTAAACCCCTCCTCCAAAACGGTTAGAAGAACGTTGTAGCAGAGGACTGACCTTTGTTGACCCATTAACCCCTGCAGGAATCGCGTCAAGCTTGGACTGATTACTTTAGATCCGTACAAAATCTGCGGTTATTTCTCCGCTACCAAAACATGCGACGTGATCCGGCCCTGCGGCTCCTTCTGTAGTGCTGAGTGAGAGCTCTCCGTCCGCTGGGGTCAGGTAGAGGGGGGATCCTAAGGAGGAAGGGAAGGTGCGTGCCGGCGCTGCGTTAGCTCCTTCTGGCCATGCTGTGGCACCTCGGAGGAGACGACCCCTCCAGCCCTCGAGGTCAGCAATGGGCTCCTGGTGTTGCCCAGGCCTGCCACCACTGGAAGGAGGGCCTTAAAGAAGGGAAAAGGTGTGAGGGGGAAAGGTTTTTGCGCTACCATTAAATCCACTTACCCACACACCTAGGGCAGCACTGGTGAGGCTCCGTCATCGTACTGACACAGTGCAGAGATGGGCACTTTATTTTGTAGCAACTCACGCTTGCGTTCTGCTTGGTAGAAAAGAATACGATCATTTTACTTTTGGTTCTGGAATTATACAGCACTTCTAACCGAAGAGCACTTACAAAACAGTAATCGCAAACCAGTTCCAATGGGAATTTGTAAGGCAAGGTCAATGCCAGAAATTCCAAACCCATAGGAAAAAGGAGTCACACAGAGAGCCACTGGCAGAGCTGGGATTAGAACTGAAGCACAGGGAGATAAAGTGATCTGCCCAGGGTCACACAAAGAATCAGTGGCGAAGCTGGGATTAGAACTAAAACACAGAGAGATAAAGTGACCTGTCCCAGGTCACACGAGAGGACAGGGGCAGAGCTGGGATTAGATGTGAAGCACAGAGCAATAGTGACCTGCCCAGGTTACATGAGGGTCAGTGGCAGAGCTGGGATTAGAACTGAAGCATAGGGAGATAAAGTGATCTGCCCAGGGTCACACAAAGAATCAGTGGCGAAGCTGGGATTAGAACTAAAACACAGAGAGATAAAGTGACCTGTCCCAGGTCACACGAGAGGACAGGGGCAGAGCTGGGATTAGATGTGAAGCACAGAGCAATAGTGACCTGCCCAGGTTACATGAGGGTCAGTGGCAGAGCTGGGATTAGAAATGAGGCACAGGGAGATAAAGTGACCTGCCCAGGATCACACAGAGAGTCTGTAGCAGAGATGGGATTAGAACTGAGGTACAGTGAGATAAAGTCACACAAAGCATGAGGGCAGAGCTGGGATTAGAACTGAGGCACAGGGAGATAAAGTGACCTGCCCAGGGTCACACAGAGAGTCAGGGCAGAGCTGGGATTAGAACTGAGGTACAGTGAGATAAAGTCACACAAAGCATGAGGGCAGAGCTGGGAATAGAACTGAGGCACAGGGAGATAAAGTGACCTGCCCAGGGTCACACAGAGAGTCGGGGCAGAGCTGGGATTAGAACTGAGGTACAGGGAGATAAAGTCACAGAACTTGAGGGCAGATCTGGGATTAGAACTGAGGCACAGGGAGATAAAGTGACCTGCCCAGGGTCACACAGAGAGTCAGGGCAGAGCTGGGATTAGAACTGAGGTACAGTGAGATAAAGTCACACAAAGCATGAGGGCAGAGCTGGGATTAGAACTGAGGCACAGGGAGATAAAGTGACCTGCCCAGGGTCACACAGAGAGTCAGGGCAGAGCTGGGATTAGAACTGAGGTACAGTGAGATAAAGTCACACAAAGCGTGAGGGCAAAGCTGGGATTAGAACTGAGGTACAGGGAGATAAAGTCACAGAACGTGAGGGCAGATCTGGGATTAGAACTGGGGCACAGGGAGATAAAGTGACCTGCCCAGGGTCACACAGAGAGTCGGGGCAGAGCTGGGATTAGAACTGAGGCACAGGGAGATAAAGTCACAGAACGTGAGGGCAGATCTGGGATTAGAACTGGGGCACAGGGAGATAAAGTGACCTGCCCAGGGTCACACAGAGAGTCGGGGCAGAGCTGGGATTAGAACTGAGGCACAGGGAGATAAAGTCACAGAACGTGAGGGCAGATCTGGGATTAGAACTGGGGCACAGGGAGATAAAGTGACCTGCCCAGGGTCACACAGAGAGTCGGGGCAGAGCTGGGATTAGAACTGAGGCACAGGGAGATAAAGTGACCTGCCCAGGGTCACACAGAGAGTCGGGGCAGAGCTGGGATTAGAACTGAGGCACAGGGAGATAAAGTCACACAAAGCATGAGGGCAGAGCTGGGATTAGAACTGAGGCACAGGGAGATAAAATGATATTCAAACCGATTATTGAACGAGAAGTGCTTCGATCCTGCCTACGACACTGAAACGTGATAACCCTTTCCCAAACCTGAAGCAGGAACTCAGATGAAAGAGGCGGGGCCCTCCTGAAATGAAATGGAATTAAGGAGCAGAAAGTTGCACCCCATTCCCGTGCCGACCCTGCCGTGCTGCTCCTCTCCTTCCCGGCCCTCCAGAGCATTTCTGCGTGCGCAGCCACCGCTCTGGAATCAGGTGCACGCGTTCTGCCTGCACGTTGCCTGCTCGCAGTCTTAAAATCCCCGCGATCCACCGAGAGCTCGCTCCCTTGCACTGGCAGAATCATACGCTTTCATTAAATAAATAAACACCCTGGCGAGTTCCCTACTGCTTGCACCGGGCCAACACTTAAAAAAAAACCAAAAAAAAAACCCCGCAGCCACCCAACAATGGAGACCTCTCTTTTTCTTCCCCTCTGATGGGTGTTGGGGGAGAGGCGAGGGAGGGTATAATCTGCAGGGAATCTTTGCATAACGTGCCTGGTTAATTTCAGTGATTGGGAAAAAAACCCAAAAACGAGTTGCCATTTCTGCATTCTTCTCCTGCCTCTGAGTGCAAGGGGTCCCGACCACCTCACAACCTGCCACGGATGACCTGGGAGCGTCTCCTCGCTGCCTGGGAAGCCCGTTGGACCGGCTGCCGAGGGCGCCCACCCACCCCCGGGTTCTGTCACCCCCCCGGCGTTATTTCGGTTACTAGGACCGAAGTGAGGGTCATGAATCTGCCTGAAAGGGAGTCAGGCCCAGAGGTGACGGCGGTGTCTGGCAGGCCCGGCCCGGTAGGGCCCCAGCGGCTGGGGGGGGGGGGGGGGACTGAGGCATGGCTGCACTGCGGGGGCCGTGCCGGGTACATTCCTGCCCTGTGGGCCTGCGGCGGGGAAGGCCCACAGGGCCCCCTTCTCCAATGTGCAAGGAGAATACAGAAGGGCACCTCTGGCAACAGCTGGCAGGAGGAAGGACTGGCTTAAAGGATTAGTAGCATGGTTTATACCCTTATAAAAACGGAGGCATGCAGAATAAACAAAAAAGTACACCAGTATATGGGGGGGTGAAAGTCTACTGAATCCTGCTCTAGTCTGGCTCACACAATACTAACAGCATAGAAGCATAAGAGCATAAGAAATTGCCATGCTGGGTCAGACCAAGGGTCCATCAAGCCCAGCATCCTGTTTCCAACAGAGGCCAATCCAGACCACAAGAACCTGGCAATTACCCAAACACTAAGTCTATTCCATGTTACTGTTGCTAGTAATAGCAGTGGCTATTCCCTAAGTAAACTTGATTAATAGCAGGTAATGGACACTTCTGTTACACGGATTCTGTTTATTTCATTAGTTTTCAGTTCATTCCAATGTTAAACGTGAACTCAAGAGTGCAAGAACCATTTACTGAATATACAGCAATCCTATGTCAGGACAAGTGACATTTTAGGATAAATTATATAAATAATCTAATTGGAAAGGGTGCGCTGGAGCACAGTCCGGGTCGCTTCTATGGTGGAGGGGGAGGGTGGGGTTTTTTTTACGATTTAAAAACATTTTTTGGTTTTTTTTGGTTAAGGAATGAAAAAAACTCCCTCGTTTGCTGCCTCGAGGAGCCACTTGGAGCTGCAGGACGCGTAAGACGAGGCCCCCCCCTCCCCCCTAGAGATGGGGGGGGGGGGCACAGTCTCCCAGAGTCTCGAGAGTCACTGCTGTCCCGGGGATTCCCTCCGATACTGCTCGCTCGCCTCCTTCTGACGCAGCCGCTCCTTCAGGCTGGCGCTGGGGTTGATCTTCCTGGTCCCCACCTTCTTCTCCGCCGTCAGCTTGCTCACGGACTGCTGCGCCGCCCTCAGCCTTTCCGCCGTAAGGGTTTTGCTCTCTCGCTTCCAGATGCCCTTGAAGTCCTTGCAGAACTCGTACCAGATGGTGAAGACATAGCCGGGGGCGACCTCTTTATCCCCGGGCTTGGGTTTCAGCCCAAAATAACCGACCATCTCCTCGAAGCTGCTCCGCGCGGCTTTCCAGTGCTTTTCCTTCATCTCATTTTCTTCTTTGGCTCTCTGAACAAATGTTTCCATGTTATCCTTGAAAGGCTGGAGATACTCTTCCGGGGACTTCCTGCACACCAGGTGCATGTGCTTCTGGCAAGCTTCCAGGTCCTTCTTAAGCTTCCCCAGGTCTTTCAGGAGATCTTCAAAGGTCACCTGAGAGGCAAGGAAGAAGTCCTGGGGCTCCAGCAGCGGGAACACACTCTGGTCCGTCCCAGCTTCCTGGTCATAGTGGCGCAGGTAATAGCCGACCACGTAGTCCATCAGGCTGGTGCAGCTGTCCCTGCTTTTGACGTCCTTCAGCTTGGGAAGGATCTCCAGGCTATATCCGTCGGCCTGGCCTCGTGTCCTGTTTCCCCCGTTCATGTAATTACCGAAAGCCAAGACTAGGCCAAGGACGTCTTTCACACTCTGCGTATCCTGCAGGCCCTTGCACGCCCGACTGATGATGTCCACCTTCCGATGCACAGCGGTTATCCCCTCCCAGAAAACAGACTGGAAGATGATGCATTGGGAGCGCTCTGCAAAGTTTGGGATCTGGGATAGCTCGTAGAGGAATTGCTCGGGTTTGTCCAACAGTTTCCACTCTTCTTCTTTCGAGGTCTCGCGGTACTTTGTTATGACGTCCAGCTCATCTTTCTGTGCTCTATTCTCATACAGGGCTTCCAGGGTCTCCTGATCGACTACTGAATCATCCAGACTTAAAACAGCCTTCTGGATGTCCTTCATATCCAGGTGTAAGCTGGAGATCAGGATCCCCACAGCCTGCGATCGCTTGCCATCCAACAGTTTCATGATCTTCTTGGCTTTGACCTTTTTTTCGTAGGTCTCCGACAGTGGTTTCCTCTTTTCTTGGAGGGCAGCTTTGCAAAACAAGTCCTCAAATTCCTGTGGGTCAAGAATTTTAGGTTCTTCCAGGGATACCCATAAATTTGGGTCGGTACTGCTGTCTTTCACTTGGATCCGGGTCCAGTACAAGGGCTTCATGGGGCAGCTGGGCTCGACGGCGGGCTTCCGAGGCTCGACGCTGGAAGGGAAGCTACTGCTGAAGAGGAAGCCAGGGGGTGGAGGAGCGGCTGGAGGTCCCGATCCAGGAAGCTGTGGAGGAGGAGGAGGTGGTGGTGGTGGCGGGAATGGCCCAGAACCTGGAAGTAATGGTGGTAATGGGGGAGGAGGGGGAACGGAAGGAAGAGTAGATGCAAGATGTGGCAGTGTTGGAGGAGGAGGAGGAGGTGGCGGTGGGACATAGCCTGGTTGTAATGCTGGGAACTCTATCTCCTTGTTGTTCACCGGGTTGAAGGAAGCAATATTTAGTTTTTTGGGCACAGTCTGATTGCTCTTGACAATCTTACTCTCTTCCCCCTCACTGGGCTTGATGAAGGTTTCACGGTCGGTCTGTATGCAGACGTTCCTAAAGGTTTTGGGTGGGTTCTCATCTTCTGTAGACACACAGGCATCCTGGACCTGGCTGCAGCGGTTTTCTAACGTGCTTTTGAGCCTCTGGATCTCTTCCTCCAGCGAGGAGGTCAACACAGCCTGCTGTCCTCGCACACCGAAGATGTCGAGCTCAAACTGGGCCTTTAGCAGCTCGATTTCCTCCTTCTGCTCCCTCTTCAGATGCAGGATGGCGGCCTGATATTCTGCCTCCGTATACTTCAACCCTACTTTTTCCTCGTCACCTTTTGGTTTTGGAGGTGGCCAAACAGCCTGCAGTTTACCAGGCGTCCGGTCCTCCGAGTCCAAGAGATTCTGCTCCTGCAACTTGGCCTTTGACAGGTCTACGTCAGTGTCGGCTGGCTTGGACTTTGACCTCTCAAAGATGGCTTTCAGGGACTCTTTCTCGGTCCGGCGTTTGCGCTTCAGCGCTTCTAGTTCAGCGGAGTTTACCGTCTGCGCTCTTCTCGGAGGCCTTGTGAATAATGATTTGAAGGCGTCCAGTGCTGTCTCCGTAGGGGTTGGTTTGCTGTCTTTGGGTGGAGACCCGACCTCTGTCCCGCCCTCTGGCTGGTTGTTCTGGTTGCTGCTTTCTTCCTCATGGGTCTTGGGCTCATCGGGGGCAGTCGCCTTCTCTTCGTTTTTAGGGAGGTCAAAGTTCAAGAGCTGGGAGAGTTGTTCCAGAAAGGTGGAGCCAGGTTTTGGATCAACTGGCTTCTTTTTCAAAGGGCTTTCGAGGATTATCTTTGACTTTTTAATGGGCTGTGGCAGGGCAAGGTCGCTATCCGATTGCTTGATCTCTGGCAGGGTGTCTATGCTGTCTGCCACGGGCCCCTTTTTGTGCACTTTAAGCCCACTGAAGAAGGCCGGAAGCTGGAAGGACTTCTCAGTTGGCGTGGTCAAGGGGCTGGCTGCCTCAGGGCTTCCTCTGGGGCTCTCTGCTGCCATATCAGGCGGCTCGCTGCTTGCCACTTCGTGGTCAGCAAGACACGTCCGCGCCGTCTCTGAATCCCTTGAGACCGCGGGGGACTGCGCAGCAGCCGAGGTCACTTCTGCCTCGGCCCCATTATCGATGCCTGCCTCTGTCGTCTCGCAGCTCTCCCGCAATCCCACCCCTGCCTCCTCGCCGGGATCACTGTTCAGAGGTGCAGGCAGTGCCACGCCAGGCTCAGGGGCGGTGACTGGGCTTCTGCTCCCGAGTTGTGCCATGCTCTCGCCGTCTGACTCGGTGTCGCTCGTCGTGTGGATCAAGGTGCCTTGAACGAGGGCAGCCTCCCGCTCATCTGCCCCTCCGCCGTTGGATGCGCCAGCAACTTCTGAATGACCGCCCATGACCGTGGTCCCGCTCTCCTCCACGGTACTGCATGGCAGATGGGCTTCTGTGCCCGTCGCGGGCATGGGCTCTGCGTAGTCCGCATTTGCGGCTCCCTTCTTTCCCATATCCATGATTAGAGTTTCTGGGCCTGGAATCTCCGGAGCCTGGGAGCTGAAACCTGGCACATTATCAGTGCATGAATTTTCAGACTGGTCAGTTTTTAAGTCCGAAGGGTCTGCGTTCGTGTCACTCAGACGGTCTATGTTAGCGGATCCTGGCTGGCTCTCTTTGTTTTGCTGGGTATGTGCATCTGGCTCTGACTGGGATTCCCCCAGGTGATTTCTGTCACTCTCCTGCCTCTCCTCACACAGGTGGCTCTCTGTGCCCAGACCTCTGACAGCTGTCAGCACCACATCTTCTGTTTTCTCTGGCGCTTCCAGTCTGGCACTCAGTCCAAAAAATGTCTGTATGGAGAATTTACTGAAGAGGGATGGCGTGGCCTCAGGGGTCGGGGGTCTCTCGCTGTCCACGCCATCCGAAGGCTCCCTGCCACTTGTTTCCATGGCCTCGGTTTCTTGGCTAGGAAATCTGCAGTGTGGCTTTTCGATCTCTCTTCCCTCCGCCGTGATTTGCAGTGACTCACATTCCCCCCCCCTCCTTCTTGATTCTAGCCGAGTAAACTTTACAAGGGCGTCTGTCACAGACTTCCTAGTTCCAGCTGCAGAAATCCGAAAATCTCTAGCAAAGTTTTTGGAGTTCAGTACTTTATGTAAGACAAACGTCCCTTCTGCCGGGAAAGCAAGCCCCACTTTGCAGTTCTCATCTGACTCTGCTCATCCCCCGCCTCCGTTGCAGGAGGGGGGACCCTCTCTGACGGCTGGGTAAGCGCCACCGATGCCACTTACTGTCCTCTTAGCACCCGGCGCGAGCCCCCATCCTGCCCGGGGGAGGGGGGGGGGACGGGGACGTCTCCTCTCGCTTCGGAATCCAGCGCGGGGGGGAGGCCACCAGGCAGGAAGCAGCGGCAGCAGCAGCCTTGGAGCTGGCAGACGAGGCTGGAAGTGTCCGGGAGGCAGCTCCGCAGGCTCCCCCGCCCCCCGGGCTTCCGCTGTGGCCGCGGGACTCTTTCGGAAGGCGGGAGCCGGCGATCGGGACGGGAAAAAAAAAGCCCGAGAAGTGCCTGCTCTCTGTGACTCCGGGCTGCTCTTCCGGGGGGGGGGGAATGCAAACAGGTACTGACGGGAGCGGGGCGGGAGGACTCACCACACCCTGGGCAGGGCAGGGACAGGGTAAACACGGCCAGCCCGAGCCCTGAACTTCAGCGAGGAGCCTGCACTGCCCTGCACTTCCTGCAACGTGCACCGCCGGCAGGGGTCTCCGGTCCTGCAGGCTCCGAGCACCTCTTCGGGGTTTGGCAGACGAGCCCGGGGGGGGGCAAACTGCGGGCCATGGTCCCTACCCCCACTGAGCAAAGCAAAAAAAGGCCCTTCTACTTCTGCTGCGCTTATTATTGCCATGGGATTCGGTGCCTGCTTTTTTTTATTTTTTTTCCTGCGGGTGATTTTTTTTTTTCCAGGAGGCAAGGTGCCTGGTTTTGAAAGTAGAAAACAACTGCGCTTTGTGGCCTCCCCTCACCCCCCGATTTCCAGACACCTCTGAACAATCGGGCCGATACAGTAAAAATCGCGGGCGAGCACACAGGCCACTCTCCTGTCCGCGCCATTCAGTAAGTTAATTTATTTAAATTAGGGCCCGCGGTAAAAAGGGGCGCTAGGGACACTAGCGCATCCCTAGTGCCTCTTTTTCGACAGGAGCGGCGCCTGTCAGCGGGTTTGACAGCCGCCGCTCAATTTTGCCGGCGTCGGTTCTCAAACCCGCTGCCAGCCGGCAAAATTGAGCGTCCACTTTTCGAGCCGCGGGCCTATTTCAAAAATTATTTTTTTTTACTTTTTTAAACTTTTGGGACCTCCGACTTAATATCGCCATGATATTAAGTCGGAGGGTGCACAGAAAAGCAGTTTTTATTGCTTTTCTGTGCACTTTCCCGGTGCCTGGAGAAATTAGCGCCGACCTTTGGGTAGGCGCTAATTTCTGAAAGTAAAATGTGCGGCTTGGCTGCACATTTTGCTTTCTGAATCGCACGGGAATACATAATAGGTTCATCAATATGCATTTGCATGTTGCGGGCGCTATTAGGTTCGGGGGGGGGGGGGGGGGGTAGTTGGACGGGCGTTTTGGACGCACTATTACCCCTTACTGAATAAGGGGTAATAGCGCATCCAAAACGGTCCAATCGCGGACCCTGATTTACCCGTCTTTGTTGAGGTTAATAGAATAACATATGCCCACGTCCATGCTGTCCTACAGGCATGAAGTGCTGATTTTAATGTGCACAGCTTTTGAAAATTCACCTTTATGCACACGATCGAACAGCGCACGTACGTTCACATGGGGGGAGGGGACATTTTTTAAAAAGCTCATTTCTGGTTGTAAAATGACTTTCATTACTGCCCTCTGTGTGCTCCATATTTGACTCTTACATCTTAACTCTGCATTTAATAGGAGACGTAATTCAGAAACATATTGAACTAAATGGCCAGTGCAAAGGACGTATCACTTCTTATACGCTGTTAGCATTGTTTGTGCCCGAGTAATATGGGACTGAGAGTACTCTTAGTACTTTTGAACTGCATATCAAGGGCAAGGGACACCATTTTGGTTGGGGGTGGGGTTCCCAAAAAGCCAACTCAGCTACAGCTCTCCCCCCCACCCACCCACCCCCTTTGAAGCCCTCCCTGCCCAGCATCTCCCCGCTCTCCTCTTTCCCTTGCATTCATACTGCCAGTCAGCGGAAAAACCTTCCTCCTCCTTACCGGCTGTGGCCTCCTTCGGTCGGGGGGGGGGGGAAGGTGGCAGCCCTGTGGCCTGCAAGCGGATGAGATGGTGGCAGCTTCATTCTTAGAGAGAGAGAGAGAGCGAGCCAGGCGCCTCTCTCCTACGTTCTTGGCTGCGGCCGCCCTGGGGATCTCAGATTCGCCGCCCTGCCAAACGTAGGTTGGGACGGGTCCCTGGAGGCCCAGCCTGTTCTGCAGCCTGTGCCCCCGTGGTACCAATATAGTCCCTTACACTATACCTCGACAATATTTTTTATCAGGGTTCGTAGGTAGGCTCCAGGGCCAAAAGCAAGGCAACAGAAGTGGGAACAGCCTTCAAGTCAAAACCTTGCGCGGAAAGCATCCTGGAGTTTTTTTGTCCAAAAATGCTCAATTTTAAGAATAGAGTAGAAAAGGCCAGGGTTAAAAGCAAGCACTGTTCTTCCCCCCCCCCCCCCCCCCCAAAAGCTGAACATTAGAAGTACCGGGCCGTCACAGAGGAGACTGGAGGTGATTCTGTGGAAAGGGAACTTTTGCTGTTGATTCAAGCTCGCATAATAGGACTTGCATCTGCACGAACCTCCTTCTCTCTGTCCAGGTTAATTCCCGCTTCGCCACCTAGTGGTGACCCTGGGCATAGCACAGCACCCACTTCCCAAGTCAGGACTCTCACATGGCCAGGGAATGTGGGTCACGGCGCCAAAAAGCAAAAAAAAAAAAACCCAAAAACTGGAAAGCAGGCTTGACAACTTTCTGAAGGGAGCTACACTGCACAGGAAGAGGTGAGAAGAGAAGCGTTGAAAGCCATACCTGGGAGCAGAGGCAGCGCAGGCAGTACATGAGTCCGTGCGGTTCCAGGTGGGGGTGCCAGCTCTCGCCCGGGCTGTACCTCTTGCCGTGGAAAATGCAGAACATGTCTGGACCTGAACATTACACAAGGACAGCTTAAGTAAGAGGGAAAGAAAATAAAAACAGCTGCACCAATTGTCAAAAACGGCTGCTGGCTTGGCTTTCTGAACATTTCCTCATTTGCGCTGCAAATTACGACCTAATGACAAAAAAAAAAAATAAGAGTTTTTAGTCCATCCCACCCGTTCCCCCGATCCAATAGCGGTCCCTGCTCTGCTGATAAATTGCATGTTCATCTCTGGAGAACAAATGGCAGGAAAACATTCAGGTTTTGCTGGATAGCAATGGTGCTAAAAGGAAGACAGAAACATAGAAAAAGCCCATTTACTGCTCATCCAGTCTGCCCATCCTCAGCTCCACAATCCCTCCCCTCCCTCAGAGATCCCCCGTGCTTCTCCCATGCTTTCTTGGCTTCGGATACTATTCTTGTCACCACCAGCTGCACCGGGAACCCTTCCACGCATCCACCAACCACTCTTTCTGTAAAGAAGCATTTCCCAAGATTACCCCCCCCCCCCCCCCGAGTCTATCCCCTTTCACCCTCAGCCCATGACCCCACCTTCTTCAGCCTTTTTTCCCATTGGAAGAGGCTCGCCTGTGTATGGAAGCTTTGAAGATATCTGAATGTCTCTATCATATCTCCCCTATCCTGCCTTTCCTCTAGGGTGCACATATTTAAATCTCTAAGTCCATCTCCATGCGCCTTAGAATGAAGACCACTGACCATTTTAGTAGCCTCCCTGTGGACCGGCTCCATCCTGTTTCCATCCTTTTGAAGGTGGGGTCTCCAGCCCTGTACACAGTATTCCCAGTGAGGTCTCACCAGGGACCTATACAGGGGCAGTATCACCTCCCTTTTTCTGCTGACCATTCCTCTCCCTATGCAGCCAAGCAGCTTTCTGACTTTTACCACTGCTTTATCCACCTTTTCGGCCACCTTAAGATCATCAGTTCCCGCTCTTCTTTCATGCTTAGAAGAATTTCACCCCCTATCCTATACCTTTCCCTTGGGTTTTTGCAGCCTAAATGAATAACACTCTATATTTTACACATTAAATCTTAGCTGCCAGACCCTAGACCCTTTCCTCCAGCTTTGGTAGATCCTTCCCTATGTTTTCCACATCTTCCTAGCTGTCTACCCAGTTGCAGAGTTCGGTATTATCAGCAAAAAAAAAGACAAACCTTTCCCAATAATTCTTCTGCAGCGCTGCTCGGAAAAACGTTCAAAAGAACTGGTCCAAGGACCAATCTCGGAGGCTCCTCACTAGTAACATCTCTCTCCTCGGAGTGAGCTCTATTTACCCTTACCCTTTGTCGCCTCCCACTCAGCCAGTTTCTCACCCCTGTCGGTCACTTTAGGACCCCTACCAAGGATATTCAATGTATTTATAAGCCACCTGTGCAGAACCATGTCAAAGGGCCTTACTGAAATCCAAGTACTCGACGCCTAGCGCTCTCCTCTGAGCCAACTTTCTGGTCACACAATCAAAGAACTTGATCAGATTTGTCTGACAAGCCCTATCTGGTGAAACCACGCTGCTGAAGGTCTTGCAATCCATTGGATTCCAGAAACTGCACGCTCCTTTGGTTTGGCGTTGATTATACATGCACAGGAGGTCAGCCTCACCAGCCTCGCTCCCAGCCCCTTACTTCCAACTTTTTTGCGTATGAACCTCATCCGCCCGTCTCCAGTCCTCTGGAACTACTCCTGACTCTAAAGGAGCACGGAAAAGACCAGCTAGCGGAGCTGCCAGGACGTCTCTTAAAACCTGCGGACGTGCCCCCTCTGGCCCATAAGTTCAGTTAGCTACTCTCAAACACCCTTTTCTGAAAATCGATGGAGGTTTATAGTCCACTTCCAGTCCCGTTTGTGTTTTATTTTATGTGGGGCCTGCTCCGGGCCCTAGCTCAGCCAGGCTCATGGCTTGCTCACTGTTCCGGGATTATAGCGCGTGGCGATTCCAGCTCGGCTGAGTCCACGACCAGGGATTCACCTTGACCCAGCCTGGAGAAATCCTTCCTCTTAGCCAGAAAGCCAAGACCCCTGGCAGGATTATAGAAAGAGTGCAAATCCTCCCCTCCTTCAAGAGAAAAAATACTGGGAACAGCCTGAAGAAAAAAAAAACTTAAGACACACAGGTGAAGAGCTTCCATTAGCACCGCGAGATCTGTCAGACCAGCCCCTACCACGACGACCACTACACGGATACACTAGACCGAGCCTCGCTGCACGGGCTTTACATGTTTCCCCGTAGACCAGTGAGAAAAGTAAGTCAAGTTCTCAAGGAGTCTTTCAGGAGCCGACATCCCCTTTCTAGGGGAAATACCCTACAGTACTTGAGAGGCAGAAATATAATGTCGTCAGCCCCTGAAGGAAATCAGCCTTGGCTGCTGATGACCTGATGAAGGGAGGATAAGGCTCAAAATCTCATCACAGATGTATCGAGTTACTCCAATAAAAAAAAAGGCTTCTCCCCCACCTTGTTTGCCGACCCTCCGTTCTGCTTATTATTCAAGTATATTTTATGCATTAACTCGTCGACACCAATCCAAGGACAGGAACTTTTACCAAGCAAATGTAATAACACGATTCCGGATGGTCTCCCTATTGCTTCCCGAGACAGAGGTAGCAAACTGAGCCGTAACAGTGCACAGTCCCTCCCTGTTGCCTGAATGGGGGATGAGGTGGTCCAGGAGCGGCGGGTGGGCTTCGGGTGTCTTGTACCGGGCAGGACATCATCTATGGACGATGAGCAGACCGAGTAGTCGGACTGGAAGCTTCCGCCACACATGGCACGTTAAGGCTCTGACAGGTAGCTTAATGACTTCACTAAGTGCCGTCGGCTTTTCTAGCTCTTGATTTGTCACCACCAAGTGCTTTCACTTAGCTCTCTGTTGTTAAACGCCACGGCGACTGGCCAACACCAATATTTTGTGTTGTTCTGAATGGAGTATTTATAACGTTCAACTCAAAGTCAGGCTCTCCTACGTGAAATGCTTTTCAGCTAAGTCCAGCCTTTTGACCCCCGCCGGCAAAGCGGAGAGCAATGAAGCAGCTGCACCGAAAGCATCAGGGCTATTGGATTGAGGGTGGGAATCCCCTATGCCTTCTGTTAGGGGCAGGAACTGCCGCTCCCATGCAAGTTACCCCCAGGCACCCTTTTCTTCATGTCCATCCTTAGCCTTAAGGGATCCGCAGTGTCCATCCCATGCCCCTCTGAAATCTCTCACTGTTTTCATCTTCACCACCTCCTCCGGGAGGTCATTCCAGGCACCCACCACCCTCTCCGTGAAGAAACATTTTCCGACGTTGGTTCTGAGTCGTCCCCCCATGGAGTTTCGTTTCGTGACCCCTGGTTCTTCTGTTTCCTTTCCGACAGAAAAGGTTCGAGGTTTGTGCATCATTAAAACCTTTTGGGTTTATCTGAAGGTCTGTATCCTGTCCCCCCCCTGCACTTCACTTTTAGTTCCCTGTATCTAAGATTATCCAGTTTGTGGCGCCACAGTCCCGTCCAGCCTCTGGAAGTTTCCAGGCTTCTTCAGAGAGAGGCATGCTGCCTGAGAATGACTGTGTTTCTGGTTTTTTTAACTTCTAAAATTTTAATTCATGTTTCGATCCAGCTTAGATAAAGAGGATTTCTACATGATTCTGATAATACTCTGGGATTGGGAGAGCAGCGGATGGATTGGAGGATAGGGAAAGAGGCCTCACTGCCACTTTGTTCTCCGTGATTTTCTGGTTGGTTACAGAATGCACCCTCTTTTTCATTGACTGTTTGTCTATAAGATTATTTTTGCTGTAGAGGGATACATTTTGATTGTAATATACTGTTTTAGGTTTTTTTGCCCGATAGGATAAGATGAGTAATTAAATAAATAAATCGAAAGGATTATTATTTTAATACCGTTTTTACCTAATGAAAAAGGATTAGCAGGAAACATTAAAAAAAACCAAACCCAACCCCACCATCTTTCTGCTCCCAGCTGCTTTGCAGATAGCAGCAGCATCCAATCGGTGAACAGTGGAGCAGGCACTGCACTACAGCTGTGTGATGCAGCTGTGCTGGGGGGGGGGGGGGCAGAATTCACCCTCTTCCACCGTCCAAAGGCTCGGGGCACTGCACATCCTCAAAGTCACCAGCAGATGTCCCTGTCGCTCCACACCTGGAGGCTTTCTCTGGGTGCACCATGCACGTGCCATGTGCCAGCAGCTTCTGTCCTTATCTGCTTAGGATAAGCTGAAAGGCCCAGGACACGTCTACAACTTCTTGTTCAGAGCAAATGCTTGCCAGGCAAAACGGAAGGATCCTTTTACTACCCCCATCCTGCCCTCAATGTCACTCTGGTGGCATCAGACAGGCTTGTTGTCTTGCAGGAGCGGAGTCGGCTGCCGTTTGGAGATTCTTGAAGGATTTCAGCACTGCCGAGGGAGCTCGTTTCTGGAGGGAGACTTTGGGCTGTGCCCGATTTAAAACAAAAACAAAAAACAAACTTACATTCCAGTGCATTGCGATATTTGCCGCCTTCCTGCTGCCATCCGCACTACAGGTACCAGAATGCATCGGGTGGGGGCAGGAAGTCAAGAGGCACGTGGCAGGCAGGATTATAGAAAGCGTGCACGCCCTCCCCCTCCTTGAAGAGAAAATACCGGCCAGGGCCTGAAGAATGCAGGAGACTCGGTCCTGTATCCTGGTAAACGGAAGCCATTATTCCTCATCCGGCGCATCTGCACTTCTTTTAGCCCGACTTTCTGAATAACGCTCAAGGCACGACTACGAATTCAGGTGGCAGCAAGTCCCTGCCTACAAAGCGCTTACAGTGGGTACCGGAGGTAGCAGGAGATAACGGGAAGTGCCCAAGGCCACAAGGAGCGTCAGCGGGGGGGGGGGGATTTGCACTTGGCTCTCAGCTCCATGCCCTCACCTCTGTGCCACAGCTTTCCAGCCCACACACAGGTCCTTTTTTTAATTTTGTTCCTTAGAGGCATCACAACCTGAAAAGATCAGAGCTTTCTCCATAACCAGTACAGGTTCACTTCTCACGAGAGAGCGAGCAGTGCCAAATCCCAGTTACTCCCCCCACCCCCGTGTGCGGTGACCAAGGGCCGGCGACTCTCAGCTGCCAGGCATTCACTGAATGGCTTCTGAACTCTGCCGAGACGGTCGCCAACGGGCCCGGTGGCTGATTCCGTCCCGGGTTTTACTCCGTGGCACAGCGGGAGCTGAAGCAGAACTGAGAGTCCCTGCATGGAACGGGGCAAAACCAGGCCTGGATCAAGCTGCTCCTGATGACCTGGTGTCAGCACCCCCTGAGCGTGTGAAAGAGAAGATCCGGTCCTCCCTGCACTGCCTGCCTTCAGGTCCCAAGGAGCAGCTGAGTTCACCTGGATTTTTTTTTTAGCGCTAGTTTCAAAGTTTGTTTAAGAACTCCCAGAATTCTTTGAACCAGGATGTGGGGGAAAAAAAACCCAACCCAGAGTAGGCAACCTCTAGTCCTCATGGACACCACTTGGATTTTCTGGATAGCCCAGATCGATCTACATACAGTTGAAGCAATGTGCATGCAATCTATCTCACGGACATTTATTAGAGATATCGTGAAAATCTGAGAAGAATGGTGTCCTTGGGAGAATGAAGGTTGCCATCTCCTGTCAAAAGAAAAAAAAAATTCAAGACAGACCCACCTCTTTCTTGGAAGCCAGAGCTAGGTAGAGACCCTAAATAATCCATGGTTTTAGCATAATGCTTTGCAAAAGAACAACGTTGTAGGCAAGACCTGAAGGTGGCCAGAGCAATGCAGCGAGCTCCAGATAGGGTTGCCAACTGACTCCAGATTTTCAGGACAGGTTGATCCAGTCCTGGTTTTACCCCACTGCATGCTGGGATTTAGTCTGATTTACCTATTACACTCCCTAAGAAAAATCAAGACTAAACACTTGCTTGCAGGGGAGTAAAACCAGGACTGGATCAACCTGTCCTGAAAATCTGGAGCCATGTTTCAAAGCACTCGGGGAATTTCTCAGTGTAAATGTTTTGAAATGGAGACAAATAAACCAGAGGTGAAGCAATGTTTCTCATCCCCGGAAGGTGAGTGTTCACTCTGCTTAGTCCCCATGCAAACCATGCTTCTAGAGCGTCCAGCCAGGGAAGGCTGCCTGACCAGATATTTAAATGTAGCCATCGGCTCATTGGTTTTATATATATATACATATATACACACACACACACACACACACATATATACACATGTTCTTGTTTACAGTGGAAATTGTAAATCCCTTCAAGACCCTTTGATGAATAATGACTTCCTCAAACATTTCCTTTCGCTTGCCAGATTAACATACTGGACAATAGGCGTAGGTTTCCAAGAAAAAAAACAAACCACAAAGTCTCTTTGCTTGAAGACAAATATTTACAGATCTTCCAATGAGATAGATCAATAAGACTGGTACATGCAAGTCAGCGTAGGAATCAGACCAAATCAGTAGGCGAATCCCTGACAGTTGTTTAGTTACATCTCTCCCTTCATTAGAGCGCAAACATCTTCCCAGCTATTGATTTCGTGAGGCTCTCGGCTTACAAGGGATTCTTCCCAGGGGCTCAGAGCAGACAAAGTCCACGCAGGGACTCGTGCAACCAGGGGTTCCAGATGTGCGCTGCCACCTGGCAACTTATCCAGTTCTCCAGGGACGTTCTGACCTCTCCCAGTTTAAACGCCATGTTGGTGGCTTCTCTAGGTGAAAGTACAAACATTCGTTGGACCGTTTGCCGCCAGGAAGTCCTTCTGCAGATGACCAGGACTTCAGACTGGAGAGCGTCCTGCTTCCGTGGCAGGAGAGAAGTTGTTTTAAGGCCCACCTTTCTCCCAGGTCTCAACCACCTTCTTTCCATCTTCCGGGGAAAAGCTCACGCTTCAGCTTTCCTCTTCAGCCGAAAGCTTAGACCTGAATTTTTTTTTAAGGGGGGTTCTGCACCACCCACCCGCTAGCATAACCTGATTACCGTACTTCCCAAAGGAAGCTCTCGGAATAGATTACCCCTTTTGCCAGGGTACATTTCTGTATTTTAGGGCCAAGGGAGTCCTGTGCAAAAAGGAGGGGGATGTGGGCTAGCTCGGTGTTAAGCCCTGCGTGCTGCCTGGGGTTCAAAGGCCAGGCCCAGCCTCCACTCTCCGAGCCAGCTAAGGCTGGGGAGGCCATGGAGGCAGCACTGACAGCCCTAGTGGTTGTGCAGCAGTGACCCCCCCCTAGTCTCTAAAATTAAGGCCCACGGGGGCCATCACGAGGAGGCCTATCGGCTGGGCTGTTTGAGCAAGGAAGGAGGCTTGGTGTGCTTAGTGATGCTGGTGCTAAGTCCCTCCCAGGGTGTCATCAAGTGGCACCCTCCTTCTGTCTACACAAGAACCGGCCTAGCGGCACACACAGCTGCCAGCACCCAGACAAAGCCATGCGTCGGAGGGGCGGGCCCCTTTGTCAGTGCTGACAGAAAGTTGACTTGGCTCAATGGGAAGGAAAAGATAAGCCAAGCCCCTGACTTTGGCTCTCCTGCAATCCATCAGATCAGAAGTCCTATGGACTTTACAATGCCCAGTAGGATTGCCCACCGGGCCTTTGAATAGGGAGGTTTCTGGCTCCTCGGGTATCTCCTGGAGCCCAGGCTGGGGCCTTCTACCACCTCAGCCTTTAAGCCAGCCCCATAGCTTGGATAAGGTGGTCTTAGCCGGAGCAGGTGATGTTGGGACGGATGTCAAGGAATTTCTATTGCTTTCCTTACTGTTGTTTCAGCAGTAATGGCCGAAGGTGTGTGATCTCCAGTGAGGGAGCCCAAATTCCTGCTATCGAGTTCTCGCCTTGGGGCGGATAGTGGCTCTAGAAGTATCCCTCCAACTGATGTGTGGAAGATGATAGTGAAAATGGATAAGACCTGGACCCACACTACTTCTCAGTTTCTTATATACAATGGGAGAATCTTAAGTCTACGCTAGACGTTCATGTAGTTCAAGTCTACGGTGTCCACGTTGACTCCCCCACAGATGGCTTCTTTGCAAGCTTTGAGTGTCTCATTTATTAAAGTCCAGTTTAATGTGTCATTCTCAGCTAAAAAGACTGGAAAATATTCAGAGAAGGATGAGCTTGCGTTTTTTGAACTTCCTGGTTCCTAGATTACAGTCACCAGTAGAATTATTTAAGAAATACAATAGCGAGCTCTTGTATACATATCTGGATGATAAAGTAATTCCATTATCAAATATTTACTAGGTTCCTGGATTTAAAAAAACAAAACTGTGAGTGAGAATGAGGATGGGATGGACACCTTGTTTTCAGTGAGCCTTAATTTATGTTTTTTTATTTCTTGCTTTTCGGCACTTCAAAAGGTACTGTGGGTATTTCCCTGTCCCCACAGGGCTCACAGTCTAAGTTTGTACCTGAGGCAATGGAGGGTAACGTGATTTGCGCAAGCTCACAAGGAGCGGCAGTGGGATTTGTAGCCCACTGCAGTAACCACTAATCTACTCCTCCACTCTTCAGTTGATGATATACCAACTAGGGCGACACTATCGGTATTGTTTTCTGCTGAAAACATTTCCACTGGCTCACCTGAGACCCTAGGCAAATGCTGGAAAGACCAAGTCACCACAGTCATCAGTACCCTAGCTCCACTCAAACCAAAACACTTGAAACATGGGTCCACGAGGGGCTCCTCCCCCTCCAACAAAACTCTTGGCAACTTGAACATGCATGGAGGAAACACAACTCTTGACACGAACCTTCAAAACTGCAAGGAGCAAGCAAAACTTTACAGGATAGCCATTCGATGAGCCAAGAAAGATGACATCTCCGAGCAACTAAAGCTCGCAATGAACCATCCAAACTGTTTGAGCTAATACAGAAGCTTTCCAAACCCACTCCATACCCTTCTTCTACCCCCACGGTAGACCTTACTGCAGAAGACCGGAAATTTCTTCTCTGAAAAAAAAATCCTAGAAATTCTCTCGGCCTTTGCCGCCCCTCCTTTCTCCACATCCTCACCAGAGCCCCCTACTCCCACTCCTGCAGGAACACGGCAACTCTTTCAAGGAAGCGGCACACTCGCTGTCTTCAGTACCATCAGCCCTGAAGAGGTGGAAGACATCCTTCAGGGTCTCAGCCAATCTCCCAGCCCAGTCCCACCAAGGTTCATCCTGGCCCCCTAGCTAGCCAGCATAATAAACAGCCTCCTTCTCCAAGGTTTCCTTCCTGGGTCCCTCTCAAAGAGGAGGTAATCAAACCTATCCTAAAATAACCTGGCTCTGTCTCCACTATCCTTGACCACTATTGCCAGTCTCCAGCCTCCCCTTCTTCTCTAAGGGGCCACTGCAATACAGTGCGCTCAGCCGTTGGACACAGGATAAATAGGCGCTAATCTACCCCCTAATGCCTATTTAACGCGCGTCCGACGCGGAGTGAATGAGATAGCGCTCATCACATGCAAATGCATGTGATGAGCGCTATCTCATTCACTCCGAATGCAAAAAGATAATGTGCGTTTCAGACGTACATTTATCGCTCAGCTATTAACGCCTGCCTGGAGCGGGCGTTAATAGCTGAGCACAGGTAAAAAAAAAAAGTACAGAAAAAACTGCTTTTCTGTACTTTTTTTAAAGTAAAACAATAAATAAATAAAATAAATCGGAAGACTGCCGAGTTATGATGACCGATGCCGGCCATTTTCATATCTGGCAGACAGCGGGTTATGAAAACCGAGGCCGTGTTTGCCGGCCTCGGTCTTCATAACCGGCAGCTGCGGCAGGTCGCGTTAGCAAGGAGGCGCTAAGGCCGCACAACCGACCCTAGCGCCTCCTTCCTAGTGCGACCCCCTAATTTACATATTGCATGGCGGGCCCCCCCTAATTTACATATTGCATGGCGCCCCCCCTTGCGGGCACCATGCGTACGTTAAGAAAGCGGGCGCTGAAAAGTCAGCGCCCACTTTCCGCGAACGTTACTGCATCGGCCCCTAAGTTAGCAGAAAATGTAGTTCACTGCCAACTCGCGGACTTCCTAGAAAAAGGGAATGTCTTCCACACCCATCAATCCAGCGTCAGGAAAGGTCATAGAACTGGAACCAACCTCCTAGACATCACAAAGGGGATTCATCTTAATGCTGATCAAGGGGAAGGCACCACCTTATCCCACTTGACCTTGCTGACATTACAGGTACTGCCCTCAGTTGGTTTGAATCGTTCTTGTCCAACAGAACACACTGGGGCAGATTTTCAAAGGGGTACGCGCATAAGATACGCGTGTAACCCCCGAAAAGCTGCCCCTTCCAACCCCTGCGCGTGCAGAGCCTATGTTGCATAGGCTCGGCAGTGAGCGTAAGTTCCCGGGGCTTTCCTGGGGGGGGGCGTCTCACGGCCGGCGCATCATCGGGAGGCGTTCCGGGGGCGTGGCTGCAGCCTCCGGACCGGAACATGGCACGCCGGCAGCCGGCCCGGGCAGGCATAACTTTTGAAATACAGGTGGGCCGGGGGCGCCGGAAAGAAAGTTCCCTCCGAGGTCGCTCCGATTTCGGAGCGGCCTCGGAGGGAACGGAGGCAAGCTGCACAGCTCCAATGTAACAGAGTGCGCTCAGCTGTGTGCACATTTTTGTGCACACAACTTTACCGATGTAACAAAGAATTCAGCGCACAAAAACGGTGCACTCGAACCGTGAGCACAAATGCGGATCCCTTGTTATCATCAAGGCACGAGCTGTCGCCCCCCTAGATAAGACTGAACTCATGTTTCCTGGGCAAAGAACACACTCTAAGGCGAATTTTAAAAGCCCTGTGCGCATCAGTTAGAGGATGCGTGAAGAAGTCGGGCCGCACTCCAGTCATAAAGGAGGAACATTTGGAGCTATTTCAGAACAGCCACTGATTAATGGCTACGCATGCAAAAGCTCTGTACAGAGCGGTACATTATCAGTACAGCCTGATCTGATCTTATCTTTGGCTTGATCCCCATGCCCTCCAGCTAAATCGTACACAGGCAGTTTACAGAAACCTCAGCAAGGCACTTCTAGAGGCTGTTTACACTATCCCCAGCCTCCAGGCAGGATCCACCCTCCCACTACCAGGCCGGGATGTTTGCCCACTCTCCATTCTGCTCTTAAACACGTGCAGCGACAGGGATGCTACGGTATTAGATCATAGCCTCAGTGGCACTTACCGCGCTGCGAACCCACGCATGAAGCGTGTGTTTTTATTCTGCAAGGGAAGCTAATAAAAGTCTAACTGCTCTAGGTCCACCCTTTCCGACAATCTATGAAAGGTGTCTCGGCTACTGCAAGCATGGGAAGGCAGCTGGCAGGAGTCGTGGCACTTATTATATCTGGAAAAGGAATCGGTGACCTTGCTGGGACTAGAAGGAATGCCACTAGGGTATTAGAGGCCTCTGGCAATATAGGATGGTACGGTCCTTCTTCTTTCAGGGTCAGATTCTGCCCATTTTGTGTCTATCTGGCCCTAAATGAGGTGAATGAATGAAAAAGACAAGAGGACAGTAATCTGAAGTGGAAAATAAATAGATTCAAATGTCTGTTGCCATCCTGACTCCAAGAAAGACAGAACAGCTGTTGTGAGATCTTGACCTCGCTAGATCTCTTCTTCACAACTGCAGGGAGAGGGGAGGTAGACGTTTTACTCAAAGCAGCACATTTTTCATAAAATTACCATTTCTCATGCTGTATGTTATCAAGGATGGAGATCAACACACAGACGTTGGGTATGGCCAGAACCCCCGCTCCCCTCAGGTTTGGTACAATCTCCTCCTAGGAGATCACTTTTCAGCCAATAAAAGGCTCATTATGTAAATTATCTCATGCATATTCATTCTTCCATCAATCCCTGGAAAGATTGGAAGACCTTACTGAACTTGTGACTTCATCTAAGATTCCCGTTATCCTTGGCCATGGAAGGAATGGAAATCTATCTAACGTACCTCATTGTAAATCAGGTTGAGTATTTACTAATCTAAATTCAGCACCTATACAGCCAGTATCTTCAGCTCTTGCCTATCCACCTGAACTGTATTATTGGTGGATGCTCAATTTGTCACAAAAAAAAAAAGCGCTCCCTGTCATCTACGACCTATTACATGACCAATCTCCAGATTATTTTTGCATCACTGAAACTTGGCTGACAGATTCTGACTCTGTACTACTTAAACTCGTGCGCTGGAATATTCTGTAACTCCGCAGCCACGCAACATCAGAAAGGGTGCAGAACTACTGGCTGCCTTCACGTGGCACCTGTAACTATCATAAGTAGTGTCTGATATCCCTGCTCCGTACGAGCTATTGTTAGTTTCCTATTTGCCTTACCGATTGTCCACCTGCTCTACTTGCTTATAATTCTCCTCCATTAATTGAATTATTAACTGATTTGAATTACGTTCCGCTCTCAAACTAGAAGAATTTAATTTACACCTTGGTCAACATCCGATGTCAGCTCCTTGTGAGATTTTCTTGGATGCAATGTCTGCTTTGGGTTGGGAGCAAATCAGTGGTTTTCCAGCCCTTAAACATGGTCATAACCTTAGAC
Source organism: Rhinatrema bivittatum (assembly GCF_901001135.1). NCBI lineage: Eukaryota > Metazoa > Chordata > Amphibia > Gymnophiona > Rhinatrematidae > Rhinatrema > Rhinatrema bivittatum. Next base: position 19,075,346 of record NC_042619.1, read on the forward strand.
CTCATGTTTCCTAATCCTATATTTTTTCCACATGTAATGCCTCATCTGATATGGTGGAGACCATATCATGGTCTGATCATTATTTTTTATCCCTTAAAATGTCATGTTATCGACTAACCATAAAGTCGAAAGTTTTGGTCACCACTTGGGGTCTACGTATGGCCATACTGAGTTGGAGAACCTTAGAGACGATCTATGATGCCTCTCCTTACTGATTCCAGCAGCTGACAGACGGCATTCGACTCTCCAGTCTGCAGTGGACAAACTAGCCCCCGACCCCACCCCGAGTCCAGTTTCTATGCGCTGCCTGAAAAGAGCACTTTGGTTCCCTCAAGCTTTAAAGCATGCCAAGCGGACGTTACACAGGCCGCAGCAGTGATTCTCAACCTTTTTTCAGCCGGGACACACCCGAACATGGAGCCGTCACGGGGCTAAATGTAAACATGCACTCTGCACCCACGGGAACCCCCTCGACTCCCGACAATGGATGCAGAGCAGAACTAGGTCATTACCCATACAACTCCCCATACAAAAAAGATGTTCTGGTTCTGGTGACATCTTAGTAAAAGCAAAACAAACTCCCTTTACTACCAGGAAAAATAGCTTTCCTTATGAAAAGATAGCAATTTACCACTAATGCATGTCCTATTGAGAAAAACACAACAAATAAGATTGATACAAATGCCTACATGCTGGTAAAATACCTCACCTCGGTCACACACCCAGAACTGACCTTCACCAAGTACAGAAAGACCACAAATTATAAATATGGAGACACATTGGAATGGAAAACCAAAACAAGCACTCTGCATGCAGTGCAAACCTGGAGAAATGGAAACAAATATAGCACCTAACAGGCTCTCAGGATTTGCAATAATGCACACAAACTAACCCGCACAAAATTACACCTGTATTATGGAACACACTCAAACAGTAACAACCCTACCAATGAAAAGGCAACACTACAAATATTTAACCAGTCCCAAAACACTAATACACTTCCTATTAGGAAAACAGAATAAGCCAAGCTTCTATAGATCCCCACACAGAAATAAATGTAAAGCTATACTAATAAATGTTACAAAACAACTGATGAACAGAATAACATCCAACAATTAAAAACTCATAAAAATGATTAAAATTGTCCAAATATCCATAAACATTTCAAAAAAGCAGACAATCAAGAAAAATGAACTTAAAAAGCTACCTTTACTTACCCTCTCCAGCAACTCTCCTACTCCTTTCCCTTGCAGGCCAATAGCACTCACCAGAAGCAGCAGTGCTGCTGAAGCTCTGTCCTCACAGTCCTCTTCCTTAGGGACCCAACCGGTCTCTCACACACAGTCTCTATCCACTCAGACCAGTAACCTCCCTAACTAGTCTCTGTCTCTCTCACTCACACACCAGTCACCTCCCTTTCCAGCCTGTCTCTCACACGTGCACACACACACCAATCATTTCCCTGACCAGTTTCTCTCTCAATCACACACGTTCTCTCACTTACATACAAGCTCTCAATCACACACAAATGCTTTCACTCCCATTCTTCCACACACACAAGCTCTCACTTTCGCAGCCAGGCTCCCATTCTACCACCCATACAAGCTCTCACGCACCCAGGCTCCCATTCTACCACACCCAGGCTCCCATTTACACACACACACACCCAGGCTCCCATTTACACACCCACACACACAAACACCCAGGCTCCCATTTACACACACACACACCCAAACACCCACACCCAGGCTCCCATTTACACACACACACACAAACACACCCAGGCTCCCATTTACACACACCCACACCCAGGCTCCCATTTACACACACACACACCCAGGCTCCCATTTACACACACACAAACACCCACACCCAGGCTCCCATTCACACACACACAAACACCCACACCCAGGCTCCCATTCACACACACACACAAACACCCACACCCAGGCTCCCATTCACGCACAAACACCCACACCCAGGCTCCCATTCACGCACACACACACACACACCCACACCCAGGCTCCCATTCACGCACACACACACACACCCACACTCAGGCTCCCATTCACGCACACACACACACACAAACACCCACACCCAGGCTCCCATTCACGCACACACACACACACAAACACCCACACCCAGGCTCCCATTCACGCACACACACACACAAACACCCACACCCAGGCTCCCATTCACGCACACACACACACAAACACCCACACCCAGGCTCCCATTCACGCACACACACACACAAACACCCACACCCAGGCTCCCATTCATGCACACACACACAAACACCCACACCCAGGCTCCCATTCACGCACACACACACAAACACCCACACCCAGGCTCCCATTCACGCGCACACACACAAACACCCACACTCAGGCTCCCATTCACGCACACGCACACACACACAAACACCCACACCCAGGCTCCCATTCACGCACACGCACACACACACACAAACACCCACACCCAGGCTCCCATTCACGCACACAAATACCCACACCCAGGCTCCTATTCACGCACACACAAACACCCACACCCAGGCTCCCATTCACGCACACACAAACACCCACACCCAGGCTCCCATTCACGCACACACACACAAACACCCACACCCAGGCTCCCATTCACGCACACACACACAAACACCCACACTCAGGCTCCCATTCACGCACACGCACACACACACAAACACCCACACCCAGGCTCCCATTCACGCACACAAACACCCACACCCAGGCTCCTATTCACGCACACACAAACACCCACACCCAGGCTCCCATTCACGCACACACACACAAATACCCACACCCAGGCTCCCATTCACGCACACAAATACCCACACCCAGGCTCCCATTCACGCACACACAAATACCCACACTCAGGCTCCCATTCACGCACACAAATACCCACACCCAGGCTCCCATTCACGCACACACACACACAAATACCCACACCCAGGCTCCCGTTCACGCACCCACACCCAGGCTCCCATTCACGCACCCACACACAAACACACACACCCAGGCTTCCATTCACACAAGCATACACCAGGCCTCACCGCCAAACCTCTTCTTCCTTCACCACAGGGATGGGCTCCAGTTGTGCCGCGGCTTTACTCTGGAGGGCCTTCTTTTTCGTCGCCACGGGAATGAGCTCCCATGGTGGCCTTGCTTCAGCAGGATTGGGCTTCCTTTTCGCCGCCAAGGGGATGAACTCCCGTGGTGGCCTTGCTTGTGGGGTTGGGCTTGTTCGTTATGGGATGCCCCTTCTTTTCTGCCCCACTGGCCAATCGGAGGCTTCCTCCCTTCTTCCTTCTCCCAGGGCAGGAAGAAGGTTTCCGACTGCCCCGCGAGGGCAGGAAAAAGGGGGGAGGCTTCCCATTGGCCAGCGGAGGCAAGAAGGGAGAAGGGAAACACAACCAGGGCAGTGGGACACTGGGAACCGCAACCCACCTGCCAGTGCTTGGCGACACACTGGTTGAGACTCGCTGGACTAGAGCACAATTGGCGCACGCAACAAACCACCATTCATCTATAAGCTTATCAATCAGCTTTGAATTCTTATAGGGCCATGGTAAACAAAGCCGAGAAAGCATATTATTCCCTCAGGGATTCATTCCCCAGGTAATAATATACGTGAGCTATTTTGGACAGTGAAATATCTTACTTGCCCTTCTTCAGCTAGAATGGATAGATCAAACCGTGCCTTAAGTGCCATTCATTCAATGTCAGGGCTTCGCCATCTTTTTCTCGGATAAGATTACTGCGTTATGCAGTTGCTTTGCCCAGCGGCGGATTCCCGAGGACGACCGGCCCGGGTATTCGCCGCCCAGGCCGGCCCAGGACACATCACGTGGTCTGCCGAGCACGGCTCTGTCATGGCCGTGCACGGCTGACCACGTGACTGGAGCGACCGATCCCCCGATAGGCCAATCCGCGCCCCTGGCCATTCAAATCATTAACAATATGAACAATTCCTCATGCCCTTTAAAATTCGTGTGCCACTATGTAATTCCAAAGCAATTCGAGAAGAAGTGCTTATTATGTCACCAGAGTTATAAATCTTCCTAACTGAAGGTTTGCTAACAAATTCCTTGAAACAAACCTTAATTTACCCGATCCTTAAAAAACCATCGGCTGGCCCCCTGACCCTGGTGAACTATCGTCCCATCTGATGCCTTCCGTTTCTTTCAAAGGTAATTGAAACAGTTGATCCCTAATCGATTAACGGACTCTATCGATTGGCAGACTGTACTGGGACATCAGCAGTTTGGCTTTCGCAAACATTTCGTCACCGAAATCCTCCTAGTATCCGGCCTACGCGCAGTCAGACGGGGGCTTCGATAGCAGAATAAGCTATGTTAGGGTGGCGATGTTGGACAAACCTAAGCCATCAAGCCCTGCTCTCTAGGCTGTGTAGCATTGGGATCTCCGATGTACTTTGGTCAAGGTTTAACTCTTACCCGACTGACCGGACACAGCAGGTGAGGCCTGCTTCCAGCACCTCCTCCTGGAATTCAGTCACCACAGGTGTCCGGCAGGGCCCGGGGCCTTTCTGCCGTCCTCTTTAATGTTTACTTAACCCCCTTGTGTAAGACGCTTGCCAGCCCGCCCGCCTGGGAGTGAAATCGTAAGAACCATGCTGACGACATGCAGTTTCTCATACCAGCTCTGTCATCTCGGCCTACAAATTCCGAGTTTGTTTCTGCTACTTAAATCTACAAACAACTGCGGCGCTTGCAAAATTTTACGAATGCTTTATCGATTGGAACCACTGCCGAATCCGGATGACCTTTGCACTGTTCTACAAGACCTTACGTGTCCTGCTTTGGATTATTTCAATTCTCTGTACGCTGGTCTTCCTGTAAACTCCGTGACGGCCCTCCGTATTGTCCACAATTCAGCTGCCCCGCGCACTGACAGGAGCCAGGGAAAGGGATCGCATTGCACCCGGTACTTTGCTTCACCACTCTGGCTCCCCTGCTCCTCGGCGAGCGAAATTCAAACTTGCTATGCTCATACATCAAGTGTCGAAAATGCTAATTTTCGACACTTGATGTTTCTGATTTAGCAGACTAGCCCCACATTCCCGATACCATCTATTCTGGACTGCTGCCTGTGTTTGTTGTTTGAAACAGTCAATACCGAGAGATGATTCATCGTTGCCTGATATGTCTCTCTCTGACCCTTTTAGTATATTTATTGTCTAACTGAAAATTTAGTTTTTTTTCTCTGTGAAATTGCTACTTCTTTTATGTTTTATATGAATGCTGTTTTTGTACAAGCTTTAATGTGTGCGTTGATTGTACACCACCCCAAACTTTTGGGGGTGGGTGCGGGTTATAAATCTTGAAATGAAATAAACTGTGGAAATCCTAAAATCCTGACAGCCCGGGGGTTCTTATCAGGACATGTTTGGGGAAACCCTGTCTTTTTCCACCTTTGAAAATAAAAAAAAAGGGGCATAATGTCTGCTCAACAGTGACACCTGCTGGCTGACTGGAGGGCAAATTTGGACTGGCCTCTGGAGGGAACCGCAGCTGGAGAACTGCTGCAGCAATGGATGGGCTAGCTGGAAGAGGGCGTGGGATCAAAACTGGGAAGAGTACCCTAGTGAGAAACAAACGAAGGGGCCATCGTACCTCAGCCTCCCACCTCCTTTCATTGAAGGCAGAGACCAGGGTCAGGGCAGGTCCTGGATTACCTTGAAGCACAATGAATAGGAAGAGACTTCCCCCCACTAGAGAAAAGATAAGGATAGTTTGTTTAATAATAATGCCTTTTTTATTTTTTTGTAATAGTGTTACTTTAATGGTGCACAATAGTATGTTGGTTCTGTATTTCAACTGGACTTTTTTTTTTTTTTTAATGGATGGAAGTTATATATTTTTGCCCTGTTTGTCCACTTACATACCTACAGGTAAAGGTCAACAAACAAAACTGTAGACAGGATGACCAGCTGACTCCATCATACGAAGTACATGCTTTTGCTTGCTTTCACGTGATGGAAGCAAAAAACACAGTCACAGCATGCAGGAGAGCCTGGGATAAGCACAGAGGATCCGCCAGGCACCCAAGAAGCGAAGGGACAGCCAGAGATGAGCTGCGGCTCTGCAAACCAAAGCAAACTGGGCACTCCTGACCTGCTGCTGTTTGGCCATTACATTCCTGGGTACTTCTGAAGTTCCCTTTCAGTCATTCTGATCCTGAGGTCACCAATGGCAGCGATCTGGCCAGCAAAACAAAAACAAACTTCTACCACGCCAGTGTCACCTTCTTCTTCTCTGCAATAAATTCCTGGAGGAGAAGTCAATAAACTGCTACGGATCAATAGGGAACAGCCGCTGCTAGTTGCCGGCATCAGTAGCATGGGATCTCTTTAATGTCTGAGTACTCGCCAGGTACTTGTGACCTGGATTGGCCACTGTTGGAAACAGGACGCTGGGCTTGATGGACCCTTGGTCTGACCCAGAATGACAAGCCTTATAGTCTTACAAGAGCTGGTATCTTGCTGCTGGAAAGGTTTTATTTTGATCCCCACTAACCTAGCATCTCCCTCTTCACATTTCCTGCACTGGGATGTCAGACAAGGAAATGCAAACATGGAATAGAGAGCCTGAGACCTTAACAAAAAAAAAAAAGTTACTTGTAAAAAAACGTAATGGGAGAAAAAGACCGTATGGCCTATCTCGACTGCCGCTCCATACAAGGATCCAAAATCAGTCCCCGAGGGCTGCCGACAGGCGGTGATTTTCAAGCTGTCCACAAAGAATATTCCTAAAACGTTTGCACACCTATGGTCCAAGAATCAAAATAACTGGTACAGTGTGGTTATTCTGAATACCAGATCGTGAGGACCAGAGCTGCGTGCCCACAGTGCCAAGCCTTGAACCAGTTTGCCAACCTGGCATAGAGACCAGCTGTGCAGTACAAAACCCTTCCAGGGGTTTTCAAAAACACCCGAGGCTGCTCCAGCCAGCAGCGCTGACAATTATTTTGTGACCAGAGCTGGATTTAAGATTACGGTGCCCACAGACAGAGGAATAGAGGGGGTGGGGGGTGGGAGAGCTTTGCTCCCTGGAAATCAAAGAGCGGCAGGGGGAAGTCGCGGTTTTTGGGGGGGCGCCTTCAGACTTTGGCCCTGATTTTGACCTGCACCTCTCATCGGGCAGATTCTTAAAGCACCGTTCTGCATTGCCCCTTAACTTTTCCTGGTGTTAGAAAGCAGCGCCTGCCTAGGGTGGGCAGAAGATGGAAGGCTGGGGCAGTGTCCGAGCGAAAGGGGCAACGAAGAGCCAGGCGCTCACCCCCAAAACCCGCTCCTCTTGGGCAGGATCCCACGCACCTTCCCAGAGCCCTGCCTCCCTGCTATGTTATTTCTTATTAATATTATTAATCAAATTACTACATCCGGGATGCACTTGATTTACAACTGTTCAGAAAACAGGCAAAAGGAATAAAGATTTAAAGTCCAGGAAAACAGTATAGATTAAGAAGGCCTGAAAACGTGCCTGTGCTTGTGAAGCAAAGGAAGAGAGAGTGGTGATCATGAACTTAATTCTTCTTTTCGGTGCCCAAGCAGATAAAGGGGCTATCCGGGGTGAGCCTAACACAGGCATCGATCTATTCTGAAGAAAAGCCTGGAGTCGGTCTGGGTCGGAAACCGGGGAACCTCGCCTTATTCAGAGGGCCTTGGCCTTTACAAGGAAGCTGTAAAAATCAAAGGAAACGCCAGCACCCTCTGCTTTTATTTCCCTCTCCGCTACCTCTGGAAATAAGGCAGTTTTTGTTTTTTTTTAACCAAGTAACATTATTTTTCAGACGGAAAAACGTTTGCATTGCCCACTCCATGTCCGGCTCTACCAGAAAGGTGCCCAGGAAGGTAGCTCCAGACTGAACCTCGACCTCAGAATCTTGCAAAAAAACCCCAAGGTGCCCAGAACCCGAATTCAGGACCCTCCCTCCTCCCTGCCCCTGCTTCTCCCGGACCGGCAGCAGGCACTTCCGTTTTCCAAAGCAAAACTCCGAATGTGGTAGCCCTGTCATGATTTTTGAAAGTCAAAAGGTAAGACACCCCTCCCCCACCCCAGTTTTTAAATCAAAAAGGAACAATTCTTGAATACTGATTCTTTCCACCCTTTTTATACTTGTGGATGTTTCTACATTTTTTTTTCAGTAAATGAAAAAACGTTGCATACTAAGGTGAACTGGTGGCTTCCATCCACTCCAGCACGGACTTCCCGGTAACACGGGATGAGCAGGGGCAAATCGGCAGACACCCCCCCCCCCAAGAGCAGCCTGCCAAGATTGCAGATCCGAGGGCAGCAGCTCCCAGATCTGCCGCCAGCTGGGTCTCAGCACCGGGGTGAAAGATTCAGGAGAAGAAGCACGACCTTCAAACACCAGCCAGAAAGATCCTGGCCCCAAGAGAGCAAGCTCACCCCTGCTGAGAGAGGTCTGCCCTCCACCAAGGGGAGAGAGAAAGATTTCCAGGGGGCGTGAACCTGTTTGGAAAGGTGCAGCTGAATGAATGATAAGCGCTTGAGGGAGCCTGGTTCAGCCAGCCCAGCACTCATCACCTTAGCAGGGTGACTCTGCACCGCCCCAACAAACCAACGACCGCTGCACGCAAAGTGTCAAAGATTTAACCCTGCAAACACAGCCCGGGGGGGGGCCTCACCGAGATTTAATGAAATCATCCACCTGCGATGACTGCGATTGGGAATCCCTGTAACCCCAGGGCACAGCCCAAGGAAGCAAGCACTGCAGAGCGCAGTAAGCAAACCACAGGCTGACTTTGGCATCGTTCCCCCCCCGCCCCCCCCCCATGTATCCCCGATATCCTTTACCAAACTGCCCCTTCCTCCGAAATCTCTCCAGACAGTGAGGCGAAGGCAGACCCCTGGCTTTCCTTTCCCCTGAGCTCTTCCTCATGTGTGAGTGTGAGTGAGAGAGAGAGTGAGAGTCTCTACTTACGAGCGCGGGCTCTGCCTTCCGTCTCCCAGGCGAGGAAAAGGGCCGAGAAGCCCAGGACGAGGCAGAGCTCTCGCAGGTCGGGAGCCATCTCCAGGCGGGGAGGACGGGAGGAGGCGGCGATCCCGAGGTTAGCCTGACCCGAGTGCCTCCCAGGCACTGATCCCCTCCCCATCGGACGCCCTCCTTTTGGAAGCCCCCCAAAGACCTCCGTGGCCCACGCCCACCCCCGCCGCCGCCACACATGGCCACGGAAATGCCACCCTGCCGGCTCCTCGGGGGGGGGGGGGGGGGATGAGGGGCCCTACCCCCCCCCCCCCCCCCCCAGGCTGGAGCGGAGGAGTCACGGCGCCCTGCAGCCGGGGGGGGGGGGGGTTTAACCCTTTCCTCTCCGCAGCAACCCCCGCTGCGCCCTGCGAGGAGAGGGAGCTGGAGACGGAGACCCCCGAAAGCCTTCCCTTCTCCTCCTCCCCGTGGCGGAGGAGTTTAGCGGGGGGGGGGGGGGGAAGCTGCAGAAAGCTTCAGATCTGGAAAGAGAAAGGATTTCGAGGCTTCCCCTCACACCAGATCCCACGTTAAGGAAATGGCAGCTTTCTAAAGTGCTACTTCAGCCTCTTTTTGTGTCCACATTAATTTAAAAAAAAAAAGCAAACACAACACCCCCCCCCGGATCTGAGTAAAATCGCACGAACAGCTGCAGGTTAAAGGCAAGAAGGGGACTTTCTCGGCGCCCGCTGCAGCCCCTATAAGGATTTTTTTTTCTTCTGCTAGGGAGTCCGAGGCTGGGACCCTCCCTGCTTCCGCAGATGGCTTGGGGGTTGCACCTTCTTTCCCTCCTCCTGTTCGAGGTTTTCTCCCTGGAAAAGGTTTGTCTTGATCCTTTCCCCCCCCCCCCTATTTAAATCAAGTAAAGTCACCGCGTGTCCTGCCGCCTTCCGGTTACTTCCGCACTCCCACGCCCCTCCTCCCTCCCTATCTGATATTATAATATTACACCGGGGCAACCGGAAATTTCAGATCAGCAAGCCGGGGGGCGGGGGAGCGTATTTGATCATTTTGATGATTTCAAAGGTTGGGAAAAGGGTTCCCCGGGGAATGGCAGAGGGCCAGTGATAACATTTCTGTATTTCCAGGAAGCTGGCGACCCTGCTCCCTGCCTTCCCCTTCCTAAAAGCCAAATGAAGAAAAATCTGCTCTGAGGTGGGTTTGGGGGAGGGGGAAAGGGATTTACCCCCTCCCTTTCCTTCCCCTTCACTCACCCTTCAAACACTGCCCCTGCCTTCCCCATCCTTCTCTCACCCTTCCCCCCCTCATTTCACTCTTTCTTCCCATTCACTCCTTTCCTTTCCCTTCTCTCCCCCTCTGCCCTTCTCTCTCTCGCCTCCCTTAGGTGGGTGCTAGCAGTGTCCAGTCAGTGGCCACCTCTTCTCTCGCTGGCAGGGCCTGGCCTCCCCGCCGGCAGATTTCCTTCAGTGCCCTGGGTCAGGCCGCGTCCTGGGAACCCCTGCCAGCGTTTCTGCCACCGCAGCGGGAATAAAAAAAAAAAAAAATGTCCTCGGCGAGTCAAATGCAGCCGTGCCAAGGAAAAGCACCACAGGCCTGGCTGAGCGAGCTCTGCGGGCTGGGCCCGGCCCATGGGCCATAGTTCGGGGCCCCCTGTTCTAGAGGATGGCCACTTGCAGGACCCCCTTCTCCTCAACTGGCCCCCCAGGAAGAAGGATTATTTGGCTTTTCCTCCCTCGGTGGTCCCATGGGGATGGGCTCTCCTGCTGTCCCTGTCCCTCCCCCAGCAGCAGCTCTTCCTCTCTCAGTGGCCCCCAAGCAAATGGACTTTATCATGGCCCCTGCAGCAGCTCCCTGCACTTTATCCCCCTCCCCTTATGAACTGGACCGGAGAGGCAGTTGGGAATTTGCCAGAATTGGGTCATTAAACTCCAGCTCCTCTGGGCAAGTCCCCCAAGTATATACATAGGGCATTTATATCGCATTGAAACCTTTCATCGAGGTCTAAACTGCCCCCCCCCCCCCCCCAGTGCACTTTCTGATGTGTTATATTTCACGTGATGTCTGTATAATTTACTTTTTATAGGTAACTGTGAATTAAATTCTTTGGATTTTTCAGAAGGCGTTTGACAAAGTCCCGCATGAGAGGCTTCCAAGAAAACTCTAACGTCATGGGATAGGAGGCGGTGTCCTTTCGTGGATTACAAGCTGGTTAAAAGACAGGAAACAGAGAGTAGGATTAAATGGACAATTTTCTCAGTGGAAGGGAGTGGGCAGTGGAGTGGATGGTGTCTGCAAGTAGGACCTCAACGGCACATTAATGGTCGTGGAATGGCGACTGTTTGAAAAGACAGAAGTTAGTGTGACTGAGGGCTCAAGAAATGGGCAAATGTGAATACACGAAAGGTGGAGGTGGTCAGAGTAAGGAGGCGGAGGACGAGAGAATCAAGGATGGGAGAAGAAATGTACAGGGATTAGGGCAGTGGTTCTCAACCAGTCTGTAATGAGCATGCATGAAAGAGATCCAGTACGCGTGCATTTATTTCATGCATATTCCTTGTGGATATCCTGAAAACCCAGTGGGCCACAGGATGCTGAAGGCAGGTTTGGGAGCAATGAATCCCCTTTCAGTTATGACTGAAGCCGTTAAAAAGGAAAGTTTAACAACTTAGAGAGGGCTTGTACATTCAAAAAGACTTTCTTTCAAGATGGAGCAAGACAGGAGCAAGAGTTAGCACACGGGAAGCGCAAGTAAAAATCAGAGGAAAAAAAATTAGGAAAGTCATAAAAAAACAAAAGCAAGCTGTCAGAGAAATGACTGGAACTGGGCGCAGTGGTGGGCAGCAGCCAGGGCAGCGCATTCTTGCCTACACAGCCCTTAGCGTCAGGGCAAAAGTTTTTTTTGTTTTTTTTTACATGCAAACTTGTGCTCTCGGATCCAGGACCCATTCAGAGGAGGCGACCGCAGCACTGAGCCCGCTCGCCGGCCGTGGACACGAAACCATGAGAACAACAGGCAAGGGAGCAGGATCCAGCTAGAGGGCTCCAAAGAGGAGCGGACAACTTAGCAAGGAGGAACCGCAAACGGCACAAGAGTGACCCACAAAAGCCCGAGTCGGGTTAAAGCAGGCCGCTGCGATATCGCCGCGGGGGAAACGGGCGCTCTCCCGACGCCCGCCCATCGACCTCTCCCCGGGGCGCCCGATTTAATATTTAACAAGGAGGCGCTGGAGACAACGGGTGCACCTCTCCGGCAGCGGGTGCCCAGGAGAGGTGGCTGTCAGCGGGCTAGGAAAACCGGACGTTCGGTTTTACGAGCGTCCCTTTCCCTAACCTGACCGCCGGCGCACTTTTTTTTTTTTTATTCTTATTTTTTTTTTTAAAGTTCTCCTTTTTTTTTTCGTTCCTCTGACTTAATCTCGCCACGACATTAAGGCGGAGGAAGTGCAGAAAAGCAGTATTTTTCTGCTGTCCCGTACGCTTTTTGGGCTGCTCAAAAATGAACCCCTGCTCCGGGCAGACGCTGATTTCTGAGGGTAAGAAATACGCGCGTGGGAGGAGGCACATTTTGTTTTTGCATCGGGAGGAGGGGAGAATAGCCAATAGCCTCATCAACGTGAATTTACACGCGATGAGCGCCATTAGATTCGCGGGGGGATTGGACGGTGCGTTTTGGACACGCTAATCCCCTTATAGCATAAGGGGCTGTGGATACTTGTCCAAAACGCGCGAGTTCACCGGTGCGCGCCCTACTGCGTCGGCCTGAATGAGCAGGGGAGCTGTTATCCAGCGGTGGCGACGGGACCGTCCCTGGTCGCGGCTGCCGTGATGGTGTCATGCTCGCGATTCGTACTGCATTTTGTTGAAGGCGGCTTATAATTAAATCAGTCGTGATGCTAATTATCATCACCGTCCTCACTAGAAAGACATCTATCCTGGTTTCTTCCTGTTGGGGGAAAAAGAAGGGGAATTTGACCCCTTTCTCTCACCCGGAAACCCCTGCACGGTCCTAAAGCAGATTTCCAAACTTGATGACTTCAGTCGTCCAATTATCTTTCCCTGGGCGTTTGCAGGAAACGGGCGTGCCCGCTGGCATGCTTGGCACCGGTGCGTATGCTTATGAAGCGCTGTGAGCGCTACGCTTTCAGTGGCTTTCAGTGGCGAGCCGAGTCTCCTTAATTCAAATCCACAGCACAGGGGAGGACGGGCCCCCCTGTGAGTCGTGGAGTGAGATTCATTTCTCACAAGTCCCAACAGCAGGCACGTCGTGCACGTCGGGGGTGCTTTTAAGCCCATCGCAATGCGATACGGATGCGACCCTCGAAAAACGGGCACCGTGAAGTTAACGTGTTGCAACCGTGCTGACGTTCTTCCCACGCACAGGCCCCCGGGCTTCGGTCAAAATCTCGCCGCCAGGCAGGCGCATCGAGTCCCGGCACAGAAAACAGATGCCCGCTTGCCCTTCCGCAACAACGGGCAGTGGCCCCCCTTGAACAAGACAAGGCTACAAGGACTACAGGGTAACTCTCTTAAGCTGGGTTCAGCTCGGGCGAGCTCACCGTGCCACCCGTAAAGATGAGCTGACCAGGCAAGATGGCCTTCCCCCCAGCTTCCGCTCACCAGCCTCTCCTTTTCAGGGATTCTTTATCGAAAAAAGAATTTTAAAAAACCGCCGGATGGGCAGATCGTGTCTGTCCATCAGCAGAGAAACCAGAGAACGGATTCTGATGACCTTTGAGAAGTGAGAGGAGCTGAACGCGATCATTTCGGCCGGGGGGACGGGAGGCTGGCGGTGGTTTCTAGGTCCCACACCGGACTGCAGAAGAGTGGAGAGAAGGGAGTGGGGAGGGGGTTGGTGGGGTGAGGACCGGATACAGATGAATGGGGGGGGGTGGAAATGCTGGCGATAGCGGATTCCTTTGGAAATTTTGTGTGGCTTAGGAGTGGAGCTTTCCAATTTTGTTTCTCTGTAAGCAGAGACCTGCTGGGATCTCTCTTTCAACTCAATACCCAGTCCTCTAGCTCTGCCTCCACAGCTGACAACCCTGCCTTCCTTCTGAAGATCTCACTCTCTCCCCTACCCACGTTTTGGGGTGGGGGTTTTTTTTTCGGTTTTCTCTCTCCTTGGAGTTTTGCCTCTGTTTCTTCCTTCAATCCTCCGGTGAGCCTGCTGTGGAGATGACCCCCAAGTTCCCTCTACCTTTATGGAGCAGGTTTGGCTTTTCCTTTAATCACAGTCACCCCTCCCCAGAAGTGATCACGTAGCCTGCAGTTGCTGAAAAAGCCTCGGCAGCAAACCGTGCTCCGAATGTGAGTGCCTCTCTTGCAGTGGGGATCGGCCACAGAACATAGTAAATTCCCAATATCTACAACGTGCGATGTCCTCCAGAATTCCACTGGAGGCAATACCCCCCCACACGCAGGAAACAGGATTTGCTAACAAAAAGTCCACTACTTTTTTCTTTTTTACAGCTGGTGTTGTGCCTGTAATGACAGATATCTGCAGCCAGCCGGGACCCAGCCTGAAGGAAACCCACAGAAGGGAAATGCGACAAACACCGAACGGCACTGCACACCCGGGGTGCCACCCAGCTCTTGTAGAGTGGATAGGCGGCGAGTAGCACCGCGGGGTCCTTCCGCGTCTTTCTCTTCGTCGGGTGACGGTTTGATTTCCAGAAAACCAAGCGCCGTGATGATGAAGCCAATTCGTCTTATGCATGTGTGGTCGGCTCGGTTTTCAAACTCCCAAGAAGACAGCACGAATGTGCAGGTTGAAAGCCGCCTGCCGTCTTGTCTGAAATCTACTGGAATCGGCGGCAGATGCGCCGGTCAGCGAAGGGCGTACCGGTTTCAGGGGGAGCCACTCGCAGATTCCTCACGGTCACTTCACCATCCATTACCTGAAGAAGAAACTTAGGACCCTATTTACTCAGCATATTTCCCCCCCCCCAGACACAGAATGAGAGGAGAACCTTGATAAATCAGGCCCTCTGGGGACAGAAATCACTGCTCTCCCTGGAATGGAATCCGCTTTGAGGTGGCCCGCCAGTCGTAAAAGGCGGCCGTCTCAGTTTCCGAGGATCTCAGCGTCGCGGCGTGCGCTGCAGGTGGAGCTGTTCCACGGCGCGGGGCAAGAGGGGCAGAAAGGAACGTCAGGGGCAGAGAAAGGAAAAGCGCTGGGGACGGTGATGCGTAGGGATGTGCGTTCGTTTTGAAACAACAAGAAAGATGCAAGGAAACGGGCTATTTTGTCTATAAATGAAACAAACATACAACAACAAAAAAATCACCAACAATTTTTATATTTTGTTTCGTTTCCTCTTTTAGCGTGGGCTCTGTGCAAATAACGTGCACCGTTTGTATTTAGCGTGCGCTAAAATGGAAACAAACATAAAACCCCCAGAATGCCCCCAAAATGAGATGGGGAAAAAAACATCAGCGTGACAGCCCTCTTGATGTCTTGGGGCTGTAGTTGACATTACATCTTGGAAACGGACGACGACGCCGGGCGACACGGAGCGCTGGGTCCGGATATCTGCACGCGATCTCTGGCCGGCAAGCGGGCAGCCGCTTAGATTCGCTGCTGGCTCGGAGGCAGCCGCCGCGGAAAGGAACACCGCACCTGTCCCATTTATTGTGAAAGGGGGATCCTCGTGACAAATTCACCAGGCAGAAGCGAGGTTCAGGCCAAGATTGGGGACCAGGAAACCAGGGCAGACGGGGAGAAGGCAGGGATAGGAACGCAAGGCAGACCGAGGCTGGTTCGGGGCTCCAGGGCCATCGGTGTCAACCAGGAAGCGGAACAATGAACCATCGGGGCAAACAATCCCTGGCTACTCAGGGATGGCTCCAGCTGGACCGATCAGGACACTAATGCATGGCGGTCAGCAGTAAGGCTGGAAAGCAATCGCCAGGATGAAAATCAGCTCTCCCTGGGACAACAGTGCCTCCGGAACTGCCAGGGCACCAGCCCAGGACTGGCCTGCAAATCAGGGCACTGCATCCCAGATGTGGATCTGTTAGCCAAGGAGGCAGTGACTTGCCAGTGCAATATTCTGGGCACCCCCACCACCCATTCAGCTTTTCAGGATCTCCTCCCATGACAAGGCAGGAGACCAATTCTCAGGCATCAGGGACCCAGAAAGTGCAAAATTTCTCACCTGCATTTTCATGGTGCAGGGTTCCCAGAGCAGGACTGGAAAGCCCCATAATAGTTTGATGGGTTTTATGTTCCCCTGCTCAATAAGAGAAGGCAGTTTGTAAGGAAAACCTGGGAAGGAGATCCAGTAAGTAAAAGCAGCAAGCATAGGCGTCAAGACTCCAACTCCCAGAAGACACAAGGGTTCTGGAGGGGGAGGAACCCCCTCGGGCTTTACCTCATGGAGGAGAGGAGCGAGCCCAGGTGTGGTGGGAGAAGGCTGAGAGCTTGTCAGAAGGAGGGGCGGGGCCGGAACAGGAAGGGGCCCTGTTAGAGGCAGAAGAGGTGGAGCCGATGGACCTGGGAGACCCCTCCAGAGGAGGATGCACTCAGGAAGTCTGCAGGTCAGGAGCTTTAAGCGATCACTGCCGTGGGTGGGATGTAGTGGAGACCGTAGTGAAAGGGGGGAGCACAAACCCCCAGCTGCAGATTACAGTGGGAACCAGGCCCATAGAACGCAAGCCAAGCCTAGGCTGAGACGGGAGCAACTATGAGCAGCGTGCAGGAGAATTAAGGAAAGGGTTGCTTTAGTACTGTACGATTCTGGAACTTGTGGTGTTTAATAAAGTAAGGCTATAGATACTTTAAACTACCGGGACAACCTGGGACTATCTTTGCTTAAGCCCAGCTCACCAACTGGGGTAAGGGAACCAGAATCCGTAGCTGTGACACCCTGGAAGGAATGAGGTAAAAGCAATAGAGACCAGAATTCCTGGCCCGGGGCGCCTGCGAGGGAGGAACTGGAGGAAGCTGCACGGAGGAGTCGGGCAGCGGGACTGTAGGGGAACACCCACAGAGACGTCAGCAGTGGTTCAGTTTCTTATTTAACTAGATTGGATTGTGACCGGTAGCACGGACCCCTGACATAGGATACGCCCATCAATTCACAACACGCTCTCGCAGGGCACCCCAGAACCCCCCTTTTTAAAAAAAAATGTACGCAGATGTAGGTGCGTTATAGGTGGCTTGCTTGAAGGGTCCGCAGGTACTTTGTACTGTGTGATGACAGAAGCTCCAGATGAGCTAGGAAAAAAAAAAAAGGATCACTAAACATAGTACTGCCCCTAGCGCCACAATGAAAAACTGGCAGCCGAAATGGCACATTCTGACCGGTACGTCTCAGTGCATCGACCCCACAATTCCCCGTCCCTGGAATATTCATCAAGTGTGCAGAGCACAGCAGATACCTAGGGGACAGGGGCTGGGTACCTTATCATGTTTTTTTTTTAAGGGGGTAGAGATAAGGACAATCTTGAATTATGCAGTCTATTTACCCACTTCCGGAGCTCTTTAGAAGAGCTGCAGACGTACCCTGTGTCTAGGGCTGGGGACCCCCTACACAGGGACAGCCTGGCAAGGGAGAGCAGGTCTTCTGCCTGAAATAGCCACTTCCCCCGCGGGTTGAGCCCTTGGGTTCTGGCGGCCGGCAGGACCTAGGCTGGAGCTTGGACCAAGGCATAGGCTGGGAGCCGGAACTGGCAAGGGCTGGATACTGAGGCAGTGCAGGCCTGGAGACAAGGGCTGGATACTGAGACAGGGCCAGAACAAGGCAAGGACTGGACAGGGACAGGACAAGACAGAGAACCGAGAAGGCTGCAAGTCTAGGCAAGACAGAGCTAGAAGGCCCAAAGGCCACAGGGCAAGACAGAGCTGGAAGGCCTGAAGGTCACAAGGCAAGGCATCGAGGAGCCGAACAGACCTTGATGACAAGGTATCGGGTACTGAGAGAGGCAGGGTTAAATAGGACAAGCCCTGCCGAGTCACAGGCCCATGGAAAAGGTGGCTAGAGTGAGAGGAAGGGTGGATCCATGAGGACCTCTGCTGGCAGGAAGGTTGCATGGCAGGCAGAACCCTTACACCCCACAAATGTAGAAGGTAAACAGTAGGCAGATTTATGTTCCCCGACCTCAGAGGGAGGCCACAGAAAATGTCACAGGGACACTATTGACTAGATGTGCACTGCATTATTACACTGTATTTCTCTGACAAATTTTAAAAACTCTCTCTTAATTCTCGGCTAGACAACACAAGTGTTTTTTAAATGCATTTGGCTATTTGAGATGAAAAGGTAAAATACCTGGGTAACAGACGCTTGAGCTCCATAAACCTACACAGTAATACAAACTAACAGGCCGATACAGTAAAGTTCGTGGGAGAGCGCCTGCTCTCCTGGCGTGCGCACAGGCCACTCTCCTGTGCACGCGGTTCAGGAAAAAAATTATTCAAATTAGGGCCCGCGGTAAAAAGAGGCGCTAGGGACACTATCGCGTCCCTAGTGCCTTTTTTTGGACAGGAGCGGCGGCTATCAGCGAGTTTGACAGCCGACGCTCAATTTTGCCAGCATCGATTCTCAAGCCCGCTGACAGGAACGGGTTCGGAAACCGGACGCCAGCAAAATTGAGCGTCCGGTTTTCAACCCTTTTAAATTTTTTTTTTTAAATTTTTGATTATTTTTAACTTTTGGGACCTCCGACTTAATATCGCCATGATATTAAGTTGGAGGGTGTACAGAAAAGCAATTTCTACTGCTTTTCTGTGCACTTTCCCAGTGCCGAGAGAAATTAGCGCCTACCTTGGGGTAGGCGCTAATTTCTAAAAGTAAAATGTGCGGCTTGGATGCACATTTTACTTACTGAATCGCGCGGGAATAACTAATAGGGCCACCAACATGCATTTGCATGTTGCGGGCGCTATTAGTTGGGGGGGGGGGGGGGTTGGACGCACGTTTTTGACGCGCTATTACCCCTTACTGAATAAGGGGTAAAGCTAGCGTGTCGAAAATGCGGGTTAACAGTGCGCTCCGAACGCACTGTTCTGTATCAGCCTATAAATAAATAAAATAAAAATGTGTATTACAGCGACATCTAGTGGCAGGTCTTAGGAACATAATAACCCTATTAACAGTTTGAAAGTTCCCATCCCTGACGTTTGAGTTTTCCTATAAGACAGTTTCTTAGATTCTTAGAGGCGGTTTTGTTCGGAGACACAATATGTTAAGCATCGGGCACAAATGCTTGCTAATAGATTTCTCAGTAGGGGATATCCAATGGCTGCCTACAAGGGGGCGTTGTTTGCAAAGCGAGATCTCCTTTTCTCGTATCGTGCATCCCACGAGGCGCAAGGTCTTAAAGGAGACATTCAGAGAAATCGAAGGAAACTGTATCCATTATTAAAAGACATTGGCATATACTTGCATGGTATATGACTATAAATTTTGCAAGAATTAAAAAAAGAGAGGGAGAGAGAGAACAAGATCCTCGTTATAAGGCTCTCATATAATTAAACCATTTATATCACTGTAAGAGGGGTAACTGGTAACTTGGGGTGAGGTTTTGGTGGTGGCCTAGGTTTGGGGGGGCAGTTTTATGTGCACAGTCAGAGGTAGGAACAGCACAGTACACACCAGTGAAGATTTGATGTGATTTGGAGTGAGGAAAGGTACACAAAGATGAGTTTTGCGCACTGTACTCTCGACCTGGTTTGATGCACTCTCTCCCCAGCTGCTATCAAGCCAGGGCGAGAATATACTGCGCAAATCTCATCTTTGTGTATCCTCCCTCACTCCAAATCGCATCAAATCTTCACTGATGTGTACTGTGCTGGTCCTACCTCTGACTGTGCATCTAAAACTGCTCCCCAAACCCTCGGCCACCACTAAAAGCTCACCCCGAGTTCAGAATGGCCCCTCTTACAGTGGTATAAAACGTTGACTAATGTGGGTGTCTCTCTCTCTCCCTCTCCCGCTCCCTGCCTGGAAGGGGATTTGTGATATTTACAAATCTCATCTTTGTGTACCTTTCCTCACTCCAAATCACATCAAATCTTCACTGATGTGTACTGTGCATGTAAAAACTGCCTCCCAAAACCTCACCCCGAGTTACTGAGAGCACCTCTTACAGTGATATAAATAGTTTACTTATGTGAGAGCCTTATAAATAATGATGCGTATGCAAATTTTCAAAATTTAGTCAACAGGGAGGAAGTTTGGGTGGAGTTTATGAAAATAATGGGGGTGTTTAATATTGCGCAAGGCACGCTATCGCACGATTTAACGCCAAAAATACTACATCTTTTTTCCTGGCAATATTTATCGCAAATCCCTTTTCGGGCATAACACCAGGAAAAAAGGTGTAGTTATTTCCGGCGTTAAATTGTGCGACGGTGTGCCTTATGCTGTCGCGCACAACGTTAAAACACCTCTCATTCTCATAAACTCCACCCAAACTCCTCGCTTTTGACTAAATTTTGAAAATTTGCATAGGCATCTTGCGATGTGTTATGGCCCTAACGCGATTTGGAATGACCCCACTAAGTGACCAGGGTGGCATGGCCCACACAGGTACATCAAGAGCTGCAGTCTACTGGCCATTTTTGCATGTGGATAGTGAAACTTGTTTTTAACTTTGTCCTGATATGCATTGAAATTTGTATTGAATTTATGATTTTTATTGGTTTTATTATTTTACTTATTGCAAACCGTTATGATTGGGTCACAGAATGACGGTATACCAAAGCAATAAATAAATAAATACACATCACGCACAGGCCATCACGGGTCCCCAAAACGGGCGCACTGTAAAATTAAAGGATCGCGCTGATTGTACCACATCCTGGGTGGTTTATGCCATTACACATGGGACGCCCAAGGGGGGTCGGTTAAAGGTACGGCTGAATGAGCATCGCAGTCGAGTTTCCCCAGTTACAGCACGGCGTGGGAAATGCACGTGTATTTACAGACTCAAGACAGCGATTGATTGGGTTCGAATGTCTTGGCGAGGTGGTGACCGAGAGGCGGCGCTTCGGGAGCGAGAGCGTTCCTGGGTTTGAGTTTAGAAACTGAATGGTACTTATTCATTTTAATCAGAAGACTTTGGGGCCGATGCAAAGAAAAAAATGCGCTGAGTGTTCAGCGCCCGCTTTCCTAATGCGCGCCCAGGCACCTCTCCTAGGGTCGCCATGCGATATCTAAATTAGGGCGCTGGGGTCGATTGCGCATGTGCCCAGGAGCGGTCGGCTGTCCGTGGGCCAAGAAAACGGATGCTGAATTTGTCGGCGTCGGTTTTCCTGACCGGCACACGGCCATGGGTTAGGGAAACGGACGCTGGTTTAACTGAGCGTCCGTTTCCCTAAGACCGCTGGCACTTTTTTTTTTTTTTTAATTCTTTTAAACTTTTGGTTCCTCTGACTTAATGTTGTCACAACATTAAGTCGGAGGATGCACAGAAAAGCATTTTCTGCTTATCTGTACAAGTTTTTAGGGCGATCAGAAATTAACGCCTGCTCTGGGTGCACTTTTTTTTTTTTACATGTAGGGTGAATAACTAATAGCCTCATCCACATGATTATTAGTTTCGCTGCACGTTATAGCACAAGGGGCTGTTTTGCATCGGCCCCTATGTGCTGCAGGTTTTTTTTGGTTCAGTCCCCGTGCAATGTATAGAAGCGTTTGCCATGTTAAAATGCTGTTCGTGGTTATTCAGTCTGTCATTAAGCACTACATGTAAGGTAAAGAATGGAGGAACTTAGATCGTGTGAATTTGAAATGACATCTGTGCTTGTTTCTTCATCTCACAGGAAGGATGACAGTGGAGTTAACGCTGAATGTGCAGGCTCCTTGATGCAGAAATTTGGTACATTTTGAAACACGGACCTTGTTGGGAGATTCTTTGAAGCTAAGTTGGATGATATTTTATGTGCAAATACATATATATATATATATATATATATATATATATATATAAAGAAGAAAAGAAAGAGTGATTTTGAAACACTACCAAAGATTATGAACTTAAAGTCATGGACATAAGAACATAAGAAATTGCCAAACTGGGTCAGACCAAGGGTCCATCAAGCCCAGCATCCTCCTTTTCTTTTTTTTTAAATATCTTTATTACAGTTATGCACAAGGACATGATATAAAATGATCTCTTTAAAGTTAACGGTTTTACCGTGCATTACTATTATTTTGTATGTTTACAGCAAACAGTACAAGAGACAGACAATCATTCACACACCTTTCATCCACCTTCAGCAATGTACATCTCATCCAAGCATTATCATCATTTATAAAGTCGAAAAGTCCATGAATTGTTCCCAGGCTAATACATAGTGTGCATTCAACACCCTATGCATCAATTTTGCATCCAAATCTTCAATGGATTTCCATTCTCTCATTTGGTTGATCCACACTGAAATAGGGGGCGATTGGGTATTTGTCTAATATTGCAATATCACCCGTTCAGCCAGCATTAGTGCGATTTGAGAGAATTTTCTTCCCCTGAGGTAGGGAGACATCGCCCAGTAGTAATACTTCCCCAGGCATGGTGGCCGCTCATCAGGTATCATGGCTATCTTATCTAGTACTGCCCACCAAAAATAATAGGATCTAGGACATAACAGGAAGCTGTGAATCAAACTGGCTCAGGAGATTGCCCGTTTCCTGCATTGAGCGGACGATGACAAACCATCTGATAAAAGTTTTGCCGCAGTGAAATAGCTTCTATGCGGAATAGGGAATTGTAGTTCCCGCAGTTTAGTACTGACTGTCACCTTTAAAACTTTTACTTAATTGGTCACTGGTTACCTTAGTACCAAATTCAACAGGCCATTGGTTAGCTAATTTAGTCATTGTGCTCCCAGACGACATCTCCAGTCTTAATTTGTACCGGTAAGAAATCTGATTACGACTTTTGCCAACCCTCAAACATGGCAAAGTATTGATGTAACTTCAAAAAGATTTGCTTTCTGGCATAACAACAATAAAGAAACATAATGTCAAGCTTGTAAATAAGCCTAAAAATTTGAAGTGGCCAATTTATATCTTTTTGAAGTTGTTCAAAAGAGAAAGTGCAATTATCGGCTTTAGAGAAAAGGTCTTAAATATTTGTGAGCCGTTTATTGCTCCAGGTTAAAAATACTCCAGTCTGCGTTCCCAGTTCAAATCCAGGATTCGCAACAAATGGTAACTAGAGATTTTATAATCGGATCCCCACCATGAACTTTAAAACTTACAAGCAGTTCATAATTTCATAGGAATATCGAGCTTGGTGAATGCAGAGCAGCCCATGGGGAAAGAGGAGAGAAATCTGAGTCTACCAGACCTGGCGTACAGAACTGGTACTGACGGATTACCCATTCCCTTGCAAAACGAAATTGACAAGCAAAAGTTATTAAAATGAAAATCTGGTAAGTTTAAGCCCCCTACTTTGTAATCGTGTTGTAATGTAGAATAACTAGCTTTGTTCTTACACAAAATAAACCCCAAAAACCTATAACTAAGGACTGTAGTCGCTTCATATCAGTCGTTCAAAGCCCGCATGGTAACGTGGAGCTTATACAACATTTTTGGGAAAAGAACCATTTCGAAAAGTGCCGCTCTTCCAAATAACGACAAGGGAAGTCCCATGCAAGACTGCAGCGTTGCCTGACGTCAAGCACCGGTGTCATGTTCAACCTGTTCACCGCCCGATAATCAGAGGAAAATCTTAAACCCAGATATGTAAAAAGTTAACCCACCATAAGGGAAGTTCCCCTGGCCAAGAGGTTCGGATAGCGGGAGACAGAGCCAGCGCTTCTGATGTAGTATAATTGATGGATAAACCTGCGAATATACCAAATTCATGGACCGCCTTCATAATAGTTGAGAAAGAAAAAAAATCATATTCGAGATAAAAAATAAAATGACAGCAGCGAACATACATATTTTTTGTTCTACGTCTCCAACAAATATAAACTTGAAATTCTCTATGGGCATGTAATTTAACAGCCAGTGGTTCAACCGAGAGAACATATAGAAGGGGTGAGAAGGGTCAACCTTGGCTTGTCCCACCTTGCAAAAGAAAAGGGGCCGAGATCGGACTATTCACAGTCGCACGAGCGCCAGGGCTAGCGTAAAGTCATTTTAACCAGCCTAAAAAAAATCTCCCTCAAACCCATTCCATTCTAGAACCCCAAAAAAGATATTGCCATCGACTTTATCAAATGTCTTTCAGCATCTAGGCTCATAATCATCTTATCTGTGACCCCAGATGCCGAAAGCCACAAAGCACGTGATAATCTCTGAATGTGCAAACACCGTGTCGTGTCTTCCCCCTCACAAAACCAACCTGATCTGGAACTGCTACGTCAGGAACAGCTAAACTAAGCCACCTAGCCAACATAGAGGCCAGCAGCTTAAGGTCGCGACCAAGACAAGAGGATCAGTGAACACCGGGAGTTCTTTATTCTGCACAATAAAGAACAAACAATAAATAAATAAAAATACAATAAATAAATAAAAACCAATAAATAAAAATAAATAAATAAAAACAATAAAGAACTCCTGGTGTGCACGAAACAATAAAGAACTCCCGGTGTTCACTGATCCTCTTGTCTTGGTCGCTACTGCAATATTGGATCAGTTTCCAGTTTGTTTTTTTTGGACCTTCCCAGCAGCTTAAGGTCTACATTTATAAGTGAAAGGGGCCTATAAAATTTCAAGCTTCGTTAAGCCCTTCCCCTTCTTTGTAAAAACTGTGCTTAACGCTTGATTAGCAATGCCAGGAAGTGCACCTGTTGCCAAAGAATATTATAACATTTCAACAAGGGGGGGTTGCAATGTTTGGCATTAGAATTTTGTAGAACTCAGGGGTGTAGCCATCCAAACCTGGTGATTTTCTCCAGTTTCAGTTGAGTCAGCATCCTGTTCATAACAGGGGCCAATCCAGGTTACAAGTACCTGGCTAGTACCCAACATTAAGCAGATTCTGCTACTAACGCCAGTAATAGCAGTGGCTATGCCCTAAAGGGTAGATTTTCAAAGGTGCGCGCGTCCATGTGCGTGTGCTTCCCAGCATGCAGACATGCGTGCGCCGGCTCACGCATGTTATAAAATCCGGGGGCTGCGCACACATATGCGGGCAGTGTGCGCAAGGGGGGGAGACTAATGCAATTTTCACGCGGCAATGGGGAACCTACCCTCTACTCTAACCTCCCTTCGCCTCTCCTCCCCATATCCTAAGTTTTTGCTTTTTTTTTTTTTCCCAACTTACTTCAGGGCCCGACCTGAAGTAAGTTGTGCGCGCCGGCAGAGCGATCAATGGCGCTATCCCAGCCCACCCCTTCAAAGAGGTTTGGCACTTACGCGCATACCGGGGTTTACGCGCATGGCCGGGCCCCTTTCAAAAAGCGCCTGACGTGCACAAGGCCCAGGATTTACACGCACAGCCCTTTAAAAGTCTACCCCTTAGTCAGTTTGATTAATAACAGTTAATAGACTTCTCCTCCAGGAACTTATCCAAACCTCTTTTAAACCCAGCTACACTAACTGCACTAACCACATCCTCTGGCAACAAATTCCAGAGCTTTATTGTGCGTTGAGTGAAAAAGAATTTTCTCAGATTAGTTTTAAATGTGCTACTTGCTAACTTCATGGAGTGTCCCCTAGTCCTTGTGTTATCAGAAACGGGCAGTTTAAATCCGGCCTTTACATGCGTGGCCAGGCCTTGCATGTGCCGGGCGAATTTTCCAAGAGGCCCGGCCACGCACGTAAAAGCCAGTACGTGCTCAAGTGCTGGGCTTCTTGGAAGGGGCAGGGGGAGGCTGGGACAGCGCTACTGATGTCCTGGAGACTCACGCGCTGGCAGTTGGCCGGCGTGCGCAACTTACGTCAGCTCGGGAGCTGAAGTTGCAAAATATGGCACAAGTAGGAAGACAAGCACTGCCAGCAAGACCTGTATAACCATGTAGATGCTATACATTTGCGCACATAAAAGTGTAGGACTTATGTGGATAACAATTACTCGCATACATTTTTTAAAATTGATAGCAAAATATATGCTCGTTTGTTATAATTTGCGTATAATGGTTTAATATATGCTCATATATCCACTGTAATGTACTTTTTTTCACTTGGCAGAGTGCAGTGTTATTCTATAAATGGGATAGCAGGATCCATCTCAGAGACTTTCAGAGCTGGTCCAGTGTTTATCCCTATAACTTTCAATCAGGCCGATTCAGTACGGTGTGCTCAGGCCGAGCCCACCGTTAGCCCCCGTTTGGATGTGCGTTTTTCACGCGCTATTATTACCCCTTATACAGTAAGGGGTAATAGCGCGTGGAAAACGCACATCCAACCCCCCCGAAACTAATAGCACCCTCAACATGCAAATGCATGTTAATGAGCCTATTAGTTAGTCCCACGCGATACAGAAAGTAAAATGTGCAGCCAAGCCAGCACCGGGAAAGTGTACAGAAAAGCAGAAAAAACTGCTTTTCTGTACACCCTCCGACTTGATATCATAGCGATATTAAGTCGGAGGCCCCCAAAATAAAAAAAAAATAAAAAATCTTTAAAAACAAAAAATCTGCCCGCAGGTTGGAAAAGGCTGAGTTTTGCCGGCATCCGTTTTCCGAATCCGTGGCTGTCAGCGGGTTCAACAACCGACGCCGGTAAAATTGAGCGTCGGCTGTCAAACCCGCTGACAGCCACCGCTTCTGCCAATAAGGAGGTGCTAGGGACACACTAGTGTCCCTAACGCCTCCTTATTAGCGCGGGCCCTCATTTGCATACAGAATCGCGCGCCCAGGAGAGTGGCCTGGGCGCGCGTTGGGGGAGCGGGCGCTCGCCTCGGAGCGCCGGCTCTCCCGTGCATTTTACTGAATCGGCCCAAATGTGGAAGGGTTCTGAAATCATGGGTAGAAAAGCAAGGCAGTTGTGGATGATGACTCCATCCTCAGAAGCCTGGATGATTTACATTTAAGCCTTGGCTTTTATTCTTTAAACCTGTTTTTTTTTTCCTCAGTAAGGAAAAGAGCCGTCATTCAGCAACAAGCTATCTCTTACAAATGTGTATATGCCCTTTGTACTATTATGTATAATACAAAAAGTTTCTCCCGGGTGTTTGTAGCTTCATCTACTCTATAAACTGTAGAGTAATTATTGTTGGGATGCGAAGCAGTGAGGGAAATTACTGTTCTGACCCTGCTTCAGGTGATAGGCCAACTCCGAAGGCTTCCAGTGTGAGGGTTTCTTCTGCACAAAAGTCCAGTAAGTCAGAAAAAAACATCACCTCTTCACTCCAAAACGCTGAAAGCCCAAACAGAAGCTGGAGCACCAGTGCATATTGCACCACAGTAACACAAGTCCAAAAGTGGCACAAAACCCAAGCACAGTCCTGGGGTTTCAAAGCAGTCTGTGCAAAATTTGGAAAGTGGAACTGAGAAATCAGAGCTCACTGGGCTGCTGAGGGTCTGGAACTGTGAGTAAAAATGAAAGGTGAAGCTGACCATCCCCGCGGGGAGTTTAGACCGGGACTAGTTTTTCAACTTGCATCTAATGCATTCTGGCATTTGTAGTCTCTGCAAATATTCTTTGAAATCAGTGTTGCATCAAGACAGGGGTTTTCAAAACTAGGACTGGCCTAAACTCTCTCTCCAAGACCTGGGCACTTTGGCAGCCACGAACTTTCTCTTTCTGTGCACCTGTTAGCCAGTTGTAAATAGATCTGATAATAATCCTAAGCGATCTAACTGAACGACAAACACCACGTAAATGTAGTAACACAGTAACAGTAAATGATGTAAAAGTAGTGTGGTTGGAATAAAAGTCAATTTGAACACATGGAAATACAATAAAGGTAAGGAAACCAATAAAGCTTTTTATTGGACTAACAATATATTTTTTGACAACCTTTCGGGAAGTAATATTCCCTTTCTCAGGTCAGAACAGAATCTATAATAAAGCTAGCACTTTATGCGTCTTTTTGTTGTTAACCTTTAGTTCCATATAGGTAGTGGCTGCAAATAAGGGTCAATTCACTCTTCTCAGGGGGGCGGAGTCCCTACGGTACCAGTGAGAATTAAAATCCACCTGCACCTCTGCTGACAGCTGCTGCTTGCTGGGGAACCACTGCAGTCTGTGACCAGAGCGCTATTGGCTGCAGCCTGTGCACGGAGGACAAAGGCTCAGAGGGAAGAGCGCCACCTGGAGGAGTTGTTGGGTAGCATGGCTATTCTCATACATCCGCAGGGAGGAGGAGTCTCCACACAGTCCTTTCAGAAGTCAGTGAGTCATCAGGCCATATTCCAGTTACATCCATCACCCTACGAAAAAGTAGAGTTATTCCCCTTCACCAGGAGTAAGCCTGGGGAGTGCAGTTAGAAGCAATACAGAGCTTGGAGTTTAATTTTAACCCTTATATCTCTAGTCCCATCACCGTTCCCCAGGGGGGCAGATGGGGGCGTTGCATATCTCAGCTGAACTCTGTGTGCTTCCTCATTGTCTCTTGTTAACAGAAGGCTGAGGACACATTAGGCTGCTGCTATCTCCCCCAAGGGTTAAGGGACTCTGTATAGTATAGCAATAGAGGGCCCTGGGGGAAACAGTATATATTTATGCATGTGTATCAGTGTGAAAATATACCCTCGAGAGTTATGGGGAGGTCATTAATAACAAAAGTATACAATGCACTGGAATCAGATTTTGGCCTGGAGTTTATTGCCTTAGGGGAGAGCATCACTGGAAACTGGTTTGATTGTGTGTCTATATTCATGTCTGTTTCCAGTTAACTCTTTGTGTGTATTTCGGTCACTGCAGCCCTGCTGCTTGAGATAATAAAAGCTGCATTGTTTTACCTTGATGTGTTAATTGGCTCACAGGTAAAGGGGGTTGGCTGTGCTACTAGGTCCAGCTCCCCTCCAAAGTCTGTTCATGGCAGGAGAATCCATCAATATACAGACTGCACCTATGGATGGGGCTACACCTAAAACAACATCTGAAAAAAAGATGACAATGACAAAACAAATATAGAAAAGTTGATTAAAAGACCCAAAGAATCAAATGATAAATAATGAGCTAATGATCCAAACTCATTACATTCTCCTGCCAGCTAAAGTCTAAAGAATTCCAACGTATTTAGTGGTTAAACGCCTCTAGAAAACATTTTCCACAAAAGACTTCTCCGAGGTCCCAGGCCACTATTTTGGGCCAGCTAAAGAAAAAAAACGTTGTGCACGTTCCTGTTGGGTGGGCTGATTTACAAAATGGCAAAGAAAGAAGGGATTGCCCTGACAAACGAACAGCATGTCCAGAACATAACCTTCGAGCACCGTTTTAAAAGTATTCTGGGGCCTAATCAGGAATAGCTCTAAACACTAAAGCAAGCACTTTAACAGTTCAGCAACAGGAAGCCAAGGTGGGATTTCTAACACAAGCACGATGTGAATATGATAAGGAGAGCCCGCAGCAACCCAGGCAGCCCAAGTTCTGGACAAGGTGAAGGACTTCTGTGGAGGAATTAGATTTACCTTAATAAAGGCGAATTGCAATAATCAAGGCCACTGCTGCATCACAGACCTCAGTTCAGGAGATGGAAGGCGATATTTCAGTCTCTGGAGGAGGCAACGTTTATAAAATGCCAGGCAAGCTTCAGTGATAATCATGGATCAAAAGTGACACAGTCTTCATCTCCTTCTGGGGGCAATAGAAGTTCATCCCAATTTTCATGAGAGAGATGCATCAGGGGGAGGCATACGGCTCGTCCACGGGATCTCTGCTTTCTCAAATGTAGACAGCCTGTGCTTTTTCAGCCAGGTTTTCAAATGTACGCACACAGTCTAACAAGGCAAGACACATTTACCCCCAGTCAGCCCGGAGCAGTAAAGCTATCTGCAAAAATTCTGTAGATGATTCTCAGAGGGGAGAAAACTGTCCCAACTGGCTGGAAATAGGAAAAAAAAAGGGTGGATCGCCAGCAGGAAGCAGTCTCCTGCTGGAGAGGTCGTTGCCAAGTCTGAAGTCTTCAAAACCGTCAGCTAGAAAAGAATTAAAACTGTCCAGGATTCTCAGCTGGTGAAGGAGGGGGGCTAAGGGTATCACCTGCAGAAGAGAGAGATATAAAAAACACTCCCCTTCATCCATTCCCTGAGGCAAGGAGCCCAGCAGGGAGATGAACAGGCTCTCCATCCTGTACCCCCCCCTGTGGGACGCTGATTAGGATGGATGCACATTAAAATGATCCTCCAAAGACACTTGAAAAAGTGGTTAGAACTGCCTCCCCTATTTTCCACCAAACAAGGAACGCTCGATATTGAGCGGCGATTGCCGGGATTCAAGGTATTTTAAGTAGATATTTTTCAGCAGCAGCGGGTCTATTGCCTTTTTTGGGCGATGAAGGTAAAGGTCCCACTCCATCAAGGAGGCATTCAAAGTAGCTCTCAATGTTTTGGACAATTTGCTGTCTGTGGTTGCGCCTGCCCACGAAGGGCAGGAATTTAATAAATTCTGAGCAATGTTTAATTGGAGAACCAACTCCAGAACTTCCTTTTCATTAACGGGATACAAAGCGTTTGACATATGCTGGGCGGGCATGATGGAGTACTTCAATCCCGTTGAATCGGTAGGACCCAAAAGATGAGTGCAGTGCATTATCCTAAGATGCAAAATAATTTGCTATTTCCTCAGGACTAATAGTAGGATTGGAACAAATAGAGGCTTAGCTAAGAGTCTGTTGTTTTGTTTTTTTTTTTACCACCAAGCAAAATTCCCAGGGTTGGTTCAAAAGTCTGTAATTTTGTAGTAAAATTTCACTTTTTTTCCCCTTATCAATTACGGAGCAAAAATTGTGGTTGCTGTCTTAGACCACTTGGATGCGCGGAATTAAGGGTCAACAAGTACCTTTTTATTGGGCTGAATACATCTAGGACACATTTTCAAGAGTTCTCCTCTCGTCATCAGATCTGGGCATTCTGTAAGAAGGATCTAGGATTCTAGCAGATTCTTGTTGTCTCTTCTCAGAGAAGGCAAGACAAGGGGAAGCAGCATTACAGGGAGCTTGCTTAAGAAAAAAGGAGCAAGACGTACAGCATGGAGCAACCGAATAGCTCCTTAGTGGGCTGCCACTGGCTCCTAGGGAAGACAGCCCACATGCTTACAGCTAGGAGTGTGAGTAAAACAGGATCCTCCTGGAGATTTGCTAAGGCTGAAGTAGCCCACACATGTTCGGGATCTGGATGTGATTTAAAACTTAGAAAGGGTTAAAGTGAATTATTCCGAGACAAAGTACACTAAAGTAGCTCCAGGACTTTATTCCTTGGAGACCAAGAATGCGTCAGATCAGAGAAAGCAGTGAAAGGAAATTGCTTGAGAGGTATCAAAAGGTTGTGTCTCAGTGATTCAAGAAGAAAGACTGAAATTCAAGCTTCAATCGATAAAGTAAATGGGATGCTAATCACACATCTGGCCTGTTTTAAAAATGTGAAAGTGGCTCAGAATAAGAAAACACAATTGCTACACTGAAAAATCCCGGAAGATCCAGTTCCTTGATGCAGACTAAGTACGTGGACCACCCCCCCCTCCCTTCCTGTGACCCTCCACCCCCATTAAAAAACAATCCCTCCCCCTTGCTCCAGAACATCACTCACCGCCTCTCAATGTTAAAAATCTCTCCACTCGTATAACCCCTCACCCAGGGCACAGCAGTTCCCTTCAGGGCATGAGTCTAGAGGCGTTCTTCCTGCAAGATCTTGTGTCAATTTCAAAATGGCACCAATTAGCAATATTCCGCCGCAGCAGCCACCACCAGGAGGAGCTAAGACCATGCAACAGAACTCAGGACAGGTTGTGGCGATTTGGCAAATACCATTCACTAGTAGGGTGTCCCAATGTCTGCTTTTTGGCCGGACTGTCCCCTTTTCTTTGCCTCTTTCCGGGAGTCTGGTCCCCCTGCTCTGCTGCCTGGAAAAAAAAAAAAATTGCATCACTGCAGACAGACTGTACCATTGTCTGGAAAGGTCCAGACATCAACATACTGGGTCAGACCAAGGATCCATCAAGCCCATCATCCTGTTTCCAACAGTGGCCAAACCAGGCTACAAGAACTTGGCAAGTACCCAAACACTAAGAAGATGCTAGTAATAGCGGAGGCCATTCCCTAAGTCAACTTGATTAATAGCAGTTATTTATTTATTTATTTATTTTTAATTTTTATATACCGAAGTTCTTGTAGGGACTACAAATCACTCCGGTTTACATAAAACGAAGAACTGCTCAACAGAGAGCGGAGCTTTACATGGAACCGTAGAACATATGGAACAGTATAACTGGTTGACAATTTAACATAGTGCTAAATAAAGTAATAATAGTTTAACTGGTAATAAATAAAGAAATATAATATTTTATATAAGAAGTTTAACTATTTAACGTAGCAATAAATATAAATATAAGCAATGCCAAATATATATATGAAATAAAGTGAATTTTTGAGCTCAAAGATAATTGTCCAGTTGCAGATTCTTAAAAGTAGTACTTGATACAGTGTCCATAATTGGGGGATACTTAGTAATTAGGGAGTCTGTCTGTCACTTAAGCGTCTGGGAAAGCTTGTTGGAAGAGAAATGTCTTCAGTCTTTTTTTGAATTCTTGATGACTGGGTTCTAGTCTAAGATCTGGGGGAAGCGTGTTCCACTGGTGTGGGCCTGCTGAAGATAGCGCTCGTTTGCTCAATGATGATTTTAATTGCGGAGCATGCAGTGTTCCTCTGTATGCGCTTCTGATTGGACTGGAGGAAGTGTGTAGTTGTAGTTGAGAGCTTAATGTGATGGGAGCTAGTTTGTCGCTTTGTGGATGATAATGAGTACCTTATAGAGTATCCTTTGTTTAATGGGGAGCCAATGTAAGTTCCGAAGGATTGGGGTGATATGGTCTTTTTTGTTAGTGCTAGTTAGAATTCTAGCCGCTGAATTCTGAACCATCTGTAATGGTTTGATAGTGTTGGCGGGTATACCTAGTAGCAGGGAGTTGCAATAGTCGAGCTTAGAAAGAATGATGGATTGTAGTACTAGCCTGAAGTCGGAGAAGTGAAGGAGGGGTTTAAGTTTTTTGAGGACTTGCAGTTTGTAAAAGCAGTCCTTTGTGGTATTGTTTACGAACTTTTTTAGGTTTAGATGATTATCAAGCCATGCTCCAAGGTCTCTGACGTCAGATGAGAATGAGTTGTTTGTGATTGGTAGAGAAAGGCTGGAAGAGATTGTGCGTGGATCCTGGGAGACAATGAGCATTTCGGTTTTATTAGCATTCAATACTAAGTTGAGGCTTGAGAGTAGGTTTTTGATGGGCTGTAGGCATTCGTTCCAGTACGTGATGGTTTTTTGAAGGGATTCTGTAATCGGAAGGAGGATTTGTATGTCGTCTGCATAGAGGTAATGGGTGAGCTTAAGGTTTGAGAGTAGATGGCAGAGAGGGAGGAGGTAGATATTGAAGAGGGTGGGTGAAAGTGATGATCCTTGAGGGACTCCTTGCTCTGTCAGGATAGGATGCGATTCTTTGTTGTTTATCCTTACTTTGTAGAATCTGTTGCTTAAGAAGGAATGGAACCATCTAAGGGCTGTGCCTTTGATCCCTATATTAGCTAGTTGGTCTATTAGAGTGTTTTACCGTATCAAATGCAGCGGAAAGATCCAGAAGAATAAGCAGGTAGGATTGTTTATTCTCCAGTTTAACGAGGATTGTGTCAGTGAGAGATAGTAAGAGAGATTCGGTGTTTAGGCGTTTTCGGAATCCATATTGAGCTGGGGATAGAATGTTATGATCTTCCAAAAAATCTGACAGTTGCTTGTTGACAATTTTTTCCATCAGTTTGGCGATAAGTGGTAAGTTTGCGATGGGTCTAAAATTAGCTGGGTCTGATGGGCAAGCGTTTGGTTTCTTTAGTAATGGTTTCAGTATTGCCAATTTTAACTGGTTAGGAACTAAACCTTGAGAAAGGGATGTGTTGATAATTTCTGCAATTGGTTTTGAGATGGTGTTTGGTATGGCGATGAGGAGATTTGTTGGTATTGGGTCTGATGGGTGGGAGGAAGGTTTGATTTTTTTGAGTGTGTTTTCAATCTCCAGTTAATGGACTTCTCCTCCAAGAACTTATCCAAACCTTTTTTTTAACCCAGCTACACTAACTGCACCAACCACATCCTCTGGCAACAAATTCCAAAGCTTAATTGTGGGTTGATTGAAAAATAATTTTCTCTGATTAGTTTTAAATGTGCGACTTGCTAACTTCATGGAATGGCCCCCTAGTCCTTCTATTATCCGAAAGAGTAAATAACCGATTCACATCTACCCGTTCTAGACCTCTCATGGTTGTGTGGGACATGGGTAATCAATGAGAAAACAGTATGAACAGTATACATAAAAGCAAGTCAGTCTCAAGAAGAGAGAGAGAGTCAGGAGAAGCTCTTATGCCAGTGATTGGAATGGAGGTGGAGGAGCAGTCACTATCTGCAAGACAGCTTACAAGCAGCAGCATACATGTGCCTGCAGCCAGCCTGACCTGAGAAAAGGAGCAGTTGTCTTACTGTAAACAAAGCTAGCCGGTGTGTGAGAGAGTGGGGGTATGGGGAGGGGGGAGTGGCTGCTGCAGGGTGGGTAAGGGCTGGTAACCAGCACAAGAACGTTGTGTGATACTGCTGCAGTGCCTGCTTGAGTGGGGGTAGTGGAGGAGTACCTGCTGACGGAGTACATGAGTAACAGTACAACAACAGAAGATTGTGCTTGTGGTGTACATATGTGCATGTGTCAGAAGGCTTGGGGGGTAGCCTGCACAGAGTGAAGGCTACCCCCCAAGGTACATATATACATGTGTCAGAAGGCTTGGGGGGTAGCCTGCACAGAGTGAAAGTTACTATTATGCAAGAATTACATAAATAAATACAAATAAACAAAAAACACCTAAACCAAAACACAAAAAAAGCCCCAACTTTCAGGGCAGTCTAGATGGACCGTATTTATCTTTATTTGTCATCATTCACTGTGTTAGACCTGGTGCTGGGTAGGGGGGAGAAGAGGGATAGACAGGTAGGAAGGTGCACCCTGATGCTAGGGAGAGTGGACCTGTACCTGCTGCTGGTCAGTGATTTGCTTCTGAACATGGAGAGAGGAGATGGAGTTGAGGAACCTGGTGAGAGAGAGGGGAAATGAGATAAGAGTGAGAAGGAAGCGGGGACAAGGTACCTCGCCAGATAGTAGAAAGCTTGTGGAGGTAGGGAGCTTGAGAAAGAGATGGGGCAAGGAACCAACGTAGATAGTAAGCTCTTTGGGGTAGGGAATAATTGCCCTGAATTTTAATAACTACGCTGTAATGTGAATTACTCGGTTAGCATCTTCTACAATACAGTGAATTGTATTTCTCTTTAAAAAACTAATAATTTGTAATGTCATCTCTCGTTAAACCTATTTGTATATTCGAAGTCATTTCTGCTAATTATACAGACAAAGTCAAGGCAAATTTGTCCACGCTGTTTTGTCCTTTTCGGGTACTCCGAGTTGGCCACCCTACTCAACTTGGGTTTAAACTGAAGCTCCCGAGTTATATCCTTATACACTCAGTACTACGTCACAGCGCTTGCCTTAGGGGCAGTCACATGACGCCTCTGCCGTTCTTGTCCAGACTTGCTCCTAAACTGCAGGAAAGCTTGTGCGCATGCGTTATATTACGTCCCGGCGCCCTGAGCCTTACTTCATTTTTTTTTTTATTATGTTTAACAGAATGCGCCCGCGAACGGTGCTCCCTGATTGGTCGTTTTCCCTTTCCGCCTCTGCAGGAAGCACTGAAGCTCTCTTTTTAAGAGTTTAAGCGTTTGCTCAGTTGCGCAGGAAGAGAACAACAACATTTAATTTTAAAGCAACTTTAAATGTTGTCCTCTTATTCTTCACATTGTAATTCATTGAAAAAATATCAAGTTCTAAATTTGCATAGGTATCCATTTTTAAAGTAGATAATGAATATTTGTAATTCCCTGCCTCTGATAATTATCAACATAAGACAACGATTAAATCATGCAAGAACGAGGCTTTTTTTAATTTTATCTTAAGCTACTGCGTTTGTTTGGGCAGGAAAATTTGGAAAAAACTTTTGCTTCCAGCATATAAACTCATCTAAAAATAAAAATACCAGTCACACTAGGCATTGTGACCTACTATTTCAGGATTTTCAGGGGTTATGCTGCAGTTTTGGTCCATAAATCAGAAGTACGTCACATTTAAGAAATGACCTTTTTTTAAAAGAAAGTAGTAACTTGGATTAAGAGAGATGGGAAAAATAAAGTTAATTTTGGAGTTTCTGTTTCGTGTCGGTAAAAAGAGACAA
The DNA here is from genome assembly GCF_901001135.1 of Rhinatrema bivittatum. NCBI lineage: Eukaryota > Metazoa > Chordata > Amphibia > Gymnophiona > Rhinatrematidae > Rhinatrema > Rhinatrema bivittatum. The sequence continues at coordinate 19,111,654 of NC_042619.1, forward strand.
AAATGTTTGATAAACAGTTTTCCCGCCACCCGTTACAAAGAGACAAATAGCTCTGCACCATTCAAGCCCCACCCCCCAAGGCTATAAATACGTCAGCAACCATGATGAATAGTAATGAGGTGGGCGGTGCCATCTCACTTCACAGCGCCCTCCGTTCAAACCTAACAACAAGATGGCGGCGGCGGGGCCTGGTGCTGCGGCTTCGGCGGCGCTGGGCCGGAGGAGCGGGCGCAAGCCGAAGCGGAACAGCGGCGCAAGAACAGCCACCACACCGGCCGTGCCGCTGCCTAGGGAAGGGCCGGCGGGCGAGGGGCCGGCGAACGGCGCGCTGCCGCTGGAGGACTCCGTGTGCCCGGTGTGCCTGGAGATCCTGGTGGAGCCGGTGACCATGCCCTGCCGGCACTCGCTCTGCCTGCCCTGCTTCCGGCGCAACGTGGAGCTCGTCAGCCTGTGCTGCCCGCTCTGCCGCCTGCGCGTCTCCAGCTGGGCCCGGCGGTGCTCGCGCGACAACGCGCTGGTGGACGGCGAGCTGTGGGAGCGCGTGCGGCGCAGCCACCCGGAGCGCTGCCGCCGGCGGCTCGCGCAGGAGCGCGGGCAGCCTGCGCCGCCGCAGGAGAACGGCCGGCCCGAGGAGGAGGAGGAGGCCCCGGGGCCCGGCCCGGAGCAGCGGCCCGACCCGTTAGGTAACCCGCCCCTCTTTACTTAACCTCCTGAGCTGCCCCGCCCCCCCCCGTTTCCAGAGGAGGGCTCGGTTGGCCCCGTGAGAGCCGCGATTCGGTTCTCTTTATTTTTTTTTTATTAAAAGGAGAGGAGGGGGGGGGGGTTGTGTTTATTTTCCCCCACCCTAAGCGGTGATTGATCCGTGGCCCAAGACGCCGCCCACCCCGGGACTCCCTCTTCTGATTTGGGAGTGCAAAGTCTGGCGGGGCGGTAACAAAACCGGAGCTCACGCCGTTATCCCCCCCCCCCCCCCTAATCAAAGAAATGTACGAGTAATGTCCTCGATTTCTGCAGTCCCGTGCCGACCCTGCTCTGTGTACGGTTTTCTGTGCAGAAACACAGACGAACGTGCAGGGCTGGAAAGGGTCCTCTAGAAAAGGCGCACTACCGAAACATTGTTTTTGACACAGCAGCTTCCTTTTATGTTCATCTATTTTGGTGATAATTATGCAGTGGTCCCCCCCATGGACAGTGCTCGGCGAAGGTATGTAATTACTGAGATCGGTCTTCTCCAGGAGAGATGATTATGATCTCGCATTGCTGGGGACTTTGAAGGCTTTTTGCTCGTAAAAAAAAATAAAAATTGGCTGGGCCCCTATAGTGCGAATGTAAAAATTGTTATAATTCGGGCCATTTCAGTGGGATTGTTTTCCAATCAGTTGAACGAAGAGGGCTGGGGCAGAAGCTCTAACGTTAGCTTAACATCTTTTGTCAGCTCCTCCTACTTACGAGTATGAATGGGAATAACTAAAGGTACTGCAGGTCTTCACCAGGGTCCTATCCCCAATGAGGCACAATGTAAACCATTAAAGCGTGGCTTTTATTGGAGATTTAAAACGAGAAAGAGACTGGTGACACCTGATGATGTGGACTCTTTCCCTTGAAAGCTTGTGCCCCATATTTGTTCTGTGAGGTACCTCCATCCTCTGTGTTTTTCCTGCTATAAACAAACTCTGCCCTCCTGGAAGTTTGAAGAGAAAAGCATTGTGCTGAAACTACAAATTCACCTTTGGGTACATTTCAAAAGTAACAAGATACACGCATGCAATCAAAAGACAAAAGCACAGAGCCGAGAACAGACCCACGCTATTCAGAAGACTGTTTTCTGTTAGGATCGGATAGCAGCAAACTGCTTACTTACTCCTCCTTAAGGGGACCAAAAGTGGTTTACATCATATGTCACCGTCTCTTTGCTTGTTTGCTATGGTTTTGACATTGTTGAGGTTTTGCAGACACATTTTTTGAGAGAAAAGTAGCCCTTAATATATCCCAGCTTTTATTGATCTAAGGAGGGGGCTAGAAGAAGCTTCTTGATTTCTGCTGCTTTTGCTTTAAGACTGAATTGTATATTAGGACTGATTGAAGGTGTGGCTAGAGATCAGCTGTTGCATGGGAAGGATGCTGCAGAACAATTTTAAGCTTTCATTATGTTTCCTGTAGCAGTTAATATGGCAAGAGAGAGGGAAATATGAATTTCAGATTTGTGCTTATGCTGTTTCTGAGGCTATTATGAAATTTAAAGGTGCATAAAGTACTAAGTTTTGAGCACATACCTTGAGAGTGGAGGCTGGGCAGCAGCCAAGCAAAACCATGCTGAACAGAATGTGGAGCTGGCACTGCTCAGCACCATAACAGTGGGGCAGATTTAGGAGATGTTTGTATCAATGCAAAAAGTTTCCTGTCTTTTCTTTTGTGGGGAAGGTGGGTGGCATTTGTGAACAAGGCAAAACTGGAGCAAAAACGTGATCTATCTATTCCTGTTACTCAGTTTGTGCTTGTGCCACCTAGAAAGTACAGTAGGATCCCACACTTCCTGCAGGGTCTATTGAATGGATTATGCTTTTGTCCCCCCTAGTATGCACAGTTGACTAGTTATGCAGCTCAGTGGGAGCCCTGCTACAGCAGCAGCGAGGAGGAGGGGCTCAGGACTAAGCTGCAGCTGCTTATCTAACCATGCTGCTGCTGTGTATGAGGCCTAGCATAGGTTTGCTTTCAGCATGCTGTCATATTTACCCAGACTTCCCTATGTAGACATTTTGATGAGATGATACTGGATGAGTAACCATTTTTTTTTACAGAAAAGTCTTTATTTTGTGAAAGTCATGTGACCTGGCTTTAGAAATATGGTGGCTAGGCTGGTCTGGTATGTACCCAAGAGGGAATTGTTCGAGTCAGCGGTGCCTCCTACGGTTACCATTATTACCGGAGTTGCAGTTTTCCTGAAATAGGCCTAGGACTTTCTCTGTTTCAGGCCCATTTCTTTTTATGGAATAAGTTACTCAGAGTTTTTCAGGAGGTGAATTACTTCATATTTTGAAAAAGTAACATGTTTTTCACCCATAGCCATTTGGATAGGCAGATAATAAATTACTTATTTTTCTTTGCAGCATAGGATTGATGTCATTGTAAATCATGCTAATACAACCCCCCTTTTGTGTCTTACCACGTGTTTAGTATATGTGTATTTTTCGGATGTGAGATCTTGATTGGGAAGAGGGATTTTACTTTGTCTTCAGCTGGCAGTTATAACTGAGTTTTGTTTTTATTGTCATTTACTGTTGTCTTATTGTATTCATCGCTTTGGTTGATTTCATGCAGGAAGGTGGTAAATATAAAACTTTTTAAATAAAGAAATGGTGACTAGCTTTGTGACTTATATTTCCCTGTCTTGGGTTGGAACATTTTGCCATCTGATCTAACAGATTGCCCATACTAACAACATTCACAAATATTGAAGGTATTTCGCATACTGTAAACTTATATCTTTAAAACCTCTTATTTCAGTGGGTTTTCAACAGGCATGTTGCCGAACACTTGCTGGTGTGACCCCCATCTTCTGCCGGCAGGATTCCATGCTTATCTGGTCTCCTGCTGGTGCAACTGCTCTTCCTGTTCTTGTCCCAGCAATACATGGGGAACTCTTCCTGCACCTGGGCTTGAAAATGCTGATATTTTGAGCAGAAGAGTAGCAGAATAAGTGGAAGTTGCAGCATGGCCTTTCCTTCTTCCTGCCCTCATGGCCCAGAAGAGGATATGGTGTACAGTGAACCTTGGAAGGAGAGATCATGCCACAGACAGAAGTACCCTCAGCCAGCAGGAGAAGCAGTGTGGGCTCAGAGCAAGAAGAGGATGCTGGGCTTGATGGACCCTTGGCCTGACCTAGCATGCCATTTCTTATGTTCACTGATCAGCTACAGGAGGTAGAGCAACGTTAGCCCTATGGCCAGTGAGACTTTCTTTCTTTCTTGGGGCTGTGGAGACTGGAGGAGGTGCTTACTCTGATTAGCTTGACCTCTTAAGGCCTGCAGTGGGCATCCTGAAGAAACAGCCTTTAGCCTCTTGCCCTCTTGTCTCCAAAATGGCGTTAGCCTAAAAAAAAAAAACCAAACCCCAAACTTCCAACCGTGTCAAGGCTTGCCATAAGCCTGGGCCCTGTCCTGTCTTTTCCCAAACCTAGATGACAACCCTGTCCCAAAACAATGCAGAGGGTAAGCCATGGCCTGTGCGGTTTTGATGCCCCATGTGCAACTACGGTCACTGACGAAACATCCCCCCCCCCCCCAGCAAATGTTCAGGGGGTAACCAGGAAGCTGGGGCAAGCCCTGGTTCCCCTTTCACCCCAGTCTGAGGGGAAAAAAAACTGAGTAAACAATGCAACACCAGTTGGCAAAGCTGCAGTGATAGCTACGGCTTTCAGGCCGGCCACCCCCCCCCCCCCCCCAAAAAAAAAAATCCTGCCAGTAGTCCGTTCCCTGCTCACTTGCCGCAGCTTCAATCAGCACACCAAGGTGATTGCTGTCCCTTTCAGTCTCTATGGGTAAAATAAACAGGATCCAAACAAAAAAAAAAAAAAAGTCCTTACAAGGCGTTCTCAGCATGTCCTGAGATTGCCAGCAGTTTGTGTTTTATTTTTTTCAACATCCCATGGCAATAATACAGCAACCTTCTCTTTAACTAATGTTTAACAAGTCACTTAGCACATTCGTTCGTTCCTTCAGCACTATAATGCTGCTGGGGATTTCAACCTCCCATTCCTCCCACAAAATCCACTTTGGTGCAGGCCTCGACTACCTGTGTTTTTTTTTTTCTTCCTTTTTCTTTTTAACATATGAAAGCGCTTTGTATTAATTTCCCCCAGCTGGGGCCTACCTCATCTAAAAGTATTATGAGGTATCCATGAGTTCAGGGTTGTCTTGGGACCTCCTCTCTATCTTCAATCTCCATAGGTTCTGGATCCCAAAACTCTTCTGCCTCCCCTCTCAAGAAAGTGCTCCTTCCTGTGTGTGAGAAGCCCCACCCCCTCCGTGCAGCACGTCTCCCCAATCTAGAGCTGCCTCGCCCCTCCCTGCCGGATTTCTAGGAGCCCTTTGGCCTTGATCCCTTCCACCTTCCTCAGTGCAGGGGAACCTGGGACTTGTAGTACTGAAGGGGACTGTTCCTGATTCCTAGGTTTCCTCTGTCTCTGCCTAGCTCTTTGCCTTTGGGATGACAGTACCTTAACCACAATAAAAAAGCTTTTCAGTGCTTCAAAGCGGACTACATTCAGGTACTGTAGGTATTCTGCTAGCATGTAAGTTCAGTGTAGGGATCTCTAGTAGCCTTGGTTCTTCTGTTTTTCTGTTTTAGGGCCTGATGTAATATTTGCAGTGTTGTGTTTTCATAAGTAGGGTGGTTGAGTGCTGGCAGTTAGTGCTGTTCTGGTATGGGAGCACTGTTCCCTCTAAGATGTGCATGTGACACAACAAAACATAGCACGCACAACGAATCCTGATACTTGCATTATACTGGCTCATAGTGCACAAATTGCAACTTATAAAAAGTTGCACAAGATTTTTATGCACGCCGTCTTTAAAACATTTAGGGAACATTGTATGGGAGGTTTACTATTTCTGTAATTGTTCAGAGTGAGTATGGTTCTTTTCCCTGTGTCATTAGCAATAAAAGTGATACTGGTGCTTTTTGTTTTTTTTAATTTGTCATGAATTGCAATGGGCATTTTCTGTCAGGTGTACCCAAAATGGAGGAAAAAGTTTGAGAACCACAGCAGTTAATTTCATAGGAACTCTAGATTTAGGCATCTTTGTCATACAAATGATTGAGAGAGAATCTGCTGACAGAAAATGATGTCCTTGCCACTTTTGGCATTAAGAAATCTCTTGCTGTTCCTTAGATTAGATTATATAGAAGGGATTTGCTTGTCATTTTAGGCACTGATATATGGAGAACAGTGGCTGAAGCTAATTTTCTACTTGTATTTTTGTTTTGGGTTTTTTCTTTTGGGTAAGACTTGAAGCATGAAAACACTACTAGTTCCTTCTTGAGACAGTTCTTTAGACATCACGTTCCACCCTTATTATAAAAGTGTTTGAAATGTAACTTAAACCGTTTTAAAAACAATATCTTGTGTTTTCTGTCGAAAAGCAGGCTAGTTGACATCTAGCATGTGGTGGAACCATCTCTCCTAGCTTACAGAGCTTTGCTCTCCTGATCATGAGTGGTTGTTCCCACACAATTATCTGTGAATCTCCTCAGTTCTATTTTTTCACACATTTCATATGGATACGTGGAACACCTCTTTTAACTTTTCTCAGAAAATGTTTCGTGTTGGCATGCCTCCAAAAGCAATTTTAAGTGCTACTATGTCAAAAAAAGACTCAGAGCTTTAAGTTGTGTTAATGCCAGGTATATTATGTCATCGGGCATAATTGTTATATCTGCCTGGGACCTGACCATGACCGAACTATCTCTCGGGATTATATTTATTTATTTATTTTTAGTTTTTTATATACCGATGTTCCTGTATAATATACATATCGCACCGGTTTACAAGGAACTGAAACAGTCGCCTCAGGGGTGTCATACATGGAACAAGTTGAAAAAAGAACTTGCAGAGACATAAAACTGACTACATTCAAAGAGACTATTAGCAGAAATAAAGTACAACTCAAAAACATATGTATAGTGGGATAGATGGGCCGGGGTCTATAATGTCATTAACTTCATTGGGCCTTAGCTCTCCGGGAACGCTTGGGCGAAAAGCCAAGTCTTTAGCTTCTTTTTGAATGTCATGAGGCAGGGTTCTTGGCGGAGGTCCGGAGGGAGCGAGTTCCAAAGTAGGGGACCAGCAGTGGAGAGGGCGTGTTTCCTCAGTGAGGTTTTTGCCGGCTGGGTGTGTAGCATGTTCTTGTACGCACTTCTTACAGGTCTCTTAGTAATGTGCTGCTGCAGTTGAAAAGTTAGGTTGAGGGGGGAGATGTTGTGTAGGGCCTTGTGTATCATCATGAGGGCTTTGAAATGACATGTCTCCACGAGTTCAGAGGCAGAGAGCCCAAAGAGAGTCCGTTTAAGAGAGGAGGAGGGAACATAGTCTGTCTGTTTCGGGCAGCTATGCTCCTTATCACCCTGGCCTTCACAGACAAGCCTAATAAGAACATAAGAAATTGCCATGCTGGGTCAGACCAAGGGTCCATCAAGCCCAGGTTCCTGTTTCCAAACCAGGCCACAAGAACCTGGCAATTACCCAAACACTAAGAAGATCTCATGCTACTGATGCAATTAATAGCAGTTGCTATTCCCTAAGTAAACTTGATTAATAGCCGTTAATGGACTTCTCCTCCAAGAACTTATCCAAACCTTTTTTGAACCCAGCTACACTAACTGCACTAACCACATCCTCTGGCAACAAATTCCAGAGCTTTATTGTGCGTTGAATGAAAGAATTTTCTCCGATTAGTCTTAAATGTGCTACTTGCTAACTTCATGGAATGCCCCCAGTCCTTCTATTATTCGAAAGTGTAAATAACCGATTCACATCTACTCGTTCAAGACCTCATGATCTTAAAAACCTCTATCATATCCCCGCTCAGCCGTGTCTTCTCCAAGCTGAATAGTCCTAACCTCTTCAGCCTTTCCTCATAGGGTAGCTGTTCCATCCCCTAATCTGTAGGCCCAACAGGAAAGTGAAGTCCTTTGCCCAAATTGAGGTCCAAACGGATAGTCACAAGGTTGTGCTGCACAAAGAGAAAGCAAAAAAGACGGTGGTGAAATCCGTGGCACAGGCTGTACTTGCCCCTACAGGGCCTGCTCGAGATGCGTTGGAGAATACTCAAATACACTTGACGCCTCATGCGCCAAGTGATGCCTTGCAGATCACGAAGCATTGAGGACCATCACGAATCAGGTGGTGCACGACGTGCCGATACATGAATTGCAGAAACATGTCGACCGGTGTTTTGAAGTGCGATTCTCCAAATCCACTGCAAATGGCATAAGTGCTTGCAAGGAAGCCTACACTCGAAAAACTGATGCAGGTACCACATAGCAAGGACGGACATGCAGCAAAGATGTTTCCATTAAGAATTCAGAGAGTCATAAACATGCCGCAGAATTGAATGCCACCAAAGAGCACGCAGCATCACACACAAAAAAGCACCCACCACCACTTCATGCAGTTCCAAGTCAGTAGGATCCAGAAAAGGGTAAGAGTGTTGAGGGATCACTTAACACTTCACCTTCCAGTTCAAAGAGAATTCGACCTAGAAAGTTGTTCTGAACTTGAGTGGTCTGTCAACTATTCGACTGCACTTTACTGTATCTTCAGTTTCACCACAGAACGAAAGCCAAGTTTACTCTGACCTACCTTCGGTATCGATAGGACGACTCATCCCACCTGCAGGAAAAACTATTCACCAGAGGTGAGGTTGTCGCCGAACCATTTCCTCTCGTTGCATTCAGGTCCCTGACCTCTTCCATTTTGTTAGCAGCTATACCACCTCCAAAAATCCACTATATCACTTCTCTTCACTTAGGTGTGCAAGAGCACAGATTGATACCAGTGGAGGATGGACCCCCATTATCCCCAGGCACCAAGGCCATCCAAACGATGGCGCAAATAACATTGATTCTCAGTAATTTCTTCTCTTTACGCCTCGGGTGCCTTCTTTCCCACAGGAGTACCCTACAAGCCCTCCATTAATAGAATATCATCTGGTCATCCAGAACCAACATCTCTACTCTTTGAGAATCCTAAATTTCCACCAGCAGAGGGTATCCCTTCCCTGCCTGGTCCAATAGGAGAAACCATACCATGGTGAGAGATGTGGACTGAAATCCCAACAGACAAATTACCGGATAATTCACTGAACAATTCAACTGGTATTTCCTTCCAATTCTTCAGAAGAACATCCTGAACACTCCTCTCTACAAGATCTGACCTATTCCTAATTTCTCCACAAATCTGGAACTGGCTTGACTGTAGAAATCCAGAAAATGCCAGATTCTAGATCAGAGATGTTAGGTATTTTGAAGATATTAGATATTCCAGTGGAACCTACTGCCCTACCATCACATAGAGTTTTGGATACGGTACTGATGAAGACATGGGAGTCCCTGTTGTTGTCCCCCATTCTCCCCCCCCCCCCTTTCCGGATTACTGGTGGCATGGAAAGTGGACCTAAAATTTTGCCTCCAAAAATCCCTGGGTTATGTAGTCATGCATTTGCCCCATGCCTTTTTGATGGTAGTCTGCAATGAAGAGAGCTAAAAAGACCAGACTCAGTTCAAATGCACCACCTGGAAAAGACCATAAGATCTAAGATGACTTCAGCCGCAAGATATTTCAGAACTCAATGCTTATGTCAAGAATTAGAGCAGCATCAGTTCTACATAGTGCAATATTTATACAAATGCATACAAAAATTGAGGCCACTCGTGAAATCTGGGGGGAGGAAATAACACATCAGCCACTTCCCGATGTGGAAAAGGATTTGACTTCTCCGGTCTGTCTGAGGCCTTTGAGACCATGGCCTGCATTTCTGTAGTATAGATTGCCGCCCACTCAATGGCTTGGCTTCAAGCAAGTGCCATCAGAAAAGATGTGCATGAAAAACTGGCAGACCTCCCATGCCTAGGTGATAAGCCTCAGGAGACGGTCTCATAAATAAAAGAACATGTGACAGTAGAGTCTTCAACTACCACTATGGAACAGCAGGAAACACCCAGACGGTTTTATACTAAATATAAGTGTCCATATTATCCAAGAAAACCATATAAACAAGTTTCTCTATACCAGGCAACAACCTCAAGCGACATAGCCAAGAGGCTGCCAGAGAGGCCAAAGACTGCAAAAAAAAAGCAACAGGCGTCAGTCTCAGCAAAGTTATTGATTCCTGTCCAGCCACAGCTGCCAATTCAGGTTGGGGGCAGAATAAGTCACTTTTTAATAGCGTGGACCAAGATAACAATGGACAAGTGAACACTAAATATATGTCAGGGGCAGGGCCAGTGCAAGGGTATTAGGTGCCCTAGGCGCCTTCTGCCTTTCCTCAGATGCCCCACCTGGGCTCACGCACTTTCTCCCACTCCGTGCAGAGGAAGATGGCGGGTATGTGGCTCAGGCCGGGGTCCAGCCTGAGGGAGCGACCATGGGAGGGACAGGTTACTGCACAGCTGAGAGAAGCGCAGAGTTGGGTGAGGGCAGACTGGTCACTAGCTTTTGCTACTGCAGCTTTTGCCCCTGAGACCCTGGCACTCTAGGCCCCTGCCTAGTTCACCTAGTGGTTCTTCTGGCCCTAGTCAGGGGTACCATCTGGACTTTATCAGACACTCTACTATTCCCAGTTTAGTAGCACCCCCTTGGGACCCATCTGAACTGGACCTTTTAACCCAGGAAGCCCAGGAATTACTTGCTCAAAATTCAATACAGTTGGTGAGAGCCTCAGTGCAACATAGCTGAAAAAAAAAACACGGGGTCTTTGTCTGATCTTGGACTTCTGTTCTCTCGAGTACCTGAGCAAAGAGAAATTCAAGATGACAGCCCTCAAATCGATCTTGCTCTTCCTACAGCCCAATGCTTGAGTGTGCTTTCTCGATCTCAAAGTTGCTTATACGCACATAGCAATCCATCAATCATGTTAGCCCTACTTCTGTCTCTAGGTATGATCGAATCACTATCCATACAAGGTACTCTCGTTTGGACTGTACCTTTACCCCAGAGCCTTCATGAAGTGCCTAGCAGTGGCTGTGGCTCACCTTCGAAGAGCGGGAATACTAATATTCTCCTTTCTGGGTGATTGGCTTATAGTTTCCTAAAATTTAGAGAGCCTACTGTCAAATGTCAGGAAAACCATTCAGTGTATAGAGGAATTAGGATTCCTAATAAATTACGAGAAGTTGATACTCAGACTCAAATTCTACAGTTTATAGGAGCAAGAATAGATAAGGTTTTTTTTCAAGGGCTTTCCTTCCCAACAGCTCAGCTACTGTGTCGACTGTCTTCAGCTTCATCCTCAATCTTCTTCAACAGTACGCCGCATATTAATATTTCTCGGTCATATCACAGTGGCAATTCATGTAGTTTTTCAGACTTGACTCCATATGTGTTGATTACAATGGCAGTTGAAAGGTCAATGGTCACAGTACTGGCAACCCATGTCCATGAAAACAGACATCACTTACGGGCCAATACAGTACAGTACGCTCCAGAGCGCACTGTTAACCTGCCATTGGACGCATGTTTTCCCTTACCCCTTATTCAGTAAGGGGCGGAAAACGCGCGTCTAACCCACCGAACCTAATAGCGCCCTCAACATGCAAATGCATGTTGATGGCCCTATTAGGTATTCCCGCGCGATTTAGTAAGTAAAATGTACAGCCAAGCCGCACATTTTACTTTAAGAAATTAGCGCCTACCCAAAGGTAGGTGCTAATTTCTGCTGGCACCGAGAGTGCACAGAAAAGCAGTAAAAACTGCTTTTCTATGCACCCTCTGACTTAATATCATGGCAATGTTAAGTCGGATGTCCCGAAGGGTTAAAAAAAAAAATTTAAAATGGGCCGGTGGCTGTCGGGTCGAAAACTGGATGCTCAATTTTGCCGGCGTCCGGTTTCCGAGCCCGTGGCTGTCAGCGGGCTCGAGAACCGACGCCGGCAAAATTGAGCGTTGGCTGTCAAACCCGCTGACAGCCGCTGTTCCGGGCCAAAAGGAGGCACTAGGGACGCGCTAGTGTCCCTAGTGCCTCCTTTTGCCCGTTTCTACTGCCGGGCCTAATTTAAACACTGAATCGCGCGCACTGTTGCCCGCTCTCCCGCGGACTTTACTGAATCGGCCTGTTAGTGCCTGATGCCAGATGTTTTGACTATGGTTGCCCCCTTCAACTAGCTTCACATCAGATAATCCTCACAATGGACGCTTTGACTCATGGATGGGGTGTTCACATACTCCAGTACAAGACCCGAGGCCTATGGTCTCGAGGAAAGCTCCTATCAAATTAGTCTGTTAGAGCTAAGAGCTAATTCGCATTTTTGTGATTTTTATTCTTTGTAGAATCGAAAAATTATGGGGACCACCTGAGTCTGATTTCCATACTATATTGAAAGAAATATATCAGCCACTTAAAATGCTTTGAACGGTTGATACCAATTTTATTATTTTATGAAGTTTGGGAAGTGCCATCTGGGAAAAGTTGTTATATAGAGAGAAAAAAATAGATTTGTAGTTTCTTCAATTATTTCTAGAAATCCCCCTGAAGAAGCTAATTCTTTAGCGAAATGGGGGCTCTGAGGTCATTTTGTATATATTTGGGTTATGATTGTGATGTGATGAGAATTTATGAGGCTTGAGTTTCTGTATGAGTCTGGTTTGGTATGTTTTTAATCTATGCATGAATTGTGCTGGTATGTCCTAAAAGTTGTTGATGCATGATTTGCTGTATTTGGGAATAGTTTGTAAATTTACAACAAGTGTTATAAGCGGGGAAAAACTCAAATTTATTTTTTTTTTGTGATTGCATTTATTGTAGGGATTTTTTTTTAGTAATTTTGTACCTTCTGCCTTTTATTTACTTAATTACAGAATGTTATTTTGTTCATCAGCTATTTGGCAATATTTTTAGTATGCTTTTCTTATTAATTATTTTGCTTGATTTTTTATTTGATTTATGAGGACTGGTGACATTTGTTTTTTTTCCATTGCTGCATTGCATACAGAGTCTGGCTTATTGTAGTTTCCAGTTCAGTTTCGGTATACATGTTTCTATCTATAATTTATTCCTATTTGGTGAGGGTCTGTGTATTCCTTGTGTGACCAAGATGGAGGTATTCTGCTAGCGTATAGTGTCCATGATGGGATTTCTAGCAGTCTGGTTTGTTCTGCTTTTCTAATAGGTGTTTTAGGGTCTAGTGTAATATTTGTAGTGTTGCCTTTTCATACATAGGGTTGTTCTTGTTTGAGTGCTGATGGTACTGTTTCCGTATTGGAAGTTTACTGTATCATTATTATCATTCAGTTTAATCAAGGCTGTCCAAGGACCAAACCCACACCTAACACGTGTTACAATAGGCCTAATACCATATAGATTCCCAGTGCATTTTTTTTGCAGGGTTTTCTGGGGGCACTACAGCAGTGCATATTTTTCTGTTAAACAAAATGATGCTGTCTACAGGGCCCATCCACTGTCATTTTTATATACAGGTAAATGGGACACGAACACCTGGGATCACTCCTGCACTAGGAATTTTGGGTCTGTGGATGGGGTAAGATATGTTCATGGGTGTTATCAGTTTTGAAAGTTTGGATTATTGGAGGGAGCAGTGCTGTTTTAGGCAGAAGAAGGGAGTCTAGAACAGAGCATAAGACTGACCTTCTTTTGTGTATTGGTTGGTTATTTGGAAAATAGTTGTTTAAAAAAAAAATAGAGGGGGGGGGGGGCCTGCACAGTAACTTTGCACAGGGCAGCAAAAATGCTAGCACCGGTCCTGCCTAAATTAATCATTTTGTACTTGTTCACATTAAATTTCATTTGCCATTTGCATGCCCAGTCTCCTAGTTTTACAATGTCCTCTTACAATTTCTCACAATCCTCTTGTGATTTAACAACTTTGAATAATTTCTTGTCATCTGCAAATGTGATCACCTCACTTATTCCCATTACCAGGTTGTTTGTTTATGTATAAATATATTAAAAAGCAGTGGTCCTAGAACAGATCCCTGGGGCACTCCATTATTCACCTTTCTCCATTAGGGAAATTTATCATTTAGCACTACTCTATTTTCAATCTTTTAACCAGTTGGTAATCCACAATAGGACATTGCTCCCTATCCCATGACTTCTTAATTTCCTAAAAGGTCTCTCATGAGGAACTTTTCAAATGCTTTCTGGAAATCCAGGTGCACTGTATCAACTGGCTCACTTTTATCCGCATGTTTTATGCACTCAAAAAAAAAGTAGCAAATTTGAGGCAAGACCTCCCTTGGCTAAATTTGTGTTGGCTTTGTCCCGTTAAACTATGCCTATATATATGTTCAAATATTTTCTCTTTACTATAGTTTTTACCATATTACCAAGCATAATGTCAGACTCTGGTCTCTAGTTTCTTGGATCACCCCTTTATCCCTTTTTTAAAAATTGGTGTCAAATTGGCAACCCTCCAGTTTTCAAGAACCATAGACCGTTAACTGATAGTTTGCAGACCTGATATTGGAAGTTTGTAATTTCATTTGTCAGTTCTTTTAGCACTCTGGAATGTACACCATCTGGTCCAGGTGATTTGCTACTTTTTTAGATTGTCAATTTGCTCAAATATAATTTCCAGATTCACTGAGATTTTTCAGTTCCTCTGATTCATAACTTTTAAATATCATTTCTGGCATGGATATATCTTACATCTTCCTCGGTGAATACCAAAGCAAAGAATTCATTTAGTCTTTCTGCTATGGCTTTACTACCCTTAACCCCAACTCATCATTGCTCTCTGCTTCAAGGGCAAGAGATAAGAGATAACGGGGAATTGGACTCAGACACTAACAAGGGCCCTGACTTTAACAGTTTGGGAAACTAAGTTTGTGGATAACATTTATGCCACCCCCTGATGCTTCCATTATAGGGGAGACCTGTATGGCGAGGCGGATGCTACCATAAGCTTGCCCGGCAGACTGGATGGACCGCTTGCTTCTTTTTTGCTATCATTTGTGTTTCTTTGTGGTGGTGGTGGGGGGGGGGGGGGGGGTTGTGTTACTGTCAGCAGGTTTCCTCCTTTCAAAATTTAGGGACCTGAATAAAGAAAAATGATCAGGAACTTCAACAATTTAAAATGCTTGGCTAATAGCAAGTTTTATTTCAGTACATTGTACTTTAAATGTTTGTCTTCATCAGACTTGAGTAGCAGAAAGATAGCTCCGGTTAAAAAAAAAAATATCCCTTTATTTATAAATAAACCTTCAAGGAGATGGTTAAACTATAAAACGGACCTCTGTAGTTTTCTTCTTTTCTTATGGAAAAAAAATGGAGGGGAATTGAGTTGCAGACACCTGTAGCCCCCCCCCCTCCCCCCAACACCAAGTTAATCTGTAGATGAAGGGGGTTTTAGCACCATGGGAATACCTGGGGGGGGGGGAGAGAGTGAAGGCAGGTGGTGACCTGGTGGGCCCCACCTTGCTGGCCCAAAAGGTTTGCAGAGGGAGCCAGTCCCCTCCGGCTGTCAGCCAGAAAGGGGAACCTGGGCCCTCACTGTGATTTGGGGGGGACAAAACGAAAAAGCGAACTTTTTTTTTAAACATTTATTTTTATTGGCTGCATTCTTGTAGGCGAATAGCATGCTGTTAACTTCCGACCTAGAGCATACATGAGGATTTAAAAAAAAAAAAACCAAAAAAAAAAACCTACTCGTCTTTTAAAAATGAATCCTTGTATTTCCTGTATAAAAATGAAACCATTTCCGGTTTGCTCACATCTCCTCCTCCTCCTCCTCCTTGTTGTGTCACATTAATCACAGCAAAGGCATCAGCCGGTCAGGGGCACGTGTGCCTCGCTTCCCTAGGCTTAATCACATCATGAAAGTGTGCGCGCAGGCTGCTTTTTTTTTTTTTTCTTTTGGATATTTATTTTTCTACTCGGTGGCGGGGGGGGGGGGGGGTGCGCTCAGCTTTACTTTCGCGCACACCTTCCCCTGGATCCTCTGCCGTCTGCCTTGTCCATTCCTCTTTTTTAATTTATTTTGCAACGCTGTTTCACACTGGCATTTCTGCTGCGCTGCCGTCCGCATTCCTTCTCGAGTGCTTGCCGTGCTTGACTCCTTCCAGCTACGCCCCGTGGTCTTGTCACTGCCACTTCAGTGGCTTCGGCGGCGTTTCTCTTTAAAAGGAAAGCCGTGCGGGTTTTCACTTGCTCACATCGCCGTGCATTATTGTTGCCTCCCAAACTTTCAGGGTGGCAAAGTACTTTTGACATCCGATTTCCGGTGATTAATGATCAAAGTGTGGCTCATCTAGTGGTTTAGGATGACAATCTAGGTAAAGGGAAAAAAGCCTGCTGATGTGTAGAATTAAGTTCTTGAGGGCTCGGGTGTTGGCAGACTTACTTGTGTGGGTGAAGTTCACGATTCCCCGGCCTGCACGTCTGCCTCTTTACTTAGGAGTAGCTTTCACCTGTGGTTTGAAGAAGCTTCTGTAGAGGTGAGAGATGGCTTTTGATCTTTACTCTTTTTTTTTTTTTTCCCATCACAGCTGTTAATTTGGGAGATCCAACTGCTTTTTGAGGTAAAACAAAGAGGTTAGATGTATACTTGGATCCGAATCTCTTTAGGCCAGCATAAATTGTAAGGTTTTTGTTTGTCAGGCAGATGTACGTTTGTTCTTTCATTGACTCTCTGACAAAGTCCTATTCATAGATACTGTGGCCTGATTTGCTGAGCGTTTTTCCCCTCAGAGAGACAGAAAAAGCCTTGACAAACTAGACCTTGTCTGAGTAAATGTTACTCCTAAGAATGCTTTGAAATTGCTTTTTCAATTCCAGTTTGTATTTTTAATGTATGATGTCTTTATTATAGAGTGTATCAGCGTGGGTTGATTTCTGTCTTCTAAAAAAAAAAATAAATTTAAAGGTAACTTTTTTCCACATTTGATGCTCTCCTGTCTGCCATCTGAATTGGTTTTGGGTTAGTTTGATTCCTTTGTTTTCTGGCAGGCACATAGCTTATTCTGAAACGGCCCCAGTGCTTGAGCAGTGCTGGCAGCCACAGACAGCTCATTTGATAGCGGTGGAACTAGTGGTGCTAAGACCTGGGGATGTCTTAGTGATAGGAAAGGAAGGCATGTGGGAAAGAACGTCTCCCAACGCCATCCTTTCTGACGGGCTGATACAGTAAAGTCCGCGGGAGAGCAGTGTGAATGTCCGCCCTCCCGGCGCACGCACGATTCGGTATTCAAATTAGGCCCGGCAGTAAAAAAAGAGGCACTAGGGACACCAGTCCCTAGCGCCTCTTTTTGGACTGGAGCGGCGGCTGTCAGCGGGTTTGACAGCCGAGGCTCAATTTTGCCGGCATCGGTTCTCGAACCCGCTGACAGCCACGGGCTCGGGAAACGGATGCCGGCAAAATTGAGCGTCCGGTTTTCAAGCCGCGGGCTGACTTCAAATTTTTTTTTTGGTAACTTTTTGTAACTTTCGGGACCTCTGACTTAATATCGCCATGATATTAAGTCAGAGGGTGCACAGAAAAGCAGTTTTTTACTGCTTTTCTGTGCACTTTCCTGGTGCCTGAAGAAATTTAGTGCCTACCTTTTGGGTAGGCACTAATTTCTGAAAGCGAAGTGTGTGGCTTGGCTGCACATTTTGCTTTCTGAGTCGCGCGGGAATACCTAATAGGACCATCAACATGCATTTGCATGTTGCGGGCGCTATTGGGTTCGGGGGAGGTTGGACGCGCGTTTTCGACCCCTTACTGAATAAGGGGTAACGCTAGCGCGTCAAGCGCTCGTGCAATCGCGGGTTAACAGTGCGCCCCACCGGAGCAGCGCACTTTACTGTATCGACCTGTGAGTGAGAGACTCTACAGTGTTGGGTGGGGAATGGATGGGGTTGCCATGCGTTTTTTGTTTGGTTTTTTTTTAATATTCTGTAACTGTATGTTGGAGAGAGGCATTCAGCGTCATGCGTGGAGAGCATCTTTGTTTAGCTTCAGCTTTCACAAGGAGAAGGATCTTGTTTAGCCCTTTCCCCCGGGCACCTCTCTCCCAAACCCTTTAAATTGAAAAGCATGCCTGAAGATGTCCTTAACACACAACTTGGGCATGCCCCATTGCCAACAATGACAAAGTACAATGTCCATAATGCTCTTTGAGTGGATAAAACAGCCATAGAAGCAGGGACTTAACCATAAACATACAGAAATAACTTTAGGCAAACGTAACATTAACCTGTCCCAGTGAGGTGGCAGCCCTCCAACTTTCCGCTCCGTGAAAGCCACCGTGGCCACTGCTGCTTCACCAACCGCTTGGCCGTCCTCGCAGGCCGCACCTACTTATGCCACCCCCAGACCGGCCACCGTCTCGGTCTGTGCCATCCATTGCACAGGTCCCTCGCCCTCTGCCAATGAATAGCCACCCCGCTTCATGTGCCCCCCCCAGAGGCTTTTCCCCTGGACCCTTCCTCAAACACAAAAGCATCCCCCTATGCACCGCCGTTAGCTTAAGGCTGTGACTGAGTCCCCTTCCCACAACCCGTGCCCTGTTAGGGCTGTGGAGCCGTGCGAGGGTTTGGGCGGCTCGTTCTCCGGCTAATGTGCTACCATCCCCTCTCCTACCCCGTATCGTTTCTGAGCCCCTGCTTCCTCTCCCCCCTCTGAGTTTCTGACATGGCACTTTCCTTCAAAATCAGTTTGGAAAAGTTTTACTATTGGGAGGCCTCATCGGCCCAAGATCTCGTCTTGAATTCCTGGCCCGATTCCTCCACTGGACCTGAGCAACGTGAAAGGGGCACTGAGTTCTCCCAGGCGGGGTGTTTAGTTTTTAACCTTTTTTTTTTTTACCACCTCAAGCTCCCCCCTCCCCTACCTTGGACTTTGTTACAAAATGAAACGATTAAAATATTTTCAACCATCTTCACCTCACCCCTGAAAGGAGTGCACCGTAGATAAGCGTAGAAATCTGGGGCCGCCTCTCTTTGGTGGCAGTAGGCCAGATGGCTCCTTTCCCCTCCATTTAGAGGTAGTCCCTGCTTCCTACAGTGCTGGCACCCTTTGAGTTCCTGGCCTAGACTTTGCCAGCCAGCTAAAGAGGAGCACAGCTGTGTAGGAGAGATGAACAGTGTGACAAGCGATGGCTGCAAGTTAATGTCCACGAGCTGAATCGAGGATGGCAGAGCATTTAAACATCAAAGGCTATACATTTTCCAAAGCATTTACTTGGATAAAATAGTTCTGTGTATGTAAATAGGCTTTTGAAAATTGCCCAGGGGATTATATGCTAAAAGCAATTCCACGTTTTGTTTTTGACATGCATAGGAGAAGAGGGGTTTTGGAGTGGAATAGGGTGGGAATAACATTTTCATTTTTATTTTTTGAAAGCATGCATATAAATCTACTCTCATACATTTAAGAGGTGTAAATGCGGATGTGTATTTGACCTGTTCCTGCCCATTTTCAAAGTGATCTTCACTCTATTTTTCCAGCAGGATTCATTTTGGCAAAAACACTTCCTCGTGAGAGCCAGGAGCCTTGGCAGACAAAGCTAGTGCCCTGGGGGCAAGGAGGGGGGTGTCCCCTCTGATAATGCAGCCAACCTGTCTGCCCAGGTGCACTCAGAGCAACTTTCTCCCTCCTCCCACCTCTCTTGCCAGTCAACCTCCACCATCCTGTACCCACCCCTAGCCCCTTCAAGCTGCTTCTCACCTCCGTTTGTCTCGCCCGCCTTCATCTTCTCCAGAGGCTTTCTGTTGGCACTGCCTTTCTAATACCTGCTTTTAGTTTCATGCTTAGTTTTAACAATGTGGTGTACAAACTCCCCATGCTGTTCGGGTGAGAATAACATGGAAGTTTGGTCACTACATGACTCGAACTCAGCGAGAAGTGCCTGATGTTGGAAGAAAACAGAACGGCTGGCTGTTCTGAAGGCAGTGTCTGCAGAAAGCCCCTTGAGAAGAAGTGGGAGCCATCAGTGACTTCTGGGTCTTACAACAAAAAAAAGAGCATGACAAGTAAATATTCTTTTAAACAAGCGTCATAATATTCCTTAGAGTGATTGCTTGATAGGGACATTTGTAATGGCTCTGTCCCAGATTTAATGACACAAACAGTGCACGTTTAGTTATTCCTGTAGTAATACTCTTGTGTTTCCAGTGTAACTTGCCTGGACTTGTACTTTACAAAATAGGTTGGTCAGACTCAATCATGTACAGCTGTCGTTTGGTACTTCCTGACTGATGTGAAATGTGCTACACTGAGAAATGAAAATATGACTAATCATACTATATTTAATCTTTTTTTTTTTTTTTTCTTTTGTTGTGGTTGGCAGTTTTGTTTTTTAAAGAAGGGGAACTCTGGTCTCCAGCAATCATTTACTGAAGTACTATTGCTGCTGTTCTTTGTTCAAAACAAGTTAGAATTGAAAAAGTATCTTGACCTCACTTAAGTTGAAGTTTGTATTCCACTTGACCCTTCAGGGGCTTCGATGGGACTTCTTGACAAAATAGATGTACAAATCACATCAAAGTAGTCTTCCCAATGGTATGTGGGATATGAATGTTTCTTTCGGATCACTCTGTTTGACCAATGAAAATACCAGCTTCTTGGGAAAAGCATATGGGCATATATTTTGAGAGATCACTTTGTTTCATTAATGGCAATAACATCAACTTGAATGCAACCTGTTCTGTAAAACTATAGTGGTCCTTAATTGTTTAAAATTTGTTTTGCTTTGATAATTTCTTTTGAAGTATTAGTGCATTATTGTGTTTTATGATGTTTGATATGTGAGATTTATGTATATGTGGATGGCCTTTTTTTATGTATGTTAGGTTTTAAAGAGTATGAATGGTGAGATGTTTGGGTGGGTTTAAGTGAAGGGTGTGTGGAATGAGTTTTGAAGGTTTGTTTTGGTATATTTATGTATTTTGAGGCCGTTCTGTATATTTCTTTGTAAGAGATTTTTTTCCTGTATTAGAATATATTTTTCTCAGAGGACAAGTAGGGTGACACTCCTCGCATATGGGTAACATTGGATGAAGCCTGGCACAGAAAACTTAGATCAGATTTTCTAGAACTTTGAGCTTTATTGAACATGCTCAGGCATGCATTGTACTATACGTCCATGTAGGGCCCCCTCTAGTCTCTTCTTTTCCATAGAACTTGTCTCGCGGTTGGTTGAGAGCCTCATTTTTGACAAATTTTTGGCCTACTTTTCTGCTGCCTTGTATAGTCTCCCCAGTTCTCCCTTTAGTGTCCTAGATAGGCTTTTCGACGTTTAGCGGTAAGTTTATTTTCATTGTCGATATCCCCAGGGTGGCGCTGCATTTGGGGGCCCGCCAGCTATTGGCTGCCGCCGCTATATATTTTGATCTTGTGTTTCTTATTTCATGAGAACATATCCACTTCAGGTTTTAAGCAGTGTCCCAGGTGTATGAGGAACATGTCTATCACGAACCCACATGATAGATGTGCCCTCTGCCTTGGAGCATCACATGATGTCCAGGGTTGAGGCAAATGCACCAGATGACCCCGAAGGGATGTAAGATCCGGTTTGACAAGAGCCCCTCTTGGGTCCTGACAAGACCAATCGATCAGCATCGGAGGCATCAAGGGACCTCTGAGCCTACAGCGATGTACACTGAGCCATCGACATTGGCAGGGCTGCTGGTTCCATTGAGGTCTTCAACTGAGAAGGACACTGGAGACCAGCCATCATCAGGCTCCTCCAGGTTGAGGATGTTGAATTTGTCATCCTCTGCTCTAGGGAAGGACTGAGCCAAACATCAAAGGAAGCATCTGCATCGGTCCCTGTCAATGCATGGTGCCAGGTATGGGGATGCATCAGCCTCTGCTATGATGCCCCTGATGTGACTCTGCGGTGAGGAGAACCAGTCCTCCATTGATGCCGGAGGTGTGCCATGGACTGTCTGTTCCGAAGAGGATCTGTATGCACCACCTGCGTCCCAGCCTGTTCTGGCATTGGCAATTTCAAAGAACAAGTAGAGGCGCATGCAGCTGGCTGTTGAGAAGGCTATGAATGGCCTCAGCGTCATGGTAGACACTGGTACCGTTGCTCCTCAAGTCACTGCTGGAATACCTGCACATCTTATAGGCATGTTACCGACTCTGCCGGCATCTGTCCCGGGGTGCATTGATGTCCTGTGGGGCACCACTGCCACCACCTACCATCTGGTCATCGTTTCCAGCTCCTCTGAGGAGGAAGCTCCCCCCGATACCGGAAAAGACATTGGGGCCTGGGTCACCCTGTCAGCTCTGGTGCCTACACCAGAGCTGGGTGGAGGCAAAGCACCTAAGGTCCCGTCCTCAGTTGAAGTAGGTGGAGAAGAGGGCACATATGATCCCTGGGGGGATGACTCATCTGTGGTCTCTGACGCTTTAGATGGTCTCCCCTCAGATCCATCTCCGCCAAAGGAGTGAAAGAAGTCCCCACTGGAGGATGTCTCCTTCACAGATTTTGTTCAGTTGATGGCAGAGGCCATCCCCTTTCAGTTGATTGAAGAGGTTACCAGGAAAAAAAAATGCTAGATATCCTCCAGTTCATGGCAGTCCTAGTGCATGAGATCCTTGTAGAGTTACTGTTGATATGGGAACACCTCCTCACAGTGCCTTCTGTTAACAGAACGGTGAACGTGACTATCTCTGATGCGACAAGCATCAGCTGCCCCACCAGTCAGTTGTCAAATCCACTCTTTTTAGAAAGCCAAGCGTTCTAGGATCCATTCCTTGGCACCCCTGGTGAAAGGATCACAGAGTGGTGGATGATGTTGGGAAGGAGTTCCACAGCGCTATGCTTATTGCCTGCATAGCTGCCTACCCACCTGTACATGAGCTGTATGTGGAAGTAGGTGCAGAATGTTGCCAAGCAACTACCTCAGCCGCAGCAGCAAGATCATATTGCTGGTGCATAAGAGCCTGAAGTGCAGGAAATACGAGGTCCGCTTGACCTATGACGTTTGAGACAGCATAGAGGGTCTCTGAAGCAGGAATCGCTGCCCGCAGGCTCGCATGGCTGCAGATTTTGGTTCTCAGACCAGAGGTGCAGGGGAAACTTGCAGATGTGCCATGTACGAGAGAGAATCTCTTCAGAGGTAGGGTCAAGGACACACCCCAAATCCAGGACCTCCATGCGACCCTTCAGCAGCTCTCCTCCACTCACAATGCTGGACACACCATAGACCTCATCTTCATCAACCCCGAAGCATGGCTAACACACAAAACCAACACCACCGAAATACCCTGGTCAGATCACCACCTAATTCAAGCTAACCTGACCTATAACTCCAATCTCACAACAGCACAAAGCACTCTGAGTAATATATCATACCGTCTTCCTTTCAACACCAAACTCCTCCAGAAGGCACTACAAACAGAGCTAACAAACATGGAACTATCAAACTCTGATGATGCCACAATATCATAGCTCAACATCACAGAAAAAGTGGCAGACAACATCAACCCCACTATCACAAAAACAATCAAAAAGTCATAACATATCAACCAATGGTACAGTGAAAACATCAGAGCATCCAAACGCATACTCCGGAAGAAAGAAAAAGCATGGCGTAGGAATAAAACATCAGACATGCTAACCACATATCGAAACTACCTCTCCCACTACATAAATGTCATTAACAATGCCAAAAAATAATTCTTCTAAAAAAAAAAAAAATCAACAAATTCCAACATAACCCCAGAATGCTAATCTCCATAGTGCAAAACCTCACAAAAACCACCCAGAAAACATGCACTAAACACGGAAGCGATGAGTTTGCAGAATGTTTTAACAAGAAAATAACAAACCTAATCCAAAGCAACTTAAATAACAGCCAAACCATCAAAATAAACATTAAGGAAACCAAAAAGTGGGCAAACTTGGACACTGCCTCCTCCCTTGAAATCCAATCAATCATCAAAAAAAATGATCCCTGCCAACCATCCACTCGACAGCATCCCCATACCAAACATCAAAACAATTGAACCCACATAACAAAAACACTCACCAAGATCGTCAACTTATCCCTGACCGAAGGTAACTACCTCAAATCAGCAGTAATTAAACCTATCCTAAAAAAGAACAACCTTGACCCAGAAAACCTTTCTCTCATAGCCAAGATCATCGAAAAGGTTGTACACTCACAACTCAATGACTACCTTGAAACAAATAACATCCTATGCCCAAAGCATTTCGGATTCAGAAAGAACTTAAGCACGGAAACACTAAATGACACAATATTAAGAGGTTTCGACAAAGGCAAGAAATACCTACTCATCCTCCTGGACCTATCAGCTGCTTTCAACATGGTAAACCATACAATTCTCATAGACTGATTTCTGTCAGCCTTTCTAACAGACACAACCCTACATTGGTTCTCATCCTACCTATCCAACAGCAGCTACCAAGTATCAATTAACAACCTATCCAAAAAAATTAACCTCAACACTGGAGTTCCACAAGGCTCTGCCCTGTCCGCCACTCTATTTAACATATACCTACTGCCTGTATGCCATCTACTAAATGATCTTGGAATCACCCACTTCCTCTACGCCGATGACATACAGCTACTAATTCCCATCCAAAACACTCTTGAAGAAACCTACAAAGAAACAACCACTCTACTTGATTCAATCAAACTACTAACACGTATGAAACTCATAATCAACATCGACAAAACCAAAATAATTCTCATGGATAGAAAACCCAATCCCCCTCACCACCATCTCCATTCATACTTGACAATCTAATGAACCCAAAAATCCCAGTTACACACACCAGAAACCTTGGAGTAATAATAGACAAAGAACTATCCTACAGGAACCACATAACAACCAAAATCAAAGAAGGCTACCATAAATTACGAACTCTAAGATGCCTAAAACCTTTCCTAAACACTTACGACTTCAAAACAGTACTACAACTACTCATATTCTCAACCATAGACTACTGCAACTCACTACTGCTCGGACTACCATCTACCAACATCAAACCACTCCAGATACTACAAAACTCAGTTGCCAGAATATTGACCGGCACAAAAAAGAATGATCATATAACCCCTATACTTATATCACTACACTGGCTTCCAATAAAATCCCGAATTGAACACAAAATCATGACCATTGTACACAAGCTATTACATAACGATCAAACAAGCCAAACAGGTTTAAACCTCACCCCCCAGAATACGCAACGAAGCTTACGATCAAACACAGGCATTCTAACAGTCCCTCCCATCAGAGATGCACACTTGTGCTCAATCAGGGAAAGGGCTTTCTCCATTGCCAGCCTCAAAATCTGGAACTCCCTTCCGAAAGAATTAAGAACTCAACCCGACCTAAAAACATTCAAGAAGGATCTAAAAACATGGCTGTTCTACAAAGCCTACAATGACACGCAAGAAACACAACAACCAAACTCACAACAGACCTACTAACCGAACCCAAACAAACGTACTTCATGCAAATAACCAACTACAAGACCACCGGACATGAAAACCTGCAACACAAACAAGATCACCCCGGTACCCAACTACGTCTATACCCCCCTGAGTATAACATCCTCCAAATGGATACATTTCATAAACAAACCGCTCTTATGATTGACTCTGTGACGAGACTGACTCAGCGATGATACATACGCCGCTTATGTAACCTGTTAGACACCGAATGCTGTAACCCTCTATGATCATGACACTCACATGTAAACTAGCCCTACACCGTTCGTATGTAGCCCGTCCGCAACGAGTAAAGCCTGTAACCCATTTTATCCACGATTCGCATATGTAATACATCCGATACCGCTCGAATCTTGTAAACCGTTGTGATGGCGATACCGAACAACAGTATATAAAACTCGACAGATAAATAAAAAAATAAATATCATTCCAGATCTGCCGCCCTCATCCAGGAGGTCGCCAAGATCTGGGCCTAGGAAATCCTTCTTCTGCCCAAGGAAGTAGTATCCTCTGCCTCCTCGTTCCCATCAGTCTTGGGGCTCTCGTGGCTTCCCCAGGTGTTCCTCTGTCAACTCCAGGTACGGGATTTTGACTGCATCATAGAGAACATTAGTCCAGGGGCCTGTTCCCCGGGGCGATGGATCTGCTGGTCGGGAGAAGGCTATGGTTCTTTGCGAACAGGTGGGCCAGTCTAACCTTAAATCAGTGGGTTTTTTCCCATCGTCCACCAAGGGTACTGATTTAAACTTATCGGATGCCTCATCAAAATGCCCCCTGAGCCTGTTTTGGGGCCCAGTAGCGCATCAAGAGGTATTAGTAGCGGAGCTCTCCTCCCTTTTAACAGCCAGAACAGTTGAACCAGTTTCACCAGGGCAAAGAGGGCATGGAGTTTACTCCTTATACTTCCCGATATCAAAGAAAACAGGGGGACTCTGTCCCATCCTAGACCTAAGGGCCTTGAACATATTCATCAAAAAAAAAAAAAAAGCTGGAGATGTTTCCCTGGGCACCCTGATCCCTTTTTGTAACAAAGGGGACTGACTTTACTCCCTGGATCTGGAAGATACATCCATATTAATATCTTCCCAAGTCACTGGAAAATATCTCATATTCATGGTGGGAAAACAGTACTTCAGTATTGCATGCTTCCATTTGGGCTTGCGTCAGTCCCTTGTCAGACTCTTTGACATGTCTTTACAAAATGTCTGGCCATGGTGGTAACACACCTTCGCAGACTGAGAATTCATTTTTCCGGTATATGGATGATTGGCTGGTCAAGAGCACTTCTTGGATGTGGGCTGTGACTAGTCCATGCGCTCGACCTATCTAGGTGCTGGAGACACTAGGGTTCGTTATCAACTTCTTAAGTCCCATCTCAACCAGTCACCTCAATTGTACTTTATTGGAGTCCTGCTAGAACAGCTCGGGCCAAGATTTTTCTGCCTCAACAAAGGACCATCAACTTAATGACCAATTGCGGCTGGGATTCAACAGAGCCAGTAGGTGACTGTTGGGCCATATGGCCAGGACAGTTCGTTACTCTTGGCCGGTTTACACATGTGAAAGGCCCAATGGACCCTGAGGTCGTGGTGGTGTCAGGCCACACAGAACCAGCAGGATCCCAACTGAGTCACTTCGTCTCCTGGGACTCTTTGACTTAGTGGCAAGTAATTTCAAATCTGTAACGGGGGTTCCCCTACCAAAGCCCTCCTACCCAAATTGTTCTAACTACGGATGCTTCCACCCTGGGTTGGGGAGCTCATGTAGATGGCCTTGGTACTCTGCCCAGGAACATCTTTATCAGATCAACTTCCTGGAGCACTGGACCATCTGGTAGCTCTCTAGTCTTTCAGAAATCAGCTGACCAAAAATATTGTCCTGATCCAGATTGGCAACCAAGTGGCAATGGGGTATGTCGTCAAGCAGGAAGACCCCATGAATTGTCTATGGATCTTCTGGATATGGATCCCTTCTCAGTGCTTTGGGACCAGAAGATTCCTCAGTATATCCTGGTCTTTCTGCTCAATCATTCGCTAACTGCTTTCTTTTCTACTGTATAACTTTTTACTTTGATGTCTTGTTTACAGAGTTATATATTTCAGAATTTCTTTTCGGATGTTCTGTGTACACATATTTTGGTTATGTTCCAATTCTTCGAAGTTGCGGCATTTTTTCATGTATTTATACTTTTTATTCACAAATATAAAAGAGAGGGAAAAGGATCAATGTCCAATATCAATCTCCCATCCACTTAATTGACAAATGACAATATCATAAATCAGTCTTTGCTTTAAAGAATTTACATCTGCAGCCTCTCGCCTCGCAATGGGCCGCAAGCTTTAATCAGCTTACAGAGCAAAGTATAACTCCTTTTTAATCATTTATTGTCATATTGTCAGTCCCTATTCAAAACTTTATTCCAAATAATTTATCCATAAACTACATTCTAAACACCCTTAAAAAAGGTTTACCAATATGCAAAAAACTAATTTATCGCTTCTCACTCACTATTTTTCACTCTGTTATTTCTAAATCTTCTATAAAAGAATACTTAGCCGAGTCAATGTGAAATGTAATCAAATCGTTCCCGACATGAATCATGTTTCGATTGTGAAACAATCTTCTTCAGGGGATCATCTCGCAGTACTCGTTATTTCATACAGCCAATATTCTTGATATCCTGGACAAATAATGTCTCACCATACTTGAACAAGTATGGTGAGACATTATTTGTCCAGGATATCAAGAATATTGGCTGTATGAAATAACGAGTACTGCGAGATGATCCCCTGAAGAAGATTGTTTCACAATCGAAACATGATTCATGTCGGGAACGATTTGATTACATTTCACATTGACTCGGCTAAGTATTCTTTTATAGAAGATTTAGAAATAACAGAGTGAAAAATAGTGAGTGAGAAGCGATAAATTAGTTTTTTGCATATTGGTAAACCTTTTTTAAGGGTGTTTAGAATGTAGTTTATGGATAAATTATTTGGAATAAAGTTTTGAATAGGGACTGACAATATGACAATAAATGATTAAAAAGGAGTTATACTTTGCTCTGTAAGCTGATTAAAGCTTGCGGCCCATTGCGAGGCGAGAGGCTGCAGATGTAAATTCTTTAAAGCAAAGACTGATTTATGATATTGTCATTTGTCAATTAAGTGGATGGGAGATTGATATTGGACATTGATCCTTTTCCCTCTCTTTTATATTTGTGAATTATTCTAGAGAGGTGTTCTGCTTCGTTGATTCATTGATTATTTATACTTTTTATATCATTTTTGTACGTACTGGGTTTTTTTTTGTTCTTTAGGATGTCTTGGCTCTAACTTTGTAGACCATTCGTGTATTCAGTGTGTTTTACCCTGATATGTATTTATTTCATGCCCGTTCTTAGCTTTTGGTTGCCACTGTTTGTTTTGTGTTATCTGTATGTTCTCAACTGTATGGGAATTTACCTCCCATGGGTCCCTTCTGACGCAGCCCTTACGGTGAAACACAGCTATGTCAGGGGATTGTAGTCTTTGCATTTGATGATTTGAAGCTTTAAATGTCACTTTGAAGAGACAATTGGAGTATCACTGATGCTTACTTGGAATTTCACCACCTGTGGTAAAACACCTTGTTCTGTAGTATATGCTTACTCCACAACAACTGTTTGCCTATGTATGTGATATATCTCGCTTAGAATGATTTTTATGTGAGATGTGGGTTATAAGAAACTTGATATAAATAAAATCGTAGTCAACAAAAACTGAGAACTAGGCTGAAGAGTAGACTTGAGAATCATCAGGGTTGATACTTAAGGCCCATGGAGTAGTACTATTTTATTTTAAGAAGCATAATGGGCTATGGGTTAGTGTTCTGTAAAATATAGTACTGTTCCCATTTGGAGAAGTAAATAGAAACTGTTTGTTTTTTTTCCCTTTCTCTCTCTTACATAGACTTTATATTCAGAGCTCCGATCAAACTGAGCAAACCAGGGGAGCTTCGGGAGGAATATGAAAGCCAGCTGAGAAAGGTATGGTATGGTGCACTTCTTTTTATTGTCACTTTGGGATTCCTTCCTTCCTGTCCATTCTTTAATTTAAACAAATTACGGAGGAT
Organism: Rhinatrema bivittatum; assembly: GCF_901001135.1. Lineage (NCBI taxonomy): Eukaryota > Metazoa > Chordata > Amphibia > Gymnophiona > Rhinatrematidae > Rhinatrema > Rhinatrema bivittatum. The sequence continues at coordinate 19,140,915 of NC_042619.1, forward strand.
GATTTTATTTTGTTTCCTGCTGTCTATTTTATTCTAACCATCAAGATTACCATGACTTGTATGAACCTTGAGGGGCAAATTGGCAATTTATGTGCCCAATGAATTGGATAACAACTCTTACATATTCAGAGGATTGAGACCATTTTAAATAGGTAAAAAGCATGTCTAAAATGTGATAAATGTATTAATTTAATGGAAGGATTCAAACTACTTTATGCCCTGCCTACTCTTGAGCAGCTAAGCAGGAGGCTGTGCACTCTCACAAATGAGCTTTATGAACTTAAGAGAGGAAAAGGCTACACATTCTGACTTTCCGTACCTTTTTCATTCTCTGACATTTTTGAAGCATAGAACATAAGTTGGCCTAGTTTGAATAATTCTTTTAGCAGTTGAATATAGCGTTACAACAGGTAGAGGACTACGAGTGGGGTCCTTCCTCTCAACTAACGAAGTCCCATGCAGAACGAATGGACTTTGTTCTGGAATACCTGCATGGATTGCTTTCTCTCCAAAAATACCCGATGAATATAATCTTGGTTCCCTGAAGTTGTCTGAAAATTTGGCAGGATACCAAATACATGTTTAGGGAGAGTAGATGGATGCCTTCCATTTGGAAAATAGGTTAAAAATGTAAGGTAAAGCAAGTGGACAGAAATAGATTTTAGTGAGAAGCTGCAGATATAGTTAAAATCTCCAACTCGCTGAATGTGTAAGCTTGACACTGAGAATCCTTGGTTATGTAACAGTTCACACCTCTGTCTAGTTCCTTGCTTGAAATTCTGATGTCATTACACGGGACATTCCCTTCCTTGACAAGTAGGGACATGTGCGATTGCTTTACCTCTATTGTGGTGAGCAGCATTTGCAGAGCTCATCTGCTTGCGTGCGCTTCAGGACGGGTAGATGAGAAGAGCAGCTGCTACACGTGAGTTCACTGACAACTTTGATATTCTTGCCTTGGCTGCTTTTTGGTCGAGACTTTTCCCAATGACCATTTTTAAGGGTTTTCTCTCTAAAGGTAGGGTTTAAACAGAGCAATGTTTTCAGCACTCTTCTGTTTTGCTGTTCACATGACATGAATCTGATTATTAGTGGGATACGTGGAAGGAAAGTCCTTCACTATAAAGGCATTTTCTTTTCAACCAGGCTGACCAGGAGGCTGCGGTGTTTACATTGCCACTCTTTGGGCGTAAGTGGGAATATTCTCAGAAATAGGATAAAATCTGTTGGCTGCCTGTCCACATAATTCCTGAGCCCTTACCCAGAGGGATTCAGGGAATCACGTACAAGCTGTATAAAATCAGCACATGCTTAATACTGTGGTGTTGACTAACATACACACAGACCACACTGTGTATCATGGATTAACTCTGGAAGTACAATGTGTAACTCAGTGTATATATATATATAAAGTTTATATCACATGTTCTAACTTGTTCTGCTCTACAATAGCAGCCCTTTGCTTCTAAAAGCAAAAAAAAATAAGGCAGACGGGGACTCTGAGCGCAAACCCATACTTCTTTCTAGCACTGTTTGCAGTTTTACATGCAGTGCATGATGCATCCAGGAAATTGGAGGGGGGAGGGCAGAAATTTAGAAAATCCAGCCTTTAGACACATCTAAAGATGTCAGTGGTTTTGGTTCTGGGTTTCAAGATATCCACAGTGAAATATGCAGCAGATAATTGCATTCATTGTGTCAAAGTACCAGGTGCACATATCCAAATGTCTCCATCATATTCATTGTGGATATGTGGAAATCCGGACTGGTGATAAATGTATGTGTATATTTAAATGTTTTATATACCCTCATTCCATGTGAGAATCACTGGTTCATAATGGTTTACAGGTAAAAGATTTGTAAATAAAATGAGTGTTAGAGCGGATCGACATCCTTAGAAACAGAAGTAATTTCACGGTAGACTTCTAACACAGAAACAGCTGGAATAAAGGGTTAGCAGCGGGGGGGATTGTTCAAGAATTAATAATCTTATCTGAGCCATAGGGAACTGGATGTTTCAGTCAAATTTAAAGCATTTTTGAATAGCCAAGTCTTTAAGCTGCTTTTGAATTTCTTTTTATCTGTTATTGTTCGATGTTTTTCTGGCATGGAATTCCATAGTTTTGGGCCGGCGATTGAGATCTCTCTCTATTTAGTGTTAGATGACAGCCTCTTAAGTTCGGGATTTCTAGGAGGCATTTGTTCTGTGATCTGAGTGTTTGTCAGGGGATGTGAGGTTTAAATGTTCCCAGTAGATCGTTATTGTTCAGGTTAATGTGGTTTATTATAGTTAGAACTTAATAATATATTCTTGACTGAACAGGAAGCCAATATGGAGCTATCAGAATTGGGGCGATGTGGTCACATTTTCTTGCTCCAGATAGGTCTGGCCACAGCATTTTGCAGAAGTGAGTAGTCTGAAGACCTAGGAAGTAACGAATTGCAGTAGTCTAGGTTTTGAGTAAAGGAGAGATGTAGCACTTCTTCTTTTCTGTACATCAGTGCGTGTGCTGAACTGGGCCAAGGGAGAGGCTTGTGTTAATGCTGCTGCTGCCTTGTTAGGTTTCTTATTGATAGCGGACTCTGATACTCTTGACAAGTCCAAACATGCCCCAGTAGCTTTGCTGGAGAACTTCTTGAAAAAAATGTAGGCCTCAGATGTGACTTTAAGAGAGAACTGCACAAATATAAAGTTTAAGAACAGCCAGCAATATTTAGTGAGCTTTCTTCGTTTGACAAGCTGGATGTATTACCAATTACGTATGGGTGACATCATTTGGTACCAACACAGATCCTGTTCTCAGAGCCCTGGAGGGGCCAGTTACTTTTTTAAGTTAGTTCTTCTACTGACTAAAAAGAGACGGTTACATTCACAGTGCAGCTGTCAGCTAATTTTTGCTTGCTTGTCTGCAGAGAAAGCAAGTCTGCTTACCTGTAGGCAAGGTTCTCCATAGATAGCAGGAGGAATCATCTGCCTCCTCCTTAAATTCTGTAAATGACTCGAGCGCTCGCAAGGGTAGCGCGCACTTGTGGGAACTCCCGTGCATGCTTGGTAGAGCTTTTTCTGAACTCTTAAGAAATGGATCTGGGTTGGCATTGTCTGATAACATCACCCATACATAATGGCTCGAGCAAAAATTGAGGGGCTGATGAGGCAGCACACTCAGGGGAACTTCCATGCATGCTCGATAAGTAAATCTTACTGAGCTAAAGAGATGGATGACATCACTCCTGGTGTAATGGCTAATACAACCCTGCTCATTAACGGAGAAAACAAGTTTGCTTACCATAGACAGGATGAACTAGCCATGCTTAATACCCACCCTCCTCATTGGAGAGTCTGCTACCTAGTTAGTTCTAAGCTCTGCAATCGACTGAAGGTCTTGCAGGGTAGCACGCAAGGGAGATCTGGGTGTGCTGAGCAGTAAAACCTTGGGTGCATGTTGGTGCCAATTCATCCTGCTCTCTGTGAAGAGCCCTGTTTATGGTATTACAACTTGCTTTCTCTAGACTTACCCCGGATCCTTTATCAACCAAAGGTACGTGCAGCAGACTTACCTTTCGTAGGCCTGCTTAGTCATGTTCTCTCGGGTGCTGTGACTGTTTGAAGTGGTTCTTTGCTAAGCATTTCAGTAAGACGGCTTCTGGTAACCTCTGCTGGCTGGTCCGGGCACAGCAGTGGAGGCAAGTCTGGAGAACGTTAACTTATCTTTTCTGTCTTTATCAACACTCCCAGTGGTTTGCATCAGTAAAATTAACACATTGCAACAAGTAAACCTCAAAATATAGATAATACTACAATATAATTTCACAAATCCAAAACAGAATAAAATATAACCTTAGTCTTTTCTCTGTGGTCCCCAAATCTAATTAAACCAGTGTCATTTGGTGTTAGTAAATTCTTTTGCTTGAAAGGAATATAGTTCTGCGGTAGTTTTAAAGCAGTTGTACAGTATTAAAGGGATCAATTCAGTGTGATGGTGTCTGAGTTTGACAGTAGAAATGGAGAGAGGCTTATTGGAGCAAAGGATGAGCAAAGGACATCTATAGGACTGATTTACAATTACTTAGCACTAATTGAAAGGAGAGGAAAAGCAGGCTTTCAGGTTGTAGTGAATACAGCATAAAACTGGCATCTTTAGGCAGCTTATTGTTCATTTGGTTTTGTAACAACCTTTCTGGACCTGAAGGGGAATTCTGGCGCTTCAGGCGCTCTCCCTTGCTTATTTCTAGGATCCTCATAGAGCACTTTCGTTGTTTGACAAAGTGAAATACGTTGTGTGCTGTGATTGTTACTTTTTCTTGTTTGCTTGGCCAGTGAGCTCTAGAAGGGATGTAACTGGGGGGAAAACCTGTGCAGCTTTGAAAGTGGAAGCCCCATGTGTACTTCCCCTCCCCTTTTTTACCAGGGTTAAAGGTTGTACCCACACTGTGACCACAGGTGGGGAAGATGATATTCAAACTCCCCATTTCCACAGGTAAGAGAACTGGACATGGCTTTGAATATTGCCCTTCCTATGTGGTGCACACATTAACAGAGAGAAAACATACAACTAACCAGTTATGACTGTATTAACGAGTTCAGTAATGAAAGCGGCCTGGAACTTAGTTGACTAACTTTTTATCTGGCTATGTCGGGGCGCTGTGAGGCGTTTTTCTGTGCACCCTCCAACTTAATATCATGGCAATATTAAGTCGGAGGTCCCCGAAGAGTAAAAAAAAGTTTAAAAAAAAATAAATTTGAATTTGGCCTGCGGCTGTTGGGCCGAAAACCGGACGCTCATTTTTGCCGGCATCCAGTTTCCAAGCCCGCGGCTGTCAGCGGGCTCGAGAACAGACGCCGGCAAAATTGAGCGTCGGTTGTCAAACCCACTGACAGCCTCTGCTCCTGTCAAAAAGGAGGCACTAGGGACGCGCTAGTGTCCCTAGCGCCTCCTTTTGCCCGGATCTACCGCCGGACCTAATTTAAATACTGCATCGCGAGTGGCCAGTGCACGTGCCGGGAGAGCGGGCATTCGCCCGCTCTCCCGCGGACTTTACTGTATCGGCCTATAAGTTAGCTAGATATCTTTAGAACAGCCGAGATGAGGATATGTGCTGACTATCTTTCCTAGCTGGTTAGTGGCTGAATGCGAACCTCATTGTGAATACATGGAGGAAATAAAAATGCATCTACCACAGAACAGTTTTTTTGGTTTTTCTTTCCCTTATACCCTGCTGTCCCCAGCTCTCTCCACCCACCATAAAGTAAGAGCTGCACTGCAGTTCCTCCGACATTGGTTATTTTTCCTGAGGGCAGCATGTTTTACTGAGTAAACGGTGGCTCCAGGTTGGACTGTGGGTGATCTCATGGGACTTTGATAGTCCAAGACTGCAGTCCATGTTTAAAGCTTCTGGTATAAGGTAATGAGTCTTTCTTGCTAGGATTGTTAAAGAGCCACAGATAGCTGATCCCTGTACTGTGCTCTTTCTCTGGGCCTTCCAAGATCCCCCATCTCTCGGCACATTCAAAATGGGGGGGGGGGGGTATTGATAGCTGCTTTTTTTTTTTTTTTTTTTAATTATTTTAAGAAAACTTCTCTTTATATCAATTCTCCTTAAAGAAACTAGAGTGCAGGGCACTGATTTTCCTCCTCCCATTTAACTGCATTTGTTGTATTTTTTTTTAGTTGAAGGACGAGAAGAAGCAAGAGGAAATTGCTTCGGAAGAGCTGATTCGTAAGTTACTGCAAGAGGAAACAGAAGAAGAAAAAAAGAAAATGGAAGAATTGAGGAAAGATGAGCTGCTTGCAATTAAACTAAGTCAGTCGTGTGTAAGTACAGAGGTGGCAAACGCATGGCTTCATTAGAAACCTCACTGGTTTGGGGGGGGGGTGCTTGGAGAGGAGATGGGGAGGGAACCAAAGGGGGCCTGGCTTGTTAAATTCCTTCTGTGTAGGGTCAGAACCAGCGAAGTCCTGTTTTAGCACAGGCATTTGTGGCAGACGGTGTGATTCAGCACGATAAAAGGGATCTTCGGGTAATCGGGAGCAGAAAGTACTACCAGGCTGGCAGATTTCTTAGTCTTTGAAAGTTCTTAGGATTTGTAGAGGAGACACGAGTTCGGAAAGGGCTTATTTACATGTTTTATTTCTATTTGTTTATATACCACCACTTCCGAAACCCTGGATGGTGAACAATATAATATCCATAAAAAGTTTAAAATTACATACATACACAAAAATTAGAGCTGCTGAAAATGAATAAAACAGAAAACTGTAACTAAAACGATAAAAGAAACCTTCGCTCTGGGGGGGTCAAATTTATCAATGTGAGATTCAGATTCTTATACCGCTCATTTATTGCTTAATGCTGTATATCATCAAAAGGAAGTCTAAAAAGATGGGTTTTTAACGTGACTTTAAAAGCCTTAGTACAACTTGTGACTTCCTGGGGTACTGAGTTCCACAGAACTGGAGCAGGAATGGAAAAAGCTCCAGCCGAGAATGATGCATGGAGGTTACCTCCAAAAGATGAATTACAGAGGTGATCACATAGCGAAATTTATATGAAATTCTCTGAGATCCTGCTGGCTTCCAATCTCCAAAAGAAATGGGGAGGAGTAGCATTTTATTGCATAAATCTTTACATATCAGTATTATAGACATATAAAAACAGAGAGGGTGGGTTGTTTACCAGTGCTTTAATTGAAGGGATAATGGTTATGCTTGCTAACATATATGCACCTAATCAGGAACTGGGTAGCTTTTACGGGACTCTTAATGAGCTATTGATGGATTTTGCAAAAGGGCTGTTGATAATGGGGGATGATTTAACTTAACAATTCGCCCAAAATTGGAAAACTCCGAAACATTGGTCAAATTATCATCATGACCATAAGAGGAACTTGGTTAGTATGTTGGAAACCTTGGGAGTCTTGGATGTGGGAAGGATATTAAACCCAAAATGCAAGTACTTAGTACCACAATCTACATATCCCAGAACTGGTACGATAGACTTCTAATGCCCATATCGAGAGTAGGGTGTGGATGGAGCAGGCCTCAGTTTGGGTTGAAGTAAAGTTTTTGTCAACATACCCTGAAGAGCTGCTGATAACTTGCAGAAAGCTGAAGGGATTTGTAAACAGATTCAACAGGAAATCAAGAAATCTTTAAGCTGTATAATACAGACAAGATAAATGCTTCAGTTTTACGGGATTGTTTGAAAAGTGTGCTAAGAGATTGGTAACGTGGGCTTCACAGGCAAAACAAGCACAGGAAGGCGATTAGAAGAGATGAGAAACGATTCATAAAATGGGTTCTATTAAAATTCTGTGGAGGTTAGAGTGGCTACAGATGCAGTTGAAAGATCTGACAATTGACAATAGTTTCTTAGCGTCTAGTCAAACAAATCCACAACCAGTGGGTTATGCACCTCTACCAGCAGATGGCGATGGAGCAAAGCGGACATCACAGTATAAATACTCCTGCAGTGACGACAACCTGTATTCTCAATCTCCAGCAGATGGACGTGCATCTTGCTACTGGGGATTGCTTCAAGTTTTAGAAGGAGAAATAAAGGAAATGTAATTTGCCCACTCTCCTGTGGTGATACCAAATGGTCCCTCCCTTGGTTGAGATTTCATGAGGTGATTTCTGTGGTCCCTCAGATGAGTGCCTTGGTCCCGGTAGCTGGCTTTTTCAGCTGGCGTGGACTTAGCTGTTAAAACAGCTGAAAGGCAACGGATGCAGGAAGCAGAGCACAGCGGTGGCTGTATATGTCCTCTCCCCGGCAGCCAGAGCCACCTCTGTACTCAGGCAGGATAGGCTGAGCTCAGGTAAAGCTTTAAAAAAAAAAAAAAAAGACAGGAGTTTGTAGGGTTTCCTTGCTTCCTCCAGTCTCTGCTCAGCGTGCTGTTCCTACATTCCTTCCCACCGCTGAGGGGAGGTTAAGGGATGTGGGCAGCCTGCTGGGGTTGAGTAGCCCTTTTTGGGCTGGGCCCTGCTCTTAGGCATTTCTCTGTGTGCCACGTGGTAGACCGCACCTGCTTTTTGCATGCTCTTTCCTGTGCGTTAGGCTGCCCTCTTCAGGATCAGTGGTTCGTGCAAGTGCAACTGGCTGGGTCCAGTTTTTGGATGCTTAGTCGGATGCCTGCTTGGCGTCCAGGTTATAGCAGCATCTGTTAGGCGTGCGCTTAAGCCAGAGGGGTGGCTTCCTGTACGCACAATTTGGGATGCCTAAGTTTGACACATTTTACAGCGTGAATTCAGCTGGTCATGTACCTTTCAGCCGCCTGTTAAGCATTCTGACAGACTGGTGCCTTTCCCTGTGTTCTGTCTGTCATATTCGGGTATCTCAGCCTGGCTGCCCTCTAATTTGTGCCAGCACTGCTTTTTTTTTTTTTTTTTACTAAGCCTTGTTCTTCCCAACCTGATGAGGGCCTGAATAAAGATGTCAGGAGGGACGTCTGACCTTGGAACTTCCTTAACTAGTTTGGCAGTGGGGGAAGGTGGGCACACCATAGGTGCCTTCTGGTTTTGGCATAGATCTTTCTGCCTTTTCCTGGGTAGAACTTTTTCAAGGATTACAATCCTCAACCTTGACCAATCCTGCTAGATCAGTTGCTGGTACTACTGTTAAATGCAGAACTATTCCTAGATCGGCAGCAGGTCTTCCAGACAGGGATCCAGATGGCATGAATGAGGCCAATCCTGACTCTCTGGAGGATAGGGAAATTCCTCTGGGACTGGAACCTTATAAGACAAGGTTGTGGTTCTTTTTATAGAAATGAATTACTGGCTCCAATTTCCCAGACAGATGCTGTCAAGCCAAAGAAAATCCCCTTTTGGTTTCTTTGTGTAAAGCCTCTTGTTTTTTCCCTGTTACGGAGGCCATTCAAGAATTGATTGATCTTGAGTGGGGCGCCCCGGAGGCTAATTTCAAAGGGGGTTGAGTTTTAGAAAGCCTGTACCTCATGGATCCGGTGGCGAGAGAGTGTTTGTATTTTCTGAGTGTGGATGTGCTCCGCTGTGCCGTTTCCAAGTGGATGACTATCCCAATTGAGGGAGGAGCGGCCTTGGAAGGATGTGCACAATAGGATTGTACATCATTAAAAAAAAATTACTTTTAGTAACTTTATGTATTTATGATTTTATTATGTAAACCGTAGCGATGGAATTTTACTGTGCAAAGGTATATAAAAATTGTATAAATAAATTGTGGCCACCCTTAAACAAGCATTTGAAACAGTGGCAATGACCTTACAGATAGCTTCTTCTTGTTCCCTGGTGGCTCGCTCTTGTTTACTTCTCTATCAGGAAGTCGATGAATCGGGAGTGAATTCCAGGCATTTAAGGATCCAGCAGCCACCTTTTTGGCAGATGCAGGCTGTGATTTGATCTGCACCTCAGCCAGAGGGGTGACTTTGGTAATAGCGGCCAGGCATCAGTTATGGCTGAGAAATTGGTCAACCAATGTGACCTCCAAGGCTAACCTTACGAAATTGCCCTTTAAAAGCTCACTCTTGTTTGGGAACAAGTTGGAGAAATTAGCCAACAAATGTGGCGAATCCCCGGTTCCTCTGTTGCTGGAGGATAAGAAGCAGATACCTCACTCCTTTGTCACAAGAGGTCATGCTTAGGGGATCCAAGAGCTTTTGACCCTTCAGAGGAGGGACCTTTTAGAGAATTTGACCTTTCAGTAGGCCTTAGTCTTTTTTTTTTTTGTCCTAGATAGCCTAGATGGTGGGTACGGGCTCAGGTAGTGGAACCTCCTGAGCTTCCCAATGAAGGTTTGCCGGCCCACCCCCAGGGACAGGAGATAAGGGGCGCCTCTCTTTATCACAGGTGGGCCATATTCAGAAGCTGCTGTATGCTGATGGCACGCATTGAACACAATACGCCTGACAATGTGGCCCTATCTCGGATTGATGGCAGCTCCCTGGAGGTGGTGCTGTTGGCGAGGGCCCACATGCATCCTCTTCAGTGCACTCTGCTGTCTCGTTTCTAGCCCACAGTCTCAGTACTATTTGATTTAGTTTCACCCGCTGATGGAGGTCGACACTCAAGTGCAGTGGTGATTAAGTGGATTATCTAAGAGGAGAGGGTTTCTCTAAGATCACCGTACTGGCTAGTGCTCACGACAGATGTGAGCCTTCAGGGTTGGGGAGCTAACTATCAGGAGCTGACAGCACAAGGGTACTGGACTGCAGAAGTCTCTCTGGAACATCAATTGGCTGGAAACCTGTGCAGTCTGGTTGGCTCGATTGCAGGGTCGAGCGCTCCAGATAATGTCAGACAATGCAACGACAGTGGCTTTGTACAGAGGAACCAAGAGCCAGCAAGTGTCTCAGATATTCTGTATCCAGGAGAATGGAAATTGTCAAACGAGGCATTTCAGCTAATGGTGGATTGCTGGGGCCTTCTATTTCTGGACCTGCTGGTGACTTCTTGCAATGCGACTATTCCTTGCTTCTTCAGTTGCAGGAGAGATCCAAAGTCCTTGGGCATGGAATCCCTCATGCTGGAGTCGCTGGAGGGTAAGCTGCTGTATGCTTTTCCCCTGTGGCCCATGTTGGGCAGAATGATTCGGAAAATCGAGAGTCACAGTTGGATGGTGCTTCTGGTGGCAGCAGATTGGCCGAGGAGACCTTGGTATACAGATTTTTGAAGGCTCTTTGTGCACGCTCCCCTCCGGTTTCCAGCACACAGGGATCTGCTACGGCAGAGTCCTGTTCTTCATGCAGATCCGACTCTATTTTGTCTTACGATAAGGCCCCTGAGAAGACTCTGTTGCTGAAGCATTGATATTCTACTGTAGTGACTGCCATCTTGCTACACGTGAGAAAGTTCTCCACTTCCTTAGCATATGTGCAAGTTTGGTGAATGTTTAAGACTTGGTGTGAAGATTGAGGGGTTCTTCGTTTGGTTAAGATCCCGCTCATTTTGGAAGTTTTGCAGGATGGATTGAGTAAAGGGTTGGCCCTTAATTCATTGATACAAGTGGCTGCTCTTGCCTTTTTCAGAGGTCAGGTGATTGGTGGACCCTTGTCAGCTAATCCAGATCTCGTCCATTTCTTGAAAGAAGTGAAGCATCTTTGACCTCCCTTGCAGTTACCAGTGCCCTTATGGAGTCTTAATCTAGTTTTGATTTTTTTAGCTCTTTGGCCAATGTGTAACATCTCCTTTCCTGGCGTGTAGCTAGATGGACTCAGAACGAATGGGATAGTATCCGCGTGCTAGCAGTTGGAGACGGATCTGACGTCAGCACGGGTGTATATATATCCCCATAGGAAGCGTAGCAACTCAGTAATCTTCCTTGCAAAAGCTGTTATGGATATGTGTACTGACGCTCAGTGAAAAGTGAAAACAGGATTCCCCTGACCGATTGATAGGAGCTGGAGACTGCCAGCATTCCCAACCGGAAGGCGTTGACATCTGGTAGAGTGTACGCTCTTATGGAATATAAAAGACATTGGCTTACCTTGACTCGGTGAAACCCATGTATACAGGCAGCTGGGCGGGATGCTGAGTCCATCTGTCTACACTAAGGAAAAGGAGATTATCAGGTAAGTAATCTCAACATTGAGGTTACTGACCTTGAAAATGGTATTTCTTGTGGCAATTTCTTCTGTGTGAGGATCTGAACTGCAGGCCTTATCTTACTTGGAGCCGTTTTACATGCAACTCCAGGGGTGATACAGTTACGAACTGTTCCTTTCTTTTTGTCAAAAGTTGTCTCGGATTTTCACTTGAATTGGTACTTTTTCCTGCTGTCCCTAGACAGAGAAAGAGATGTGGAGTAATATCACCTGTTACAACCCTTGGATGTCAAGAGGCATATCTTGAGGTATTTGGAGGTTTCTAAACCTCTCAGGAAGACTGCCTGTTTGTTCTCCTTGGTGGAAGTAAACAGGGTTACATTAGCTCTTTGGATTAAGGAGGGTAGTCACAGCCACATATGTGGATGCTGAGCAGCCGTTACCTAGTCAGGTTAGGGCTCATTCCACTAGGGCTCAGGCAGTGTCATGGGCGGAGATTAGATCCTCTTGTTTGACATTTGCCGAGCTATGACGTCCTCTTTACACACCTTGTCCAGGCATACCACTGGTTCTGGATTCACCTGTCTGAATGCTAAGAAAGGAGACGTTACTACTTAATGATTTTCCTTTCTTTAGTATAGACAGGTGAATCCACATTCCTGCCCTTGCCTGCCAAATAGTTGGGCTATGGTGGTCCTGCGTGGCTGCGTGTTCCAGGGAGTACTGCTAAGTGTCAATCCACTCCCTAGACCAGTGTTACTGCCCTGCTTGTCTGAGCTCAGTGGTTTTCTGTTAGACAACCACTCCAGCACTCAGCTGTTAATCAAGTTTTTGCAGAGAATACTGGTGGGCTTATCTCACTGCAGGGGTATAATGTACTGTGATGTCAGTTTTGCTCAGTCTCCATCTGCTGGTAGAGGTATGTAACCTACTGGTTCTGGATTCACCTGTCTGTATTAAAGAAAAGGAAATTATCAGGTAAGTACTAATTTCTCCATGTAAAACAAGCCTATCTTGAACATGGCAACAAGGAATTTGAATTGCTTGCTTTCAAACCGAGGACAGAGCACAAACACAAGCTCACACAATGAGAGATTGTACGGAGGAACTGTTGTATGATACTTACCAGATCTTGCATAGGTTTTAGGATTTTATCAGGATTTGTATTCTGTGGGTAAGATTATAGGTGAAGGAAAACTTTGTTAAATTTCTGGAAGAGAGATACTTACCTGTATTGACCCTGCATCAATAGGGGAAAGTTTTTAAATGGGACTAAAACGCAATAAATCACCGGGACTGGATGGCTATACAGCCCATTTCTACAAGCAATTTGAGGGTTCTTTGATACCTCCATTGAAGGATCTATTTAACTATTTGGTGTTAGATGGGAGATTACCACCTTCTATGAATCTAGTGGGAATAAGTGTTGCCGAAAGAAGGTAGGGATGAAACCATGGGTCTTTGTAGACCAGTATCTCTATTGAAGATAGATGTCAAATTATTAGCTAAAATGCTGGGAGACAGATTAGCTAAAGTGACTCCTTTGCTGATTCATGAAGATCAATCTAGCTTCATTATGGGCAGGAGGATGTTTGAAAGTATTAGAGTGCTAAAAACAATTTGGCTTCTCTTCTATTGTCTGATGCCAAAAAGGTATTTGATTGGGTAGATTGGGCCTTTGTAGGGGGTGTTGAAAAAAGTGGGAGTAAGTGATAACTTTTTATAATTTAGGTGAAATCATATGATCTCCCTCCGGCCTGCATTAAAGTAAATGGAGGATACTCTGATGCCTTTGTGCTGGGGGAACTAGGCAGGGCGCCTTTTGTCCCCATTTTTATTTGCCCACGTAACTGAGAAAATGAGAGAATCCAGACATTAAGGGGATACAAGTAGGGCAGGGGGATATACAAAATATTACTCTTCACGGATGATGTTATGTTTACTTTGGTTAATCCTGTTATTTCATTACCTATTCTAATTTCGGAGATTCAAGCCTATGCAAAGGCTGCAGGGTTTAAAGTAAACATTAGTAAACCAGAGAACTTTAAATATCGACATTCCATATTTGGTGACTACATACTTGAAAAACAGCTTTACTTTTTTAAAGAGTAAAAATTTCCAGAGAGAGCCAGCAGATGGCGTAGTTAAATTGTGATTCTTTGAATCAATCAATGATGGATTTGCAGAATTGGAGCAATATTATTTCATGGTTGCAGAGGGATAACCCAGTCGTGGCAAAGCAATCATTTTAATGGTAATGTTTTTACCAGTTCATTGTAAAGCACCTTCGCTGCATTTCTTGTTCCTTGTAAACCGATGTGGTGATCCCAACGAATGTCGGTCTAGAAAAGCCTTAAATAAATAAATAGTGGGAGCTCCTTCAGATTTTTTTCTCTAGCCATTACTGGAGTAATGCTGAATAAGATTCAGAAGCAATTCTTGGACTTTATTTGGAGACAAAACCCACTTGGGGTCTCAAAGAGAATGTTTACCAAGGACAATTGGTCCCAAATGTGGAAAGATACGATAGGGTATCACAGCTTAGGGCTATGTTAGAGATATGGGAGTCCTAAGAAAAAACAATAGGTTAACTGTGGCATTTCTTGGGAAATATTAATTTTCCTAGCATGTAGCCAGATGGACTTGGGACCAATGGGTTATAAATTTTTATTTTTTTTTGAATTTGAAATGTTTTATTGCTTAATATTGCAACATTACAAATGTAAATTCTGCATGTAAATGCACAGCTTATTATGTACTTGCGTAAGAGTAATGAACAGCATAATAAAGATTTAACATGTAACAACAAATGCCTTGTCAAATGTCAAGTAACTCACTTATGCACGGTGAACTTAGTAAGACATCAACAAGTACCTATAGTGCATAGATACAAGATTCAATTTCCTCTTCCCTCCCCCCTCCCTCTCTGTTTAACATGAGTGTTATATAGCATGTAAAAATGAAAGCGTGTAATAGTAAAGAAAAATGTCCTGTCCCATCCTGTACAATCTCCAGGGCCGGTCTGTCCGTGTAAGACTCTTCCTACGCTTAGGGTGCCGAGGCTCCTGCTGATAAATCCTGGCTTCTCTTCCAATTAGAAAACAGTCTCCAGGTACTCCTAAAGGGGATCTCAGTGTGCCGAAGATAAGCTGTAATTTCAGCCAGTCTATAGATTTGCTCCACTTTTCGTTGAATATCCAACAACGAGGGGAGTCGTGGTGATCTCCATTGCTTTGCTATTTCAATCCTGGCTGCTGTAAAAATAAAGTTAACCATGGTATTGGTGTGTTCTTGTCCTTGATGTAAAGGGAAACCCAGCAATGCTTGTTGCGGAAGTACTGATATGGGAAAATGATATAATTGGGTTAACCAAGCTTCCAGTTGTACCCATAGAGGGCGAATTTGGTTACACTCCCACCACATGTGAAAGAAACTACCCTTCGTCTGACATCCCCTCCAACAACTACCGGAAAATGAAGGATACATGTGATGTAGCCTCTCCGGCGAATAGTACCAACGAAATACCATTTTCCAACAATTTTCAATAATATGGGAGGCTATAAGGCCCTTTCCCATTCTGGAAAAAAGATCTTCCCAAGCACCCTGGGAAAAGGTTCTATGTAGATCGGTTTCCCATGCCCGTATATAGGTGGGTGTTTGGTACCGTTCCCTCCCCAAGAATACATAAACATTGGAGAGTAATTTTGTGGTTTGATGAGAATTTAAACATAAACGTTCAAAGTCAGATTGCCCTTGTGCGAAGTGTATAGGTAAATGGTGGGAATGAGCAAAATGGCGCAGCTGTAAATACAAATACACATCAGACTGGCCTAAGCCAAATTTCTGCTGCAGTTCCGGAAAACCTATCATATGTTGTGCCCCCCAAAGCTGCCCCAATTACAAATTCCCTTCTTTTCCCAAGCCTTGAACGCCGGGTTTTCAAAGCCCGGAGTAAATGATGAGTTAGCATATAAATAAGTGCTAGAATAATATTCTTGGGTCCCCACCAACCGAGATTTCCTGGTATCCCACAGCTGCAGAGATAACAGCATAGAGGGTGGTAAGACCTTCCAAGGTTGTGCAGTCCAGGTCTTTTTAGGTTGCCATAATAAACTAGAGAGTGGAACATGGGCCAACAGCTGTTGGCTAAACACTATCCACGGTTTCTGCAGAGCAGGTCTATGCCACTCTATTAAGGTCTTTAACCTGGCCGCCAGATAATATTGCTCTAAATGAGGGACACTCAGGCCCCCCTGTAATTTGGATCGGTACAAAGTCTTGCAAGCAATTTTAGATCTCAGGCCTCCCCAAATATAAAATAACAAGCGTTTCTGCCATTTAACAAGACTGGGTTTTGGAATGGCTAATGGAAGCGTCTGAAGTAGATACAAAAATTTAGGTAAAATTGACATTTTTACAGCAGCTATTCTTCCAAACCAGGATATTCTATATCGGTTCCATTCCTCTAAATCTCTCGTAATCTGAGCCCACAATCTATCGTAGTTAAGATGAACCATATCTTGCGTGACACTTAGATATACCCCTAAATATTTAATAGATGATTTTGCCCAACGAAATCGGTATTTCTCCCTTAAAGAGTTTTCCAAAGCAGTAGAAATGTTGACATTGAGTATTTCGGATTTTTCCCAATTTATGCGGAAACCCGAGACTTTACCAAAGGCCTCCATATCCTGGGAGACCAGTGGTAGAGATTGTTCCGGTTCTGTGACCAGCAGCAAAATATCATCTGCAAAAAGAGATAATTTTGTCTCAAAGGCCCCCACTCTAATTCCCTTAATTTCTGGGTTATTCCGGATTTTATTTGCTAAAGGTTCGATAAAAATAGCAAATAACAAGGGCGATAGGGGACAGCCCTGTCTGGTACCCCTTTGTACTGCAAAAGTGGACGAGTAGCCCCCATTGACCTTTATACACGTTAAAGGATGTTGATAAAGCTGGTGAAGCCATTGAAGAAAGTTAGCACCAAAATTTAAGCGTTGTAGCAAAGCAAATAAATAAGGCCAATGAACTACATCAAAAGCCTTTTCAGCGTCTACCGAGAGAGCCACCGCTGGCAGCTTATTTTGCTTGACCCACCAAATCATATCCATTATTTTATGCACGTTGTCACTAGCTTGTCTACCTGGTATAAACCCAGCTTGGTCTGGATGAATGATATTTGCCAAAAACCCATTCAGCCTGTTGGCCAAAATCTTTGCCAAAATCTTCAAATCAATATTAATAAGGGAGATTGGCCTATAAGAGCCACATGCGGTAGGGTCCCTGCCGGGTTTGGCCAAAATCGTAATACCAGCCGTATTAGCTGTAGAAGAGAGCGAATTCCCTTCCCTTAAGGATCTAAAGAACTTAGCCAAGACAGGAGCCAGCAAAGGAGCAAATTGTTTATAAAATCTCCCTGTATAGCCATCGATGCCTGGAGATTTACCTGGTTTTAGTTCTTGAATAACTTTCCGTATTTCTAACTCCGAAATGTCTTTATCCAAAATAAGCCTCTGTGAGGGATCTAAAATTTGTAAATCTGAATTATCCAGATATCTATCTATCCCCTCCTGTGAAATCGTTGCATTAGCAGAATATAATTCAGCAAAATATTGCTGAAAGCGCTCTCTAATTTCTGTACCATCCACAAGCATAGACCCGTCTTGGCTTTTAATTTTTACAATAGACGCTTGATCCTGTTTACGCTTCAATTTGTGTGCCAGCAGCTTCCCTGCTTTGTTGCCCCCTTCAAAGTATTTTTGTTGAATCCGCTCTAACTGATATGCTATGGTTACGTTATCAATAGCGGATATTTTAGAACGCACCTCCTCAATAGATCGAAGTAAACCCCTCCGAGTGGGACATAATTTGTGATTTTTCTCTAGTATGGTTAACTGCTGCACTAAATGTGATCGCTCACGAGCTCTTTGCCGCTTGACATAAGAGGCGTGAGCAATAATTTTACCTCTAAGTGTCGCTTTTAAACGTTCCCAGAGCGTCCCCGCTGTGACTTCGCCAGTATCATTAAGCAATAAGTATTCCTGAATATCATTTTCCAGCTGAGACACAAACCTGGGATCATTTAGGAGGGAGTCATTTAATTTCCAAAATCTTATCCCTCTATCGTAATCCTGGAGGTGCAGAGTAAACCAAACAGGAGCATGATCTGACCACACCATAGCCTCAATCTCAACCTCTTTTACCCTAGGGAGTAAACTCCTGCTACCCAGAAACATATCAATCCTCGAATAACTATTATGGGGATTGGAATAAAAGGTATAATTCCGGGATCTAGGAAAACGTGTTCGCCATACATCCACTAATCCCATGCCTGTAATCAAACGTTTAAGTGCTTGTCTAGCCACCCTAGGGTCCGAGCTAGTCCCAGTAGAAGTATCTTTACTGGGATCCAACGTGAGATTAAAATCCCCTCCAATAATTACAAAGCCTTCTACTTTGGACAACAGAGTGCTGCTCATTTGGTTAAAGAAGTCAGCCTTATGATCAGTAGGCCCATATACCGAGATCAGAGAGGATTTCCCCCCCCCCCCCCAGCAAGATTTTCAACATGACCAGCCTGCCCGATGCATCCATAAACTGGTCTTTAAATTCAAAATGCATATCCTTATGAATAAGAA
Source organism: Rhinatrema bivittatum (assembly GCF_901001135.1). NCBI lineage: Eukaryota > Metazoa > Chordata > Amphibia > Gymnophiona > Rhinatrematidae > Rhinatrema > Rhinatrema bivittatum. The sequence continues at coordinate 19,159,071 of NC_042619.1, forward strand.
TGCCAGTACCCACATATTTTGCAGTGGGAGTGGCTGCAGCCCAGTACTGATAGGGAAATTTGGGGTGCCTCATTAAACCCAGATAGCGCTTTTGCAAATGTGTTTCTTGGAGAAACACCACATCCGCTCGGATGCGATCTAACTCCTTAAGCAATAAACGACGCTTACCTGGGCTATTGAGCCCTTTAACATTAAGAGAATAAAATTTAAGCGTCACCATGGTAACAAGACCCCCCCCTTCTGTTTGCTGGAGCTTGCCACTGAAAATCCTTCCAAGTGCCAAACTCTGTGCCACAGCCATATTAACTCCTGCATGTTAAACAGAAACAATCCCAACCCCATCCCCCCTCCCCCCTCCTGTGATCCCTGAAGCACAAACCCTGTGCTTCTATTAATCATGGAGGAAGTCAACCGTCGCTCCTCATGACCCCTATCGGGTAGTGAATGCCAAAATCACCGCCTGTGTCACTCGTAATACTGTCAAACATGGTGAAACTGCAAGCCTACTTAGTAAAAATACGCAGTCAGTCCGGCTGGTCGGTCTGATGCTCCTCCTCGTTATTCCGCTGAAGCCTTTTGCGCCCCTTCATGGCCCGCTGCCATCGAGGTTGAGCCTGAAGCGTGGTAGCGATGTGCGCCAGGGCGGCACCTGCTCCTTTTGGCACCTGGGGAACATCAACTGCAAGACCAATCTCCTTCAGGATCCCGCAGGCTTCCAGAACTGTTTTTGCCTTATGGTGTTGTGCCCTGAAACTGGAATGATAAGCCTCCCGGATAGAGCCACCGGTATCTAATATTGGCCTCCACAAGCTTCGCTGTGATGCAGCGAAAATCCTGGCGCTTTTTTAGAGTAGCTGAGGATAGATCTGCAAAAATGGCAATTTCATGCCCCTCCCAGGTCCAGGAACGCTGACGCCTAGCAATGTGGTATAGCTGTTCTTTGAGAGCAAAAGAGTGGAAACACACCACAATGTCTCTAGCTCTGTTGCCGATCCTGGGGCCCAGAGTTCTATGGGCTCTGTCAATAAGAATGGTAGGAGAGGCAGCATCAGGTTCAATCCCAGGGGATTCCAATAAAAAGGTCGCTATTTTCTCTACTACAGCAACACAGTCCTTATATTCTTCTAGTTCCGGTACGCCTCTTATCCGGAGATTGCTTCTCCGACTGCGGTTTTCCATATCTTCTACCTTGTCTGCTAGGGCTAGGCATGTGGCTGATAGATCCTGGTAGCTTGATTGCAGCTGCAGCCAGCCCTCTCCCTGGCTGTCCAGCCTGCATTCCGCCTCTTCCACTCTCCTGCCGAGCTCAGCAGTCTCTGCCTGCATCCCTGCAATTAGGGAGGTCATCTCAGCTTTATACCCCTTAATATCTTGCCTGATCTCGACGAACCAGCTTCGAAGTTCTTCACGGTTTGGGAAATCAGATGCAGGGGCAGGCAGAGCGATCGCACCTTCTTCACTCGCCATGCTTTCAGCACTCTGCTCCTCCAGCGCCATTTTGTGGGTCCCTGCCTCGGAATCGCCGCTGCCTTTCATGTAAGAGAACTTTTTTAAATCAGCTGGCTTTCTTTTTGCGGCCATTCCGCCAGCCTCAGGACTCCTTCCCCTCTCTGAATCGCGTGGTTGCCAGCAAAACCGAGCGGTTTTAGTGAGTTTTTTTCAAGCGGGAACCCGCGGGGCTCATGGAGCACTAGATTTTCGCGGCTCCCATGAGAGGTGATGTCACTTCCTCCCAATGGGTTATAATTTACATCTTTATCCCTAGTTATTGAAAGAGCGATGTAGCCCCAGGGTTGTGACTGACCCTTACACCAGACATACACTTACTTAAGGATAAGCTCTCTCTTCATGGGGAAAGTAGTGTCCACTCATGCCAATTTGATTTAATGAAGAATTTAGAGCTGGAAAGGAAGGGACTAGTTTCAAGTGATGGGAAATGGTAGGGTTGACCCATATAGGCCAACTGTTGAATTTGCAAGGTTGGTTGCATCCTTGAGAGGGAAATTTTAAGTTAATGGAAGCAGATTCCTGTGCCTACCTACAGGTTCAACATTGTTAAATGCATAGTGGAACAGCAGTGAATAACTGTGCAGTAGTCTCTCTACCCCTCCAAGGTTTCATCTTGAAAATGTATAAGGGACTGAAGTCACTGGGTGGGGGAATTTAAAACATGAGATGGACTGGGAAAAGGAATGCACAATAGATGACACCACCTTGGGAGGACGTTAGATGGCAGATTCCTAAGACTTCTATTTCTGCACGCTTTCGTTATATGCTGCCTAACTCAGGGGTGGCATGTAAATAAACTCCTTTAAAGTATATATATCTGCTGGTATTACCTCAGAGGTTGAATTGTATCTCTAAAACTGCTTCTAATCTTTGGAGGAAATGTAGGGAATTGGGATCTGGTGGACTTGCTCTAAGATTATCCCCTTTTGGGATGGAGTGAAGCAGTTTATTTTGGAAATTACGAGGTTTCAATTGGTTAGAGGTCTGGTGTTTTTGCTTCATGTTCCTGTGGAAGGGATGCTGAGGGACATTGATAAGCTGGTTATTAAAAAATGATTAGCTGTGAAATAGCACATTGGAAGTAGAACGACCCACCTAGAAACATCATCATCTGAGAGAGATGGGAAACTTATCAAATGGCACAATTAACAGCAGTATGAAGAAACTCTCTCTCCAGGCTTGAGACAAACAACATAGCTCAAGCTTTTTCAGTAATTGAGAGGGGACGGGGAGAGCTTAAGTTGTTTAAACAGTTTGAAATTGTTGGTTATGCTAATTGTTACTTGCAAAAATTATTTTTTTAAGTAATTTATTAAAATACAAAACTGGTCCCTCATCTACTGTTCTACATTTACAAGGGGATTAAATGAAATGAAAATCTTCAGAGGGGTAGCCGTGTTATTCTGGTGCAGCAAAAAGGACATGAGGCAGGTGGCACCTTATAGAGGAACTAGTTGATTGAGGCATGAGCATTTGAGGACAAATCCTTCAGTTTGTTCTGTATCCTTCACCCTCCCCCTGGGGAGCACTTCATGCATCTGACGAAGTGGACTCTGGTCCTCGACAGCTCATGCCTCAATAAATTGGTTCGTCTATAAGGTACCACCTGCTTCTTGTCATAAATAAAACGAGGCACCCATCACCAGAATTCCTGTCTCCTAAATTGTCAGTAGTTTGATCAACATTTTTAGAAAAACAATTTTAATATCCAGTCATGGTCCGAGACTAATGCAGGTGCGTTTTACTAAACAAGCAGATACTAAATCTGAAGAAATAGAAGTTTTATTAGCCTTGGCAGCAGCATCCTGACATAAATCAGAAAAGCTGTTTGGCGTCACAAATTTAGATGAACACAAAAGGAATAGATGCAGTTATCTTTTTCAAATACTTTATTGATGCAGAGACGTTCCAGATAAATTGCCCGACTCTAAGCTGCACAGCAGAGACTGCGGTTTATACACAAACTTGTGTTTGGACCCATCGTTTTGAAGTTGTTTTATCATCATTGGCACATTATCTGATCTGAGTGGATCAAACATTATTAATGATTTGAATTTTGGAGCCCCTGAGGCAGCGGCTAGAAAGCCGCGAAACTCGGCCAGAGTCGGGCAATTTATCTGGAACGTCTCTGCATCAATAAAGTATTTGAAAAAGATAACGGCATCTATTCCTTTTGTGTTCCCCTGACGGTACCATAGATCGCCTACCTCTTTGTTTTCTTGTCACAAATTTAGATACTTTATATCAGAGCAGTAGCGTGCCTATGGCCATGGCCGTAGGCGCTGCTGTCAAAAGGTGCCATAGCGCCACCATGAGGTGCCTCCGTAAAGTGGAAAATCAGCGTGGCCCACCAGCCACGCTGATTCGGCTGGAGTCCTGCTACTTTTCAGCTCGTAGGCATCAGAATCGGGGTTTAACCAAAAGCAGAAGCCGCCTCATTGGCGGCAGTGGGACGAACGCTGAACGCTGCTCACCCCCGCGGGGTGTTATCGTGATCCCCTCATTCACCCTATCTGCTCCTGAAGATTGGATGGATGGTGGGCATCAACCTCCCCAAGCTGTGGAACTCTCTACCAGAGTCGTTGCGTGAGCTAAAATCCTGGCCCTTCATAAATGCATACGGTTTAACATAATCTATCAATAAGCAGAGAACTACAACACTAAACATAGTCAATGTTAAAAGAATGAATGACCAGGAATGAGTGAAACAACTCTAATATAATATATAAAGACTATTGAAACGGAAATTCTGTAACAATGTACTATATAAACCCTAGTATTAACATGTCTTAAATGTCTTGTCAACCTTTGTGATCTTCTTTTGGAATGAGGGTAAAAAAATTATAATAGGCAGTTTAATTAGAATATTAAGTATCTTTGTAAATGGCACAAAGAGCCTTCTGTTAGAATATTTTATAACTGATGCTGACGTTTTACAAAATACGATGGTGGTGGAAACCTAATTCAGTATTTCACCAGCAGCCTTATTTTATTAGGGCTTTTCGTGGTAGTGTTTCCCTTTGTGGTTTCTTTTCCCTCCATTCAGGCAGACCTGAGAGAAGGTGATCCAGGTCCTTGGAATGGGTTGGGTGCGCACATCTGGTAGAACAGTAGAAATCATTCGTTTTACACTCTCCTCCCTCCTTGGAAACTGAATATATCCAGAAAGCCTTGAGTGGGGGAGGGCTATTTGCTTGTTGGGCAAGCTGTCTAGCTGCTTTACTGGCCTTCACTGTTGCGGGGGTAGTATTGGCAGTAATCAAGGCAACTGAAGCCACTTAATCCTAATTCATTCTGCTCCGCCAATTATCACTGACTCTTCAGTGAGCAGGGTCTTTCTCTGTCCAGTTGCATGATCCCCTTTCTTAAAAATTTGCATTAACCAGCTGTTAAAGCACATGCACAACTTGTGTTTCATGGTGGATTATAAACAGTAGAGCTGCTTATCACACTAACTGATATGAGTAGTTAGGATTGAAGCAGCCTAGAGCTACTGCTCAACACAGTAACTAACACCTGGGAAAGAATAGCTATATCTTTCCATCTCTTTAAAAAAGAAAAAACTAAACTAAAAGCCAAAGATGCTACAGAGGCAGCTTTCACAGCCTCTGGTGGAGAGAGTCCCAGTAATTGAGGTCCATATTCAGAGGCATTTAGCTAGATAAGTCGCTAATGACTATGTGGGCACTTATCTGGTTAAATATCAGTCAGATAAAGTAGGGGCATTCCCGGGCTGTTTCAGGAAGGTGTTACATTGTTCAGTAGTGACTCTGCTATTCAGAGTTAGCTGGATAACTTCTCATCATGCCATAGAGCTGTCCTAAAGTTAGCCAGATAAGTTTAACTTTAAGATAGCTGCCCTGTTCAATATACCTCAAAAGTTAGCCCGACAAGTTTGTGGCTAACTTATTATCCGGACTGTGACTTAATATGGACCTTGGTGGAATGAAGGCTCATGGTGTCCTTGCCCAATAGAAAACGGGTTCTGTTTCAAGCTAGAAGCCCAAGGGAACAGTGTGAAACTGCTGGGCCGAAAACCCAAACGGAAATACCGATGCCTTTAAAAGGAAAGATTTAATCTTGTTCTGCTTAGTCTGATTCTACCAACCTGCCTCGTGATCAGCAACAGGATTTTTAATTACATTGACCTTAGTACACTAACGGGAAGAATCCCATATTTTTTTTTTCTTTTAAACATTTTATTTTGAAAGCATTGTGAAAATCCAAAGTTAGCCTGGTATCCAAATTGATTGGGAAAGGATTCTTTGCAGAGTGTGGCTTGGTAACATTGCTTCTTACATTTCACTTTGAGTTGCTGTAGCTCATTTGGTTTGACATTTCTTTGTACCTGGAGGCAGTGAATTCACCATAGACGCCAAATGCACAAAGCATTATTCATTTTACATTGCAGCAGGCTTATATATTACTGTATGAATGAGGGTATTGCAGTAAAATATATGAAATATGAAGATGAGACTTCACTGGCAGGATTTTTGTCCCGTGCTGGGGGCGATAGAGATGCACAGGTGACCCAGAAAAGGGCTGCCAGAACAGTGCAGAGTTTGCGGCAAAAGCTCTAGGCAAAAAGACATAAGTCCTAAATGCACGGTGGATTTAATGATGGACATTCAGATTCCTCAAAGGTATAAGGAAATGCACCAGAGGAATTTCTAAAACAAATAAATGAGATGAAGCTGTAAGGGAATAGAATCAGGAGGAACACACAATATTTCTTCATGGAAAGGGTGGCTGGTACTTGGAATAGTCTGCAGGGAGTCAAGGGAGGTGAAATCATTAGCACAGTTGGCGAGCCGGGGATAAACACAGAGGATCCCTAGTTGTAGAGAATTGAAGGGAAAGCTGGAGATTAGCTGAGGTTTATGGTGTTGCACCAGGATGGAAATAGGATGGACTAGATGACTGCTAGAGCACTTTGCATGAAGCGTATCTTCCGCAGACAAAAGGGCTGAATGTGCCAGATGGAACCATGGAAGAGTTATAATGTCAAACGCTTCTGTAAAGGTGAAATATATATATGAGACATCAGTTTTTCATTCTGCTTAATGTATTTTTGCTTTTTGTACCAGGTTACCAGACATCTCTCAGACTCTGAGAATGAGGAGCCCTGCCCAGGCAGAACAGCGCATCGCTCGGCTTTTGTTTCCAAGAGCAGCTCCTATTCCCTGGCTGCACTGACTGGGTATGAACTATTCCCTGCATCGTGGGATGGGTTACAGGCACTCGAGGAATAAGTGGGGTTATAAAAACGTATGGTACAGGGCTCCTTGGATAAAAAGAGGTTTACATAAGTTAGTAGGATAACTTATCTGGCTCACTTGCAAGGGATATTCAGCAGCACAGCTATGCTGCTGAATATCCGCTCATTTGCTGCTATTTAGCCGGCCGTTTAGACCTGCTGCTGAGCACATTTAACTTATAGTATCTGGTTAACTTAACCGGATAAGTCCGAATATCGGCACTGATCTGGATAAGAGCTGGTGGCATCAAGCTTGGGATGTGGTCGACGTGTTTTCTCAGAGCTAAACACTGCAAGGCAAAAGAACGTTGCCTTGCCCTTTACTGTGAGAGGGAGGCCATAAACCTGCAGCAGAAATGGTAACAAAGTGTGCAGGGGATGAGGTCAAAGATGACACCCCACCACACCCTGGGGCTTCCTCGTGTGGTGACCCCGTGTTAAAAAAAAAAAGCCAGTGGATGATTCCCCCCCACAAAACATCAATCACCCCCCCTTCAAATAAAAAATGAGGTGATAGAAACCCCCCCCCCCCCCAGATCCCACCCACACTCCCAAATAAAAAGACCTCATTGGTCTCTAGTGGACACCTGAACCCTCAAAGTGCAAAGGACTCATTGGTCTTCAGTGGGGGACCCCCTCCTCTTCTGCACCCTATTACCTCCAAAATCCAGCTAGCAGCCAGTGGTGGGGTCAAGGGTGTCCCCTAGCCCCAGGTCCAATCAGCGCCATTTTCCAAAATGGTGCTGACTTGACCTGGTAATCGAATAGTTTGGTGGGGGGGAGGGCCCATTGTCATAAGACCACTGCGTTTTGTTTTACTTTGGATGTCAGGGGCAGGCACTTGAGTTGGCCCTGGGATGATGAGGAGGGTCAGCTTTGTTTCCACTCTTTGCACTTTTGGCCAATTTTTTTTGGGGGGGGGGGGGGTGGCCCTTTAAATCTAATGCAGACGCCTTGGGACCCATGTTAGGGTCTTGATGCTCCTACGTTAGATTAACATTTTTCAAAGAGGTTTAGTGAAATTAATGTGGCTGACAACTTTCTAAGTTGTCCATATTAATTTATTTACATCAGATTGCCTATGCATAAGCTGCTTTGCATGGATTTGCAAAATGTATGCATGCAAATCTCAAAGCAGTTCATTGTAATAAGGGAGGGAATCTGGGCAGGGGTTGTAAAATATTGCGCGATATTGTGGCGCTAGGGCTATATTGCATGATAAACAGCATATATTGCGCATTAGATCCCTACCGTGGGTTTATGCTGCTTCCTATATGTTAGCCAAACAGGTAGTGGCCGCTGTGATCCTCCCATTCCCTGTGTTATTGGGCTAACTCCAGCCAGGTAAGTGATGGCTGAATGTAGCTGACTATTCAACAGATGCCACTTAGCCAAATAAGTCCTATTTATCTGGCTAAATAGCGTTTCTAAAAGGGCCAGCCCAGTGCATGGTACTGCCTTGCATGAGACCCGGGTTGGATCCCTGAACCCAGTTTCTGCTCCTTAGCTTGAGTGATTCAGAGGCAGCAGTCATGATCTCAGGCGAGAGAGCATGCGAGTTGGTCAGATGGCCTGAAGGATTGCCACTGCAGTGGGGTGTGGAAGGGGGAGCTGCAGATGAAGGCTCATGATGCTGTGTAGGTCCAGTTCTAAGCAAACTGAAAGCCCCAAAGCAGCAGGAGAAAACTGCTGGGCCAACAAGAAGAAAATTGGCCGAGATGAAATGTAAAATTGCTGTGATTGTGTTGAAATATTGCTTTGAATAGATCATCCTATTTCCCATCTCTTTTACTTTATCATGTTTACCAAAAAAAAAAAAACCTTTAGGTCTAAGCACACTTCATATGCGCTGTGCTTTCTACTACCCCTAATTTCTATTGAACTAAAATCTTCGTAAGCCACGAAGAGAGAGGAAGTGCAGAGAAGCAGCAGCCTTTCCCTACAGCCTCTCTCCTTAGTGAGTTTATGAAGGATCTTCAGCGAAACAGGAAAAAATGTAAAAGCCAGCTGGGTATACAACTTAAGCTTTATTTTTCTTTCTACTTTGAAAGGGAATATGGATCATGCAAAAAAAAAAATTGTTTATCAAGGCTTTTGTTCTGCACCCCTCTTTCTCACCGCCCAGTTTCTTTTTCAGAACTCCTAGCCGAGTCTGAAAGAGACCCTGCATGCACTTCATAAGCTTTATCAATGTGCGCGTGGACCTCAGAAGTACGGTCCTGTCACTAATGCTTTTTGCCGTCTTGTTTCATGTGGGTTCGAGTAGGACTGCAACATCTAAAGTGGAGCGGAGTCAGAGCTGCAATGATACAGTTAAGGAGAGGTCCAAGAGTAGACACAGACTGGGACAAGCCATCAAAGCTAAGGTATGATCCCAGGTTGCAGACAAGCCTTGCAATTAAATCCAAATTAGCATTTGAACATTACATTGCATATAAGACATCCTGCAGTCTGATTGGTTTAAAGTAGTTGCGTGCTATGTAAAAAGTAGCACATAGGTTGTGCCCTAAGATTTCAGTGCATACTGAGCACAGAAAATAGCTTTTTGTGCCCAGGAAGGGCATTTAAATCCTTTTAATAATACACCAAGAAATGTGTTGCACTTGAAAATAAAGGCTTCCATGATATTTTGTACTTTGTTTCTGTTTAGCAGGGCTCTATGTTGTAAATTTACATTTTCAGAGATGTAATAAACTTTTGTGTTTTCCCACAAAGTGGGAGAGATGGAAGGAAAGAAACAGAAATGGTCCCAATTGTGCTGGCCATCACAGGCCTGATTAAAAAACTTCAGATGCACCTTGATGGCAGGTGAAATGTAATGTGGACAAGTGCAAAGTGATGCACACAGGGAAGAATAATCCTAACTAGGTACACAATGCTGGGTTCTGCATTAGGAATCGCCACCAGGGAAAGGACCTCAGAAAATTATTATGGACAATACGATGAAATCCTTAGTGTGTGGTGGCAGTTAAAGCAAGTAGAATGTTAGAAATTTATTCAAAATGGATATAAATCTGTTGCTATTGTAACACTTTTTCCATCGATGAGCAAGAATTAACCATGCTGATTGGGGCGACATCCTCCAGTGGTGCGCGGCTTGGAATCTTCTATAGCAGTGCTTTGCGGTCTGCCCATGTGCGGATGTTCCCACGCGATTACCTCAGTTGTCATAGTCATTAGGCTTTAGTTGCGTTTTTTTCTGTCTCTCAAGCGGATGTGAATCTTCTCTCCTCAGTTGAAGGGGAAAAAAAAAGAGAGATAATGTCAAGGCCCCTGGATTCAAATATTGCTCCTGTGGGGATGTCTTTGACGGACGGGCACAATTATTGCTATTTATGTCTGGGCCCAGAACGCGGCCAGGCTGCATGTAGGGACTGCAGCCACATGTCCCCTTGGGCCCGTAGGCAGAGGGCAGAAAAGATCTCAAGATTGAGGGAAGAGGCTGGCTCTTTGCCATTAGGTAGCTATGCGCCCTCCCCGAGACACTTGACCCAGTCATCACCAGGCCTGAAGACGCAACAAAGGAGAGGAGAGGGCCTCATTGGAGAACCCAACGGTATCGGGCCATCCCAAAAAACACAAATACCCTAAGGTGTCCAAAGCCAGGCCTTGAAAAATTAAGGGCATTGATTCATGGACGCAAACATCTGTGAAGTCTGGATCAATGGCGTTGATACAAAGTAAACGGACGCAGGAGTGGAAAGGACATCCCAAGCCGAAGCTGGCTAGTTGGGTGGTCGACGCATCGTATCCACACAGGTTATGCCATGATGCGAAGCACCTGCGCTATCCTGTGACGCACTGGCATCCACACTTTGCGACGCAGGGAAGATGCGCTCTATGCCATGCGACAGACGCAAGGCAAACAGATGCTCCATGCGGAGCAAGACCAGTGCAAACCACCCAATTGAGATTTCTTAAACCTCCAAGGGAGGATTCCACACACTAGCAGCTGCAATTGCTGCCTACTCAACAATCTGGGAACCATCAGAAGTCCAGGGACTATGTGGGAGCTAGGGAACAGCTTAGCGTCCCCAAGAAGGGTGCCATCTTGGGACCTGGCAGTCTCGGTGGAAATTGAACTGATACTACAGACGTTCATGCCCACACTGTGGTCCCCATGTGTGAGATCCCCTTCTATTATCTCAAGGTCTTCTTATCATGACCCCCCTAGTCTACTCAGACTTAACTCGAATGTCCAAGCGGAAACATGAAGAGCCCCATCTTCAGGAGCTGCTGTACTGCAGAAATGAGGGTTGTTGAAGAACCCTTGAACGTCAGGCCCCTTCATTCTCCAGTGTCTGATATTTACCAAGCAGCCATACCAGTACCGCAACCGTGGGGAAAACACATGTCCTGCGTCACCATCTGTTAGTGGGACGACCTACCCCATGATCTGAGAGAGCTCCGTAGAAGCAATCCAATAAGTTTCAGCCATACTGTCAGACTTTTTCTCATCCTACCATCTGAATGTCAGTCCTCCAGGGTTTTGCATTTCCTCCAGCTGAAAGATAGAGAAGAACAAGGACTGGACAAAGCGGACTCCCCCCTTGTTTCCAGTCTCCACCATTGTCTCAGACTTCTTCTACAGGTCTCCTGTCGATGAACCAGAGGACCCTCCAGAACATACGTTCTCCCCCCCCCCCCCGAGGACCTCACGTATTCAGAGTTCGTGGAAAAGATGGGGAGCTACGTTAAATTTGGAGATCCAGAAAATCCCAGAACCCCGTAAAGGAGCTTTCGGAATCTTTTAAACATCCCCTTTGAACCTGAAGCCTGTCCTGGAATCAGCCCTCCTCAAATCTTGGGAGTCCCCTCACTCTAATTTGCTGGTGACCAAGAAATTAGACTTAATTTCGTCTCAAAAAAATCTGTTATGGCCCAGGTCGACCCGCATGCTTTGGTAGTAGTCGAGTCAGCCATGAAGAGAGCTAAAAAGTTGAAGCTTCTTGCAAATCCCCCCCCCCCCCCCCCCCCCCCAAGGCAAAGATAAGATCCTGGATGACTTTGCAAAGAATTTTTCAGTGTTCCATGCTTACCTCATGCATTCAAAAGCATAAATTTTATATGATGGGTGTAGTATGTATACGAATGCTTGCGCATCGACACAGGTGAGCAAATCAGGCCTCCACTGCAGGACCTGGAGGAAGGAATAAGTCGTCATCTCCGCTCTATTTATGAATCCTTTGAGACAACCTTAAGAACCTCTGCATCTGCAATAGCTGTTCAGAGAACAGCTTGGTTGCGAGCCAGCTGAATTAGGGAGGATGTACATGAAAAACTGGCTGACCTCCCCTGCTTGGGAGATAATCTGTTTGGGGATAAGCTCTGTGAAACTGTAGCACAGCTCAAAGAACAAAACGTAATAGTGCAGTCCCTCACTGTACAGGCAGCCAGCCCTCTACATAAGTGTCAGTTCTAAAAGACCTTTCTACCAACGGAAGCCCTACAGGCAGTATATCCAATAGAGCTCCCAGTTACCAACAACCTCTCCCTCAAGCTCCGCAAGTAGTGCAAAGGGGACATCAAAGTGATCGTAGACCCCAAAACCTTTCCAACAAACCCCAAAGAGCGAGCATGGTTTTTGAAGATAGCTGAGCCACAGCTGCCAATGCTGGTTGGGGGCAGGATCACAAACCACTTTTCAGCTTGGACCAAGATAATTTCTGACCGTTGGGTTTTAAAAATAGTCCAACAGAGTTACCACTTACGGTTCGAGGCTCCCCCTCGGTTGCCCTGACTAGCTTCGCCAACGAGACACCTCTAACAAATTCCCCTCTTGAAACAGGAAGCAAGAAAGTTATTAGCGCAGAAAGCGATTGGAAGAGTTCCACCTTCCTGCAACAAGGGATTCTACTCCCAATATTTCCTCATCACCAAATGCGCAGTAGATTTTTGTCCGATTCTAGATTTTGTCCACTCGGCAAAATGCTAAAAAGGCAGAAATTCAAGATAACGCCGAAGGCCATTTTGACCTTCATACAGAGGAACAATTGGATGTACTCATTTGACCTGAAGGATATGTATGCTCATATCCCAATCCACTGCTCATGCTGGCGTTACCTATGCTTCCAAATACAGTGCACTTTACCAGTACAAAGTACTTCCCTTTGGGCAGTCCTCACCAAGTGTTTGGCAGTGGTTGTGGCGCATCTTCACCGTAAGGTGTTGTGAATCTTCCTGTACTTGGACGACTAGCTGATTGTTTCGCCCAATCTTCAAAGGGATCTTCAAGTCACCATATGATGCCTAGAAGACCTTGGTTTCCTCATCAATTACAAGAAGTCTGAACTCCAGTCAATTTAAATACTGCAATTTTTAGGAGCAAGGATAGACTCCATTTGAGAGAGCGTTCCTTCCCGAGGATGAAGCCAAACACCCGAGACTCCTGACATTACACCTGCAGAACAAAACTACGATAACAGTACATATACTGTTAAAACTGCTAGGCCATATGGCAGCAGCTATTCATGTGGTACCACTGATCTGGCTACACAAGAGAAGGCTTCAGTGGGGTGTAAAAAGGAAATGGTCTCAACCTCTCTGCCAAAATTTTAGTCACGCCTTTAATGAAAAGAGGCAATGTGGTGGCTGAAACCAAAAACGGTAACAGAGGGAGCATCTCTGACCTCCCCCTCACCAGCTTATTCTCACCACGGACACCTCCACTGCAGACTGGGGGATGTATCTCCATTGTCAAACCCAGGGATGTGGTCAACTAGAGAAGCCTCGTATCAGATACACCGCCTGGAGCTCAGAGCAATTCGCAATGCCTTAGTAGTGTTCTAACATATTCTGATGGGAAAGACAGTCATAGTCCACACAGACCACCAAGTGGGCATGTTTTACATAAACAAGCAAGGCGGATCTGGTTCGTTGAGCCTATGCAAGGAAGTGTGTCTCATATGGGAATAGGCAACAGAATGGGCAGTCTTATTACAAGCTACATATCTGCCTGGAATACCGAACATACAGGCTGAGAGATTCAGCAGGGTATTTCATTCACATGCGTGGGCACTTGACCAATCCATAGCTGACAGCATCTTTGTCAATTGGGGCGAACCTTACATAGACCTCTTTGCAGCTCAATACAACATGAAACTGGAAAGGTTTTGCTCTCTATTTCCCAGCCCGACCAGAGAATCACAAAATGTGTTCCTCCTCTCGTGATCAACTGGTCTACTCTACGCATTCCCACCATTTCCACTTTTAACACGAACAGTGCAGAAATGCATCCAGGACCAGGCGGAGATACTTGTAGCTCTGTGTGGCAGAGGCAGCCATGGGAGCATATCTTGTATATCTGTCAATGCAACTGCCCAGGGCACTGGGATGCCAGCTAACACTCCTGACCCAAGAGGAGGGAAACCTACTACACCCTCTACTCTCATCCCTCCACCTCACAGCTTGGCGTTTGAGCGCCAAGTCTTAGAACCATTGCACCTTCCAGGCCTGATTCAGGAATCTCCTATTCTCAAGGAAACCATCCACTCACTGCAATTACTCCTTCAGGTGGACCCATTATGTCCATTGGTGTTGTACACAATCTATAGACCCATTCGATTGCTCTCCAGAACTCCTACTCAGTTATTTTTATCATCTATCCCTCTGTGAGAGTATATGTAAGTGCAATTGCTGCTTATCACCAAGTAAATGGAGAATCCATTTCTACACACCTGTTAGTGTTTCTTCATGAAGGGCCTCCTCCACATTCATCCACCAATTAAAAAAATTAAAAAACAAAAAAACCTCCATTTCCATGGGACATTAATGTGGTACTGACTGATCTTATGACCAGCCTCTTCGAACCCTTAGCAACAACAGGACTGAAGTTCCTAACATGGAAAGTATTCCTGGTAGCAATCACATGAGCAAGATGATTTAGTGAGCTCCAGGCTTTGGTCCATTTCTCACCATATTTACAACTCTTCCATGGCAAGGTGAACCGGTAGATGTAGTATATTTAGATTTTCAGAAGGCGTTTGATAAGGTCCCTCATGAGAGGCTTCTACGAAAACTAAAATGTCATGGGATAGGAGGCGATGTCCTTTCATTGATTGCAAACTGGTTAAAAGACAGGAAACAGAGTAGGATTAAATGGTCAATTTTCTCAGTGGAAAAGGGTAAACAGTGGAGTGTCTCAAGGATCTGTACTTGGACTGGTGCTTTTCAATATATTTATAAATGATCTGGAAAGGAATACGATGAGTGAAGTCATCAAATTTGCAGATACAAAATTATTCAGAGTAGCTAAATCACAAGCGGATTGTGATACATTACAGGAGGACCTTGCAAGACTGGAAGATTGGGCATCCAAATGGCAGATGAAATTTAATGTGGACAAGTGCAAGGTATTGCATATAGGGAAAAATAACCCTTGCTGTAGTTACACGATGTTAGGTTCCATATTAGGAGCTACCACCCAGGAAAAAGATCTAGGCATCATTGTGGATAATACTTTAAAATCGTCGGCTCAGTGTGCTGCAGCAGTCAAAAAAGCAAACAATGTTAAGAATTATTAGGAAGGGAATGGTTAATAGAACGGAAAATGTCATAATGCCTCTGTATCGCTCCATGGTGAGACTGCACCTTGAATACTGTGTACAATTCTGGTCGCCGCATCTCAAAAAAGATATAGTTGTGATTAGTCTTAAATGTGCAACTTGCTAACTTCATGGAATGCCCCCTAGTCCTCCTATTATTTGAAAGTGTAAATGAACGAGTAGATGTGACTCGGTTAAGACCTCTCATGATCTTAAAGACCTCTATCATATCCCCCCCCCTCAGCCATCTCTTCTCCAAGCTGAATAACCCTAACCTCTTCAGCCTTTCCTCATAGGGGAGCTGTTCCATCCCCTTTATCATTTTGGTTGCCCTTCTCTGTAACTTCCCTTACAACTTTGCTCACCTTTTTACAGTCTGAGAGATCTAACACTGCAAGATGCATAAGGTGGGAATGAGCAAACAGAGTCAGGAGAGGATCTTCCTCCCTGTGTTATCCGCAGTCCTGGTACCACAGTTGAGCACATCAGACCCTAATGTTGCTTTGATGCCTGTCTTTATGCTTGGATGCTGTAGTTGGAGCAGTTCTAATCAACAGCATCTGTATATGTGAGACACCTCCCTTCTGCTGTAAACATTAGCAAAAAGGCCTGTGAAACTCTAAAGTAATTATGCAAGCAGTGGGATGTATACAAGCAACAATTAAGTGGGGAATTGAATCTCAGGAATATATGTAAATTAAGTTAACCGAGTTAAACTGAGTTTTCTACATGCCTATGTACAGTCTGTGTGTGGCTCTGAGTTAATCAAGTCATAAATAATCCCATAAGTCGATGACTCTGCATGGAGGTGGGTGGGTATAATTATGGTTGATTCATCCTGCTATCTAAGGAGAACTCTCTATACAGGTAAGCAAGCTTGCTTTCTCCATTGACAGGCATGAATAAGCCATAATGTACAGTGCTGAGCAATTAGACAGCCCAGACCTATCAGAGAGTGGACCTATGAGTGATTAGGCTCAGCATATTAGAGCTTGGCTACCTTACTTGCCCATCTGAGGGCATCTGCCAGTGTCTGTACATACCTGCACTTCTCATTACTGTCTGGACAATCTCAAGAGTTGACAGTAACTGTGTGCATGCAGTTTTCTGGAATTTATTCACAGTCGTCCACTCTCCCAGGGGGAGCCAGTTTGCCTTTTTTCCAGTAACTGCTCTGCATTTGCAGCCCCCAGCTTGGACGCCCCACGTGTCATGGCTAATTCAGCCCTGCTTTTCAACAAGGAAAGCAAGTTTGCTCACTGTAAATGGTGGTCTCTGTAGCTAGCAGGATGAATTAGCCATATTTAATACTCGTCCGCCTCCCTGCACTAAAGCTGATCTCCAAACGACCCGAGGCTTACGAGGCAGTGCTCACATGGGAACACCGGCACATGTTCAGTAAAGCTGTACTCGGGTACAGAAAAGGGTCTGGCACCATGGGATGACGTGCCATAGCTAATTCATCCTGCTTTCTACGAGGCAGGCAGTGTACAGTAAGCAAGCATGCTTTGTGGTATTTTCCATCACCCCCTTTAGAGCGACCATGTTTGGAATCCTTCTCATGGATTCGATAATATTGTTTCCTGTTGTCTATAGTGTGACAAATGATACCTCCAATTCTGTTGTCTCTGGTGCACTTTGTGGTTCTTGTCAATATGCCAGCAGGCATCCCGGGCAGTTGGTTACCTTTCCAAAGAAATGAACGTAACCGATACAAGATGGTGCTACTTGTTCTATAGGCCTTGAAATGTTGCACATTGTAGAGGCCTATAGGAAGGGGGGGAGGTGGTATTTATTTGTGCTTCCTGGGCTAGCTAGACGTCTGATGTACTTTGGACATTTTTGTTCTTGGAGAGGGGGGAGGGTTTGTACAGTTGCCTTAAAGCTCTCCCGTAAAACGCGTAGTTTTACACTTCTGTTTGCTTGGGATATGACCATGTGCGAAAGCTAGCTTGCTTTCTTCCGAAGGGTGGGGAGGGAAATGCAGCTAGTGCCAACCATAATTTACACTCAATGTAAGCTCAACTTTCTAAGCACATGTCTCTTCCTTTTGCCTTCCTTGTACTGAGAGGTCTTTAAAGACAGTAGGATGTGCATTTTAACTGTGGTCTGTTCTTTACCTTGCAGAATCCATCAGGGAGCAGTGCTGTCACTGGTATTGTGGGAGTTTTGCTCTCTTCAGAGAACAGCCGCTCCTTCTCTGCCCCGGATCTGACATCGGAAAAACGCCTGTGTCTGGCCTCCTTGTCATCGCTTTCAGTCCTGCATAAACCTGAGCGCTCCATCAGCCCTGAGAGTAATGACAGCATTTCAGAGGAGCTGAACCATTTCAAACCAATTGTCTGCTCGCCATGCACACCCCCCAAGAAGCTTCCCGATGGGCAAGTCCTCAGCCCTGTCCTTATCAAGTCTACCCCCCGCAACCTGAGGAGGAACCTGCAGAAGCCTACCACCTACGAGGCCAGCCCCAGGGTCTTAAAGAAATGGGAACTAATATTCCAGGAGCGCCAGGCAAAAAAGACGCTTTCCAAGGGCACGCTCACGTCAGGCTGTGAGGAGAGACTGGTTCCAGATGTTCTCGATCATTCCACCAAGACGTCCGTCACAGATAGTACTGAGCTTTCAATAAATGATCATGTTTCACCCAATACGACAGTGCTGGTAAATCCTAAACTGGATCTTTTACCTTCTGTTAGCGGAGAAAGTGACATGGAGCATGTTGCCAACAGTAAGACCCGTGCAAGCGTAGCAGCCTTAATTGTAGCAGACACCAGTTTCCTCCCGCCTCCAGGGGACAGTCAAGCCTCAGACATTTTGGTTGACGTGAATGCCAACGTGCATCTTGGCAGCAGCTTAACTGCCAGCAACATTTCCTGGGTCTGTCAAAGAGTGCCAGAAAATAGCCTGGTTAGGGCTTCCATCAAGAGCGCAGGGAAACGACAGCTACGAAATGTAAACCATTACGGTTTAGCAAGTATGCAAAACGGCACCTGCTGTGCACCTGTTGAGAATGGCGGGGATCAGCCGCCGCCTTTACTGAGGCGCGGCCAGAAGAGACGCTGCAAAACCAAGCACCTGGAGCATAGTGGTTCTCTGAAAAGGCTGAGGGAGGCGGCGGGGGAGCTGGGGGTGGCAGTCGGTGAGCCATTCTGGAGAGAGTACGAACAGAGGTTACAGCAGGAGGAGGAAGACCGGAAGCTGGCTTGCCAACTTCAGCGGATGTTTGACAGCGAGCGCAGGACAGTGAACAGGCGCAAAGGGAGCAGAGACGAATACCCTTTACGTTCACAGAGCACTACAGGTGCTAACTAGCACTTAAGAAAATTATGCTTTTTTTTTTTCTAGAGGACGTGAGATTAAAAAAAAAAAACACAGCCTAGAGGGCAAATTATTTTCTTACGATATTTTCTGCTTGTCTTCGTGTCATTTTAAATCCAGTTCAGCTTGAGGCTTTGGTCTTTGCAGGATGTATGAGGGAATTGTTAAGGCAGAATGACTCTTGTGCCATTCGTCCTACAGATAGGAGTGCTACAAGTCATTGCCTTGCAATTTTAGAGCGGCATTTCATGCAAGCAGAAGTATTTGGGAGGGGACACCAGTCCTGAGCCTTTTTAGTGCCTGGAGTTTGACCCTCTCAAAGGTCCTGTGCAGTGCTCCTTCTAGGGCTGGCCTTGAGGAAAAAATGGTCAATACTGTTTGTTCATTTTTTACCCGTTACCTTGTTTGTCAATCCAGGGTACAAAACTACGCAAATTGATATCTTCTGCACAGTGGCAAGCAGATTCCTGCACTGGGCACAGTGGTAAGAAGTGCCATGCTGGGTCAGACCAAGGTCCATCAAGCCCAGCATCCTGTCCCCAACAGTGGCCAGTTTGGGTCGCACGTGCCCCAGTAGTATCTCCTGGGGATAAGCACTGGCTTTCCCAAGTCTACCTGGCTGCTAATTATGGGCTGTCCTTCAGGAGCTTGTCCAGTCCTCTTTTCAGCCCGACTGTTGCCTTGACTGGGTCCTCCAGCAACAGATTCCATAGCTTGATTGGGCATAGAGTAAAAAAAAAAAAATGCTTCCCCCGATTTGTTCTAAATCTGCCGGTTGCTGGTTTCATGGTGAGTCCTGTAGTCCTAGTTGATAACGTAATTAACTGATCCCTATTTACCCTTTCCACCCATTTTGCTGTTCTGCCACTGGACCTAGTTAAGACAAACTGAAGAATAATTTTGTAGCATCTTCACTTAAACTAATTCTATCGTGCTTTCTTGGAAATGCCAAGCATTGTGTTTGACTCTTTACATCTTTAAATGTGTGTGGGGGGGAGCGCCTGCTGATGAGCCTTCACAACTCTCGGGATAAGAGAGCACAGGTGTCTAATAAAATGGGGTGCGAGGTCGCCTCCCTTCTATCAGGGATGTCTTGGGCCCAATCAAGTCTCTCTATCTCCGTTTAGCAAATGAATTGGCTTAGTAAGAACTTTTATTCTTCCCTTTTCCGTGGAAGCTTTCATGGAGTCTGGTGAGCACAGAATATCCTACAGCTACCAGTCCCCCAGTCTCCTACGATTGGGCTGCAGGAGACGGGGGGGGGGGGGGGGGGGACTCTGCCAATAAGGGTCTAAGTACCCCCTCCTGCATGCTGATACAAGGCCAGGAGGAGGGAGAGAGCGGTGGCAGTACTTCCTGCCCCCGCCCACATCACATGCTGATCAGCGGGGGCAGCACATGGGGCTGTCTCCTCTCTTGTCACGGTGTCTAAGCCCAGGAGAAGGGGGAGTGGCCCCATGTGCCTCTTCCTGCGCTTGAGAAGAGTTATTTATTGGGCTTTATATACCCAGGTACATGAATATAGGTAAAAGAATGGGGGGGTTGAGACAATAGTGAAGGGATGGATGGTGGTGGGGCAGCAGAAGGGTGCAGGATGGGGTAAAAGGGGGATCTTGGAGAAGAGGAAGAGGGGCTAGGGCAAGAGTGAGTAAGGGGATTGTGGGCACTCCGGGAAGAGGCTGTAACAGAGCTGTAAAAGAAGGGATTTCTACTCTTAGGCGTAAACCACAACACACGCGATCCTTCTACCTCTCCTCCCTGAGATTCCTTCTCTGAAATCCCCTCTCCCCTTCCTCTTTCCAGTAAGATTCCCTCCCTCCCCCCAAAAAGGGGCTTTATTTTTAAAAATAAAAATAAAAAATGTAAGTATGCAAAGATTATATAAAATTATGCAATGTATTACATAATTGTCACAGAATTTGCTGACTCTTGTTGCAAAATCTGGAAAAATGTTCTGCAGGAAATGAGGAGCACTGCTTCTCAGTGCTTGGGATGAAATCAAATATTACAGGGGGAGAGACCTATTTATTGGGAATGATTATGTGAAGTAGGAATATAAATTGGCCTGCTCTGCACTATTCTGTACAAAGTAAGGCGCACCCTGTGCCGCACAGCCTACCTGCCTGAGAGCAGGTAAAGCGGCTGCTGGTACGCTTACCCAGCAAGGGTGCCAGTTCTGTCTCGCCCTCCATCTGGGCACCCGTAACACGTGTCTCTCTCGCAAGGAAGCTCTTGAACCAGGTGATAAACAGGTCAGTTTCCAGTCGCTGCGCTGTAGGGACTGTGCACAGCTCTGTGCTGTCCGTCAGAGCTCGAGTGGCATTGTTACCCCCTCCTCGGTGCCAGCAGGTTAAGGAAGGACTCGGCTTGCATGACTTTCTGCTTAGAATTGCACTTTTCTTTACTTACTGCAATTACTGAAACATTATGCTCCTTAACTGGATTGTAAAATAAAGAGAGAAAAATGTAATTCTTTTTTAATGGATATATATTTTAAATATTGCCAGCAGTTCTTTTCTTTTTGAGTCTGAGAAATGTAACGGTGAGCTAAATGCAGGTTCTGGTATTTTTCTGTTTGGCAAATTGTCATCCAGCTGTTGCACTCGTTTGTAATGGAGCCCGAGGTGGGTTCTGGTTGCCTTCTCTCTCTCCCTCCCCCCCCTTTTGTTTTCGTTCTGTAACTGAATGGTTGAAATTGCCAAAGATGTCCTAGGATTCTCAAATTAACCTGGCCCCTCTGCAGAAAGATCTCTGCATACTTGGGGTAGGAGTTATCTGAGCTACTGCCACTGGGACAGGCAGAGGACTGTGCACATCTGTCTTCTCCTGCTGTCTGTGCTTCCCTGCAGAAAGTATTGTACCGGTCTCTAAAACACGTGCTACCTGAAAAGCGCTGCTGTCTTTTATGTTTTGTAGGTGCAGAGTGGAAGCCTCCAGGAAAACACCTCTTGTAAATTAACACAAGCTTTGGTCCGGGTTCTGTAGTTGCCTCCCTTCCACTCCTTGGCAGCGTCTTGGAATGGACTTGTCATGATTGCCTTGCTCATCTGGGCCTTAAGAGTAAAAGGTAGTGAAGGGCCTTTTGCTCTTACTGAAATGTTTATCCAAAATGCTAAGCTTGCCCGGTTTAAAAAGCGATGACTTGTCCTGGGCTTTGGCCGTGGTCACTGCAGGGCTAGTCCTCTTATATGGACACTAGGCTCTCTCGACCGTCCAGTGATTGATGCCACTGGACCAGCCCTTCCTAAGCTTTAAGTATGTGTAAGGAGCCAGCCATAACCGCTGTAGAAGCGAAATTCACTGTGCAGCACCAACAGAAGCAGCTGGAACAGCTTTCCTGTTCCCTCGGCTTGTGGCTATAACCTGCTGCTCTGTGCTGCCTTTCCAGTGGTTTGGGGGTAGTTTTCAACCAGCCAGTGTGGCGGGGAGCTCTGCTGGTGGCCTTATCCTGCATACTTTGTGCAGGTTTTCAAAGAGACGAGCTGGGGGGCCTGTGTTTCAAAGTCAGCCAGCCTATAGCTTGATCCAATAAAGCTGCGTGGAACGGGTGCTCAGTGTCAAGCGCCTGCTTTTCTAACATGTGCCCAGCCACCTCTCCTGGGCACGTGACAATGGCAGCAGGAGAGCTGGCCCTCAGCGGGTTAGGAAAACAGATGCTCCTTGCTTGAGTCTCCCTCTTCCTAACCTGACTGCCGGCACACTTTTTTTTAAACCTTTTGGTTCCTCTGACTTAACATCACCATGATATTAAGTTGGAGGATGTACAGAAAAGCAATATTTTCTGCTTTTCTGTACACTTTTTTTTTTTGGGCTGCTCGGAAATTTAGCACCTGATTTCTGAGGGCAAAAATGTGCGGGTCAGGCACACTTTTTTTTTTTTTGATCTGGGGAGAATAGCTAATAGCCTCAGCAGCAGCATTCGCATGTGACGAGTGGACGTACTAATCCCCTTATGGTAAGGGGTTGTGGATGCTCGTCCAACCATGGGTTACATAGTGCACTCGGCTGAGCGTGCTGTATTGGATCGGCCTGTTTTGAGTTGCGCGTGCAAGTTTCTGTGCTTTGCCCTGTGCAGGTACTAGACTGAGGGCAAAACCAGCAGGTGTAGCTGTCCATCTACGGTCTTCCTCTCCTGGACTCTCCACCCTCCCAGAAACACCTCCACCAGGCCCTGTACTGTGCAGACTGAAGCAGGGAGCAGCGCTGGAGCCTGGCTTATATGGTTTACCATCCCCCAGCGTCCTTCGTACCACACTGCGGTCTGCTGACCCAGAACCATGACATTCTGGGATGGGCTGGAACGAACCTCTGCAGCCTGAGCCATGGGGGCAGGTGCAACGTCCCATGCCTGCTGTCTGTCTCTTGCAGCACAGGAGCAGATTGGGTCACTGCCTCTCAGCATGCTGCCCCATTAGGTAGCTCTCTAATTATAAGATGACTGTCATTGCATCCGTTCTGAGCCTGTGGGTTGACTGGCGCTGTGGCAATGGCTAACTTGCACCAAATCAGACTATATCCAATACCCTGTTTCCCCGAAAATAAGACATCCCCTGAAAATAAGACCTAGTAGAGGTTTTGCTGAATTGCTAAATATAAGACCTCCCCCGAAAGTAAGACCTAGCAAAGTTTTTTATTTGGGAGCATGCCCGTCACACAGAACACCAGAGCATGCAGCTGTGATTTTTTTACCCTGCACGATTCACAGTTAGTTGTCATCACAAACCAGCATAACCAGACAACTATTCAGAATATAATAAATGTTCATTTTTTTGTTCAACAATATATGTGAATTCTTCTTCATGGAAAAATAAGACATCCCCTGAAAATAAGGCCTAGTGCATCTTTGGTAGCAAAAATTAATATAAGACACTGTCTTATTTTCGGGGAAACACGGTAGAAGCAATACTTGGTACTGCTCCCCTGAAGTTTCTTAACCCTGGTTGTGCTATGTCAGAATCAAAAAGGGCAGGTGGAACCAGAATTTAGAAACGCTAGCTGGGGGTGGGAGGCAGGTGTTAAAGGCTATGAATGAATGGGATAAAGGGGCCGTCACAACTTTTAAGTTCAAAATTTGGAGTTTTTCTGTTTTTTTTAACCAAGTTTGAATGTATGTTTGTAGACTGCAAATCCTTTACATTAGCACAAATTCAAATTGCAAGATTCAAATTTGGCTGAAGATGGAGTCTGGATTCGAGGTGGTTAACCTTTGCCTTATGCTGTATAAGGATGTTTTGGGGCCGATACAATATTGGGCGCTGAGCTCAGTGCAGCATTAAACTTGTGGTTGGATGTGCTAGGTCTACGCTGAATGCAGGATTGGGATTGGTGCGTCCATACTGGTGCATAGTTAATAGCACTCATCATATGTAAATACCATGTTTGTGAAGCTATGAGCTCGTACTCCCGGTGTGTGTGTGTACAAAAAAACCCGCCAGAAGTGCACATTTTAACCCTCAAATATTACCACCACCACCACCGAGCTGCTGTAACGTTTTGAGGCACCCCAAGCCATGCTCAGAAAAGCAAAAATAATACTGCTTTTCTGTGCTTTGTCCTATTTAATATCCTTGTGATACTAAGCAGGAGGAACCACGGAAGCTCAATTTACGAGTGTCTGTGTTCCTGACCCGTGGCTCTGCACAGGTTGGGAAACCAGACGCTGTGAAAATTGTTTTCCTCACCTGCCCCCAGCCACATCTCCTGGATGCTCGGTGCCATGCAGGCAAAGGGATGTGCAATTTGTGTGTCCCTTTTTAGCCCGCTAGCTCAATTTGAGTATTACATCGAAATGCTCATGGGAGGGGATGTGCGAGTGCATCCAGGTTGAATGCCTGGTTTGTTTGGGTTTTTTTTGCACACATGATATTGCATCGACCTCTTTGTGAGGAGAAAATTCTTGCTAAATTAAGTCCTGTCCAAGAAACGAGGGGTGGGTGGATATGAGGAAATGCAATGGGAAAGGGATGAAGACAGTTTCCTTATTTTATTTTGTCTATGGTGATTCACCACTGGTTACTAAAAATGTCTGCTCTGCATGCTGGAGCAGGGATAAGTGCTAAGCTGCCAGCTTCCACTGAAGTCCAGATCTGGGTCAGAAAGGTTGGTTCAGACTTAGAAGAAGCCTGTAATCTGGAGCTGGAAATGATGCAGGTGAGAATCCTGTAAAACAAACTGCTCACCGAATCCATTCCTCCCTCATTTTTTACCTTAGTCTTGCATAATCCTTTTTTTGTCCTAAGATTTTATATTTTGATAGTTTTGTTATAGTCATGCTGGATGATTTCATGCTTATCTAATTTCTGGTCTGTCTCAGTGCATTTTGGGTAGAAGTACAATCTCTTCATCTGTTTTAATGGGACCTTAAACCCCTCTGACAGAGCTTCTGCCACCACCCCTGTAGTTAACTTGCTGTAGCGCTTGACTGTCCTAATGTCTAACCTAAGGGGTGGCCAACATTTCACCAAGAGTCAACCAATCAGAAAGGTACAAAAGACCCTCACTTTTGACCATTGCGGGGGGGGGGGGGGGGGGGGGGGGGGGGGGGGGGGGGGGGGGGGGGGGGGGGGGGGGGGGGGGGGGGGGGGCATTTCACTGCCCTTTTGAAGCACTCTAGGCCAAAGTGGACCAGTGTATCCACCTGCCCTGCCCTTCCCTTAATCCCTAACAATATGTCTCTCAATACCTCTCAAGCACATTCCATTTCCAGTCCTCCCACCCTGTCTCCACCAGTCTCTGCCTAGCATTTCATTTTCTCGCTCCCATGCTCCATCCCCCCCAGCCCCAGCATAACCTGCTTCACCATCCCCAAGAATGCCAAAGGGTGCTCAGCAGCCCTAATATAAAGCTTCCTGTACCCTTCTCAGCCTCGCACTAATATTCCTCTAGTCCCACCACAGTTTCACCTTCTACCTAAGCATTTCTCTCTGCTGTCCTCCACCCTCTTAACCACGTCTGGTTCTCTCATGCACAGTTACATAGAAACAGAGATATGAGGTAGAAAAAGACCAATCGGTCCATCCAGTCTGCCCAACAAGCTTCCACACTTATTTTCCCATACTTATCTGTTTCACCAACCACAGGGCCCTTGTTGGTAACTGACTCAAATTTCCTGCCATCCCCTGTCATTGATGCAGAGAGCAATGTTGGCGTTGCATCAAAGGTGAGCATAAGGCTTATGGTTAAGGGTAGTAACCGCCACATCAAGCAAGTTACCCCGATGCTTGTTTACCCAGACAGCACAGATCAGTGCCTTGTTGGATGTTGTCTGAATGTAAATCCTCTCTTCCACATTTCCCCATCCGTTGAAGCAGAGAGCAACGCTGTACATGCATTCTGTTGTCATATCTGGTGTGCTCATCCCCCATCACCATCTGGCTTTTTCATAGATGCCCTCTCCTTCTGGCTCTTACTTCTCTCCTGTCCTTATGCCAGCTCTTTTAAACCTCTTCTAACCCTTTCCCAGCCTCTCTTGTGCCCCCTTGGAGAGGAATAAGGTGCCAGACAGTCCAATCCGCAGGGAGGAAGGTGAACTTGCCCCATCCTCCCAGCCTGCTGCTGCTTCTTGTGCTGGTCCTTAGCATTCAGACCCCTCCCAGCAATCATTTCCCTCCTCAACTCTTCCCCCCCCCCCCCCAAGCATTTACCCACCTTACACCACTCTCCCCCAAGCATTTACAACTCTAACATAATATTCACACTGGCATCCCCTTTCAGTATTCACCCTGTTCCCTCACCACGATCATCCTGGCCTAAATGGGAGTGCTGGATGCAGTTCTCACGCCCTCTGTCGTTAGCTGAATTCCATGTCCTGTGAACACAGTGATCTGCTGTTTGGTTCAGCTTCTTGCCTCCGGACAGCAAAAGGAAGAGCTGGGGTGCAGGGCTGCTGTAGGAAGCAGACTGTTTCTTTGCTGTTTTGTCAGCTCCACCTTTGCTGCTTTGTGTTTCAAGTAGGAGGGGAGGGGATGAGCAGGATAGTATCTCTGCCCCTTGCTCCAGGCCCTCCCTCTTGTTTCTGCTGCAATCAGCAGCTGTGAGGACAGGAGAGGAGGGTTTGGAGGAGAGAGAGTAGCACTCCAGCCCCTCCCCTCCTGTTCTCTGCAGTGTTGCTCTGCCTTCATATGCAAAATGAGGTGCCCAAGAGCTGGAGGAGTAGCCTAGTGAGCAGTGGGCTGTGAACCAGGCAAAACCAGGGTTCAAATCCCACTTCATCCTCCACTGCCTCAGGTACAAACTTTAGATTATAAATCCTCTTAGGATAGGGAAATGTTTACAGTACCTGAATGTAATCCAATTTGAAGTGCCTAAAAAAGCAGAATATAAATCAAATCATATTCTGCAGAAGGGACATTCTTAGAAGAAGAAGAACATAAGAAATTGCCATGCTGGGTCAGACCAAGGGTCCATCAAGCCCAGCATCCTGTTTCCAACAGAGGCCAAACCAGGCCACAAGAACCTGGCAATTACCCAAACACTAAGAAGATCCCATGCTACTGATGCAATTAATAGCAGTGGCTATTCCCTAAGTAAACTTGATTAATAGCTGTTAATGGACTTCTCCTCCAAGAACTTATCCAAACCTTTTTTAAACCCAGCTACACTAATTGCACTAACCACATCCTCTGACAACAAATTCCAGAGCTTTATTGTGAGTTGAGTGAAAAAGAATTTTCTCTGATTAGTCTTAAATGTGCTACTTGCTAACTTCATGGAATGCCCACTAGTCCTATTAATTGAAAGTGTAAATAACCGATTCACATCTACTTGTTCAAGACCTCTCATGATCTTAAAGACCTCTATCATATCTCCCCTCAGCTGTCTCTTCTCCAAGCTGAATTCTTCCTTAAGAGAAGCATAACAGACTAGAAGCACTGGTGGGACTAGGGTCAGGAGTATGGAAAACCTTTTGCTAGTTCAATCTATGATGTTTTTGAACCCCCAATCCAGTGGGAGCACTGAGAGGATCACCTTGCTGCTGGCTGAAAGGAATCAGTAAGCTTTGCTTGGGGAAATTTATATATATATATTTTTTTTTTAGTATTGGGGAGAAGTAAATTATTGGGGTATATTATTTAGTGTGTTTGTGCTTTTAATAGTAAGGTAGCTAATAAGGATGTGAATCGTTTTTATGACTAAAATATCGTACAATATTTCTTAATTCATATATCAGTTAAATGGAAAAATGATCACATTTTCCCCAATTTTTCATGAAAAATCATTTTTCGGCTTAGTGCGCACTAACAAAAAACAGTTTATTTGTTACAAAAGGGTAAACAATCGGGCACCCGATGCACAACCCTAGCTAATAAACAGAAGTTAGTGTTTGTGTTTCCCACCCCTAGCTCATCCTTTAATTTATAGGCAGGTGCCACTTTCACATAAAAAAACCCCCATCAAATCAGCCTTTTAACTTCACGAATTCCCCACACCTTATTGAGAGTTTGATCATTCCCTGTAGGCCACTACCAGACAGTGAATTCACTAATTAGACACATTCCTACTCCCATAGCAACCTAAAACTGAACTAGGAACTGAACAAATTTGAGATGAAGGCAGCAAGAGGGGGGCTTCCCAGTCTTTTGCATTGAGTGTCACGTATGATTTTTTTTACCTGCCGGTGAGAAGTTGTACCTGTGCATCCGATGCAAAGAGCTCCTTTCTCTTGAGAACGAGTCTGATCTCTGGAGGCTAGAGTGGCAGACCTGGAGGAGCTGAGGCAGACAGAGAGGTATATAGATGAGACCTTCAGGGACATAGCCAAGTCCCAACTTCAGACTGGCAGCCCTAGTACTGCCTTGGAGGAAGAAAGTCTCATGATCAGAGAGCATCAACCTGTTGCAGCAGGAAAGAATCCTGTAGCAAGCACCTGCTCTCGAGGTGGTGCATTGTCCTTTTGCACCGATGATGTCTCGAAGGGCTGCTGCCCAGGAGGGAAGGGTTAGGTCAGCCGTCATAGTTGGAGATTCGATTATTAGGAATGTAGGTGGCTGGTGGGCGTGAGGATCTCCTAGTAACATGCCTACCTGGTGCGAAGGGAGCGTACCTCACACCACCTAGATAGGATTTTAGACAGTGCTGTGGAGGAGCCAGCTGTATTGGTACTTGTAGGCACCAATGACATAGGAAAATGTGGGCGGGAGGTTCTGGAAGCCAAATTTAGGCTCGGGTAGAAATCTTAAATCCAGAACCTCCAGGGTAGCATTCTCTGAAATGCTCCCTGTTCCACGCACAGGTCCCCAGAGGCAGGCAGAGCTCAGGAGTCTCAATGTGTGAATGGGACGATGGTGCAAGGAAGAGGGATTCAGTTTTGTGGGGAAGTGGGGGTCTTTTCCAAAGGGATGGGCTCCATCTTAAGCAGGGTGGAACCAGACTGTTGGTGCTAACCTTTAAGTAGGAGATAGAGCAGCTTTAAAACTAGAACAAAGGGGAAAGCTGACAGCAGCGCAAGATTCAGAGGGAAGTATTTTCAAAGGATACTAATGATGCATTAGAATTAGGGCATCCCGACAGTGAGGTTCCAGTAATAAGAAAAGTAGTCCAAGGACCAGTAACTAAAAACTCACCTGAGCTAAAAATTTCTAATTTATCCCTATCAATTAGAAAGCAGAATTAAATAAACTTAGAAATGTTTGTATGCTAATGCCAGAAATCTAAGAAGTAAGATGGGAGACAGCAAATGTTGCTTACCTGTAACAGGTGTTCCCACAGGACAGCAGGATGTTAGTCCTCAATTATGGGTGACATCACAGGATGGAGCCCAATCACGGAACACTTTTGTCAAAGTTTCTAGAACTTTGGTACCTACTGGGCATGCCCAGGATGGCACTAAACCTGCAGCCAGCAGGGGTCCCCCTTCAGTCTTGTCTAAAGCTATAGGAAGTGCCAAAAAATAAAATAAGAAAACGTAACTAACCCAACACCGCAGGGTAGCGGGCGGGGGTTTCGTGAGGACTAACATCCTGCTGTCCTGTGGAGAACACCTTTTACAGGTAAGCAACATTTGGTTTCTCACAGGACAAGCAGGATGGTAGTCCTCACATATGGGTGAGTACCGAGCTGAGGATGTCAGAGTATGCACCAAATGTACCCAAAGACATGCAACAGGCACAACAACTGGGGTGGAATTTGGTAGAGGGCATCTTGAACCCTAATGGGCAGGTGAAAGGGTGTTGGTACATCAAGTTGCAAATAGGTTTGAT
The DNA here is from genome assembly GCF_901001135.1 of Rhinatrema bivittatum. Taxonomy (NCBI): domain Eukaryota; kingdom Metazoa; phylum Chordata; class Amphibia; order Gymnophiona; family Rhinatrematidae; genus Rhinatrema; species Rhinatrema bivittatum. The sequence continues at coordinate 19,188,896 of NC_042619.1, forward strand.
TGGCCGAAGATGGAATCTTGTCTTCCAGCCTTGTCTAAACAATAGTGGGCTGTAAAGGTATGGAGAGAACTCCAGGTGGCAGCCCTGCAAATGTCAGGGAGTGGTACAGAGCGTAGGTGTGCTACTGAAGTTGCCATGGCCCTGACGGTGTGCTTTCACACAGTCTTGAAGTGGAATGCCTGCTTGTTGATAGCAAAAGGATATGCAGTCCGCTAACCAGGAGGAGAGAGTCTGCTTACCTATAGGCTGCCCCAATTTGATGGAATGGAAAGAAACAATTGAGTGCTCTTCCTGTGGGCAGCTGTAAGGTCTAGATAGAACGTTAGAGCCCGTTTACAGTCAAGGGTATGCAGATCCTGTTCTCCTGGATTAGAATGGGGCCTGGGAAAGAAGGTGGGTGGTAGTATAATGGATTGATTGATATGAAACTCCGATACTACCTTAGGTAAAAACTTAGGGTGAGTGCAGAGTAGTATGCGGTTGTGCAGAAATTTAGCGTAAGGTGGATAAGTAACTAGGACCTGTAATGTGATTGCCAAAAGAGAGATCACTTTCCATGTGAGATATCAAAGATCACAGGATTGGAGAGGCTCAAATGGTGGTTTCATGAGCTGTCCCAAGAAGGGGCTGGAGGTCGCAGTGGAGGCTTGAGGTGGAGCAAGCCCTTTAAAAATCGTGTTACAAGGAGTTGTACGGAAATAGGAACATCCCCGACACCTTTATGAAAGGCTGCCACCGCACTGACATGCATTCTGATGGAGGAAGTTTTTAGACCTGATTCTGACAAGTGCCAGAGAGAGAGTCTAGAAACTTCGTGGTGGAACAGGTAAAGGGATCAAGGGACTGAGAGGAACACCATGATATAAACCTGTTCTACTTGTAAAGATAAGATTTTCTCGTGGAAGGCTTCCGTGAAGCAATCAGGACACGGGAAACTGGCTCCGAAAGGTTAAGTGGCTGAAGAATTAACCTTTCAACATCCAGGCAGTCAGGGACAAAGCCTGAAGATTGGGGTGGCATAGGCACCCGTCACTCTCAGTGATCAGAAGCGGGTCCTTTCCCAAGGGAACGTGCCTGCGAATGGAGAGGTCCCGAAGGATTGGAAACCACATTTGGCGCGGCCAGTGAGGTGCTATCAGGATCATGCTTCCCTTGTCCTGACATAGCTTCATGAGAGTCTTCGAGAGAAGTGGAAGTGGAGGGAATGCATATAGGAGACTGGGCGCCCATAAGAGGGAGAACCACATCTCTTGGTTGCGAGTGTTGGCTGCGAGAGAGAGCAAAAGTTCTCTACTTTGCGGTTTTGAGGCGACGCAAAGAGGTCTATGCGAGGATAACCCCAGCGTTGGAATATTGAGTCTGCCACTGTAGGGTCAAGGGATCACTCGTGCGGTTGAAAGGCGCGACAGCATGTCCACCAACACATTGTCCACTCCCGGCAAGTAGGTGGCCTTGAGGTACATAGAGTGGGAGAGGGCCTCCGCCCATATCTGTGCCGCTTCCTGGCACAGTAGGTAGGAGCCCGTTACTCCCTGTTTGTTGATGTACCACATGGCCATCTGGTTGCCTGTCTGTATTAGGACGATTTGGTTGGACAGGCAATCTCGAAACACCCTGAGAGCATATCTGATTGCTCATAGCTTCAGGAAATTGATTTGGTGTTTGGCTTCCTTTGGAGACCAAACTCCTTGGGTTTGCCAATTGGCAACATGTGCTCCCCAACCGAGGTTGACAACATCGGTGGTAACTAATTTGAGGATTTGGAGCCTGGAATGGCAGACCTTGTAGGAGATTGATCTGATTTTTTCCACCAAGCCAGAGACTGGCAGAGTGGGTCGGTGATGTGGACAATGGTCGATAGTGGTTGGACGGATTGAGTCCATTGTGACCTTAGAGTCCACTGCATGACTCTCATGGCCAAGCGGGCCATCGGGGTAACCTGTACAGAGGACGCCATGTGTCCCAGCCAGATGAGGAAGTGACGTGCAGTCGAGCTGTGTTGAGACTGCTGCCAGTGTGTGAGAGAAATAAGTGAGAGCTCGCTGTTGAGGCAGAAAAGCCTTTGCTTGAAAGGTGTCCAAATCTGCCCCTATGAAGGACAAAGTTTGAGATGGGACTAAGCAGGATTTTGCAAAATTTGGAGTGTGTAAGGTGAGTTGTAGGGAGGACAGAGCAGCTTGCTGAGTAGTGGGAGCCCTGATCAACCAATCATCTAGATTGGGGTAGACGTGAACACCTTGGGTCCTGAGGAAGGCTGCTACTACTACGAGGCACTTGGTGAAGACTCGAGGTGCAGATGCCAGGCCGAATGGTAGCACTCGGTACTGATAGTATTAGGACCCTTACTTTTCAATATATTTATAAATGATCTGGAAAGAAATACGAGTAGTAATCAAATTTGCAGATGATACAAAATTGTTCAGAGTAGTTAAATCACAAGCAGATTGTGATAAATTGCAGGAAGACCTTGTGAGACTGGAAAATTGGGCATCAAAATGGCAGATGAAATTTAATGTGGATAAGTGCAAGGTGATGCATATAGGGAAAAATAACCCATGCCATAGTTACACAATGTTAGGTTCCATATTAGGTGCTACTACCCAAGAAAGAGATCTAGGCATCATAGTGGATAACACATTGAAATCATCGGTTCAGTGTGATGCGGCAGTCAAAAAAGCAAACAGAATGTTGGTAAATATTAGGGAATGGTGAATAAAACGGAAAATGTCATAATTTATTTATTTTATTTTATTTTAAGTTTTTCTATACCGGCATTCGCAATAGATATCGCATCATGTCGGTTTACAATTAACAAGTGGATAGGTAACAAACAAGGTAAAAAACTAACATTTATCTTAATAATAATAATAGTTGTAGTAATAATGATAAAAACTTTAAACAAGAGAAGGTTAAGGTATGCAGTTACAATAAAACAAGGGAGTAATACAACTTGGAGCATGGAAAAGAAGCTGGGGATTAAATAGAGAGAACGTAAATGCCAGTCAATGTGCTTAAAGCATTAATGAATTGTCCTTGTGAGGTAGGGATATTAATTATGCGGTAGAGATATTAATTACCATGAATAAGGCAAAGTCTGAGCGCCTAGTTAATAATGGAATAGGATCAGTTTAGTTCAGGAAAGGCTTTCAGGAATAGCCACGTTTTGAGTCTTTTCCTGAATGTGGGCAGGCAGGGTTCCTGTCGCAAATCTGGTGGGATAGAGTTCCACAGTGTGGAACTCTATCCCACCAGATATCCCACCAGATACATCTGGTGGGATATCACCACCAGATATCCCACCAGATACAGTGTGCCACCAGATATCCCACCAGATACAATCTGGTGGGATAGAGTTCCACAGTGTGGAACTCTATCCCACCAGATATCCCACCAGATACAGTGTGCCTCTGTATCGCTCCATGGTGAGACTGCACCTTGAATACTGTGTACAATTCTGGTCGAAGGTATGGAGAAGGGCTACCAAAATAAGGGGAATGGAACAGCTCCCCTATGAGGAAAGACTAAAGAGGTTAGGACTTTTCAGCTTGGAGAAGATAGCTGAGGGGGGGATATGATAGGTGTTTAAAATCATGAGAGATCTAGAACGGGTAGATGTGAATCAGATATTTACGCTTTCGGATAATAGACTAGGGGGCACTCCATGAAGTTAGCATGTGGCACATTTAAAACTAATCGGAGAACGTTCTTTTTCACTCAACGCACAATTAAACTCTGGAATTTTTTGCCAGAGGATGTGGTTAGTGCAGTTAGTATAGCTGTGTTTAAAAAAGGATTGGATAAGTTCTTGGAGGAGAAGTCCATACCTGCTATTAATTAAGTTGACTTAGAAATTAGCCACTGCTATTACTAGCAACGGTAACATGGAATAGACTTAGTTTTTGGGTACTTGCCAGGTTCTTATGGCCTGGATTGGCCACTGTTGGAAACAGGATGCTGGGCTTGATGGACCCTTGGTCTGACCCAGTATGGCATGTTCTTATGAGTTATCGCAATGTGTGTATACGCGTCTTGGAGGTCTAGAGAGCAGAGCCAGTCTCCTCTTTGCAGAAGAGGAAGGAGGGAGCCCAGGGTCACAATCTTGAACTTTTCTTGTTGGAGGTGCTTGTTGAGGGCACGCAGGTCCAGAATTGGATGAACGTCTCCTGATTTTTGGGGGATTAGAAAGTACCGGGAATAGAATCCTAGGCCCTGTTTAGGAGTAGGGCACTGGTTCATTTGCTTTGGACTGGAGGAGGAAGGAGACCTCCTTTTCCAGGAGTGGTTAGTGGTCAAATGTTCCCCACGTCTGCCAAGGTGGGAAATCCAGTGGGATAGAGAGAAAGTTCAGGTGATAACCCTGAGAGATTATGGCAAGGACCCAGTGGTCCGAAGCAATCGTGTGCTAGATGTTGATGAAATGGCATAATCGACCTCCCACTGGTATCTGTGGCAGTGGAAGCTGGCTGCTGCTCTCTATGCAGGAGTACAAAAAAACGGAAGCAGGGCCCGGCTGAGGAGCTGCTTGCGGCGTTTGCTTACGAGGTTGACGAGACACTGGGCCTTCTGGAAAGGTCTCATAGAACGACTTCTAGATGGTGGTGGATAGGACTTCTTTGGACGGAAGAATGACTTTATAGTGTCCGTCCTGAATGGTTGTTAAGAGGAATACTCAGGAGGCATCAGAGAGTTGGCGAAAGGTCTCATGATGCTTTTTGAGTTCTGCCACCGTCTGCTGGATCTTTTCACCAAACAGATTGTCTCCTATGCAAGGCAGATCGGACAATCTGTCTTGTACTCCAGGGCGCAAGTCCGAAGACTTTAGCCAGGCCCATCTTCTTGCAGAGATAGCAGCTGCAGATACCCTGGAAGCGGTGTCAAAGATATTGTAAGAGGACCTTATTTCATGTTTCCCCACTTCAAAACCTTTGTGAACCAGGGTTTCTAGCTGTTCCTGGAATTGCTGAGGCAGGGACTCTGCAAAGTCCTGTATCTGCTTTAATAAGACCCCTATTATATTGGTTCATATAGAGCTGGTAAGAAGCGATCCGAGAGATGAGCATTGATCCCTGGAAGACACGCCGGCAAATGGCATCCAGGAATTTCTGCTCCTTACCTGTGGGAAGGAAGAGTGGGGTTTAGAGCATTGTGCCCTCTTTTGGGCAGATTCTACCACCACAGATTGGTGATCCAGCTGAGGTTTTTGGAACCCTGGGGCTGACTGGACCAAGTAAGTGGTATCTGCCTTTCAGTTGATTGGAGCTACTGAACCAGGTATTCTCAATTCTTTTTGAGAAGATCCAAAAGAACCTGATGGATAGGGATGGAGGTTATTTCCTTGGGAGCATCCAGGAGTTGTAACAGCTCCATCATTTGGTGTCCATCATCTTGCTCAGTCTGCAATTGGAAGGGAACCAACTCGGGCATTTCCTTCACAAAATTTATGAAGGACAAGTCCTCTGGAGGAGAACATTTCCTGCTTTCAGCAGAAGAAGGTGGTAATGGTAAATCATTGGTGTCTGGAGACTAATCGTCAGTCCAGGTGGCATAGGGATCAGCACCTGTTCCTCTAGGAACCTGAAAAGGATGGGAGGAAGGTATTCCTGAAGGTCCTGGTCTAGGCTCTGAAGGCATCGAAGGAAGTATTGGAGGCACCGATGAAGGCATCGAGGGCATCAATGGATGGATCGGTGATGTCGATGGCTGAGGCATTGGCAGGACCCCGATGGAGGAAGATGGAACGGTGTTTCTCCTCCCGATGATAGTTAAGTGGAGAGGGCACCGGAGCCATTGGTGGAAAAGCGGCTATAAGCGCTTCCATCTTCGAGAACAGCCGTGCCAATGCTGCTAGAATGGGATTGGTGGTCTGTTCCACAATCGGCACCGGTGTCTGCGTCGGAGGAACTTGGAACCTGTGCATCGCCTTATCGATGGCCTCCTGAAACATCCGGTCCAGCTCTTCACGGAGACCTGGAGCAAGCAGCCCCGGCTCCAGAAGGAGAGGAGGAGGCAGAGGCATAGCCGGAGGGACCACCGTCAAAGGCGGAGTCGCGGCTCCCAATACCCGTCCGGGTAAGGGTTGCCTCGGTGACCCGGTCCCAGAAAGGGTCGATGCCTTTTCTGGACGGGGTATCTTCGATGGTGGTTCAGACTATGGTGAAGTCAATTTTCCTTCATCGATGGTCCGAGGCTTTCGGTGTCTATGCCGATGCTTCTCTCTACGATTCCCTCGATCTTGAGGGGGAGTAGAGGTGGTCGATGGCCGGGAAGTCATCGACGCCGGATGGTCACCGGCCAGTGCCCAATGCTGGCACGAAGTGAACAGCGCCAGTTCGGATGACGTCTAAGGAATAGATGGCGTCTGAGTTTGAGAACGGAAGAGAAGTTCCATTTTCTCCATTCTGGCTTTGAGACCTTTTGGTGTCATTAAGGCACATTTGGTGCAAGTCAGAACATGCTCGCACCCGAGGCACATTACACAGACCTTATGGGGGGTCTGTTATGGACATGGTGCGAGTACAGTCAGGGCACCGACAGAACCCCAACGCCATGGCCTTTGAAAAATTGAGCCGTGGTGTGGTTGACGGCCAGTAGGCCACAAGGGCCAAACTCGACAGGAATCGACTGAAAACGGGTAAGGGACTTACTGGAGTACTGCAGAAGCAAAAATTCAAAAGGGGGACCCTTGTGGGGTATAAAGTTTTAAGTAATTCCGTGAGGAAAATTCCTGTCAGGAATCTCTGTGGAGCTCCTTAACCCGCGTGGCTACTGCTGCATGGAAAAAAGAAGACTGAAGGGGGACCCCTGCTGGCTGCAGGTTTAGTGCCATGCTGGGCACAAAAGTGTTCCGTGATTGGGCTGCATCCTGTGATGTCACCCATATGTGAGGACTACCATCCTGCTTGTTCTGTGAGAATTAGTGTATAGCAGTGAATGATGACATAGCCTTACTTAATTGACATCTCAGAGACATGGTGAAAGGAGGATAACCTATAGGACAGTGCTATACCAAGGTATAAATTATATCACAATGACAGAAAAGAGCATCTGGGGGGCAGGGTTGCGCTTTGTCCGGGATGGCATAGAGTCCAACAGGATAAAGATTCTGCAATAGACTAAATGCACAATCTAATCTTTATGGGTAGAAATCCCTTGTGTGTCGGGGAAGACTATAGTGACAGGAGTATACTACAGTCTACCTGGACAAGATGGTGAGATGGACAGTGAAATGCTAAGAGAAATTAGGGAAGCTAACCAAATTGGTAGTGCAGTAATAATGGGCGATTTCAACTACCCCAATATTTACTGGGTAAATGTATCATCGGGACATGCTAGAGAGAGAAAGTTCCTGGATGGAATAAATGACAGCTTTATGGAGCAATTGGTTCAGGAACCAACAAGAGGGAGCAATTTTAGATCTAATTCTCAGTGGAGCACAGGATTTGGTGAGAGGTAACCGTGTGGGGCCACTTGGCAATAGGATCATAATATGATCAAATTTGAATTAATGACTGGAAGGGGGACATTAAGCAAATCCACAGCTCTAGTGCTAAACTTTCAAAAGGGAAACTTTGATAAAATGAGAAAAATTGAATAAAACTGAAAGAAGCAGCCACAAAGGTAAAAAGTGTGCAAGAGGTGTCATTGTTTAAATAAATAAATAAAAATTTAAAAAATACCATCCTAGAAGCACAGTCCAGAAGTATTCCACACATTAAGAAAGGTGGAAGGAAGGCAAAATGATTACCGACATGGTTTAAAAAGTGAGGTGACAGGCTGTTTTAGCCAAAAGATCTTCATTCAAAAATTGGAGGAAGGATCCACAGAAGAAAATAGGATAAAGCATAAGTCCATTACCTGCTATTAATTAAGTTGACTTGGAAAATAGCCACTGCTATTACTAGCAACAGTGACATAGAATGGACTTGGTTTTTGGGTGCTTGCCAGGTTCTTGTGGCCTGGATTGACCACTGTTAGAGACGGGATGCTGGGCTTGATGGACCCTTGATCTGACCCAGTATGGCATTTTCTTATAAGCACTGGCAAGTTTAAATGTAAGACCTTGATAATACAGGCTACAAGAGAATTTGAAAATAAGTTGGCCGTAGAAATAAAAACTTCTTAAAATATATCCAAAGCAGAAAGCCTGCGAGGGAGTCAGTTGGACCATTAGATGATCGAGGGATTAAAGGGGCACTTAGAGAAGATAGAGTTGCTTACCTGTAACAGGTGTTCTCACAGGACAGCAGGATGTTAGTCCTCGCATATGGGTGACATCAGGATGGAGCCCAATCACAGAACACTTTTGTCAAAGTTTCTAGAACTTTGACTGGCACCTACGGGGCATGCCCAGCATAGCACTAACCCTGCATCTAGCAGAGATCCCCCTTCAGTCTTGTCTTATAGTAAAAAGTACGTGCGAAAAATAAAACATAAACTAACCCAACTCCACGGGGTGGCAGGCGGGTTTCGTGAGGACTAACATCCTGCTGTCCTCTGAGAACACCTGTTACAGGTAAGCAACTCTGCTTTCTCACAGGACAAGCAGGATGCTAGTCCTCACATATGGGTGAGTACCGAGCTGAGGATACCCGAGCAAAGCACCAAATACATCCAAATACGTGCAACAGGCACAACAGGGGTGGAAATTTGGTTAGGATGGCATCCTGAACCGTGAACGGGTCGGTGGAAGGATGTTGGGAAGTTAAGCTGGAAACAGGTTGCATAGAATAGACTGGCCAAAGATGAAATGTTGTCTGCCAGCCTTATCTAAGCAATAACGGGCTGCGAAAAGTATGGAGAGAACTCCAGGTAGCAGCCTTACAAATATCAGCAAGCGGCACCGAACGGTGGTGCGCTACTGATGTCGCCATGGCCCTGATAGTGTGCTTTCACACGGTCTTGCAGCGGAATGCCTGCTTGCTGGTAGCAAAAAGAAATACAGTCCGCTAACCAGGAGGAGAGGGTCTGCTTTCCCACAGGATTTCCCAATTTGATGGTGTCGAAAGAAAAAAACAATTGAGTGGATTTCCTGTGGGCCAACATGCGGTCTAGATAGAAGGCTAGGGCATGTTTGCATTCCAAGGAATGCAGAGCCTGTTCTCCGGCGGAGCGCACTGTTAACCCGCGTTTGGACGCGCGTTTTCGCCGCGTAGCTTTACCCCTTATTCAGTAAGGGGTAATAGCCTGTCAAACGCACATCCAACCCTCCCCGAAACTAATAGCACCCGCAACATGCAAATGCATGTTGATGGCCCTATTAGTTATTCCCGCACGATACAGAAAGTAAAATGTGCAGCCAAGCTGCACATTTTACTTTCAGAAATTAGCGCCTACCCAAAGTAGGCATTAATTTCTCTCTGCACCGGGATAATAGATTGGTTAATATGGTGATATTAAGTCGGAGGTCCCAAAAGTTAAAAATAATCAAAAATTAAAAAAAAAAAGTTTTAAATCAGCTCGTGGGTTGAAAACCAGACTCTCAATTTTGCTGGTGTCCGGTTTCCGAACCCATGGCTGTCAGCTGGTTTGAGAACAGGTGCCGGCAAAATTGATCATCGGCTGTCAATCCCGCTGACAGCCTCCGCTCCTGTCCAAAAAGAGGCGCTAGGGACGCGCTAGTGTCCCTAGCGCCTCTTTTTACCGCGGTCCTAATTTGAATAAATTTTTTTTTCTGACTCGCCCGCTCTCCCACGATTTTTACTGTATCAGCCTGTATGCGAGTGGACATGATCGCAAGAAGAAAAACTACCTTTCAGGTGAGAGAGCAGAGATCACAGGAGTGGAGAGGCTCAAATGGAGGTTTCATGAGCCATCCCAAAACCACATTAAGGTCCCAAGCAGGGGCAGGAGGGCACAGTGGAGGTTTTAAGTGGAGCAAGCCTCATAAAGCAAAATTGCTTACCTTGTAATAGGTGTTATCCCAGGACAGCAGGATGTAGTCCTCACATATGGGTGACGTCATCCACGGAGCCCTTAAGCGGGAAAACTTCTGGCATGTTTCTAGAAGCTTTTAACTGGCTGCCTGAGGCTACTGAGCATGCCCGGCATGCCATGATATTCCCTGCCACAGGGGTCTCACTCCAGTCTTGTATGTAGCAATAAGCGTTAGCCAAAAATTATATAAATAAAGTCTGATGCCCAACTCCTCGGGGTGGCGGGTGGGTTTCGTGAGGACTACATCCTGCTGTCCTGGGATAACACCTATTACAAGGTAAGCAATTTTGCTTTATCCCAGGACAAGCAGGATGCTAGTCCTCACATATGGGTGATTAGCAAGCTAGAGGCTGAGTCATTGTCCATGCAGTTAGCAGTTATGCATGTTTGAGGAAATGATGCAGCCGAAGATCACAGTAGGCTGGATGTAGAGGGAGTTGGGATTAAACTGGAAACAAGTTCTTTAAGACAGATTGTCCATAGGCTGAATCCTGTCGTCCTTCCTTGTCCAAACAGTAATGAGCTGCAAAGGTGTGAAGGGAACTCCATGTTGCTGCTTTACAAATGTCAATGATTGGTACTGAACGAAAATGTGCTACTGAGGTTGACATTGCTCGTACTGAATGTGCCTTTACTCGCCCTTGGAGAGGAAGGCCTGCTTTTGTATAGCAAAATTGTATGCAGTCTGCTAACCAATTGGATAGAGTATGCTTTCCCACTGCTTTACCTGGCTTATTAGGGTCATAAGAGACAAAAAGCTGATTGGATTTTCTGAGGGACGTAGTGCGATTCAAATAATAGGACAATGCACGTTTACAGTCCAAAGTGTGCAAAGCTCTTTCGCCTTGATGAGAGTGAGGCTTTGGAAAGAATGTGGGTAGAACTATAGTTTGATTTAAGTGGAATTCCGTAACTACCTTAGGAAGGAATTTTGGATGTGTTCGGAGAACCACTCTGTCATGGAGAAACTTTGTATAAGGTTCATATGTGACAAGTGCTTGTAATTCACTAACCCTCCTAGCTGATGTAATGGCTATGAGGAAAATAGTTTTCCATGTGAGAAATTTAAGTTCACAGGTATCTATGGGTTCAAAGGGAGAACGCATTAAACCTGTTAAGACCAGATTTAGGTCCCATTGTGTAGCTGGGGGCCGAATTGGTGGTTTAAGTTGAGTTAGACCTCTCATGAATCTACTGACGAGAGGTTGTGTGGAGATAGGTGCATCTCCTATCTTGTTATGATAAGCTGAGATTGCACTCAAATGTACTCTGATTGACGATGTCTGAAGACCAGAGTCTGAGAGATAGTACAGATAATCTAGAAGAGTAGTTGTGGGGCAAGTGAAAGGATCCGTATTGTTTTGCTTGCACCAGGAAGTAAATCGTTTCCATTTGAAAGAATAATTCTTTCTTGTGGAAGGTTTGCGGGAAGCTATAAGCACTTGAGAAACATTAGTTGAGAGATTAAGTGATTGCAAGATCAAGCTTTCAACATCCATGCTGTCAAGGATAGGGATTGAAGGTTGGGATGGTGCAACCGGCCCTGATCCTGAGTGATGAGAGTGGGAGCCACTCCCAGGCGTATTGGATCCTTGATTGAGAGGTCTAGCAGTGTGGGAAACCATACTTGTCGAGGCCAATATGGGGCTATGAGAATCATGGACCCCTTGTCCTGCTGTAGCTTCACCAGCGTCTTGGTGATAAGCGGTATTGGAGGATATGCATATAGTAGGCCTGAGTTCCAAGGGCGAGCAAAGGCGTCCTTGGCTGGTTGGTTCTTCTGTTTGTGCAGAGAACAGAAGTTGTCCACTTTGTGGTTCAGATGCGACGCAAAGAGGTCTGTTGTTGGTTGTCCCCAACGTTGGAATATTTTGGTCACAATAGAGGGATTTAGAGATCATTCGTGTGGTTGGAACTGGCGACTGAGTCGGTCTGCTAGTACATTTTGAATCCCTGCTAGATAAGTGGCCTGTAGGAACATTGATTGGTTCAAGGCCCAGTCCCAAATTTGCGCCGCTTCCTGACAAAGGAGATACGAGCCCGTACCTCCCTGCTTGTTGATGTACCACATGGCTACAGTATTGTCTGTCTGGATTAGCACAGTCTTGTGTGAAAGGCAGTCCTTGAACGCATGCAGCGCATAACGTATAGCTCGAAGTTCCAGAAAATTGATTTGATAAGTGGCTTAGAGTTTTGTCCAAGTTCCTTGCATTTGGAAAGAGTTCAGCGTTTGGAAAGAGTTCACATGAGCTCCCCATCCCAAGGTGGATGCATCTGTAGTTAGTTATCTGAGGGATCGGTTTTTGGAAGGGTAGGCCCTTGCGCAAATTGTCCTTGAGTATCCACCATTGTAGCGACGAGCGTAGTTGGTGGGTTACTTGGATGCGAGAGTGAAGTGGTTGAATGGCTTGGATCCATTGTGAGCGAAGAGTCCATTGGGTTAGTCGCATGGCAAGTCTTGCCATCGGAGTAACATGAACCGTTGAAGCCATGTGGCCTAGTAAGATGAGAAACTGATGAGCTGTCACTTGTGGTTGTATGGACATGGAGTACGCCAACCGGGACAGTGTTTGAGCACGATCTTCTGGAAGAAAAGCCTGTGCAAGGTTTGTGTCTAATTCTGCTCCTATGTATTGTAGCAGTTGAGACGGGTGGAGGTGGGATTTTTGATAGTTTATGAGAAAACCCAGTCTGTGAAGTAACTGTATTGTGTAACGTAGAGAAGTTAGTGCTCCTTGGTGCGACTGGCTTTTTATCAGCCAATTGTCTAGGTAAGGGAAGACATGAACACCTTGTTTGTGCAAATGTCCTGCTATTACTGCTAGGCATTTGGTGAATACTCTGGTTGCTGAGGCGAGGCCGAATGGTAGGACTCTGTATTGAAAATGCTGGTGTCCCACCTTGAATCTTAGGTACTTGCGATGAGGTGGGAATATAGGTATGTGAGTATAAGCATCTTGGAGATCCAGAGAACAAAGCCAATCCCCCCTTTGTATGAGAGGAAGCATGGTGCCTAATGATACCATTCTGAATTTTTCTTTCTTTAGAAATTTGTTGAGATTTCTGAGATCTAGAATGGGACGAAGTCCTCCGGTTTTCTTTGGAATGAGGAAATATCGGGAATAGAATCCTCTTCCCTTCTGTGAGTGTGGTACGTGTTCCACAGCTTTTGCCTTCAGAAGAGTAGATAATTCCATTTGTAATTGAGGATTGTGTTCGAGATAGGAGTTTTGTGGTGGAAACTCCTGCGGGGGAGCTGTGAAGTCCAGGTGGTAACCCTGATGAACTATGGATAAGACCCATTGATCTGTGGTGATGCTTTCCCATTCGTTGTAAAATTGGGAAATCCTTCCCCCTACTGGTAAATCTGGAAAGGGGTTTGGTTGGCTCTGTTCTCCGGGACTGCTTTCAAAAGCCAGAGGTGGAAGCTGTTTGGGGCGGAGGCTGCGGCCTTGCAGCTCTCTGCTGTCTTTGCTGAGGCCGTTGTTGAGGCCTTGTAGAGCGTGGTCTAGAGGTCTGAGGGTAATATCTCCTCGGCCTGTAGAAAGGCCGTCTGGTGTCTCTATGCGGCGGCCTGCGGGCAGGGTGAGTTGTAGGATCATGGGACAGTGTGGAGAGCTGCTTTAACGTTTCAGAGTGCTCTCTAAGCTGTGTTACGGCATCTTGCACCTTTGTTCCGAACAAGTTGTCACCTTGGCAAGGCAAGTCCACTAGTTTATCCTGGACTTCTGGACATAAGTCCGAAGCCTTCAACCAGGCCCATCTTCATGCACTGATGCCTGATGCTGCAATTCTGGAAGAAGTCTCAAACGCATCATACGCCGCTCGCACCTCATGTTTGCCCGCATCCAGACCCTTCTGCACAATCTGTTGTGCTGCCTCTTGCTGTTGTTGAGGTAGAGATGGGAGAAATTCCTCAATCTGCTTCCACAGATTTCTTTGATGCTGCGTCATAAACAGCTGGTACGCAGCAATCTTAGAATTCAGCATCGCTCCCTGGTAAATCTTCCGTCCCATAAGGTCTAGGAATCTGTTATCTTTCCCTGGAGGGATAGAGGCGTGCGTTCTAGACCTGCGTGACTTCTTTTGCGCAGATTCCACAACTAATGAGGTGTGTGGCAGTTGTGGCTTCTCGAACCCTGGGGCTGCTTGGACTAAATACGTAGAGTCCACTCTACGATTTACTCCAGGTGTTGTACACGGGTGCTCCCAAATCCTTTGTTGAAGTTGCAGCAGCACTTCATGTACTGGGATAGCCAGGTTATGTTTTGGGGGATCTACAAATTGTAGTATCTCCAGTGTCTGCTGTCTTTCATCCTTCTCCGCTTGGAGCTGAAAAGGGATGGATTCTGACATCTCTTGGATGAAGGCAGCAAAGGATAAATCCTCAGGAGGGGATTGTTTCTTGGCCTGAGGCGGAGTACCTTCTGATAAAAAAAATCCTCTGAAGAATGCTCCGATTGTGTATCTGACCATGTATCTGTTGGGAGCTGGTATGAATGATGGTCCAGCCTTTTAGATGGTGATATCCCAGATGGTCCTTGTAAAGGATCTTGGGTGTCCAGCGCACCATCACTGGCATCACTTTCCTCCTCAGGCTGTGAAGGCAAGGAAGCTAAAAGATCCTGATATCTTTTTGTAAGCATTGCATGCAGTCTTCTCTCAGAAGAAACTTCTGGAGCCTGCAGGGATGTGTGCTTAGACTTTCCTGATGCCTTTTTCCCCTGCCCTGGAGCTCTGGACGGAGCTAGGGTGTAATGTGGTGTTATTTGTGCAGCAGTTGGAAGTGCTGTAGTTAGAAAAGAGAACATGGAAATGGGAATCAATGAGGAGATAGGCCTGGAAGCCATTGTGGACATCGAGGTTTGTAAAATAGTCGATTCCATCGATGGCTCTGACAGCTGTATCGACGATGAAGCTGTAGAAATCATTGGATCAGCCGGTATCGCTGAAGAGCAGCAGGCCGCCTCCATCGGCATAGAGAGCGCTGTTAGCGGAGACGCTGCAGTCGTCCTCGGCATCGAGATCGACGATGGCACCGGCATCGGCATCGAGATCGATGATGGCATCGATATCGAGGAGGGCATCGACTCGATAGTCGGCATCGATTGAATTATCGGCATCGGCCCGATGGCTGGCATCGACTGAGAAGTCGGCATCGACCCGGAGGTCGGCATCGACCCTAGGGCCGGCATCGGCGATGTCGCCGGCATGCTTTCTTTAAGGGCATCAGTGACAATTTTCTTAATCAAAGCGGTTAAGTCTGTCACAGAAGTCGATGGGGGGATATGATAGAGGTGTTTAAAATCATGAGAGGTCTAGAACGGGTAGATGTGAATCGGTTATTTACTCTTTCGGATAGTAGAAAGACTAGGGGACACTCCATGAAGTTAGCATGGGGCACATTTAAAACTAATCGGAGAAAGTTCTTTTTTACTCAACGCACAATTAAACTCTGGAATTTGTTGCCAGAGAATGTGGTTCGTGCAGTTAGTATAGCTGTGTTTAAAAAAGGATTGGATAAGTTCTTGGAGGAGAAGTCCATTACCTGCTATTAAGTTCACTTAGAGAATAGCCACTGCCATTAGCAATGGTTACATGGAATAGACTTAGTTTTTGGGTACTTGCCAGGTTCTTATGGCCTGGATTGGCCACTGTTGAAAACAGGATGCTGGGCTTGATGGACCCTTGGTCTGACCCAGTATGGCATTTTCTTATGTTCTTATGTTCTTATGGTATCGATTCCTCTGTAGGCGTTACGGAGGTCGATGACAATTTCCGCTGTTTAGATACCGGTTCCTCCGGCGGTGGCAATGGAGGAATTGAATGATGTCTACGGTGCTTATGCTTTGTACGAATCTCAGACACGGATTTTGACGATGCCATGAATGGTGTTGGCGATGAAGCATCCCCCGAACCTTCTGGGATTCTCGTCTTTAGAAGTATCTTCTTCGATAAGCCTACCGGTGAAGGTTTAGTCGATGACGAAGGCGACGGCGATGCCCAGATTTGAAAAATCTGAGCCATTTTTTCATGGCGAAGTTTCCTACCTTTCACCGTCATTTCTTGACACTGGGCACAAGAGGCGATGTCGTGGTCTCCACCCAAACAGCGCACGCACTCGACGTGCGGGTTCGTGATCGACATAGTCCGGTTGCAGGCCGGACATTTTTTGAATCCGGAAGTTTTCTCCGTCGACATCCGTCGATTTCGGATTCCTTTTTTTTTTTGAAAAAGAGTATGATGTTTGTCACCAGCCGGTGACAAACCGAGCGAGACCCGTAAAGGGTAAAAAGTTGAAATTTAAAGTTTGTCGTTGTGAGGTAACTCACGGGGCTCCTGGAAACCGCGATGCAGCTAGCAGCGCGGAAAAAAGAAGACTGGAGTGAGACCCCTGTGGCAGGGAATATCATGGCATGCCGGGCATGCTCAGTAGCCTCAGGCAGCCAGTTAAAAGCTTCTAGAAACTTGCCAGAAGTTTTCCCGCTTAAGGGCTCCGTGGATGACGTCACCCATATGTGAGGACTAGCATCCTGCTTGTCCTGGGATAAAGCGTGATACTAAGGGTTATGTTGAAATGGAGACATTTCCTATACCCTTATGGTACACAGACAATGCACTAGCATGCACTCTGATAGATGAAGTTTTTAGTCCTAACTCTGACAGGTGCTAGAGATAGTGTAAGAACTTCGCAGTGGATCAAGTGAAGGGGTCTATGGATATGGAAGTGCACCAGACCGTAAACCTCTTCCATTTAGAGCGATAAGACCTTCTTGTTGAAGGCTTTCATGAAGCCACAAGGACTCGGGATACCAACTCTGAAAGGTTAAAAGGTTGGAATATTAACCTTTCCACATCCAGGCCGTCAGATAAAGCCTGGAGGTTGGGGTGATGCAGGTACCCTTCGTTCTGAGTGATTAGAAAAGGGGATCCGTCCCCAGAGGAATGTGGAATGTGCCGGCGTATTGATAGGTCCTGGAGGATTGGAAACCACACCTGGCGTGGCCAGTGGGGAGCTTATTAGGATCATTAATTCCTTGTTGCCGGAGCTTCATGAGAGTCTTTGAAATGAGAGGAAGTGAAGGGTACACATAAAGGAGACTGCTGGCCCAGGAGAGGGCAAAGGCATCTCTTGGTTGCGAGTGGTGACTGACTGCGAATGAGAGAGCAGAAGTTGTCTACTTTGTGGTTGTGGACCGACGCAAAGAGGTCTGAGAGGGTAACCCCAGCGTTGGAATATCGTGTCCACTACCATGGATTTGAAAGACCACTCGTGCGGATGGAAAGTGCAACTCAGCTTGTCCGCCAACACATTGTCCACTCCCGGCAAGTAGGTTGCTTTGAGGCACATTGAGCGGGAAAGGGCCCATGCCCATATATGTGCAGCTTCCTGACACAGGAGATAGGAGCCCATTCCCCCTTGTTTGTTGTTGTACCACATCACAACCTGATTCTGTTTGAATCAGGATGGCTTTGTTTGATAGGTAATCCTGAAAGGCCTTGAGGGCATATCTGATCACCTGTAGCTCCTGGAAATTTATCTGGTGTTTGGCTTCCTCTGGAGACCAGGTTTCCTGAGTCTCCAGAGGAAGACTCAGGATATGATAGAGGTCTGGGGGGATATGATAGAGGTCTTTAAGATCATGAGAGGTCTTGAACGAGTAGATGTGAATCTGTTAGTTACACTTTCGAATAATAGAAGGACTTGGGGGCATTCCATGAAGTTAGCAAGTAGCACATTTAAGACTAATCGGAGAAAATTATTTTTCATTCAACACACAATAAAGCTCTGGAATTTGTTGACAAAGGATGTGGTTAGTGCAGTTTAGTGTAGCTGGATTCAAAAAAGGTTTGGATAAGTTCTTGGAGGAGAAGTCCATTAACAGCTATTAATCAAGTTTACTTAGGGAATAGCCACTGCTATTAATTGCATCAGTAGCATGGGATCTTCTTAGTGTTTGGGTAATTGCCAGGTTCTTGTGGCCTGGTTTGGCCTCTGTTGGAAACAGGATGCTGGGCTTGATGGACCCTTGGTCTGACCCAGCATTTATTTATTTATTTTATTTATTTAGAGATTTTTTATATACCGCGGCATGTTAAAAACATCACCTCCGTTTACAATGAACAATAAATCAGCAACAGGCTTTACAATTAAATGAGATTAAGAAGAAACATAAATGAACAATAAATTAATATAAATGAACAATAAATCAGCAACAGGCTTTACAATTAAATGAGATTAAGAGGAAACATTATAAATACCACACAAAACAAAACTATTGAGCCAATGAGAATCATATTCAACAGTTGAGGCATGCCTAATAAGAAAAGGAGATCAGAAGCAGGTACAATAAAACTTAGCAATGAGCAATTCATTAATATGGAGTGTGGAAATGGCTCCGACAAACAGACTATACAAAGAGTGGGTGTAGAGAGGACATTTAGATACAATAGATGAGCAGGATTTATGTCAAGATTTCTATTTGAAGGCAGAAAACGAATTTTGAGTGGAACAAGCAATCAGCATTTCCAATAGGAGATGATTATTGTGTAAGCTAGTTTGAACAGCCAGGTTTTAAGGTTCTGTTTAAATTTCCTATGGCAGGGCTCTAGTCGCAGGTCTGTAGGCATTTTGTTCCAGATGTTGGTTTCAGCAATTGTGAATGAGCGGTCTCTCGTAGCGGCGTGTTTGATGTGCTTAAGAGATGAAGAAACAAGTTTGGCCTGGTGCATTTTTCTTATTGGTCTCTTTGAGCGGAAGGTAAACTGATCAGAGAACCATTGCATATCTTGGTTATAGATAGACTTATGAATGAGGGTGAGTACTTTGAATAATATCCTAGATGCTATAGGAAGCCAGTGAAGGAATTGGAGAGCTGGTGTAATGTGTTCATGGCGGTGCGTATTGGTGAGTAAGCGTGCAGCGGCATTTTGTAGCATCTGTAATGGTTGTAGAGAATTTTTAGGGAGACCTAGTAGGATGGAATTGCAGTAGTCCAGTTTTGATAATATTGTAGCTTGTAAAACTGTCCGGAAGTCATGTGGATGCAGGAGAGGTTTAATTCTTTTTAGAGTATGTAGCTTAAAGAATCCATTTTTGATAGTGGCAGTGATAAATTTCTTTAAGGAGAAATGATTGTCAATGATAACGCCGGGGCTGCGGACTTGCTGTAAATTGAGAGTGTCAGATGGTGAATGTAGGTTAGTGTTAAAAGAAATGTTTTGTGGAGTGATGAGGAGCTCTGTCTTGTTAGTGTTTATTGCTAGGAAATTTTCGGTAAATAGTTTCTTTATTTCGACGAGCTGTATCCCAGATTTTCAGAGCATTGGGTAAGGAATCATTGATGGGGATGAGGATCTGAACATCATCTGCGTATATGAAATGTGGGAGACCTAGTTTCACCAAAAGTCGACAGAGGGGAGTGAGGTAGATGTTGAAAAGTGTAGATGATAGTGAGGATCCTTGTGGCACGCCTTGTAATAGTTTTCTGTGTTTCGACTCATGGCAGTCAATTTTGACACTGTATGTCCTGTCCTTCAGAAAAGATTGGAGCCAGCAAAGGGCAGTGCCAGCGATGCCAATTTGCGAGAGGCGGGAAATGAGGGTCTTGTGGTTGACAGTGTCAAAAACAGATGAAATGTCAAGAAGAAGCCAGTAAGTAAGAGTGTCCAGTGTCGAGGGTTTGTAGTATTGATTCTGAGAGTGACAGGAGCAGGGTTTCTGTACTGTGTTTCTTGCGGAATCCATATTGAGATGGGTAGAGTAGTTGATTTTCGTCTAGAAATTCTGTGAGTTGCTTGTTAATGACTTTCTCAATTTTAGATAGGAAAGGGAGGTTCGAGACTGGGCGATAATTTGCTGGTTCTGAGGGGTCCAGGTCAGATTTTTTGAGTGTAGGCTTTATTATAGCATGCTTAAGTTGAACCGGTACAATACCAGAGGAAATAGATTTGTTGGTAATGGGTGTGGCAATTCTTGTAGGAATGGATAGGAGTGTTTTTGTGGGCATGATATCAAGCGGGTGCATCGCTGGTTTGATTTTTTTGAGGATCGTTTCAATTTCTGATGCTGTTGTGGTTTTCAAATTTGTGAGGGTGGCTGAGTGTATCATGGTAGGATTAAGATTGTGTGCTGATGGTGTGTGAGTGGGAGAGATGACGCATGTGTTGGAGGTCGGAGAGAAGACTGGTGGAGGGGGAGAGTGGTAAAGCGAGCCATAATATTAGCAATCTTGTCATGGAAGTAGGCAGCTAGTTTCTCACATCTGTTTTCGTCCTCATTGTCTGTATTGAGGTTTACTTGTAGGGTAATGATGCTAGAGACATATTGGAATAGGGCGCGTGGGTTAAACTGGTTTTGGTGGATTCTTGATGCATAATAGTTTTTCTTGGCTTCATCTGTTGTTTTACGATACAGCTGGAGTAGTGATCTGTATTTTTGAAGTAGCACAAGATCTTGGTTTCTACGCCATTTCTTTTCCATTCTACGGAGATCAATTTTCATTATTCTAAGGTCAGCGGTGTACCAAGGTTTTTTTATCTTTCTTTTTGGTGGAAATCTCTTTAGTAATTAGTGGGCAGAGTCTATTTGCAATGTTGCTGGTAATTTGAAACCATGAGGAGCAAGCCGAGTTGGCATCGGAGAAGTCTAACTTATGTAGATCCTCTGTAAGCGCATCAATGATGTCTTCAGTTTTGCATTTTTTTCTGAAATTTATTGTCCTTTTGTTAGGGAGAGGTGTGTGGATATTGTGATTGTGCAGCATGTGTCAATTCGGTAGTGATCTGACCAAGGTATGGGGGTGCATTGGGGGTGGTCGGTGCGTATGAGAGAATTAGTGAAAATAACATCCAGGGTGTGTCCTGCTTTGTGAGTGGGGCCCGATACCATTTGTTTAAGTCCAAGGGCATTCAGTGTGGAGAGTGTGGCTTCACATGCTGGAGTAAGTGAGGAGCGGTCGAAATGAAGATTTAAGTCTCCTAGGATGATGGCGGGTATGTTGATGTCAATGTGTTTCGTAATATATTCGGTAAGTGGAGAGGGATTACTTTCCAAAATGCCAGGGGGGACATAGATTAAGCAAATCTGTAGAGCTTTTAATGTAAAGAGACCAATCTCGATCTTGTGAGGAGGTGCGATAAGTTGCAGAGTGAGATTGTATTTCTTTTTTGCAGCCAGGAGGAGCATGGCAATTTCTTATGTTCTTATATTCAACTGCACCACAGTCTCTCGGATCTTTTCCCCGAATAGATTATCGCCCACACAGGGTAGATCTGCTAATCTGTCTTGGACTTCTGGTCTTAAGTCCGAGGATTTGAGCCAGGCCCATCTTCTTGCACTAATCCCCGCTGCAGACACTCTAGAGGCAGTGTCAAAGATATCATATGCAGTGCGGACCTCGTGCTTTCCAACATCCAGACCTTTCTGAGCCAGAGCATGAAGTTGAGCCTTGAGTTGCTCTGGTAAAGAATCAGAGAAATCCTGGATCCTCTTAAAAAGGTCTCTGTTATACTGGGTCATGTATAACTGGTAAGAGGCAATGCGAGATATGGGCATTGAGCCATGGAAGACACGCCTGCCAAAGGCATCCAGGGATTTTTGTTCCTTCCTGGAGGTATGAAGGCATGAGGTTTTGAATGTAGTGCCACCTTCTGGGCTGATTCAACAATTACAGAGTGCTGATCCAACTGTGACTTTTGGAACCCATGAGCTGACTGCATCAGATAGGTGGCATCTGTCTAGCAGTTGACAGGTGGGACCGAACATGGGTGTTCCCAGCTTCTCTTCAGGAGATCAAACAGGATTTCATGAATAGGTATAGACATGATTTCCTTAGGAGCATCTAGAAATTGGAGTACTTCAAGCATCTTGTGCTTAGAGTCCTCTTCCGTCTGAAGTTGAAAAGGAATGGTTTCAGACATTTCCTTGATGAAATTAATAAAAGACAGATCTTCTGGTGTAGAGCGTAGTATTTCATCTGGGGGAGAGGGCTCTGATGGTAGATCATCTGTATCCTGGGACGAATCATCGTTCCAAGGTTTAGAGGGCTGATCTCCAGCACCTAGTGGGTCTCCAGCGGGTGGATGGTACTAATCTTGAAGGACCAGGCCTAGGCACCGGTGGCGTCGATGGGGGGCACGAAGGGTATGGTGACATCAATGGGCGAGTCGTGGTAAAATGCCAGACGGTGGAATTGGATATCTGTGTTTCATCATCTGATGATGATAATGGAATCGATGTGGATGGCACCGGACCCACCGTGCACTCTGTTCCAGCAGTGGAAGGGCACCGATCAACGCATCCAGTCTACCCAGTAGTGGTGCAAACGCTACGGGAATCAGATTGGTGACCGGCTCAGGGACCGGTACTGGTATCTATGGAGGTTGGAAGCCCTGAAGTGCTTTACCGATGGCCTCTTGGATCATCAGATCCAATTCCTCGCGGAAGCCTGGGGCGAGAAACCCTGGCACAGGAGTAGGAAGCAGCACTGGCAAAGCCGGAGGGTCCACTGGTGAAGGTGGAATCGGGTATCCCGGCACCACTGAAGGTGGGGAATGCCTCGGTGACCGGTCACAGAAGAGGATGGGGCCTTTTCTGGATGGGGCTGCTTTGTCTGTGGCTCTGACATCTATGCCGAGTGCTTGCCTGGATCGGCGGACTGAGCCTTCCGATGCCAGTGTCAACGCTTTTCACGATGTTCTCCTCAGTCCTTTTCTTGAGGCAATCGACACCTTTGGAATCGTCTATGCTGGTCGAACAGCAGCGGTGTCCGGTGCTGGTGAGAGGTCGATGGCACCAGCTCGGACGATGAAGCTATCGATGGAGTCGGGGTTTTTAACTGAAAGAGAGTCCATTTTTTCTAAAAGAGCCTTACGGCCCTTCGGTGTCATTTGGGCTCATTTGGTGCAAGTTAGGACATCGTGGTTGGACCCCAAACACATAACACAGACCCCGTGCGGGTCAGTGATGGACATTGTTCAAGTACAGTCAGAGTACAGACGAAAACCCGACGCCATGACTCTGACAAAAATTTATCTGCGGTGCGGTCGATGGCCAGTAGGCCCCAAAGGGATAACTCGACGGGAATCAACCGCACAAGGGTAAAACCTTACCTTTCAACCGCGGAGTATGGATATCGATAGGGGGACCCCTATGGGGTAGAATTTTTTGAAAAGTTCTGTGAGGAAAATTCCTGTCAGGAATCTCAAGAGAGCTCCTTAACCCATGTGGCTACTGCTGCTTGGAAAAAAGAAGACTGAAGGGAGACCCCTGTTGGATGCAGGGTCAGTGCATTGCTGGGCATGCCCAGTAGGTGCCAGTCAAAGTTCTAGAAACTTTGACAAAAGTGTTCCATGATTGGGCTCCATCCTGATGATGTCACCCATATGTGAGGACTATCATTCTGCTTGTCCTGTGAGAAAAGGCCATTGCGGAAAGATTAAATGATTTCTTTGCTTCGATGTTTACTGAAGAGGATGTTGGGGAGATACCCATTCCAGAGAAGGTTTTCATGGGTAATGATTCAGGTGGACTGAACCAAATCACAGTGAACCTAGAAGATGTGATCAATTGGCCTCTGTTGGAAACAGGATACTGGGCTTGATGGACCCTTGGTCTGACCCAGTATGGCATGATGTTCTTATGCATGTGGCCATTCCTGGTCTAATCTAATGTCATTTAAGTCCCTTGCTACATGCCCTTTCTTCAGCAGAGAAGGGTGAACAAGCAGTTGCTATCCTAATTGCCAGCCTGCTTATGAATGTGAAAGCTGCTGTCAAATCCTTTATAAGGCATCAATGCCTACAGCAGAGGGTTCTGCTAAGTATCCGTTCAGCACCGCTCTGCTTTACTTCTGTCAGTCAGGCCAATTCAGTACGGTGCGCTCAGGCCAAGCGAACCGTTAGCCCCCGTTTGGACGTGCATTTTCCACGCACTATTATTACCCCTTATACAGTAAGGGGTAACAACGCATGGAAAACATTCGCCCCCCCCCCCCCCCCGAAACTAATAGCGCGCATCACATGCAAATGCATGTTAATGAGCCTATTAGTCACACTCAATACAGAAAGTAAAATGTTTCTGCCAGCACCGGGCAAGTGTACAGGAAAAGCAGAAAAAACTGCTTTTCTGTACACCCTCCGACTTAATATCATAGTGATATTAAGTCTGAGGCCCCAAAAACAAAAAAAAATTAAAAATCTGCCCATGGCCCACGGGTTGGAAGATGGATGTTCAATTTTGCCGGCGTCCGTTTTCCAAACCCGTGGCTGTCAGCGGGTTCGACAAGCGATGCCGGTAAAATTAAGCGCCGGCTGTCAAACCCGCTGACAGCCGCCGCTTCCACCAATAAGGAGGCGCTAGGGACATGCGGCCCCTCATTTGAATACTGACTCGCACACCCAGGAGAGTGGCTTGGGTGCACGTTGGGAGAGCAGGCGCTCGCCTCGGAGCGCCAGCTCTCCCGCGCAGTTTACTGAATCGGCCTGAGTGTGTCTTCTGGCTTTCAAAAGGTGAGGTTTATACAATGTCAACACAAAATATTCTTAAGATATTTGGTCTGAAAGCTAAAGTTATTTGCATGTTTTGATTGTAGGAGTGTCTAAAGGCTTCTCTAGGATTGAGGTCTAACAGGTGGTTAGACTAGAGGACATTGGTATCTCCCCACTTGTGCTAGATAGCTAAGTCCTCTCCCAAATCAAAATTAAATTGTGGAGCCTCTATAGTACCTCAAACCCTCCTGCTTGACCAAAGATTTAAAAAAAAAAAAAAAAAAAAAAAAAAAGGGGTAAGGCTTCCAATCCTAGCAACTCCCTGCCCGATCCCTTCCCCAGGTAAGTGTAGCATACCTGAGGCCCCAGAAGTCTATTTTATTTATTTATTTATTTAGTGTTTTTCTATACCGGCATTCGAGATAAAAAATCCCA
Organism: Rhinatrema bivittatum; assembly: GCF_901001135.1. NCBI lineage: Eukaryota > Metazoa > Chordata > Amphibia > Gymnophiona > Rhinatrematidae > Rhinatrema > Rhinatrema bivittatum. The sequence goes on from NC_042619.1 coordinate 19,213,754, forward strand.
TCATGCTGGTTTACATTAAACAGGGGGTGTACAAAGAGAAAACACTGGAAATCTGTAACAAGTGAACAGAGAAACTGAAGTTACAATAAAACAAGGATGTTCCAAACTTGGGAGAGGAAGGATAGTCTAAAGGAAATAACAGAGCAATTATTTATTTTTAATTAATAATTATTTAATTATTTAAGTCTAGATGTATTCCACACATTAAGAAAGGTGGAAAGAAGGCAAAACGATTACCGGCATGGTTAAAGGAGGAGGTGAAAGAAGCTATTTTAGCCAAAAGATCTTCATTCAAAAATTGGAAGGAAGGATCCAACAGAAGAAAATAGGATAAAGCATAAACATTGGCAAGTTAAATGTATGACATTGATAAGACAGGCTAAGAGAGAATTTGAAAAGAAGTTGGCTGTAGAGACAAACTCACAGTAAAAACTTTTTTAAATATATCCAAAGCAGAAAGCCTGTGAGGGAGTCAGTTGGACCGTTAGATGATCGAGAGGTTAAAGGGGCACTTAGAGAAGATAAGGCCATCGCGGAAAGATTAAATGATTTCTTTGCTTCAGTGTTTACTAAAGAGGATGTTGGGGAGGTACCCGTAATGGAGAAGGTTTTCATGGGTAATGATTCAGATGGACTGAATCAAATCACAGTGAACCTAGAAGATGTGGTAGGCCTGATTGACAAACTGAAGAGTAGTAAATCACCTGGACCGGATGGTATACACCCCAGAGTTCTGAAGGAACTAAAAAATGAAATTTCAGACCTATTAGTAAAAATTTGTAACCTATCATTAAAATCATCCATTGTACCTGAAGACTGGAGGATAGCAAATGTAACCCCAATATTTAAAAAGGGCTCCAGGGGAGATCTGGGAAACTACAGACCGGTTAGCCTGACTTCAGTGCCAGGAAAAATAGTGGAAAGTGTTCTAAACATCAAAATCACAGAACATATAGAAAGACATGGTTTAATGCAACAAAGTCAGCATGGCTTTACCCAGGGCAAGTCTTGTCTCACAAATCTGCTTCACTTTTTTGAAGGAGTTAATAAACATGTGGATACAGGTGAACCGGTAGATGTAGTATACTTGGATTTTCAGAAGGCATTTGACAAAGTTCCTCATGAGAGGCTTCTAGGAAAAGTAAAAAGTCATGGGATAGGTGGCGATGTCCTTTCGTGGATTGCAAACTGGCTAAAAGACAGGAAACAGAGAGTAGGATTAAATGGGCAATTTTCTCAGTGGAAGGGAGTGGACAGTGGAGTGCCTCAGGGATCTGTATTGGGACCCTTACTTTTCAATATATTTATAAATGATCTGGAAAGAAATACGCCGAGTGAGGTAATCAAATTTGCAGATGACACAAAATTGTTCAGAGTAGTTAAATCACAAGCAGATTATGATAAATTGCAGGAAGACCTTGTGAGACTGGAAAATTGCGCATCCAAAAGGCAGATGAAATTTAATGTGGCTAAGTGCAAGGTGATGCATATAGGGAAAAATAACCCATGCTATAATTACACAATGTTGGGTTCCATATTAGGTGCTACAACCCAAGAAAGAGATCTAGGCGTCATAGTGGATAACATATTGAAATCGTCAGTTCAGTGTGCTGCGGCAGTCAAAAAAGGAGGAGAAGTCCATTAATGGCTATTAATCAATTATACTTAGGGAATAGCCACTGCTATTAATTGCATCAGTAGCATGGGTTCTTCTTAGTGTTTGGGTAATTGCCAGGTTCTTGTGGCCTGGTTTTTGTCCTCTGTTGGAAACATGATGCTGGGCTTGATGGACCCTTGGTCTGTCCCAGCATGGCAATTTCTTATGTTCTTAAGCAAACAGAATGTTGGGAATTATTAGAAAGGGAATGGTGAATAAAATGGAAAATGTCATAATGCCTCTATCGCTCCATGGTGAGACCGCACCTTGAATACTGTGTACAATTCTGGTCGCTGCATCTCAAAAAAGATATAATTGCGATGGAGAAGGTACAGAGAGGCTACCAAAATAAGGGGAATGGAACAGCTCCCCTATGAGGAAAGACTAAAGAGGTTAGGACTTTTCAGCTTGGAGAAGAGATGACTGAGGGGGGATATGATAGAAGTGTTTAAAATCATGAGAGGTCTAGAACGGGTAGATGTGAATTGGTTATTTACACTTTCGGATAATAGACTAGGGGGCACTCCATGAAGTTAGCATGGGGCACATTTAAAACTAATCGGAGAAAGTTCTTTTTTACTCAACGCACAATTAAACTCTGGAATTTGTTGCCAGAGGATGTGGTTAGTGTAGTTAGTATAGCTGTGTTTAAAAAAGGATTGGATAAGTTCTTGGAGGAGAAGTCCATTACCTGCTATTAAGTTCACTTAGAGAATAGCCACTGCCATTAGCAATGGTAACATGGGATAAACTTAGTTTTTGGGTCCTTGCCAGGTTATTATGGCCTGGATTGGCCACTGTTGGAAACAGGATGCTGGGCTTGATGGACCCTTGGTCTGACCCAGTATGGCATGTTCTTATGGCTGCTCTGAAAAACTGAGCCAGAACGTGGTTTTACAGTGCTGCTGGCTTAGGAGCTGATGCAATATTTGTGCGCAGAAAACAGGCGCTCTGTGTTCAGAGCTGGTTTTTCCTAACGCGGCTCCTTTCCTGGGCGCACGCTACAATATTTAGATTGGTTGCGCTAGGAAAATTGTTTCCTTGGCTTATTTTATCTTTGGAGTAGGAGGGGCTGTGGCCCTTGCAAATTAATTTTTCAGTAGGTGTGACGGGATTAGGAGCTGGATGGAGGGTTGCTTTGGCTGATTTATAGCAATAGATTCCTAACTTGTTTCCTTTGACACCCACCCACTTTTAAGGTGCCTCCATTTTATATTTTGCAATTGTTAATAACATTCATTGCAGCTTTACAATATCATATTTGTAAAATAGATAAAACAAAGCATGACCCATACACAGACATAATCCTAAAACAGTTCAAAAACTGAACTGATCCTTTAAAAGTGAAACTGTAAAGTAGCTGCTAACAAAACTAATGTACCTAATGTGGAAAGGCCTGAGGTAGTAATGCTTTCAGTCCTTTTCTAAACCTGAATCTTGGTCTCCTACGCTGGGACTTCAGTCATAGCCTATATTGCATGGGTGATTCCAACTTTATAAAGTGGTGTCATAGCATCATCTTCCTATCACGTGCCCATGGATTTATTTCCAATTCTCAAGTCTGGAATGGTTTTATACTATCAAGAATTGAGAAGGGATGGGGTATTGGGCAAGAGGCTCTTATTTGTAGCTTGCTCTCTTGCCAAATCTTGCTCCAGCCTGTCCCCCTTGCTGCTCCAAATACCTGCAGTGGGCTGCCCGAGCAGTTGCCTTCTGTTCCTTCTCTTATCTTTTTGAGGCTGCTTGCAAAACTTGAAACTTAGTGCTGTCTGACTTAATCATTGCTGTAAGCATTTGTTTCTTACCTGGCTCCTGAGCAGATTGTAAGCGCCATGGTGCAGGGATGGTCTTTTGTATATATACAGTCCTGCTCAAGCAGTAAGAGAACGAGGCCAGCCTCCAAGGACCACTCAGGAATTAAAAGGGACTATTTATAATCATTTTAACTGGCTGTGGGATGTAAAACAAATTGTGGGCAGTTTTTAAGCAATCTAAATTCTATGTAAACTACACTATGCACAGGTACGGTGCAGGATATACTAACCCCCCTCCCCCTCTTCTAGCTGCCTGGGAAGCATAAATTCTAGCTGTAAATTGAAGATTATTTTAAATATGACAAGCTTTCTGCCTGATTTCTGCATGTAAATTTCAGTTCATTTACTGATATGAATTTTATATTTGTGATGCTTACTGCACCTCCAGTAGAAATAATCAGACCTCTTCTAGGCCTGAATTTACCTGTTTTCCAGTGGAGGAACTACTTACCTGATGATTTGTTTCCATTAGTGTAGACAGATGGACTCAGGACCAGTGGGTTTATGCTCCCCTGCCAGCAGATGGAGACAGAGGAAGCTGACATCACACTATATATAACCCTGCAGTAACCCCAGCCTGCCAGTATTCTCTTCAAAAGCAACTGGAGACAGACTAACAAAAAAAACTTGATCAAAAACAGGTAACCAGAACTGTACAAAACCAACCATAATCACTGAACTAACATAAGATTCTAAGAACCCCAAGCTAGGGCCTGGATGAACACTTACCCAAAGCCTCACAGGAGGACTATTGACATACTGATGCGGCAGCCGAAGGCAGAACACTGAGTCCATCTGTCTACACTAAGGAAAACAAAATTATCAGGTATGTAATTTCTCCATTTCCTAGCATATAGACAGATGGACTCAAGACCAGTGGGATGTATCAAAGCTACTCACCCTCAAGGTTGGAGGCTGCCCATGGTCCAGTCAAACACCACACATACAAAGACTGCATCCTCCTGAGCCTGCACATCCAGAAGATAAAACCTGGAAAAAGTGTCTGAGGAGCACATTATAGCTTGGCAGATAGTGACGGGAGACAGCCTAACCTCCACCCATGACATTGCCTGAGCCCTCGTGTAATGGGCCCTAACCTGAGTAGGCAACGGCTTTCCACCATACATGGCCGTAACCACCTCCTTAATCAAACGCGCTATGGTAGCCCATGAAGCCGGAGTGCCCTGCCTACTCGTGCCATGGAGAACAAACAAGGGCTTTATCTTTTGAAAAGACTCAGATACCACACAAGACGCTTAACATCCAAGAAGCGCAAAAGGCGAAACTCCTCCGTATCCCTGACCTTATCCAGGGATGGCAAGGAGATGGACTGATTCAAATGAAAGCCCAAGATTACCTTGGGCAGGAAGGATGGAACAGTATGCAGCTGTAACATCCACTGAGTTACCGGCAGGAACGGCTCCTGGCAAGACAATGCCTGCAGCTCAAATACTGCAAATTTCCAGTCCATAGCCTTTGCGTATCACCTCCAGGCCCTACTGGTCTGACGTGAGCTTGAACCACCTCTGATGGTGGGTCGGCAAACCTTCATTGAGAAGGTCCACCACCCAAGTCTGCTTCCTTCTTGGGCTGCTAGAGCCGAAAGGAGTGAGACCTACTAAAAGGCCGAGTCTGCTGCAATGTTGTCCTGCTGTAGGGATGAAAACACCTGGAATCTCGGAAATAACCCCTCCTACCAAAGGGGTGCTGTAACTGCTGCTTATCCTCCAGCAACAGAGGCACCGGTGACTTACCCCACTTACTGGCCAGTTTCTCCAACTAGCTCCTAAACAAGAGTGAGCCTTTAAATGGCATCTTGGATATGATTGGTCAGCTGACATAGCTTCCAAAGCCAATTTTGTAACCAGAGTTGAGGCCTGGCCCCTATCACTGAAAGCCACTCCTCTAGTCAAGGTCCAGACCAATCACAGCCTGCATCCACTAAAAAGGCAGCAGAAGGCTCCATAACTGCTCTGGAATTCTCTCCAGCCTCATCAACCTCCTGAGAAAGAAGCAGACAAGATCTCGCCACTAGGGCGCAACAGGAGCCAAGCTGTAAATTCATCACCACCACCTCAAAGGCTTGCTTAAGAATAGCCTCAGTCCTTCTATCATGTATATCCTTCAAGGCTGCTCCTCCCTCTATGGTAATAGTCGTCTACTTAGACACAGCATATACCAGAGCATCCACTTTGGCAAAATGCAGATGCTCTCTCGCAGCCAGGTCCAGGGAGTATAGGCCTTCCAATTTCTGACCCCCTTTAAAATTTGCCTCTGGGGCATCCCATTCCAGATCAATTCCTGGATGATATCTATCATTGGGAAAAAACAAGAGGCTTTACGTAAGAAACCAAAATGGGATTCTTCCTTGGCTCTGACATAGCATCCAAAGCCGGCACACGCAGCTGTTTCAGGGTCTGGGAAATGGCGCAGACAGTTCATCTCTATGAAAGAATCACACCATGGTCTGATACAGTTCCAGTTCCCCATTTTCCAGGGCATCCGGATTCCTGTCGGGAACACCCCAGGGAGCAAGGGCAAGCCCCAGTGCTTCAGCATAGAATTGGAAGAGGGAGGAGCCACCAGCTGAGGGTCCAAATGGGGGAAGCAGAGGACTGCGCCTGAAGAAAGGCTTGTAAGCCTGGAAAAGATTCCACCCAAGAGAAAGCAGCCGGGTCCAGACCAAGCCCAGAAGGAACTGGAGCTGGTTCCACAGAACTGCCCTCGCCAGGGGTGGAGTCAGTCAAGGGAGAACCAAGATCAGGGGTCCCCCAGTCAAGACCATGACCAACCCATCATCAGAATGGGAAGAGCCAGGCTTAGCAAAATCCAAGGAAGACAACTCTCCCTGAGCGCCTGAGCAGCGCCGACACAGGTCAGAAGCCAGGTCAGGCTGAGAAGCCCTAATATTACAGGCAACACAAATAGGAAGACGCTTACGCTTCTTGCTTACCGACACCATCGCTGCGGTAAATATGCGTTGGGAACGGTTCTTGCTCAAAAATGAAATGCACCCAAAAATAAGCGCCTAGAAGAAAGCATGGCAAGATGCACGCACAACCTGTATGCCAAGTTAAGCGCATACAAACATTTGCGAAAAAAGCACATCCAAAAACCGAGCACACAACACGTGCCCAGAGCCAACACACTGCGCGCACCGATGCTCTATAGAGGGCAGCAGAACACGCACAAGAATGTGTGGAAACGGCCACTACGGCCTACCATGCAGTGTGCAAGAAAAACGCCTAAGTGAAGGGCCTAGCCCACCAGGGGTTGCTCAAGCTGCCAAATTCCCCAATCCAAATGGAAGTGGGAACAAATAAAATGGAGGCCGGGAAAAGTCCTGAAACCCCTCTATCTCTGATTCCTTTTTATCTTTTTAAACCTTACCTGAGCTCAGTGCTTATTACCCGAGTACAGAGACAGACTCTGGCTGTGGGGGGGGGGAGGGCATCTGCTGTCACTGCCGCACTTGGCCTCCTGCACCTGTTGCCTTTCAGCTGAACGAGCAGCTAAGTCCAGACTGCACAACCCAGCTACCGGACTAAGGCCCACCTCTGAAGGACCATGGCAATCGCCTCAGGAATTCTCAACTGGGGGAGGGACTTTAGGTATCACCGCAGGAGCGCAGGGCTTTCTTTTCCTGAATTTAGAATTTCAGATTTCCATTGCAGAAAGCTCAAAGCAATCCCCATAGGGAAATGCACATCCACCATCTGCTGGAGCCTGAGAATACCGGCCGGCTGGGGTCACTGCAGGAGTATGTATACTGTGATGTCAGCTTGCTCCATCTCCATCGGCTGGCAGGGGAGCATAAACCCACTGGTTCTGAATCCATCTGTCTACAACCAAGGAAAGGTTGGGTATGGGGCCTCCAAAATTTCTGTGGATGGGGGAGTTCTTCCGTTCCCCTGAGCAAAGTGCCGATAAAACCAGCACCCCCATCGGCTTACTGAAAGTTGCAGAAATGGGCTGGTACTACATCTCCCTTGTCCACGCTAGTGCCTTTATAGGGGTTGGTGTGCTAGGAGGTAGCTGCTGCTGCTGCTGGGACAGAGGAGGCAGCACCCTTAGACATCTGAGGACGGGGCCTGTCTACATCTGTGTCCTAAGAGCTCCCTAAAAGGAGACGGTATTCCCCTCTCCACTCTTATTACACAAAACCATTGCGACGGTGGGGTTTCTTCAGTATTTCAAAACAAAACTGGTCTATACCGTATTGATTGGATAATTTCTTACAAATTGGTAATGTCAAGGACTGAAAATGAAGAAATAAGATGCAGCGTACACACGTTTATGTAGACATGATTTATTGTTGGAGCCTCAACAACATGATTACACTGAACTTTCCATGATTAGAACCTCTGCTGGAACACATTTGGGGGGAAAATTACACAAGCCAGGGCCTTAGAGAAGTGCCATTAAAAGAAAAAACCAACCACAGCCTAGCAGAGCATTTATCCCCCCCGTTACAAGTGAAAAAGGCCAGTACCTAAAGGCCTCCATTTACTGGCCAGAACATGATTATCTGCTTAGAGTCCCTTAAGAGCAAAAGTACAATGCCGGGTCTTAGCAAGCCCAGCAGCCTTGGCTCGAGCCTGCTCCATCCCGTTCCCAATTGTATCAGCCTCTAACAGCAGCGTTGTGTGGGCTTCCCTGCCTGCACCTTGATGATAACTGTTCCCTTTCAAACCCCACTATGCTGGAGACCTTGATCCCATCCTCCGGCAACAACTGCCATAGCTTGATTTGTGCATTGAGTGACAAAAATACTTTTCTCCAATTTGTTTTAAATCTGCTAGCTGCTAATTTAATGGCGCACATGGCTTGGTTTCTTTTTTTTTTTTCCTCGGGTGGTAGGAGAGTGGTTTTTTAATTTGCTAATAACTGCATGGATGTAGCTAGGGGCATGTGCCTTGATTTTTAGCCTCATCTCCCGTCCCTGTCGGAGAATTTTTGATAAAAGAAAAGTTCCTGTAAACAAAACGTGGACATTGAGCCCTGCCCTCCGCACCGTGGGCTGCAGACAAACACGAGTGAGCCGGCTCCTCTGGCAGGCTAAAAGCTTACGTCGCCTCTGCGGGGTGGCCGTGCTGCGTGCGGTTTACGTCCTTCGGGACAGCTGGGGAATCGAGACCGTGCCCCTGGAGCTCCTTCGCTCTAGACCTTGCGAATGCAAGGACCTTACCATATTCTGCCTGGGCTTCCTTCAGCAAGGCCAAGGCTTCTCCATGCTCCTTCTTGGGAGATGACGACTTTTGCAACAGTGGTGCTGCAAAGATCCCAAAAAATGATTTCAGCGTTAGTACTGAAAGAAGCTAGAGTCACTGCTTTATACCCTGTGCTTGCCCTGAGTTCGCCCTCAAGTACCCAGCATGCACTGTGGATCAGGACTCCATTCCTAACCTCCGTTCACTACTGTTTCCTCTTTTTTTTTTTTTTTTTTTCCCTTGCAGAACAAAATAATCCAATCCTGCTTTATCCCATTGCCTACACTGACTCCTAACCCTGCTTTTCTTAGGTAAGTCCTCGCATAGGGCTGGCTCAACAGGTCCTGAAAAAAATGGAGCGGGTTGGTGACCCTAATACTGCTCTCTTAATGTTCCCTTCCCTGGATATTCCAGAACCGGAGAAGGCTCGTCATCCCTGTGAGTGGCAGAGAGGAGGAAGCAGTGCCTTGCATTGCAGGCACTGCTGGAGAATGTGTCTCAGGCCCTCTTCTCGTCAGCCCGCCTTTCACGGCTTGCATGAGATTTAAGGCTCGATGTCTAAAGCAGTGGCAGTAGCTCAAACCACATCAAATGAGTGCCAAATAGTTCAGTGCTACTGTTTTTCATTCTCCCTATTATAAACCGATGGCAGTACAGTTAAGCATAAGGAGGGCTGCCAAGTTAGCCAGGGAAGCACCCCTGACTAAGACCAGCTTTCTTAAAGTTAGCCAAACAAGTTGATCTGGCTTAACTTTAGGACAGCCCAGTGGCCCAACCAGAGTTAGCCGGATGTTCTGCTAAATCTGAGTATTGGTGTGAGCCTGATAACTTATCCGGCCAACTCGAGTACTCCCCATTATGCCCAATCCCTGCCCCTGACTTACCTGACTAACTAGCACCCACTGTCTGTAGCCGAATATTCGGCGGCACCACTTAGCAGGATAAGTTGGACTCAGGCTAAGTACTGTTCTGAAAATGGGGCCCAATATTTTTTTTGCCTATGCTGACCTGCTTTAACGAGAGAAATCTTAACAGATAGGAAAGCGTAGCACTCGGAGAACTACTCTGGGGCCGATGGAATAAATGTGCGCTGAAAGCGGGGGCTGAACACTCAGCCCCCGCTTTCCTAATGTGCCCCCAGGCACCCCTGCTGAGGGGGGCGCCATGCAATATTTAAATTAGGGGGTCGTGTTATCAAGGAGGCCACGAGCATCGGTCGTCTGCCGGTTAGGAAACAAACGCCAAATTTATCGGTGTCGGTTTTCCTAAACTGCGCACAGCCAGGGGTTCAAGAAATTGTCGCGTCCATTTCCAGCACCCGACTGCCTGCACTTTTTTTTTTTAAAGATTTGATCCTCCTACTTAATGCAACGATATTAAGTAGGAAGATGTACCGAAAAGCTGTTTTTTCTGCTTTTCTGTACAACTTTTGGGCGCACTCAGCCATTAACGCCTGCTGCGGGCATCTTAGAAGCACTTTTTTTTTTCATTCAGAGTGAATAACAACCTCATTCACATGCATTTGCATATGATGTGCGCTATTAGTTTCACTCCACGTTGGACATGTGTGGAGGCGCTAATCCCCTTAGGGGTAGATTTAAAAAAATCATGCATGCTACCCGGCGTGCGCACATGGACGTGTGATTTTATAACATGCGCACTCTGGTGCTCGCAAGGGAGGGGGAATAAGTTTGCAAATTCGCACAGTGATGTGTCGGGGCCTTCCCCAGTTCTCTCCCAGTCCGCTCCAATTAAGGAGCGGACTGGGAGGGAATTTCCCAACCCCCTAGACTAACCTCCCTTCCCCTTCCTCTATCATGCCCTCCCCTATCCTAAATCACCCCCCAAAATCTTTCTTACCTTTTGCTTCTGAGCAGGAGCAAGTTGCACGCACTGGCACGTGATTCCCCGGCACAGCGGCAAATGGCCGTTGCGCCGGGCGCCTCTAGCCCTGCCCCCCTGGACCGCCCCTTTTGCTAACCCCGGGACTTGCTCGCGTGCTGGGGGTTTACGCGTGTGGCCCGGCCAAATGCGTAAAGCCCTGGGTTTTATGCACATAAGTGATTAAAAATCCGGCGCTTATTGCATAAGGGGAGTAGGTAGCGCCTATACAACCCATGTCAACTGCCGGTTAAACAGTGCGCTTGGCTGAGCGCACTGTACTGCATCGGCCCTTCTGTGTGTGACCATGAGCAGGTCACTTAACCTCCCTCAGACTTTCATTATAAACACTGGGGGAAAATGTGAATTATCTTAAGCAGTGCTGAGTGAATTCTAACATTACAAAATTGCTCAACTGACCTGATCGTGTGAAAGACCGACTTCCATAAAGCCTATCTTTTTCGATCTGGGAATCCTGTTAGCAGCTGCTTACAAAAAGCTGCCTGATACCATGCAAGCATCTTTCCTAGCCTGTGATCCTGTGCTGGAAGGCGGGCGACTCTGCTCTTCTAGCCTGCGATCCTGTGCTGGAAGGAGCCTGCGGGCCTGTGCTGGAAGGCGGGCGACTCTGCTCTCCTAGCCTGCGATCCTGTGCTGGAAGGAGGGTGACTGCTGCTCTCCTAGCCTGTGATCCTGTGCTGGAAGGAGGGTGACTGCTGCTCTCCTAGCCTGCGATCCTGTGCTGGAAGGCGGGCGACTGTGCTCTCCTAGCCTGTGATCCTGTGCTGGAAGGAGGGTGACTGCTGCTCTCCTAGCCTGCGATCCTGTGCTGGAAGGCGGGCGACTCTGCTCTCCTAGCCTGCGATCCTGTGCTGGAAGGCGGGCGACTGCTGCTCTCCTAGCCTGCGATCCTGTGCTGGAAGGCGGGCGACTGCTGCTCTCCTAGCCTGCGATCCTGTGCTGGAAGGAAGGTGACTGCTGCTCTCCTAGCCTGCGATCCTGTGCTGGAAGGCGGGCGACTGTGCTCTCCTAGCCTGTGATCCTGTGCTGGAAGGAGGGTGACTGCTGCTCTCCTAGCCTGCGATCCTGTGCTGGAAGGCGGGCGACTGCTGCTCTCCTAGCCTGCGATCCTGTGCTGGAAGGAAGGTGACTGCTGCTCTCCTAGTGTGGTAGCTTGTGAAGGGAAGAAAGGCATTCCAGTGCTGTACATTTGCTTTATAATGAAATTAAAAATGCTGATTTTCATTTTGTAGGAAAACAAAAGGAAAGCAAAGTCCCCTCCAGTGCCAGCAAAGTTAAAAGTGAATCCCCAGGCCGGGCTTTCACCTATCCCCACCCATCCTCCTGGGCCATAAAAAGGTTAGCACGCTGCCCAAACATCTTACCCTTTCCATGGACTTCTATGAAGTTGGAATGGGGCAGCAGCAAAGCCCCCGCAGTCCCGTTTTCAGAACGGCATTCACCATCCCCCGAGGGGGAAGGCCAGCCCCATTTTGACAGTTAAGGCTGATGGAGGACCACTCCTGCCTCGCCTTAACTTTGCTGGAAAGGGAAAGAGATGTTTGGGCAAGGTGCTAATTATTTTATTTTGGTGGGTACTGGGAGAAGGGTGGGAAATTTGGCCCCTTTCTTTCGTTTTAGTTTTTATTTTTGGCTTTGATGTTTATGTTGGTTCAACTCAATGAACCAAATCAAAATGAACAAATGAAACGAAAAGCCAAAAAAACTAAACAAAAGAATCCTGTTTTCCGTACACACTCCTACAGATTAGTCTGCCCTTGTGCAGAATAAAGCAGGCATGCTCGTCACAAAAGGAAGGAGCCTCTCCGTAATGGAGAAGGTTTTCATGGGTAATGATTCAGATGGACTGAATCAAATCACGGTGAACCTAGAAGATGTGGTAGGCCTGATTGACAAACTGAAGAGTAGTAAATCACCTGGACCGGATGGTATACACCCCAGAATTCTGAAGGAACTAAAAAATGAAATTTCAGACCTATTAGTAAAAATTTGTAACTTATCATTAAAATCATCCATTGTACCTGAAGACTGGAGGATAGCAAATGTAACCCCAATATTTAAAAAGGGCTCCAGGGGCAATCCGGGAAACTACAGACCGGTTAGCCTGACTTCAGTGCCAGGAAAAATAGTGGAAAGTGTTATAAACATCAAAATCACAGAACATATAGAAAGACATGGTTTAATGGAACAAAGTCAGCATGGCTTTACCCAGGGCAAGTCTTGCCTCACAAATCTGCTTCACTTTTTTGAAGGAGTTAATAAACATGTGGATAAAGGTGAACCGGTAGATGTAGTATACTTGGATTTTCAGAAGGCGTTTGACAAAGTTCCTCATGAGAGGCTTCTAGGAAAAGTAAAAAGTCATGGGATAGGTGGCGATGTCCTTTCGTGGATTGCAAACTGGCTAAAAGACAGGAAACAGAGTAGGATTAAATGGGCAATTTTCTCAGTGGAAGGGAGTGGACAGTGGAGTACCTCAGGGTTCTGTGTTGGGACCCTTACTGTTCAATATATTTATAAATGATCTGGAAAGAAATACGAGTGAGATAATCAAATTTGCAGATGACACAAAATTGTGCAGAGTAGTTAAATCACAAGCAGATTGTGATAAATTGCAGGAAGACCTTGTGAGACTGGAAAATTGGGCATCCAAATGGCAGATGAAATTTAATGTGGATAAGTGCAAGGTGATGCATATAGGGAAAAATAACCCATGCTATAATTACATGATGTTGGGTTCCATATTAGGTGCTACAACCCAAGAAAGAGATCTAGGTGTCATAGTGGATAACACACTGAAATCGTCGGTTCAGTGTGCTGCGGCAGTCAAAAAAGCAAACAGAATGTTGGGAATTATTAGAAAAGGAATGATGAATAAAACGGAAAATGTCATAATGCCTCTGTATCGCTCCATGGTGAGACCGCACCTTGAATACTGTGTACAATTCTGGTCGCCGCATCTCAAAAAAGATATAATTGCGATGGAGAAGGTACAGAGAAGGGCTACCAAAATGATAAAGGGGATGGAACAGCTCCCCTATGAGGAAAGGCTAAAGAGGTTAGGACTTTTCAGCTTGGAGAAGAGACGGCTGAGGGGGGATATGATAGAGGTGTTTAAAATCATGAGAGGTCTAGAACGGGTAGATGTGAATCGGTTATTTACTCTTTCGGATAATAGAAAGACTAGGGGGCACTCCATGAAGTTAGCATGGGGCACATTTAAAACTAATCGGAGAAAGTTCTTTTTTACTCAACGCACAATTAAACTCTGGAATTTGTTGCCAGAGGATGTGGTTAGTGCAGTTAGTGTAGCTGTGTTTAAAAAAGGATTGGATAAGTTCTTGGAGGAGAAGTCCATTACCTGCTATTAAGTTCACTTAGAGAATAGCCACTGCCATTAGCATTGGTAACATGGAATAGACTTAGTTTTTGGGTACTTGCCAGGTTCTTATGGCCTGGATTGGCCACTGTTGGAAACAGGATGCTGGGCTTGATGGACCCTTGGTCTGACCCAATATGGCATTTTCTTATGTTCTTATAAAAAGCATCTTAAAAGCAAAGGTTACAGTAATTGGCGGGAAGGCATAGGTGCTGCTAAGGGGCAGCAAGTTCCACCCAAAAAAAAAGGCTTGCCACCCCAGTCTCAGATAGGGTTTCCATTGCACTACTGTCTGAGGTGCACAAACGGCTCCCCATCCTGCAGCGCGCGCGCCGCACTTCGGCACCTGCAGCAAACGAAGGAGCCGTTCCATCACCCTCATTAGTCGGACTGCGCTGGGGGGGGGGGAGGCATGTCCTGCATGCTGATGTCATGATGAGCAAGATATAAGCACAGAGGACGTGTCAGCCACACGCAAACAGTGCAGCGAAGGAAGATGGAGACCTGGCGGAGCCGCCCAATAGATCCCATGACGTTGGCGGCTGAAGAAAGAAGAAGGGGAGGCCTGGTTTGTGTGTGAGTGTAACCAATACAAAGGGATCAAAATTGGACAGCACAACCTCAAAGAATTATACAAAAAGGAGAAATTACTACTTACCTGATAATTTTGTTTTCCTTAGTGTAAACAGATGGACTCAGGACCAGAGGGTTATGCTCCCCTGCCAGCAGATGGAGATGGAGCAAGCTGATGTCACAGTATATATAGCCCTGCAGTGACCCCAGACTGCCAGTATTCTCTTAAAAAGCAGATATGAACAGATTAGCAAAAAGCTTAATTTAAAAACAGTCAACCATAACTGTACTTAACCAACAGGAAACACTGAACTCGGGTAATGAATGCATGTACCCAAAGCTAGGGACTGGATGACCACTTACTAGTAGTCCCCTGGAACACGTAGCCCCACAGGAGGACCATTAAACCAACCGTGAGGCAGCCCAAGGGTGGGAAGATGAGTCCATCTGTCTACACTAATGAAAACTAAATTATCAGGTAAGTAGTAATTTCTCCTTTCCTAGTGTATAGCCAGATAGACTCAGGACCAATGGGATGTACCAAAGCTACTCCCGAGTACGGTTGGAGGCTGCCCGCGATCCAGTCAACACCACACGTGCAAAGTCTGCATCCTCCTGGGCATGCACATCCAGACGATAATACCTGGAAAAAGTGTGTAAGGAGGACCATGTCGCAGCTCGTCAAATGTCAACTAGAGACAACAGACTAACCCGCCCATGACACTGCCTGAGCCCTAACCTGACTAGGCAATGGTTTTTCAGCCTCCACATATGCGGCTGTGACTACCTTAATCCAGCATGCTACTGTAGCCGGTGAATCTGGATCACCCTGTTTCCTTCCACCATGAAGGACAAACAGGCTTTCAGAAAGGTTAAGAAACCTCCAGATACCGCAAGACATAACGTAAGAAATTGCCATACTGGGTCAGACCAAGGATCCATCAAGCCCAGCATCCTGTTTCCAACAGTGGCCAATCCAGGCTATAAGTACCTGGCAAGTACCCAAACACTAAGAAGATCCCATGCTACTGATGTCAGTAACAGCAGTGACTATTCTCTAAGACAGCTTAATTAACAGCAGTTAATGGACTTCTCCTCCTTGAACTTAACCAAACCTTTTTTAAACCCAGCTACACTAACTGCACTAACCACATTCTCTGGCAAAAAATTCCGGAGCTTAACTGTGCACTGAGTGAAAAAGAATGTTCTCCGATTAGTTTTAAATGTGCTACTTGCTAACTTCATAGAATGCCCCCTAGTCCTTCTATTATCCGAAAGAGTAAATAACCGATTCACATCTCCCGTTCTAGACCTCTCATGATTTTAAACACCTCTATCATATCCCCCCTCAGCCGACTCTTCTCCAAGTTGAACAGCCCTAACCTCTTTAGCCTTTCCTCATAGGGGAGCTGTACCATCCCCTTTATCATTTTGGTTGCCCTTCTCTGTATCTTCTCCATCGCAACTATATCTTTTTTGAGATGCAGTGACCAGAATTGTACACAGTATTCAAGGTGCGGTCTCACCATGGAGCGATACAGAGGGATTATGACATTTTCCATATTATTTACCATTTCCTTCCTAATAATTCCTAACATTGTTTGCTTTTTGACTGCTGCACCACACTGAGCCGATGATTTCAATGCATTATCCACTATGATGCCTAGATCATTTTCCTGGGTGGTAGCTCCTAATATGGAACCTAAGATCAAGTAACTACAGCAAGGATTATTTTTCCCTATATGCATCACCTTGCACTTATCCACATTAAATTTCATCTGCCATTTGGATGCCCAATCTTCCAGTCTTGCAATGTCCTCCTGCAATGTATCACAATCCGCTTGTGATTTAACTACTCTGAATAATTTTGTATCATCTGCAAATTTGATAACCTCACTCATCGTATTCCTTTCCAGATCATTTATAAATATATTGAAAAGCACTGGTCCAAGTACAGATCCCTTAAGTACTCCACTGTTTACCCTTTTCCACTGAGAAAATTGTCCATTTAATCCTACTCTCTGTTTCCTGTCTCTTAACCAGTTTGTAATCCATGAAAGGACAATGCCTCCTATCCCATGACTTTTTACCTTTCTTAGAAGCCTCTCAGGAGGGACTTTGTCAAATGCCTTCTGAAAATCCAAGTACACTACATCTACAGGTTCACCTTTATCCACATGTTTATTAACCCCTTCAAAAAAATGAAGCAGATTTGTTAGGCAAGACTTCCCTTGGGTAAATCATTTTTGACTATGTTCCATTAAACCATGTCTTTCTATATGCTCTGTGATTTTGATCTTTAGAATAGTTTCCACTATTTTTCCTGGCACTGAAGTCAGGCTCACTGGTCTATAGTTTCCTGAATCACCCCTGGAGCCCTTATTAAATATTGGTGTTACACTGACCATCGTCCAGTCTTCAGGTATAATGGATGATTTTAATAGGTTACAAATTCCCTCTTTGGAACCTGCTCCCACCGGACCTCCGCCAAGAACCGTGCCTTCTGACATTCAAAAAGAAGCTAAAGACTTGGCTATTCACCCAAGTTTTCCCGGAGAGCTAAAACCGGTTGAAGCGATAGACGATATACTTACCTCTGTATTTATGTTTCCGAGTTTGGCACCCAGTTACATTTAATTGTCTACGAATGTCTCCCTTAAAGTTTTCCTGTCCTCCTGTGTTAATGTTTTCTGACTGTTTTAATGTATTTCGCCCCTGAGGCGACTGTTATAATGTATCCTGTCCCTGAGGCGACTGTTCAGTTCCTTGTAAACCGGTGCAATATGTATGCTATACAGGAACATCGGTATATAAAAATTAAAAATAAATAAAATTTTAGATCTGAAATTTCATTTTTTAGTTCCTTCAGAATCCTGGGGTGCATACCATCCAGTCCAGGCGATTTGCTACTCTTTAGCTTGCCAGTCTGGCCTACTACATCTTCCAGGTTCACAGTGATTTGGTTCAGTTCAAGTTAGTTCCTGACAGTGTGCTCCACAACCCTGGAGACTCACATCTGTCGTGAGTGTCAACCAGTCTTGTGACGTCAGGGAAATTCCCTTTCTCAGATGAATTTCCTTCCACTACCACTGCAGGTGAGAGCAGAACCGAATAGTCCTTCGACTGTAGGTTCCAACAAGATTGCAGGGAGTGCTGAAGAGATGCATATGCGCTTTTCACTATGGCACCACTTCCAGAATTGCTGCCATCAAACAGAGTAACTGAAGATAGGATCACACTGTCGGGTGTATAGTGTTCACCAAAAGATGCACCTGTGACATCAACTTCTGAATCCAAGCTTCTGGCAGGAAACTTTTGCCCTGCCTCATGTCGAGTCTAACATCCAGGTACTCCAATGACTGAGAAGGCTGAAGACTGCTCTTGGCTAGGTTTACTACCCAGCCAAGCTCCTGCAACAAAGAGATCACCTTGCAGGTCACCAGGCAGTTCTCTTCCAGAGACTTGGCTTGAATCAGCTAGTTGTCCAAATATGCTTGGATATGATCCCATTCTTGATCAACTCTGATGCCACCACCTTGGAAAAAGTCCTGGGAGCGGTGGCTAGAACAAAAGTCATTGCCCGAAACTGATAATGGCACTCCAGCACCGCGAAATGCAGAAAACATTGGTGCTCCAACCGGATGGGAATATTTAGATAGGCCTTGGACAGATCTAGAGGAGGTCAGATATTCCCTTGACTGGCCATTATCCCAGAGCTCAAGGTTTCCATGTGAAAATAAGTCACCCACAAATGAAGGTTGACTTCTTTGAGATCCAGGATGGGATAAAAGGAGGAGTCCTTCTTGGGTACAAGAAAATAAATGGAATATTGCCCCATACTTTTCATCAGACGTAGGCACTGGAACCACAGTCCTCAGACTGAGAGCCTTGACAGGGTAAATTCCACTGCCTGCTTTTTCTGTGGGAAGTGGCAAAGAGACACCAAGAACACATCCCGAGGAACATGTGAAATTCCAACACATATCCTTCTCGTATCACCTTCAGGACGCACTGATCCAATGTGATTTCAACCCACCTCTGATAAAAGAGAGAGATGTCCCCTATCTCTTGTCTCCAGGGGTGGGTTGGCAAACCTTCATTGTGAAGCTCTGAAGGATCCGCTACCCGCCTCTCTTGGGTTGTCTGGGACGAAAGGACTGAGACTTGCCGAAAGGCCGAGTCCTCTGAAAAGTCGTTCCCCTGTAGGGACGAAACCGCTTGGAACCCCCTAAGATGACCCCTCATACCAAAGGGGAGCTGCAACTTATCCTCCAGCAACCGAGGAACTGGGGAATTTGCCCCACTTACTGGCCAGTTTCTCCAACTCATTCCCGAACAAGAGGGAGCCTTTAAAGGGCAACTTCTTAAGATTAACTTTGGAGGTTGCATTGGCCAACCAACTACACAGCCATAACTAACCTCTGGCCACTATTACTGAAGCTACTCCCCTAGCTGAAGTACAGACCAAATCGCAGCCTGCATCTGCTAAAAAGGCAGCGGCAGGTTCCATAATTGTTCTGGAGTTCACCCCAGAATCCTCAACCTCCTGAGAGAGAAGACAAGAACGAGCTACCAGGGCACAACTGGAAGCTATCTGCAATGTCATTGCCACTGCTTTAAATACTTGTTTGAGAATGGCCTCAATTCTCCTATCATACACAATCTTCAAGGCCGCTCCTCCCTCCACGGAAATAGTCACCTGCTTAGAGACAGCACAGACCAGCGCATCCACTTTCGTAAAATCCAAATGCTTTTTCATTGCTAGATCCAGGGGGTACAGGCCTTCCAATGTCTGACCCCCTATGAAATTTGCCTCTGGTGTGTCACATTCAAGATCAATCAGTTCTTGAATGGTTTCCATAACAGGGAAAAACCAAGAGGCTTTACGCAAGGAAATCAAAATAGGATTCTTTTTTGGCTCAGACATGGAATCTGCCTCAGGGTCTCCCAGCATCTTCAAGGTCTGGAAAATTAGGGCCAGCAGTTCATCTCTTTGAAAGAACTGCAACATAGTCCGATACAGTTCCAGTCCCAGAGGAATTTCCCATCTTCTAGGGAGTCAGTATCTGCTTCATCAGTGCCATCCGGGTTCCTGTCGGGGGTTACCCGCAGCTAATTGAGGCGTGCTTCGGCACTTAAACATAGAACTGGAAGAGGGAGGGGCCTCTGGCTGAGGATCCGACCTGACAGGATCGAAGCTCAGGACTGCGCCTGAAGAAAAGGTTGCAATCCTTGAAAAAACTCTACCCAAGAAAAGGCAGATGGATCCAGGCCAAAACCAGAAGGTACTAAAGTGGGGCCCACTGAGCTGCCATCTCCTGCGAAGGAACCGGTCAAGGAAGCTCCAAGAACCAGCATACCTCCAGACAAATCCTTAGCCAGACCATCATCAGGCTGGGAAGAACCAGGCTTAGCAAAATCAGAGGAAGACCATTCTCTCTGAGCCTCTAAGCAGTGCTGACACATGACAGAAGGCACTCCAGGCTGAGATGCCCGAATATGACAGGCAACACAGAGAGAAAGGCACTTAAGCTTCCTTGGTCACTGGCACCATTAGTTCTTCAGTCGACTGAGAATGTGCATCTGGCTGGCTCACGCTGAAAAATTTCAAGCGCACAAAATTTAGGTACCCCAAGAGTAAGCGCCGCAAAAAAACAAATCTGGGCGCACCACCAATATGCTTAGAAAATGTACACTCAGGAAGTGCACACAAAACTGAGCAGACAATTCGTACGCAGAGCCGGATGAACTGCGTATACAGACGTTCCTGTAGAGGGCAGTCAAAGATGCACAGAAGCGTGCAAATCTCCGCTGCAGCCTACCACACAGCGGGGCCTTGTCCACCCAGGCTGCTCAACCCGCCAGGTTGACCGGTTCCTTTAACTCCCACGGAAGCTGGAATGAATATCTGAATGGCATGCCAGGCACGGAGACCGAAGGGAAGTCCTGCCAAACTCCTCTATGCTGTCTGTCTTTAAAAAAAAAAAACCTTACCGGAGCTCAGCCCTTCCCAGCTGAGTACAGAGATGGTCTCCGGCTGCGGGGGGAGAGGGCATCTGCCGTCACCGCCACTCTCTGCTTCCTGCATCCGCTGCTTTTAAACTGTACAATCAGCTAAATCCACACCAGTGGAAAACCAGCTACCGGACCAAGGCACACCTCTGAGGGACCATGGAAATTACCTCAGGAATTCTCAACTGGGGGAGGGACCATCTGGCAAGACAGCAGGGCTTTTGTTTTGTTTTTTTAAATTCTCCTTCTAAAATCTGAAGCAATCCCCAAAGGGAGATGCATGTCCATCTGCTGAAGGCTGAGAATACTGGCAGGCTGATGTCACTGCAGGGCTATATGAGTGTCACATGTATGATTTTTTTTACCCGCCGGTGAGAGATTGTATGTGTGCACTCGGTGCAAGGAGCTCCTGGCCCTCAGGGAATGAGTCCGATCTCTGGAGGCTAGAGTAGCAGTCTTGGAGGAGCTGAGGCAGACAGAGAGGTATATAGATGAGACCTTCAGGGACATAGTAGCCAAGTCCCAACTTCAGACTGGCAGTCCTGGTGCTGAATTGGATCAGAAAGGTCTCCCAGTAGGAGAACATCACCCTGGTGCAGCAGGAAGTGATCCTGTAGCAAGGACCTGGTCTCCAGGTGATGTATTGTCCTCTCGCACTGAGGACAAGTCTCCAAGGGCTACTGCCCAGGAGGGAAGGGTTAGGTCGGCCATCATAGTTGGTGATTCGATTATTAGAAATGTAGATAGCAGGGTGGCTGATGGAAGTGAGGACCGCCTGGTAACTTGCCTGCCTGGTGCGAAGGTGGCGGACCTCACGCGTCACCTAGATAGGATTATAGACAGTGCTGGGGAGGAGCCGGCTGTCGTGGTACATGTGAGCACCAAGGACATAGGAAAATGTGGGGGAGAGGTTCTGGAAGCCAAATTTAGGATTTTAGATAGGAAGCTGAATCCAGAACCTCCAGAGTGCATTCTCTGAAATGCTTCCTGTTCCACGTGCAGGTCACCAGAGGCAGGCAGAGGCTCCGGAGTCTCAATGCGTGGATAAGACGATGGTGCAGGGAAGAGAGATTCAGCTTTGTAAGAAACTGGGGAAACTTTTGGGGAAAGGGGAGACTTTTCCGAAAGGATGGGCTACACCTTAACCAGAGTGGAACCAAGCTGCTGGCACTAACTTTCAAAAAGGAGATATAGTAGCTTTTAAACTAGAACAAGGGGGAAAGCCGACAGTCACTCAGCAGTGCATGGTTCAGAGAAATGTATCCTTGAAGGATACTAATGAAACAGGAGAGTTAGGGCATCCCAACAGAGAGGTTCCATTAAAAGCAAACATAGTCCGTGTGCCTATCTGTAAAAAAAAACCACCAAAGCTAATGATTTCCAAATTATCCCTAACTGAAAAGCAGGTTGTTAATACAAACAAAAAACACACTTTGAAATGTCTGTATGCCAATGCCAGAAGTCTAAGAAGTAAGATGGGAGAGTTAGAGTGTATAGCAGCAAATGATGAGATTGACATAATTGGCATCACAGAGCTTTGGTGGAAGGAGGATAACCAATGGGACAGTTCTATATCAGGGTACAAATTATATCGCAATGATAGGGAGGATGAACTTGGTGGGGGTGTGGCACTTTATATCCGGGAGGGTATAGAGTCCAACAGGATAAAGATCATACAAGAGACTAAATGCTCAGTTGACTCTATATGGGTAGAAATCCCATGTGTGTTGGGTAAGAGTATAGTGATAGGAGTATACTACCGTCCACCTGGACAAAATGGTCAGACAGATGATGAAATGCTAAGAGAAATCAGGGAAGCAAACCAATTTGGCAGTGCAATAATAATGAGAGATTTCAATTACCCCAATATTGACTGGTAAATGTAACATCAGGACTTGCTAGAGGACATAAAGTTCCTGGATGGAATAATGACTGCTTCATGGAGCAATTGGTTCAGGAACCAACAAGAGAGGGAGCTATTTTAGATTTAATTCTTAGTGGAAACACAGGATTTGCTGAGAGAGGTAACGGTGGTGGAGCCACTTGGCAACAGTGATCATAAATGATCAAATTTAAACTAATAAATATTTACTTATTGTCCCCCTACAATAAGTAATCTGTAGCTCTAACAACTAAATTTTCAAAAGGAAAACTTGATAAAATGAGGAATATAGTTAGAAAAAAAATGAAAGGTGCAGCTGCAAAGGGTTAAGTGTTCAACAGGGCATGGAAATTGGTTTAAAAAATACAGTCCTAGAGGCGCATCCATATGTATTCCCACATTAAGAAAGGGGGAAGGAAGGCAAAACGATTACAGTCATGGTTAAAAGGTGAGGTGAAAGGCTATTTTAGCCAAAAAAAATCCTTCAAAACTTGGAAGAAGGATCCATCTGAAGAAAATAGGATAAAACATAAGCATTGCCAAGTTAAGTGTAAAACATTGATAAGACAGGCAAAGAGAGAATTTGAAATGAAGTTGGCCATAGAGGCAAAAACTCAAAAACTTTAAAAATATATCCAAAGCAAGAAACATGTGAGGGAGTCGGTTGGACCATTAGATGACAGAGGGGTTAAAGGGGCTCTTAGGGAAGATAAGGCCATTGCAGAAAGACTAAATGAATTCTTTGCTTCTGTGTTTACTAATGAGGATTTTGGGGAGATACCAATTCCTGAGATGGTTTTCAGGGGTGATGAGTAAGAAGAACTGAACAAAATCACTGTGAACCTGGAAGATGTAGTAGGCCAGATTGACAAACTAAAGAGTGGCAAATCACCTGGATTGGATGGTATGCATCCTAAGGTACTGAAGGAACTCAAAAATGAAATTTCTGATCTATTAGTTAAAATTTGTAACCTATCATTAAAATCATCCATTGTACCTGAAGACTGGAGGGTGGCCAATGTAATCCCAATATTTAAAAAAGGCACCAGGGGTGATCTGGGTAACTATAGACCAGTGAGCCTGATTTCAGTGCCAGGAAAAATAGTGGAAACTATTCTCAAGATCAAAATCGTAGCGCATATAGAAAGACATGATTTAATGGGAAACATTCAACATGGATTAACCCTAGGGAAGTCTTGCCTCACAAATCTGCTTCATTTTTTTGAAGGGGTTAATAAACATGTGGATAAAGGTGAACTGGTAGATGTAGTGTATTTGCCTTCTCAAGAGACTTAATCGTATCCCAGAGTATGTCCATGGTTACTTCAGAAGTTTTAATTGTTATAATAACATTCATTTGCCTCTTGAGAAGGCAATAATAAAGTTGACCAGTATTAAAACAGAATCTCAACAGAAAGTTTCAGGTTTACAAAAATCTATTTCCCATCATAATGATAGATTAAAAGTTCATGATGAACGATTGGAAAAAATAGAATTTCACCAAAAATAATATATAGTAAGATGGAGATGTCTAACTTGAAAAAATTAGAATATATGGAAAATAGCTTAAAATATTCCAATTTAAGGATATTAAATTTTCCATATTTAAAAATTACGCCCCCTAGAGAAATGTTTAAGGAATATTTAGAGCATGTTTTGAAAATGCCAAGCCAGTCTATTCCACCTTTGGCAAAAATATATTATATAATACAAAGAGCATGAACAGGGGACACACAACCAGAGCAGTCCATGAATGTTTCAGATGTTTTAGAAATAACTACTGAAACTGATATATTGTCAAGAGCAACTTTATTTGTTTCATTTCTCTTTTCATCTGAAAGAGATACAATATTACGATTATTCCTTAGTAATAGATTACAAAAATTCCATGGCCAACAAATTTGGATGTATCCGGACCTAGCAAGGGTAACTCAATTAAGAAGAAAGGAGTTTCTTACATTAAAATCTGACACCCTTGCTAGGGTGAAATATGGTGAAATAGGGTGAAATATGGTATAAGGATCAGAAATGTTTTCTACAAAATTAATGCTTTACAGGCGTTCCTGGATACCCACCCCCTAAATGTAGCAAATGGTTGAGAGCAATAAATAGATTTGTTGCGTCTCTGATTTTCTTTAAAGAAAGTTATATACTCTTAAAAGCCTTGTTTCGCTCAATTTAAACAACTGTCTTACGGTTTTTCTTTAAGAAATAATACTGATATATGGATTGTATGAGGATTTTCTGTTACAATGTAAAATTGATATTATTACTGTATATTCATATCTCAGTATATACATATAACATCGTGGTTATAATTGTTGAAAATTCAGAATTTAAAAAAAAAAAAAAGTAGTGTATTTGGATTTTCAAAAGGCGTTTCACAAAGTCCCTCATAAGAGGCTTCTACGAAAACTAAAAAGTCATGGGATAGGAGGCGATGTCCTTTCGTGGATTACAAACTGGCTAAAAGACAGGAAACAGAGTAGGATTAAATGGACAATTTTCTCAGTGGAAAAGGGTAAACAGTGGAGTGCCTCAGGGATCTGTACTTGGACCGGTGCTGTTCAATATATATATATAAATGATCTGGAAAGGAATACGATGAGTGAGGTTATCAAATTTGCGAATGATACAAAATTATTCAGAGTAGTTAAATCACAAGCAGATTGTGATACATTACAGGAGGACCTTGCAAGACTGGAAGACTGGGCATCCAAATGGCAGATGAAATTTAATGAGGACAAGTGCAAGGTGTTGCATATAGGGAAAAATAACCCTTCCTGTAGTTACACGATGTTAGGTTCCATATTAGGAACTACCACCCAGGAAAAAGATCTAGGCATCATAGTGGATAATACTTTAAAATCGTCAGCTCAGTGTGCTGCAGCAGTCAAAAAAGCAAACAGAATGTTAGGAATTATTAGGAAGGGAATGGTTAATAAAACAGAAAAATGTCATAATGCCTCTATATCGCTCCATAGTGAGACCGCACCTTGAATACTGTGTACAATTCTGGTCGCCACATCTCAAAAAAGATATAGTTGCTATGGAGAAGGTACAGAGAAGGGCAACCAAAATGATAAAGGGGATGGAACAGCTCCCCTATGAGGAAAGACTGAAGAGGTTAGGGCTGTTCAGCTTGGAGAAGAGATGGCTGAGGGGGGATATGATAGAGGTGTTTAAAATCATGAGAGGTCTAGAATGGGTAGATGTGAATCTGTTATTTACTCTTTCGGTTAGTAGAAAGACTAGGGGGCACTCCATGAAGTTAGCAAGTAGCACATTTAAGACTAATCGGAGAAAATTCTTTTTCACTCAACGCACAATAAAGCTCTGGAATTTGTTGCCTGAGGATGTGGTTAGTGCAGTTAGTGTAGCTGGGTTCAAAAAAGGTTTGGATAAGTTCTTGGAGGAGAAGTCCATAAACGGCTATTAATCAAGTTTAGTTAGGGAATAGCCACTGCTATTAATTGCATCAGTAGCATGGGATCTTCTTAGTGTTTGGGTAATTGCCAGGTTCTTGTGGCCTGGTTTGGCCTCTGTTGGATACAGGATGCTGGGCTTGATGGACCCTTGGTCTGACCCAGCATGGCAATTTCTTATGTTCTTAGCTTGCTCTGTCTCCATCTGCTGGCAGAGGTGCATAACCCACTGGTCCTGAATCCATCTGTCTACACGCTAGGAAATGGCTATACTGGCAAATTTATAAGGAAATTTATTAAATATACAAGTCATTAAAGCATAACAGTCCCTAAATACAGTATGCAAAAATCTTATAAACCTTAAATATATGCCACTAAGACCAAAACCAACATTTAATTGAAAGAGAAAAAAATCAAAATACATCTAAAATGACAATTAAAAATTCACACAGATGGAGTCTCAAAATATTCTATTAAAATGAACACACACACATACACAAGGGACAAGACAAAATACAAACACTACTATACTAACAACCCAAAACAAAAATGAAAATTATAATAATTTCCTTGTAAATTTGCCAGTATAGCCCTTTTTGTACAATTGTGTTAGTATGACAGGCAGCCTGCCTGCAATCATGTGTGTGTGTGTGAGAAGGAGCCTGCCTGTCTGTCAGGCCAATACAGTACAGTGCGCTCCATCGGAGCGCACTGTACTGTATTGGCCTGACAGGCAGGCTAACAGTGCGCTCCATCGGAGCGCACTGTTAGCCTGCTATTGAACGTGCGTTTTCCCTTACCCCTTATTCAGTAAGGGGAGGAAAACGCGCGTCCAACCCGCAGCACCTAATAACGCCCTCAACATGCAAATGCATGCTGATGGCCCTATTAGGTATGCACGCGGGATACAGAAAGTAAAATGTGCAGCCAAGCCGCACATTTTACTGTCAGAAATTAGCGCCAACCTTTCTTCCGGCACCGGGAAAGTGCACAGAAAAGCAGTAAAAACTGCTTTTCTGTGCACCCTCTGACTTAATATCATAGCGATATTAAGTCAGAGGTCCTGAAGAGTAAAAAAAAAAAAAAAAAATTGAATTCGGCTGTTGGGCCGAAAACCGGATGCTCAATTTTGCCGGCGTCCGGTTTCCAAGCCCATGGCTGTCAGCGGGCTCCAGAACAGACGCCGGCAAAATTGAGCGTCGGCTGTCAAACCCTCTGACAGCCGCCGCTCCTGTCAAAAAGGAGGTGCTAGGGACGCACTAGTGTCCCTAGCGCCTCCTTTTCCCCGTTTCTACCGCGCCACCTAATTTGAATACTGCATCGCGCGCACCGGCGAGGGGCTGGTGCGCGTGCCAGGAGAGCGGGCGTTCGTCCGCTCTCCCGCGGACTTTACTGTATCGGCCCGTGTGTGAGGGAGCCAGCCTGTCTACATGCGGATGTATGTGTTTGTGAGGCACCCTGCCTGCCTGTGTGCATGTTTGTGTGAGGTAGCCTGCTTGTCTGCCTGTGGGTGTGGGTGTGAGAGGGAGACTGCCTGCCTGCATATGTGAGAGAAGAAGTTTGTCTATGCATTTTTGAGGGAGAGAGCAACTGAGTGTGAGAGCACCTATGGATGTGTGTATACAAGAGAGAAAAAAGCCTATGTGTGTGTATCTCATACACACACACATATGTGTGTATGAGAGAGAGAAACAGTATGTGTGTGTATGAGAGAGAGGGAGCCTATCTGCATGTGTGGGGGAGAGAGCAACTTGAGAATGATAGCTTGTGTGTATGTGTAAGAGAGAGTGCATGTGTGTGTATATATGAGTATCCATGTGTAAGAGAGAGAGAGAGCCTGTATGTATGTGTATGTATGAGAGACAGCCTGTGTATATGTGAGAGCCACTGTGTGTGTGAGGGAAAGAGAGTGTACAAGCCTGTGTGTGTGTATTAGAGAAAGTAAGCAAGCCTGTGTATGTGTGATGTGTATATGAGGGAGAGAGCAACTGAGTATGTGAGAGCTTGTACATGTGTGTGTGATGGGGAGAGAGCCAGTGAGCCCGTGTGTGCGAGAAAGAGAACAAACATGTTAGTATATGTACAAGAGAGAGAGAAAATAGTTTGTATACCCTCCCCCTCCCTTACTAATCCAGAACAATCTCAGTGAGGTTGGAAATCAAAAGTTTTCAGGTATGTATCCCTGTTACTTTAAATTATTTGATATTATATGTTTTGAAATATTTTATTGGTGTTAGATACATTTTTGAAAATTTTAACATGAGTTTTTAATTATTGGATGTTATTCAAAATTCTTTCTCTCTTAGCACATAATTAAGCTCTGGAATTCATTGCCAGAGGATGTGGTTAGTGCAGTTAGTGTAACTGGGTGTAAAAAAAAAAGGTTTGGATAAGTTCCTAGAGGAGAAGTCCATAAACTGTTATTAATCAATAAGAAATAGTAGCTTGGGACCTATTAATGTTTGGGTTCTTGCCAGGTACTTGTGACTTGGATTGGCCACTGTTGGAAACAGGATGCTGGGCTTGATGGACCCTTGGTCTGACCCAGTATGGCATATCTTATGTTCTTATAATGTCATTCACAAATTTGACAAGTATGTTCTCTCTGCCATTATCTAAATCATTAAAGAAAATAATGAATGGGCCCCGAGCCAGCACCCTGCAGAACTCCATGTGATATGTCCTCCCAGATAGACGTTGAACCATTGATAACTACACTTGATTGTTTATCCACCGTTGTAGCACGATCTGGATTTCATTTTCATCTTCCTAGTCTATTCCTCAACGTCAGAAGCCTTACTGAAGTCCACAGAATTACACTGGTGACTGTGCCTCTTCATTGACACATCTGCTCCTTTTCTCCAATTTGCCTCTTATCTATCCTCAGTTCCCTTTCCCTCTTCACCCTCCTCATTTCCTTCCTCATTTTACTGTCTAAGGCAGGGCTCCCCAAACCTGTCCTGGGGACCAAATAGCCGGTCAGGTTTTCAGGATATCCACAATGAATATGCAGAAGATAAGATTGCAAATACTGAGTCTCCCTGATATGCAAATGTACCTCATGCATATTTATTGTGGTTTCCTGAAAACTCGACTGGCTGGGGAAACCCCAGGACAGGTTTGGGAAGCTCCGGGCTAAGTTATTTGTGGGCAGTTCACCTTTTTGCCTGTGTTTCCTTTTTTTTGCTCCTGAAACACTAGATATGGCTTAAAAACGTACTTGTGCTTTGGAATGTCTGGTGTCTTCAGTTTTCTTTTCCAATTTTAGTTCGTTCTCTTTTCTTGCTCTCATTCACATCTTCCTGTTTCTCTGATACTTCTTCAGCAAACCTCATGACACGCACACCCTTTCATCTCCAGACTGCTTTCGTTTCAATTATTGTTCTTTTTAGATCCTGGGGCTTGTTTGGTTGGGGCAGTGTTTTTCATGTTTATAGATAACGCTTGGGTTCTGAAGTGTCCAAGAAATGACTAAGGATCATGTCAGAGTTGGTAACATTTGCGTTTCGTCACATCAAAAATAGACGCATAACATCTCTTACGCTGAAGCTTGTGCTGTAGTGCAAAGGTTTGATCCTGGAGCAGACTCGATTCTTTGTATATTGTGCTAACTTAGCATGGACAACATGAACATTTTACAAAGATATTGCTGTACATAAGCTTTTAGGACTAGACAGGGCCCTTCTTTAGCTGCAGTCAGAGCATGTTTGTCCAATAAAAGGTATAACAACTTGCAAAGAATCCAGTTGCCTCGTTGCAGTTATTTTATTTTTGGTAACACAGTAATTAAATATTTCCATATTGCTCCTATGTTTTGATTCGGTGGGTAGATTTTTGTCCTTTTATTTGCATTCTGAAAACATCTGACATTTGTTTTCAATCTGAAACACATCTGAATTTTAAGTGTTTTTTTTCATTACAGACGCACCACAGAGAAAGCAAATGCCTGCGTACTGTGGTGCTGAAAGTTTTTATTGGAAAAGTTAGGACAGGTGCCAGCCAAAACTTTCAGTGGTAATACTGCACGCTACCATGCAGAAGACCAGATTCAGTTTCTGAATCTGGTTCTGCTCCTTTAAGCCAGTAGGGGCTGGGGAGAAAAGGAGAGACAGCACAAATCGCACCCAGAAAAGAAAGCAAGATTGCTTACCATAAAGTATTTTCTGTAGATAGGATGAATTAGCCATTGCATATGGGTGATATCATCCCGCAGCACCGGACTCACATCTTCAA
The DNA here is from genome assembly GCF_901001135.1 of Rhinatrema bivittatum. Classification (NCBI taxonomy): domain Eukaryota; kingdom Metazoa; phylum Chordata; class Amphibia; order Gymnophiona; family Rhinatrematidae; genus Rhinatrema; species Rhinatrema bivittatum. The sequence continues at coordinate 19,243,841 of NC_042619.1, forward strand.
GCTAGTAGAGCTTTTGAGCTCTACTAGCCATGTGCGGGAGTTCCCACGCGGGCATGGTCTCATGAGCCTCCAAAGTCTCTACTAGAGCTAATCTAGCTATTTAGTCAACTCTTCAGGGAGGAAGCTGGGTATTGCATGGCTAATTCATCCTGCTACCTACAGAAAGCACCTTTTTATGTACACTGACTTGCTTTTTCCATTGATAAGGAGACTGAATTAGCCATTACTTGTAGGGAGTCCCAAGCTGAGAATTGCAGCAGATAAGTAACTCAGCCCACACCATGGAGAATGGTCTATAGCGAGAACAAATTTTGCAAAACTGCTTGTCCAAATTACTGTCAGTCTTTGAGAGGTTATGACAACAGTAGTGGGGCATAAAGGTATGAATGGAAGACAAAGTTGCAGCTTTGCAGATATCTTCAATAGTTATTGCTTGAAGATTATCAATGGAAGCAGCCATGGCTCTCACTTGGTGGGCTGTGTAGAGCTGTGTTGGCAAAGCAGCCTGATAAATTGAAGCCTGAAGTGGATGGGGCAGATTGCTTAGACATTCTGAATGTCTTGGCATGCTTCTATGGGTCTTTGGAGATGTGCATCAAGGAAATGGTGCAGGTCGACAATATTGTGTTGGCTGTGTTAGGGCTGTACCATGTACTGTGCATAACGGGATCCTGTGGTATAGGATCTTGAGAACTATGTGACCGAAAAGTAAAGACATTGGTGTGCATCAAGGCTAAATGCTTCAGTGGCATCGGAATATTGAGCATCTATTGCATGGGTGCATTGTGTGTATCTGTGCTTCGTGTGTTGAGTGAATCAGTGCATTGTGCGTCAAGCACCTCCAGCACATCGTGCATCAAGTATTTCAATGCACCATGCATCAAAGGCATTGTGGAAGATGCGTCGGGCAAGTTGATGCTTTGTGCATCAGGAACTCCAATGCTGCTTGCATCAATGGTGCCGGTCCTGATGCACCTCGCTTAGTGTTTGTGTTTCTTCAACGCAAGTTGCAATGGCTCCAGTGATTTATGCTGCTTAGTCTTTGATGCAGGCTGACTTGTGGAACTTGACCTTGTTTCCTCAGCCTGAGCAGTCGGGGGAGTTTTAAAGGAGCTCCTGCTTAACTCTTTTCTCAGCAAGGCAGTCGAGGTTGCACTACAGGACAAGAACCTACTGCGACTCCGTAGAGATTTATGCATTTCCTTGATGCGAAGCATCCTCGAATACTGTGAGCACAGCGACATCCATCCACATGTATAGCAATTCTTCTGGTTGTGTTCCAGATTGAGGTATCAGTAACACAGTTCATGTCTGTTAGTGAGGATATAATCTTTTCACAGATACAGTACAATTTTCAAAACCACTATTAAATTTAGTCTGCTGCGCAGACTTATTGTACTCTAATTCAGATCATTATTGACGCCTCTCTAACTGCAGCGGCCTCCAATGAGCTCTGTTCCAAACCACCCAAATCTACTCACTGCCACCTGACTCAGCCTGTGGTGCAGCCTCCTCTCCACCAGGGGTCCTCAGCAAGCTTCATCACCAGCCTTGCCAAGCCCCATCTTGCTGCCTGCACCATGCCCAAGCTCCAGTCCCATTTAACCCTGTCTTGCCAGAACCTAGACACTGTTTCATAAAATCACCCTTGGCTCTCTGACTTGGCCGCTGTCTCTTTACCCTATGCCTTGTAGCCTTTTGGCCTTCTTGCTCCTTGCCTTGCCTTGTGGCCTCTGGGCCTTTTTGCTCCTAGTGCCTTACCATGGGACCTATGGGTCTTCTTGTTCCTTACATTGTGGCCTATCTAGGCCATACCTTGGGTCCTCCAGGCCTTAGGTTATAGAGCAAGGCCTAAGGAGACCAACTCAGGCCTTACTTTGCCTAGTGCCCTCCAGGGCATCTTGCTTAGTGGCCTATGGGCTTCCTATAACACTGCCTTCAGGCCTCTATGTTCTCTCTTCAGTGTTGTCCAGTTCTGTCTGAGTCTAGTCCAGCCTTGCTCTGTCTAGTCCAGTCCTGTCTGTACCTGCACTCAGTTCCAGTTGACTATCCAGTCCTGCTGCACTTGCACTCAGCTCCAGTTCAGCATCCAGTCCTCTCTGTATCTGCACTCAGTTCTATCTCCCAGCCTGGCACCAGTCTTCCCAGCCTAGTCCAGTGTCCAGCCTATCATGTTGTTCACCTGCCACAGCCAAGTCCTACTGACCCCCCCAGAACCCAAAGGCTCAACCTGCGGGGGAGAGGCTGACGAGGCAGAAGACCAACCTCGTTCCAGCCCTGTGGTCTCGCTCTGCTCCAGAGTCAGTCTCTCCAGATTCCAGCTTTCGTGACAACCGCTCACTGTTGTTGACTTCTTCTGACTGGGCATGATGGAAAGGAAGGCCATGTTTCTTTTTTTTTTGCTAGCACTGAAAAGTGCTGTTGTGTGGCTGTATAGAGGCAGCGAGGCAATTTAAGAAGACTGAACAAAAATGTCTGATTTAAAGATTTTAAGGATTTTTGAAGAAAATATATCAGAGAAGAGTGAGTTCATGTCCATACTATGCTCAGACAAAAAATGACTGAGGAGACTCATGTGGCAAAGCCTGCATAGGAACTCCCGCACATGCTCAGTAGAGCTCAAAGCTCTACTAGCTTGGAGAGACGAGTCTGTTTGGTGCCAATGGGTAACATCATCTGGGATGCAGTGGCTAATTCAGCCTGCTTATTGATGGAATATCTCGACTATCCTGTGACTTTGACATTTACTGGCTGGCTCAAGAGGTAGCTATGGTGCACACCTTTTAGCCAGAGGACTATCACTGCGATACCTGGCCACCAAGAGGAGGAGAGGGGATTAAAAAATAGGAAAAAAAAAGGTAACTGTGAATGAAGGTTGGTGGCAACAGAGCCACAGATTCCCACTGAGTTGGAAAGGCAGTCAAAATGTTAAGTTATGCCTTGCTTTTTTTTTTTTTTTTTTTTTAAAAGGTAGTAACAACTAACACTGCAATACCATGAGTTAGGTTGGCATGTATGGACCCATTATTATGTTGTGATGAATATTTATATAGATATATATACATAGTTGTAAAACAACACTTCCCCCAATCGTTTACACAAAAACAGTTTACTTAAATACCTAAAATATCTTTACAAATAATCATGAAGCTATTGTAATCACAACAAGAAAGAAAACACAAAATATCTAAGTCTTTGATCATGACACTAGGATTCAATTCTATGGAAAAGACTGAACTATACAGCAAAAGAGGAATAAAAGGCAATGACGTCATCTTACATCCCACACACATTTTCAGTGCCCGTGGCTGGTATCCCCCTCACTTGCGAGTCCCTGCTTCTGATCTTTCTAAAATAGTTTAGGATCCAATGTCTGCAGCATCCGAAGACTGAGGTTCTGCTGTATCATTTGTACAGAAGTGGTTGACGGGAATTGCAAAGCTTAGGGAAAGGAAAGGTACCTAGTGGGATCTCTGTGATGTGCTGAGTGTTCTTCATGTTGGTGAGGATTTCCTCCAGCACTTCTGCTTTGCTCTTCCAAGGCGGAGCAGATGGTACTCTCCCATGCTAAAACAAAATCAGACAGCAAGTCATTTCACTGCTGAAATCTGTTTATAGGGGGAGGAGAGGGTGAGTGTCAGGGAAGGGAATTGAGAGCAGATGGGTGGGAGAGAGACGGGGTGGGAATGAGAAACAGAAAAGGGTGAGTGGGAGTGAGGAGGTGAGTGACTGGGAAGGGTTTTAAGTGTGAGGATGAGTGACAGGAAAGTGAATGGGAGTAAGAGTGAGTGACTGAGGGAAGGAGAGGAATGGGAGGGAGAGAGTGACTGAGGGGTGAATGACTGAAAGGGAAGGGTGAGAATGAAGCAAAGGAAAAGGGTGAGTGGAAGTCAAGGGGTGAATAACAGAGGGGAGGGTAAGGGGATTGAGAGGAAGGACGAGAGACAAAGGGGGGAGGGTTGAGGGAATGAAGGTGAGTGAGAGGAGAGGGGAAGGGGTGAATGACTGAAGATGAGTGAGATGGAAGGGAAAAGGGAGGGAGGAAGTAGAAGAGAGGGTAGAAAGCTGTATGTGTGTGTATATATGTGTATATATATATATATATATATATATATATATATATTTATTTAACATTTTCTATACCGATCTTCATGGTATATTCATATATATGAATATGAGAGTAAGGATCAAGTATCCTCTCCTTCTACTAATCTGTACAATCTCAGGGTGACTGGAAATGAAAGGTTTCCAGGTATGGAGAGGGTGAGGGATTTTGTATTATCCTTATTAGTTTTAATTATTGGGTGTTTGATAAGTCTGCAGTTTTAAAATATTTGATTGATTTGGGGGAAGTTAGTTTTTTATCCTTATTCTTCTTAATTATTAGGTGGAGTTCTATTTGTCATCTGTTTGCAATATTCTTTGTATCAGTATGGTTTCCTCCGTTATGATTGTTTTATGAGGAATGATAATATTCTGTTTTTGCATTATTGTACTGCTTTTAGTAGTTTCCAGTCCAGTTTTTTTGTGTGCACCTTTCTGTTTATACTTTATGGCCTGCATTTGTGACTGAGGTGAGGTGGTCTGCTAGCTGGGAAAATGCCTTGAACCTGTTGGGTTGAAGGTTTTTCTGATTTTGGCAGAGGCTGGCATCCATGATTTGAAGGGGCTCCTTGGGTGCCAAAAATAATGGCGCTTAAGCCTGCTGGATACTGAAATGCCTGCAGCAAGTGGTGGGGATTTGATTGCTGTGTGGAGGAGCTCCAAGGGGCCTCCGCCCCACCCTTCATCCCTCCTTGTGCTCAATAACTTGTAAAGTGGCCCCAGCACAAAAAGGCTTGCCCACCCCCTGTCCTATCTGATTGGCACAGGCAATGGGAGTTTTCATTTTGGAAGCAAAGCTTCCCCAGATTCTCCTGCCTTGTCTGTTTGGCACCAAAATATATGATTTGATACCAAGAAGATTTGGGTACAGACCAGCCTCCAGTGCCTACACTACAGATGGCGCCAGTGGAAGATCGGCACCAAAAAGAGCCTCAGATTATTATGCGCCGAAGAGAGCTTTTTGCTCTAGTCTGTCTCTAGGGGCCAAGCAGCACAGCTTTCCTCCCAAATCATGACACCAAACATGAGGAAGACTGCCTTTTTAGATTTTGGTGAAGGTCCCCTCAGCTGCTGATGGTTTCCTCTTCTCTGAGGACTAAAGAGGTTCTGAAGTATAGAGCTCCTCGACCTTCTGGCCCTGGGGGGCACACGAGCAGAGGTAGAGCAATTAGGCCCGTTATGCGACGGGCCCAGACACCTGACACACAATGCTCATGCTGCTCCGCGGAGGATAATTTCCAGGGGCAGCTAGGTCATCTCTTGAAGCCTGATTTCTCAGATGACTTAAAAAGAATGTGGAGGCTTGGTCGAAGGAAAAAAAAATCTGATTTTTTTTTTTTTTTTTTTTTAACATAGGTAAAATTCATTTGGGGTTTTTTTTTTTTGGAGACTCGTGAAAGAAAATAAAAGATATCAGAGAACAAAAAATAAGCACTAGTGAAAAAATCCTACGAGCGGCTAGAGAGAGCAAAAACTAAGTCCATTCACAAGAGTGGAAGAAAAAAAAAGACTGAAGACCCAAGTGGTGAGCAACTTCAGTCTCTGTCCTGCTGGATGACCCTACCCCACTTGTGTGGCCTACTTCATCCTGCTCGTCCACAGAGAGATTTTATTCCGATCCATCGTCTGTACAAATAGTAGGCACAAAGGATGCAGGTGCTTTTAGCCTGCATATTTTGTGTTAGCTTCCCTTTGAAAATTAAGGAGAAAGTGTGCTGGTACTCTGCACCTACATGAGCTACTGAAAACTGCCCCCAAAGGATCTGAATACCGGACTTGCCTTCTTCTCCATGGGGATGAAAGGTTTCTGGATATTGTTCAGTTTTGCTTTTGAGTCCCTATACACACGTAAATGTTTCAGTGCATACTCCAAAGCTTTGACATTTCCCAGTATCCCTAAAAAAACAAACAAACAGTAAAGAAAGGTTAGGTCCTTGAGAAACATATCTGCTTTTTTTTTTTTTTAATGTAGCTACTCGGAAGTAAGTCCAGTCAATCTACCATCCGAAGACATCCTGGGGGAACTGTCACAGAGCCTTTCCCCACTAGATCACCATTTCATATCGGGCTCAGGTTAATGGAGGCTTAAAAAGGAGAACCACAGTAGAAGCTTTTGGACCACAGCCCCGGTCAGATTTCTGTGGGTTTGGCACAAGGGGAAAAAATGATTACACATCACCCTTTTATGAGTGAGATATGTTTTTGAACAAAAGATTTGTCTGGTGACTAGATCCACTTAGCACTCTTTATTTGCACTTCATTAATATGAATTTATGACTTTTCTATTAAACATTTTCTCAACCTTCTTGAGAAGTCATGCAGTTAAGAGTAGTCAACAAACGAAGTCCGAAGCATAAGCAATCACATAATCATCTGCATGCATGACAAAGGCCCATACACAGTAAGCATCTGTTGTCAAGATAATTGAAAACAAATTGTAATTCAGATTTACTTGAAATTGTATAGAGTTAGTTCTATAAAAGACCTGCTTAGAGTTTGGTCTTGTGTTTTTTTTGGTCTTTATCAGCACAGTTTTTCTGATCAGAATAAAAATCAAATGGCCTTCTCGGCTGTAAGTCTGAACACGGGCTGAGTTGCTCCAGCTTACTATAAACTGGAGCAAACCAATAGGACTGGCTATGATTTGGTTTCAGGGGGGCTGGTTGGAGGCTGGCTTGGACAGTTCTGCTGGGATGAGGTGCAAATTGTGATATATTAAAGGATCTTGGCATATTAATGGAGTGTGAATCTGGTGCAGACAGAGGGTGAGGAAAAATACAATGATATATAGGCTAAGAAGTAGTTATGGAAAAGAGGGGATTAGGATTTGGGGGTGGAAGGGGGCACTGGGTTGGTTGAGGGGGGTGTTATAACGTGTGGTTTGTGTGCTTGGTTATTTGCATGTCATTGTTTTTACTCTAGCTGCTTTGTGCTATAGACAGCGAGCTAGCAGAGTTATCACATGAAAGGAAATACAATAGATAAACTCAAGTTCACCATCTGTTTTCACAGAATTGGCCAAGGGAAGAAAAGTGATTCTCCAGCACTGAGCAGAAATGAGCTGGAAGTCAGAGAGCAGTGCAATCTATAGGAACGAAGCATCTAGGGGACAATTTTCAAAGCCGCTTCTCTGAACATCGCCCTCCTAGGAGTATGTGTAGGTGTCCACAGCGTGCGCACGTTTAGCTGGACTGTGAGGAGGCCTTCCTGAGGGTGTTCAGCCTGGAGGATGACTGCGTGTGTGCCTCCCATTTTAAAAGGTTATTGTGCGATTTTACTCTTCTGGGGCCGCCTGCGGTACAGAGCAGGTGCAGAGCATGCAGGTACGTTTAGTGCGCATAACTTTATCTTAATGGCCAAAAGAAAGGATCTGCTTAGCTTATGTGGACTCTTTGAAAATTGACCCTCACGTTTTGAGAGATCCAGGGAAATGTGTTTTTCATTTCCATCTCCCTGCCTCTGGAATTCCTTGCCACTTAGCATCTGCCTAGAAAAGGATTACCTTAAATTTAGGAAAGTTCTGAAGGCACATCTTTTTCTATTAGTTGACCTTCACCTTGACTCCACCTAACTTCCAAATTACTGCTTGTTTATCATTATTTTACTGCATATTTTAGAATTGTTTAGTTACTGTTAGTTTTATTTTGTTAGCTGTTTGCCCCATTTTAATTGTACATCGCTCTGTTTTACAAACATAATAAGATGTGATTCATCAAGAACCAATAAACATAAACATCTGTATCCCAAGTGGAATTTGCGCTCAGAAAATGGAGCCTTGTTTCAAATGCCTTCTGTGCGTGAGGTCCATAAGATGGCTTATCTAAAAAGGTTGTTTGTTTTTTTTTTGTGGTCGGCCCAGAAATGTGGAACTTTGCACTGCTGAACATTAGGCTGGAGTCTAATTATCTGGTGTTCAGAAAGAAGGTGAAAGCATGGCTATTTCCAAATGGGGTCTATTGCTGTATGTAGGCTGTTGATGGTTTATTCCATATTGTTTGAGGAAAAGGTGGTTTTAATTTTATTTTACTGTATGATTTTGTTTTGTATTTTATGATGTACTAAGTGTGCGGTATATATGAACTTGGAAAAAAATCACCTTCATAGAGGCAAGGTGCACAGAGCCATGAAAGTCTACATTTATCTATAGTCTGTTGTCTCAAAAGCATTTTATGCCACACACATGATGTCTGGATGGAAACAACAAGTTCAAATCAGGTCATCAGTCTTTTTGGCATGCAATTTCTACTGGTATACCACGGGGTTCTTCTCTTTCAGCCACATTATTTATCATTTATATTGCTCCATTATGCAAGTTAATTGTGGGGCTGACATTAAATATAATTAATATGCTGATATAAAATTTTTTTGTACCTGCACAGTCGTCATGTCATGTTCAATAACTTTGACCCTTGTTTCCATCCATTTATCTGTATAAAATGTTGGCTGCCTCATAGCAGTCTAAAACTGCCTCCATCAATGAAGATACATAATGCATTTCATGTATCTCTATTAAAGCCAGTGATGCTCTCCGAATTCTCCAGGAAAACCCCAGAACCTTCCAGTCTGGATACTGAAGATGACATCGAATATGCAGTAGACAACATCCTTGATGTACGCAAAAGAGGCAAGACATGGGAATATCTCATCTCATGGGAGAACTATGGCCCAGAAGAGAACTCCTGGAAACCACTGACCAACATTACAGATAAAGAGATGGTACGTCAATTCCACCTGGTACACCCACAAAAACCCAGACCACCTGGAAGAGGTCTTGGAGGGGGCTCTTTGAAGGGGGGGGGGGGGGATACTGTTGTGTCCATCGGTCACAGACTGCTGTGACCGCTCTGCCTTACTTCTTTTCTTCCATTTTCCTCCTCCTTGGGCCCTCTGCGTGTCCAGCGTAGCATGGGCGTTCCAGTCCGCCATGCTCACTCCCGTGACCTCCTAGGGCACGCGCGCGCACCTCCTATGCTCAAATACACGTCATGGCGGGAACCTCGGAGGTGTCCCCACCGCATGACGTCAATACCTCCAGGTATTTAAAGCCTCAGCTTCGCTACCACCTTTGAGTTAGCAAGGACTTCGGTTTAAGCTACTCTGACCGCTCTAAGCTGCACGCTTAGACGCTGCTCTACACTCCAAGGGCCTCGCTCCTTTAGAAGCTCAAGACACCTGCTCCTCGCGGGTCTCTCGCTTCCATCACCCTTCGGGGCCTCTACTAATTGAGACAACCGCTCCTCGGGGGTCTCCCTCTCTTTTTCTTTTCAGGATCTCCGGACTATCAGGTACTTGCTCCTTGAGGGCCTACCAGTCTATGTATTCTGTACCATGGACCTTCTGTCCCACCATCTCACTACCAGGAAGACGCCTACACTCCCGTGAGTACCTCTATGATCCGGTGCTCCAACTCCACCCACCAGGCTTGGCGTTGCCTGCACCGCGGGTCCCCACCTCTCTTGAACATCTGGGTGAGATTCTGCATCTGAGACTGTTGAACATCTTGGCACCTCGCGGACCTCAGTGCCTTACCATCCTGCTTCATACCAGCTATAGAATTCTTCATATCTAATCTCAACCACCAAACACCCATAATGATCCTAGGAGACTTCAATCTCCACACTGATAAAACACCTTTGTCACACTCATCACAAACCCTCTTTGATGCACTGTCTGCTCTCAGCTTCTCACAAAATGTTAGAGATCCAACTCACAAAGCTGGCCACACACTAGACTTGATTTTCACTAATGAAAAATTCCCTAAGAACTGCAAAGTAACCTGCTCCCCAATTCCTTGGTCTGACCACTTCATTCAACACGGTCAGACAGAACTATGTACAAAAATCACACCAAAAGACACGAATACCACATGCTTCAACTTCAGACCGCCTTTTCCTACGGATCTGCTACAGCAGGAACTCACAACAATTAACAAAACATCAACATAGACAATATTCACAGTGCCACCCATTCCTGGCTTCAAATTACAGAACAAATTACAAACACCATCAACCCCGAAAAAACTAAACTCGTTAACAACCCATGGTACAACAAGCAACTGAGAGAAACCAAAACAAACCTCAGAAAAAAAGAAAAGGCCTGGCGCAATAACAAATCCACCCTAACTTTAACAATCTACCACAACTACCTAGCCCACTACAAAAACTTGATTAACACAAACAAACGAGAATATTATAGCAAGAAAATACAAAACATCACTCACAACCCGAAAACCCTTTTCAACATAGTGAACAACCTCAACTCTGACACGAATCCAGCAACCTCCCACACAAACATGAATCTATGCCACGATTTAGCCAAATTCTTTAAAAACAAAATCAATAAAATAACCAACACCATTAATAATATCCCCCTCCATATCTCAACTCTAGACAAGAAAGACATATCCCTATGGTCCTCCTTCGAATATGTCTCAACCACAGAAATTGAAAGACTGATTAAAACCCTAAACCCTGCAAACCATGAGATCAATAAAATACCAATACGCACCCTAAAAGAAATATCCCATATCATCACACCAACAATCACCAACATCATAAACAAATTTTTGGAAGAAGGAGCTCTACCAGACAGCCTGAAAATAGCTATAATCAAAGCCATATTGAAAAAAAAAAGAAAGTAGATCCTTCAGACCTTAACAACTACAGACCCATATCTAATTTATCCCTCCTCGCCAAACTAACTGAAAAGGCAGTCCTCAAACAACTCAATGATCACCTAGAGTCCTAGAACAAAACAACATACTTTACCCAACACAGCACGGTTTCAGAAAACACCACAGCACAGAGACCCTACTTCTCACCCTTTCTAATACAATTATAAGAAGCTTTGATAAAGGACATAGCCATATACTCATATTACTCGACCCTAACTGCAGCCTTCAATATGGTCGACCACAAATGCCTGATACACAGACAAATCGGCCTGGCAGAGACAATACTAGACTGGTTCAAATCCTTTCTACACAACCGATCTTTCCAAGTAAGGATCAATAATTCCAAATCTGAATCATTCCCTCTTGAGACCAGAGTCCCACAAGGATCAACACTATCAGCCACACTATTTAATATCTACCTTCTCCCATTATGTCAACTCCTTACTAGTCTTGGCATCACTTATCTTATTTATGCCAATGACATTCAACTTCTCATACTGGCAACTGACACTCACGATAAAGCCATCAATCTCGCTGCCTCCTAACTTAATAACATAAAAAATCTTCTAAACCAATTGAAACTCTGTCTCAACATGGACAAGACAGAATACATACTCATCCAAAGAAAAACTCCCACAAATATCTCAAACAACTCCATTCAAATAAATAATACTAATATCAAACTCAATGACAAAGTGAAGGACCTAGGAATCTGGATAGACACAGAACTGAATCAAAAAAAACACGCAACAGCAAAGGTCAAAGAAGGCTTTAACAAATTAATGATACTGAAACTCCTAAAACCACTGCTAAATCATTCTGACTTCCGAACCATTCTACAATCCTTGATCTTCTCAAGCTTCGACTATTGTAACTCTCTGATATTAGGTCTACCCAAATCTACCACCCTACCTCTCCAAATCCTTCAGAATGCAGCAGCTAGAGTTCTAACCAGAAAAAAAACAGACCACATCACACCTGCCTTAAAATCACTTCACTGGCTTCCCATAGACAAACTGATAGAATTCAAAACACTATCCATATCCACAAAACCATACACGGGAATTGTCAAATGGATCAGCGACGATATACACACACAAATATCACGGCGCAACACAAGATCTACAAATAAGGTATTATTAGAAATTCCCACAGTTGCAGCAGCCAAACTTACTACAGTACGTGAAAGAGCATTCTCAATAGCTCTGGAATATACTCCCTGAAAATCTAAGACTACAAAGTAACATCAAAATGTTCAAAAAAACTCAAAACCTGGTTATTCCAACAAACCTACAAAGAAGGCATCGGATAAGCTAAACAAACTGATACCACACATCACATACTTAATCACTATCCTGTTAAATAAGCCTATCCAACATTACATATAGTTAACCAATGTTCGTTAAATCTCCTGTAAACTGCTTCTAATTCTTAATACTTCTCTAAATAGTTTATAATTCTCTATTACTTCTTCCAAACTTTGTAATCCCACAATGCATCGGACACGTATACTATTGTTTTTACTCACAATTTATATCCTATTTACATTCAATCACAAATTGTATCCTATTTACGTTCGTTTCATTGTACCTGTTTGCTGTTCCATGTAAACTGTTGTGAAGGCCAGCTCCAAACAACGGTATATAAAAACACTTAGATTTATTTAATTTATTTATTTATCTTCAGAATGAAAGCCTTCCATTCATTCCGTGTCTGCTATCTGAGTTTAGCCTATCACTGTGGTTCCCCACGGAGCCCCTCCCCGTGGGTAGCGTCATCTCCACAGCGACCAAGGTCCACAATGCCACAAACACAACACCTTTTAACCATGCTGGTAATCATTTTGCCTTCCTTCCGCCTTTTGTAATGCATGGAATACATCTGGACTGTGCTTCTAAGATTGTATTTTTAAACAATGTCCATGCCTGTTGCATTCTTTTTAACCTTTGCAGCTGCACCTTTCAGTTTTTTTTCTATTTTATTTATTTTTTCAGTTTCCCTTGTGAAAATTTAGTGTTAGAGCTGTAGTTCTTGCATTCCACTGGGTTCTTTCCAGTAAGTATGATAGCAATAGGATTAGGTCCCTTGTTTGCTAATGAATTTACTAGTTGTATGATTTATCTTGATTAGCATATTCATGCTGTATGTGTAAGATTGTTCTTTTCTGTTGTGGTTGTTTGTTTATAGACTGTTCTAAATGTTCCCTGCCATGAGCTTTGCAATGTGCAGGATACAAATGTTTTAAATAAATAACAATAAATATAGAATGCTTTTCACAATCCTCCCCTTGAGGCAATGCTGAACAAAAATTACCTTGATCCTCTCGAGAAAGGCACTTGGTGAATTCTTATGGCCTTTTCAGTATGGTATGCAAGAACTGGAACTTGTAAGTGTGTTTAGGATGCTAAGTGAGACTGGAACATTGCATTCTAATAATATCTTCTACCAAAATGGTCAAAGATCAGAGACTAATGACCTGGGGGTATGGCAATGTGCACCTTAGATTTCATAGTATGCTTTAGGTCAGATTTGACCACCACAGACTGGTGAAGAAATCAGGGCTGGTCAAATCCTTCAGCTGCCTGGACACAGTATTTGGTGTCAGTCTTCTTACCAACCAAGACTACAGAGTGTAAAGGCTCCCTCATTTTCTTATGTACATCCTAATACAGAAGGTGAATGCACTGCTGTTTTATATAATATTATGTTTTATTACTTAATGATGTTTTTTACATGTTTGTTTTGTTATATGTACACACTTATTTTTATGAATGTTCTATTGTACATAGCTTCAGCTGTGTGAGGCAATTAATACATTTTATTAAAATGAAAAAAAAAAGAAATAATGCTTCTTCTCGACTCCATGACCCTTGCAATTCAGTTGCTTGAATATTGTTTTTGACATAGAGCTGGTCCTCCTCCTTCTGTCCTTTAACAAGTTATAGGCCAGGATGGACAGTAAGCCAAGTCCACCTCCACATTAGGGCTTGCAGGTCTGGGATTTTGTTGCCCAGACTATGAGCATTTGTAGTCATAGCTTTCCAGCTGCTCTTCCTAGTTGCTTTTTCTGGGTTTTTGAACTGATTTGATTTTGTTACTTTCTCTTCCCTCTTCCTGTCTTGCTTGGCTGTGACATGCCAAATTCACTGGCCACCTCCTGCCACCCCCGCTCCCTAGCTTAAATGCCTGATAATGTATGATCTGAATTTTTCACTTAGTATCCTCCTTCCTGTCACAGACAAATGTAGGCCATCTGTTGCGGTCTCCACCGCTTCCCCTCTATCTACTGTGCTCAGGGCTCACCTCCAATGGGGGGAACGCCGCTCCCGCGGCTCCGCTGGGCCTTCGGGGCGTCCGCCATTGCTGAGTCATCTCGCTGCTGCCACACGCGCGGTCACCGGAAGTCTGGCCCCGCCTGGGTTAACCATGCCACGCCCCAAGCCTGATTTAACCGGCGTTCATCTGCCTTCTCATTGCCTTGCAACGAGGGTCACTACTGTTAGTAGTTCTTAGTTGCGCATCTGCTGTTCTGCTTTCCGGTTTACCTCAGCTTGTTCCTGACTCCGTTCTGCCTGCCGCCTGCCACTGACCTCAGCTTGTTCCTGACTCCGTTCTGCCTGCCGCCCGCCACTGACCTCAGCTTGTTCCTGATTCCGCTCTGCCTGCCGCCCGCCATTGACTTCAGCTGGTGCCCGACTCCGCTCCTGCTTGCCGCCAGCCTCCGACCTTTTGCCTGCACCTGAGACTGCTTCTACTGGCTGCTAGCCTGACTTGGGTTTGCCTTCGTTCTACTCACTGCCCAGTCCGGCTCTATTACACGCTACTGACTCCAGCCCTGCCTTCAGCTGGTCACAGTCTACGATACGCTACAGACTCTGTTCCTGTTACCTGTCTGTTCCGCTCCGCGGCTTACCACAGACCCCGGGCCTGCTCACTGACTGCTTTGTTCAGCAGGCTAGAGACTCTATCTGATTGCCCCGCTCTCGCCGGGCCTTCCTGCTTCCTGCTGCTGGACTTTGTGGCTTACTCCTGCCCAGGCCTTTCCTATAGAGACTGTTACTGTGCTCCTAAGTCCCAAGGTTCTAGGACCCTACGGACTCCTCCTGGGGAGTTCCTGGTTCCCGGGTGAAGACCTGTGTCTGTGGCTCCGCCTCCCGACCTACTCTGATATCAGGGTAGTTCGGCTCAAGGGTTCACACCTAGACTGCAGATTCCCAGACTGCAACACCATCCTTCCCATATAATCTTTTATTGCTCCATACATGGACCCAGCCTCCAATATATCCGAAACCACTTTCCTTATACCAGGTTTTGAGCCAGGTATTGAAATTGCAGAAGTATTTATTACCTTTTCATGGAAAGGGAAAGTTATGCCAAGTCAATCTTCTTGTACTTTGTGGACACCATTTCTAGCAAGGTCATTGGTCCCCAGCTGGATGATGATGTTGATATCGGAGTTCTTACTTTCTTCTATAATTGTTTTGACCACCTGGTTTACATTCCTATTATCTGAGGATCTTGGAAGGCATTTAACTGTTGTGTCCCCCCATCAAAATGAGTTCCCATATTGGTTTTCTCTGACAGTCTCCCAGCTGAAGCAGCTTCCTTTATGATATTTGATCATATTAAAGGATTTCTGGTGCACTGGATGACCTCTTTCCTTTCAGACATCGCTTTAATAGTCTGTTGCTGGGGCTTCTTCATTTTCCAATGCAGAAAATGCATTATGTAGAATAACAGCAGGGACTGTGGTATCTCTTCCTCACAGGCCTTATGTCAGAGCCTATTGTAATCCAATTATTCCTGGAATTCTGGATGTCTGACTTCTGGCGTGGGGGTGGATACACAGGATGATTTAAAGTTGGGGAAGTGGGTGTCTCAAAATCACAGCTCTTGTTCTATCAGAGCCACTGTAAACCATTTATAACTGGGTTTTCTGATCCTCTAAGTGAAGAGAGAGATTCTAGGAGCTGCAAGGAAGGGGAGGTTATTTGAAAGCTTTGACAATCTTTCAGATGCATTAGCTCCTAATTTATGGCAGACAGATGAAGGCAAATTGGACAACCCTTAATTCTCCCAAATGATAGACCTTGAGACACAAGCACCTTGTCTGTTGTACTGAATAAAAGACATTTTGCTAACAGTTACTAATAACAAGTTGAGAGTTTGGTCCTATATTATTCATGTAACCTAATCCTTGGAAGAACTATTTAAGAAGGCAACACTTTAGGGGTGGGAGGGAGAGAAAGAGGGAAATAACATCAGAAAATAAAGCAAAATATATTAGGAAAAATAAAGAATAAAGTTATATTAAATCGGACTGTTAAACTTAGCCAAACAGGAACCAGGTAAGCTTCGCAGCCCTCAGCCAGAGCACATGTGCTCGAATTCTATGTATGTATAGAATTTAGTAGTGCTTGGTTGGATACCCCTTGCTGTGCATCTGCTTACACCACAAAGAGAGTCTGGTAGGTTAAAATCCTGTGTTCCTCTCTCAAAACACACAGAGATGTAAAAATAACTAACAAGATAATACTACAACACATAAGACAGAGTGGGAATCTGCAGAAATAAGAACAGTAGCTATTGGAGAAAACTTTGTTTTTTAATATTATTCAGCCGCACACAATACAGAAGCCGAACAGGAGAAATAAACAATAATCCTGCCACCCAATAATCCAAATCCTCTTTCCACTCTCTCCCTTCCTTCCTCCCTCCGGCCTGGACTGGAGGTGAAATCTAATGTGAACCAATTCAGCCAGATGGCCCCCCTCCTGAAAAGTGCCTACTGACTTACCCACTGGCTCCATAAAATCAGGGTCCACTCTGACACTGAGCAGCTCTTCATAGCCTTGGTACTTCTCAGGGATCACCACCTCTTCTAGCTGCTTTTTCAATCGTTTGTGCTTTTTTCTTTGAGCTGCTGGTTCTACATCTGGTAAATCGCTGACCTTTCAATAGAGAGGTACAGAAATTATATAAAGCGATCACTCAGCCATAGACAACAGGAAAGTCGGCTTTGTCAAGAGTGCATGGTGCAAAAGCAGAGGAGAGTGCGGATGTTGAAATGAAAAGGGGCACAGCTGAAATCTGATAGAACAGGGGGGGGGTGCTACTTGCAAATGTATGGACCACATCAACTAAGTGAGCCGGCTTTCCCATTGTCATTTTGAGAAGTGGTATAGTATTTTTTGATTCTTTTATATGCTTATTTTATTATTATTCCTATAGTAGCTCTTAGATATGTCTAGTGGTAGGTTTGTTCTCTCAGTCGAGCTGAGTATGTGTGATGGATGTCTTCCTTTTGATTGTAACTGTGGATCCTATCGCCATTGCACGCCAAAGTTTAGCACTGTCTCATCTAGTTAACGGGTGTGCGGGGGTTTTTAGCTACGTTTATTCCTCATCAGTTGTTAGTTTAGATGATCTATAGGAAAACTGGCTGCTTTGGAGAAACTGTCTGAAGGTTTTCTGTGGGTAAAGGTTGTTTACCTGCAGAAAATGCCGCCTTAAAACTCCCCTCCCCCCATCTCCCTGACTTCTCCTTCTGTATGCAGAGAAAAGTGTCCCATTTGGGGTGGGGGAAAGGGGTGAGGTCTCTAAATTATACACAGGGATTTCCCCCACAACACCAGTCCGGCAGCCGATATTCAGCCTGGAGGAAAATCTGGGCCTGGCAGCAGCTACCCCATGAAAGTTTGTTTTGCACCCTGTTCTTAGTGCTGACCTGGAGGTGGGTGGGCAAGCGGAGAAGGAATCTCTGTTATTGCTCTACAGCAACACAGCCCAACCGGCTCACGTGGCCTAAATAACTGAATTCACGTCCGTATTCAACATCTGTCAAAACCTCGGCCTGGATGGAGGGCAGAGTGTTATGTCATGGCTACACCGAGGTGAGCTTTCACCAGAACTGACCCCCTGCAGCACCTTGGTGGTCAACCTCCTCTGCAAAGAGTGAACTCCATGTGGCACAACCCTCTGTTTTGTACCACTTTAGCGTATTTCTAACCCACTTGGGGATTTGTGACTCTCCGGTGTGGAGTTGTGGTGAGTTGACAGATCTGCCCTAGTCCTTGCACTTTAAAAAAAAAAAAAAAAAAAAGAAGAATAATTTTGTAAAACTTGCCTTGGTCCTACTTGTTTGGACCAAGCAGCATGCTGTAGCTTGGTTGCCTGTAAACTACAAGTCCCAGAATCCTTAGCAATTAGCTCCTAGGGAGGACTTGAAGACACAGCTGAGAGAAGGTGGTGAGAGGGAGAACAGCACCTGAGCTAACCATGGGAAGCAGTGAAGAAGAGGGAATCAGAGTCAGATGGACGTTTTCATCCTTTAAGCTAAGTCTATCTCCTAAACCTATTGCCTAGAAGAAAGTTGGACAACTAGGGGAATGTATGGAGGTGGATTAGAGTTGTTAATGGGCTTTGTGTGTTATCAATTCCCGCTAGAGGAAACTGTCAAATGTTTGTACAGCAATGCCTGAGGCCAGGGTGTTAGGCGTCCCAGGCAAACCTTACAGCCTTGCACCTCCATCCTACCTTGTCACATCCTCCCTACACATAATTATAAATTATGCATTTATAATAATAGACTTTACCTGAAAGGATATTCAAAGTACAATCTTCTGAGATATAATATCACTTATAATATGTATGTTATATTTACATACAATGTGGTGAGGTCAAACGGAAACCCTGCAAAAAAAAAAAGCAAATCGAGAGCTGGTGGATCCACTGAGGGGAGGCCCTCCAGTGATTTGTGTAGCCGGGAGGCGGAGCGGGCCCAGGAGACCTGACGGGAGCTTCACCTATACCAGCCCACATTCCCCGCAGGTAGAGCCCTTGGGTGCCGGGGCCGGCAGGACTTAGCCGGAGGTCTCCTGGCGGAGAGAAGGTCCAGTAGGCAGTCCGCATCGAGGCTGGCGGAGGTCCAGAAGAATGAAGACAGTCCAGGAGTTGAGGGGGGCAGCAGTAGTGCAAGACGATAAACCAGGCCAGAAGACAAGCAGGAACCAGAGAACCCACCAAGGGTCAGGATGGGAGACAACCGAAGGCAGGAACAGGAGAAGGAGCGGAACCACAGGAATAGGAACTCAGGAACAGGTCCTGGAACAAGCAGGAACACAGGAACGGAGACTGGAACAAGCAACTAACTACTCACATGAGCTGACCTGTTGCCAAGCAAGGAAAGAGTGTCAGGTATGGCCTTAAATAGGCCCTGGCTGATGACGTCCGATTTGGGGCTGGGCCGAGGTTTCCCGCCGTGACCCCTTTAAGAATCAGGCTCGAGCGTGCACCTAAGGAGGAGGAGTCCCTGAAGAGATTGGCGGCATCTCTCTCGTGGTGAGGATGCCGCGGCAAGGCCCCAGAGCGACCTGTACCGGAGCGGGAAGGACAGAAGCTGATGCTGGCTGTGGCAGACCGCGGCCGGGATTCCCAACAGTATCACAACATGGGCATGGGCTTAGCCCTCTGCAAGCCACATGAAAAAAGAACTACAATACAATAACTTTCTCTATCAAAACAGCACTAACTGCCAGCACTCAAGCAGCAAAAACCTAACCTATGAAATTGTAACAATGCAAATATAACGGGCCCTAAAACACCAATACACCCCTTATTAGGAAAACATAACAAGCCAGGCTGCTATAGATCTCTACACAGAAACTATACACTAGCAGAATACCCTCACCTCGGTCACACATGCAGGACACAGACAAACCCTCATGAAATACAGAATAAAGAGACCGTAAAATATAAATGAAAAGTGCATACAAAAACTGAACTGGAAATCGCAAGAAGCCTGACTCTGTATGCAGTGCAACAATGGAAAAAATATACATTACCATTCCTCATAAAACAATAAAATCAAGAAATATACATTTCATCAACAGTAGTAAAACTACATGAATAAAGAGTATAATTCAAAACAGCTAACAAATCGAATAACAACCAATAATTAAAAACTCATAAGTATTTTCCGAACACCAATAAAATATTTCAAAACAGACACATCAAATAACACACAAGGATTTTTATAAATCCCCTGCTTTCCATTCCTGGGAACTTTTCATTTCCAGATGCCCTAAGATTGTCATGGATTAGCAGGAAGAGAGGGCTGAAGTTTGTTGCACACAAATTTTCTGCTCTCTCACACACATGCTCCCTCTCTGACACATGTGCATACAAATGCATATGCTCTGTCTCACTCCCACACATGCTCTCCCTCAATCTCTTACACACTCTCCCTCACCCCTGCTCTCACACAGGCCCATACTCTCACATACACACCCATGCATGCAAAAATATGCTCTCATTCTCTCAAACATGCTCTCTTACTCATACACACATGCATACACACGCACATTCTCATTCTCCCACACTGTTATACATATATGCCCTCTCTCTCTCTCACACACACATGCTCACGCTTTCCTTCTCCCTCTTTCACTCACACACACACACACACACACACACTCTCTAACTTTCCCCTCTAGTGAAACAGCAGTAGCAGTCGATTTTATCATCCCTCGCAGCCAAAAGGACTTCTTCTTGGGGGTCGACCCAACTCTGGCCTAGAGCTCCTTTCTGCAGAGCAGGTCGCGCCAATCCTCCTCCTCCCTAGGCCCCGCCGGTGATTCTGGCAGGGCCACGGCGTTGCTTCACCCCCCCCCCCCCCCCCCCATGCCCTGCCACAATTCTGGCAGGGCCTCAGCATTGCTCTTCCTCACTCGGCTCTGCTGGCGATTCCGACAGGGTCGTGGCATTCTTCTTCTTCTTCTTCCGGTCCCACCGGGGATTCCGGCAGGGCTGCGACCTTGCTGGTCAGGCCCCCTGCTGGCAATTCCAGCAGGGCCGCGGCGTGCTTCTCCTCGGGGCGGCAGCACTATGGTGCCCTTCACGTAGCAGCGCCTCTGCTGTAGGCACGCTCCGGCTCAGCGCCAACTGCAGCAGAGGAACTGAACTTGTATGAAGGGACAGCTCAGAAAATGAAAAGTCCAGGGCTAAGCTGAATATACAGACATCCGATGTGGAAGTTACTTTAATTGGTGGGGACGTAAGTCCCACCGGCGTTAATTGGTTATGGTCCGGTTGGGAGCTGGGTTTGACTAGCAGAGGGGAGGGGCTGCTTGAAACTCGGGCCAAGAATCTTTGTGATTTGTATCTCTCCTTTTTGTACCTCTGGTTTGGTGGGGAGCTTACATGTAGAACTGCCTCAAATTGTTGTCAAATTTGCTTCACGTGAAACAATAACTAATTAAATAAAGGTGTTTTTTTGTTGTTGACTGCATTGCAGCTTTTGGAAGTGATTATTGGGAAGCAGACACGGTGCAAGGGTTTAGGAGAGCCCCACTGCGTTACGTAAAGGGACAAGAGTCCAGTGCCGGGTTTTGCTGAACTTAAAGAACTAGCGGCACCGTGGTCAGAGACACGGGGAAACTCAAAGTATGGGATTGCATATAATGTCCTTATTCTTACCACCCAGTTGCGATTGAGTAAACAGTAGCAAACAGATTAAATAACTTTGTCACCGTCCTTATCTCTCCCTCCACCCAGCTCCTCATGAACTTAGCTCATTGATCTAGTCCAGTGCTGGCGAACTCCTTCCTAAGCTGGTGCATCATGGTCCCTCTCTGGCCATATTCAGAGCCAGCCTAAAACCCCACCTTTTTCAGGCTGTTTTTGCATCTTAACACCAATTCTCCTGATCAGACCCTTGTTTTAACCATTTTCTTTAATAAATGAAATTCCCCCCAAGTCTCTTATTTGACCTGTTTGTATGTCTTGATTAGACTGTAAGCTCTACTGAGAAGGGACTGCCTCTTATGTGAGTTTGTGCAATGCTGCGCACATCTTGTAGTGCTAGAGAAACAAGAAGTAGTCATAGGAGTTGTCCAAAGTCATAGAAATGGAACAGCCTACCCAATGGAAAGCATTAAACAAGTGCAAACAGTGATAAAACTGGAGATTTAAGTAAAGTCTGTAGCCCTGCAGTAGACAGGGGATAATGGACAGACTAGATAGGTCTTGTACTAATGCTTTGCTGTTATTATGCTCTATATTTCTGTTACACAGAGTCAGGCAGAGAGAAAATGTATCCACTCTCCTGATTCCTAGTTAAATGCTTGATCGTTAGCCCACAGCACTTCCCTTACTTTCTCCTAAAGTGTCCTCACATACAGCATAGACAAACCTGGGTCATGAAGACAGATTGGACATTCTCGTCCTCTGCGCTGACGTCTTGCGTCTCTTCCGTATAGATCTCCTGACAGCGGCCAGGCACCTGCATCGTCTCATAAGGTTCCTCGCTTTGTTCCTTCGACGATGATTTGATTGGTAGAAGAAGATTAGCTGACAATTGTGATTCTTTGCCTAAACCTAGGAGTCTGGATTTGTCCAAAAGAAGCTCCTGGTGCCAATGATGAGGAGGCTGTAACATCAGAGGCTGCTTTGGAACCTTGGGAATATACGTTTTCACCTACAATCGAATTACAGAAGGGACATCAGAATGACACACATGGAAACTTCGTGTTACCAAGAACCTTTCCTAAAATAGAAAAGCAAATACTAGGCATGCTAGCTGAAGCTATGTGGAGACCTCTATGTATGTTAAAAGGAATATTCATGGTCTGCGTCTCCTCGTGGCCTGACAACCCAAGAAATGCTGTACTATAAGGCACTGGGTTTAGCTGCAGGGGACAACAAGCTAGAGAGATTATAACAAAATCTCATTATGAGGTGATGCTATTCCATCTTCAACTTTTGTTTGAACCACTTGACCATTACCTAGCCCTTTACCTCAACCTATAGAAAATAATAGGCTGCATGTGTTTCGGCAGTGGAGGGAGCACATTGGATTTGTAATGTCAGCAGTAACATCTACAAGGTATAAAAGGATAAGACTTGCAGTGGGTGCCTGCCTTTATCTCCTCCTTTTGCATCGGCTCTTAGTTGGAGTTGTCTTTGCTCCCAGATACACATTTTTCCCATGGAGGGAGTAAATGAACTACTCTTCTCTGCTGAAGAGCTCTCGGGAGGAATCATGGGGATAATACCAGCGAGCACAGCATGCCTATGGCTGTCTCATCATTTATCTCTGCCTCTGAATTAAGTGAATTGTCTCCTAATGATGAATGTTGCTGGATGTCATCAGACATGAACTATTTGTATTAGGGAATATTTGTGCTGCTGAAAATTATTATTATTTTTTTTTTTACTATCTGCCTGTTTTACTGTGGAAACAGTTGAAAGGTAACGGCTACCCCAAATTTTGTGTTTAACACACTTTGGGTTTTTAGGGGACCCACCCAATTCACGGTGAGGCCTGAGCCCATGTTCCCAGGTTTGAGCTCACTTGAACTGCTGTTGACCTGATGACGACACTCACAAGGCCAGCGGAAGCACTAGGTGAACTCGGCAGCTGCCTTGGGCGCCACCGTGCTGGGGGCAGCACAGCGATGGCATCTCTTCTTGCCCCTGCAGCACCAGAAGAAGAAGCGGTGTCCCGGGGGGGGGGGGGGGGGGTGGGAAGGAGAAGATTTGCCACAACCAGCAGGAGCAGCACGGCAGGATGGTGCGGCTGTCAGCTGGAGCAGGGCCTCCCGCCACACCCGGGACACCCTGCCCACGCTCAGTAGAGCAAGACAAAAGCGTCTAGAAACGTTGTAATAATCTTTTCGGGCTGGGCTCTGTCGACGACTCGGACTACTACTACTTGCTTTCCTCGGAGAAATTGTGGGATCACTTAAGTCAGCAATTCCCAAGCGGCGTGACGCAGAAGCAGCGCAGAGTGCCACGCCGCCGTCAGCGAAGCTGCCGCTGCTTGCAATAAAGTGGCACTTTCCCCTCAATCCCCATGCACTAACCAGCCAACTACTGTCTGTGAAAAGAGGGGTTGGCTCAGCACTGCGGCCGGCAGAAAGAAGTGGGCTGAGGGGGGCGGTGCTGCCCATGCCAAAGTTCTCCATTCCCCACCCCCCAGCTTCATCCCCTCCAGGAAGCAGAGGTCAGCGAGCAGCCCTTCTTCTGTGCTGCTACTGCCCCCTTTCTTGTAGGCTTCCCCACTGCTGGAGTCCTGGGGCTCTGTGGTCTTGCCCGACCCGTCAGCCCTACGCCGTTCCCACTGCCGAGAGAAGCGGGGAGCAAGGCAGAAGTGCTGCGTGCCCCCCCCCCCCAATGCCTCTGTCCCTAGAAGTGGGGCCTGGAGGGATGGGGGAAGGTAAAGGGCAGAGAGTGCCTGGAAAGGGAGGGAGCAAAGCAAAAGGAAAGGAAAAATGAAGAAAAAGGGGCCGAGGGGGAAAAAACGAAACTTAAAAATAAAAAGAACAAAAAAGAAAAAAAAACTTCAAAACTAACCAAAGGAAAAATAACAACCCCCCCCTCCAAAAGAAAAGACCCCCTTTGGTACCCTGCTCTCTGGGCCACAGGAATGGGACAAGACAGGGAGATCCGATGAACCTGGGGGGGCGGGGGTTGCTATTGGATTACCACAGCCGGGAGTAGGAAGATGGAGCTTAAAGCAAACTGTTCCTACCTTCCTGTTGGCCTTGACTGGCATGGAAATGTGCAGTTTCTCCACCTCCGAACTCTTTCTCCGTACTAATTTAATCCCCATTCTGTGCTGAAGAAAGCTGGTCAGCAAAGGAGGGTCACCTGCAAATGGGGAAATATCTTCAATAGGGCCACCCTGTGCCATTACAGCTGGGGCTGGCACAGCCCTGGATTCCTCCCCACGCACCTCACTCTATCACCCCCGCGTACATCTCGTAACCCTAGGCAATAAAACTCGCACAAAACCAATTTCAGCAGGGGCTCACAAAGACATGCAACGGGTGCCTTGAAAAGCCACTTAACGAGCGATGCCAAAAGGTTTAATATGCTCAGAAATGTCAGACATGGCATAGTCATACAGCTGTGTAGAGAAACTCGAAAATGCATTGGTTAAATCGCTAAAGGCATGCCAAGTAACACGAGCACACTGAACGGAGTACACTCAGCTCGTGCTTTCTCTTCGTCCCTCCTAGAGCTGGAACATACCAAGAGAGGAGGTCACAGGAGCATGAAGCGTTCCAGGAGAGCAGACAACTACCACCAGGGCATGCTTGGAAACGTCGGTCCTTTGTGTCAATAAGGATCTTTTAAGGGAGGGGTGGGAGGATGTGGTTGGAGACAGAAGAGGGCATGCAAGGTGGAGCCCTAGGGAACAGTCTGGCTTATAACTCACAGGTCAATCCAGTAAAGTGCGGCCGCGTTTACCCCGCTCCTAACCCGCTTTCTACTCACTTTCCGGCCGTGTTAGCCCTTCCTGCGATCCACAATCCCCTTTAACCTATTCTTACCGAGTCCTTAAATCCCCGGGTAACCCCTTCCGCACGCGGCATGTATATTGCATGTAAACGAGCGAATTAGCTATTCCCTACCATCCAGTAACGCGCGCCCCGATATCGCTATCTTTCCCTGCCGTTTTGCAGCGCGTTTAACCTGCTAACTTACCGCCTACCCTTACCCCTGCGTTAGAGGCAGGGGTAAGGGTAGGCGGCAAACTTTCCCCCAGCCCCCGCTCACCTGCCCTGGCCGCGTCCATGGGTGCTGGTCTCCGGGGCAGCCCCAGTCCTCTCCCCTCCTCCCGAAGCAACAAAAGCGAAAAAAAGCGAAAAAGCGAAAAAAAAAGTTGCAAGGGAGAGAGGACGGGCAATCCTACGCTCGGGATTGCCAGTCCCCTCTCCCCTCCTTCAGAAGCAAGGCGCGAAAAGCAGCCTTGCTCCGGGAGGAGGGGAGAGAGGACTGGCAGTGTAAAGCGACGAAGCGACTTACTTTTTTTGCAGCCCCCCTCCGGAGACGGACATCGGCGAGGACGACCGCGGCTCCCCTGCCTCCAGCTGCCCGCGAAGCTGGACGCCTGCACGTGCGAAAGTGGCCCCTGTGCATGCAATTGGGCCGCTCAAGGCGTGATGTCACGACGTTTGGCGTCACAGCATGTAACGTCACGTCTTGAGCGGCCCAATTGCACGCACAGGGGCCGCTTTCGCCCGTGCGATGCGTCTATCTTCGCGGGCAGCTGGAGGCAGGGGAGGGGAGCCGCGGTCGTCCTCGCCGATGTCCGGAGGGGGGGCTGCAAAAAAAGTAAGTCGCTTTGTCGCTTTACACTGCCAGTCCTCTCTCCCCTCCTCCCAGAGCAAGGCTGCTTTTCGCGCCTTGCTTCGGGAGGAGGGGAGAGAGGGCCGACAATCCCGAGGGTCGGAGAACTGTCCACTTCCTGGTACCTGTCATTTCAAATGACATTTGAAATGACAGGTACCAGCGTGTCCATGAAGCGTTAGGCCCGCGCACCCAGGTTACTGTATAGGCGCTGTATACAGTAAAATGGGTTGCGCGGGCCTAACGCTTCACGAACGCTTCTTGGACGCGGCTTGCATTTGCAAGCAATTTACATAAAGGATCGAGCGGTAGGTGAGCCGGACTGTGCGTGCAGCAACTGCGGGTGCGCCGGGCACTAACGCAGCTCTTCCTACCGCTCGTTACTGGATTGACCTGTCAGAAAGGCACCAGCACCCGACTCTTCTGGCCTTTCCAGCCACTCTGTAGCGTAGGCACTGCAGTGGTTGCACCACACAGTCTGCTATTGCCTCAGAGCGCACAGCTAAGAGCTCTGCACTTAAACTAAAACAACTGGTCAGCTGAAAAAAAGGTTTTTGAGGCTCAGACTGCTCTTCAGCCTCAAGTTTCTGAATGCCTGCGGTGGTCTTTGGCCACACTAACAATGTCAGTGACAGCAAAGACCTTTGCCTTCTGGAAACCTATTACTAGGGAATACATTAACTTGTGTAAAGAAAGATGGATTTCTTGTTTAAGTACTCCAGTGTGGCTCCTTGTTCATCTTCTTCCCTCAGTCATTCTTTCCCTCTCCTCCAAGTCTTGCTGGTCCCCTGTGAAAATGTTCTTTTCATATTAGATGGAGGGGGTCGCAAGAAGAATGGGGGCCACACTGGCTGGTCATTTACCCCCTGCTTTCGTGACTAGTCAGGGAAGGAGGCTGGGCTCTCTGCACAAAAGGCTGCCAGCAGAGGAAACCTGCCCAACAGACCCCACGTACAAATGCTTGATTATATATTTATAACTTTTCATGTCCAAAAGAGCTTACAGTCTAAAGGGGTCTATGCAACAAAATGTGCTGCTTCTGGAGAGGTGTCCTCCCTTTCCTCATTCTCGCTCCCACTCCTCTCCCCCTCCTGTACCTGGCCTACCAATTCCCCTCCCCTCTACCCTGTCTATCCTTAGCCTGTTGCCTTCCTCCCACCACATATGCCTGCCTATCCCCTTCCCCCTCCTGCCTCCTCCTATCCCTTCCCCCCTCCCTATCTCTACTCCTGTCCCTATCCCTGGACCCTATCCCTATCCCTGGACCCCACAGTCTGAGCGAGTGTGGCAATTTCTTATGTTCTTAATGCCCTTTGCTGTCCCCTATGTTGATTATTTTCAGGGAGAAGGACCCTGGGGGTCTCTGGGCCTGAGACCTGGGTAAAATGTCTTACCCCTAGCACTGCTGCCCTCTTCCTCCCTACTCCCCCTCCTCGCCTCCTGCCTCTCAAGCTCCATCCTCTCCTCTCCTCACCACCACCCCTCCTGACACAAACACAGACAGACAAACAGGACAAACTGACAAAAGACCAAGGTAAAGGGAAACAGATGAGAACAGAAGACTTGGAATCTATTTATTGTTGGGTACTTGCCAGGTACTTGTGACTTGGATTGGCCACTGTTGGACACAGGATGCTGGGCTTGATGGACCCCACAGTCTGAGCGAGTGTGGCAATTTCTTATGTTCTTAATGCCCTTTGCTGTCCCCTATGTTGATTATTTTCAGGGAGAAGGACCCTGGGGGTCTCTGGGCCTGAGACCTGGGTAAAATGTCTTACCCCTTATTTTTGGTCCATGGTTTTGGAAATCTTTTAATAAGTGAATAGGAAGTTTTTCCACCCTTACTGTCTCTCATTTGTTTTCCCTTTGATTCAACTTTTTCCTTCTTGTTTTATTTCATTGACTCAGAGCCTTAGGGTCCAGGGACTCAGATTCTGACTCGTCTAGAGAAAGAGGTTCTTTCACCTAGAAAGAACCTGAGGAGTAGTTGGTGTCATCACAGAGGAAAGGATTCACATCTATTACCAGAGAAAGTTTGAGAGTGGTATTCAAGAGCATGTTACTACTGATCCAGGTGAGAAACACTTGGGAGGAGAGGAGTAACTGTTCTGATTGGTAGACTGCATGGCAGAACCGCAGACCACCACTCTCACCTGCCTCCCAGACGCCGGCCTGGCCCCTCCTCTTCTCTGCCCGGACCACGACACTCTCCGAACTCTGCTTGCCTCCTACCACAGCCTGAACTTGACCCTGCCTAACCGCTGCTTGCCCTGACTTTAGTTCTCGCAACAGATCATCACCTTCACAGAGGCCCGCACCTAAGACCAGCCAGCCCCGGCACCCGAGGACTCAACCTAAGGGCACACATCTCAGTTCAGAAGGCTGGTACTGACGAAGCTTCAGTAGGGCCTCTGCCCCAGCCAGCTCCGTCTGCAAACGGTGGGGACCTGTCATCGGCAAATTTGATCACCTCACTCGTTGTTCTCATTTCCAGGTCGTTTATAAAAATGGATCCCTGGGTGGGAGCAGCAAGGGACCAGGAGGAAGAAAGAAGAAAGACTACATGAGATGTATGAGAACTGGGACTTGAGATTCATTTAAATAACTATGATTATTTTCTAATCATTTCACAATGGGAAGAAGCCAAAAGTGATTTAACTGATTGGGAAGGAGAAGAGGCTAAATTATTAAGGAAATTGACTTTAACATCAAAAGACATTTGCTGGAAGCTTGGGGTCACAAATTTATTGTAGATCAATTGGATTGCAGTAGCTGTAAAGATCATTTCATTCGTTTCTACCAATTATCGGTAATACTGAATTGGAAACCAGACCAGCTCCAGCATAATCATTTCTGCTGTTTCATTTGATCATCGGTGCTATTTACAAGGGGTTTAAAGAGTGACTTGGTGTTCAACAATTCATTAGGGTCCAGAAGCTATCCTCTGCCCTCCACCTCCCATCCCCACATGGAATTTTGGACACTAAGAATTAATTGACATCTTTCTGAGAACTGATCACTTAATATCTGAACTGAGATGTATGCCCTGGGCTCCTATCCAGGACTATCTGGCCAGGGGTTACACTAAATTCCCCACATCCCCCTTGTAGGGTGGTTAGAGGAGAAATAAGTACCCGGTTTCCAGTAAGATCTGCTTCAGTGCCAGCCTCAGTAGTTCTATCCTGCCCGTTGCTCCCTCCAGCTCCTGGCTCGTACCATCATCTCGGCTTTCCCCACGCTCGCAGCCGCTCCACTGATGTCATTCTTCAGCAACAGTGCAGGTTGGTCCCAGCCAGCTCTGGCGGTGGCAAGGTCCATTGGAAGGGTTCTAGCTTCAGGACCGAGCGAAACGCTCAGGTCTGGAGAGGATGAGGCTCATTTTCATGACGCCCCCCTCCTCACCGGCCCATAAATGAGTCCATCGCGCCGACAACCAGCAGATTCATCAAGGGAGTCCTCAATTTCTCTTTTCTCATCTGGATCGCATTGGGGGAAAAATCTATTCAAAGAAAAGTTTTTGAACTGCAAACGCGGGAGGTGTGCGAGCACGAGGCTGATGCCGATTTGGAATCTTGCAATTTCACTCTTCAGCTTGCTTTTTTAAAATACACACAAGAGCTTTCAAGTGAACACTAAAGTTTGTTGCAAAGGCCCCTTATGCTCCTTTGGGAATGAACAATAATAAATACATATTCAAACATATTTATACATGAAATTTTGTATTTATGCATGTAAAAATGCAGTTTGATTATTGGTGCATTTTACTGCGGGTAAAAGTATGGAATTATGTCAGGAAAGGAAGAGTATGTACAGTGATTACGTTTTCAAATCAGCATGCCTAACTTCCCGGTGCTTCCACACAGCCAGCAAGTATGTGGGTACACGTGGGGTGTTGCTCCAAAGGGAAACTCCATGAGGGGAGTTTCAGTATTTGCCCCTTTCCCCCAATTTAACAGCCGCTTATGTTTTGTTAAAGAACACGTGAAAAGCACAAGAACATGTTCCAACAGAAGGGCAAATTCCAAAAGCCATTTCCACAGATAACGGCCCACCCTACATGCAGCTAAAAATATGGACGTAGCTCCACAGTGCGGCTATCTTTTACCCACGCTGAGCGGAGGCATTCCCAGGTAGTGGGGAAGGCAGCGATGCGCCAATCTTTCTAGCTGGAAAAGTGCGCGCGTCATTTTAGTTTGAAAATGTCCCTGCTGGAGAAAGCAGGTGCAAGCACCTACAGGTGCTCTTGCTGGGAGGGTCCACACTCAAAGTTTAAGTGTGCACGACCCTTCCCTTTTTAGAAGACACCCGCGGGCAGCAGGAAAAGATTCCAGATCATGAAGGCACACCTAAACATATATCAGCCAAATTCTTTAACGCACACCGTGTCCTGTTTTATTTCTTACATCCTTTCTGCCTTGGTTTATAAGTATGGCAACCAGTGATCTGCCCAGGTTTATGATCACTCCTCAGGCTCACAGACAGAGCCGTTTTCAAACTCAGGGGCCAGTGCGATAAAGTGCGCCCAGCCTAGGGCACAGGTTGACATACAGCTGGATGCATGTTTTGGATGCGCTAGACTAGCACCCCAAGCAATAAGGAGATTAGCGCGTTCAAAATGTGCACCCAAACAAATGCATAGCCGACAGAGCTCAGCACATGTAAATTCCATGCAGAAGAGGCTATTAGCTATTACCTCCCCCAATGCAAAACATCTCTGGGCGCCCAAGGCACACTTTTTAACACGGAAAAATTAACTCCAGCCTCGGAGGTGGAATTAAGTCAATTATGCCCTACCATGGTGTATATTGTTATATATGTCCGTGGGATCTGATATATATTGGGAAAAACGCGGAGGAAGTTCTGAGGTAGAATGATTGAGCAACGCAGTTGCATTACCACTTTAAAAAATGGAAGCCCCGATGGTGAGACATTGCCTCGAGAAAAACCACACATCCAAGGATTTGCGGTAGGGCATAACTGACTGGCAGAGTTTGACAGTGAAACTGATTGGTAGAGTTTGACAGTGAAACTGATTGGCTTGCATGTTAGCTTCCATTTTTTCCAGTTTCATTTTTTAAATGATGGATTTTAATTTGATTAAAGCAATTAGTGTACAATACAATAAAGAAATTGATGGACATTGCGTTTTTTTGACAGTATTTTAAAATTTAAAGGTGAATAATGTCATTGAGTCACGTGTGTGTTCCTTCAAGATCTGATTGGTTTGTTTAAATGTTGGTAAGCTAATGGAGAAAAATGCCAACACAAAGTTTTTCTTTGCAGTCTCCTGATGCAGCTCCAGCCGAAACACCAATGGTTGCCTCTAAAGTGGAACCCATCGTTGTCGCGATTTCTTTCAAGGAACATGTAGAAGGCAAGGCAAATAGATTGTGGCAGAAATGTGAAGATTATAAGTTAAGTACAAACAGCACACTTGGGATTTTTGTTCGGTTGTTTGAGACAGTATACAGTATATTCACTTTCTGAGAGTTTTTTTACAAATGTTGAGCACCTAGAAACATTTTTAAAAATCGACTGTTCACGGGCATATAATATTGGTCAGGACAGAAAATCAACCCCTCACCTCAAGCTATTAGCTGCCTTCCTATAGGCATATAAATAGGTGCATACTGTGAAAGCCTTCCCAGAGGCTCTCTCTCTCTCCACACTGATTATGTGTAGCATATCTTTGATTTTATGTATTGTTTCTGCTTGTTTTGTATATTATTAATATGTTTTATATTTTAACTAGCCGTTAAGCCCGTAATAACGGGCTACATTAACATTTTTTTTGGTTCATTTCCTTCCCCCTCATTCTCCCTCCCACCTCACCCCACTCTCTCCTCCCTCCCCTCTCCCCTCAGTCACTCCTTTCTCTCCCCTCTCCCCTCAGTCACTCCTTTCTCTCCCCCTCCCCTCAGTCCCTCCTCTCTCCCCCCTCCCCTCAGTCACTCCTCCCTCCCCTCTCCCCTCAGTCACTCCTTTCTCTCCCCCTCCCCTCAGTCACTCCTCTCTCCCCCTCCCTCCTCCCCTCAGTCCCTCCCCCCCCCCTCTCCCCTCAGTCACTCCTCTCTCCCCCTCCCTCCCCTCAGTCACTCCTCTCTCTCCCCTCCTCCCCTCAGTCACTCCTCCCTCCCCTCAGTCACTCCTCTCTCCCCTCTCCCTCCTCCCCTCAGTCACTCCTCTCTCTCCCTCCCTCCTCCCCTATCACTCCTCTCTCCCCCCCTCCCCTCAGTCACTCCTCTCTCCCCCTCCCTCCTCCCCTGTCACTCCTCTCTCCCCCTCCCTCACTCCTCCCCCTCAGTCACTCCTCTCTCCCCCTCCCCTCTCCCCTCAGTCACTCCTCTCTCCCCCTCCTCCCCTCCTCCCCTCCCTCACTCCTCTCTCCCCCTCCCTCACTCCTCCCCCCTCAGTCACTCCTCTCTCCCCCTCCCCTCTCCCCTCAGTCACTCCTCTCTCCCCCCCTCAGAAGATCTCCAGGGGGTCCTTCCGTCCGTCCCTCCCTCCCTTGCACGCGGGCCGCCGCCGCTCCAGCTCTTCGGGCCGCCGTCGCCGCTCCTGCTCTTTGGGGCACCGCCGCTCCTGCCGCTCCTGCTTTTCGGGGCGCCGCCGCTCCTGCTCTTCGGGGTGCCACCACTCCTGCCGCTCCTGCTCTTCGGGCCGCAGCCGCTCCAGCTCTTCGGGCCGCCGCTACTGCTCCTCCAGCGCCAATTTTAACAGGCACGCTCTGACCGACGTGCTCGCATGCGCAGTAGAGCTGCTCTCTACTGCGCATTTGCGGCACGTCGGTCAGGGCTCCCTTATCTAGCAGATTGTTGTAATCAGTCTAGCACAGGAAACTTATAGGTGAAATAAAAATTGTTTTTAAATAAATAAAAATTAAATAAATTGGCAGCGACGCAAGACATTTGATGTCATGCCATGTTCTGGTGTGCTGTGTTCCTAGAGAGTGATTGCTATACTACTGAGGTTAATGGAACAATTTCAGGGATGTATGAGTATTTCTCAATACTTCTGGTAAAATATTCCACAAATATGGCCTATAGCATAAAAAGCTCGTTTACGAGTTTCCATTAACCGTGCCTGTCTAATAGAAGGTTCTTGCAATAGTAATTTGCTTTGAGAGCGAGGACAATTTTCCACACTCCAATGATTGAAATTGTGGCTATAGACCACTATGTCTAATCGTTCAATATTTCAACTATCCCAATGTTATTTGAATCTCTTTCCCAATGCTGTGGCTCACAATATGCTTTCCAAAATGATCTCAGTCACCTTCCATCAACGAATGCCATCATAATACTGCCATGCTGCAGTTGTATTTCTCCAATGTAACCAAATATCCGCTTCAATATTATTCCATTGTAACCAGGTGTACACGTCAATGTTCAATATTCCTCCGATGTATCATAACTCCTTGTCAGCAATCGTCCGCTTCAGTATTCCTCCAATATATCATAAATCTCCCGATGCAGGCACATAGGAGTGCCAAAACGCTGCAGCATCAGGGGAATATCTTTAGCTAAAACTATAAAAATATCAAGATCATTTTGGAAAACATATTGTGAGCCACATCATTGGGAAGAGATTTGAATAACACTGGGATGGTTGAAATATTGAATGATTAGACATAGTGGTCCATAGCCACACTTTCAATCATTGGAGCGTGGAAAATTGTCCTCACTTGTGTTTATAATACAAGTTTGTTGAGCATAAATTCCTAATTGGTATATATCTTTTAATCTATGATATCAGATGAGATGGACTTTGAGTCTTCAAGGCTTTAAAAACAAGCATCAAAACTTTAAATTCAACACATTTACAAACCGGTAGCCAATGGAGATCAGTTAGCAATGGGGATGGATGATCCCATTTATAACACCCAAAAATTAAGTGAGCAGCCAAATTTTGTTGCAATTCCAGAGTATGAATAGAAGAGGCAAAAACTAGAGAATATATATATATATATATATTCTCTAGTTTTTGATTTACTTATTCTATGTATATACTTTCTTGTATCTGCTATTACATTTGTATTATATTTCCTTGTTTACATTATACCCTATTCTTATGTGCACTGCAATTTTTATTAGTCTTATATTATTAGATATATTCAATTTACTGTGACAATAAATGTGAAAATCAGCTAAGTGCAATATGTAGATATTTTCTATTTGTCTGTGGGAATTAGGAAAGAGAACAATGCCCCTAGCGACCTTATCCACTCGCCGACCATTACAAATGGGTAAAGATTTATGCAGATCGTTGCCTCCCTCAGTGAACCCCTCCTCCAGGCCTGTCTACCTTTCCTGAGGGTAAAGGTATTGGTGTCGTTGATCCACACACACACACACACACACACACACACACACACACACTTTCAACCAGCCAACATGCCCAGGTAAATGGCTTTTGAAAACTGCCATCATCAAACCAGCTCTAAAATATTTCAGACAAAGTTATTTTATCTTCCTTTGCCTCTATTTTAATACCAGCTCTGTCGATGACTTTCTGTGGGATCCTGGGCAGATCATTTTAGTGCTTGTGCCTCGATTCTAATCCTTGGTTCTGTCACTGACCCTATGTGAGACCCTGAGCAGCTTGTTTTATCATCTGTGCCTCAGTTCTAATCCCCAGCTCTGTCACTGATCACAGAGCTATCTTTAAATAGTATCATGATTCTGCCTGCTATTCAGCCCCCACCAGTAGAGGTCATCAGCAAGCCTCTCTCACAGCTGCTCTAGCCACCTTCTTGCTGATCCCATGAGCAGGGCCGGTGCAAGGGTATTAGGCGCCCTAGGCGAAACATCAGCTATGCCGCCCCCCCCCCACCCCCCCCCGCCTCCACACACAATTAACTTACATTGTGCATTAATGAAAATAACGAAGTCTGTATTTATAACAGAACACTTATTTGACATTTTTATGCCATGTAAACCATTGAGATGATTTGTCTTATCGACGGTATAGAAACTTTTATAAATAAATAAATAAAAATAAATAAAATAAACATAAACCAAAGCTATACTTGTTGCTCAAACAAAAAAAGCAGACACATCACATAATATTAAATAATTAAAATGGCAGTCAATCAAGAAAAATAAACTTAAAAAGCCATCTTTACTTACCCCCTCCAGCAGCTCTCTTACTCCTCTTCCATGCAGGCTGTAGTACACACCAGAAGCAGCAGTAGTGGCTAAGCTCTATACTCATGGTCCTCTTCCTTAGGGCCCATGTCTCTCACACACACACCATATCAGTCATGCCCCCATGACCAGTTTCTGTCTCTCACACACCAATCATCTCCCAAACAGTCTTTGACAAACACACCAGTCACCTTCCTGAACAGTTTCTCTCATGCCATACACACACAGGCTTCCCACTCCCGTGTTCCACTTACATATATGGGCTTCTCACTCTCATAATCACTTTCTCTTTCTCACACACACTCACCAGTCTCTCACTCTCATGCTTGTTCTCTCCACATGCACAGGCTTCTCATTCCCATAATCACTTTCTTTCTCTCACACACATACACAAACACACACACCAGTCACCTGATCTCTCTCATGCATACACACACACAGGCTTCCCACTCCCATGTTCTCTTTCAGATATACAGGCTTCTCACTCCCATGCTGTATCTCACACACTCCCAGCTTTCTCACTCCCATGCTCACTCTTCACATGCACAGGCTTCTCATTCCCATAATCACTTTCTTTCTCTCTCTCACATACACACAAACACACACCAGTCACCTGTTCTGTCTTACATATACAGGCTTCTCCCTCCCATGCTGTGTCTCACACACACCCAGGTTCTCACTCCCATGCTCACTCTCTTCACATGCACAGACTTCTCATTCCCATAATCACTTTCTCTCTGTTACACACACACACATTCACCAGTCTCTCTCTCATTTCCATGCTCACTCTCCAGGTGCACAGGCTTCTCATTCCCTGAATCACATTCTCTCTCTCTCACATTCACATACACACCAGTCACACCGTCACCTTACCAACCAGTCTCTCTCTCATACGTGCACACACACACAGGCTTCCCACTCCCATGCTCTCTCTCACATAATCAGGCTTCTCACTCCAATGCTTTCTTTCACATACACCCCCACAACACCAGGCTTCTTACTCCCATGCTTTCTCACATACCCAGAGTTCTCACTTCCATGCTTTTTCTCTCTTTCACACACACACACACACACACACACACACACACACATCAGTCACATCCCTGACTGTCTCACACATCAGTCATCTCCTTGAGCAGTCACTTTCATTGTCTCTCACATATACACATACATCAGCTCTCTGACCAGTTTCTCTCAATCACACACATATGCTCTCGATCAAATACATTCTCTCACTTACACACAGGCTCTCAATCACACACAGGCAGGCTGGCTGCTTCTCTCTCTCACTTCCTCTCCCCCCCCCAGCACAAACGGTAGCTGCAACAGCCTCCTCCTCCAGCCCCCGCAGGCCAAAAAGGGAGAATCCCATCGGCCGCGGGAGGCTCATGCTGCTGACTCCTTTCCCGATTACCGGCTGCTTCAATTGCTCGGGGGCCGATGCTGCTGTCGCCGCTATTTTTTTCATGCGGCACCGCTCTTTCTCCTTCCCGCGCATCACTTCCTGTTCCGGGTCGGGGGGGGGGGGGGGCGGGAGGAAGAAAAGGGCAGCCGCGGATGCCACAGCTTTTTTTTTTTTGCACTGCTGCCGTTCCCGCTGGGCTTGAACGTGCTGATAGCCCGGCGGCAATGGCAGCAGGGAAGAAAGAGCAGCGGGAGGGACCGGGAGCATGCGACACACTGGTTGAGAACCACTGGGGGAGGTCAGATGGGTCTTTTGGGGTGGGCTGCCGACAGCGGCTCTTTTATTTTTATCGGGGGGGGGGGGGGCGGCTTAATGCAGCTCTTTTCATTTTACCGGGGCAGCGGCTGAGCGCGGCTCTCTTAATTTTACCGGGGCAGTGCCGTCCCCGGGAAGCTGGCGCCCTAGGCGACCGCCTAGTTCGCCTAGTGCTTCCGCCGGCCCTGCCCATGAGGCATAATCTCCAGCCCTACTTAACCCAACCTTTCCATTCTCTCCTTGCCTCTTTGAGTCACCTTGGCTTCTTGACTTGGCCATCCTTACGTTGCTTTCTTGCCTTGTGGCCTACTTTGGCCTCCTGCCTTGAACTGTGGCCTTTCAGGTCTCTCTGCCTTCCTGCCTTGTTCAATAGCATCCTGGGCCTCCCTGTCCTGTCTTGTGGCCTTCTAGGTGCTCCTAGCCCAGCCTTGTGCCCTATTTGCACAATTAAAATTAGACACACTATCAAAATTAGACTACTGCAATTCACTTCTCCTAGGCCTGCCCTACGCCACAATTAAACCACTACAAATCTTGCAGAACTCCATGGCATGAATCATCACAGACACTCGTAAGAGAGAACACATCACACCCATTTTAAAAGAACTGCATTGGCTCCCCATCCCTTTCCGTATAAAATACAAAACCCTTACAATACTCCATAACATGCTTCACAAAAATGACCACGAATGGCTCAAGGAAACACCACGTTTCCGTACATCCAATCGTCCATCCAGAGCCTCCACGGCAGGCACTGTACACATCCCACCCCTCAAAATAGCACACCACTCAGCTACCAGAGAGAGAGCCTTTACCATAGCCGGCCCCTCCCTCTGGAATTCTCTTCCCACGTATCTCCGCCTTGAACCTTCCTTACCCAACTTCAAAAAAGGCATCAAAACCTGGCTTTTCTTACAAGCATACCCTGACTCCAATCAGACCTAAACCCCCTCCACTGCCACTTCCAATTCCCTTACCCCTTCTAATCCGTTGATGCATCCTAGGGAATTCCTGATTTTGTAAATTTGTTAATTTTTATTCTCAGTTTTTTAACACAGTTCCTATCAATTTCTCTCTCCCCTAGCACTTCACTACCTTTCTCCTTCCCGCAACTCCTGCGCTTACTGTCACCTGACCCCCATCCTCTCCTTTTTCCTTCACTGCTCCACCTCCCCCCTCCCTGTTATTTGTAACTTCCTCTTCCTCCTTTACAATGTTGATTGTGAACCGGCATGATATGTCCTATGAATGTCGGTATATTTTAAAAGCATTTAAATAAATAAATAAATAAATAAATAAATAAATTTGGCCCTTCTTGTTTACTGTTGCTTGTTCTAATCCTGTCCTTATCCAGTCCTTGTCTAGTCTTGTCCTGTCCAGTCCAGGCCTTGCCTTCATTTCAAGCCCTTATTTGCCTGTCTTCAATCCCAGCACTGTTTCCTGTTCCAGGCCTTATCTCCAGCCTTACCCTTGGTTCCAATCCATGTCTTCAACCCTGCCTATATCCAACTCCTGCCTGCCCTCAATACCAGCCATGCTTTCAAGCCAGCCTCTGCCATGTTCCAGCTCCCAGCCTGTGCCGTGTTCCAGCTAAGTCCTGTCAGTCACCAGAACCTAAGGGCTCGACTTGCAGGGGAGGTGGCTGGTACAGGCAGAAGGCCCAGTCTGGCCTTATTTCAGAGCCTGGCCCTGCTCCTGTAGGGGTAATCCCCAACCATGACAGATAGCTTTATGTTGGCCGAATAAAAGCTTAACATAAACTGATAACTTTTTAAAATCATATACTGTACCAGTTCTGCGAGTCACCAGGGGATTTCCATGGATTACTAGTTCAGACAACAATGGAAAAAGAGCCACAGCTATCAGGTTCTTCTCAGTTGTGATCTATAAGAAAACAGATAAAAGATTTCTTCAGTATCCATATGTGGGGGCTGCAAGGCTCGTGTGCTTTCCTTGTTTGTATTTGGGATGTCATTAATAGAGTTGCATGGTTATAAATCCAAGGACTTGACAACGCCAAAATATCCATATAAGGCTTCCCTTTTTTAGACATGGTGACAATCTTTCTGAACAGATGGCTTTGTCACTTTCACAGAGTCAATGAGTATCACAATGGGATTAGTTAAAAAAAAACAAAACCCAAAAAAACACACACAGTGCTTCTTAAGTCCCAGGTTTTCTGTTGAACATTTTTCTCTACATTTACATGCCAAAATCTTAGAATCTTAAATTTCATCCTGCAATTCATTTGCCTACATTTAGATGCCTAAGGTAAGTGTCTTAAGTGTGACGGGGTCTATGTCCCAAACCCGAGAGGTCAGTTAAAATCCCCGGAACCAAAGATCCAGGAGAGG
Source organism: Rhinatrema bivittatum (assembly GCF_901001135.1). Taxonomy (NCBI): domain Eukaryota; kingdom Metazoa; phylum Chordata; class Amphibia; order Gymnophiona; family Rhinatrematidae; genus Rhinatrema; species Rhinatrema bivittatum. The sequence goes on from NC_042619.1 coordinate 19,282,973, forward strand.
GGGGGAAGGAAAATATGGCAACACCAAGCTAGGGATATCCCCTGGTTCCTTCCCCCGGATGTTACAAAGATAGAAGAACCACAGGTGTGGGAGGTTAAGGGTGGGACTCCCTCTGAGCCAATCAGCTGGCAGAGGAGGAGGAGTTTATGGAATATAAAAAGGGACTCCCTGGTAGAGCGGTCTCCTGCTGGGGACTGAGGAGGAAGGACCGGACTACCTGTTTGCTTGGGGAGAATTTGTTTCTGGATATTCCACTACTGTGTGAAGAAGGACGGCAACAGTCTGTCACAAAGAAGGTGAGCTCGGGGATATAAGAGCTTCTGTGTGTTTGGATATACTTCGAGGACACTTTATCAGGAGAACTGCCAGGCGGGTGGTTGTATCTAAAAGGGACAAGTAAAAGATCCCAAGAGATACGGTGGGAGGTGGCAGTTAGGCCCAGTGGGGCCAGACTTTTGAACATTGGACTTGGATGTTGTTTGGAGATGAACCTTTGAAGCCAGCCTTCAGAATTTGAGTCACTGGCTCAGTGGGGAGGGAATCTGCCTTTCATCCAGGTGGAGAGGGTTCAAGCCCCACCTGAGGACTTGTAAAGATAAATAACTTTAAACTGCTATTTGAGTTTCCAAGTGGCCAGGGAAGCTCGTTCAGGGATTAGACCCTGGAATAGATGATTCATTATAGAATATTATACAAGTCCATCACCACAATATACAAAGCTATCCAACAACTCACTCCGCTCAACCTTCAAATCCCTTTCAAAAAACACACATCCTCCAGACCTATAAGAGAGTACTATAAGGAATCTTTTCAGGTACCTCACTCCAAATCCTCCATCCATATAACCTTCAGAGACAGGGCTTTCTCCACAGCAGGACCTCCTCTCTGGAACTCCATCCCACCGGAGCTACGGCAGGAACCTTGTCTTCCAACTTTCAGGAAAAGACTCAAAACGTGGCTATTCAAAAAAGCTTTCCCAGACTCGGATTAAATCATAACTCACCTCTAACCATCTTCCAATAACTACCCATATGCAGAATACCAATACCTCCTAGCACTACCTCCACGTAAAAAAGCTACAATAAGTTCAGATGGACAATACCCAGCAAATACAATAATCTCTTTTTAATGTACCTCGCCAAATCTTTGTAAATGTACCTCGTCAAAGCTGGTTAATATATTATGTTAATGTTCCTATCGCTTCTCTGCTCCAAGTTGTACTTATCCGGGTTTTATTGTAACTGTAACTGTTCAGCACCTGTTATTTACTTCGTTTACTATACCTTTCATCACACCCTTGTTTATTGTAAACCGGCATGATGTGATACTCTCATGAATGCCGATATAGAAAAAAACTAAAATAAATAAATAAATAGACGCAGTTGATGGTGTACGGACTGGTGAAAGCGTCACACTAAGGCTGATTTTCAGCATTATGTGCCTACCTTCCCCCCCCCCCACCCAAACTCCACTCCCATAGCCTCCCTTCCTTTTAGGTATCTAAATTTAGGTACTTAATGAAAATAGACACCTAAATTTATATACTCAGCCCTAATCAATTTTCCAAGATACTGATTTAGGCAGCTAGCGTCCAAGGTCGAGTGCCAAAAGCCCTTTGAAAACTGAGCCCAGTATCTTTCCACAGTAGCACAGCAGATGAGAGAGGCAAACAGAAGGCAGGTGATCATACTGCACCAAGAAAGTGTTCATCTGGTGCAGTCACTGGATGATAAAGCTGTGGAATTTGTTGCCAGAGGATGTAGTCAAGGTAAGTAGTATAGCTGTGTTTGGACAAGTTCCTGGAAGCAACTTATTAGCCAAGTAAAGGTGGGGGTTGGCTACCTCTGAGACTGAGCTACAGGGAATAGATCTCCTTATTGGGATTTGCTGGCTACTTCCAAGTGACCCGGATTGGCCACTGTCGGAGCCATATGAACCTCTATGGCACTTGTGTTCCTAGGGGGGACATTTTGCTGCAGGTCTGGAAGGGACCATGCACCCATGCTTTGCCTTTTAAACTTGTTGCAGGTAGGAAGCATCTGCTTTTTGTGTGGGCATTTTTACCAATGGCAAATTAGAAAATGCAATCCACACAAGTTATTTCCCTCCCCTAGGAGTACCTCCCTGTCATGTGGGTGAAAGGCCGCAGGCCATTTGACAATGGGTGCACTTTTATTCAGACTAAGGGACAGAAAGCTGCAAGTGCACGATTTACACAGATAAAATGCCTTTTCTTTACAGAAATGCTCTGAGAATTCCTCTTCCTGTGACAAGGGCTAGATGAGCACGAGATTCATTAGGGCAGGACTAGGGAGTCAATGTTCTGAAAGTGGGGAGCGATACAGAGAGAGGAAACTCGGGGGGGCTTCCATGGAGAAAACAGGAGATGAGAAGTACAGGACTGGGAGAGCAACACAGTTGGGCAGGGGGAGAGAGAGAGATAGGTAGGGAAGGAAGAAGGAAGGAGAGAATAGAAAAATTTGAATGAGGAGCAGAGACATGAAAGAAATCAGGAATAGAAGAGCAAACAGCAGAATACCAGAAATAAGAGGGGGAGGATAGAATAGGTTCACAGAAGAAGCAGAGGTACAGGTACAGGCCCAAGAGAGATGCACAAAGGGAAGCAGGACATGGAGTCAAGGACACAAAAAAAAAAAAAAATGAAGGCCACACACAGCCTGAGGAAAGACCCAGAAAAGAAAGTGGAGTAAGCCAGATTTTGTAAATAAAACAGAACCATTCTGTCTTTTATTCTTGATGATCCTGGAAGGAAAGCAATAAGCGAGAAGGTTCGCCAAGAAGCATTGAGTCACCTTGTTATCAGCCAAGCTGAGGGTTGTCAGTTGCGGAAGAGGAGGTTCCAGCAATGGATTTAACTTCTTCAAGAAAATTCTAGAACCAGATATGAAATCCACAAGAAATGAATCGTCTTTGTCAGCATGAGGCAATGTCTGAAAGAAAAAAGTGACGAAAGCAATTCTAATTATAGACAGTAGAAATGAAACCAATGTACGATTCGGGGGGGGGGCTAAGATTTTACAGGCCGGTAGAGCGGCTAAGGCTTAGAGGAGGAGGTGTCTTTCTCCTGAAAGAGGGCCTGAGGAGCAGCTCTACCATCCAGAGGACTGGACTCCCATCCATTACAAAAGAGAAAGGCGTCATTAAGGAATTTTTTTTTTAAAGAGCATTTTCACTACTGACCCAGGTGTGCTACACTTTTTGGGAGGTGAGTGTCCTCCTCGGTGCTGCCGGAAGGAGATCTATGATATTGGTGAAGATTTCATTCTATTAAGTAACTGCTGGGACTACTAATCCGACCATTTCACAGTGGGAATGATCTGGTACAAATCTGGGAGACTTGGGAGAAGGTTCACATTCTCTCAAGCTCAGTAACTGGAAGGAGAAAGAGAGAAATTACTAAGGAAAGGGCTTTATCAATTAAAGACTTTTACCAGAAGTGTAAGGTCGCACATTTTATTAATTTCAACATGTACAACCAATTTAATTTAACATTAAAAGAGCTGTAAAGAACATTTTTCATCCATCTGATCACTTATCAATAAAGTTAAGCTGGAAACCACTCAGCTCTTGTGTGATTATTGCTGCTAAAGACTTTAAAGCTTAATAATGCTGTTTACAGATGGACTTAAAAGTTATTTTGGTAGTTTAAAAGCAAAAGAGCACTTGAAGCTAAGCTTTCCCCCATAGGGAGCCCTGGACCACTCAGATGTGAGCTGCTATCTGTGGAGAGTTGCAGATAGGACTTATTTTATTACTGTGTGTCTTTGGGGACAGTTGTCTAGGTTCCCCCAACCAGGTGTTACATATACAACAATCATTATGAATTTGTTGCAGGTTGTATGCAATACCATTTTTTGGACCAACAAAAGAATTATCCAAAAGCTCCAAGCAGTAGGGACTGTCCAGTATATAGGTCTGTGCAGTGCTGCATAGAGCTGATAAGCACTATACCAGCCAGGGTTAGGCTCCTCCAGTCCTGGCATCCCACAGACAGGTCTGATTGTCAGGATATTCACAATGAATATGCATGAGGTATATTGGCATGCACTGCCTCCATTGTATTCAAATCTATCTCATGCATATTCATTCTGGATTTCCTGACAACCAGACATGTGTTTGTCCAGGCATTGCACTATACAAATTGTCATCATAATAAAAATGTCCATTAGTTTTTGAAACCACCATAGGTCTTTTCTTCAGTTGGCATCTGCTATTATATCTGAAGATTATTGTATTTTATGATGTAATTGCTATGCGCTGTATCTTATGATGTAGTATTTTACCATTTATATTTTATGATCTACTTGTTATGCACTGTATTTTAAGATGCATTATTTCTTGGTATTTTAGATTGGATCATAAGAAGGGGCTTATGTTTCATGAACCCATGTACAGCTTCATCTCCAGATAATTCTTATGTTGGTTCCAGAAAAGATGGCACAACCTGCAAGAAATCCAGTTTTCTCCAGAATCAATGCAGTTACTAATAGTCTGCTTGATGTAGTGCTGTCTTATATCTAAACTGACTGTTTTCAGCCTTGCTCATTGGAGTCCTGACAGACGTCGGCTCTCTTTCTTACATGATCAAAACGTTACCATTTATGCTTTCACTTACAGACGTTCCTGCACTTCCATGCATTTCAAATGTGAAGGCTTTCTTTTTTTTCTCCCTCTGCTATAGTCTTCCCTTTACCTGCTTTCAAATACTGCATTGTATTAATCGTTACCCCCTTGGATGACGGCTCCAGATCTTACCAGCCAGCGGGGCTAATCTAACCTGCTTCCCAATGTAGGTACACTTGTGAACTCTCTCTGTTTAGGAGGGAATTTTTTTTTTTTGGGAGGGAGGTGGGGTTGGTTAAAAAAATGGACTGTTATTTCACTCTCTCCTATAAAAACAAATCCCTTATTCTATTGTACTTGACTGGTACATAGACAGAAATGACAAGCTACAACTGCCCGACAGGATATATTCTTGGTTGAAGATCAGCACTGCCTGGATAAAACTTTTGCCCCGTGAATGCCTTTTTCCATGTGGGCAAACTTTGTGCAGGCAATGAATATACCTGGACAAAATTTACCTTCTCAGCAGGGGGATCATTTAAACCATGAAGATTTGTCTGGCTAACTCCCAGGACAAATCTTTTGAATCTCCTCGATTATAAATCTGCTTGTTGTCAGGAAGAGAGCCTGAAGGAAGCTGTCTGTCTACCCTCTCCGGGGCAATACCTTTTGGAAAAAGGAACGTTGGTCGGGCAAGTTAACCAGCAATTCATGAGAAGTTCTTACCGTAAATGAAGCATCTTGCACTTGTTTTTCAGGTAAGTTAACTTCTATAATACAAAATAAAAATAGAAAACACGTCTGAGGATATGCATAGACTGTACTGTGTAAGCTAATCAAGAGAAGACTTAGCATTCTATGCACATTAGAAGGGCCAGTAGCCAAAGAGGGACGTAAGTTTATGACCCTGTTGGGGGTGAGGACTGGTGAGTCACCTGCTATATAGAGCAAATCAAGAAGCCCAGAGAAGAAGAAAAGATGGCATGAGGACTTTTCTTCAAACCTAACTACAATATATATTCTTTAAAGAGATATGCTGCTTGAAAGCAGTATATTCTAACATGCATCTACAAAACAAGAGAATAAAATAAAAGCATGAAGAGAGAACAAAGCCCCAAAAGTAAAAGCAATAGGCAAATGTAAAGGGCAATTATTTACCTAGAACTGTTGTTCTCCGAATCACACTGGCGCTCATGTGACTTGTCACATGACTCCCCAGTAAAATTCCTAAGCTAAGGGTTCAACAGCTTGGACCTCTGCTATGCTTAATGCATATCCCCAGCTGAGAACTGCTGCATGTCAGTCCATTCACATCCTCGATGTAACCTTCTTCCAGTACTTCACTGAACACAGAGGCACCGGAAGCAGCTGGGCCATCACAGAACTCGTGCGACTCCCCAGTGTTCCTCTGTCCATAGGACTATTGGTACATTTCTATGTCGTGAAATAACGACAATGTTCCAAACTGAAAAGCTTTTATGGATGTAGAATCTGCTGAATAATGACTGATTATGACAAAACAAATATTCTATGCACCCCTTCAGGCTGCTCCAGGGATCTAGTAGTCTCTTTGTATCTGAATTCTCCTTGACTCCTTTCCGTATTACTTCTCCTCCCTGAAATGATATGAAGCACATTTTGCTCCTTTCTTCTCTCCTCTGATTCAAATCCCACTGAAAGAAAATCCTGAGGCATTCTTTCCACTTGATTTCAACTCTTCCACAAACTCTCCAAAGCCCCTGGACCATCCTGACCCCAGGTGTCGTTTCAACTAACCATTCACTGGCAAGGAACATATTCCAGCAGGGCAAGCAGTCTCCTCTGCTCCCTTTCTCCAGGAATCCCTTCAAGATTCCTCCTGAAGCCCCGTCACAGGCTGTTCCAAGAACCTTCTCTTTCAGAAACCCAGAGGCTCCTTCCTGGAACCCCAGATCAATCTCAAAGAGCCTCAGAGCTTCTGCTTTTATTACTCTACAAACACAAGTTCTCACACACAGATGCCCACCTGGGTTCCCATTCTTATACACACACAGATGCATACTAAGGCTCCCATTCTCACCCCTCCCACACACACACACACACACACTCCCAAACTCCCATTCTCACACACACACACACACACACATTCAAGCTCCCATTCTCACCCACATACACACAGGGTCTTTTCATTAGGCACAACCAAATTTCTACTTCCACCGCTGTGGGGATGGGATCTCGTGATGGCCTTGCTGCTGAGACTCGCTTCTTTGCTGACATGGAAATGGGATCCCGTGACGGCATTATTCCAACAGGCCTCTTCCGATATCAGACAGCCCTGGCTGAGTGGGCCTGAGTGCAAAGTGAGTGGGTCATGGCCTACCCGTGGCTACACTACAGCCAGGGTCTAATCTGTTCATTCCCAGGCCATTTCTCTTTAGGGGAGTAATAGCCAAAAGCTTTTCCATGGGTACCACACTGTGCTCGTTATAAAGTTACCCAGGAAAACTCTCACAAGCATGTCATATTCAGGGGGCGGCTCAAGGCAATCTCCTACCTGAGGCAAGGGATGAAATGGTGCAGCATAGGTGAAATCACCAAGAGAGCCGGGGGGGGGGGAGATCCCCCTTGGAGTCTGGTCCTTTTGGTGATTTGTAATGCTGGGGAAGGGTTGGGGAGAGAGGGCAGGAGTCAGGGTTCCCAAAGGAGTGGCAGATATACTGTATTATTACTGACACTCTTCCTAGGAAGCTGGCAACCCTGCCCACCCTGGGGATGCGGGAGATTGGTGAATGCTGGGAGTCTGTGTGTGTGTGTGTGTGTAGCGCACTCTCTTAAGGCTGTCCAAGGGTATTAGATGCCCTAGACGACCCTTCTCTCTCCACACAATTAAAAATTAAGCTTTTTTTTTTTCCATTTTAAAAGTTCTTACTAACAGTTTCCCCAACCTGAAAAGGGAGATTTTATATGGGAAAGGAATATTCAAAGTACAATCTTCTGAGGTAAAAATATCACTTACAACAACATGTATGCTATAATTACATGCACTACAAAAAAAACCACTTGGATCCCATATGGTATTAGGCCTATGGTAAAGTGCACTGGGTGTGAACTTGGCCCACAGAAAGCCAGGAATAAACTGAGCTACAATTCCAATATCGTAAGCCTTCCCTATCATAACTACCAGCACTCAAACAGTAACAACCCTACCAATGAAAAAGCAACACTGCAATTATTATACCAGGCCCTAAACACCAATACACCTCCTATTATGAAAACAGAACAAGCCAGGCTATTGTTAATCTCTGCATAGTACATGCTAGCAGAATACCTGACCTCAGTCACACATGCAGAACCCAGACAGACTCTGACCAAATATAGAAGAGACCATAAAATATATGGTAAATAGAAATGTGCAGACAAAAACTGAACTGGAAAATTCAAGAAGCCAGACTCTGCATGCTGTGCAAACAATAAATACAATCAAGAAATATAAGCCATCAACCATACCAATAAAAATAATGTCAAATCAGCATCCAATAATTAAAAACACATTGGTAATTTTTTAAACATTTTTAAACACCAATAACATATTTCAAAACAGCAGACACATCGCATCCAGTAACTAAAAATAATAAGGATAACAAAGATCCCCTGCTCTCCATACCTGGCAATTTTAGGTTTCCAGACACATTGAGACCACGCCCAAGCCTCAGCCTCATTTAACCCTGTCTTGGCATTACCTAGTTGCCTCTTCATCGAGTCACCTTGGCTCCCTGACCTCGCCACCTTGTTCTCTCATTCTTGTCTTGTGGCTTACCCAGGCCTCCCCTTCTTCTTGCCTTGCCCAGTGACCTCCCTTGACCTCCTGCTTCACCCTGTGGCCTCCCAGGTCTCCTTGCTTTGCTCTCTGGCCCCTGGGCCTCTCTGCCTTGCCTTATAACTTCTAAGCCTGCTAGTTTCTCATACCCAGCTTTATGCCTCTGTTGGGCTTCCTTGTTCATTGTTGCCTGTCCATTCCTTGTTTTGCCTTATGCCACCCTGTCCAGTTCCTTGTCTGTTCCCAGTCCTTGCCCTTGTCCCTAGTTCAGCTTGTATGCTGTATCCCATTCCCAGTCTGAACCTGCATCTAGTTCCCACTCTGAGTCTGTATCCTGTCCTAGGCCATGCCAAGTATTCAGTCTTCAGTTCCAGCCTTTGTCTGACCAGCCTCGTCCATCCTGCTCCAGTAACTAGCACTCAGTTTCCAACCTGTCTCTGCCCCAACGTCCAGCCTGTGCCTGACGTCAGTTCCTGCCTGTGCCTGCCTGGTCTTTCCAGGCCTCTCCAGCCTGTCCTTCCTCATCCAACCTGATCTACCATGATCTGCAGAAGAAGCTAAGCTCTACCAGCCCCCAGTCGGCCAGGAGGCGCAAAAGGTAAAATAAAAGTCAGGGTGGGGGGGGGGGGGGGTTAGAGTAGGGCTGGGAGGGGGAAGGGGTGGGAAGGTCAGGTTAGGGCAGGGGTCGGGAACCCATGGCTCGCGAGCCAGATATGGCTCTTTTGAGGGCTGCATCTGGCTCGCAGACAGTCGCCACACTTTCCCGCTGACCCAGCTGCTCCCCGGTCCTCCTCCGCCCGGGCTTAAAATGCTGTCAGCCCGGGCGGAACGCGGCAGGACAGCTGGAGTCAGCGGCACCGGCATGCTCTCTTCGCCCCCCCCCCCTCCTCACGGCCCGGAAGAGGAAGTGGTGAGCATCGGGTGCGTGCGCGGGAAGAAGAGACCACGCTAGTGCGCTCGGCATCGGCCCGAAGAAAAGAAGACTGCAGCGCGGCTCGGAGGAAAATAAAGAGCTTCAACCGCGGCCGATGGGACTCCGCCTCCGCGAGGGCTGAAAATGAAGGAGGTTAGCGTTGGGAGGAGGCTGCTGCTGCTGTGTGCTCGCTCATTCACTTTCTCTCTCTCCCCCACCCCGGGAACTCGCGGCAACAGCAGCCTCCTCCCAACGCTAACCTCCTTCATTTTCAGCCCTTGCGGAGGCGGAGTCCCATTGGCCGCGGTTGAAGCTCTTCATTTTCCTCCGAGCCGCACTGTAGTCTTCTTTTCTTCGGGCCGATGCCGAGCGCACTAGCGTGGTCTCTTCTTCCCGCGTACGCTCCCGATGCTCACCACTTCCTCTTCCGGGCCACGGGGGGGGGGCCTGTGTGTGTGTGTGAGAGATTTCATGTATGTGAATGATTGATTGAGAGCCTGTATATGTGAAAGAGAGCATGTCTGTGATTGAGAGCCTGCCTGTGAGAGAGAGAGCATGAATGTAAGTTTACCATTGGGAACCTGTATGTGTAAGTTTGTGATTGAAAACCTGTTTGTGTGAAAGAGTATGTGTGTATGATTGAGATCCTTTGTGTGTGAGAGAGATCATGTGTATGTATGATTAAGAGCCTGTGTGTATAAGTAAGAGAGAGATCATGTGTGTCTGTGTGTGATTGAGAGCTGGTTTAGGTGAGGGAGCATGTGAGTATGTGATTGAGAGCCTGTGTTTAAATGAGAGAGAGAGACCATGTGTGTCTGTGTGTGATTGAGAGCTGATTTAGGTGAGGGAGCATGTGAGCCTGTGTGTAAATGAGAGAAAGAGAGGACATGTTTGTAAGCATGTGAATGAGAGTCTGTGTGTGAGAGAAAAAGACAGCATGTATTTATGTGATTGAAAGCCTGTGTGTGTGTGTAAGCGTGAAAAGATAGACAGCATGTGTGTAAATGTGTAATTAAGAGCCTATATAAGTGAGAGAGAAAAAGCATGTGTATATGTGAGTGACTGAGAGCATGTGTGTATAGGTGTGTCATTGAGAGCCAGTGTGAGAGAGAGCGCTGGTATGTGACTGAGAGAGGAGAAAGTTCCAAGCAAACCACCCCACCTCCTGCTAATTCAGAACAATCTCAGGACACCTGGATATCAAACGTTCCCAGGTATGCAGAGCAAAAACATTTTTGTATCCTTATTATTTTTCATTACTGGGTCTTTGTGTCTGCTATTTTGAAATATTTTGTTGGTATCTGGAAATGTTTTATGAGTTTTTAATTATTGGATATTCCACTCATCAGCTGTTTCGAAATATGTTCTTTTTGTTAGTACAGTTTTACTGCTGATGATTTTATATTTCTTGATTTGTTTTATAAGGATGGGTGACGTTTCTTTTTTCCTTTGTTACACTGCATACAGAGACTCTGGCTTGTTGCAGTTTCCAATTCAGTTTTTTCTGCATGCTTCTTGTTATGCATTTTGGTCTCTTTATTCTATGTTAGGTGAGGGACAGCACGTGATTCAGGTGAGGTTTTCTGCTGGCGTGTAGTTTCTGTGTAGGACTCTATAGCAGCCTGACTTGGTCAGTTTTCCTAATAGGAGATGTATTTGTGTCTTAAGGCCTGGTGTAATATTTTCAGAGACTTATTGTACTTTAAAAGTGTGATCTTACATAAAATGCACACACTTACTTGTATTTAGTTTTAAACATATTGTATGGCTCTCATGGAATTACATTTTAAAATATTTGGCGTTTATGGCTCTCTCAGCCAAAAAGGTTCCTGACCCCTGCTCTATAGCCTCTCATCATAGGGAAGCCGTTCTATCCCATTAGTGGCAGAAATTAGTAGTTGATCCCTGAGCCACTGCCCTCTTAAAATGTTGCCACAATAATATTGCTCCTACTCTACTCTGGAACGTTACCAGCCTGTCTCAAACGTACCTGAGTTTCACCTATTCTGAAGAATCATTCCCTTGATTCCACTTAGCTGTCAAACTATCAGTCAATTTCTATCCATTCTTCTCTTGCTAAGCTGACAGAATCAGCTGTGTTGAAACAGCTCTCTCAATTTTTGGATGAGAATGCTATACTTGACCAGCACCAATTCTGTTTTCATCACCATCATAGCACTTCTTTCTAGTCCTGACACCATTCACTGCAATTTTGATTCTCGCACTTGTTATGCTCTCTAAGATCTGCAACAGAGTGGACACGCCTGAAGGAGTAGAGGGAATGAAGAGATTTAAGAAAGCTTGAAGAGTGGTTGAAGATTTGGCAGCTGGGATTCAATGCATCTGGGGTGCCGCAATCTAAAAGAACTACGGTATATGTGATGGGGGGGGGGGGGGGGTGAAAGACTGATGGGACGAAGAGAGGGATCTTGGGGTAATAGTATCTGAAGATGGTGAACCGATGTGACAAGGCGATAGCTAAAGCCAGAAGAATGCTGGGCTGCTTAGAGAGAGGAATAACCAGCAGGAAAAGGAGGTGATAATACCTTTGAACAGGACCTTGTTGAGGCCTCCCTTGGAGTACTGTGTTCAATTCTGGAGTCCATAGAGATAGGATAGAGGCGGTCCAGAGAAGGGCGACCAAAATGGTGTGGGGTCTGCATCGGAAGACCTATGAGGAGAGGCTGATGGATCTAAATATGTATGCCCTGGAAGAGAGTGGTGCAGGGGTGATGTGATACAGACTTCACATACCTGAAGGGTTTTAATGATGCACGAACTTCAAACCTTTTCCATTGGAAAGAAAACAATAAAACTAGGGGTCACAAATTGAAACTCCAGGGGTGATGACTCAGAGCCAAAGTCAGAAAATATTTCTTCATGGAGAAGGAGGAGGCCTGGAGTGTACTTACAGAGGAGGTGGTGAAGACGAAAACAGTCAAAGAATTCAAAGGGGCATAGAATAAACACTGTGGATATCTAAAGGCTCGAGGACTGAAATGAGAAAAGCGTGCAGAGGGATAACTTGATGGTGCGGTGTTTGCTACCCTTAACATAAGGCATGGCGAGCACTACCCTTAACCAATAAGCCTTGATGATTCTAATCAAACTGCAACATTGCTCCCCGATTCAATGGTAGGGGAAAAGGGGAGTAGGATACAGACAACCAAGAGTGCCCAACTTCTACAGTCTAGGTACTAATACACCCACACAAAGGAAAAAGCACAGGCTGCTTCTATGGCCAAGTCCATAAACAGAGCACGTCAAGCAACACTGTCTGAATTTTCATGAACGCTCATCACCCAGTAAAAAATGTTGCTAGCTGCATTTTCTATGGGTATCATAAAGCTTGGGGATAACTGCCCAGAGCAACAGTTACTACCCTTAAGAGTAACATGGGCATAACCTGCACAGAGTGGCAGTAACTACCATAAGAAGTTTGCTGGGCAGACTGTATTGACCATTTGGTCCTTTTCTGACTTCATTTCTATGTTTCTGTGTTTTTAGATATTCTTCAGTCCTTGACACCATAGACCACACTTATTCTATTGTCACGGTTTTCTGAAGTGGATATATCTGGTTCTGTTTTCTCGTGGTTCTCTTCTTTCAGTTTGAGACATTCTCAGCAAATGAAATTTCATGGAACTACTTTGGCATGGGTACCAATTTTGGCAGGAGTACCCCAAAGATCTGCTCTATCAGCTGCACTTTTTAATGTCTACCTTACTCCTCTCTGTCATCTCCTTGGACAACTTGGTGTTTTTTTTACAAATTGTATGCGGACAACACACAATTTTTATTTCCTCTCTATTCCACATGGGCTGCCACAATCCATTTTGCTTATATCTGCCTTCAAACCATCCATTCCTGGCTTTCTGCTAATTGTCTTTCTCTGAATCTTAAAAATAGCATTATTTTAGGGCGACAACCTTCTTTCATAATACCTGATTCTGCTCAGATTTTGGGCATCATTCTCGACTCCATTCTCTCCATGTCATCTTATATCATGTTCGGTCAAGCATTCCCATAATTTCTTGAGTCATCCATAGCTTCCACAGACTATCGCTACCCATGACCTAAGTTTGTTTACTCAGCCACAGTAACTTCTTTCCCCCTCCCCCCTCCATTAGTTAATTTCCCTCCTATTTAGCCTGATACCCCTTTAATCCAATTCGTTGTAACTGCACACATTGGTGAGATTACTTACCTGATAATCTCGTTTTCCTTAGTGTAGACAGATGGACTCAGAACAAGTGGGTATAGTGTGCTCTTGCTAGCAGTTGGAGACTGATCTGACGTCAGCACGGGTACATATACCCCCACAGGAAGCGAAGCTCTTCAGTAATCTTCCTTGCAAAAGCTGTTATGGATATATGTGTACTGACGCTCAATGAAATAGTGAAAACAGGATTCCCCTGACCGATTGATAGGAGCTGGAGACCGCCAGCATTCCCAACCGAAAGGCGTCGACACCTGGTAGAGTGGACACACTCATGGAAGAAGTGATAAGGCTTACCTTGAATCGGTGAAACCCATGTATACTGGCAGCTGGGCGGGATGCTGAGTCCATCTGTCTACACTAAGGAAAATGAGATTATCAGGTAAGTAATCTCACCATTTCCTGTCGTGTAGCCAGATGGACTCAGAACAAGTGGGATGTACAAAAGCTTTACTCCCAGACTGGGCGGGAGGCTGCCTGAAGACCGTGTAAGACTGCCCTCGCAAATGCTGTGTCCTCCCTGGCCTGGACATCCAGACGGTAGAACCTGGAGAAGGTATGGAGGGAAGACCACGTCGCCGCTTTACATATTTCTGCAGGCGACAGCATCCTAGATTCAGCCCAAGATGCCACCTGGGCTCTGGTAGAATGAGCCTTGACTTGAAGAGGCGGTGACTTCCCGGCCTCTACGTAAGCCGCTCTAACTTCTTTAATCCAGCGGGCCGAGAGGCCGCTTCTCCTTGTTTCTTCCCGCTGTGCAGGACGAACAGATGGTCAGACTTTCGTACTGTTTCTGTCATATCCAGGTATCTGGGCAGCAATCTGCTGATGTCGAGATGGCGTAACAAACGCCCTTCTTCAGATTTCTTCAAACCTGCCGTGGTTGGCAAGGATATGGTCTGGTTGAGGTGAAATTGTGAGACTACCTTAGGCAAGAAGGATGGGACCGTGCGAAGATGGATAGCCTCAGGAGTGGTTTTGAGAAAAGGATCACGGCAAGACAGTGCTTGTAGCTCTCAGACGCGGCGTGCCGAACATACAGCCAGCAAGAACACCACCTTCAAAGTGAGAGAACGGAGAGACAGGCCCCGAAGGGGTCTGAAGGTGGATCCCGCGAGGAAATCCAAAACAATATTAAGGTTCCACAAAGGCACTGGCCACTTCAGTGGCGGACGAATGTGCTTAACTCCTTTCAGGAAGCGAGAAACATCTGGATGCGTGGTAATGGTCTTGCCATCCCTCCTGGGACCATAGCAAGACAGCGCAGCCACCTGAACCTTGATGGAGCTTAGGGAGAGACCCTTCTGAAGCCCATCCTGCAGGAAATCCAGAACAATAGGCTCTCCAAACTGCTTTGGAGACGGAAATTACTGAAGAGCTTGCTTCCTGTGGGGGTATATGTACCCGTGCTGACGTCAGATCCGTCTCCAACTGCTAGCACGAGCACACTATACCCACTTGTTCTGAGTCCATCTGGCTACACAACAACCTAGTTATATGCTCCAAGTTGTTCATATCCTTGTTCATTGTAAGACATATTTTGTCATTATTTGCTACTTGTTGTAATGTAAACCGGAATGATAAGTAACCCTGTTACTTGAACTTCGGTATAAAAAAAAGTTATAAATAAAATAAATATCAAAAGTGTAGTTAAGAACTCCTTCTACAAGTTAAGGATGTTAAGACATTTGAAACCCATATTGCAACCAAACAACTTCCATACCATTCTTCAAGCACTTCTTTTTCCTTCTATTGACTACTGCAGCTCTCTCTATGCCGGTCTCCCTCAAAATTCTATTCGTGCTTTACAAATTATTCAGAATGCTGCCACATGTTTACTTACCAACATGCCAATACGTCACCATATTAGCCCTGTTCTAAAAGATTTGCACTGGCTCTCAATCTGTGCCTGAATTAAAAACAAAATTGCTGTTGGAGAGGTGGACCCTTGAGCCGAGATTGTCGCTACCACCAGGGAAGGGCCCCTGTTGGTCCTCATCATTGGGAGATGGTTCAGGAGGGGATGACCCAACAGGACCATTACCTATACCAGCTCTCGTTCCCTGCAGGTTGAGCCCTTAGGTACCAGGGCCGGCAGGACTTAGGTGCGGGTCTCTTAAGGCGACGAACTGGAAGACGAGAAGCTGAAGCAGTGAGGGACAGACCAAAGGTCAAGACAGGCAGCAGACGAGCAGGAACAGGAACAGGCCAGAGGTCGAGGCAGGCAGCATAGAAGTGGAGACGAGAGGCCAGGCAGGAGGTCAGGGCAGGCGGAGAACAAGCAGAGTCAAGGTACCAGGCTAGAGTCGGGGCAGGCGGAGTCAAGCGAAGCAGGATCAGAACCAGAGGATCAATCCGAGGGGATGAAGAGCAAGGCAGGAACTGGAGGCAAGGAACAGGAACGCAGGAACCAGGAGCAGGAGGCAAGCAGGAACCAAGGCAGGGATCAGGAATGTAGACAATTCGCACTCAAAGGATGAGCAGGACCCGTTGCTGAGGTGACGTGGTGGTGGCAGGGCAAGGTACAAATACCCACCCTGTCTGACATCATCTCCCCGGGCCGCAGGGAACTTTCCCACCACTGGCCCTTTAAATTCCCTGCAGAGGCACGCTCGCAAGTATCTAGGAGGCTGGAAATGGAGCAAGCATCAGCGGCGTACGGAGGAGCCGCATGAGCAGGCCACTGTTGCAGCAGTCTGCATCTGCAGGAGACGGGGATGGGGGAGCTGGCACGGGCCTCTTGCCTGCCCAGATGAAAGGACCCGGTCATGGTCTCACGCAGCCGGGATCCTAACCATTGCCATCTCCATTCATAACCTCCTCTATAATTTTAAATGTCCAGGGATTAATTCTATTTTCAGAATCCACACTCCTACCAGAACACTCAGGTCTTCTAGTCAGTTCCTATTCGATGTTCCACCCCTCAAAGCAGCTTGTCTTGTCTCCACATGCAAACGCTCTTTTTCAATACATGGACCCATTCTCTGGAATTCACTTCCCTTCTCTCTACGTCTCACGCAAGATGCAAAATTATTTAAAAAGGCTTTGAAAAGTCATTTGTTTAATGAAGCATTCCAATATCTTCTCCCTACTGCTCCTTCTCTTCCTGGCATTCCAGACCTTTAATTTCACCTCGCAGATTATTGCCATATTTTATTATGTTTTGTTATTTGGCTGTCGTGGTTTATTAGATACTCTTATGAATGTTTATAGTACCCTGCCCCGAACTTTGGAGAGGTGATAATAAATGCTTTTTAAATAAATCAAACATGTGGGTCATTTCTTTGGGATCATTTTCAGATACTTTAACATACTTTCCCTTTGAAATTTAGTACAAAGCCTGCAGGTAAAATGTACTCACAGAATTCGAGTTCCTTGCCTATATGTGATGCATTGTACTGACCTATAACTTGTGTCTAATCACAAAAGTTTTTTGAGATGCATTTTGTGCAGGTCACTTTCATGGGCACGAATTGAGAGTATAAAACCAGGGATATGATGTACAGTGAATAAACCACATATGTGGGGCATTTATAAAATGACCTCCATAGTGTGGGAAACTATTCGTGATATTAGTTTGCAAATTCATATTTGTCAACCAGTACATATTTTAAGACAGGGTTTCCCAAACCTTCCCTGGGGAGCCCTACAGCCAGCCAGGTATACACAGGATATCAAATTGCAAATGCTGGGTCTCAAACGCATGCAGATTTAATCAGTGAAACACAGAAATGACAGCAGAAAAGGACCAAATGATCCACCCAGTCTGCCCAGTAAGCTTATGCCAGTATCTGCTGCACAGTTCAGGCTACCCTCCTGTAAAAGTCAGGGCCCTCAGATGCTGTTTGAATCCAACTTCTCTTAACCCTTATCGTGGAAGCAGAGAGCAATGTTGGAGCTGCATCAAAAGTATCAGGTTAGTGATTGAGGGTTGTAAGCACCACATCAGCAAGTTATCCCCATGTTTATTTTTTCCCCAAACCATAAAAGTCATGGCCCTCGTTGGTTTATTTATTTTTATATACCGACATTCGTGTACACACATCCCATCGGTTTACAGTTTCCTATCAAGTGTACAGTTAAGAACATTTGTGTTTCCAAAAATAAAAAGATAATCATAAATACATAACATTCATAATAAAAACAAAGTAAAAATATAAAATTCTTAGAGCATTTAAAATTACTAGATACAAAGAAATGTTAAAATAGAAAGTCGTGCTATACGGTTATGGAAAGGCTTGTTGGAATAACCATGTTTTAACGCCTTTCTTGAATGTCCTGATGTTTGTTTCAAGCCTTCAATTTTGCGGCAAAGAGTGTTCCACAATTGTGGCCCAGCGATGGATAAAGGTCTTTCTCTGACTGTATTTAGATGTGCTGATTTTGGGGATGGAATTGGTTGCTGTCTGAATTCAGTTCCCCTTTTCTCCCTTGCCGCTGAAGCAGAGAGCAATGATGGAGTTGCATCAACAGCATCAAGACTTACTGGTTAATGGTAACAACTGCTACACCAGCAAATTACCTCTTGTTATCCCCATGCACACTTTTCTTTATTTCCATCCTCTAGCCTTTAGGGGATGTTTATCCCATACCCTTTTGAATTCCTTCACTGTTTTCATCTTCACCACCTCCTCTGGAAGGGCATTCTAGGCATCCACCACTCTCTCTGTGAAGAAATATTTCCTGACATTGGTTTTGAGTCGTCCCCCCTGAAGTTTCATTTCATGACCCCTAGTTCTACTGCTTGTTTTCCAACAGAAAAGATTCAAGGATTGTGCATCATTAAAACCTTTCAGGTATCTGAAGGTCTGTATCTTATCTCCCCTGCACCTCCTCTCTTCCAAGGTATACATAGTTAGATCCTTCAGCCTCACCTCATAAGTCTTTTGATACAGACCCCAAATTATTTTGGTCCCCTTTCTCTGGACCGCCTCCGTTTTGATCTTATCCTTTTTGAGATATGAGCTCCAGAACTGAACACAGTACTCCAAGTGAGGCCTCACCAAGGAGCTGTACATGGGCATCATTACCTCCTTTTTCTTACTGGTTATTCCTCTCTATACAGCCCAACATTCTTCTGGCTTTAGCTATCACCTTGTCACATTGCTTCGCCGTCTTCTGATCACTAGACACTATCACCCCAAGGTCCCTCTCCCAGTCCATGCACAACAGCCCTTCACCCCATATCACATATAGTTGGTTTGGATTGCCGCAGATGCATGACTCTGCACTTCTTGGCATTGAATCCAACTAAGACGTGCATCTTCTTAGTAGACATCCTGAAAACTGGACTGGCTGTGGGACACTGAGACAGCTTTGAAAAGCCCTACTTTAGGGCTACTATCTGGCTGCATGCCACCTGGATCAACTGAGCCAGTCCTGATTGTATCCAGAACCTTGAACAGATATTTCTGTGCTTTGTGCACAGATGAAAATCAACTTCTCCTCTCCCAACCCCCATGCACAAAAGGAAAATTGGTTCTTACCTGTTAATTTTCGTTCCTGTAGTACCACGGATCAGTCCAGACTGCTGGGTTTTGCCTCCCTTCCAGCAGATGGAGTCAGAGAAAAATTTGAAGGGCACCCCCTGTAAGTACGGTGCACCACCTGCAGCCTCCTTAAGTATAAACAGTATCAAAGCAGAAATTGAATTTTAACTTTTAACAGCAATCCAAATCCAATGGTTAGATCAAAACTAAGGAAATGGAATACAAAAAACATATACAGGTTAAGAGCACTGAAATCTTTGTTCTGCTACACTGTCATCCAGTAAAATTTGAAGGAAAAAAAAGATTCGAGCGGACAAGCAAATTGAACAACTTCTACTCTGGGCGGGCATCTGGACTGATCCGTGGTACTTCAGGAACGAAAATTAGCAGGTAAGAACCAATTTTCCTTTCCCTGTACGTACTCAGATCAGTCCAGACTACTGGGATGTACCCAAGCTGCCTTACATGGGGTGGGACCTAGAAAGCCCCACTTGAAGTGCACTGCTCCCAAAACCTTTGGAGTCCGGAGTCCGAACATCCAAATGGTAAAGCCGAGCAAAAGTATGCAAAGATTTCCAAGTCGTCGCTCTACAGATTTCCTGGGGGGAGATCAAATGGCTTTCCCAGGATGCAGCCTGAGACCGATGCAAATGAGCCTTAAGACTGTCCGGAACCACACACCCATGACATATGTACAGCTGAAGCAATAGCTTCCTTTAACCAACGGGCAATGGTGGCCCTGGAAGCCTTATATCTTCTCTTAGGACCATTCCACAAGACAAAGAGATGATCTGACAGACTAAATTTGTTAGTGACCTCCAACTAACGCAGAAGTACCCGCTTAACATCCAACCTCCTCAATTCGTGAGCATGAGGAGATTCTTGATTCAAGTCCAGAAATGCCGGCAACTCTTCTGCCTGGTTCACGTGAAAAGCCAATACAACCTTAGGAAGAAAAGATGGTACCGTTTGAAGAGAGATGCTTGAGTCCGAAAACCGAAGAGAAGGTTCACGACAAGATAGTGCTTGAATCTCAGACACCCTCCTAGCCGAGCACATAGCCACCAAAAAAAAACATTTTTAGAGTTAGGTCCTACGCACTTAAGTGGTTCAAAAGGAGGTTCGCACTACATTCGAAGGACCAAATTCAAACTCCAAGAGGGACAAACAGTCTGGAGAGGAGTGTTTAAGTGTTTTGCACCTCTAAGAAAATGCAGTATATCAGGATGAGCTGCTAGAGACGCTCCTTCCACCTTTCCTTGTAAGCAGCCTAAGGTCGCCACCTGAACCCTTGGAGAACTGTAAGCTAACCCCTTCGCCAAACCCTCTTGTAAGAAGGCGAGGATGTGGACTATCGAGGCATGCCTAGGGGAAACCTTCAACCTACTACACCAAGAGTAAAAAACCTTCCAGACCTGGATATATGTAAGAGGTCGATGCTTTATGTGCCTGCAAAAGAGTGGAAATGACTGTATCTGAATAACCTTTCTTTCTTAACTGCCTCCTCTCATAAACCAGGCCGTTAGACAAAATCGATCCGCCTAGTCAAAAAATACTGGACCTTGCCTCAGTAGATTTGGAAGATGACACAGACGGAACAGGCTGTTCACTGCTAGGTTGACTAGATCCGCGAACCACGGCCTCCGTGGCCAATCCAGAGCTACCAGGATCACCTCTATTCTTCTTAAGACCTTGCCCACCAGGGGCCAAGGAGGAAAGACGTAGAGCAGAATGTTGCGGGGCCACGGAAGGACAAGAGCATCCACTCCTTCCGCCCCGTGTTCTCTTCTGCGATTGAAGAAGTGAGGCTCCTTGGCATTCGTCCGAGTCGCCATTAAATCTGTTGCGACTGTCGCTGCCCGACATCTCCACCCCACCCTCTTTACCTCTTTGGCAACTCCCTCTCCGCTCGATGGAAGTTTGGCTGCAGTGGCGTCTTTCTGACGACCCTCTCCGGCGTCCCCGGACCGGCTCAAAGCTGCACACCGCCATGTTCCCAGGAAGCTTAAGGGCGGGCACACGCGTGGTGCGGCCCCGACTGAAGTACCAGCTGTGGCGCGAACCTCAGGGGCATCCGCCTGAGGTGACGTCATCCGCATTGGATATATAAGGTCTCTGAAATTGCTAACTAGACGAGTTAGCAAGGAGTTGACTACAGTTCACTACCAAGCTACTCTGCCTCCTCGGACTTACCAGGGGTACCCGCTCCTCGGGGGCCTCGTCCTCTCTTTACTTTTCAGATTGCAGTTAGGAACTGGCACTCGCTCCTCAAGGGCTCTTGTTCCCGGATTCGTCTCTGGACAACCTTCTGCCTGGAAGTCGCTGCCTACAATGCCAGTGAGTTACCATCTCTCTCTCAGAGCTTTCCCTGGAACCAGGTACTTGCTCCTCGAGGGCCTATTCTTTCCAGCTCCTGGGCTGCTTCTATGAGACTACTTGTGAGTGTTACCATCAAAGATCAGTACATGAACTATGCATACCCTGCCTACTCACTATATCTAGTTTCTCTACAGCTCAGCCATCCTGGGATCGCTGTTCCAATATCTGAGGGACTACAGCCCAGCTGGGCGCTTCCAGCTCACTACTGCCACCTCTGGTGGTTCAATATATTGTCTAATAAAAGAACTAGTGTGTGTCTGTCTCCAAATTCTGAGCCTAACCGGTGGTCCCTCTCGGGATCTTCCCCCAGGGGTGTGGTCCTCTGCCACCGGCCCAAGGATCCACCCACAACCATCCCAAATACCAACAAAATCCAAGCGGGGAACGCCCCACTAATGAGTTAAGAGCTTGAATGCCTCTTCGGATAGTTCCCAATCTCCAGAATCCAGCCGCTGACAGCTCAGAAAATCTGCCTGAACATTGTCTACCCCGGCAATGTGAGAAGCCGCTAACCTGGCCAGATTTCGCTCTGCCCAAGCCATAAGCTTGTCCTCCTCCGAGGCTATTGGATGACTCTTCATTCCCTCTTGCCGGTTGATGCATGCTACTGTCGTCGCATTGTTGGACAGCACCCTCACCAACTGATTACGGATGAGAGGAAGGAATTTCCACAAGGCCAGTCGCACCACTCTTGTTTTCATATGATTGATGGTCCACTGCGCCTCCTGCTGTGTCCATTGGCCTTGTGCCACTTGAGACTGGCAAACTGCTCCCCAACCGGAAAGGCTGGCATCTGTTGTCACAATGGTCCACTGAGGGACTTCCAGATCCACCCCTCGAGTCAAGTGTTCGGGGATCAGCCACCAATCGAGACTGGACCTGGTGGGTTCCTGGAGCAGCAAGGGAATCTGGAACTCCTCTGATTTGGGATCCCAACATGAGAGCAAAGCTCTCTGCAATGGTCTCATATGAACGAAAGCCTAAGGAACCAACTCTAGCGTAGACGCCATAGAACCAAGTACCTGCAAGTAATCCCAGACCTGGGAATTGGCAGGGACAAGAGACGACGAACCTGAGACGTCAGCTTATCTATCCGCTCCTGCATAAGGAAGACCTTCCCTATCAGAGTATCAAACCATGCTCCCAAAAAGTCCAGGATTTGTGTAGGACACATCTGACTCTTGGAGAGATTGATGATCCACCCAAGAGAGCGAAGGGTTTGCACCACTTTGCCAACCTCCGTCCTGCATAGGTCCTCTGACTTCACTCGAAGGAGCCAATCGTCAAAATATGGATGAATCAGAATCCCTTCCCGTCGGAGAGCCACCGCCACCATCATCTTGGTAAAGGTACAGGGGAGTGGTGGCCAACCCGAACGGGAGGGCCTGAAACTGGTAATGCCTGCCGAGGACCATGAAACGTAGATACCTCTAATGGTCCTTGCAAATCCCTATGTGCAGTATGCTTCCGTCAAATCGAGGGAAGCCAAAAATTCTCCTCCTCTGACGGAGACGATGACGGATCGTAGAGTCTCCATGTGAAAACAGGGCACTCAAAGGGCTCTGACCTTCTTCAGGTCCAAAATCGGGCGGAAGGATCCCTCCTTCTTGGGAACCATGAAATAAACCGAATATCTGCCGGTCCTTTGCTTGTCCGGAGGAACTGGGATCACAGCTCCTAGGTCTACCAACCGACGAAGCATTTGAGATACATGGCGTCGTTTCACCAGAAACAGGTCGCACAACAGATTAGCAAAATCTAACGCATAACCGTGTTCTATGATGTTTAGAACCCAGTGGTCTGATGTGATTTTGACCCACTCCTCGTAAAATAGGGACAGCCGCCCCCTGATGCTCAGAACGGAGGAATGGGTCGGCGCTATTTCATTGGAAGGACTTAGCTGTTGTTGTTATGTGTGTTTTGGTGGATCCTTGGGTGCTGTGGAGATGACCACGCCCATGGGGAGGAGCCCCGTGAGGAGCCACAGCACTGGGCTAGACTCTTATACACAAAAACACCGGAATTGAACTCTTTATTATACAGCTTGAAGATGACCACAAGGTGGCAGTAGTGAGTTGCAGTCTCAGGGACCTCGGCAGAGGAAGCCCTTCTCTCCTAGCTGACGTCAGGAGGTTCCGCAGCAGGTTACCCAGCAAGGAATTACTGTGGATGAGATAAACTGAGAAGTTAGAGTACTCACTTGGTGTTAGCTGTAGGTATGCGATTCCACCAAATAAGTTGTAGAAGGTACAGGCACCGAGGCAGGGAGAGCAGGCCCTCAAGGAGCGAGTACCTGTTCCCTGAAAGGCACCTGAAATAAAGCAGAGGGCCCCCGAGGAGCGGGTACCCAGGTTAGTTGATACCCTGAAGGGCAGAGGGAAAGCTTCCAGTGGCAGCACGGAAGCGGCAGAGTAGTGCAGATAGGAACGGATTCGAGTCCTTGCCAATCCAACAAGCTAGCAAATCTGAGAAGGTGATATACCCGGATGGCGTGATGTCAGGATGAGGGAATGCCCTCAAGGTTTGCGCTAAGGGTAGTTCAAAGACGTGGGTTGCGCATGCACACCCTAGTAGGTACCTGGGAGGAGCAATGGCAGAAAGCTGCACCATGGCTGTTCTGGGGATGCCAGCGTGGTCGGCTTGTTGATGCTGCGATAGCCATCTTGCCCAGGTAAGCGGGAGGAGCCGAGAATAAGGTGAGGCAAGTGGGACGAAGCCGTTGAAGACCAACGGACGCAACATTAGCTCCTGCTGCACCCGGAGCAACCCTATCTTGGGCACGTCTACAGCCTCGAAAGGAATGAGTCCAAGACTGGGGCCTTTCTGATGGCTGCTTCTAGCCAAAAGTGGGTGGTCTAGACTGACAAAACTGGCACTGACCTCTAGAACGGGAAGGACCGAAGCCCCTAGACACTTTAGGCCTATCCTCAGGGAGCTTGTACACCTTATAATCCCCCAAGGATTTGAAATGCTCCAAATCGTCTCCAAAAAGGAATTTTCCCCCAAAAGGAAGTGCTCTCAACTGCGACTTGGACGAAACATTGACTGACCAATTACGAAGCAACAAAAGTCTGCAGGCTGACATTGCGGAAGCCATTGAGCAGGAAGAATTATGCAGGAGATCATCAAAGTATCGGCTTCATACGCCACAGCTGCCTCCAAATGATCTACCCGCTCTGCCTTTTCCGGGGAAAGTTCCCTGGTACTCAGGAGCTGTTGTACCCAACTGAGGCTCGCACGTTGCATCAAACTACTGCAAATGGCTGCCCGAACCATAAGGGCCGACACCTCAAAGATTCTTTTGAGAACTTCAAGTTTGCGATCCTGGGAATCCTTAAGGGCTGTCACCCCAACAACCGGAATAGTCGTACGCTTCGTGACTGCCAACACGGCCGCATCCACCTTAGGAACCTTGAGGAGGGCCAGAGAATCCTCAGGCAGAGGATACAACTTATCCATAGCCCGCCCCACACAAAGACTAGCTTCTGGAGTATCCCACTCCTGGAACATAAGCTGGAGTAACGGGATGAAAAGGAAAAGTTCTAGCCAGGAGGTGTAGACCAGAAAGGACCAGATCCACCATGTCCTGTCCCTGGGACACTTGTGGAACCTGAATCCCCAAGATCTGCGAGAACATGCGGGATCATCGGCTCTAATTCATCCCTACAAAACAACCGAAAGACCCGAGGATTATCCCCTTCCACAGGCGCCACACGCTCTGAATCCTCGTCCGCATCAGCCTGAAGCAGATCTGCCAGAGCGGGATTTCGTACGGCGGAATGGTCACCTGAACCTAATGCTCCCTGGACCACCCGAATGCGAGACACCTCAGGAGGATCCACCCTAGAAACCTTCGCCGGGGGGGGGTCCAGCCGACCCGGATTAGGATCCGGATCCCCTGATGGCATAAGGCTAGCTAAATAAGCCTTATGCATTAACAAGACAAAGTCTGCTGAAAAGGGGGGCTGGCCCTTTAAATTTCCCTGTGGGGGGAGGGGTCCCTAGAGGCGCAGGGGAGGCTGGCAACAAGTCGTGGGGAGACCCAGGGCTCCGATCGTGTGCAGACAGCTGTGGAGGGAGATCCTCTCGCCTGCAGAGGATTCTGCATCAGCATCAAAGCAACATAAAATGGTTGCCGTTCCCATACTCCGCGGGAATGGGGCAGGCCGAACTCCTCGAGACAGCAGCAGTTTTCCTGCCCCACGGGACCATGCTGAAGACTTTCCCCTACCACCAGCCGCTGTCCTCCCCCAGGGATACAGCGGGAGCAGAGGTTTTGTGGGAGAGCCGTGTTGCCAGCTCCCCGCAGGCACCACAACATGAGGCGTGTGGCATCGCTGCAGTGCAGAGGAGGGAAGCCTAAAAATAACCTCCGGAGCCCAGGAGACCAAATGTGCTGCTCAAAACCCTTTTTTTTTTTTTTTTAATGTGACAAAAAGCCAAACGTTCAGGCCTCACCAGAGGAATACGTTTCTACCTTCTCTGGGCCAGGGGGAAAGGGACCAGCCCACCGGTAAATCCCCCCCCCCCACACACAGTTACTCACCGGTTCTGTAGCTCCGGGAATGAGGGCTGCTAAGAGCTAACCCCCGCCAAGCCCACAACCAAGGAGGGAAGCTCAGAAGAACTTCCCCTTGGGAGGGAAAGTGCTTTTTTTTTAAATAGAGAAAGGAGTGATTTAGCCAAACTGAATAAGGATTCCTGCTGTTTGTTTGTTTTTTCTGGTTTTTTTTTCAAAAACACCGAAGTACCAGGACCACAGTTTCTGCCACCTTCATCTGCTGGAGACAGAGAAATACTGAAGGGGGCTGCCCTTCAAGTTTTTCTCTGTCTCCATCTGCTTGAAGGGAGGCAAAACCCAGCAGTCTGGACTGATCAGGGTACTTACAGGGATCACTTATTTTTTGACTAGCACGTGACAAATTATCTATTTAATGCATTTAACACGATTGATGGTTGCACCCAGTGCAATGCACTATCCTAATTAAGCTTGTGAGTTTGTCCCTATATCAGTGGGCTTAGAACTATGAACTGGAGCAAAACTAGAACATGGAGTGCGCTGACAGTGGCCATCTAACTTTGGGAAGCTAAAAACTTCAGCTTACGGCAGTAAGATGATGTCAAAGATTTCATATTAAAATGTGGAAACCCATTTTAGAGTAAGGCATCGGCTCACCTTTCTTGTGAGAAGCTTTCTTGTTGGGTAGCATCATGTATTCAAGTCTGTCTTCCTGAGAAAACTTGAGTCCATTAGGGTCAGAAACGCATTTCTCTTGCTTCTTGGCCTCTTTCTCATCAGAAAAATTGGATGCATACCATAATTCTTCCGTGCTGTGTAAGGGGAAACGCTGCACGGGCTGCAGGTACGGGATCTCAGATATCCCATTCCTATCCAAATTGAGCTGCTTCAAACTGGAATGGAAAAGATATGGCAGAAAAACATAGCACCTTTTCTTTCACTATCTGTACAAATAAACTTTTTCTACCTTTCCCAGAATACAAAACCTAAAAACAATATACAGTGCCAGCCTTTGGGTAGGGCAATCTGGGAGGTTGCCTGGGGCACCATGAGATGAAGGCTGACCCCAACATCCAACGGCCCAGTGCAGAGCCAGATTTACACCTAGGCAACATCAGCAGATGCCTTTAGTTGCAATATTTGGAAGGTGCTGCATGGTATGTGGAAATCCGACCCTGGACATGCCGGCACTGCCTTCCAGCTGACATGATCCCATGACCGCAGATGCAAAGAACTTACTCTGCACTTCTTCAGTAATTTAACTTGTTGGCCCCAACACAGGTACATAATTGCAGATAGCAATGCAGTGCCAATGCCCCCTCAGGCAGCTTCCTGCTTTGCAAGGCATGCACTGCAGATAGTGCAGAAGATAATGGCATTCTTATTACCAGCTGTCCATGTCTGATAGACAAAAGAACAAGAACAGCCCCCAATTCATCACCATTTCTGCGTTATCTGGGGTGAAATAACATGCGGTATTTAAAATACCATGTGTTAATCACTGTGTTCAGTGCAGTAAATGCCTAATGCAGCTTAGTAAATAGAGCTCTTAAGTTTCTACCTGAGGCAATGGAGGGTGAAGTGACTTGTTCGGAGTGAAGGAGCAGCCTAGTGGATAGAGAAGCAGCCTGCAAACCAGGGAAGCCAAGGTTCAAATCCCACTGTTACACACTCTTGATTATCTGTAATCCGGTTTCTCTTTTATAGTAATGATTCAATTAAAGTGATCTATCTTGATGGAAGGAAGACTCCCAAATTTGTCTGCTTTCCTTGGGAAGGACAATTTTTGGAAGTCATTTGCACAGATAAAACAGAGTTGCTTACCTGTAACAGGTATTCCCCGATAACAGCAGGATGTCAGTCCTCCACATGGGTGACATTATCAGATAGAATCCGGCATGGAAAACGTATGTCAAAGTTTCTAGAAATTTGACTGAGCCTTTCTGAACATGCTCACACACATATTATACCACCCCTCAGACTTATAACATAGATTTAAAATAAAATAATAAAATAATACTACCCACAAAGTAGAAACCCAACTTCACAGGGAGGCGGGCGAGTTTTGTGAGGACTGAGCTCTTGCTGTCCTTGGCGTACACGTTGCAGGTAAGCAGCTCTGCTTTTTCCGAAGACAAGCAGCATGGCAGTCCTCACACATGGGTGAATCCCTAGCTACAGGCGGCCCCCGAACAAAAAAAGGGGACCAAGAAAACAGGTGCGCCAATGGACACGACAACAACAGGTTTTGTTGGTAACAGAAGAGGGCAGCCTGAATAAAAAGAACAGGACCTAGGAGGGAACAGAGTTGGTTTCTATACTTCAAACAAGTTCCAAAGAACTAGTTTGGCCAAACCTGCTATCACATCGGCCAGCCCTATCCAGACAGTAATGAGGTGTGAATGAGGAGATGGAACTCCGTGTCACACCTTTGCAGATCTCCTCCATGGGGGCTGCTTGCAAGTGGGCCACCAACACTACCCTGGCTCTAACAGAGTGAGCCTTGAAATGGCCCCAAGATGCACTCTCACCTGGGCATAAACAGAAGGAGATGCAGTCTGCTAGCCAATTGGAAAGTGTCTGCTTGGCAATGGCGATCCCCCAACCTGTTCTGGTCATAAGAAACAAAAAGTTGAGTGGACTGTCTATGGTCTTCTGTCCACTCCTAATAGAAGGCCAAGCCTCTTTTGTAGTCCAAACTGTGCAGGGCTCATTTGCCTTGATGCAAATGGGGCCTAGGAAAGAATGTTGGCAGGACAATGGACTGATTAAGATGAAAGTCCGACACTACCTTCGGCAGGAACTTAGGGTGCATATGCAAAACCACCCTGTCATGAAAAAAAATTAGTGTAAGGTGGATAAGTCATTAAGGCCTGGAGCTCACTGACCCTGTGTACTGAAGTGACCACCAGCAAAATTATGGCCTTCCAGGTCAGACAGTTCAGGTCACGGGAGTGCAGTGGCTCAAAAGGAGCTTTCATCAGCTGATCCAACACTACATTGAGGTCCCAAGATACAGCAGGAGGACTTAGGGGAGGCTTCAATTGAAACAGACCTCATATAAAATGTACAACTATAGGCTGTACAGAGATGGGCTTACCTTCTACACCATGATGATATGCCCCAATCGAATTCCGATGATCTCTAATGGAGTTGGTCACTAGCTTCCAAAAGGTAGTCAAGCAGTTGTGTGGTGAGCAGGAGAAAGATGTAAGGCCTTTTGCTCACATGGCACAGAAAACCTCCTCCACCACTTCATAGCACTTTCTACTGGAAGACTTTCTAGAAGCTACATGGACCCGAGAAACACATTCCAAGAGATTAAGTGATTGCAGAATCTGCCACTCAACATCCATGCTGTGACAAACAGAGCCTGAAGGTTGGGATGAAGCAACCTCCCCTGATCCTGGATGATGAGATCTGGAGAAGTCCCGGAAGAGTGGAAACCACACCTGTCTTGGCCAATAAAAGGCTATGAGAAGCTCCAATAAAGTCTTCACCAACAGTGGAGCTGGAGAATACGCTTACAGGAGACCCTTGCCCCAATGGCAGGTGAAGGCATGATCTGCCATGTTCCCTGTACATGGAGCAAAACTGAAGAACTTTCCTTTTCTAAGACGCTGTTAAGAGATACACTTCTGGGCTTCCCCAAAGGTAGAAGATCTGATTTGCAACCCCTTGATCCAGATAACATTCATGGGGTCTGAAGGAGCAAATCAGTCCATCTGCAATCACATTCTCAACCTCAACGTCACTTAAGATCAATTGATAAAAATATTCTCCAGGTCCTAACGGTTAAAATTGCAGGCTTGGAATCACCAAAAAACGCACTCTCTCATTGGCAGATCCCTTATTCTGGAACTCTATTCCAACCACATTCTGACTCATAACCAACCCCAGAGAATTCAAGAAGAAACTTAAAACCTATCTGTATTCTATTGCCTTCGACACACACAGTTTAGAATAATACCGCCCCTAACGCCTTCATTTCAATGTACATCTTGTTGCTTGCTTATTTATTTATGAGCTTTTATATACTGGTATTCGTAGGACACATCATGTCGGTTTACAAGTATTTATTTTATTTATTTAAAAACTTTTATATACCGGTATTAGTATGCATACATCATACCGGTTTACAATGTAACTTTAAAGGTAGAAATTACAATGAACAGGGAGGGCGAACAAGGAGGAGTATACAAAGAGCAGGAGGTGGAGGAATTAAAGCAATAAATAAAAACTGCAACGGACTATTTACAGGAATATACAAGGCGTAGGCAAGATACTTGCAGAAGTCGGTGTACTTAATCAGGGTAACTGTAACTGTGAAAGGAGGAAATTACAATGAACAATGATAGAGGGCTAGCTAAGGGGGAGGGGGAGGGTCGAGAATGAGGGCGGGAGGGAGGAAAAGGGAAGAAACAGGGAGATAGATAACCCAAACATTACAAAGGGCAGAACAAATAAGTGTCACAAAATTCACAGAGCATTGTTATTATTATGCTATTGTTTTATTTTGTTCATTACATACTTTTTAAACCTATAATCCACCTAGATCTTTTTTCATTTATTTTGCTGTTTTATTATTATATTATCATTTTTGTTATATTATGTATGTTTTATCTTGTAAACCACCTAGATCTCTATTTTTTGTATAAATGGTATAAAAAGCTTTTTAATTAATAAACCAAAACCAGCCAAGAAGAGACGGTTGAGGGGGGGATATGATAGAGGTCTATAAAATCATGAGGTCTAAAATGGGTAAATGTGAATCAGTTATTTACTCTGTTCAACTAATAGAGGGACTAGGGAGCACTCCATTAAGTTAGCAAATAGCACATTTAAAACAAATCGGAGAAACTTCTTTTCACTTAATGCACCATTAAGCTCTGGATTTTGTTGCCAGAGGATGTGGTTAGGGCAATTAATGTAGCTGGGTTTAAAAAAGGTTTGGATTAGTTTGTGTTTTTTTGAGAAGTCCATTAACTGCTATTAATCAAGTTGACTTAGGGAATTACTGGCATTAGTAGCATGGGATCTACTTAATGTTTGGGTACTTGCCAGGTACTTGTAATCTGGATTGGTCACTGTTGAAAACAGGATGCTGGGCTTGAGGGATCCTTGGTCTGACCCAGTATGGCAACTTCTTATGTTAAGAGGAAGGGAGGCCCTGACAACAAGTTACCTCCCCCCCCATTCATTGTAACTTTGGCTCTTTGTAAACCGATGTGATATTGTATATGAATGTCGGTATAGAAAACTTCTTAAATAAATAAGGCTAGATTCAGATCAGCAGCAGCTGCTGAATGTGATTAGCACCCCTCAAGAATCTAAAAACATCAGGGTGAGAAGAGAAGGATTGACCTTGACTACAGCAGGCAAGAGCCATCAATCCCTTCACCAAAGAAACTGTAGAATAAGAGGTATGGATGCCTGATCCAGTGCCCACATCCATTTGGAGCACCAATCCTTAAATACTCTCCAGACTCAGATGTACACCAAGGATGTAGTAAACTTACAAGCCGGGTTGGGGGGAGGGGGGAATTATGTCATCCCTTCAAGATGGATACTTGAAGTGAAAGTCTCCCCCATCCCATCCTTATAAAAAGTATTTTTGAGTTAGTCAGAGTAAGGAAAACCTTATCTACGCATAAGACTAGATTTGGTGGATGTCACAGGCATGGCAGGAAGAAAAAATCCATGGACTTGAAACAGTTTTACTATGATGCAGGCGGATTGCGGTATGCAGCACAGAGAAGCAAGTAGGAGTTACAGATGCGGTGGGCCTGGGAAATGAGGAGGTGATCGCTGCATCGACTAAGACAGGTATGCTTACCAGGGAAGCTTTTGTTTATGGTTCGCAGATATTAAATCAATTAAGGCTGAATTCCAAGAAATCATAATGGAGTTTCGAAATGGGAGGCACGGAGTTTCGATTTTGGGAGGCACGGGGAGGATGGGGAGAACAATATGGCGGAGCAAGCCTCCGCAATGTTGCTGTTATGAACTCTGCCCGCGGGTTCCCCCGCGAGCAGGCTCACTTACCCACGCTGCTTGTCTTCAGCCGACGCGGCAGGACGCCGCCGTCGGCCTGCCCACGCGGTCCGGAGACCGCCCCGGATTCCCCACTTCATCGCAGCCGGAGCCGCGAGTCTTCTGCCGCCCCCGGCGCGGCTGGGAGCGCCGCCAACGTCATCTCCTTCTTCGCGGCATCCAGGCCGCAGCCCCGGGTCGGAGTAGCGGCTGGAGCCACTCCTGGGGCTCCCCGCAGCAGTTGGAGCCGCTGCCCGATGTCAGGGCCTGCTCCTCAGGCCCTGCTCTGCGTCTGACGCACAGACGCTGTGCAGGCCACTGGCCATGGTCCTGCACAGCCTCTGTTTCCTGCTCCTAGACGCGCGGCCGCGTCTTCCTGCAAGATTTAAAGGGCCAGACACAGGAAGTGTCTTGGCCCCACCTTGATGACTGTTTCCTGCTCAGCCCTATAAAGGGCTGCTTCGTCTGTTGTTCCTGGCCTTGCATCATCGTGAGTCTTCGCTCTGGAGGCTCCTGCCTGCCAGAGCCTGTGTAAGGTCTTCTTCTCTTCGTGGAGCTCCTCGTCTTGTCCATTGTGCTATGATCTGTCTTCGTGCCTGAGGTCCTCGTCCAGGTGTCTTGATCTCCTTCATCCCGGTGTTCCTGCCTTCCGAGATGTTCCTTCCTTTGTCTCACCTTCAACGCTCTCGAGCCTTCTGGTCCAGTAGGCCGGGGGTCCCTCAGATGCAGTACTCCTG
This sequence comes from Rhinatrema bivittatum, assembly GCF_901001135.1. Taxonomy (NCBI): domain Eukaryota; kingdom Metazoa; phylum Chordata; class Amphibia; order Gymnophiona; family Rhinatrematidae; genus Rhinatrema; species Rhinatrema bivittatum. The sequence goes on from NC_042619.1 coordinate 19,315,642, forward strand.
TGTGGACCAGGAATTTCAGATCTATTAGTTAAAATTTGTAACCTATCATTAAAATCATCCATTGTACCTGAAGACTGGAGGATGGCCAATGTAACCCCAATATTTAAAAAGGACTCCAGGGGTGATCCAGGAAACTATAGACCAGTGAGCCTGACTTCAGTGCCTGGAAAAATAGTGGAAACTATTCTAAAGATCAAAATCACAGAGCATATAGAAAGACATGGTTTAATGAAACAGTCAACATGGATTTACCCAAGGGAAGTCTTGCCTCACAAATCTGCTTCATTTTTTTGAAGGGATTAATAAACATGTGGATAAAGGTGAACCGGTAGATGTAGTGAATTTGGATTTTCAGAAGGCATTTGATAAAGTCCCTCATGAGAGGCTTATAAGAAAACTAAAAAGTCATGGGATAGGAGGCAATGTCCTTTCGTGAATTACAAACTGGTTAAAAGACAGGAAACAGAGAGAAGGATTAAATGGTCAATTTTCTCAGTGGAAAAGGGTAAACAGTGGAGTACTTAAGGGATCTGTACTTGGACGGGTGCTTTTCTATATATTTATTAATGATCTGGAAAGGAATACGATGAGTGAGGTTATCAAATTTGCAGATGATACAAAATTATTCAGAGTAGTTAAATCACAAGCGTATTGTAATACTTTGCAGGAGGACCTTGCGAGAGTGGAAGATTGGGCATCCAAATAACAGATGACACTTAATGTGGACAAGTGCAAGGTGTTGCATACAGGAAAAATAACCCTTGCTGTAGTTACACGATGTTAGGTTCCATATTAGGAGCTATCACCCAGGAAAAGGATCTAGGCATCATAGTTGATAATACATTGAAATCATTGGCTCAGTGTGCTGCGGCAGTCAAAAAAGAAAACAGGATGTTAGGAATTATTAGGAAGGGAATGGTTAATAAAATGGAAAATGTCATAATGCCTCTGTATCACTCCATGGTGAGACCGCACCTTGAATTCTGTGTACAATTCTGGTCACCGCATCTCAAAAAGATATAGTTGTGATGGAGAAGGTACAGAGAAGGGCAACCAAAATGATAAAGAAACTGGGGGCATTCCATGAAGTTAGTAAGTAGCACATTTAAGACTAATCGGAGAAAATTCTTTTTCACTCAACGCACATTTAAGCTCTGGAATTTGTTGCCAGAGGATGTGGTTGTGCAGTTAGTGTAGATGGGTTTAAAAAAGGTCTGGATAAGTTCTTGGTAGGAAAGTCCCTTAACTGCTATGCCTCTGCTATTACTGACGTCAGAGGTGTGGGACCTTCTTGGTGTTTGGGTAATTGCCAGGTTCTTGATGCCTGGTTTGGCCTCTGTTGGAAACAGGATGCCGGGCTTTGTCTGACCCAACATGGCAATTTATTATATTCTTATGTTATCAGAATATGCGACTTATTGGAATCAGAAGATTTTGCTGATGCTCACCAAGTGATCCGGAAGATATGCAAAGTGATTTTGAAGACCAAAGATGTGTAGGGGGACTCAGGGGAACGGCCCAAAATTGAAATGGACAGAGCATATCAAGCACTGGGACGGCCCCTCGAAAGGCTCTCTGCGATATCATTGCCTGCATACATAACTATGCCCTCAAATAAAAAAACAATGATTCAAGCGAGGAGGTTGGAAAATATAACCTGGGAGGGCCACACCTTTGGCATTTTCAATGATTTGTCTCCCATCACAATTGGAAAAGAAAGGCGTTACAGTCACCATGTTGCTGCACATAGAAAACATCTGTTATTTATAGTTATTCCTGAATAGCAGGTGTTCATCATTATTGGGGTAACGTTGCGGATAAAAACAGAAGAGGAAGCACTGGCGATTTGAGAGTGGCAGGCTAAAATGAGCCTGTGGGAGGGCAACAATGGCCTGGTACGCTTTTAGCAGAGAAACCGAAATGGCAGCGGGTCGGGAAAGGAGGCCGCAAGCTGCAGCGCAATGCAGAAGAGACTTCCTCACAACATTCTGGCATGACCAATAATTATGTTTTAAGTGCATAGCCGTTAATGCTGGAAGCTTATTCTATAAACACTGATATGACTGCTTCATGTAAGTTATAGCTGATGCGTATCCTGCTTCTGGATATTTCTCTGTGTTTAAGGAGAAGAAATGTGTTTTATGGCTTCAAGCTGTAATTTTTCTGATTTTTTTTTTTGCATGTTATGATTTATATTAGTTTATTAGTTACGCCACTTTGTCTGAATCCTCTTCCCCTGTGTATTTTAGTACCCTTTTTCCCATGTTACCTTCCTCTAGCTTCCTCGTTCATATTAGTTTCTCCTATTATTCCATTTTACCCCTCCTCACCCCCCTTGTTCTTTGGTTCCTCTATCGTTCCCCTGTTTCCCCTACCCTTGTTCTCTGTAATATGTTAAGTTATCTGTAAACCGATATGATGTACCCACGAATACCGGTATAGAAAAGTTCTTAAATAAATAAATATGTGCTGTTTAAGCATGCATATGGCTCACTGTTTGCATATCTTGTTAATATTAAGGAGGATGGAGTGGGGAGATAAGGGGTGCTTGTTCCCATGAGTAGTAAGGTTGCAGATCAGAGGGACTGGGGAAGTGGGAGGGGAGGCATATTTAGGAATAAGGGAGTGGGGCCACAGCATACTTTCTACAGCCAACTTAGAGGGAGGTATGTAAGGGAGAAGGGCAACCAAAATGATAAAGGGGATGGAACAGCTCCCCTATGAGGAAAGGCTGAAGAGGTTAGGGCTGTTCAGCTTGGAGAAGAGACGGCTGAGGGGGGATATGATAGAGGTCTTTAAGATCATGAGAAGTCTAGAACGGGTAGATGTGAATCGGTTATTTACTCTTTCGGATAATAGAAGGACTAGGGGGCATTCCATGAAGTTAGCAAGTAACACATTTAAGACTAATCGGAGAAAATTCTTTTTCACTCAACGCACAATAAAGCTCTGGAATTTGTTGCCAGAGGAGGAGGTTAGTGCAGTTAGTGTAGCTGGGTTCAAAAAAGGTTTGGATACGTTCTTGGAGGAGAAGTCCATTAATGGCTATTAATCAATTATACTTAGGGAATAGCCACTGCTATTAATTGCATCAGTAGCATGGGATCTTCTTGGTGTTTGGGTAATTGCCAGGTTCTTGTGGCCTGGTTTGGCCTCTGTTGGAAACAGGATGCTGGGCTTGATGGACCCTTGGTCTGACCCAGCATGGCAATTTCTTATGTTCTTATGATACACATATGGTTATTATGGAGTTGGAAGAGTCTTCCATAACATTGTTCCTTGTAATAATCTCATTGTTCCTTGTAATAATGTTAATGTTAATGTTCATTGGTTGATTGTTATTGTTCAATGTTCTATGTAAAAAACCCCGGTCTAACCTCCCAGACCAGGGCAACCTTTTTGTTACATGTAAACCGGATTGATTTGTATTGCATACAGGAATTCCGGTATATAAAAATTAAAAATAAATAAATAAATAAATAACAATAGTTATTGTAGAGATAAACAACCTGATAATTAACGGCTACTCTGAAGTTCACAAGAAGCCAAGCTGTCTCAATGAAGAGTTCTGAGAGAGGCAAGGCTAAATAGGGCTGGCTCTGCTTCGACAAAGGAGCATCAAGGAGATAGCTAGCATAGAAGAGAGGGTGGTTCTTCTGATGGGAAAGCTGTCTAGCAGCCAGGATCATGACATCAACCATGGCAGAAGAATGTCTATTTCCAAAGAAATTTGTTGACTCTGGGTTCTTTCCTGATTTATATACACCATGGCATTGTTCAACATCATCCTTACTGCTCACCTGATTAGCCAATCTGCAAACTCTAGAAGTGCCAACCAAATCACACGAGCCTCAAGGTGATTGATAGACCATCTTGCCTTGCCTCCTTGGGATACCATCGCCCCAAGCCATCAGCTCCTGGCAGTAAGCTTCCCAGCCCTTGAGACTCACATCCATGATCAGTACTATCCAAACTGGGGTTATCAGTTCCATTCCCTTGGCCACATGTTCCCAATGCAGCCACCAATCCAATTCCTGGCTCATCTCCAAAAGAGACAATCTTACTGAGTAATTGTGGGACTGGGGATTTCACTGAGAGAGTAAGTCCTTTGGAAGAGGGCGCACGTGTGCCCTGGCCCATGGAACCAATTCTAAGGTTGCTGCCTTGGAACCTAGGGTCAGCAGGTAAAACCACACGGATGGACCGTTTGCCTTCCACAAATCTATTTGACCCCACAGCTTTCAGATCCACTGCTCTGGCAGAAAAGTCTTGCCCTGAGCCATATCAAATCAAGCTCCTAGATATGCTAGACTCTGAGAGGGATGCATGCTGCTTTTGGACAGATTGACCACCCATTCCAGCTGCTTCAACATCTGTACCATTCTTCACTGGCTGGATTTTGCTCGGATCAACCAATTGTCCAGATATGGGTGAATCAAAATGCCTTCGTTACGTAGCGCTACCGCCACCACCAACACCTTCGAGAAGGTCCTTGGTGCCATGAATAGACCGAACAACAATGCATGAAACTGGTAATGATGCCCTAGCACTGCAAAGCGCAAAAATCGCTGATGCACCTTCCATATCGGGATGTGAAGATATGCTTCTGTCAGGTCCAAAGAGGAGAGAAAGCAAAATTGCTTACCTTGTAATAGGTGTTATCCCAGGACAGCAGGATGTAGTCCTCACATATGGGTGACATCGATAATAGAGCCCTATACGTAAAAACTTCTATCAAAGTTTCTATAAACTTTTGGCTGGCACAGTGTGCCCACTGAGCATGTCCAGCATGCTATGATATTCTCTGCCACAGGGGTCTCCCTTCGGTCGCTTTTGTAGCAATCAGCAGTAGCCAAAAATAAAATAAAACGTAATGGACCCAACTCCGCGGGGTGGCGGGTGGGTTTCGTGAGGACTACATCCTGCTGTCCTGGGATAACACCTATTACAAGGTAAGCAATTTTGCTTTATCTCAGGACAAGCAGGATGCTAGTCCTCACATATGGGTGATTAGCAAGCTAGAGGCTGAGTCATTTCATATTGAGGAGACAATGAAGTGTTGTTGGAAATGAGGCAGACTAAGATCACAGCAGATTGGATGTAGGAATTGGGATTAAACTGGAAACAAGTTCTTTAAGAAAGATTGTCCATAGGCTGAATCTTGTCGTCCTTCTTTGTCCAAACAATAATGAACTGCAAAGGTGTGAAGAGAACTCCATGTTGCTGCTTGCAAGAGGGGGGCTTCCCAGTCTTTTGCATCGAGTGTCACATGTATGATTTTTTACCCACCGGTGAGAAGTTGTACATGTGCACGCGATGCAAAGAGCTCCTGGCTCTCAGAGAACGAGTCCGATCTCTGGAGGCTAGAGTGGCAGACCTGGAGGAGCTGAGGGAGACAGAGAGGTATATAGATGAGACCTTCAGGGACATAGTAGTCCAGTCCCAACTTCAGACTGGCAGCCCTGGTGCTGCCTTGGAGGAAGAAGGTCTCATAATGGGAGAGCACCAACCAGATGTAGCAGGAAAGGATCCTGTAGCAAGGACCTGCTCTCTAGGTGATGCATTGTCCTTTCGCACTGAGGATATCTCCCCAAGGCCTACTGCCCAGGAGGGAAGGGTTAGGTCGGCCGTCATAGTTGGTGATTCGATTATTAGGAATGTAGATAGCTGGGTGGCTGGTGGGCGTGAGGATCGCCTGGTAACATGCCTACCTGGTGCGAAGGTGGCGGACCTCACGCGTCACCTAGATAGGATTTTAGACAGTGCTGGGGAGGAGCCGGCTGTCGTGGTACACGTGGGCACCAACGACATAGGAAAATGTGGGAGGGAGGTTCTGGAAGCCAAATTTAGGCTCTTAGGTAGAAAGATTAAATCCAGAACCTCCAGGGTAGCATTCTCTGAAATGCTCCCTGTTCCACGCGCAGGTCACCAGAGGCAGGCAGAGCTCCGGAGTCTCAATGCGTGGATGAGACGATGGTGCAAGGAAGAGGGATTCAGTTTTGTTAGGAACTGGGGAACCTTTTGGGGAAGGGGGAGTCTCTTCCGAAGGGATGGGCTCCACCTTAACCAGGATGGAACCAGACTGCTGGCGCTAACCCTTAAAAAGGAGATAGAGCAGCTTTTAAACTAGAACAAAGGGGAAAGCCGACAGTCGCTCAGCAGCGCATGGTTCGGAGAGATGTATCTTTAAAGGATACTAATGATGCACTAGAATTAGGGCATCCCGACAGTGAGGTTCCAATAATTAGAAAAGTAGTCCAAATGCCTGTAACTAAAAACTCACCTGAGCTAAAAAATTCTAACTTATCCCTATCAATTAAAAAGCAGAATAAAAATACAATCAAAAAACAAACTTTGAAATGTTTGTATGCTAATGCCAGAAGTCTAAGAAGTAAGATGGGAGAATTAGAATGTATAGCAGTAAATGATGACATAGACTTAATTGGCATCTCAGAGACATGGTGGAAAGAGGATAACCAATGGGACAGTGCTATACCGGGGTACAAATTATATCGCAATGACAGAGAGGAGCAGTCGGGAGGAGGTGTGGCGCTTTATGTCCGGGATGGCATAGAGTCCAACAGGATAAACATCCTGCATGAGACTAAATACAAAATTGAATCTTTATGGGTAGAAATCCCTTGTGTATCAGGGAAGACTACAGTGATAGGGGTATACTACCGTCCACCTGGTCAAGATGGTGAGATGGACAGTGAAATGCTAAGAGAAATTAGGGAAGCCAACCAAATTGGTAGTGCAGTAATAATGGGAGACTTCAATTACCCCAATATAGACTGGGTAAATGTATCATCGGGTCACGCTAGAGAGATAACGTTCCTGGATGGAATAAATGATAGCTTTATGGAGCAAATGGTTCAGGAACCGACGAGAGAGGGAGCAATTTTAGATCTAATTCTCAGTGGAGCACAGGACTTGGTGAGAGAGGTAACGGTGGTGGGGCCGCTTGGCAATAGTGATCATAAAATGATCAGATTTGATTTAATGACTGGAAAAGGAACAGTGTGCAAATCCAAAGCTCTCGTGCTAAACTTTCAAAAGGGAAACTTTGATAAAATGAGAAAAATTGTTAGAAAAAAACTGAAAGGAGCAGCTACAAAAGTAAAAAATGTCCAAGAGGCGTGGTCATTGTTAAAAAATACCATTCTAGAAGCACAGTCCAGATGTATTCCACACATTAAGAAAGGTGGAAAGAAGGCAAAACGATTACCGGCATGGTTAAAAGGGGAGGTGAAAGAAGCTATTTTAGCCAAAAGATCTTCATTCAAAAATTGGAAGAAGGATCCAACAGAAGAAAATAGGATAAAGCATAAACATTGGCAAGTTAAATGTAAGACATTGATAAGACAGGCTAAGAGAGAATTTGAAAAGAAGTTGGCTGTAGAGGCAAAAACTCACAGTAAAAACTTTTTTAAATATATCCGAAGCAGAAAGCCTGTGAGGGAGTCAGTTGGACCTTTAGATGATCGAGGGGTTAAAGGGGCACTTAGAGAAGATAAGGCCATCGCGGAAAGATTAAATGATTTCTTTGCTTCGGTGTTTACTGAAGAGGATGTTGGGGAGGTACCCGTAATGGAGAAGGTTTTCATGGGTAATGATTCAGATGGACTGAATCAAATCACGGTGAACCTAGAAGATGTGGTAGGCCTGATTGACAAACTGAAGAGTAGTAAATCACCTGGACCGGATGGTATACACCCCAGAGTTCTGAAGGAACTAAAAAATGAAATTTCAGACCTATTAGTAAAAATTTGTAACTTATCATTAAAATCATCCATTGTACCTGAAGACTGGAGGATAGCAAATGTAACCCCAATATTTAAAAAGGGCTCCAGGGGCGATCCGGGAAACTACAGACCGGTTAGCCTGACTTCAGTGCCAGGAAAAATAGTGGAAAGTGTTCTAAACATCAAAATCACAGAACATATAGAAAGACATGGTTTAATGGAACAAAGTCAGCATGGCTTTACCCAGGGCAAGTCTTGCCTCACAAATCTGCTTCACTTTTTTGAAGGAGTTAATAAACATGTGGATAAAGGTGAACCGGTAGATATAGTATACTTGGATTTTCAGAAGGCGTTTGACAAAGTTCCTCATGAGAGGCTTCTAGGAAAAGTAAAAAGTCATGGGATAGGTGGCGATGTCCTTTCGTGGATTGCAAACTGGCTAAAAGACAGGAAACAGAGAGTAGGATTAAATGGGCAATTTTCTCAGTGGAAGGGAGTGGACAGTGGAGTGCCTCAGGGATCTGTATTGGGACCCTTACTGTTCAATATATTTATAAATGATCTGGAAAGAAATACGACGAGTGAGATAATCAAATTTGCAGATGACACAAAATTGTGCAGAGTAGTTAAATCACAAGCAGATTGTGATAAATTGCAGGAAGACCTTGTGAGACTGGAAAATTGGGCATCCAAATGGCAGATGAAATTTAATGTGGAAAAGTGCAAGGTGATGCATATAGGGAAAAATAACCCATGCTATAATTACACGATGTTGGGTTCCATATTAGGTGCTACAACCCAAGAAAGAGATCTAGGTGTCATAGTGGATAACACATTGAAATCGTCGGTTCAGTGTGCTGCGGCAGTCAAAAAAGCAAACAGAATGTTGGGAATTATTAGAAAAGGAATGATGAATAAAACGGAAAATGTCATAATGCCTCTGTATCGCTCCATGGTGAGACCGCACCTTGAATACTGTGTACAATTCTGGTCGCCGCATCTCAAAAAAGATATAATTGCGATGGAGAAGGTACAGAGAAGGGCTACCAAAATGATAAGGGGAATGGAACAACTCCCCTATGAGGAAAGACTAAAGAGATTAGGACTTTTCAGCTTGGAGAAGAGACGACTGAGGGGGGATATGATAGAGGTGTTTAAAATCATGAGAGGTCTAGAACGGGTAGATGTGAATCGGTTATTTACTCTTTCAGATAGTAGAAGGACTAGGGGACACTCCATGAAGTTAGCATGGGGCACATTTAAAACTAATCGGAGAAAGTTCTTTTTTACTCAACGCACAATTAAACTCTGGAATTTGTTGCCAGAGAATGTGGTTCGTGCAGGTAGTATAGCTGTGTTTAAAAAAGGATTGGATAAGTTCTTGGAGGAGAAGTCCATTACCTGCTATTAGGTTCACTTAGAGAATAGCCACTGCCATTAGCAATGGTTACATGGAATAGACTTAGTTTTTGGGTACTTGCCAGGTTCTTATGGCCTGGATTGGCCACTGTTGGAAACAGGATGTTGGGCTTGATGGACCCTTGGTCTGACCCAGTATGGCATTTTCTTATGTTCTTATGTTCTTATATATCAAGAATTGGCACTGAATGATAGTGTGCTACTGTGGTTGACATTGCTCTTACTGAATGTGCCTTTACTCGCCCTTGGAGAGGAAGGCCTGCTTTTTCATAGCAAAACTGTATGCAATCTGCTAGCCAATTGGATAGAGTATGTTTACCCACTGCTTTACCCGGTTTATTCGGGTCATAGGAAACAAAGTTTGGTTGGATTTCCTGTGGACTGCAGTGAGGTTTAAGTAAAAAGATAATGCATGTTTACAGTCCAAGATATGTAAGGCCTGTTCTCCTTGGTGAGAATGAGACATTGGAAAGAATGTGGGCAAAACTATGGATTGGTTCAAGTGGAATTCCGTAACTACTTTAGGAAGGAATTTCGGATGTGTACGGAGAATCATTCTGTCATGTAGGAAATTTGTATAAGGTGCGTACGTGACAAGTGCTTGTAATTCACTAACTCTCCTAGCCGAGGTAATGGCTGAGGAAGATAGTCTTCCATGTGAGAAACTTAAGATCACAAGAATCTATGGGTTCGAAAGGAGAACGCATAAGCCTAGTTAGGACCAGATTCAGGTCCCATTCTGTGACTGGAGGCCAAATTGGTGGCTTAAGTTGAATTAAACCTCTCATAAACCTACTGATGAGAGGTTGTGTTGAGATTGGTGCATCTCCGATCTTGTTATGGTAAGCAGAGATTGCACTTAAGTATACCCATACAGATGAAGTCTGGAGACCAGATTCTGAAAGATGATATAAATAGTTTAGAAGAGAAGATGTGGAGCAAGTGAAAGGATCAGTATTGTTTTGTTTGCACCACAAGGTGAATCGTTTCCATTTGGAAGAATAATTCTTCCGGGTGGAGGGTTTACGTGAAGCTACAAGCACTTGGGATACATCAGCTGAAAGATTGAAGGGTTGCAGGATCAAGCTTTCAACATCCATGCTGTCAGGGATAGGGATTGGAGGTTGGGATGACTCAATCGGCCTTGATCCTGAGTTATGAGAGTGGGAGCTATTCCCAGACTAATTGGATCCCTGACTGAGAGGTCTAGAAGTGTGGGAAACCATACTTGTCGAGGCCAATATGGGGCTATGAGTATCATGGACCTCTTGTCCTGTTGTAGCTTCACTAGAGTTTTGGTTATGAGCGGTATCGGAGGATATGCGTATAGAAGGCCTGAGTTCCAGTGGCGAGCAAAGGCGTCCCTGGGTAAGTGGGTTGACTGCTTGGACAGGGAACAGTAAGTGCTCACTTTGTAATTCAGTTGTGATGCAAAGAGGTCTATTGTTGGTTGGCCCCAACGTTGAAATATTTTGGTCGCCACTTTTGGATCCAGAGACCATTCGTGAGGCTGGAAATGACGGCTGAGGCGATCCGCCACTACATTGTGAATGCCTGCCAGATAGGTGGCCCGTAGAAACATTGAGTGTGCCAGGGCCCAGTCCCAAATCTGTGCAGCTTCTTGACAAAGGAGATATGAGCCCGTACCTCCCTGTTTGTTGATGTACCACATGGCTACTGTGTTGTCCGTTTGGATTAAAACAGTCTTGTGTGTCAGGCAGTCCTTGAACGCATGCAGCGCATAAGTATAGCTCGAAGCTCTAGGAAGTTTATCTGAAATTTAGCTTAGAGGTGTGTCCAAGTACCTTGAGTTTGCAGATGACCAATGTGTGCTCCCCAGCCCAAGGTGGATGCATCTGTAGTTAATGTCATTTGCACAACCGGTTGCTGGAAAGGCAGGCCTTTGAGTAAATTGTCCATGGTTGTCCACCAGAGGAGTGAGGAACATAGTTGCTGAGTTATTTGAATTGGAGAAGACAGTGGCTGAATGGCTTGTATCCATTGCGTTTTGAAAGACCATTGCATGAACCTCATGGCTAATCGGGCCATGGGAGTGACGTGAACTGTAGAGGCCATATGACTCAGAAGAATAAGGCACTGATGAGCCGTTACTTGTGACTGAGCACGTAGGGTATTTGCTAAGGAAACGAGTGTGTGTGCACGGTCTCGTGGAAGAAAAGCTTTTGCTGTCATGGTGTTTAATTCTGCTCCGATGAATTGTTACAGGTGAGATGGTGTGAAGTGGGATTTCTGGTAGTTGATGAGAAATCCCAAGGAATGGAGTAGATTGATTGTGAGCTTTAGAGAGTTGAGAGCTCCTTCTTTCGTTTGGCTTTTGATGAGCCAATCGTCGAGATAAGGAAACACGTGCACTCCCTGTTTGTGTAAGTGGGCCACTGCCACTGCTAGGCACTTTGTGAACACGCGGGGTGCTGAAGCAAGGCTGAATGGTAGTACTCTGTACTGGAAATGTTGATTTCCTACTAGGAATCGTAGATACTTGCGATGAGGAGGGAATATGGGAATGTGAGCGTAAGCATCTTGAAGATCCAGAGAACAGAGCCAATCTCCTTTTTGAAGTAGAGGTAACATTGTGCCTAATACCATTCTGAATTTCTCCTTTTTTAAGAATTTGTTGAGATTTCTGAGGTCTAGGATGGGACATAGGCCTCCTGTTTTCTTTGGAATGAGGAAATAACGGGAATAGAATCCTCTGCCCTGCTGAGGTCGGGGAACTGGTTCCAGGGCCCTGGCTCTCAGAAGGGTGGATAATTCTGTTTGTAAGAGTGTGGACTGATTGTTTACTGTCCAAGACAAAGTGGGTGGAGTGTCACTTGGTACAGTGAGAAAGTCCAAGTAGTGGTACCCTTGAGTGGTGATGGAGAGTACCCATTGGTCTGTGGTAATGGGTTTCCAATTCTGTTGAAAGAAAATAATCCGACCTCCTACCGGTAAGCTTGGGATCGGATTGGAGGAGAGGCTGCTGTTCTCTGGTAGAGTCTCAAAACCCCGAAGTAGATCCCGTTTGAGGAGGGGGTTGAGGTCTGGCTGTTCTTGGCTGCCTAGGCTGTGATCTTTGAGGCGGCCTAGACGAGCGTTCACGTGCAGGGGGTGGATAATAACGCCTTTGTCTATAATATAGGCATTTATTTATTTATTTATTTATTTAAATTTCTTATATACCGGCATTCGCGATGGGAGTCGCATCATGCCGGTTTACAAATAACAAGGTGTGACAACAGAATAAATACTTAATAACTTAAAAACATTAACATGTGATAGAAGAATAAGGTAGCAGTTACAATAAAACAGGGATAAAATGCAACTTGGAATGAAGAGAAGGCAAAAGAGAGATTAACACTGAGATAACAAAAGAATGACCAAGGTAAATAGAACCAAGGTAAATAAACCTGCCTCATTAAAAAAGAGAGAACATTATTGAGTTGTCAAAGGTTGTTGATTACTCTGACGGGAGTTCTTAGTTGCTTAAGTTGAGAGTGGGTTCAGTTGGTGTCTGGAAAGGCTTTCAAGAATAGCCAGGTTTTAAGTCTTTTTCTGATCCTTTCTTGGGATTCTTCTGGATGATGGTTGAGATTCTTGAGGTATCGAAGATAGCTGTTTCAGAGTTTCTGTATGTTCCTTTAACAAGGAAACTGCTTCCTTCACCTTATCCCCGAAGAGGTTGTCTCTGAGACAAGGGAGATCAGCTAGTTTATCTTGTATCTCAGGCCTCAAATCTGAGGCCTTGAGCCATGCCCATCTGCGAGCACTGATACCCGTTGCCAATAGTCGAGATGCTGTTTCAAAACTATCATATGCTGCACAAACCTCGTGTTTACCAGCCTCTAAACCTTTGTGAATTATATTGGAAACAGGTTCCTGAAGCTGGTCAGGGAGTGATTGAGTGATCTCCTGCATTTGTTTCCATAAATTGCACTGGTATTGTGTCATGAATAGCTGGTAGGCAGCAATCCTGGAGACCAGCATAGATCCTTGAAACATTTTCTTTCCTAGATTATCTAGAAATCTGTTATCTCTTCCTGGTGGAATTGAAGAATGTGTCTTTAATCTCTTGGCCTTCTTTTGTGCCAACTCAACTGCCACTGATTGATGAGGCAGTTGAGCCCTCTGGAAACCTGGGATGTGTTGAACCAGGTATGTTGCATCAGTCCTTTTGTTAACGGGAGGAATTGATCCAGGGTGTTCCCATAGCCTATACATCAGTTCCTGAAGAACTTCGTGGACTGGTATGGCTAAGACCTCCTTCGGTGGGTCCACAAACTGTAACACTTCTAGTGTTTTTTGTCTGACATCTTCTTCTGACTGTAGCTGGAAAGGAATGGTATCCGCCATTTCCTTTATGAAATTATTTATTATTATTTATTTATTTAGGACTCTTATATACCGATATTCTTGTCCTCTGGAGGGGATTTTCTGCATTCCTCCGGGGGAGAAGGCTCCGAGAGGACTTCGTCTGTGGAGACATCGGTATCTGTGTCTGTCCATGTGTCAGGTGTATGGGTTGTTTTGACTTTCAAAGGCATTGATGGATGAGTCTTAGGCATCGATGGAAATAGTGGAGATTGAGGGAATCTGACGGGGAATCCCCGACGGGCCAGGAATGGGATCAGGCATCGGTAATTCCAGAGGAACAACTGGTGTCCTCGGTGGCAATGGTGCTTCCTGAGGTTTTGAAGGAAGAGCATCAATCAGAGCATCCAATTTTGCTAGAATAGGTGCCAAAATGGATAAATCAGGTGCCGGCATCGAAGGAATTTCTGGTGGAACCGATAGTGGCACCATAATCGGTACCAGTGGGATCAGTGACATGCCTGGCGATGGTATCGGTTAGGGCATCGAAGGAGTCTCCGATGGAGCTGGGAACGGTGTTGGTATCTGTGTCAATGGAAGAACTGGAGGCATCGATGTCGATGGCGCTGGCCTCAAAGGTTGAGCCGGTCCTGGTATGGGGTTGAGCGCATTCCTGACTGCCTGGCAGATATATCCGTCCAGTTCCGCCCGCATAGCTGGTGAAACCAGAGCAGCTATGGGGGGAGGCAGCGATGGCGATTACGATTCCTCCGCAGAGCCCTGGGGAGGAATGGTTCCCAACACCGGTATCTGTGGGGATTGCCGTGGAGTCGAAGGCCTCATAGAAACCTCTTCCGTCCGAGGTTTCTTAGATGGAGATCCGGAATCCTCTATGGTTGACCGGTTACCGGATCGATGCCGGAACCGTGAGGCCTTCGATGACAATGCCGATGCTTCTCTTTACCTTTTTCGATGCCCGATGCCGATTTCATCGAAGAAGCTGAGGGGGATGATAAGGATCTATCTCCCGCTTCATCTGGAACTCATTTTTTAAGGACTACTTTACGAATCGTTCCTGCCGGAGACGATTGTGTCGACGTTGATGTTGAAGAGAGCAACTGAAGACAAAATAGCTGCTCCATTTTCTCCATCCAGAGTAGTTGTCCTTTTGGTGTCATCTCGCCGCACTTTTGACAAGATTGGACATCGTGGTCCCCGCCAAGACAGAGCACACACTCTGTGGGTCTGTGATGGACATAGTTCTGCCACAGATAGGGCATTTTTTGAAGCCCGTAGCCATGGTTAGTCGGACAGCCGTCAACGACTAGGCTAAGAAAAAACAGCACGGAACAGACAGCAAAAAGAAAAAACCTTACCACAATGGAATTTATGGGAGACCCTTGCGGAAAAAAGTTTTTCTAAGCTTTTTATGAGGTATGGTTAATTTACCACACAGGACTCCAAATTAACCACGAGGCTAACGGCTCCGTGGAAAAAAAGACTGAAGGGAGACCCCTGTGGCAGAGAATATCATAGCATGCTGGGCATGCTCAGTGGGCACACTGTGCCAGTCAAAAGCTTATAGAAACTTTGATAGAAGTTTTTCCATGTAGGGCTCCATTATTGATGTCACCCATATGTGAGGACTAGCATCCTGCTTGTCCTGGGATAAAATCCTTTTTGCATTGCCATAATCACCAATCATAAGGTTTACATTCTGAAATTAGTCATCTGCAAACATTCGTTGACCTACTTCAGATCCAATATTGGGCAAAAGGAACCTTCCTTCTTGGGAACCACAAAATAAATGGAGTAACGTCCTGTACCCTCTTGATCCTTCGGTACTGAAATTACAGCTTTCAATGCGATCAGCTGTTGCAATGCGGCTTGAACAGCAGCCCGCTTCTCAGAATGACACAGAGAAATCATAAAAGTGTCTGAAAATGGACACATGTCAGACGGTTACACCCTGGAGTTCAACGTCGCGAACCCATTGATCGGAAGTAATTTGGGGTTACCTCTGATAAAACCGAGAAAGGTGGTCACCTATTGCCGGTACTTACATAGAAACATAGAAATGACGGCAGAAGAAGACCAAACGGCCCATCCAGTCTGCCCAGCAAGCTTCACACATTTTTTCTCTCATACTTATCTGTTTCTCTTAGCTCTTGGTTCTATTTCCCTTCCACCCCCACCTTTAATGTAGAGAGCGGTGATGGAGCTGCATCCAAGTGAAATATCTAGCTTGATTAGTTAGGGGTAGTAACCACCGCAATAAGCAAGCTACACCCATGCTTGTTTTACCCAGACTATGTTATACAGCCCTTATTGGTTGT
This sequence comes from Rhinatrema bivittatum, assembly GCF_901001135.1. Classification (NCBI taxonomy): domain Eukaryota; kingdom Metazoa; phylum Chordata; class Amphibia; order Gymnophiona; family Rhinatrematidae; genus Rhinatrema; species Rhinatrema bivittatum. The sequence continues at coordinate 19,331,453 of NC_042619.1, forward strand.
TTTTCTTCTCCCCTGCCGTTGAAGCAGGGAGCTATGCTGGATATGCGTGAAGAATCAGTTTTTCTTCTCCCATGCCGTTGAAGCAGAGAGCCATGCTGGATATGCATCGAAAGTGAAGTATCAGGCACATTTGGTTTGGGGTAGTAACCGCCGTAACAAGCCAGCTACTCCCCGCTTTGTGAGTGCGAACCCTTTTTTCTTCTCCCCTGCCGTTGAAGCAGAGAGCTCTGCTGGATGTGTGAAGTATCAGTTTTTTTCTTCTCCCCTGCTGTTGAAGCAGAGAACTATGCTGTATATGCATTGAAAGTGAAGTATCAGGCTTATTTGGTTTGTACTGGAGGTAGGACCCCCAAACCTTCATTGTGAGGATCTTGAAGCTCTAACTCCCAAGGTCCCATCCTTCCCTAGCCACATTCTGCAACTATATCTCAAATCTCCTGTGGGAAACAGAATGGCTGCATCATTCACACCACCCTGACTTTGTGATCTTGCTGCCAACACACAGCATGCTATCAGCATTAGAAGCTAGGCTCTAGCCTGACAGGAGGCTTAAAAGGCTATTGGCAAGCCCTAAGTCCATGCCACCTTTTACTGAGACACAATATGAACGCTCTAGTGCTTGTTTATGCTGCATCAGATCTTCCTGAATGGGAGGCATCTTCTGGCGTTCCTATACAATGTGTCCATATCACTCACAACCAGGCTCTCTGGAGACATTTCTTGCACTCCTCTAACACTGAAACTGTACATCACAGCTACCAGAAATGTTATAGCAGAAAGACAGCAACCTGGTGGTATGATTGTGCATGTCCCTGGCTGTTCTGCAATGTCCTCCAGAGATACACATTGGTCTGACATGACACAGTGACTCTGATAGCGCCAAAATGCACAACCCCCAGCTTCTCTTTAACCTGTGTGCTGGTCAAGACTAACTGTGGTTACCTGGCCGACAGATCACTAACAAGGGACACCTGACCTGGAGTCCCTGCACTGTGGACACCAAATGGGTTTAGATTTACAAGAGACATTTCAACACCTCCAAATGGGAGGATTTGATAAGCCACTAGCTTAAAGTAAACCAGTAGGAAGTATGTAGTCCCTGGTCACACACAGAGCTTTGTGACAAACGTATTGTTTGGGAACACAACATTAGCAGGCCCTGGCTTGTTGGCTTAGCAACCTAACTGTATGTGCCACTTGTCATGTCACCTACGCCGTCACATCCCCCGACAGCTCCCCCCATGTCATTGCCGTTTGCTGGAAACACATAGCCGGAGAGGGACTAGAGAAAGAAGCATCCCTCTTACCTACAAGCCAACCATCACTGTAGAGGCTGTCTTCAAATCAGGCAATTAGCCCCTGTTTGAATAAGTATAAAGGAATCATGCGCAGCTCCCGGATGCTTGCCAACCATGTTGAGGATGTGCTTTTGAGCGTCACAGACCACTTGCAGAAAGAGCTTTCTGTTGCGGGAGATCTCCTCCCTGTGACGGGGTGGGATGATAGCTATGTGAGTGCAGTCGATAGCTCCCAGAACATTTGGAAAGTTGGTAATGCCATAAAACCCTCTCTTCAATTCCAGGAATGGTATGTACTGATTAATGCGAGCACTTACAGCTGCTATGACATAGCCCAGAAGGCAGGAAAATGAGATATGGGATCTTCCCCCAACTGCCCCGACTGTCGTTTGGAAGGAGCCGGATGCCACGAAATGTAGGGTGCACAAAAGTTTGGTGACCTTTCCATGACCGCATCCAGATCCCCTCTGAGTTCTTCATATAATTCCAGACTAGCCTGAGAACTGAGGCGATACCTGCTAACCTCGTGTTCCTCCAGCATGCCCAACAATGTGATTTGTTCATGAAAGATGTGCGCCCTGTATCGCAGCCGTGCCCTTCAGGATGCTCAACCGGCGGGCCCGGTGGCTCTGGCCCCAGTGCTGGGAGATCCCTAGGAGGGGTTTGAACTTCCCTTGCCTGTTGGGTGGTTCTTGTTGCTGTCGTCGCCACCGAGCAGTCTGAAACAACCGGTATCCTGCTACCAATAAACTTCCCCCTAAGACTGTAGCTTTAGAAAGACAGGCCAGGTAAGAAAAGGTGTTTCTTGACCCAGGAGGCCTTGGTAGGTGTGTCTAATAGAAGGCCTTATTTTATCGCTCGTGATAATAGCCGCATTCCACAATAATGTCTGCTGTCCTGCCATAAAAAAAAAACTTTCTTTGCCCTTTACTGCAAAAAAAAGGAAAAAAAGGTGTTATTTTCAAAGTTAAAACCTGCATTATTGTGCGTTATTTCACCGGTAAATGTGGAAGGAACCACTAATTTACATAATTTTCTAGCTTTTGCAGACTCATGATCATATTTGCATACTAATGTGCCACACGCTAAATATTGTGCATCTAATGTGCGTTAGACCCCTTTTATCGTGCCATATGGCCCTAACGCAATTTGAAGATTGACCCTGTTAGACTGTGAGCCCACTGGGGATAGGGAAATACACATAAGTACCTAAATGTAATCTGCTTTGAAGTAACTGAAAAGTGGAATATAAATCAAGTAAATAAAAAACAAATAAATAACCCATTCATAATGGACTGGCCTGCCTGGATGAAGAGGAACACTTGATTGGCCTTGGGTTTTGAGCTTTGGATAATCTGGTAAAGGCTGAGCACCGTTCTAGTACAAATGGGCAATGTGCCAGGCTCTGGCTTGATTTCCTTACCTGGACAAGTTGGCCAGCGATACAAAGACATTGGGGTTAGAGAGCTTGTTGTCATCTAACTTCAGGATTTCAAGAGATGGAAACATTGTACTATTCCGTTTCTTCCTGAAAATTAAAAACAAATAAACGGAACTACTACAACGCATAAACCTTTAATACACAAGATACAGATACAATATTGGTTCCATCTAACCAATGGTAGAAAGATCAGTCTGCTGCACCGATCCCTTCCTCCTGCTCTCTGTTCTGCAGTAATGAAGGAAGGAGGAAATCTCTGCAAGGACACAAGCGAGTATCCGTGCCCCTGAGCCAGGGACAAATGTCACAGGCTGAAGATGTCAGATCTTTGGCCATCGATGCAGCAGAGGAACTCGGTGGCACCGAAGCCCTTGTGAACTTCTGAAGCACTGTCCAGTAAGCAGTCTGTTCTTTAAGGCACTTAAAGCCATCTCGGAAGATCTCACTATTAATCTTCGTGGGGTTTCAGCTACATGAGAAACTGCCCATGAGAAAAGGGTCTGAGCCCAAGAAATAGCTTTAGTGGTTTAAAAACTTTTCTCCTCTGTGAAATCCTCCAGGGAAGCTGTTGATGTATGGGGAAAAAAAAACACTACCATACGCCAACAGCTTTGGTGAATTATTTCACTAAGAAGAAAAGCTTTAAACATTTTTTGGACTCGGAGCCGTTTCTTATGTAGCTAAAAACCCATAAAGATTTCAATGAGAACCCCAAGATGGCTTTGAGGGAATGTAAGCCTTAAAGAACAGACTACTTACTGGGAAGTTCTTCAGAAGTTCATATGGGCCTCAGTGCTGGAAAGTTCTGGAAACCTTGGAAGTAAAATTTCAAAGGGAGCAACATCCCGCACTCGATTACAGGACATTTCAGCATATATACGGGCTTGTCAGAGAAGACGGTATGGGAGAAACATAGGAAAAACACTAGAAGCCACAAATGATGGTTCCCTGAGGAAAGCTGAATGATAAGAAGGAAAGATGTCACAGGAAGGATATAATCAAAATAAACCAAGAAAGCACCACAAGACCAAGGACATATTCCCTCTCGTTCATGGTGCAATCTGTGAACTTACATCTCTGAGAAGGCCATTTCCATCGGAAGAGAAATGAGTTCGTTTCCTGTGAGGTAAAGGCCTTTGAGCCGAGGCAGAATACTTAGCGCTAGGACATCTTCTGGAGACACATAATTATATGAAAGGTCCAGGACCTAAATCCAAAATGAAAATGTGGATGTAGCATACCATGAATTGGAAAGAACAGCCATCATAACTGACATGAATTGTTCTCTCTGGATAGCAGGTTCAGCAGCAAGGCTGGGCACAGACTCCTCACAGAAACGGAGGTATCCTCTCTGCCCTATAGGTGATCCCTCACTGCACAGAGTTCAGGCACATTAGAAGCGCAGAACAAAGAAACCACTTGCACCACCACCAATCTTGCTGTATAGGCTCTGTTGACAAAGGTCTTCAATTTCAAATCTTAGCAATTCAATATTTTTCTTTTTTAAATATCATACTTATGCATTCTCTCATGTAGAAACACACAAAGCTTGCTTCACAGAATAGAAAACAGAGTTCTTACCTGTAACAGGTATTCTTCGAGGTCAGCAAAATGTTAGTCCTCACACATGGATGACATTATCAGATGGAACCCCAATGCAGAAAACTTATGTCAAAGTTTCTAGAACGTTGAGTAGGCACACTGAACATGCCCGGCATGCCCTATACCAGAGCTTTCCAAAGTGTGTGTCACGACACATTAGTGTGTCGCCTGCAGTGTGGAGGTGTGTCGCCCGGTCCAGAGGGCCACAGGGCCGGCGGAAGCAGGGAACTACAGCCGGAAGATCGGTGGGGCCGTGGTGGAGCTTATCTCACCACGGCCCGAAGAAAAGGGTCATGTTCACTCCTCCTCCTTCCTGCCTGTGCAGCCCCGGAAGAAAAATGTTACCGGAGCCACGTGGGCAGGAAGGAGGAGGAGCATCTGCTGTGTACAGAAGAAGAGCAGAGTTAATGGGTCGCCGCATATCCCACGTCGCGGTGGCCTGACAAGAGGAGGAAACCCAATAGCAGGGCTGCTGTGGATCCCACATCGCAGCGGCCCGAGAAGAGGAGGAAACCCGATAGCAGGGCCACTGTGGATCCCACGTCGCGGCGGCCTGAGAAGAGGAGGAAACCTGATAGCAGGGCCGCTGTGGATCCCACGTCATGGCCAGAGAAGAACAGGGCCGCTGCAGAGCCCATCCTTCGGCAATCTGCGCAGAGGGACAGCATATGGCAATGAGAGCCTGTGCTTGAGCAAGAGAGCATGTGGAAGTGACGGAGCCTGTGTGTGTGAGAGTGAGACAGCATGTGCATGAGAGAGACAGTGTGTATGTATGTATGAGAGAGAGCATGTGAGTGAGAGCTGTGGATGTGTGAGACTGCATGTGAGTGTGAGAGCCTGTGTGTGTGTATGTGTGAGATAGACAGTGTGTGAGAATGAGAACCTGATTGTGTGAGGGAAGAAGACAGATGGAGAGAAAAGAAATAGAAAAAAAAAGACCCTGTAAAAGGAATTGGCAAAAAAACAAGAAAAGGAAAGTGGAAAAAAAAGCCTGTGACCAACCGATTAGAAAACTAAGATCAGACAGCAAAGGTAAAAAAAATTTACTTTTTAGTGATTGGCACATGTAATCTTTGGGAATGTGCATGAGTAGCACTTTCTTTATGCCGATCTCGCAATGTACAAGATCAACATGGAGGAAGTGGAAGCCCGCAAATATTTAATATGAGATAGGTTGTCATGAAACATTTTATTTATGTATATATTTAAGGAAACATACATAAATTGTTGAAATACATTTTGTTCGTTTAACCTCTGGTTTGCTAGTAGATTGAATTACCGTGTCACGAAATTATGTTTGTCTAAAAAGTGTGTCACCAACATAAGAACATAAGAAATTGCCATGCTAGGTCAGACCAAGGGTCCATCAAGCCCAGCATCCTGCTTTCCAACATGAAAAGTTTGGAAAGCTCTGCCCTATACCATGCGACCATGCGGGGACTCTCTTCAGTCTCATAACATAGAATTACAATTAAAACAAAAAAATAGAAAAAACCCAACTCCACAGGGTGGCGGGTGAGTTTCGTGAGGACCAACATGTGTCCTCAGAGAACACCTGTTACAGGTAAGCAACTCTGCTTTCTCTGAGGACAAGCAGGATGGTAGTCCTCACACGAGTGAGTCTCTAGCTACAGGCTGCTCCCCAACATAAAAGGGGACCAACCGACACCCAACCAGGTGCCAATGTGCACAACAACAATGGTGCTGTTGGTAATAAGAGGAGGAGACTGCTCTAGGCGGGGAAAGTTGGGTTCTACATCTCAAACAGGTTTCGAAGGACAGACTGGCCAAACCTACTGTTGTGTCAGCTATCCTTATCCAGGCAACAGTACAATGTGAATGTGTGAAGAGAACTCCACATCTCAGCCTTGCAGATCTCCTCCACAAGAACCGCTTACAAGTGGTCCACAGATGCTGCCATGGCTCTGACAGAATGAGCCTTGAAATGACCTCTAAGATGCAGTACTTCCTGAGCATAACAGAAGGAGTTGCAATCTGCTAGCCAATTGGATAGTGTCTGTTTGGCAATGATAATGCCCAACCTATTCCTTTCAAAAGAAATAAAAAGTTGAGTGGACTGTCTATGGGCTTCTGTCCAATCCAGATAGAAGGCTAAGGCTTGCTTTCAGTCCAAACTGTGCACTGCTCGTTTGCCTTGTTGTGAATGGGTCTTGGGGAAGAATCTTGGCAGGACGATGGACTGGTTAAGATGGAAATCTGTCACCACCTTAGGCAGGAATTTAGGGTGCGTATGCAAGACCAACCTGTCATGATAAAACTTAGTGTAAGGTGGATAAGTCACAAAGGCCTGAAGCTCACTAACCTTCCAGGTCAGGTACTTCAGGTCACAGGTGTGCAGTAGCTCAAAAGGAGCTTTCCTCAGCTGAGCTAATACCATGTTGAGGTCCCAAGAAACAGCATGAGGCCTTAGGGGAAGCTTCAATTGAAGCGGTCCCTGCATGAATTATACAACTATATGCTGTACAGAGATGTGTGTGCCATCTACACTTTGGTGGTATGCACTAACTGCACCAAGATGAACTCTGACGGAGCTGGTTTTTAAGCCAGTCTCCAATAGGTGTAGACGATCATCAAGCGGTTTTTGTGTGGGGCAGGAGAACAGATCTAAGGTCTTCTGCTCACAACACATGGAAAATCTCCTCCACTTCAGTCCATAGGACTTTCTAGTAGGAAGGCTTTCTAGAAGCCACCAGGACCTGATGTTATGAATCAGAAAGTGGACCCCTGTTCCGAGGTAGAGTCAACGCTACCAAAAAGGGAGTCAACCCTCTTCGGTCTCTACCGTTGGATGGCAAGGCCTGATGATATAGACGTTGACTGAAGACTTCACCCTGGAAGCTCATGATCCCCCCAGGAGGAGCCTGTATGGCCCCGGCCGCTAGGATTTAGGAGACTCCCTGGAGACTGAAGATAGTCTGGATGCAGGCGCCTCCTGCAGGTCGTGGGTTCCAGACGGCTGGCGCCTCCAGCAGGTCGTAATCAGTCCTGGGGTAGAAGTCGAAGGATAGTCCAAAGCGAGGTTGAGAGCTGGTCCAAGGGTCGAAGTCCAGAGAGAGGTTGAGAGTCGGTCCAAGGGTCGAAGTCCAGAGAGAGGTTGAGAGCTGGTCCGGGAACAGACAGGAGAATGGTCCGAAGCCAGTCCAGGAGCAACACAGGAGGAGGGTCCAAAGCCAATCTGAAGTCAACACCAGAGAATCACCACAACCGGTCTGAAGGTCAGAAGCCAAAGAATCAATTCAGTGGGTGGAGAAGCAGAAGCGGGTCGAAGAACAGAGCAAATCCAGGAACACGGAACACAGGTAACCAATCTCAGAGCCTCAATACCAAGGCAAGGTCTGAGTATCAGACCTTGCCTTAAATACAGGAACTAGAGGGAGGAGTCCCAGGGGGGAGCCATGACAATTTCCTGTCATGCTCCTTTAAATATTCTCTTCAGCTGCGCGCGCTCGGCTCCTAGCAGAGGCAGAGAGGGAGGAGTCAGCCCGGCCGAGAGGAACCATGCAGCCGGGCTTGGCAGCGGCTGCGAAGAAGGCAAAAGAGAAGGCTGCCTACCAGAGCAGGAGCTTCTGACAAAGCCCGATGCCTCGGATAAGTTTTAGCATCGCCGCAGCTGCCGGCCTGACCCTGGTCATGGCCTGCCGCGGCCGCCGGCCATGATACCTGGCCCCGATTGCGGGCTGCCACGGCCGGTGGTCCTAAAACCTGAGACACATCCTCGGAGAGATCAAGCGGTTGCAGGATTAACCTCTCAACATCCAGGAAGTGAGCTTTAGGGCCTGGAGGTTGAGATGCCACAACCTGCCTTGATCTTGTGTGATGAAATCTGGGGAAGTCCCCAGACTGATCAGACTCCGGATGGACAACTCCCTTAGGATCACAATCCCCTTGTCCTCTCGAAGCATCAAGAGAGTCTTCGCTACTTTGGGAATCAGAGGATATGCATACAGAAGATCCTTGCCCCAATGACGAGCAAGGGCATCTAAGGCTGCTTTGCCATCTGACCTGTATAGGGAACAGAACTAAGCCACTTTCCTGTTGCAAGGGGACACAAATAGATCTAGGTCCGGGCTCCCCCAGAAGTGGAATATCCAATTCGCTACTCCCCTTGGACCCTTGAGGGATCTGAAAGCTCGACTCAGCCTGTCCACTACCATGTTCTCTATCCTGGCCAGGTACATGGCCCTGAGCACCATTCTGTGGGACAGGGCTCAGGACCGGATATGGACCACTTCCTGACACAGGAGGTACAATCCCATGCCTCCCTGCTTGTTGACATACCACATAGCTACCTGATTGTCGGTTTGGATCAGGAAAACTGTTGGATAGCTGATCTCTGAAAGCGCATAGCGTGTACTGATCACCTGAAGTTCCAGGAAGTTAATTTGACAAATTAATTTGAGTAGGGGGACTTGAAAACGAGATCCCCTGTTCCAGATTTGAAAGTGCCCACCACCAAGACAATGAATCCCAAAGAGATGGGATGACTCGGAATCAATACTGGAAGCTTTCAATGGCCTGGCATCACTGCGCCCTCAGGGTCCATTGGGCTCTGTGCATCTGTAAATGTACCAAGGGAGTGACATGGACAGTTGCGGCCATGTGACCCAACAGCCTCAACATCTGCCAGATTAATACCTACTGGCTCTGCTGAATCTCTGCGGCGATGGTCATCAAGGTGATGGCCCTTTGATGAGTCAGGAAGGCCTTGGCTTGAGCTGTGTCTAGCAGGGCTCCTATGAAGTCCAATTGAAGTGATGAAGAATAGATGCTACGGTCTTTTTCAAAACAGGGCTGTAATATTTTAGAGATGTCTCCACTTCAATAAAGTTTTGAAAAAGACCGTGGCATCTATTCTTCATTGTATTTGACGGATTTTTTTAGAATGCCTACCTTCGTGTTTTTTGGGACCTTCCCAACTGAAGTGATAGGTTGAAATGGGACTTCAGGTGATTGATGACGAACCCTAGAACTCCAACACTTGGATGGTCAAGTACATGGACCTGGCAGCCCCTGCCTGAGATGCACTCCCAGCCTGCGCAGGTGCACCCGGCCAGGTATTTCATGAAGACACATGGAGCTAATGCTAGCCTGATCGACAACACCCAGTCCTGGAAGTGCTGTTTTCCCACCACAAATCAAAGACACTTCCAGTGACTGGGAAAGATCTTGATGTGAATGTAGGCATATTTTAGATCGAGAGAACATAGCCAGTCTCCATTTAGTAAAAGTGGAATCAAGGTGCCCAGGGAAACCATCTTGAACTTTTCTTTTGTCGGAAACTTGTTCAAGGCCCTCAGATCTAGGATAGGATGAAGTCCTCCTGTTCTCTTTGGAATCAGGAAGTACTTGGAGTAGAATCCCCACCCTCTTTGCCATAGTAGGACAGGCTCGATCACTCTGGCTGTTAAGAGGGAGGACAGCTCTGTTAGCAGTACCTCCTGAAGCACTACCGGCCCTCAAAATGGGTTCAAAGGGCAATTTGGCGGGCCACCCAAACGATTCAATTGGGGCCGCTAGGCAATAGTGATCAAAATATGATCAAATATGAATTAATGACTGGAAGGGAGACAGTAAGGCAACTTTGATAAAATGAGAAAAATAGTTTAAAAAAAACAAAAACCTGAAAGGTGCAGCTACAAAGGTTAATGTGCCACAGGCGTGGGCAATGTTAAAAAATGCCATCTTAGAAGCACAGTCCAGATGTATTCCACACATTAAGAAAGGTGGAAAGAAAGTCAAACGATGGCTGGCATAGCTAAAAAGTGAGGTGAAAGAGGCTATTTTAGTCAAAAGATGTTCATTCAAAAATTGGAAGGAGCCATCAGAAGAAAATAGGATGAAGCATAAGCATTGACAAGTTAAATGTAATACACTGATAAGACAGGCTTAGAGAGAATTTAAAAAGAAGTTGGCTATAAAGGTAAAAACTAATAATACAAACTTTTACAAATTTTTCTGAAGCAGAAACCTGCGAGGGAGTCAGTTGGATCATTAGGTGACCGAGGAGTTAAAGGGGCACTTAGGGAAGATAAGGGCATTTCGGAAAGACTAAATTAATTCTTTGCTTTCGTGTTTACTGAAGAGGATGTTGGGGAGATACCCATTCCGGAAACAGTTTTCAAGAGTGACGATTCACATGAACTGAACCAAATCACAGTGAATTTGAAGATGTGCTAGGCCAGATTGACAAACTGAAGAGTAGTAAATCAACTGGATCAGATGGTATATACCCCAGGATTGTGAAAGAACTAATAAATGAAATTTCAGAGATATTTTAATTAATTTGTAACCTATCATTAAAATCATCCGTTGTACCTGAAGACTGGAAGCTGGTCAATGTAACCCCAATATTTAAAAAGGACCTCAGGGGTGATCAGGGAAGCTATAGATTGTAAATATAATTGTAAACCGACATGATGCGATACCCATCGCGAATGCCGGTATAGAAAAACTTAAAATAAATAGACCGGTGAGCCTGACTTCAGAACAAGGAAAAAATCATGGAAACGGTTATAAAGAATAAAATCACAAAACATTTAGATACATGGTTTAATGGGACACAGCCAGCATGGATTTACCCAAGGGAAGTCTTGCCTCACAAATATCCTACAATTTTTTGAAGGGGTGAATAAACATGTGGACAAAGGTGAAACAGTAGATGATGTGTATTTGGATTTCAGAAGGCGTTCGACAAAGTCCCTCATGAGAGGTTTCTAAGAAAACTAAAAAGTCATGGGATAGGAAGCGATGTCCTTTTGTGGATTGCAAGCTAGAGAAAAGACAGGAAACAGAGCATAAGACTAAATGGTCTGTTTTCACAGTGGGAAAAAGGTAAACAATGGAGTGCCTTAGGGATCTGTACTTGTGCCGGTGCTTTTTAATATATTTATAAATGATCTGGAAAGGGATAAGATGAGCGAGGTGATCAAATTTGCAGATGACACAAAATTATGCAGAGTAGTTAAATCTCAAGCAGATTGTGATAAATTGCAGGAAGGCCTTGAGAAACTGAAAGATCAGGCTTCCAAATCGCAAATGAAATTTAATGTCGACAATTGCAAGATGATGCATATAGGGTAAAATAACTCTTGCTGTAGTTACACAATGTTAGATTCTATCTTAGGAATTACTATTCAGGAAAGAGATCTAGGAGTCATAGTGGATAATACATTGAAATCGTCAGCTCAGTGCGCTGTGGAATCAAAAAAGCAAACAGAATGTTGGGAATTATTAGGAAGGGAATTGTGAATAAAACGGAAAATGTTATAATGCCTCTGTATCGCTCCATGGTGAGACCGCACCTTGAATACTGTGTACAATTCTGGTCGCCGCATCTCAAAAAAGATATAGTTGCACTGAAGAAAGTGCAGAGAAGGGCAACTAAAATAAGTGGCATGGAACGGCTCCACTATGAGGAAAGGCTAAAGAAGTTAGGGCTGTTTGGTTTGGAGAAGAGACAACTGGGGGAATATCATAAAGGTCTACAAAATCATGAAAGGACTTGAATAGGTTAATGTACATTGGTTATTTACTCTCTCAGATAATAGAAGGACTAGGGGGCACTCCATGAAGTTAGCAAGTAGGTCTTTTAAAACAAATTGACAAATTCTTTTTCACTCAGTGTATAGTTAAGCTCTGGAATTCATTGCCAGAAGATGAGGTTACAGCAGTTAGTTTAACTGGGTTTAAAAAAGGTTTGGATAAGTTCCTAGAGGAAAAATCCATAAGCTTCTATTAATTAATAAGCAATAGTAGCTTGAAATCTATTTAATGTTTGGGTACTTGCAAGGTACTTGTGACCTGGATTGGCCACTGTTGGAAACAGGATGCTTGGCTTGATGGACCCTTGGTCTGACCCAGTATGGCATATCTTATGTTCTTATGTACCCTTGATGGACGATGGAAAGAACACACTGGTCTGAAGTTATACTGGGCCACTAGTTTGCGAATGTTATGACAGTCGGTCGCAGGCGGCTGCGAATGCTACTACTCACGTCATGTCTCACTGCTCTCTCTCCCACTGGAAGACTCATGGCGGTAGCAAGCAGTCTTCGACCCTCAGGGCTCCGTTCCAGGACTTCCCACGGCGACGAGGACACCACCAACCACCATGTCCGACCCGGGCCCTCCTAGGTGCGTGCGTGCGCATCATGGCCCTTCTTGAGGATGTCAGGGCGGGAACCTCAGTGGCGGCTCCCGTTGATGACATCACTAACCCTAGACTCTTAAGCACCATCGGGGCCTATCGCAAATCGACTTGGCAAAGAGTTCCCTTTGCTGAATCCTCCTCTCTCACTTTGGATGTGTTCCCTGTTCCTGGCTTCCACCTTGCTGTATTTCTGCTTCCTCGCATCTTGGGAATACTACTGTGCTTCTCTCCAGGGACTGCTACCAAGGAACCTCACGCTGCGGACCTTCACCATGCTTCCCTCCAGTGACCACCTCCACGGTGTACCCAGCTCTGCGGGCCACTACCGTGCTTCTCTCCAAGGACTGCAACCAAGGTACCTCACGCTGTGAGTCTTCACCACGCCTCCCTTCATCGATTATCTCCATGGTGTACCTGCTACGGGGCCACTACCGTGCTTCTCTCCAGGGACTACGACGATGGTACCTCGTCCTACAGACTATCTCCGTGCAACTCTCCCGAGATTACTACTACCAAGCACCTCCAGTACAGACCTCTGCTGCGCTACTCTCCAGTGCTATCCACACAGACGTCCCCCACTCTGCGAACCAGCTCTGGCACGAGAGAGATAGACTGTGCTATGCTTCCTCGCTCCTCGGAGTAGAGCCCTCCATCACTTTTTGTGACTCCCAGGCCTCCCTGCTCCTTGGGCAGCCTATGCTCCTCTGTACTGGACTCTAGGGGTTTCCTTCCTGTAGGGGGCACCCCGGCTCACTGAATCTCTCTCTGTTCTCCTACATTCCCTCCTTGGGAACTTCTAGTCCTCTACCTCTAGGGGGATCTCTCGTCTCCTCTGTCTCTACTCCTCCTGGCTACTGGACTACTGCCAAGACCTCACCTGCCGATAGCGAGTTGCTGGGGCTCCTCCCTGTGGGTGGTCCCATCTCGTCTCGGTTCAAGGGCCCACTAGCTCACATATCCTAATAGTGAAGAACAGTAGCCTGCCCCCTACTGGAGGATCCAACTTCCTGGGTCCAGGCAACTGGCCTACAATCCAGTCAAAACCCTGTCCCTGGAGTTGACTGAGGCACCAGCTGAGGCTTGAGGGCTCTCTGCTGCCTGGGACAGCCATGGGAGCAAGGGGGCAGAGGATAGTACTTCCTTTTTACCTGTCTCACCAGCCTCCTAGAAGAGGAGGACAGGTCGGGAGTGCTGGCAGAAAGTTGTTGGAGGGTTTCATGGTGGTCCTGAAGTTGGGCCACATTGTCCTTCACCCTGTCTTCGAAGAAATTTTCCCCAGTATATGGCACGTTGTCAAGTCGTTCCTATACCTCTGGTCAGAGATCAGAGGCCCACAGCCATGCCATTCCATGGGTGTCAGTTCCTACTTCAGAAACTCTAAATGCCATCTTGAAAATATTGTAGGTTGCTAAGACCTTGTGTTCTCTGCACTCCAGGGCCCTTATGCACCAGCGACATGAGGATGTCCTGCTGCTGTTGAGGCAGCTGCTCAGCCACCTCCTGCACCTGCTTCCAGATATCCCGTGAGTACTGGCTCATGTAGAGCTGGTAGGCAGCAATGCGGGCAATGAGCATGGCATTTTGAAATACCTTCTCAAGAGCATCAATCGCTCTGTGGTCCTTCTCTGGCAGCACAGAGGAATGGGTCCAAGAGCGCTTGGCCCTCTTGCAGGCAAATTCAACCATCACAGACTGGTGGGTCAGCTGACACTTATCAAATCTGGGAGCCTTCTGGATGACGTAAACTCTGTCCATCTTTTTATTAAAGGGAGACACTATGAGAGGGTGTTCCCATATCTTCAGCAGCAGCTCCTTAAGGATCTCGTGCACCGGGACCACTACAATCTCCTTAAGAGGCTCCACAAACTGAAGGATCTCAAACATTTTATGCATAGCATCCTCCTCTGTTAACAGCTGAAACAAGATGGCTTCTGCCATCACCCTCACAAACTCTATGAAGGTCAAGTCCTCTGGCGGAGACTTTCTTCACTCCTCTGAAAAAGAAGGGTTGGATGAGAGACCGTCAGAGCCCACTGAGGAGGACTCCAAAGTATAATCCCCCCAGGGGTCATAGGGTTCCTCATCCTCACTGTAAACTACAGGGGATGGGGCCCTAGTTGCTCGGCCTTCGTCCAGAGGTGCAGGCACCAGTATAATTTATGGAGGACTGCAGGCCTCAGCATCTCTGCCAGCGTAGGTGAAGCTTCCTCCTCTGAGGAACCAGCAACGACCACTGTATTGGTAGGGGGAGGCTTCGGTGCCCCACCAGGCACCAATGCTTTCCTGGAAACCGACACCAGCTGGGTCAGTAACACACAGATGAGCATATTGAACTTCTCTAGCAGCAGTATGAGGACAGTCAGCACCGGGTCGAGTGCCGTCAGTACCACCGAACCGAAGTCTTGCAGCACCCATTCCACCACCAGCTGGACTCTGCACTCCAGCTCCTCCTCAAACATTGCTGATGCCAACACCAACTGGGAGGAAGGAGGGGTGATAAGATTTTCCTCGGAGCCGCAAGGTGGATCACTGACTGGCATCAGGACTGATGGAGACCTTCGCGGACACCCGGTACCGATGGAGGACTGGCTCTCCTCGCCACAGGATCGCTTCAGGGGCATTGCAGCATTTAGCCGGTACATCCCTGTGCCCTGCACCATGCATCGACGGGGACCAGTACCGAAGTTTCTTCAGCTTCCTTCAATGCTCTGTCTGGTTCTTCCCTGATGCCGAGGCTGATATAGAGGAACCTGACATCCTCAGCCTGGAGGAGATCAACAGTAATCTGTCTCCGGTGCCTCTACCACCAACGGAACTGCTGATGTCTATGGTACGGTGTCCATTGGTGCGGTTCCCAGGTCCATTGATGCCAATGCCGATGGCTCGACTTCTTCAATTTGAAATGTGGCTCCATCTTGTCGAGTCGAAGCAGACATCCCTTCGGAGTCATCTAGGTACATAAGCAGCAACTCTGGACATCATGCGATGCCCCCAGGCAGAGGACACATATCTCATGCAGATTGGTGATGGACATGGTCCTTGGACACAGAGGTCATCGCCTAAAACTGGATGTGGCCAGGTCGAGACAAACAAAAATGATGGCACCTTGGCACTGCCACCACATGGAATCAACCATGAAAGGAAACTTACCAGAATCGCCGAAAACCCTGACTAGTAACACTACAGGGAAGCACAAGGACCACCCAGCAGTGGAACAACAGGAGAAAAAAATGCAAAAAACGCAAGAAAGAGGAAGTTTTCCACAAGGCCAAAAACAGCCAAAAGTGAGCTCATTCACATTGTGAGGCTTACAGCCCCATGGAAAAAGAGACTGCTCTATACCCAATGTGGACACATGGTATAGGGCTTACTGGGCATGCTCAGTGTGCCTAATCAAAGTCCTAGAAACTTTGACATGTTTTCCGCATCGGGGCTCCATCTGATGATGTCACCCATGTGTGAGCACTACCATCCTGCTTGTCCTTGGAGAAAAAGTACAAAATTACAGAATCCTAGACCATTCTGATAGAATGCCAGATTAAAATGGAACAAGGGTAACAGTGTTGGGCAGACTTCATGAACAGTGCAGAAGTATGGACAAAGCCTCACTAGATCCGCAATACAAAAATACCCATGGAACGCCAAAAGCCCACCAAGGTGCACAGTCTCAGTAAGGAATCTGAGTGACACACAGCCCAGTCCTGCAAATACCGCAACAAAATCGGCTACATCATGCCACTAATCACCCACCACTTCACATGATCCTCTTTCATTTCAGTAGAATCACAATGTTCTTATCTTCAGGACTTAGCAAGAGTAAACAGTACAAGTCCCCTCTAATTTAGTCTTTCCCCCACATTCACTATCAATTTTAAATCTCTCCCTTCCCATCCCTTATATAAAAACTGCCCACTGCAGATGGCATGCCCAGTGACTCCAGATCCATCCACAGGCACTTCTGTTACTGTGGGAGCAAGGAACCACAGTAATAGCAGGCTCCTTCCTCCTTTCCCAAGCATGAGCACTTCTGACCTCAGGTGTCCCCCAACCCACAGCAACCTCAACCCCGAATCTGCTGGGCCACACCAAAACAGCTCTGCAGTTTGAGCCAAGGGGGCTGGCCTATACATTTCAATTTTGTAGCAAATCCAAATCAGTGCTGCTGTTTTACCTGGTTTGCTCATGCTTCCACAGTGAGTGACAGAGCTAAGCTTCACACTTGGGTCTTCAGATGCCTTACTTGGGTGCTCTCACCACCTGCCTACCCCTCATGGGCTCTAAGCATAAAATAGCACAATGAACTGTGACTATATTCTGATCATGAATATTAACATTTTTCCATGATTTATTTTATTTATTTATTTAGGGCTTTTTTATACCGACATTCATGATACCAATCATATCATATCGGTTTACAAGAAACAATGGTGAAAAAAATTAACATCAACATGAACAATAGGCGAAGAGAGAACAAGTGAACAAAAGTTACAATAAGACAGGGGTACATGAACTGGGAGGAGGAAGAGCCAGAGACATGGCTAACTCAGAGATAAATAGTATCTAGTCGTAATTCAGGATTATAGTAAAACATGTACTCAGGGACTGGATTATTTCAAATATATAAATATTATATATCAGGGCTGTAATAATATCAAATGTTCCTGACTAAATGGTGTCAGTTCATAAAACTTGGGACTAATTAATGTATAGTCAGAAGCCAAGTCAGGGATGTGGTACGTCAACTGGAAAACCATGGTGAGAATGAAATCTCACCATGAATTTCATCATGATGAAATCAGGATGCCTTAGAAGGAACAGGCCTTGTTGCTAGTGTGATTCTCTTGCCATTTCTGATATCAACTCAGAGCTCCTGCTATCCTGTTGGAGAGCTGCCACCCAGCAAAAGACGTGGACCTCCGAGAGAATTAGCACAGCACAAGGAAAAAAGGGATTCTTGCCGGGCTTGCTTTCCAAAGCAACGTACCATGTATAAAACACTGTTTAATGTGTGAAAGTGACCCTTGGGAAACCAAACAGGGGGGCCGTGCATGCAGAAGTAGCCGGGGAAACCCTGTTCGCACATGCTTTTACCCGCCCGAGGAAGAGGCGGGGAAAGAACTCACCCAAATGCAGAAAGTTATGCTCGCTTGAGTGCTCAGGAGACTTTAAACCTGCGCAGGCTGTGATAAAAATTATCCTCTGACTGAACCCACAGCAGAACTGGCCAAGCGTGTTTTCGACCCCCAAGTCCCCTAAAGTGTTCCTGAACCTCAGTGGGAGGAGGAAAGGCTCTTACCTCCTCCCGCTGGGCTATCTACTAAGTACAGGTAGAGATGACAGTAGGTACCAGCACTTAATATTTTATTTATTTATTTATTTATTTAAATTCTTTTAATATACCGATGCTCAAGACCATGTCTTATCGAACCGGTTTACAATGGAACAGGGGGAGAACCAATAAACAAACAACTACATAGAAGATAAAGTTACATTAAACAAGGGAAGTTAGCAACCCAACTATTTGGGTTGCTAACTCTTTGGCACTTAAAAAAGCTGCCGTGAAAACAATTCAGGACACAACTTCAATGGCACTGGATGAGTTGCCGAAAAGCAACTGGCGTTTTAGGCATCTTTCAGCGTGTACAAGACCAACAGCTTTCAAAGAGGCGTCCTTGGCGTCTTTTAGCGCATACAAGAATAACAGCTTCTAAAGATAAGTACAATCCATGCTTTTGGGCAACTCATCCAGTGCCATTGAAGTTGTGTCCTGAATTGTTTTCACGGCAGCTTAAGTGCCAAAGAGATAGCAACCCAAATAGTTTCCAGCAGCTTTGTTAAGCGCTAAAGAGATTGTGATTTGAATTGTTGTCGATCGGGCAATGTATTAAAGCCTGCAATCATGGTTCTTAGACACAGAACAGTATCAGCTTGATTTTGAATCAATCCATTTTTGTGCTGATATTTGGGAAGAAAATTGAAATTTTGAAGCAAGCTGTATATGTGTCTAACATGTTCAAGCTATCAAAAAAATACGGAAAAGAAAAAATATATTTCTAATAAAATGAATCATTAGAGGTTTTTGACCTATGATTGCAACGACTGATTCACACTCTGATTAAAATTTTTTCAGAAAAATACCAGTGCCGAGGTCTTTTCCTCTCTATATAAAAATTGTTCCATGCGGTCATTTTAAACATTAATAACATACACCAGCCATTTTCTTTCATATGTGATTAATTATGGGTGGTTCCTTAAGTATTGTTGCAGTGTAATAGGAGCGGCCAGCCTGGGAGAGTCACAGCAAGGCTGACAAGGTTAGTGGACCTCTACTGTGAAGGCGAGAGTTTCAGGTTAGGAATTTGCATATGACAACCCCCCCTGACTCTTATTGCTGAATTTCAGTCAAATATTTCCCAAACAAATAATGGCAACTTCCTAAATTCTAGAACTTTGACTACAAGATGAATCTGTGTTGGAAATGTATTGAAAAACAATCTTATCAAACAGATTCTCACCTTCGATGATAAGAGAGGGGGGGGGGGTCAAAACCCTAGGGCATCTCATGTTTAGGGCAGTGAAAAAAAAACCAGACAGAATGGGAAAGCTTGCACTTTCTCTTTCTATGTCTTGTCTGGGTTTTGGCCTGGTGGCTCAGAGAAGGGATCCTTCCAGGCAGGATAACAGCCAAAGAGCAGACTATGGACTAAATCAAGATGGAAACAGTGGGAGCTATAAATCCTAGTAACAGAAATCCCAAGAAGGCTTCAGGATGTCAGTTGTGCAGAAGTGAAGTTGATATGTACCCCAACAGTGAATCGGGAGACAGAGTCTGGTCCCACCACGAGGGTATGGACTCCAGTGGCAGATCAAGAGGTGGTCTCCCAGGAGGGCATGCTGTAGCAATAGAGTGGAGAAGATGGCAACAGCAATCTTGACACAATCGATTCCCCCCCCCCCTTATGACTGGCAGTATCCACAGGCTCAACTGCACTTCTTCACATGGGTGAAATTTGGGGTACAGTAGGAAGGAAAAAATGGGGAGGATAACTGTATTGGATCAAAAGGAATAAAAGAGGTTCTTTTTTTTTCCAAATATCCGCAAGTAGTTAAATATGTTTGTCTTCTAGAAATGTATATAATCATGAGTCTAATAAAACTCATATACACTTGTAACTGCTGCCAGCCCTATTTACAGTTCCCTCTGTTTTTCAGGTTTTCCTGGAGTGAAATCCCACCCATTAACACCTTCTTCCCTAGATGGAGGCACCAGGTGCCAAACTCATAAGGACCGAGAGAATCTGCTTCCGCTAGGTCTGTCCCTGACCCAAGAACGTTCCCACAAGGTAATTGGCCACAAGCTGTTAAGCTTGGCTGGCCTGGGCTGAGGGAACACCATCCAGGGAGTACCACGAGATGGCAGGTCAGGAATATGGCTGGTCTTCTGCCTAGCCAGCCACTTCCCCCAAGGATGAGCCCTTGGGAACTGAGGACTAGTAGGACTTGGCTGCAGCACTGGTACATCTTGGTGAGTGCTGGCAAGGGTAGGAGCTGATATTGGAATAGAGTGCAGGTAAGGACTGGAACCGATCTTGAGTTCAAGCAAGGACTGGAACTACATCTTGAATGCAAACAAAGATTGGAACTGAGGCTTAAGTGCAAGCAAAGACAAGACAGAATAGGGTGAGACAAAGACAACACTGAACAAGGAACATACAAGGCCCAAAGGCAGCGATTCAGGAAGCCTGTAATGGCTAAGTAAGAAAAAGCTCTGAGGGGCAAGGCAAGGAGAGGCCTAGATAGGCCATAGCGCAAGGCAAGGCCTAGGTAGGCCAGAGATCAGGGGAAGGCCTAGGGAGGCCCCAAAGCAGGGAAAGGAGCAAGGCGGCCCTTAGGCCACAAGGCAAGGCAAAGAGCAAGAAGGCCTGGAGGCCGAAAGGCAAGGATAGGCCTAGATAGGCCTCCAGGCAATAGTGGCTAGGGCAAGGAGCCAAGGATGACTTGATGCGAAAGCAAGGAGGATTTGGCAAAAATGGATTATGTACGATTGTGGCTTGGATGTGGTGCAGGCAAGGAGGAGGAGCTTGGAAAGGCTGGAGACATGGTTCACCAAGAATTCCTGGTGACTAGGAGGCTGCATCACAGGCTGGGTTGGAAGAATTGTGAGGAGCTGCTATGGATAGCATGGAACGGAGCTCCAAGGAGACCTCTGCTGGTAGGGAGACGTCATAGTCAGGGTACGATGAGGCTGCATAGGCAGGTGAAATCGTAACACAAGGGGCCTAACAAGAGTGTTAATGTTCCTCACTGGATGATGGTCAGGAAGATCTTGAGGATTATGCACAGAACCCCTTTCTCCCTCTTCCCAGTTCAAAGAATATAATCGCTAAAATGAAAACAGATGGCATATATAGTTTATTGACTTCCTTAATTGCAATTGGATGCTGTGCTGGTGAAGATAACTCAACACGTTTGAGAGGCACTGCTTTCCCTCGTTTAAAATGTGATCACATATTACTTAGAAATGTATTAAATTTACAAATGCAGGTTGATGTGGCATATAAATCTGAGTATGTGTGACAAGTGCTCGCTTGAGAACCATCCTTGATAAAAGATTGATCACCCGCCCTTCATTAGGAAACCTAATATGTCATTAGGGAATTAAAATAAATTAATGAGGGAGCCATCAAATTACCTTCTGAACTCTGACAGATCACACTCGTTGTGATTTTTTCAGATGGGGTGTTTGATTTATTGTGTTAATTAAAGGAATGCAGTAACACTGTGTGAGCCCAGCTGAAAGAGAGAAAAATCACTGCCCGGGTTTCAACTTGCAAGGCTGAACGTGTCAGCCAGATGGTCTGGAACCGACTTCCTGCAGGAGCCAAACCCATGTTAGAATTCAAGGGAAAGAAAAGCCCCTACAGAGGGTGGGATCCATGGCAGCGCAGAAGGCTAGGGATGGGTTTTCTTTTCATTTTCTATGGGGAAACGTCCTAATTCAGGCTGGCCAGCCATTTCAGAGTTTACCTTCAGCCAATGCAAAAGGAATTTCTTTTTAAGGTCCATATTCAAGTACAGTTTGGACAGCAAAGTTAGCTGGATAAACTTATCCAGCTAACTTTGGAGGCATATTCCACCGTGCAGCCACACCACTGAATATAGCCGGCTACGTTAACTTTAGGACAGCTCTTTGACTTGATTCACTAAGCATTTTTCCCATATACACAGAATGAGAGCAAAGCCTTCATGAATTAGGCCCTTATCCAGTTAAGTTATCTGGCTAACTCTGAATATTGGAGTTAGCTGGTTAACTTAGGTGGCTAACTCAACTCCTCCCAGTTATGCCCCTGGCCGCCCCTAATTTATCCGTCTAAATTCTAGCCACTTATTAGCCGGCTACAATTTAGCCAGATAAAGGCTGAACGTAGCCGGATAAGCCATTTACTACTACTACTACTGTTATCTATCTTAATGGCTTTTGAATGTGAACCTTGACACTTATAAAGTTATGTATTTCTAGATTTTTTATTTTTGGCAATCTGCCCCCAAAATCACAGATGATACATTTATCAGACACTGTGACATAAGAAATTAAGAAGTGCCATGCTGGGTCAGACAAAAGGTCCATCAAGCCCAGCATTCTGTCTCCAACAGTGGCCAGTCCGAGTCACAATTATTGACAGACCCCAAAAAATAGATTATTTCTGGTTACTCACTCCCAGGGACAGCAATAGCTTTCTTTAATCTACCTGGCACATAATGTATATGGCCTTTTCCTCCAAAAGCTGTAAAGGAAAATCGGTTCTTACCTGCTAATTTTCGTTCTATAGTACAACGGATCAGCCCAGACTGCTGGGTTATGCCTCCCTTCTATAGCAGATGGAGACAGAGAAAAACTTGAAGGACACCCCTGTAAGTAGGATGCGCCACCTGCAGCCCCTTCAGTATAAACAATATCAAAGCAGAATTAAAGTGGTAACAGGAATCCAAAACTTTAAATGGTTAAACCAAATTTAGGAGACTCAACTATGTACAAAATGTGAAATCTTCATCCTGCTATAGTATGACAGGAAAAAAACCGATAATCTGACGAGCAGAATCAAAAAACTGGGTGGGCAACTGGGCTGATCCGTGGTACTACAGGAACGAAAATTAGCAGGTAAGAACCAATTTTCCTTTCCCTGTACATACCCGGATCAGCCCAGACTGCTGGGATGTACCCAAGCTGCCTTACATGGGGTGGGACCTAGAAAGTTCCGCTCGAAGTATGCTGCTGCCAAAACTCTGAGTCGGGAGTCCGAACATCCAAATGGTAATGCCGAGCAAAGGTATGCAAAGTTTTCCAGGTTGCCGCCCTACAGATCTCCTGAGGGGAAATTAACTGATTTTCTGCCCAGGACGCCGCCTGAGAATGGAGCGAATGAGCCTTAAGACCCTCTAGAACTGCTCGCCCATGACATATGTATGCTGAAGCAATAGCATCCCTCAACCACCGGGCAAAGTAGCCTTGGAAGCTTTATGCCCTTTCCTGGGACTGCTCCACAAGACAAAAAGGTGATCCAACAGGCGAAAATCATTAGTGACCTCCAAGTAACGCATCAGCGCCCGCCTGACATCCAAACGCTTCAATTCACGAGTATGTGGAGAATTCTGATCCAAATCCGATTCACGTGAAAAGCCGATACAACCTTAGGCAGAAAGGACGGCACAGTTCTAAGAGAAACACCAAAATCGGAAAACCTAAGAAAAGGTTCGCGACAAGATAGAGCCTGAATTTCCGAAATTCTCTGAGCCGAGCAGACAGCTACCAAAAACATCGTTTTGAGCGTAAAGTCCTTCAGAGTGACGCACCTGAGCGGTTCAAAAGGAAATTCACACAACGTCCTAAGGACCAAATTCAAACTCCAGGATGGACAAACAGCTCGACGTGGTGGATGCAAATGCTTAGCACCCTGAAGGAAATGAACCATATCTGGATGAGCCGCTATGGACGCACCATCCACCTTTCCACGTAAACATCCTAACGCCGCCACTTGAACCCGGAGAGAACTGAAAGCTAGCCCTTTTGCCAAACCCTCTTGCAAGAAGGCTAGAATGTGGACTATCGAGGCCCGCCTAGGGAAAACATTCGACCTACTACACCAAGAGTCAAAAACCTTCCAGACTCGGACATACGTAAGAGAGGTGGAAGTTTTGCAAGCCCGTAAAAGAGTGGAAATCACCGAATCCAGATACCCCTTCTTTCTCAACTGCCGCCTCTTATAAGCCAAGCCGCTAGACAAACGAGATCCACCTGGTTGAAAAATACTGGACCCTGCTGCAGGAAATTCGGAAGATGACCCAGACGGAGTGGCCCATCCACTTCAAGGTTGAGGAGATCCGCGAACCACGGCCTTCGTGGCCATTCTGGAGCCACCAGCACCACCGCTCCCGGATGGGCTTCTATCCTTCTCAAGACCTTATCTACCAGAGGCCAAGGAGGGAATGCGTAAAGCAGAATGTCGCGATGCCATGGGAAGACAAGAGCGCCACCCTTTCTGATCCGTGCTCTCTTCTGTGTCTGAAGAAGTGTGGCACCTTGGCATTCCCTCGAGTCGCCAGTAGATCCAAACAGGGAATCCCTCAGCGATGAGATATCAACGCGAATGCCTCGTCGGACAACTCCCATTCTCTGGGATCCTCTTCACTCCAGGGCAAAGCACACAGCAGGCCTACCACCGAGGAGAAATGACTCTGCTCCTCGGGAGGCCCGGCTCTTTTTTTTTTTTTTTTTTTTGAAACTTTGTTTCAGCCAAACACATTTAAAGGACTCCTGTCACTGCAACTCTCTTTTTTTTTTTTTTTTCCTTGTTTAGAGTCAATTAGCCAGGACTGCAGGTTCTGCCACCTTCATCTGCTGGAGACAGAAATACTGAAGGGACTGCAGGTGGCACATCCTACTTACAGGGGTGTCCTTCAAGTTTTTCTCTGTCTCCATCTGCTGGAAGGGAGGCATAACCCAGCAGTCTGGGCTGATCCTGGTACGTACAGGGAATGCCTGTTGGAGAAGTCGACCCCTAGTGCTGAGGGATGGTTGAGGCTGTTTAATGAGCAAGCCCACTAGGCCCACCCGTTAGCTGGCAGAGAAACCCTGTGGTGGGACTGATTGGAGCTTAGGGTTAGCTCCTTTCGCCACAGGTTGAGCCCTTGGGTTCCCGGGGACAGCAGGATTTAGGCGGGTCCCCAGGGCAATCCAAGAGAAGAGTCAAAGCAAGCATAGGTCGAGGAGGACAGCAGAACAGGTAATAAGCCAGAGGTCAAGCCAGGCAGCAGAAGGACAGAGGCCAGGACAGGGTCAGAATCCAGGTAGTCAGTCCAAGACAAACAGAACAGACAAGATGGACAGGATCAACAGGACAAGCAAGGAAAGGAGCAAGCAGGAACTGGAACGAAAGCAGACAGGCAAGGAACTGGACAGCAAGGGACAAGAGAGGGAACATAGAACAAGGTACAAGGCAGGAACAAAACAAAGATACCAACACACACTGGAACACAAGGGCACCAGGAGATCTGTTGCTGAGGTTCTGACTTCTTTATATACTCCTGGAGGATGTGACATCATCAGCACCACAGGAAGTCCTGGCTAGGGGACTTATAAAAGCAGTCCAGAGTTGGAGGAAGTTCTGTCTCGGGTCCTTGGAATAAGATGCTGTCGGAGTTGCTTCGGATCAGAGGTGAGGGGCATAACACAAATCTTTTTTAAACTGCACTATGGTAGTCCCATGACCACGACCTCTGGCAACAGATTCTACAGTTTGATTGTGTGTTAAGTAAAAACGTACTTTCTACAATTTGTTTTAATTCTGCTGGCCATTAGTTTCATGGAGCGTGTTTTAGTATTATTTAAAAGGGTAAATAATTGTCCTTTATTTACCTGTTCCCACGCCATTCATGGTTTTATAAACTATTGTGTTCCCTCTCAACCATCTCTTTTCCAAGCTGAAGACCTCTAACCTGTTTAGCCATTCCATCCCCTTTATCACTTTTTGCCCTTCTCTGCACCTTTCCTAGTTCTGCTATGTCTTTCTTGAGATAGGATGCCCAGAACTGTACACAGTACTCGAGGTGTGGTTGCATCATGGATCAATACAGAGGCAATACAATATATCTATTTTATTTTTCATTCCTTTTGGATCATTCCTAACATAGGAGACTCATGAATAAACTGAGCAGCCTGAGAGTGTCTCCCACAGAGGAGGACCGAATTAGAAACTGGTTGAGTGATAAAGACGACAGAGGGCAGTGATAAAGGGATTAGTCCTGGGGCCAATTCTGTTCCCTATCTTTTGTGAGGAACATTGCGGAGAGGTTAAAAGGCAAAGTTTGCCTTTTTGCAATGACACACAGATCTGTAACAGAGTGGACAGCCCTTAGGGGGTAGACAGAATGAGAAGTGATCTAAGAAAGTTTGAGCAATGGTCCAAATTAAGCGGTTAAGATTCAATGCATAGTCATGCATCTTGGTTGTAGTGATCTGAAGGCGAAGTGTACATTGGGAATTAAAGAGCTGATGTGCACTGATCAGAAAAGAGATTTCGGGGAGACAGTGTCTGATGATCTGAGGGTAGTGAAACAGTACGATAAGGTGGTGGCTAGAGCCAGGATGATGCTTGGGTGTATAAGGAGCGATATAATCAGCAAAAAAAAAAAAAAAAGGCAATGATGGCCCTATATAGGTCATTGTGAGGCCTCATCTGGAACACTGTGTTTAGTTCTGGAAACTGTATCTCAAAAAGGACAGAGAGGCTAGTCAGTTCAGAGAAAGGCAACCAAAATGATTTGGAGACTGCACCAAAAACTATATGGGATGTAGGCCACAGGAGGGATAGGATACAGACATTTAAAAACATGAAAGGTATTAATGGTGCAAACCTTTTTCAACAGAAGAGAAGTTGTAGAACTGAGGGGTCATGATATGAAACTACAAGGGAGAAGACTCAGGAACAATTTCAGGAAGGATGGGTGGCTGTCTAGAATGCCCTTCTGGTAGAGGTGGTGGTGACAAAATTGGTAGCAGAAATCAAAACTGCATGGGTTAAGCACAGAGGATCTATAGTGGCAAGAGGATGGAAATGATATAAGTTGGGATGACATGCACAGAGTAGCAGCAACAGTCCAAAACAGCAGTGGAACAATTGCATCAGGGCTCAATAAAGCATGCGGTAACCTGCACGGAGCGGCAGTTACAACCCAAAACAGCAGTGGGTATATTTGCAAAAGGGGTAGCCTGCACAGAGCATCAGTTACACTCAAAATAGCAGTGGTATGACTTCATCAGAGCTGAAAGAAAACATAGGGAGACCAGCAATATGAGGACAGTTATGAGAGGAGGGCTGAGATATCAGGTGGAAGACCCAAGAGGGAAGTTGGTGTTAGGTTGCATTTGGGAATTTTATATGATTATCTGCCAAAAGGGAAAGGAAAATTGGTTCTGTTCCTGGGCTTCTTGAGCCACTGCTCAACTTTTGGTGCCCCCCTGTCGGCCACCATTGTCGCATTGTCCGACAAGACTCTCACCGGCTTTCCCCTCACCAGGGGTAGAAATGCCTGCGAGCCAAGCACACGGCTCTCATCTCTAGATGACTGATGGACCACGAGGCTTCCTCCGTTGACCACCGCCCTTGTATAGACTGGTTCTGACACACCACTCCCTACCGGGAGAGACTGGCATCGGTGGTGACGATCGTTCAGACCGGGATGTCAAAGTCCACACCTCGACTTAACTTGTCTAGTGTTACGCTCCTGCTTGCGGAGCCCATCCCGCGAGCAGGACCTCCACTCACAGTTGCTGGGACGCCCGATGCAGCAGGACTCCGTTGATGCGGCCTATGCTGTCCTGGCTCGCCACTGCCACCTCTGTGCGGTCCATCGCCGCTGTATGCGGCAGGAGGGGCCGCTGCTATTCTTCTTCGTGGCAAGAGCCCCTGCCGGATTGCTTCCTTGCGGCCTTAGTGCCGCTGTCTGTCCTCCTCTTCGTGGCTTGAGCGCCGCTGCCGGACTTCCCAAGCAGCAGGAAGCTGCCGCTACCACTGCCTCTGTCTTCGTGGCCTGTGCGCCGCTGCTAGGACCTCTCATGCAGCGTGGAAGCCACCTCCGGCCTTGCACCATCACGGCAGGACGCCGCCGATGCCATTCCTTCCTCTGGGCTCCACATAGGCGCGGGTGCGCGCCTCACTTCAGTATTTAAAGGGCCACCGGCTGGAAAAGCCTGCGGCCCCACCGGATGATGTCATCACTGTGTTCCTGGATCAGCCCTATAAAAGGGCTCTGCTTTATTCCCTCAGGGCCTTCGGAACCGGTCTTCACAGAGTCTGTGGTCTTCCTTCCGGTCCAGGTCCTCCCTGGTCTTCCTGTGTCTTGATGGCTCTTCGTTCCATGTTCTTTGTGTTCCTGGTCTCGTCCCTCATTGGAGCTCCTTCGTCGCTTGTTCCTGATGTTCCAGATGTCCTGATGTCCGATGTCCCTGTCCTGACTCAGTCTGTCTCATCCTCAGCTCTTTGTCCAGTTCCCAGGTTCCTCGTCTGTTCACCTTTCCTGGCATGCCACTGTCGTGTTCCGTGACCAGCCCATGGGGGGCTGTATAGGGCGCCTCGTGGTACAAGACCTACCTTCTCGTCTGCAGTGCAAGCCTCTGGAAGGCTCCTGTTTTTAATGCCTAGCTTCTGAATCCTGAGTCTTGAATCCTGTCCCAGTCTTCGGAATCCCTTGTGCCTGTTTCCGTCCATGCCCAAGACTCTGCCAGAACCTGCTCCGCTCCAGCGTGGTCCATGACCAGCCACAGGCAGCTATGAAGGGCACGCCCTGGTGCAGGCCTCTCCTGAATCTTCGTCATGTCCTGGCTTCAAGTTCCACTGCTTCGCCTTCAGCGTGGTTTGCGACCAGCCATGGGCGGCTATGTAGGGCATGCTGCGATGCAGTACTCTCCCAGTACTTTCTCCTGAATCCTTGCATGAGACCTCCAAGCATCCTGAAACTTTGTCTGAGTCTTCTGAGTAACCTGAACCCTTGTGTGAGTCCTCTGAGTATCCTGAGTCTTCGTCTGAGTATTCTGAATATCCCGAGTCTTCGTCTGGCCCTCACGCACTCATCGTTCCCAAGTGGTGGGTCCGGAAGGGCTATCGAGTGGTCGGAGGGCTACTCTCGAGACCAGCATTGCACTGCTGGGTCTCATTGGTGCATGTAGGTCCAGTGGAGGGCTGAGCCCGCCTTGTCTTCGATCCAGCCTTACTCCTGCTCTGCCCGTGCTTGTACTTGCTCACCTTTTGCGGTGTGTCTTGGGGTTCCTCCCTGAGCCACACCGTGATCCAAGGGCTCACATTCCTCCTCGAAAAGCGACCGCACCTCCGTGCTCGCAACATCCGGAAGGAGCCACCATGAGAGACTGGACCGAGCAAATTCCATAAGTGAGAGAGGTAGCTGAAATTGCTCCAACAACGGGTCCCAGTGGAATAGTAAAGCCAACGGTAGAGGCCTCATATGAGCAAATGCCCATGGAACCAACTCCAAGGTAGAAGCAATAGACGAGAGAACATGCATGTAATCCCAGACCTTTGGTATTCACTTCTTCAACAAACCGTGAACTTGAGCTTGCAACTTGGAAATCCGCTCTTCGGTGAGGAATACTTTCCCCACTCTTGTATCTAAACGCGCCCCCAGGAATTCCAAAATCTGGGAAGGGAAAAAGATGACTCTTGGTCAGATTGATTATCCACCCCAACGATCTCAGGCGTCAGAGGACTAAGTCCACTGCCTTCCGTCAAAGGATTTCCAATTTTCCCTGAATCAGCCAGTCATCCAGATAGGGGTGGACGAGGACCCTGTCCCTTTGAAGAGTTGCAGCCACCATGACCATTATCTTGGTGAAGGTCCTGGGCGCCGTCGCCAGACTGAAGGGCAGGGCGTAAAATTGAAAATGTTCTCCCAGAATCATGAATCTCAGATATCTTTGATGATCGGACCACATTCCTATGTGTAAGTATGCTTCAGTCAAATCCAGAGATGCTAGGTACTCCCCCTTGTACACCGAGGCAACACAAGGTTTCCATTTGGAACCAAGGAACCTTCAGAGCCACGTTCACCATTTTTAAATCAAGGATTGGACAGAATGTGCCCTCCTTCTTGGGAACTACGAAATAAATAGAATAGCGGCCTGTTCCCTGCTCCTCCAGAGGGAAAGGAACAATGGCTCCCAGCCTGCGCAGGCAACAAATGGTCTCTTGCACTGCAGCTTCTTTTCTTTGTAAGTACATGGGAAGACCATAAACTGATCTCTTAGTGGCCGAGCAAATTCTAAAGCGTAACTTTGTTTTATCATGCTTAAGACCCACTGGTCCAACGTGTTCTTGGTCCACTCATCATAGAACAGAGCCAGCCGGCCCCCTATCACTGGAACCGAGGAGTGGACCAGCTTCGCATCATTGGGTGTATTTGGCTCCACCTCCACCTTGGGAAGAGCCATCTCTACCCAACCTATGCCCTTGAAAGGACTGGTTCCAGGACTGTTGTCTGCCCGAGAACTGCCTCTGTGTACTGCATGACGCTCTGAGCGGCCGAAATCGCCGTCTCCCTCTGAAGTGGGAACGAGGAGGAAAGGAACTTTTTCTTTTCGGCTTATCTTCAGGCAGTTTATGGACCTTTTTGTCACCAAGAAGCTTGATCATCTCCTCCAAGTCCTTACCAAAGTGTAATTTCCCTTTAAAGGGCAAAGTTCCCAACTGAGACTTGGATGAAACATCGGCTGACCAATTCCTCAACCAGGAGTCTCTGGTCCGAAACTACTGACATCATAGTCCTGGAGGAGGTCCTGACGAGATCATACAAGGCATCCGCACTATATGCCATTATGGCTTCTAGCCACTCCAACTGTTACATCTCAGATTCAGACAAGGACCTGTCAGCCTGTAACTGCTGCACCCAGCGTAAGCCGACCCTCAACATAAAATCTGCTACACACAGCAGCACGAACGCCAAGGGCAGACACCTAAGAAATCTTCTTGAGGTGCACTTCCGGCTTCCTATCCTGCTGAAGAACCAGCAACCAGAATGGTTGTCTTCTTAGTAACAGCCAAAACAGATGCATCCACCTTTGGGACCTTCAGAAGCTTATGCGTATCCTCTGGCAAAGGATACAACTTATCCATGGCCCTGCTGATCTTCAGGCCTGTTTTAGGAGTATCCCACTCCCTAAACAGCAATATGCTGACCAACTTGTGAAATGGAAAAGACCTCATTGGACCCCGGAGGCCAACCACGACCGGGTCCCACTGCTCCCAATTCCGATTCCTCTCACAGGACCTCTATGCCCAGTTCCTCCATAACAGCGGGTATCAGGGGACCCAGCTCCTCCTTGTGGAACACTTGTACCACCTTGAGATCATCGCCCTCAATGGCCGGGTTCTTCGACTATGCCTGATCTGGTTCCTGATCCATCAAACCTGGTTCTGACCTCGGAGGGTCTTGCACTTGTAGACCATCCACTTCTGAAGCTTCAGAGAAGCTCTCTGTGGGGGGTGGCGGTGCCAGGGCCCCTAGGACTCACCTGACCCTCATGTACCCTGCAGCCTTGGAGGACCTGGGTCTCTTTGCTGGCCTTATTGAAGCCCCCTTTTCAGCCCTGTGCTGCGTGGCCTTCCTAGCCTTATAAGCCTTGTGTAATAAAAGAACAACATCTGAGAAGAAAGTAGAAGAGGCATTCGACTCCCTTCAGGAAGTGAAGACGACCTTCAGGCGGGGTCCTCACATGGAGGTCCCCGCCACCGGAAATAAAGGAGAGAAATCTCCATTCCCCTTCGTGGCCTGCGCGGCAGCCCTGAAGTTGGAAAGATGGCCGCGATTCCTGTGCTTAGTGGGAAGAGATCGTCGGCAGGCTGCTGCGCTGGCGAGAGCCTCCTAGGCACATGGCGCCTGACTGATGTATTTACTGCCGCACTCCCCGAAGCGCCCTCCCTACCGGAGAGACACTGGGAGCATTTGCCATCGCACGAGAGATGCATGCGCGCATCTCCACACACCGCACAAACCGAACCACGCAGCATGAAATCCAGCACCAGGCAGCGAGAGCAGAAAAGTCGCTGGAGGAACGGGGAATAACAACTGAGCCACCCGATCACTTAAGCAGCAGAGCTGGAATAAAGATGTGCCGTCCCACAGCAACCCCTATTCGCTCCCTTGTTTAAAAAAAAAAAG
This sequence comes from Rhinatrema bivittatum, assembly GCF_901001135.1. NCBI lineage: Eukaryota > Metazoa > Chordata > Amphibia > Gymnophiona > Rhinatrematidae > Rhinatrema > Rhinatrema bivittatum. The sequence goes on from NC_042619.1 coordinate 19,363,188, forward strand.
AGAAGAGAAAATTAAACAACAACTCTAATACGCATTAAAACAAGTACTTCCCTCAAAGAATGGCTGCGGGCTCAGTCTGTCCTTCAGGGTGAGGGAACCAGGACCCCAAGTTTTCAGCACTGTCTGGTGATGAAGGAGCGAGCAACAAAGAGTCCCCGACTCCCTGCTCACTCGTCTTACAAATCAGGGGGGGATGGCCCCACCAGGATCTAACAACCCCTTGGGAGGCAAATACTCCTAAATCCTGTAGTCTAACTCCTTTTTTTTTTTTTTTTTAAACACAGACTGCAGGCTTTGCACCTCCACCATCTGCTGGAGACTGAGAAATACTGAGAGACTGCAGGTGGCACCTCGTGTTAAGTGTCAGTGTCAGTAAAACTTCTCTGTCTCCATCTGCTGGAGGGGAGGCAAAACTCAGGAGTCTGGACTGATCTGGATACGTACAGGGAATGGCAGACTGGATGGGCCATTTTAGTCTTTCCCTGCCATCATTCATTATGTAAAATTCTATTTGCTTTTTTGACCGCCACCAAACACCGAGCTGAGAATTTCAATGTATCGTCCACAAGGACTCAGAGGTTTTTTTCCTGGGTGGTGACTCCCAATACGGAGACCAGCATCGTGTAACTGTAGTTGGGATTGTGCATTACTTTGCATTTTCCCACATTAAATTTCATCCATCAATGATGCCCAGTCTTCTAGTCTTGCAAGTTTCTTCTGCAGCTCCACATAATACGCTTCCTTTTTTTTTTTAACAACTTTCAATAATTTGATATCATCTACAAATCTGATTGTCTCACTCGTTCCCTTTTCCAGATCATTTATAAATATGTTGAACAGCAGAGCTCCTGCTTCAAATCCCTGTGGTTTCACTAATGACAGGAAACAGAGAGTAGGATTAAATGGTCAATTTTCTCAGTGGAAAAGGGTAAACAGTGGAGTGCCTCAGGGATCTGTACTTGGACCGGTGCTTTTCAATATATTTATAAATGATCTGGAAAGGAATACGACGAGTGAGGTTATCAAATTTGTGGATGATACAAAATTATTCAGAGTAGTTAAATCACAGGAGGACCTTGCAAGTCTGGAAGATTGGGCATCCAAATAGCAGATGAAATTTAATGTGGATAAGTGCAAGGTGTTGCATATAGGGAAAAATAACCCTTGCTGTAGTTACACAATGTTAGGTTCCATATTAGGAGCTACCAGGAAAAAGATCTAGGCATCATAGTGGATAATACTTTAAAATTGTCAGCTCAGTGTGCTGCAGCAGTCAAAAAAGCAAACAGAATGTTAGAAATTATTAGGAAGGGAATGGTTAATAAAACAGAAAATGTCATAATGCCTCTATATCACTCCATGGTGAGACCGCACCTTGAATACTGTGTACAATTCTGGTCGCCGCATCTAAAAAAAATATAGTTGCGATGGAGAAGGTACAGAGAAGGCAACCAAAACTATAAAGGGGATTGGGGCTGTTCAGCTTGGAGAAGAGACAGCTGAGGGGGAATATGATAGAGGTCTTTAAGATCATGAAAGGTCTTGAACGAGTAGATGTGACTTGGTTATTTACACTTTCAAATAATAGAAGGACTAGGGGGCATTCCATGAAGTTAGCAAGTAGCACATTTAAGACAAATCGAAGAAAATTATTTTTCATTCAACACACAATAAAGCTCTGGAATTTGTTGCCAGAGGATGTGGTTAGTGCAGTTAGTGTAGCTGGGTTTAAAAAAGGTTTGAATAAGTTCTTAGAGGAGAAGTCCATTAATGGCTATTAATCAAGTTTACTTAGGGAATAGCCACTGCTATTAATTGCATCAGTAGAATGGGATCTTCTTAGTGTTTGGGTAATTGCCAGGTTCTTGTGGCCTGGTTTGGCCTCTCTTGTAAACAGGATGCTGGGCTTGATGGACCATTGGTCTGACCCAACATGGCAATTTCTTATGTTCTTATGTTCATTTAGGCCCACCCTCTATTTCCTGTCTTTTAACCAGTTACTAATCCACGAAAGGACATTACCTCCTGTCCCATGACTTTTTAATTTTCTGAGATGTCTCAATTTGTCATACACCTTCTGAAACTCCAAATACACCATATCAACCAGCTCACCTTTATCTTTGCTTACTTACATCTTCAAAAAAATCAAATATGGGGCAAGATGGCCGCCGTGCTGTGAACCCACGAGAGACGCCGGAGGGGAAAGCTGCTGAATATTTCCTTAAATTTTATTTACCTTGAATATTGATGCCGCATACGAAAAGAAAGGGTCGACTGAGGGGTGAGAATGTGGCCTCGCCATCAGAAGACCCACGACAGTCACAGATCTCAGTTTTTTTTGCGGGCATACCATCGACACCCGGGAAGCTTGGCCGCTGGGGGAGTGGCTTCTGAGCATGAGCCATCCCCCCTGACCCTTGATACAACCCTAAGCCCTGGATCACCGAGGAAACCAGCCCAGCCCAGAGACACCGAGTTACCTAGCCCTGCCTCGGTTGAGACAGGAGCGGCCATGGTAATGGCCTTGGACAAAACCTTTGATGCTGAACGAGTTGGAGCCATGAGTGCCAGCGGTATACAGCAGCTGGGGGCGATGAACCCAGGAGAGGAGGGTGTTATGGAGAGTCCTGCAATGGCTTCCTCAGCGTTAGCTCCAGAGACGTTTGCCCTACCTTCGACTCCAGGTATTGGGGGGGGGGGGGAAGATTGGAAACTGTGGAGGAGGAGGGGATGGAACAACTGAGAATGCTCTCTCTTTCCCCATTAACAGCTAAACCTGATGTAATTACCTTGGATGGGATATGGACAATGTTAAGCTCCATAGAGAGCTCTATAAAAACTCGGCAGCAACAGTGGAAATAAAAAAATCAAGCGACTGCAAATAATAGCTTGATAGCAAATTATGCAAAAGCAATTGATGATTTGGATAAAAGAATGACATTGACTGAGAATAAGCAAATTAAATTAATAGAATCTGAGGGTAATACTGTCAAAAGGTTGCAATCAATAGAAAATGCTCTGCGTGCTCATAACCTTCGGATTTTGAACTTTCCACTAATGAGATTAATTTCTCCAATGGATTTATTTAAAACATATATGATGCAAGTTCTTAAGATACCAGAAAATGCTTTACCAGTTGTAGTTAAAGCATATTATTTGCAACAAAGATCACAAAATGCTGAAGAAGATCAATCCTTGAATTTAACTAACTTACTAGAAACGTCCTCAGAATTGCAATAAATGAGTGGAGATCAATGTTAAGTGTCATTTGCTTTTCTTTCCGAAAGGAACCATGTGATGTGTCTGTTCTTTAGGAACAGAATCTTCTTTCTATGGCAGTCCTATTTGGATATTTACTGACGTGGTTAAACCCACTCAAGTACGCAGAAAAGAATTTCTCAGGCTTCGTCCTGAAGTATTGAAACTGGGAGCTCGTTTTGTTCTGAAATATCCTTGTAAGGCCTGCATTAGATATTCAAATGAAAATTGTGTTTTTCTTGACCCCAGACAATTGAGATCATTCTTAGCTGCCCGGACCCCTATTATAGCTCCCACAGTTCCGATGTGAATAAAAGTAATAGATGGTAACAAACCGGCGAGTCTATCAATATGTTGGACTGAATCTATATTGTAATTTATTCTCTATTCTGCCCCTAATTACTATATTTTATTTTTCTTATAATTTAAATGTCATATAACTATGGAATAGTATAATTTCTTTATTCATTTCTGTTTGCACAATATGGAATAATATATTTTCTTTATATATAATAGTGTCGATAATTTATTGACATTGATTTTTCTGTATAGGAATGTTTATTCCTTGTAAAATTTCAAAATTGAAAATAAAGAATTAAAAAAAAATAAAATAAAATATATTTGTAAGACAAGACATCCCCTTGCTCAAACCAAGTTGACTCTTCCCTATTAAGTCATGTCTCTGTATATAGCCAGTGATTTTGTTTTTAAGAATGGCTTCTATCATTTTGCCATGACACTGAAGTCCGACTCACCATTCTATAGTTTTCTGGATCACCCATGGGCCCTTTTTAAAAATCAGCGCTACATTGGCCACCCTCCAGTCTTCAAGTATTGTGGTACCCTCCTTCAGCCCAAAGAATGTACATGAAGCCTAGGGGTTCAATCTGAGCAAAATCTCACGCTGAAATCCCACATCTCAAAGGTAGTAATAACTATTGAGAGACTTGTCAGCACAATCAGGCCGATTCAGTAAAGTCGGCAGGAGAGCGGGCAAACGCCTGCTCTCCCGGCGCGCGCAAAGGCCCCTCGCCTGTGCGCGCGATGCAGTATTTAAATTAGGTCCGGCGGTAGAAATGGGCAAAAGGAGGTGCTAGGGACGCTAGCGCGTCCCTAGCACCTCCTTTTGGCCCAGAGCGGCGGCTGTTAGCGGGTTTGACAGCTGACGCTCAATTTTGCCGGCGTCGGTTCTCGAGCCCGCTGACAGCTATGGGCTCGGAAACCGGACGCCGGCAAAATTGAGCATCCGGTTTTTGACCCGAGAGCCGCCGCCCGACTGCAAATTTTTTTTCTTTTTTTTACCCTTCGGGACCTCAGACTTAATATCGCCATGATATTAAGTCGGAGGGTGCACAGAAAAGCAGTTTTTACTGCTTTTCTGTGCACTTTCCCGGTGCCCGAAGAAATTAGCGCCTACCTTTGAGTAGACGCTAATTTCTTAAAGTAAAATGTGCGGCTTGGCTGCACATTTTACTTACTGAATCGCGTGGGAATACCTAATACGGCCATCAACGTGCATTTGCATGTAGAGGGCGCTATTAGGTTCGGCGGGTTGGACGCGCGTTTTTGACCCCTTACTGAATAAGGGGTAAGGGAAAACGCGCGACCAATGACAGGTTAACTGTACTGTCCTGTACTGAATCTGCCTAATAGTAAATAATTGCTCCTCTTACTGTTAAGTTACTCTAGCTTTGTCTTCTTCTTCCCCCAGTTCTAACACCCTTGTTTTATTGTAACTTCTCTGCTTCCCTCCACTTGTTAATTGTTCAAGGTTATTACACCCCCTGTTACCTGTGAACCAGCACGATGTGATTGTATCATGAATGCCGGTATAGAAAAGCTCTAAATAAGTAAGTAAGTAAATAAATAAATAGTGAGAGCCTCCTTTATGTACCTACGCCGGATTCAACAATGATGCAACTACCTGGATCAGCATAACCTCACTGCTGTAATTCATGCACTAATCACCGGCCGATTAGACTATTGTAACTCACTTCTGAATGCTATTTCTCAGCACAATTTGAAATGCCTCCAACTTGTGCAAAACCCCACGGCAAGAATCTTGGTAGGAGGCAAAAGCATTGGACCATACAAGGCCCATTCTACACAAACTTAACTGCTCCCGTTAGAAACCAGGATAAAACTCAAGGCCCTCTGCTTCATCTTCCCCAGAGAGTCTCTCTCCCTTCTCCTTGCCCACTATCCCCCACTAGAGGAGAACCATCCTCCCAAAAGACCTGTCTATCCTCTCCCCACCCCTGCTGACCTCCATAAAACTGACCTATTCATGATTGAGGGCCTTCAGTTGCTCTATTCTCAAAATCTGAACCAAGGTACCAAATACCGATTTGCCTTGAACCATGCTACCTTACCTTCTGGAAAAAAGCAAAGGCATGGCATAGCTGTTCAATCAGGCCTCCCCCCGCCAGTCTGTTCATTGCAAATTAAGTTCCTGTGCCTGGACACTCCACCAGTATGACTGCTTACGACACTACGACTAATGTAACTGCTAACGTACTTGCTAGTCTATGAAAACTGATTGCAATTCACTTTGAGACCATTCCTAGAAAAAAGCAGAATATAAAATGTTTGTAAATAAATAATAATAGAAAGATCACTATTTAAAAGTATAGGAGGTCAATATTCAGTGCCACTTAGCTGGCTAAATTTGGACTTCTCCAGCTAAATGGCTTGATCTGAATATTCAGCTGCATTCAGCAGCCACCACTCAGCTGGTGGGCAGGATAGGGGGTGTTCCAGGGAATAGAAACGTATCTGGCTAACTTGGCCGAATAAGTGCCAGTATTCAGCTTTATCCAGCTAAGTCAGCTGGATAAGTTGGACCTGCAATAAAGCAGGGCTACAGTTAGCCAGGGAAACGTAGCTGGCTAATTTTTAGATCGCCAGGTTTATTCAGCGGTGCGACCGAACCACTGAATAATTGTTTATTTATTTTAAAATGACTTATAGCCCACTCCCTCCAACGTTTGGGGCTGAATATCAGCCTCATGTCCAATTCTGTGTTTTTGCAGGATTGTTCTGGGTGGATCATGAGTATCGATTTTAATGACCAAAATCTGGGCTGGAAGACGCAGTGCAAGGCTGACAGTTGAGCCTAGGGCTCCTGATTCCCTTGTGCCGCCCCTGAGTGAGACTCTGTCTGAAGTGCCGTATCCAGTTTTGGAGGCTGCACTCCAAAAGGAGATAGACAGAGTAAAGACAGCCTAGGAACATGGAAGCACGATGGCAGAACAAGACCACGAGGTCCACATTCAGAAGCATTTAGCCGAATAACTATTCCAAAACTGAGCTTCTAAATTTAGGGAACATAGAGGGCGGAGACGAGGTGGGGCAAAAAAAAAAAAAAGAAAAAGTTAGGCATCTAGTGTTGCTTTTCAGCGTTTAATTTAGACGCTTTGATCTAGGAGAATGAATGCAGGCCTACATTTTTACACCTTTTAGGTGAGTTTTCAGCCAAAAACTAAAATTTAGGCAGCTACATGAAGCCCTGAGCCTTGTTTGAAGAACTGACCATCGAGTGATCACACCACACCTGCCGCCAGGACAGACGGGGCAGAAACCAGAGGGCACTCACTTCCAGGTGCGGAAAGTCTCCCCTGCCGACTTTAATATTTCTGATCCCATTCATGGAAAGATCCAGCTCCCGCAGGGCAGGAAATGTCCGGAATGCCTCTAAATATCCAGGCCAAAAGAGAAAAAAACAACAACACAGAATGCATGAGATGTGACGCAAGTATATTAACATTACCATGAAGGGCTATGAAATGAATCATTTCCGAAAAGCAGAATGAGAGCGCTGGGCTGGCCTGCCAAAAGGGATATGAAGTCAAAGAGAGCCAACCAAATAACTGGGTCAAAACAAAGCCTTTATAAGGCGAATGACGCCCCTCCCTCAGTTTTGTTGCTCTGTCACATGAAACGCAGCCGCTGTTGTTTCTGGGCTGGATGACCTGGACTGGGTTTGTAGGATTGCTTATTTGGGGGTTTTTTTTTAAATTATTAAGGAAGAGGATGGGTGGATGAGGGGAGGGATTGGCACCCACTTGGCATGTTACATTTTGGGGTGATTTTTTAGTTACCCAGCTAACTTTAGGCCTGCTATTTTTCCTGACCAGAGGTAGCAGGCTAACTTTATGCGGCTAGGCCTGAACAGCTGTGCAGGCTGGGTAAATTTCAGCCGCACTCCCAGAATGCCCCTGCCCTGCCTTCTTTTTTGGTCGGTTATGACTTACCTGGCTTAAACATAACTGTTCAGCTGGGCAGGAGTTTTAAACTCAGCGGTTTGTTCAGCTAAGTCCCAAACTTAGCCGGATAAACCTTTTTGAATATTGAGCTCATACCTCTTAAGCAATTCCAACGGCATAGCCATAGCCATTTTAGGAAAATGAATAAACCTCAGCGTATGGCACCTGATTACATTTTCCAACCTCTCAATTTCATTATGGAAGATAACATTATCTTTTTTCAAGAAGTCCTCTTGATCCTTAATTTTCTTTCCTTTCTCTTCCATTTAATTTAGCTGCTTACCATTAGGTCTACCTGAACTTCCAAATTCAATAAAGCCACGTGGCTGAGGTCCAGTGCCTGGACCTTGCCCCCGGTCATGTGACTGGGACAAGGTCAGGTCGGCGCCATTTTCCAAAATGGCGCCGACTGGGCCAGGGGCTAAGGGGGCAGCTCGGGCCCTTCCGCTCAATACTAATCAACATTTGGAGGTTATGGGATGCGGGAGGAGGGTCCAAGGAGTGCAGGTGGACCCCACTAGACCCCCAATGATTATTTATTGGATTTGGGGGGTCCAGGGGGGGGGGGGGCAGGAGGTGTCCCTATACCCCAATGAACATTTTGTTTGCATTCATGGATGGAGGGAAAGAGGTACAGGGGGAACCTGTTGGTACTTGGTTTTTTGAAAGGGGAGTGAGGGGATACACAAAGGCACATTTGTTTAATCTATGGTGACAGAGTTGGGGGGAGATGGGGGGGGGGGCCTACAGTCCCGCGATCAGCTGAGCAATTTTTTTTAGTTTGGCTGTTGTGGCCGTTTCAAGTGACAGCCCCGAGCTGAGGAGGGGGGGGGGGGTTTCAAGGTTTTTAACTTTGGGCAACTTCTGTATTTTGGGTAGCTCAGTCCTGTAAGGCGATGGAAGCCCCGGCCTTTGGGAGCCGCCATCACATGAAAAGGGACGATGTTGTGTCGTTTTGCCTTGCAGTGCTTCGACACCAGACAAAACAAATGCTGCGATTCAGCCCCAATATTTTTTCAGGGGAGGGGCCTTTCATCGTGGCTACAACCCCCCCCCCCACACACACACGATAGTGGGGCCCCTCCCCTGAAAAAACATCATGCCCTAGTACATCTAGGCCTAGATATGCTAATCTGTTTAAATGTGGCTAGACTGCTTTAAGACTTGTCCTCCCAATCTCTTTTTCCAAATCAACCACCCCTAGTCTTCATAGTTTTTCTTGATACAACAAGTGCTCCAGTACGTCACAAGATTTTTTTTTTTGTCTTTTTTAAACCCAGTTGGATCTCACCAGTACCTCTCCAGTACACGGCGTCACCTCTCAATGTCCTGAGCAATGGTTATACGAGTATGTACAATACACTAACGGTGTACTCCTGAAAGTCTTTCCAGCACTACCGTATGGTACGAGCTAAAAAGGGAGAAATGACTGTGAGCTGCATGTTAAAAGGAGGTGATCTAAGAGCTACGTGCATCACTACTGCTACAGATCATTTCCCCAGCGCTGTTAGACAGGTGCAGCCCTGTACCAGTCACACATTTAAAACCACACGTCGTCTTACCTAAAGTCAACTGGTTTTCTGCTGCATTGATGCTGGCGACAGAAGCAAACATTTTAAAGTCTTCCTCCACAGCCTAAAATGCAAATTTCAGGAACGGTTAAATTTAAACTGTCATACGGAAAGGATCAACCCAAAGCTTTAGGCTTCTTTTTCCTATTCACAAAGAAAGGTGTGCATGGAGGAAAGGGGACCAGGGGCAAACAGGCACCTCCCCCCCACCGCACGCCCACCCACACACAGGGTTACACATTCGCACGATCCATTTCCTTCCACTGTGGTACCGTCCTCGCATACTCTGATAAAAGCGGGTGGAAGGCAGGGCCTCGGAAGGAAGAAAATGTAAATAGAAAGATCCCATGGAAAAAGTAGGAGCTCGGCAAGAACCATCCCGGGCAGGTTCAGGCATTTCTCGCGCCATCACTGCCTATGTCACTCTCCTTCGGTCCTCTTCGTCTTCTTCTTGTCACTCTCCCCCCCCCCCCCCCCGGAGCTCCTCCTTCCGCTGGCTGTTTATACCCCCTATAGACCAGGCCGATTCCAGTTGTCTGAATGGCCACACAAAGCTTGCATGTCTACTACACTGGACATTTCCGAGAGAAACAGAAAGGCCCGCCGAGCCTGTCCACGTTCCTCCCTGAGGTCATACTGCAGACCCTACTTGATCTCTGGCTTCAGAAAACAATAAACTGCAGATAAGAAGCAGTGAGGTCACTCAGGCCTTCCCTTTGGCTCCTGCAGATGCTTGTGCAAGGCTCCCCCAGCTTGTTTTGCTCCTACTGTACAACTGGTACAGTTTTTTTTTTAATCCACAAGCTCCATGTTAGGAACCATCACTGGAATGATCACAAATTTCTCTAAAAGTCACAGATGCTCTGACCAAGGCAGGATTCCTGAGTTAACAGTAAGGAGAAAGCTTACCATACTTACTGAGGTTATATTGCTGTAGCTCACATCCACAAAGTACAGGTCTATAGGTTTCATTACACGGTGCCTCGACAGCTATAATGAAAAAAAAAACAAAAAAAAACAACCCAGTAACCTAAAGCTTACCTTTTCCACAAACATTAAAACCCAGGAGAGATTTTTAGACAAGACTCCCACTGCTCATTTCTTCTTGGAACCTGCTCCAAGACTATGGAGCAAAATCTAAAAACAGCACCCAGCAGTGCAATGTTCTTGTAGAATATCTGAACATAAAAGTTACAACCTTCATGTAATTATACAGAAACTGAGAGTCTATGACAGCAGCTGGTGCGCCCAATGCACTTCCTGCACTGTTCTGGATAATGTGACTGCACATCCAAGTCTCTAGCTCTAGCTAAACCAGGCAGCGGGCCCCACCCAGCCAGCTATTCCCCAAAACCACGTATGCCGCAAACCTAGACGTTTGCCACCCCCCTCTACGTTATTCAAAAATACCTACCTCCGACCCCCAGCCCCTATCAAAGCGACCCTAACCCTCCTGCCTCAGCCAGACCCTCCCCCCAAGCCCTTTGGGTGACCAGGATCTCGGAACGATTGTCTGGCTCCTGGCACACCCAGTGTGCTTTGTCAGTAATGCTGTATGTGCTGTGAGCTGGATGACCGTTCCAGGCTCCTGCGCACCCTAGGGGTGCCTCGATGGGTGGGTACAGATGGCCGGAGGTACGTTTGAACAACCCGGAGGTGGCGTCGATTGGCCCGGGAGGCCCTTGTGCTTTTCACCATTCTTTGGGGAGGGCTTGCGTGCAGGAGGGATCGGGTCACCAAACCAACCTTGGCCTCACTCGGGTGGGGGACTGGGTCGCCAGGCCTACTCGCTAATTTTTATTTATTTATTTTTTTGTGTGGGCACTTAACTGGCTGTATTCTTTGAATGCACGTGCCCGGATAGCTTTGAAACCTAACCGGCAACCTTCAAACAGAGGTGTCCAAGCTAACCGGGTAGGTTTACCCGCATATTTGAGGATATTCAGCAGTACATTTACCCTGCTGAATATTCTTGATAACTTCTTTGTTTTCTGGATTTTTGAAAATTGACCTAAGTAATACTTTTTGCCTGGCAGCTTCCACTATTTATTGATTACCTGCCCTTCCTATGTTCAGAGCGGGGTTCAATATAAACATACACAGTCAAGTGAATAGGAAAAACACAACAATACATAGATCACCCGAAGGGGGGGGCGGAATAACATTATTCTTATATAAGAATTTGCCATACTGGGTCATACCAAGGGTCCATCAAGCCCAGCATCCTGTGTCCAACAGTGGCCAATCCAGGCCACAAGTACCTGGAAAGTCCCAAACACTAAGGGGTAGATTTTCAAAGGGTTACGCGCATAGCCACGCGCGTAACCTCCGAAAACCTACCCCAACACACCCCCTGCCCCTGCGCGCGCAGAACCTATCTTGCATAGGCTCAGCGGCGCGCGCAAGCCCCGGTGCTTTCCTGGGGGGCGTGGTTCCGGCCCGGGGCGTTCCGGGGACATGGCCGCGGCCCCCGGACCAGAACATGGCGCGCCAGCAGCCGGCCCGAACAGGCGTAACTTCTGAAATAAAAGGTGGGGAGGGTGGAAGGAAAGTGCCCTCTGAGGCCGCTCCGATTTCGGACCGGCCTCAGAGGGAAAGGAGGCCGGCTGCACAGCTCGGCACGCGCAGGCTGCCGAGCTGTGCAGCCGGCTTTGCTCAGCCTTGTGCGCGCCGATCCCGGATTTTAACAGATATGCGTGGCTACGCACGTATCTATTAAAATCCCGCGTACTCTTGTTTGCGTCTGGTGCACGAACAAAAGTACGTTTTTGTGTAATTTTGTAAAATCTACCCCTAAGTCTATCCCATGTTACTGATGCCAGTAATAGCAGTGGCTATTTTCTAAATCAACTTGATTAATAGCAGGTAATGGACTTCTCCTCCAAGAACTTATCCAATCCTTTTTTAAACCCAGCTACACTAACTGCACTAACCACATCTCCTGGCAACAAATTCCAGAGTTTAATTGTGCTTTGAGTGAAAAAGAACTTTCTCCAATTAGTTTTAAATGTGCTACATGCTAACTTCATGGACTGCCCCAGTCCTTCTATTATCCGAAAGAGTAAATAACTGATTCACATTTCTCTGTTCTAGGCCTCTCATGATTTTAAACACCTCTATCATATCCCCCCCCTCAGCCTTCTCTTCTCCAAGCTGAAAAGTCCTAACCTCTTTAGTCTTTCCTCATAGGGGAGCTGTTCCATTCCCTTTATCATTTTGGTTGCCCACGCCTCTTGCACACTTTTTACCTTTGTAGCTGCTCCTTTCAGTTTTTTTCTACTTTTCTCATTTTATCAAAGCTTCCCTTTTGAAAGTTTAGCACTAGAGCCATGGATTTGCTTACTGTCCCCCTTCCAATCATTAATTCAAATTTGATCATATTATGATCATTATTGCCAAGCGGCCCCACCACCATTACCACTCTCACCAAATCCTGTGCTCCATTGAGAATTAGATCTAAAATTGCTCCCTCTCTCGTTGGTTCCTGAACCAATTGCTCCATAAAACTGTCATCTATTCCATCCAGGAACTTTCTCTCTCTAGTATGTCCTTTGATAAAATGAGAAAAATAGTTAAAAAAAAAAAATTTGAAAAGTGCATCTACAAAGGTTAAGAATGTGCAACAGGCATGGACACTTAAAAAATACCATCTTAGAAGCACAGTCCAGATGTATTCCACGCATTAAGAAAAGTGGAAGAAAGGCCAAACAATTGCTGACATGCTTAAAAAGTGAGATGAAAGAGGCTTTTTTAACCAAAAATTCTTCATTCAAATATTGGAAGAAGGATCCATTAGAAGAAAATAGGCTAAAGCATAATCATTGGCAAGTTAAATGTAAGACACTGATAAGACAGGCTAAGAGAGAATTTGAAAAGAAGTTGGCCTTAGAGGCAAAAACTCATAATAACGCCTGTGAGGGAGTCAGTTGGACTGTTAGATTATCGAGGGGTTAAAGGGGCACTTAGGGAAGATAAGGCCATTGTAGAAAGATTAAACCAATTCTTTGCTTCGGAGTTTGCTGAAAAGGATGTTGAGGAGATACACGTTCCAGAGACAGTTTTCAAGGGGGACAATTCAGAATAACTGAACCAAATCACAGTGAACCTGGAAGATGTAGTAGGCTAGATTGATTGACAAACTGAAGAGTAGGAAATCACCTGGACCAGATGGTATACATCCCAGGGTTCTGAAAAAGCTAAAAAATGAAATTTCAGACCTATAACAATTAATTGGTAACCTATCATTAAAATCATCCGTTGTAACTGAAGACTGGAATGTGGCCAATGTAACTCTGATATTTAAAAAGGGCTCCAGGGATGATCCAGGAAACTATAGACCATTGAGCTCGACTTCAATGCCAGAAAAAATTGTGGAAACTGTTATAAAGAATAAATTTACAAAAAATTTAGATAGACATGGTTTAATGAGACATAGCCAGCATGGTACTCAAGGGAATTCTTGCCTCACAAATCTCCTACATTTTTTTGAAGTAGTGAATAAACATTGGACAAAGGTGAACCAGTAGATGTGGTGTATTTGTATTTTCAGAAGGCATTCAACAAAGTCCCTCATGAGAGACTTCTAAGAAAACTAAAAAGTCATGAGATAGGAGGCGATGTCCTTTTGTGGATTGCAAACTGGTTAAAAGACAGAAATCACAGAGTAAGATTAAATGATCTGTTTTCATAGTGGATAAAGGTAAACAGTGGCGTGCCTCAGGGATCTGTATTTGGACCGGTGCTTTTTAATACATTTATGAATGAACCAGAAAGGGGTACAACAAGTGAAGTTATCAAATTTGCGGATGACACAAAATTAGGCAGCATAGTCAACTCTCAAGTGGATTGTGATAAATTGCAGAAGGACCTTGTAAGACTGGAAGATTGGGCTTCCAAATGGCAGATAAAATTTAATGTGGGCAAGTGCAAGATGAATCATATAGGGAAAAAGAACCCAGGAAAGAGATCTAGGCATCATAGTGGATAATACATTGAAATCATCGGCTCAGTGTGCTGCTGCAGTCAAAAAAGCAAACAATATTAGGAATTATTAGGAAGGGAATAGTGAACAAAATGGAAAATGTCATAATGCCTTTGTATCGCTCGATGGAGAGACCGCACCTTGAATACTGTGTGGAATTCTGCTCGCCACATCTCAAAAAAGATATAGTTGCACTGGAGAAAGTGCAGAGAAGGGCGACCAAAATAAGGGGCATGGAACGCACTCCCCTATGAAGAAAGGCTAAGGAAGTTAGGGCTGTTCAGTTTGTAGAAGAGACAGCTGATATGAAAGAGGTCTACAAAATCATGAAAGGACTTGAATGGGTACAATTGAATCGATTATTTACTCTCCCAGATAATAGAAGGATTAGAGGGCCCTCCATGAAGTTAGTAAGTAGCTCATTTAAAACAAATCAGAGAAAATTATTTTTCACTCAGTACATAGTTAAACTCTGGAATTCATTGCCAGAGGATGTGGTTACGTCAATTAATGTAACTGGGTTTAAAAAAGGTTTGGATAAGTTCCTAGAGGAGAAGTCCATAAAGTGCCACTAATCAATAAGGAATAATAGCTTGGGATCTATTTAATGTTTGGGTACTTGCTAGATACTTGCAACTTGATTTGGCCACTGCTGGACACAGGATGCTGAGCTTGATAGACCCCTGGTCTGACCCAGTATGGCAAATCTTATGTTCTTATGTTAGATTGAGGAAAGAGAGAAGGAAGTAGGAGGGGGATCAGAGCAGGGAGGATCTGGGAGAAGTAGAAGGAAGATGAGAGAGATAGAAAGGAAAGGAGGTTACAGGATCTGAAGGACAGAATACAAAATCAAGGGAAGGAGAATCCACACTGCAGTGGTGGGGAGGAGAGCAATGTCCCTCCAGTACTTCCCACCCAATCTCTCACAAGCAGTATACATATACACTCAGGCACAGTGTCAAGCCCTTGTTTCTCACACAACCCCAGCTGATCTCTTATTATTGTTGCACTTCCTGGCCGCGCTGGTGCCGTGACCGGGCCTGCTCACCTGGCGCGCCCATCAACAAGTTCCTCTCTCAATCCCAGTACTGCTCACCCATGGCGTCCACAAGCGTCCCCAAGCCCATTGGGGCCTTCTACCTCGCAGCTCTCCTTGCGCCGGGGCTCAGCGTCCTCCTCGGTGTCGGCCCCACCCCCTAGTGCGTGCGTGGAGCTCTCCTGTCTTTAAAGGACCAAGCGCGGGAAACTCACGGGTGGCGCCCGATTCTGACGTCACCTGAGCCCTGTATAAAGAGCAGGACTCAATCCCTAGCAAATTGCCTTGGCAATCGGGTCGTACACTATTGTGTTCTCTAGTTTGCCTGTTCCAGTGTCTCCCCATTCCTGGTAGTACCCTTCGGACTGACCTCACAGTACTGACCTTTGCTTGTTCTTGACCTCGTCTGACTGCTGCCTGGATCCGACCTCTGCCTTTTCACTGACTACTCCTGATCACTGCCTGGAACTGACCTCTGCCTTTTCACTGACTACTCCTGATCACTGCCTGGAACCGACCTCTGCCTGTCCACTGACTACTTCTTATCGCTGCCTGGAACTTGATCTCTGCCTGACCTGACTACTCCTGGACTGACTACAGGTACTGACCCCTGCTTCAGCTGACCTTTCTGGACTGATACTCTGGCCTTGATCCTCGTTATCCACTCTGACACTCTCTTCTGGCCTCCTGTGACCTCTTGCCATTCTTGCTTGGACATCGACCGTGCACCCTTGTTCGTGGTGGGCACTCCCCTGTGCTTCCTCTCTAGAAGACCCTGCGAGGCCCACCTAAGAACAGGTGGCCCGGGTAACCAAGGGCTCAACCTGAGGGAACCCTGGGTTGCTATTGGCGAAGCTCCATCTAGCCTCTGTCTCCTCCTGTGCTCCACCTCCTGGTGGCAGCTGCTCTCCGGGTCCGACCGGAGGGCCATACCAATCCTGCACCAGGCCAAGGGTCCACCTCCAGCGCAACAGGTTGCCAAGGCCATGGACTCGGCGAAGTCTCCCGCCTTGCAGGCCATCCCTGGCCTAGCCGCTCATGTCCGAGAACAACAGCGAACCATGCAAGCATTGGCTTCATCTGTGGAGAGACTACGATCTCAACTAGAGGATTCTGTTATGACCAATTCAGGGGGTTGGGCTCAAACCCCACCTCTGCGGGCATCATTGGCCCTCCCAGCTCCACCCCGTTTCAATGGGGATCCGCGCCTCTGCCGAGGCTTCATCAACCAAGCCTGGAGAACTGGGCATCTGTAGCACTCAATAGTTTATTGCATCGGGTGCCCAGCTGCAAACGGTCGCTCGGTATGAGCGCCTGTTTTCATCTCGCTTCTTTTTTTGATATAATTCACTTCCGCAACCTCAGCAAAATTATAGGCGCCCCTTGCTATGAACATCTAAATTGTGTGGCCATAAGAAAAGTGGGCTTTTTGAATCAAGTCAAAATATACAATTATTTTTCTCCTCAAAAATCAGTAAAGTGTCACAACGATATTAAGGAGGAGGACACACTAATCACCACACAGAGAACCTGGTTTTTTTTAATGTTTTTCATGAGCCCTCTACTACAAGTTGACTTTACTCCACCTCCGAGGCTGGAGTTAAATCTGCCGCATTAAAAAGTGTGCATTGGGCGCCCAGCGGTTTACTGCACCTACATGGAATTTCCATCTGAGGGGCGCTCTCGGGTACGCATTTGTTTGGGGGTGCGTTTTGGATGCGCAAATCTCCTTATTACATCTGGCGCTAGTCTAGTGCGCCCAAACCCGTGCCACTAGGCTGAGCGCATTTTATTGTATCGGCCCCTCTGCCTGAAGCAAAGAAATGCCAGAGAAACTGGGCTGAAATAAATCTCCCTCGATTTTATGAAAAAAAAAAAAAAAATCAGTCACTGTTTCCTGGATATGGGTTTAGGTTACACTCACCAGATAAAATACATCCAGGATCTTCTCCTTGATTTTCGGCTCTCGGAAAAGATAATCTATGGATGTCGGGTGCTGAGTTTTGTCCACTGAGCTGTTTGATACAGACAGCTGGTATCTACTATTTGAACAGTCGATTGCACTGAGCCTGCGCTGCCGGGTAGTTCTGTAGGCCACCTTCCAGTGACCGGCTCCTATCAGAAAGGTGAGAGCCCGGGAAAAAAAAAAAAAAAAGACAACAGCTATTTTTCAGATTGATTTCATTCAGACTAACCTCTCCCCAATCTCCCCCCCACACACACACACCCAAAAAAAAAGCTATTTTGCTATTAAGTAAGTGAATACCCTTTTTCTAATCAAGGTAGCAATTATACACAGATGTATATTTGTATTGCATTTTCACAACTTCATTAAATCTATCCATCAGGGCCCATGCTTCCATTAAGTGAACTAGGCAGTTGCACAGAGCTCCAAGGTTTTGGGGACAGCAAAATCCCACCGGCACAAAACCTGGAGCTGCTGGCGGAGCCCAGCCAGTCAGCGGCTGAAGAACTGGAAGAGGTCTGGAGGGTGAGGGATGGGGCTTCTGATGGAGCTTCCTGCCAGAAATTGAAGAATGCAGGAGGAGATTTGGAGTTTCCACATTAGGAGCGGAGAGAGTCAATGCTGGGTAAGTATGGAGCAATGGACAGAAAGAGAGAGAGTGCTGAGTGGGTGAGGTCAGTGGGTGATGGGGTGGCGAAAGGGAGTTTGTGTGTGCTGAGCAAGAAAGATAGAGGGGCCGATGCAATACAGCCTGCTTAGCCCAGCGCACTGTATAACCCACAGTTGGACGCGAGTTGTATAAGAGCTAACTAATCCCCTTATGCAATAAGGGGATTAGCGCCTCTACAACGCACGTCCAACACGGAGTGAAAGTAATAGCACTCATCACATGCAAATGCATGTGAATGAGGTTATGAGCTATTCACTCCCTATGCCAAAAAAAAAAAAAATGTGCATCTAGGATGCAAATTTTAGTGATCAGAAATTAACACCTGCCTGGAGCAGGCGTTAATTACTGAGCGCTACTAAAACTAGTACAGAAAAGCAGAAAAAAAATGCTTTTCTGCACTGCATCCTACTTAATATCGTTGGGATATTAATTAAGATGAACAACACTTTAAAAAAATAATAATAAAAAAAAAGTTTAAAAAAAGCACTGGTAGGGGTTAGGAAAATGGACGCTGATAAATTCAGCGTCCATTCTCCAAACCTGACTACTGGCACCAGAAGGAGTGTATAAATTAATATTAAAGTGTCGGGCACTTAATATTAATTTATCACTCCTTCACTTATTGCCCATTTGTCCTTTTACTGTCACATGTCAGTGAAAGGACCATTCCCCTTTCAGGACAGCCTTCTGATAGGTGATTGGTTCTTTCACTGACATGTGACAGTAAAAGGACCAATCCACAATAAGTGAAGGAAAGGAAAATTGGTCCTTACCTGCTAATTTTCGTTCCTGTAGTACCACGGATCAGTCCAGACTCCTGGGTTTTGCCTCCCCTCCAGCAGATGGAGACAGAGATGTTTTAACGGACTCAGTCCTATACCCCTGAGGTGCCACCTAGAGTCTGTCAGTATTACACTGTACCCAAGCAGAGAAAAGTAAACTAGTACAACCAAAATTTTACCCCCTTGTAGAGCAGAGGAAATGAAAAACTGGTACCATGAACGAAAACATGCCCATTCTCCTACCCTTTGAAGGTGGGCACACAATAACAAAATGAATTGAATAAATCTGCAGAATATGAATATCAACCGGCCGAGTGGACTCTCCATTTCCCCATGGGTGGGCCTCTGGACTGATCCATGGAACTACAGGAACGAAAATTAGCAGGTAAGGACCAATTTTCCTTTCCCTGTACGCACCCGGATCAGTCCAGACTCCTGGGATGTACCAAAGCTTCCCTAACCAGGGTGGGACTGAGAGAGTCCCACTCGGAGAACACTGACCCCGAAGGAACCGGGTTCTGGGGCCTGGACATCTAGACGGTAATGCCTAGCAAATGTGTGCGGAGATTTCCACGTAGCTGCTCGACAAATCTTGTGCGGCGACACCTGCTGACATTCTGCCCACGAAGTCGCCTGCGACCTAGTAGAATGAGCCTGGAGACCAACCGGAATCGGACGGCCCTGAACTAGGTAAGCCGAAGCAATAGATTCCTTCAGCCAGCGTGCAATGGTGGTCCTTGAAGCTTTCTGACCCTTCCTGGGACCACTCCATAGGGCAAACAGATGGATCAAAAGACGGAAATCGTTCGTGACTTCCAAATAACGTATCAGCACGCGTCTGACGTCCAACTGTCTTAACTCCCTAGACTCGGAAGTAGAAAGATCTAGGCCCACCAAGGATGGGAGCACCACTGTCTGATTCAAATGAAAAGAGGACACTACTTTCAGAAGAAAGGAGGGAACCGTTCGTAAAGAAACTTCTTCGTTAGAAATCCTTAAGAAGGGCTCCTGACAAGATAAGGCCTGTAGCTCCGAAATACACTGCGCCGATACGATAGCCACGAGGAAAATGACCTTCAACGTCAGATCTTTCAAGGTTGCCCGCTTCAGCGGCTCGAAAGGCACATTACAAAACGGCATGGAGAACCAGGTTGAGCTTCCACGAAAGACAGGGGTTCCGAATCGGAGGACGAAGATGTTTAATGCCATGCAGAAAACGAACCACATCCGGATGAGACGCTAGAGTGAGGCCCTGTACCTTTCCCTGAAAACTACCAAGGGCTGCCACCTGAACTCATAGGGAATTGAAGGCTAGACCTTTTACTAGACCTGCCTGCAGAAAGGCCAGAACATCCAGAGTAGTAGCCCTGGTCGGCTCCACTACGTGGTTCAGGCACCAGTCCTCGGAAATACCCCAAACTCTGATGTAGGCTATGGAGTAGATGTTTACGGGACCGCAAAAGCGTAGTAATCACCTCCTCCGAGTAACCCTTATTTCTCAATCTCCGCCTTTCAAAAGCCATGCCGCTAGACAAAAGCGATCTACCTCTGTGAAATAAACAGGATCTTGTCACAGCAGACTCGGGGACGGATGAAATCTCAGCGGGCCGTCTACCGCCAGATTGAGAAGGTCCGCAAACCACGGGTGCTTCGGCCACTCTGGCGCAACGAGTATCACCTTACCCGAATGAGCCTCAATGCGGCGTAGAATCTTGCCGACCAACGGCCACGGCGGAAAGACATACAACAGAATGTCCTTTGGAAGCACCAGAACATCTACACCTTCTGCTCCTGGCTCTCTTCGACGACTGAAAAATTGAGGAGCTTTGGCATTGCGATACGTTGCCAAAAGGTCCGTCGCGGGCCTGGACCATCGGTTGCACAGGAGACTGAAAGCTTCGTCGGAGGGTTCCCATTCTTCTGGATCCAACTGATGGCGGCTGAGAAAATCGGCCTGCACATTGTCCACGCCGGCAATGTGAGAGGCTGCTATCCTGTACAGGTGCTGTTCAGCCCAGCTGATTAAAAGTTGAGCCTCCGTTGCCACCGGATGACTCCAAGTTCCACCCTGATGTAAGCCACCGTCATCGCATTGTCTGAGAGAATCTGCACTGATCTCCCCTCTACTAAGGGAAGGAGGGCCTGTAGCGCCAACTGAACTGCTCTGGTCTCCAACCGATTGATCGACCAAAAAGACTCCGACCTCATCCACTGACCTTGCACTGCTGTTCCTCGACAAACCGCTCCCCACCCGGAGAGGCTGGCATCGGTGGTTACCACTATGCAGGAGAGAATTTCCAAATCCACACCTCATCGGAATCTGGACACAGCCACCAAAGAAGACTGGACCGTGCCGAATCTGTCATGGCTGGGAGCCTGACAAGAGGAGGATCCAGAAGACTGTGAGACCCGAAAACGATGATTCCCCCGGAATCTGGACCTCTGAGGAAACGAGCCTCTGCTCCTGGGCCTGTCTTCTGGCAGCTTGTGGACCGTATTCTCTCCCAGAGACTTAATCATGTCCTCCAACTGTTGGCCGAAGAGCAGCTTTCCCTTGAAAGGCAAGGAACTCAGCTGAGCTTTCAAGGAGACATCTACCAACCAATTTCTGAGCCAAAGGAGCCTGCGGGCCGAAACGGTGGAGACCATTGTTCTTCCCGACGTGCGCAGGAGATCATACAGTGCATCCGCACTGTAAGCCACCGCCGCCTCCAAACGACCAGCCTTAGCCGTGTCCGCTTCCAAAAGGGATGCCACAGATTGTAAATGCTGCACCCAACGCAGGCTCGCACGCAGAGCAAAACTGCTGCACATGGCCACCCGCACTCCCAGGGCGGCGATCTCAAATATCTTTTTAAGCTGTACCTTCAACTTTCGGTCCTGCCAATCTTTTAGGGCCGTTGCTCCCGTGACTGGAATGGTGGTCTTTGTAGTGACTGCAGAGACTGCCGCATCCACCTTGGGTACCCTGAGCAGCTCCAGCGCATCCTCCAGTAGCGGATACAACGTATCCATAGGGCAGCTGACTTTCAAACCTAGATCCAGAGTGTCCCACTCCAAGAACAAGAGGTCAGGGACCGACATAAGAAAGGGAAAAGAACGAGCCAGACCTCTTAGACCTAACATCACGGGATCCACCGCTCCCATACGCGAATCCTCCTGCGGGACTTCAATTCCGAGCTCTTCCAGAATAGTCGGGATAAGCAGCCCCAATTCATCTCTCCAGAACAAGCGTACCACCTTGGGATCATCACCGTCCACTGCAGAAGCGCCTCCCTGCTTGGGCACCAGGGGCTGACCATCCTGGCCTGTGTCTACCCCCTGAAGGTCTTGCGGGGGAAGGGTCTCCTCCATCAGATAGATCCAACGAAGACGAATCATCCGGACCTGCCACGGATCTGAGAGGCACTTAGACTTAGTGTGCCCCCCCCCCCTCACCCCTCACCAGCGGGGACTTGGGAAGCTTACGGGAGGAGGGAACCTCAGAGACCTTGCCCCCTTGCGTTTGGACGCTCTCTGTGCCTTGAACATCTTGTGAAAAAAGTCACCAAGTCTGAGGAGAAAGACGAAGAAGACCCATCTGAGGCCCCCTCAGGATCACCATCCGAAGTATCAGCCCGATCCTCTTGCGACCTGAACCTCCACCCCCACCCCGGAGGGCCCCCCGGTCGCGGGGAGAGAGGTGGCGGGGAACTCCGTGCCTCCATCGCGGCTCTCTCTGCATCCCTGAACGTTTTCAAAATGGCCTCCGTCCCTGCACTAAGCAGGAACGGATCAGGCGGCTGCGGTTGAGCTGTAAACCTCCCAGGCTCTGGGCGCCGCGAAGAACTGCTGCTGCCACGGGGATACCCCTCAGCAGACCTCCCCGAGGTCCCTTCACTTCCCGAGATACAATCTGCACAGATGCCGGCTCTAGAGAGTTTAGTTCTGATCAGCTGAGGTAAGCGCACCAAAAATAGACCGGGCGGCAGGGGCCTTCACGCGAGCCGAAACGCGGCAGTAAGGCAGGCAGAGAGGAGCTGGAGAGAACGCTGGACCGGCCAACCAGAAAAAAACCTCACTTTTACCTTTTTTTTTCCCCCACAGTGCTCCGTGAGCCAGGCTCCCTGGTATCACCCGCCAGCTGTAGCAGTCCTCGGGTCTTCAATCCCTGCTCTTTTGCCTCTGATACCAGGGGGGATGGTCCCACCAGGACCTGCCAACCCCCTGGGAGGCTCAAAGGAACTTGCTGCTCCTTCTGCCGCTGTTTTCACAATCTCGAGTAAATTTTCTTTTTTTTTTTTAACTAAATCCTTGCCCTTTTTTTTTTTTTTTTTTAAGATTCCCTAAGGAACGAATACCAGTAAAACTAAAAACCTAACACTAAACCCAGACTAAAGGTTTTGCACCTCCACCATCTGCTGGAGACAGAAAAATACTGACAGACT
The DNA here is from genome assembly GCF_901001135.1 of Rhinatrema bivittatum. Lineage (NCBI taxonomy): Eukaryota > Metazoa > Chordata > Amphibia > Gymnophiona > Rhinatrematidae > Rhinatrema > Rhinatrema bivittatum. The sequence continues at coordinate 19,386,144 of NC_042619.1, forward strand.
CTAGGTGGCACCTCAGGGGTATAGGACGGAGTCCGTTAAAACTTCTCTGTCTCCATCTGCTGGAGGGGAGGCAAAACCCAGGAGTCTGGACTGATCCAGGTACTTACATGAAATGAATAAATGAATATTAAGTGCCGGACACTTTAATATTGATTTATTAACTCCTTCTGGTGCCCATAGTCAGGTTTGGAGAATGGACAATGAATTGATCAGCGTCCATTTTCCTAACCCCTGCATGTGCGCTGGCTAGGAAAATGGGACGCTGATAAATTCAGCATGCAACCGCCCCTAGCGCCTCCTCCACAGCGCGAGCCCTAATTTAAATATTGCATCGCGCCCCCAGGAGAGGTGCCTGGGGGCGCGTTATGAATGCAGGCGCTGAACACACAGCGCCCGCTTTCAGCGCAACTTTTCTGCATCGGCCCCCAGAGAGAGAAACGGTGCTGAGCGATTGGCAGAGTTGAGAGAAATAAGATGCTGGCACTGCAGAAAGAGGGCAAAGAGATTGGGGTGGTGCTGCCATGCTAGGCATAGGGCGGAGGGGAGAAAGAGGGGAATATGAAGAGATACTGGAGAGAGAGAGAGGTGATGCTGGGCACTATGGTCAGAAGGCAAAGAGTGGGATGCTGGGCAGAGGGTGAGGGACGAGATCAAGGGGGTGCTGTGCCAGAGCTAAAGAGGGGTGCACTCTGCAGGAATTGTTATGCTGGTAAGGAGTGCTGTGCTGGAGTTGCCATCAGTCGGTAATTTGGGGCCGGGAGGCACCTAATCCCCTTGCACCGGCTCTGATATCCATTCTTTACTTTTTCTAGAAGACATTAGCAACTGGATCTAGGAACGTTAAGCGGTGGTGATAATGCAGGAAGGTTTTTCTGTGCCCAGCTCTGGTCCAACTTATGTACAAATATCTGTCATTACTGTACAGGTCCATTTGACAAATACGCCAGTCTGTAAATATCAGGGATGCACTCAGGGCAATTAATTTTCCTTAGTTCCCCATTAGAACTACATTTCTTACTTGTCCTTATAACATTTCACTAAGTTATTGAACCTTTTCACTGACCCCTATTTTTATTTTGTCAGCCATACCAACAGACTTGAAAGGATTAGGAACTGTTGTGGACCACTCTAGTTAGTAATGGTGGGGGGGATGGGCAGGGAATTAGTAGCTACATATGGAGTTGGCAGCCATGACACAGTCAATGAACTGCATCTCTCTCATATACAGAAAGCCTCAGTCTCATACACAGAACTGCATGGCATCTCAAATACAGATGTAGATACAACACCCATCACACACACACAAATAGCCTCGGTCACACACGTGCACCGACGCACTAATCTATTAGATACATTATTTTTTCTATTATTTAAATCATTCTTGTTCCTTCGTAAGACAATTTAGCGCTGTTGAGAGATGTCAGACTGGGAACCCTGAAAATGTATGTCCTCTTTTTGTACACAGCACAAATAATCAGAGGAAAAAAAAATCTTACCTTCATTACTCTTCCTGAAATTGCTTCTGACAGGGAAGGGGTTATTTGGTGTCTGGTCTTCCAAGGAAAATAGCCAAGTAGTCGCCATTACTGCTGCAGGTTCGTTAACAAAAATCAAAATAGAAGTTGTAAAATGACATTTTCAATGAATGCAAGTGTACGGCTGACTAGGCCTTCCCATAGAATAAAGAGAGGAACAGGAGGTTCCATGGGTGTAGTGGTCAGGCTGATTGATAGTAAAGGTGAACCCAACCCACCCTGCTCTGCAGATATCTCCGCCCCTGGAACTAATCGATTAACGGCGAATAAGTCGAAAAACTGGGGTGTGTTTTTTCATGTGTTTTTTCTTTTCTTTTTGCCCAGAAAGATGACGATGAGAGACTAAAAGAATGGGGTGCTAGTTTGTATCTTCTTGCTGGGCTTGTCTGCTAGCAGGAGGGCAGGGGAGTGACTTAATGACTCACAGGAAAAGAGCTGGGGGACAGCAAAGAAGAGGTTAGCAAGAGGCTGTGCTTTTCAGGACCCCAGAGAAGGAAAGGACCTGCTGCCTTTTTCATCCAGCAGGAGAGGGGTGATCTCTTCTGTTATTGGGAAGGGTGCAATCCAAGGTCTTTAAGATTTAGCTTTGAGATGAAGAAGACTTTCCAGAGGAATTATAGAGCAAATGTGTGCAAGTTAAGGGAGGGGAGGGTCCTAGCATTACCCTTCTTCTCAACCTGTTTAAGAAAACTGGGGAGTTTTTTTTGTTTTTGTTTTTTTTTGCATCACTGAAGGATTTTTCGGCATTTTGTGTACTATCGGACTAGATTTTCCCCTACAGTAAACCTAACTTTTGTTCTGGAATACAACACTTGGTACATTTGTGAAGTTTACCAACAGCTCCTAGGCATTCAGAAGAATTGCAGCTTGAAAAACTATAACCATAAACTTTTCAAGCAAGGTGATTGTTATTTGTCGGGTGCGCTTTTGAGATAATGCTCAATGCAGAGTTGCTCAGCTTTCTTTCAAACACTCAAGTCTGCAAACGTCTAAGCATAGGAAGCATTTCCCCATGCAGCCTATGTTTTACTTAATATTAGTGTAAGATAAGGTTAAAAACTACACAACCTGTCGGTACAAGATGATTACAAAAAACGTAGAAGGAACTCCGAACTAAAAGCTCCTGCTAAACTAGCCCAAGTCATGTTGGCTCGAAAATTTTACTCCAAGACAAGAAAGTGCTGCAGTCGCACAGTTAAATTCCTGAATTGTATTCTCATAAAAACACATGAACTCTAATTAACTCTATTTATTTATATTCGCTTTTCAGCACTTCAAATTCTCAATGAAAACTTGCCTTAAAAAAATCATAAGCGATGGCTATTTTAAATTAAATATCCTTAAAAGATTAAAACCTCTCCTATTTCCAAAAGATTATAGAACTGTTTTACAGTCTTGTCAAAATTAGACTACTGCAATTCACTATTTTTAGGCCTACCAGCAAATGTTACAAGACCACTGCAACTTCTGCAGAACTCAGCAGCTAGACTTTTGACAGGAACTAGAAGATCTGAGCATATCACCCCAATATTGAAGGAACGTCACTGGCTGCCGGTCAAGTACAGGGCCCAGCAATAAAATCGTATCCCTAATTCACAAAACGCTATACAATGAAAAAATTGAATGGTTAACTTCCTCACTTCATTTCCATATCCTTACAAAAATCACTAGATCAACCGGAACAGGATTGTTACAAATTCCTTCCCCTAAAATTGCACATCTAAATAATGTAAGAGAAAGAACTATCTCAATTGCTGGACCCCAACTATGGAACTCTATTCCACAAGAATTACGATTGGAAGCAGACATTAAATTATCTAAAAAGGGCATTAAAACATGGCTATTCAAACAAACCTTCCAATGATTTCAAACGAATGATTTTATACCAAGGTAATGTATATTTTTTATTTTATTATCTCTGCTCTTGCTATACTGCCTCTCTAATTGTTTATTTATTGTATGATTATTTAGCTTACTATTTTATTTATTTACATTACAAAACTATGTATCCACTTCCTTTCTTTTTTTGGAAATACAAATATTTTTAAATGAATATTAGTTAACTACTGTAAACCGATTTGATATGCTTGCATGAAAAATCGGTATATAAAAATTATTACATAAATAAAGCGGATTACATTCAGGTACTGTAGTTATTTCTCTGTCCATACAGGGCTCACAATCTACCTGAAAAGGTGGCTGTATCAACTTTTCGAAAACTTAGTTTTTCTTTTACTAAAAAGTTTCTTAATGCAGTGGATGCAATGAATAAATGTACCTCTGCGTAGTACTAAAGCAGCCTCTGAGCGCTTTTCCTTTTTTTTTTTTTCACAGCAGCTTGGTTCGGTTCTCCCTCGACTCTCACAGTTACGCCATTTTTCCCTACCGGGACTGGTCTCCTAGCAACGCGAGACGCTCCCCACTTTCCCCCTGATTAGCGTTCCTCATCATCCATTTCCAAGCTTCCCCGGAGTAAAAACCATGACTCCCAGAAGCCTTGGCGATTAAAACGTCACTTCGTGGAGACGTGTTGCCCTGGGAATTGTAGTTTCCGCTCTTAACTTTGTCCGCACAGAACGGAGGCGAGAAAACTACAAACCGCGAAAAAAAAATTATACGCAACGTAACGTAACCCAACCCGGTCCGCAGGAACGTCATCCCCTGGAACCAATCAGCGGCGAACAAGTCGAGAAACTGGGGTGGGTTTTTTTTGTTTTTTTTTTTTACACAGAAAGATGGCGACGAGAGGCGGAAAGAATGGGCTGCTGGAGAAAGTAAGGGCCGGTTTGTCTCGCTCGGCTGCTAGCATGAGGGCGGCCGCGGTTCCCATCCTCTCCTCCCCCACCCCCCCTTCACCGCCTCCTAGAGCCACCGCCCGCCTCCTTCCTGTTTACGGCGCTTGGAGAGTGTCTCGCTTCGCTATAGCGCAGTGTCCTTATTTCGGGGGGTGGAAGTCCCGCGGGCGGTAGAAACGGCTCTTCTCCTCAGCCTGGAAGCACCGGACAGGCACTTCAGGAAGGCAACTTTTTTTTTTTAGGAGCAACGGCAGCATTTAAAGGGGGGGAGGGGGGTCACTCGGACAGGAAAGGAATCTCTTTCTATTGCTTGACCTGCACCATGAAGGGTTCGGCGCGAGGCAGAGTAAGTTTTGTAGACGGCGCTGTCCTTAGCCCGTGATTGAGGCGCTGCGCCTCCCCCCCCCCCCCCCCCCCCCTGGGGTTCACCTGGCGATTGCTGACAGCTGGCAGAGAAATCTGCTTGGGTGCATGTGCTTCCTGCAGCGATTATGTCTTTCCCTAGCGGTTGTAAAACGTTTGGTGTGTGTTTAGAGGTTTTTAGGTTGGCTGTTTTGGTGGCAAGATGATTCGGGGGGGGGGGGGGGGTGGGGGCGAGAGACTTTTGCAGGCTGGAATATGAGACCGGGATGAGCATTGCATTTCTGTATTGCGAAAACTGTCTTACGTTGTGCAAGTGCATCAAAGACGTTTGCAAGCCACCAGATGCTTCGTTAATGTGCTACAGTAAATTCTCGTTCAAAAGGAAATCTCTGGTCATTCGCCCCCATATTATGGACAAAACAATTTACGAGTCCTCGAGTTTGCAGACCTGTTTACAGTCCGGAAAGGAAGGTAACCAACACTTTTAGAGCTGCTGAAGTGATATTTGCAATCCTCGATTTGCTTTCTTCATCTTCTCACTTAAGACTTTCAGGCGGCTTTAACTTTAAATTCCGTCTGCACCTGTCGTCACGAGGAGTATAATAAATATCTATCAATTTAGAACAGAGAACATTCAGTAATCGACAAGCGAAAGCTACAATAATCAAATGTGAAGGGTTTGCTAGCAGTATTAGAGCTGAATTAGAGGTAGTGTAAACTCGAAGATTAACTGCATAGTCCCGAATAGAGTAGTGCTGCAGAATTAGATTGGATAAGAAGGCTGTCTTCTTAATCGGATTTAAAATTGGAAACATGCATTGGCAGAATAAAAGGCTGTAAATGAGCTGGACATCTTTTACACGCTCAACCAAAAGATAAAGCTACAGCTCATCACTGCAATAAGATAAAATACTAGGTAATCAATCCATTACATAAACCGCACATATATGCCAGAATAACTATGATCTGAGCATGACCTTGATGCATGGTTTACATATTTGCCTTAGGGGGCAGTCCCATATGTGCATATTCTCAATAGAAGAATGCATTGTGGTTACCTAGAAGACAAATAGTTTTCAATATCACAAGAAAGGAAAAAATGTAATCCCTTCAAATATTTGTGTAGAATGTGTATATATTTTATTCTGCATAGCTTGCCATTCTTTTTTGTATTGAAAACTTTGCTAAGAGTACTATACCATGCTGTTTAGTTTCATTTGATCATATTTCTGGATTATTTACCTTAATAGTGAGAAGGGAACCATTATTTCTCATCAAACACTCATTACACCAGGATGTGGCTGGCCCTTATAAAAGGGTATGTACAAACTGGATTTCTCATGAACCTTTGGAACAAGTGTAGCTGTAGATTTGTAGAAACATGGGGCCGGAAGGAACCTAAGAGATCATCTAGTCTTGTACTTTTTCAAATCTAGTCCTCAAAACATTATTTATTTTATTTTTTAGTATTTTTATATACCGACATTTGATCTCAATTGAGATATCACACCGGTTTACATTCAGGTACTGTAGGTATTTTTCTATCCCCAGAGGGCTTACAATCTAAGTTTTTTTTTTTTGTACCTGAGGCAATGGAGGCAATTTACAAACATATGGTGCACAAGAATCATGATGAATGGTGTGGTCAACTGGCCAGTTGGGTTCCTTGGAGTGGTCAGGGTGAGATGAAACCATGAACTGGAGTTGGTCTGGATTTAGCATACTCCCCTTAAGGGTCATGTGCTGGATGATGCAGATAAGGCAACCGATGGAACAAATTCCTATCAAATACGGTTCTGTGACATCTCTGCCCATTCTGGAAGTGTTATCCAGGCAAAGTCCTGGCTTCAGGGCCCCAGTCAAGTGGAGCACCTTTTGTTCAGTCTAGACCAGGGCTTCTCAAACCTGTGCTGGGGACCCCACAGCCGGTCAAGTTTTCAGGTTCTCCACAGTGAGTATGCATGAGATAAATTTGAATATACTAAGTCTCCATGGTATGCAGATTTCTCAAGCATATTCATGCTTGCCTTCAAAGACTCAGGGATTAAGAACATAAGAAATTGCCATGCTGGGTCAGACCAAGGGTCCATCAAGCCCAGCATCCTGTTTCCAACAGAGGCCAAACCAGGCCACAAGAACCTGGCAATTACCCAAACACTAAGAAGAACCCATGCTACTGATGCAATTAATAGCAGTGGCTATTCCCTAAGTAAAATTGATTAATAGCCATTAATGGACTTCTCCTCCAAGAACTTATCCAAACCTTTTTTGAACCCAGCTACACTAACCACCTCCTCTGGCAACAAATTCCAGAGCTTTATTGTGCATTGAGTGAAAAATAATTTTCTCCGATTAGTCTTAAATGTGCTACTTGCTAACTTCATGGAATGCCCCCTAGTCCTTCTATTATTCGAAAGTGTAAATAAGTCACATCTACTCGTTCAAGACCTCTCATGATCTTAAAGACCTCTATCATATCCCCCCTCAGCCGTCTCTTCTCCAAGCTGAAAAGCCCTAACCTCTTCAGCCTTTCCTCATAGGGAAGCTGTTCCATCCCCTTTATCATTTTGGTTGCCCTTCTCTGTACCTTCTCCATCGCAACTATATCTTTTTTGAGATGCGGCGACCAGAATTGTACACAGTATTCAAGGTGCGGTCTCACCATGGAGCGATACAGAGGCATTATGACATTTTCCGTTTTATTCACCATTCCCTTTCTAATAATTCCCAACATTCTGTTTGCTTTTTTGACTGCTGCAGCACACTGAGCCGACGATTTTAAAGTATTATCCACTAAGATGCCTAGATCTTTTTCCTGGGTGGTAGCTCCTAATATGGAACCTAACATCGTGTAACTACAGCAATGGTTATTTTTCCCTATATGCAACACTTTGCACTTGTCCACATTAAATTTCATCTGCCATTTGGATGCCCAATCTTCCAGTCTTGCAAGGTCCTCCTGTAATGTATCACAGTCTGCTTGTGATTTAACTACTCTGAATAATTTTGTATCATCCGCAAATTTGATAACCTCACTCGTCGTATTCCTTTCCAGATCATTTATATATATATTGAACAGCACCGGTCCAAGTACAGATTGCTTTATCTTCATCGATTTGTGATGTTTGTTTTTCCTTTTCTCCATGTTCTGTATCTTTATTGTTAAAACCTTTTTTATTGTTATATATTTTATATCTGTAACACTTGTAATATGCTGTGAAAATCTTGAAACGTGCAGGTTAATCATCTTTAAATAGTGTGGATATCCTGAAACCTGGCTGACTGTGGAGTCCCCAGGACCAGGTTTGGGAAGCCCTGGGTCTAGGCTTAGCCCAACTACAAAAGGTGAGCTTCAGCAGCTCTGCTATTACCATAAGTTCCAGTAATTTAGGCTTCCTGCCTCGAGGTAAACAGTCTGATCTCTCTCTCTTCCTATTTATTATTCATATTCTGCTTTTTGGCACTTCAAGGTGGATTACATTCAAGTACTGTAGGTATTTCCCTTCCCCAGAGGGTTTTTAATCTGAGTTTGTACCTGAGGCAAAGGAGGGTAAAGTGACTTGCCCAAGGCCACAAGGAGCGACAGTGGGATTTGAACTCTGGTTTGTAGTTCACTGCTCTAACCCCTAGGCTGCTACTCCCCTATTTGGCAGTGGCACAGGCTTTTTTTTAGGCTGGCTGTTATCTTTGGCTTGCCTTATGTCCACTAGTGTGCACAAAACTATGGTGATTTTGAGTTTTCGGACAGGAACAGTTTCTCCTCTCCCCAGATCCTGCTCTGGCTGATGGCCATCTACTTGAAGTTCTGGCTTTTTTAAAGGCCCTCTCATCTTCATTGTGATAGGTATGGAAGTTTGACCTTGCCACACCTTGGAACTTTACTGCAGAGCTCTGGTAGCTTTTGAACTGAAGCTTTTCTTAACTTGTTCTGCTTGCATTTCTTTCTAGGGCCTCTGTTAATCTTCACAAGACTATTTGCTTTGCCACCACTATAGATTTTATCCTCTTCGCATCCTGAATCTGCTCTCTCTCCATTTTGGAAAAACAGTTCATCCTTGAACAAGCAGCTTTCTGTCGAGCATGTCATGTATAGGACAGTTGCTGAGTCTTGCCCGATTTTTCAAAGATAGCTTTGAGAAATGCCAAATCACTGGTGACACTGTCAACCATTGAATTTTTCTTTGAAAGATGTAGGACAATGCAAGACTACTATGTAATCGTATGATCTAAATACTTATCAAAAACCATTACTTCTGTGCTGAACTTTGCGGAAAATACTACCATTGACAAATTAAACAAAATGGCCTGCCTTCAAGGACAGGTATTGGTATTGCTCCTTTTTTTTTTTAGCTGTTTAACTTTAACAGGCAGCAGAATTGCCCGTTACATGCAGACAGAGCTATATGCTCTGAGACAAATTTCAAACTTATGTAAAGTAACGGTTCACCAAGGCTCCAAGCAGTTACTGTATGTTCACCTTTTAGAAATGTGTACAGTCTCTCCATTGACAAGCAGGGCTGAATTAGCCATGAAATGCAGGTGACGTCACATCTCAAAAAAAAGATATAGTTGCACTGGAGAAAGTGCAGAGTAGGGCAACCAAAAAAAAGGGTATGGAATGATTCCCCTATGAGGAAAGGCTAAGGAAGTTAGGGCTGTTCAGTTTGGAGAAGAGATGGCTGAGGAGGGATAAAGATAGAGGTCTACAAAATCATGAAAGGACTTGAATAAGTTAATGTGAACTGGTTATTTACTCTCTGCTAATAGGAGGACTAGGGGGCCCTCCATGAAGTTAGCAAGTAGCACATTTTAAAACAAATCAAAGAGAATTCTTTTTTTCACTCAGCTCATAGTTAAGCTCTGGAATTCATTGCCAGAGGAGGCAGTTACAGCAGTTGGTGTAACTGGGTTTAAAAAAGGTTTGGATAAGTTCCTAGAGGAAAAATCCATATACCTCTATTAATCAATAAGGAATTAGTAGCTTGAGATCTATTTAATGTTTGGGTACTTACTGGGTACTTGTGACTTGGATTGGCCAATTTTGGACACAGGATGCTGGGCTTGATGGACCCTTGGTCTGACCCAGGATGGCATGAATTATGTTATGTCACCTGCTTTTTTTTTTTTTTTTTTTTTTTTTGTGGTTTTGTTTTTTAATTTATTTGATTTGATTTATATTCTGCCTTTCAGTCACTTCAAAGCAGATTACATTCTCATACTCTAAGTACTTCTTTGTCCCCAGAGGACTCACAGTCTGTCAGGTTGATGCTGAAAGATGTGTTGGCCCGATAAAGTTTTACTTGTAGTTCTGCACTTGTTTTGTGTGCGTAATTCTCACTGCTGATGGAGTAAGGCCTTTTACCTGCAGAAAATGTGCAGGTAAGACTGGGAATACTGGTTAGCACCCTCGCATGGAAATCCCATGCACGTGAGGACATGAAGTGTTACTCCCCGATTAACAGGCCGATTCAGAAAAACCTGCGGGAGAGCTGGCGCTCCGAGGCAAGCGCCCGCTCTCCCGACACGCACCCAGGCACCTCTCCTGGGCACGCCATTCTCTATTTAAATGAGGGCCCGTGGTAATAGGGAGGCGCTAGGGACACTAGCGCACCCCTAGCGCCTCCTTATTAGCGGCAGCTGTCAGCGAGTCCAACAACAGACGCTTAACTTTACCGTCGTCGGTTGTTGAACCCGCTAACAGCCACGGGTTCAGAAAACGGACGCCGGCAAAATCGAGCGTCCGTTTTCCAACTGGTGGGCCGGCAGACAGCTTTTTAATTTTTAGGACCTCCGACTTAATATCACCATGATATTAAATCAGAGGTGTACAGAAAAGCAGTTTTTTCTATTTTTCTGTACACTTTCCCAGTGTTGTCAGTGAAGGCAGGCGTTACTTTCAGTATCCCGCGGGGATAACTAATAGGCTCATCAACATGCATTTGCATGTGATGTGCGCTATTAGTTTCGGGGGGGATTGGCAGCGTGTTTTCCATATAAGGGGTAATAATAGCGTGTGTAAAACACGGGGGCTAAACGGCGCGCTCAGCTGAGTGCACCATTCTGTATCGGCCTGTAAGAGAGCTGTGCCGACCAAATGCACACTGTCCAGCACTGGAAACTTAAGTCTGGGTCAGAAAATGGGAGTTAAGCTTCCAGCCTTGCTGTGCCAGCACCTAAAATTTAAACAAGTGTTTTCCACTTCACTGCCATTTCCCTGGATAATTATAAACCTTATCTGGCTATGTGGCAGTGGCACTGATGGGCCCCCACCACACCACACCCCACCCCACTTTTCTGAGTTAAAATGTGCTTTTGACCTGTGCTGACACAGATCTTACACTCAATGCAATTTTTTAAACTCCTAATGCCTTTGTATAGCATTAGCGTACTACATTGAGAGTTTAAAACATTGATTTGGGTGATAAGTGGTGCTAGATTACTGCATTGGCCTGTAAGCTTGTACCTGAGGCAGTGGAGAGAGAAGTGACTTATCCAAGGTCACAAGGAGTGGTAGTCAAACTTGAACCCTGACTTCCCTGGTTCATAGCTCTCTGCTTTAACCACTAGGCTACTCCTCCCTTCTCTCTAAGCTCTTAGATCTTTTTTTGGTCTACTAAGCATGTGCAGGAATTCCTGTATGGGCGTTGCCTGGGGAGCCCTTTCAGTCCTGGGCCTGCAGTAGCTCTGCGGCTGCCTTCATTTAGGGGGCACTGGCTGTGGTGGCTTCTCCTTGCTCTAAGCCAGTGCCAGGTGCCCATTCTCAGGCAGGCTGGTGGTTTTTCCACCCCGATCTTAGATATATGCAATATGGAACTTAATTTTTCTGCTTGGGGATAACCTGCATGGAGCAACTGATGGATTGTTTTGCCATCATGTACCAAGTGAATGTATTGTCCTGTGGCCTTTGCACTACAGGGCTCTGTTGATTTTTGAAACTTGGATACAAATATTCCCAATAAGTCGTCTTGAGTTCTCCTGGGATTATATATCAGATTTGTGAGAGACTCTGCTCATTCCTTGCCTATGTTCTGCAAAATTCTCCAGGTATATTGTCATCGCCACGTTCTTCATCACATTTTATTTTACATCTCTCTACTGATCCTACTTATACTTTATTTTATTAGTAGATATAAAGTGCTTATTTCGTCAGTCATTGCTGTAGAGTTATTTTTCTCATCTTTTCTATTTAGTTACACCTTGTGTTTCTTTTAACCTTTTGACTGTTTTTACAAATGTTAATGAAAACGTTTTGGGTCTTCATTATGGTGCACCAGGAAGGGCAAGCAACTGAGCCTCTAAAACAGGCCAGCGGGTCCTGACTCGGGTAGGCCAATCCTGTTGCATCCTGTTATTTGTCTTTGCTTCTGCTGCATCATAGTTAACTGTTTAGTGATTTTTAAAGTCTCTGCTTCCCATTTATGACAAGACCTTGTCCCTTTAATTAATGGTGGTGTGATGGTAATGTGTAGAGAATAGCTTAATTTTCCTTAGCAAGTCTGGTACTGCGGTATTTTAATCAGCAAAAATTGTATTTGGCTTCAGCACTGAGCAAGGAAGACACGGTGCCTAAAGGAACACATTATGCAATACCACTTCATTTTTACAGTGTGAATTATTGTGCACGCTGGATGATTTAGGAGCCGCAGTGGTGTAAAGTCAGTGTTTGGAAATAATTTTCTTGATCTTTCTATGGGGAAATCTAAAATGCCTTTTTTCCCGCATCACTGCCTTGCCTGCTTGCATTCACACCCTCCTCCTTGTAGAAGCAGCTGTTACTGTTTCAGATCTTTTAGTATGCAAAAGCAGGGCTACAGGAACTTCAGCATCTGTTCTCCTCAATTATTGAATAAGAAAAGCTCAGAAGGAAGATCTCCTCCTAAACCTTCCTTTGAATGTATTCTTGGAAGTCATTGATGCTTCATCTCCTTATATTTTCTCATGTTTGCCCGTCGTCCTGTAAACCCTTGGATGGTTTATCCTCTATGCCATCATCTTCACTTGCTCTGTTCTCCAAAATACTTCTCCCTTCTTTTTAGCCCCCTGACTTCACTTTCTGCTCCCCCCCTTTGCTCTGCTCCTCTGATCCCAGGAGCTGCTATCAGTGCCATTTCCCCCTTCTTCTCTGCTAACTCTATTTTGAGCTCCTTCTCCCCAGTCCTATCTCTTCTGTGCTTTTATCTCTGACATCTTTCCTGTTCTGAATAGCCACACCCTTCTCTCCTTTCAGACTTTGTGTTTTGGTCCTGCACTGGTTTGGTTTGTAACTTTTTTTTTTTTTTTTTCTTCACTTTGATTGAGAGACTTCAGTTTTACCAGCTCAGAAAGTTGAACTGTCCCTTGTGTATAACAATAAAATGTAGTGCTATACACCACAAGCAGAGAGAAGGTTCTGATGCAAAGTTATTTTAAAATAGTTCAGCTCTCTTGTCGATTACCAGAATGACAAAAAAATGCATTTTACACTAATAACAAAATGAAACTTAAAAATAATAAAAACCAAGAAAAGAACTTTTCAAGCATAAACTAATTTTTAATGTCCTAGTTTGATAATTGTGAAATATAACTATGTGCTGTAGGTAAGCACAAAAAAAAGCAATAAGTGCAGTCTTGTCTTGAAATATTATCTCTATTATAAAAATTCTTAAGTTGCGTCAAATTGATGTCCTAAATGTATTTTATCTTGAAAAAATAATGCCAATACATCTTCTGCATAATAGCATGCAGGGTGAGGATATTCAAGAGTGGAGTAGGGAGGGGGTTAGGTTTGCCTTTTAGATGAAGATACAAATGATTTAGATTAGTTTGTGTCTCTCTTCAGTGGACTTGAAGCAGCTTTTGAGTGAGATTAAACCCTCATCGCATCTCAAAAAAGATATAGTTGCAATAGAGAAGGGCAACCAAAATGATAAAGGGGATGGAACAGCTCCCCTATGAGGAAAGGCTGAAGAGGTTAGGGCTGTGCAGCTTGGAGAAGACAGCTGAAGGGGGATATGATAGAGGTCTTTAAGATCATGAGAGGTCTTGAACGAGTTGATGTGACTCAGTTATTTACACTTTCGAATAATAGAAGGACTAGGGGGCACTCCATGAAGTTAGCAAGTAGCACATTTAAGACTAATCGTAGAAAATTCTTTTTCACTCAACGAAAAATAAAGCCCTGGAATTTGTTGCCAGAGGATGTGGTTAATGCAGTTAGTGTAGCTGGGTTCAAAAAAACCTTGGATAAGTTCTTGGAGGAGAAGTCCATTATTTATTTTTTTATTTAGATTCTTTTTTTATACTAAAGTATAGCAGGCAGCCTTCACTCCGGTTTACAGTATAAACAACTTAATACACAAAACACATTCGAGAAACGCATATTAAAGATGGTTAACAGGTAACAAGTTACATTTTTGTCAAAAAGTTACATTTTGGCAAATAGCAAAAGTGGGAAAAGGGTGATAGTAGAATCCAATCTACACATCAGCTATATGATGAGAGAGCATGTAGAGTTAGGCATAAAAGGACATAGCATAAATGGAAATAATCGCACCAGAGAAATGTTAGAGAATATTCATAGGAGAGATGGAGTAGTGAGTGGAAGGGTTCTAGGGAAACAGAGGAGGAAAAAGAAAATGTAGGACACAAATTTAGATAAGTTTACTTAGGGAATAGCCACTGCTATTAATTGCATCAGTAGCATGGGATCTTCTTAGTGTTTGGGTACTTGCCAGGTTCTTGTGGCCTGGTTTGGCCTCTGTTGGAAACAGGATGCTGGGCTTGATGGACCCTTGGTCTGACCCAGCATGGCAATTTCTTATGTTCTTATATTTTCACATTTTCCATTAGTTACCTGACCTTCGTGGTTAATTTGAGGATGTTCAGCTGATGTTTTGAGATGTTTGCAAGCTATGGTTGGTTGTTCCTTGGATAAGGGGTTGGTGCTCTTAGCTTGGAAGAGGGTTTTGCCCCAATTGAAGAATGATAGACTTGATCCTAGATCTTGTAGTAATCGTCATCCAATATCCAATTGCCAAGATAGTAGAGAAAGTGATACCCAAGCATGTGACACTTTTTAGAACTCTGAGGCCTTTGACCGAGCTCAGGTGGGTTTTAGAAAAAAAAAAGGTAGTAGTATAGAATCTTTGTCATCCTTGGTGGATTATACCCTTCCACTTCTAGATAAGGGAGAAGGTGCTTTGCTGATATTACTAGATCTTTCCAGTGCATTTGATTTGGTAGATCATCAGTTATTGTTACAACGATATCACAATTTGGGGCTCATTGGTTTGCAGTATTAAAATGGCTGGAAAGTTGTTTTTTTTTGAGTGATAGGAAACGGTTATTTTTCAGGAAAAGCCCTCTTGACTGGTTTAGTACTAAATAAGGGGTTCCTCAAGGATCCTCACTTTCACTAATCTTGTTTAATATTTTTATGACACAAGTGGGTAGCTTAGTGCGGGAAGCTGGTTTCTCCCCGTACATATATGCAGATGTAGAAGTTTTGGCGCCTTTGGGGAAGGAGCCTGATGAAGGCTACATGAAACTAAGTCAGTATATAAAAATCAGTGGCAGATTGGCTTCAGACAAGAAGATTGGTTTTAAATACAGCAAAAACAGACACATTGCATTTGGCAGCTGGTGATGTATTAAGACCATTAAGTTTGAGTGGGATAGAGATGCTTCCGAAAAACGAAGTGAGGTCTTTGGGAATTGTTTCGGACTCTAGCCTAAGTATGGAAAAACATTATATCTGTTCGGAACATCTAATGCAAGATCAAAATGCTTAGGTAGATTAAGCCATTTCTGGATTTGCCAATTTTGAAATCGACTATTGTAATACACTCTATTTAGGGCTGCCCTTGAAATTGACCCGCAGGTTGCAGCTAATACAAAATACTGCTGCGCGTATTGTCACAGATAGCCCTCAAGGAGCCATCTGCAGGTTGTCTGTGACTGAACCATGTCAATTTAAATGCCTGTTGTCAGTCTATGCCTTCCACATTTGAATGGAAGATTAAAATGGCATAAAGCAGGCAGGAATGTATGTTCTGCAAATAAATATCTATTGCAGATTCCTGCAGCTAAAGCTTTTTGCTATCTGTAGCTGCAAAATAGATCCTTCTTGTTCGGGTACTCCTAGTCGTTGGAATGCCCTTCCTCATGTTTGAGGATCTATTGAGTTTTCGGAAACAGTTGAAAGCATGGCTAATGACAACTGTTCCTGGCTATTAACTTGTGTGAGGAAATGGGGATTTAAGCTGTTGTCTATTTTATCTTGTATGCAAATGGATTATTGTGATTGTTTTATTAATGTTGTACATTGCTTGGAGAGAGTTTTGTCAATGAAGCAATTAAATGATGTTTAAATATTCCTTTTTTAAAGGACAGAAATTTTCAATAAAATATTTAATCAAATACACTGACATCTCTTTGATATTATGAAATCAAGTTTGTGTCTAAATGAGAGAGGTACTGGTATGAAAGTTGCCATTTTTTAAGCCTGTGTTTCAAAGGAAAAGACGACTTAAGAGATTGCTTTGTGTGTCTTTATTTATTACTAAAGCTGATAAATCTCCCCCATCTCGGAGAACTCCAGGCAATATACAATAAATGAAAAACACATTATAAATACCCCCCAAAAATGAAACACACAAACTAAAAACATCTCTCAAAACAACTGGCTCTAGGGTTTGTGGGACCCCCTTCCCCAATATGAGGTTGAAGTGGAGGGGAGGTCCCACCAGGAGATTGTGGAATGTGTTTTGTTTTTTTTTGGGGGGGGGGGGGGGTTCTCGCCATACCTGCTAATACCTCCTTGCCTTCATGGTGAGCAGCTGTACACCAAGCATAGGATACAAAGCAGGGGAAGAGCAATGGCAGCCATGAGGAAGGGGAATGCAGCCTAATGATGTAATGCTGAGGCTACCAAAGCAGTACATGGCCTAAGGAAGTGGTATCATTTAGGGAGAGAGGCCCTTCCCATCATCACCAGATTTTTCAGGACATGTAGGAGGGGAGCATGGGGATTCTGAGAGGGGTAGGGTTCTTTATTCTTGTTAGGTGTCAAGATCTCTGAAGTGGGGGGGGGGGGGTACATTGTACGAGGAGTGGTACAGGACTGCAAGGCTGGATGCTAAGCAGAACTAGGGCCGGTCTTGCCAGCCCCCCTTCCCTCAGGTTGAGCCCTTGGGTGCTGGGGGCAATTGGTCTCTACAGCAGCAGTACATCATGGTGAGGCTGGAGCAAGACATGGACACAGAGTGCAGGCATGGTTAAATACTGGCCAGGACCTGAAACTAGACAAGACACTGACTGACTGAGGCAAGGCAATGACAGGAAACAGGTACAGACAAGGGCTAGGCAAGAATACAAGGACTGGGCAGGGCACAATAAACACAGACCAGGACAAGACTAACCAGGCAGATTAGGGCAGGATTTAAGGCAGACTAGGGTAACAGAGAACATATAAGTCTGAAGGCAACAAGGCGAGAGGCCTGGAGGCCACAAGGTAAGGCATAGTATAGGTCACAGATCAAGATACTAGATTTAGGAAGGCCCATAGATGGCAAGACAAGGATCAAGAAGGTCTGTAGGCCACAAGGCAAGGAGCTAGCAAGCTTGTAGGGCATAAGGCCAGTAAACAGTGGCCAGGTCAGAGAGCCAAGAGTGACTCCTTGAGAAGGCACCAGTGTATACTGGTGATGCAAGGTCATGGAGGGCTGGAGTCTGGGTGTGGTGCAGACAGGGAGGAGGAGCTTGGCAAGGCAGGTGGCTAAGCTTGCTGAGGACTCCTGGATGCTAGGAGGCTGTACCACAGGCAAAGTCAGGCCAGCAGTGAGGAGATGGCTTGGGTCATCTGGAACAGACCTCGCTGGAGGCATCAGAGTTGGTTAATGAGGCTGCATGGAAGACAAAATCGTAACGGGTTACAATTGGGCCTTTTTAGATGTTCATAATTTGTACTATAGGTGTATCTTTTTCCAGCTCGCTGAGGGTACTTGAAATCAGTGTATCTGATAGTGCTGGGTACTCTTTCTTTCAGTTCAACTATACAGCTTGTAATGTTATAACTTTAGCTTTTTCTGTAATTTGTATTTACTCAGAAATAAAGTATTTGCCCATTGTTCTGTACCAAGAAGCTGTACCTTTGATTTTAGCAGTTCAGCACAGCCCTGGATGCTCAGCCACAGCCCCAGCTCTCCCCCTCTAGGGGAATTGAGAGCTTTGATCTTCTCCGCCCCCGGCCCGTGCAGTCCCTCCATTGTAGTCTAGTAATGAATCACATTTTTTATTTCCCCGAACTTTCCCAACAGTCCCAGCCCACACATTTCACCCTGCCCCCCCCCCCATAGCATCCTCCCCCCCCCCCCACCACCACTGCTTCAGCATTCGCATTCCTCAGCCTTCAGATACTCGCCCCCTCCCCCCATCAGTAGTTCTCACCGCTGCTGATCGTTGGGTGGGAAGAAGAAGACGGTGGTGGGTGAATGTAGGTTTTTGAAGAAATAAAGGTCTGTGAGGAGTACCGGCCTGAAGAATCTACCACTTTACTTTCTTGTTTGCATTAACAGTGGAAAATTGATGATAAACCTGTGAAAATTGACAAGTGGGATGGATCCGCTGTGAAAAATTCCTTGGACGACTCTGCCAAAAAGGTACATTGCTTCCATAATGATAATAGGTTATATATGGGCTGCTCTGTACAAATCCTTCTTTAAAGGGAGAACTGCTCTGAACACAGGCTGTAATCATACGAGTTGTGGAAAGCAAGTATGAAATAAGTCTGGAGTCAAATGGAACTCTGTTTTCCA
Organism: Rhinatrema bivittatum; assembly: GCF_901001135.1. Classification (NCBI taxonomy): domain Eukaryota; kingdom Metazoa; phylum Chordata; class Amphibia; order Gymnophiona; family Rhinatrematidae; genus Rhinatrema; species Rhinatrema bivittatum. The sequence goes on from NC_042619.1 coordinate 19,404,630, forward strand.
TTTTTAAGATTTAATGCTACACTTTAATATGCAACATAGCTAGAGCAGTCTAACAGTGATACCATTGATATGCTCGTGCCAGTAGTAATGCATTGCAATATCTGCATTTCCTCTGCATGCAGGCAGGCCAATCCCCCACTAGTGGGTTATTTATTTTATTTAAAATCTTTTTTATACCATCGCAAAGGTTTACATGCAAGCACATAAATTAATGTAGGTGGATGCGTACTATAGTACATTCTAACAGGTGCCACAAAAGGTTCAGTTACAATAAATCGTTAAAGACAATCAATTGTTTAGTGAAGTAGGTCATGACCAGGTATACCTGTAAGGTACTGTTCACGGGTAAAATTCATATTCATAGTGTTTACAATTACGTTTGTTGTGATATAGAGTTCATAGACTATTATAATGCACATTCTTAGAATAGTGCTGTGCGCTGGTGCTCTTCTGCCTTTTCCTGTATATTTTCTATTCTCTAGTCTCCAGTCTCTTTATAAAATGCTTGCTTAAAAAGCCATGTTTTTAAACTTTTCTTAAAGGTTTTGAGATCTCTTTGTAATCTGATCTTACTCTTTCTTCTCCATCTGCTGGCAGAGGAGTAAGAAGCTGAAGTCATGGAGATATAGTTCTGCCCCAGTATCAGCCCGCCAATATTCTCAGTCTCCATGAGATGGTGGACATGCATTTCCCTATTGGGGATAGGAGGAATAGAAGAAAATGGAAGATCGGGCCGATTAATTAGCACCGCTGTCTTCATTGGGTCCCTCCCTCAATTGAGAGCCTTAGTCCAGAAGCCCTTTCTGGCATGAACTAAAAAAAAAAAAATCAGTTGCCGGCTAAGAGAGGCTTTCACTCTCTTCCCCCTGTAGCCGGGAAAACGTTTACCTGAGGGCTGAGCTCAGGTAAAAGTTTTCATCTCAAAAAAAAAAAAAAAAAGAGTGCAGTTAGTGAGGCTTCTTCCTACCAGGCCTTTCTCTGGGGAGTTTTGCAAGTGAGAAGGCAGCTCAGGCACGGCAGGTTGAGCAGCCTTTTGGCTAGGCCCCACTGTCGGGCTTCAATCCCGGGCCATGTGGTCGGCCGTGGCAGTTCCTTCACATTTTTGTGTGTGACGTCAGCGCGCACCTTTGCATCTTCTCATGCACCTAAATCAGCGTTCCCACTATAAGCATACTCTGTGCGTGTAGTTAAGCGTGTCGCTGAGCGCATTTTGCATACGTGTATCTGCGCGCACATTTCAGCATGTTTTGTTTTCCTAAACTCATAACTGTGCACGTATGTACCTGCTGCTGCGTGCCTATTGAGCACATACGAACCATGGTGCCAAAAAAATCAAAGTGCTTAGCTATTTGTGCTGCATGCTAGGCAAGGACCATACAGCCAGAGCTCTCTACAAGCCTGGGTCAGCGCTGCCTGGATGTGCGAGGAGATTTGCCTCCTTTAGATTTTGCTGACAATTGTCCATAAACTTTGTCTTGGATGTCTCCTTCTTCGGTTGATCCACTGGCTGAGTCATCTTCAGGGGAGACTCTCCCTCAGGACATCAGGTTCAGGCCTGTGGGGCCTGGTACGGAGCTATCTTCTTTTTCCTGGGTGGAATTCTTCCAGAGATTAGACTTTTTTTTTTTTTTCAATTTACACACCAAGAAAACAATCTTGTGTAGAAAGCATTTTACAATAAACAAATATCCATTTGTGAAAACAATCATATTACTCCCCTAAACATTAAACATATATGAAAACATAGATATTACTCCCGTAATCATTATGCTTTTCAAGTCCTCTTTATGGGGGGGGGGGGGGGAGTGATTCTTTACACAACCTTAAGAAATTACCAATTATACTTCAGTGAAAATGACAGGGCCTTATTCGGGATATACATTTTCTAACAGATCAGCTGTAGACGCTCGGTACTTTTAGCCTACCTACAGGGGAGATGACGCTGCTCTATAATTTCTTTGCATTCCTCCAGATGCCTTTATGATATCTCCATGCAACTCCTCAAAGAAGAGGGTAACCGTGGACGCTACATTGAGAACTGTTAGGTCTGAAGGCCGTAATTCCTGTTCCTGAATTGCAGCAAAAATCAGGCCCCTATTCCATCTATATTGTCATATCCAAGAAAGAGGGTTCTCCTAGGACAAGCAAGATGGTAGTCCTTACACACGGGTGCCATCATCAGATGAAGCCCGGCATGGAAAACTTATGTCAAAGTTTGTTTGACTAGGCACACTGAGAATGCCCTAATCCACACGGGGTCCCTCTTTCGTGGAGCTTTCGCATCGTGGTTACTGAGCTCGTGTTAAAATCTTCCTTTAAGGTTTTGGAAAACTTTAACTGATTATTTTTTCCCCTTCGGTGTCTTTGCGCAGTCTTTCCGATCGCAGGTCCCTCCCAGTCACAGCTACCCCACAGCAGCAAGTCCTCTTCCTGTCGCTGATATGTTAGGGCCTGGAGGGCGGAAAACATGAGGTGCACTCCACCCTCAATGTTTTTGAGATTGCAGCGGGAATCGGCGCCTGCAGAATGGCATGGCTGCGAGCCTCAGATCTCCGACTGGGGGTACAAGAAAAACTCACTGACCTGCCGTGCACAGGGGAGAATCTCTTTGGAGATAAGTTGAGGGACACGGGTGGCCCAATTGCGCGATCACTATGAGACCCTCCAACAGCCAGCACTTCAGACACACCCTCCTCAGCCAGGAGGTCAGCAAGGCGCTCTGAGGAAGTATTTCTACCGCCAGAGGAAGTACTATCCTCTAGCCCCTCACTCCCGTTCCCAGAGGGTGAGCTCACAGTTGTCCCAGACAGCAGCGGTTTCCTAAGCCCCCAACCGGCACTCTAGCCAAATCCTGGGACCGGGTATTGATTGGATCTTAGGGAGCATCAGCCAGTCACCCGTACCCGAAATGCTGGACCCCCTGATCTGGGGCGGGTACGGTTCTTTGCGAATTGATGGCCAAATGTAATCTTAGACCAAGGGGTTTTGTCCATTGTCCGCCAAGGGTATTGATTGAATCTACTGTGTCCTGCCAATTCCTCCTCCTTGCCTGTTTTGGGAGCCGGTAGTACATCAGGAGGTACTTTTTTTCAGGAGCTCTCCACCCTCTTAATGGCCAGAGCAGTCCAGCCTGTCCCACCAGTGCAAAGAGGGCAGGGATTCTACTTCCGGTACTTCCTGATTCCAAAGAGAACAGAAGGACTCCAACCCATCCTAGACCTGAGGGCCTTGAACACGTTTCTAAGAAAAGGAAAGCTCTAGATGGTTTCCCTGGGCATCCTGTTTCCCTTCCTGCAAAAAGGGGACTGGCTATTCTCCCTCAATTTAAAGGACATGTACACTCACATGGGGATCTTCACAAGTATCTCAGATTTGTGGTGGGAAAACAGCATTTCCAGTACAGTGTTGCCATTTGGGTTAGCGTCGGCTCCATGTGTCTTTACTAAATGTCTGGCAGAGGTGGGGGCACACCTGCGCAGATTGGGAGTGCATGTTTTCCCTTATATGGATGATTGGCTGGTCAAGAGAGTCTCTTGGGCATGGGCAGATCAGTCCTTGCACTTGATCATCTGTGTGCTGGAGTCATTGGGGTTCGTGATCTGAAGTCTCACCTCATCCAGTAACCTCAATTGGAGTTTATAGGAGCCCTGCTAGACACGGTTCACGCAAAGGCCTTTTTGCTGCACGTCAGGGCAGTTACCTTGGCATCCATAGCGGAGGTGATTCAACAGAGCCAGCAGGTTCAGTCTGGCGCATGTTGAAGCTGCTGGGCCATATGGCCGCAATCATCCATGTCACTCCCTTGGCACATTTGCACATGTGCAGAGCCCAATGGACCTTAAGGTCGCGGTGGCTCCAGGCCACCCAGAACCTTCAGGACTACATCCGCATCATGCCGTCCCTCTGGGACTCCTTGTCCTGGTGATGCGTCCTTTCCAATTTGGAGCAGGGAATATATTTCTAGAATCCCCCTACCCAAATTGTCCTTACCACGGATGCGTCCACCCTGGGATGGGTTGCCCATGTAGAGGGGCTCCACACCCATGGTCTGTGGTCTGCTCAGGAAGTACAGTGTCAAATCATCTTCCTGGAGCTCTGGGCGATCAGGTACGTTCTGTGGACTTTCAGGAATCGGCTGTCCAACAAAAATGTCCTGATCCAGACAGACAACTAAGTTACCATGTGGTATGTCAACAAGCAGGGAGGTACAGGGTTGTACCTCCTGTGTCAGGACGTGACAGTAGGTTCAGCCAATCTGTCCTCTGGAATCTGTTGGAGGTGTAGAACCCAACTCTCCCTACCTAGGGCCCGTTGTTTGGGTTCAGGCTGACTCCCCTTCTGCTACCAACAGCACTGTGGTGGTTGTGCCCGTTGGCACCTGGTTGGTGCTTATTTATCCCCTTTTGTGTTGGGAGCAGCCTGTAGCTAGGGATTCACCCATGTCTGAGGACTACCATCCTGCTTGTCCTAGGAGAAAGCAGAGTTGCTCACCTGTAACATCTGTTCTCCTAAGACAGCAGGATGTTGGTCATCATGAAATCTGCCCGCCACCCCGCAGAGTTGGATTTCTCCTGTTTATCATATTTTATCATAATTCTATGTTACGAGACTGAAGAAGGATCCCGCGTGGATTAGAGCATGCTCAGTATGCCTAGTCAAAATTCCAGAAACTTTGAAATAAGTTTTCCGTGCCAGGCTCAATCTAATGTCACCCATGTGTGCAGACTAACATTCTGCTATTCTAGTAGAACACCTGTTACAGGTAAGCAACTCTGCTGACCTTTTGACCCATCCTGAATTTCAAAGGAGTAATAGTCCTTTGCAGATCACTCATTTTCCAAATGGAAACTGTACACTCCATCATAATGGCAGTACAATCAGGGGAATACCTCACATCTCTGGATCTAATGGAGGCATGTCTGTATATTTCCATTTATCTGGAACATCAACTGTTCCTATGGTTTGCCATTCTTGGTCGCCATTACCAGTTTCAGGCCTTGCCCTTCAAGTTGGCCACTGTGTCCAGGACTTTTCTCCAAGGTCATGGTGGTGGTAGCGGCGTTCTTTCACAAGGACGGCATTCTGGTGCATTCGTATATGGACAATTGGTTGATTCGTGCCAAGAGCACGGAAAACAAGTCTCCAGGCTTCTTCCAAGGTAGTCTCCTTACTACAAGAGCTAGACTGGGTGGTGAACTTAGCCAAGAGCAACTTACAGCCGTTTCAGGTGCTAGAGAATCTCTGCGTTCGCTTCAATACAAAGCAGAGCAGAGTATTTCTGCCGGAGTGTTGAATTCAAAAGTTGATTGCTCAAGTTTGCACTCTAAGCACTGCTCGCCCAACAGTGAAGTCTTATTTACAGGTCCTGGGTTTGATGGTGGCCACATTGGAAGTAGTTTCCTGGGCAGGAGCTCATGCGCGACCTCTTCAATGTGAATTGCTTTCCCTTTGGAACCCGCAGTCGCAGGACTACGTGGTAAGACTTCTCCTGCAATTGGAGGTGAGTGCCCAGTTGCAGTTGTGGTTGCAGGTAGATCATCTCAGGAAGGGAGTTTCCTTGGAAACGCCGGATTGGTTAGTGCTCACAACAGATGTGAGTCTCCTGGGTTGGGGGGCTCACTGTCGGGAGTTAATGGTGCAAGGTCGCTCGAATGCTGAGGAATGGCAATGGAGCATCAACCATTTGGAAGCTTGGGCAGTTCGTCTGGCGTGCTTGCAGTTCGCTGAGCACCTGGAGGCTCAGGAAGTCTGGATAATGTCAGACAATGCGACGACTGTGGCCTACATTAATCATTAGGGTGGAACGAAGAGTCTGCAGATACATAAAGAGATAGATGTGCTCACGGTTTGGGCAGAGCAATATCTGCTAGGAATATCTATGTCCCTCATTGCCGGAAAGGACAGTGTCTTGAAACGACTTTCTCAGCAGGAGGAACTTGGACTCAGGAAAGTGGGAGCTAGCAGACGAAGCCTTTCAGCTCATTGTGGAGCATTGGAGCTGACCGTAACTAGACTTGCTGGCAGCCTTCGACAATGCAAAAGTTCTGTGGTTTTTTAAGTTGCAGATGGGACCCGAAACCTCTGGGCATAGATGCTCTCATTCAGGTGTGGCCGAGGCGCAGCCTGCTGTATGCCTTTCCGCCCTGGTCTCCGATAGGCAGGATAGTTGGGAAGATTGCAAGTCAAGTCAGCACTATCCTTTTGGTGGCTCTGGATTGGCCATGGAGGCTGTGGTATGCTGATCTGAAGAGACTGCTGGAGGGAAGTCCCCCCAGGCTACTGCTACAGAATGATCTGTTGTGGCAGGGATCCATTCTACATGATGATCTGGGTCAATTTTGTCTTGCAATTTGGCCATTGAGAAGGCTAGATTGTTGAAATGTAGTTATTCGCCTGCCATGATTTCCACTTTGCTTCAGGCCAGGAAATTTTGTACATCTCTGGCTTATATTAGAATTTGGAGATTTTCAAGGCCTGGTGTACTGAGCAAGGTTCTCAGCCTCTCAAAGTGGATATTCCTTTAATTTTGGAATTCTTACGGAATAAAGGGCCAGATTTTCAAAAGGTTATGCGCGTAAATCCTCCGCATTTATACAGGCTGGGCCTACTTTCAAAAGGTGACCTGCTTGCAAAAAGGGGCGTAGCGGGGTCAGAGGCTCCTGGCACAGCGGCCATTTGCTGCTGTGCCGGGGATCGTGCGCCAGAGGCCGCAAGGAAAGACCATGCAGCGGCTGAAAGGTCGGACCTACCAAGAATTCCAGGACCAGATTAAAGTCCCACCGAGGTACTAGAAGCCGCAACAGAGGACGAAGATGTCTCAAGAACCGGGACACATCGGGATGAGAAGACAAATGCCCACCACTGACTCGTCCCCTATAACAATCAAAGGATGCCACTTGAAACTTCAAGATGTTAAGGGCCAGACCTTTACGAGATTTGGGGTAGATTTTAAGACCTGCGGAAGGAGGTGCGCGCGCTACCCAGCGCGCACACACGTACGCCCAATTTTATAACATGAGCGCGCATGTTCTAGAATTGGGGGTCGGCACGCGAGGGGTGCACCGAGCCGCGCTGTCTTCCCTGTTCCCTCCCTCCGCCCTTTTCCCCCTGCCTTTTTCTTCTTTGTTCTTTTATTTCAAAACTTACTTCAGCCCCAGGGTTCAAGTGGGGGTAGGGAAGTTCCTGTTGGTCGGAAGCAATGATTGTTAATCATTTTCAAGTTTAATCAGTTTGACCACAGTTTAGCTTTTCCAGCGGATACTGGTGGGCTGATGTCGGGCAGGACTATATATCCGTGATGTCAGCTTCATATTCCTTCTCCATCTGCTGGCAGAGGTACATAATCCACTGGTGGGGCTTGGCCTGCCCTCATTAGAGGAAAGGAAACTATTAGGTAAGTAGTAATTTCTCCTTACTTCATTTTTAATATCGCTGTGCTTTATTTTCATTCTGAGAAAGCAGCTTGAAGGAGTAAACTATAATTATTTCAGTAGGCTGATATAAAAGTAAGAGCTTTGCTGACCTGAAATGTCTCTCTACATGTTAGCTGCTTTGTATTGTATGTACAAATCTCAAACACATATTTTCTCTCAACATCAAGCAGGGCTGAATTAGCCAGGACATGTGGGTGATGTGCTAAAAGGACTCTTCTCGCTTTCGCTGTACTGGGTATCTGCAGGAGTTCTTGCATGAGCCCCTCAGACTTTTTGCATCTGAGCATCAGCTTGGACATGTACTCTGTCTCTCTGGTTTTCCTTTTTTTTTTTTTTTTTTTTAGTAATTTCAAATCTGAATACATTTCAATTACAAATAAAGACAATTAAGGAGTACTTAGAATAGCACAGTATATATTACCCTTATTAGGGTAAATATATATTCTTTACATTACAAAATACACAATTTGTTCATCTAAGGCTCCCTGTTGCCAAACTACAAAAGAGAGCAATGAAACCAAATAATATACTTTCAAAAGAAAACAATGGGCGTTTATGGAGTAAACATTTCTTACCCTACAACTAAGAAGATGATAGAATTTACTCAGTCTCTTGGTTCCATCGGCTCTCTAGGTACTTCTTTAATTGTTCAGGCTCATAATAAACAAATCTTATTCCATCCACTTTCATTATACACTGTATACCAAAAGTTCTGGCCTGATTAGCCAGCTATAAAAACTTTTTCCATTGTATTCATTTATTTTTATTTATTTAAAAACTTTTCTATACCGTCGCTAAGTTGTATACCATTGCAACGGTTTACAAATAGGCACATAACCTACATTTACTTACCGTAGGATATCGTACATTCTAACAGGTGCCAATAAAGTTCGGTTACAATTTCATAAATAAAATCATTATTTGAGTAATGTTGGTCAAGTCCAGGTATATTATTGAGTTAATATCGCTTTGAAATATTACTTCTTAAATGTAGGATTGAGTAAATTCATTCTCATCTGCATTACCCTGTACTTTCATTCTCTACCCTCCACACTCTTTAGTGAAAGCTTTTTTAAAGAGCCATGTTTTGAGATTATTCTGTAATCTGAGTTCGGGGGGCATCGTGTTCCATAGTATGGGCCCAGCCAATGTTAAAGCCCTTTCTCTCATTTGGGTTAATTTTGCTGACTTTACTGAAGGGATTGTTAGTAGTGCTTTGTTTGCTGAGCGGAGGTTTCTTTGTGGAACGTGTACTCGTAAGGCTGTGTTTAGCCAGTCTGCTTCTTTATCATATATTAGTTTGTGTATGGTACATAAGGCTTTGTATTTTATCCTGTATTCGATGGGTAACCAATGTAAGTCTGCTAGAGTTTGTTATATGGTCCCTCCTCTTTTTTCCCCGTTAGTATTCTGGCTGCAGTATTTTGAAGTATCTGGAGTGGTCTTATCGATGTGCTTGGGAGTCCTAGTAAGAGTGCGTTGCAGTAGTCAGTGCTAGAAAAGATAAGTGTTTGCAATACTGTTCTGAAGTGGGCAGGTGTGAGTAATGGTTTCAATCTTCTGAGGACCATAAGTTTTGCGTAGCCTTCTCTTACTTTTATAGATATGTGTTGCTTCAGGTTGATTTCTGGGTCCATTATTACTCCCAGATTCCTTACTTTTTCGGCTAGCTCAATTTTTTGGTTATTTCTTAGGGTTATCGGTGTTTGAATGATTTTAGTATGTTTTCTCTCAAGGTGAAGGAATTCAGTTTTGTCAATGTTGATAACCAGTTCCATCTGGTTTAGTAGTTTAATTATGTCTAGGTACATGTTAGCTAGACTTAATGTTTTTTCAATTGTGTCGTCTATTGGTAGAATTAATTGAATGTCGTCTGCGTAAATGTAATGTATTATCCCTAGGCCTGCCAGCAGATGACATAAGGGTAGCATATATATGTTAAAGAGGGTAGCAGACAGCGCTGAACCCTGAGGTACTCCTGTTTCAAGTTTAAATTTTTCTGATAATGTGTTTTTTATCTGGACTTGAAAGGATCTGAACCAGTTTATTGTTTTGTCACAAAATCCAATTTCTTAAAGTCTCTTTTTAGTAGTATTTTGTGGTTTACTGTATCAAAGGCTGCAGATAAGTCGAGCATTATAAGGATGTAATGTTTATTGTTATCAAAACCTCTTAGTATGTTGTCTGTTAGTGAGAGAAGTAATGTCTCAGTGCTGTAGTGTTTTCGGAAGCCGTGTTGTGAAGGGTATAGTATGTTATTATTGTCTAGGTGTTCAGCTCCTTAGAGACATCAGGGTAAACTCATAATTTTTGCCCCAAATATAAACAGGATCTCTTACTTAAAAATAATTTCAATACTTTATTTCTATTCTCTGAGAATTTGAATTTTACCAGTAAAGTTCCTTGCATTTCAATTTGAGAACTATAGGAAGTCTCTATTAATTCTGTAAGATTTAACGAAGTTTCATTTACTGAGAGATCTTCTGGCAGATTTTCAATTTGTTGCTCTTTTCTTCAGAAAAAAATATGCCTTCGTTATCGCCGGAAACATATCTAATGGTAATAATAATACTTCCTGAAAATAGTTCTTTAACTGTTCCTTTGGAGAAGTCATTTTACACTTGGGAAAGTTTAAAATTCTTAAGTTGTTATAACGTATAGAATTCTCAGTACGTTCCACTTTCTTCTCCAGCAGAGATTCTCCTTTACTTATTGAAGTTTGGACATTTTTTATGTGATTAATTTCTTCTTCCACTTTTAACAAATTCACAGAGTGCTGGTTTATTTCTGGAGTTAAATTATACATCACCTTCTGCATTTCTTTTATGTTTGTAGACATATTTACTATAGCATTTTGCATCGACATAATCACCTGCCATATCAGATCCGTAGTAACAACTTTTGGTTTCTCAGTTAATGCAAATGGTTGAAAAGTCATTACTTGCAATAGAGGTGTACCTTGAGTGTCCTGGATCCTTTGAGACTGAGTTTTCTTCATAACTGTTCCGGCTTCCATTTCGCCGGTCCCAGCTCGGACCTCACTGATGATTCCTTCCACTTGTGGGGAGGAGATGAAAGGACCTCCCGTTCTTTCTGAGGCCGCCATATTAACAGCTGCTCCCTCCCCGATAGGGCTCACGTCTAACGACGCCATCAGTCCTCGAAGCAATCCTGGGCCAGCAACTGGTTCGGCTTCTCCTGGTGGAGTAGGAGTTGTTGGGGCCCTGGGACTTAGAGTGGTATCTCCCAAGAGCAATTGCGCTTGCTCCACACCAGATTGCTCCGTTTGAGGCTGGAAACCCGTCAGCGTTGTATGAATGAGCACGGGTTTTACTGGGTTCAGAGCACCCTCTTACCCTGCCCTTACGTTTTGTATCTGGCATCTTTCAATATCCAAACAGGAAAAAGTATCAGAACAAACGCTTTAGGAGCTTCACACGCAGACTTCTCCCACGGAGGCCATCTTGGATCCGCCCCCTCTCTGGTTTTCTTTAAGTGGTATCTTCAGTTTTCTAACTTTTTTTTTTTTTTCTGCTTCCTTGCTGCCTTGGCAGCCCCACAAAGAGCTCTTTTCAGTTCTATTTTAAAAAAATATATTTTCTTCACAGAAAATGTCCAACACTAAAGTCCACCATCAGTGGCTTCAAGGATTGTGTGCATGGTAAGATGATGTCCATCACTGATGACCACAACATTTTGTTACCGGTGTCTAGAATCTGACCACAAATAATCCAGCTGTTTCCACTGTGGCCGGATATCTCTTTTCGCTCAAGTCTAGATCCTGGAAAATTTAGTAACTGTGTAAGTCTCTGAAGAGCCACAGCCATTCCTCTTCTCAGCAGAGCCTCCTCTAACTGTCTGGGTTAGAAGAGACTCTGCCAAGTTGAACAGGAGTCTGTCATCTAGATCCACTTTCCCAACCATCATTGTACCAAAGAAGCACTGAGCCTCTACACCAGCAATGCAGTCAACGCATGAAGTACTGGCACTGTCAATGCATCATTCACAGATACATCGGGTCTCAACGCAGATAATTCATCCTTCCTCAATGCCTCCGTGCATGGTTTGGCACCAGCAATGCATGAGGCCTTGCTGCTGCTGACACAGCTAGTCCTCAAATTGCCAGTCTTGGAGGATGGGATGTGCAGAATGAGAGATGCTCCACTTACCTCCTCCTATTTCAAGGGCAATTTCCCCATTGAGATTACTTGAGCATGGCCTTCATCTTGAGACACTGGATTCCATCTGCTCAGTGGTGCCATTAATTTCTAACCACCTTATGAGTCAAATATTGCAGACCCAGAGGGTTTTCAAGAAGAGACTATCTTGGTCTCTGGAGAGGATGTTCCACATAAATGTTTGGCCAGAGGACATGGCAGCCCTTGGACCAAGTGGCAGAGTTGGGAAGACTTTCTTTGCTGTCCTGGTGGCCAAGTACAAGGAGGAAACTCTTCAGCCTTTCCTCTCCAAAGTATTGGATTTGCTTCCTCTTCCATCCATCCCTCCTCCATCCTTTATTTCTGTACTCCTCCTGCCTTAAGATTCCTTCTTCACTTCCTTCTAAAATATCCTCTCTTCCTATTCCCCGATTCCTATTTCTCTAAAGCAGTGGTTCCCAACCCTGTCCTGGGGACCTCCCAGCCAGTCGGGTTTTCAATGAATATGCATGAGAGAATTTGCATGCACTGCCTCTATAACATACAAATTTTCTCTCATGCATATTCATTGCAGATATTCTGAAATCCCAACTGGATGGGAGGTCCCCAGGACAGAGTTGGGAACCACTGCTCCAAAGAACCAAATTAACTAGACACAGAAATTTCAGAAAATGACTTTAAATAAAGGGAAAAAAAATTAATTTGCTAAATTGTAAATAGATGCAAAATTATGCAAATTTGCTGCATTATTGCCACAGTATTTTGGAATATCTGTTGCAGAACTTGCCAACTCTTGCCACAAGAAACCAAGGTTTCTGGTCAGGGGGCACCTTGGTGCCATGGCAGCCTACCATGTTCAGGTAGAGAATAAACCTATTTCCAGTCATCCTTTAGAGCCAAAGTTTATGAAAAGCCTAAACCTCAGGTGGCCAAACCACCTGTTCCATGAGATCTTAATGTTCTTCTGGCACAGTTTATGAAGCCATCCTTCGAGTCACTGGAGTCGGCTTCTTTGAAGTTTCTTACGTGAGAAGTATTATTCCTTGTGGCAATCACATCAGGCAATGGTTCATTACTCTTTTATGTGCAGTCTTCACAGAAGTGCTGCTCTGGACCCACCTGAAGTTTCTGCCAAAAGTAGTGTTAGCTTTTTTCCATCAATAAGCAAGCTGAATTAGCCGTGCTCAGTGGGTGATGTTGCAGAACTGCCTCTTAAAGTCCTTTTAGTTTTTGTATACGGAGCATGCGCGGGTCTTCTGCACAACCAGCAGTTCCAGAACTCTCTTCAGTCTTTCTTCATCCATGCTTCGCACAGACGCAGGAGAGAGATCCTGTCTCTTTCTAGTCTTCAGAACTCTCATTTACAATGCTCTTAGTGAACAGAAAAACACTTTAGTGCGGAACATGACTTCCTGTGGACACGCAATGTCCATTACGGACAACCACAACTATTGCTACCTGTGCCTAGGCCCAGAACATGACCAGGCAAATTGTTGGGACTGCAGCCGCATGTCCCCAAGAGCTTAATGCCAGAGGGCCAACAAGATGGCTGGCTTCAGATTAGAGAGTGATCATTCAGCAGGTAGCTCCTCCTCTGGCAGTAACTGCAGCACTAACAGAGAAAAGGGGAAATCCTCTTACCTCCCCAAGTGCAAGAAACGTCTCCCAGCCCAACAAGCACCATGTAGAGTCTGAGGGGCCAACTTCTAGGCCAATGGCACCAGAAGCGATGATGCACCCTTCTCAAAGCGCCGGAGTGGTTAAAAAGCAGATGTTGAAACTAAATGTGTACTACGCATCTAAAGAGGCATCGTATGGCACGCCTCGAAAAACAGTGCACACAGGACACATGGTGCAAGGTGCATCCTCCATCACGACGCACGATGCTATTCCACATGCGCAAGGGGGCACCACACAAGATGACGCAAGTCACCACAAGATGCTAAAGGACACAAATTGGAAAACTAAACCAGAAAGCCAGGAGAGATTGGTGTCACATTATGCTAGACCACCATCATGGTCCAGTTCTTCACACTCGGATAGGCACAGGCCATACACAACACCAGAAAGGAGTTTGTCAGATGATATGTTGAAGGCAGTCTTTCCTCCAGCCAAACCATCTTTGGGCACCTAATCATCTTTTGGTCTGACTGTGTTTTTTTCCTTGCCTACCATGGTTTCCTAACCAATGGCATACACGATGTGGCAGCAGGGCTTTCACTTTCATAGCCCAGATCCGATTAGCTTGATTTATCCCTATTGCACTGCTACCAGGTTTGGAACCGGTCTATATTTTAATCCCTGAAAAAGATGCTCCTCCATTATCACTGGGGCACAGATCTCATCAAGCAGTTAATTTGTGGTGGTGTAATCCGCACTGAACAGATTTTTCCACGGAGTATAAGTAATCTTAAATAATAATAGAACGGATTACAGAGATTGTAAGGGTTTCTTTCTCAACCCTTTTTTCACAAGTGTGACACCTCCATATTTCCTCCAGCATATCCCATTCTTCCACTGACAAAAGTGATGTCAGGAGTGCCACCGCTCCCTTCAACATCATCTTCAGAAAGCCCTATCTCACCTTTTATCTGAGGAATTGCCTCCCCAGAGGGAACATTCACTGCCTTGCTTACCGCTGCCATTTTTTCCATTGGACGATTCCCCCGGGGAGCTCCACGGGACTATTGTCTGATTTTCTCCCCCCCCCCCCCCCCCCCCCCCTCCCCAGAAGACCCACCAGAGCGCACATCAACCCCGGAAGATTTAATACATTCCAGGTTCATTGAAAAGTTGGGTTCTGCACTTAAAATGGAAATGAGGAAGGAGCCAGATCCCCAAGCGAAGGTAATGGAACTCCTTAAGAATTTTGATATCCCAGAAGCTCTTTCAGCTGTACCATCTCACGATGTGATCCATTTTTGCACCAATTTTTATTTTGGTGTTCCTTGGCTCCTGTAGCTACATTAATTCAGGAGTATGGGTTTTGGGCCCTGTTTTTTTATGTTGATGATCTCAACTTGTTGCTTTTATTGATTTACACAACTCAGACTGATGGTCCCTTAACTCTTGTTCGATGGCAGTTGTGACTTGGCTATAAAAAACCACAAGTTTAAGTTTTTTTTTAATCCATCAAAAACAGAGGCAATGGATTAGCAGAACAAACTAGCCCCTTGAGATTTTTTTCAGAGTTAACGGGCATAAAGGTTTATCCTAAAAAAAATATGGTCATTTCTTCAAATTATCCATGAATCATCAAATTTCTACTGTGGTGAAAAATATTTTTATCTTCGTATGCTCGGACAGTTATGATATTGAAAATTAATCTTTTTTTTTTCCTTTGGCTTTTGCTAATTAGCAGTTTACTGGTGAGAAATCTGGTTGCCTGTCATGGCCATTAGGTTAGGCAGTGACTCCATTATGTTTGTGTGTTGTCTTATTTTTATATGGTTATTGTTTGTTTACCTGTTCTCTGCTGAGATTTGTGGATCAAGGGGCTACAAATTTTATAAATAGAAAGGATTTAGAAACATTGATTCGTTCATTAATCCTCACCAGATTGGAATATTGCAATGCCCTCTCTATGTGCTAATATAGAATTTGGCAGCTAAACTCTTATTCGGCACTAAGAAATTTCTCTGTTTCTTCTTTTCTAATTGAACTTCACTGGCTGCTTAGAAATTAGTCAGATTTTAAACTTTTGTGTCCAGCCTTTTAAAGCTCTGTCTTCAGGTGAACTGCAGTGTCTGCTTAATCGTTTATTCCTGTAACAGCCAGCTCATTTGTAATGCTCTGTGCAGCAAGACCTATTTATAGTTCCTTCTCCTGCTAGAGTATACTGACCCTTCAGCTCCTTTTTTATATGGAACAATATTCCATTAGTGATCAGAAAGGGGGAAAAAAAAAAGCTAAGGCTGCACATGCCCACTAGGGTACACTGAAAGCTTCTAGAAGCTTTGAGAACAATGTTCCGTGCCAGGCGCCATCTGATGATGTCACCCACGTGGGAGGACTGGCATCCTGCTGACCATTGGAGAACCAGCATCACAGGTAAGTTAACTTCACTTTCATCTGCCAAACCCCCAAAATAACCTTTGGCCGTACATTTTTATAAATCTTAAAGCCGCGAGGGCATTTAGCTCAATCTGTTTTGCCAGTCGGGTTTGCTTGCCTATTCAGGGGTGATGAGCCTGAAGACCCTTAGAGGAGCTAGGGAGGAAGTGTTCTGGCAAAACCAGCTATCTGAATGCATCAATATATTTTTCCCTTGTTGTCCTCTCTTCACCTTTTTTTGTCTAAAGCTGCTTAAGGAACCAATGGGAACCAGAAGCACCGGAGACTTCATTTACAATCAATAACACTGAGGAACAGTAGCAGTTTGGGGGACTCGGTAGATTCTGTTAGTTGTTAAATTGCAGATAAATGCAAATGCTTTGCCGACCTTGCCAGGGTACAGCTATCTAATCTGAAAAATGAATTAGTACAGCAAAATATTTGAGAGCATATAGATTGTTTGTTTATTACAGAGAAACGAAAAATGTATTTAAATTGGTTCTTTTGTTTTCTCATCAGGTTCTTCTGGAAAAGTACAAGTATGTGGAGAATTTCTGTCTGATTGATGGCCGCCTCTTCATTTGCACAGTCTCTTGCTTGTTTGCCATTGTTGCATTGGTTTGGGATTATCTGCACCCATTCCCAGAATCCAAACCCGTCCTTGCTTTCTGTGTCATATCATATCCTTTGCTGTAGTTAATTACATAATGCCAGTGTCTGGGCTTCTTTCTGAGAGAACTGAGCATAGGCCCTGTACATCCTTTGCAGTATTTAAATATTAAGGTTTAATTTCCCCAAATATATCGCAGAGTAAACTAGAAAATACTTAAAACAATTAGAAATGTCAGGGACTCGCCTATTATTACTGTGGATATATATATATATATATATACAAGGCTGATGTGCAGTAAGCCTCATTATGAAAGGATTTTGGGGAAACCCTGCATTCTCATTGGCTAAGGTTAGGTCATGCTGATGACTTCCTGGTATGTCGTCAATGGTTGGAATTCATTTCGCTCTTTTGGGCTACGTTACTTATACCGTGTATCGTTCCGCTGAGTACAGTGTATGGAAAGAATGGAGCATTTTAAGACGCTGGGCCAATTTTTGTGTCAAGTGGATCAGAACTTAGTGTGTAGGGCATGATCTGGATGTTTACCAGTACCACTTTTTTTTTTTAAAGGATTGTACCCCATATTTGGATTTTAATCATTTCAAACTTTAGGATAAGATTCTAAGTCCCCTGTTGAAGAGAAACTGAGAATAGGATGAAGAGTGGTTGATCATCAGTGAGCAATATGTATAAAGCAAAGCTTATTTTTATTTGATTTCCAAAACGAAGAACGAGCTTGGGCTACACATGGGACCATTTTATGCTTTCTCGGTTGCACTTGGTTGCTCAGCAGGGAAAATGCAGGTGCTGGAGGAAGGTTTAGTGAGATTTTTAAAATTTATTTTGCAAATTTGTAGCTCGCTAATCCACAGATCTTAGTGGGTAACGAGAATTACATAACACAGTAAGTTACAAACGGTACAAAAACTAATACAATGCCTAAATTAAACAAAAATGAAACTGCTTAAAATCTTAAGCACAAGAGCAAAACATTGCTCGTCATCAAACATAGTAAGGTACACTATGATCCCTGTAACTAGGTAGAGAAAGCGTTGGAGAAAAGAGACGTTTTCAGTGGTTCTGGGAGACTGGAAATACGAGAACGTGACTCAGCTAAGCAAATGGACTTGTGTTGGGATAATCAAAAATCTGCAATCTGTCTAGCGCAAATCACGAGGAGGACAGTGGAAAAGAGGGAACAAGGCCTTTAAGAGCTTCAGAAATCAGAGTAGGTATTTTGAATTGCATCTGCTGCTCTCTTGGGAGCCAGAGGAGTGCGGTGCATGTAACGAAGTGCCAGAGACCAGGCGAGCTGCTGAATTTTGGTTAAGTTATAGCATAAGAATTATATTTTTTTTTTGCAGGTCTGTATAGAATTACAGTAATTTAGTGAGTTTGTGATCAGTGTTTTGAGTTACCAGCTTAAAATCTGAGAGACTTAAGAATGGCTTAATGGAGCAATGGAAAAAAACCCCTCACCAAAGATTGAATATGGTGACGTAAAGAGAGCTTAGTCATTTACAATGCCCAAGTCTCTAGCTTCAGACATGATAGGAATAATAATACAATTAAATAGCCATCTATCTGGGAAATTGTCCAGCTCTGAATGAGAGAGTAATAAAATCTGTCTTATTAAAATTCAGGGCTAGATTGTTATCAGAAAGCCATCTGCTAATGTGAGAAAAGTAACTGGAAAGCTTATCAAATGCTGTACTAAGGGAAGTCGTGATGGGGGACGACGACGACTGTATGTTGTCTACAAACAGTTTAAAATGAATACCAAGCTAAGACAAAATAGTGCAGAGGTAACACAAATATTAAAAAGGACTGGGGAAAGCGATGAACCCTGAGGAACACCTGTGTCCAATGGTAATGAGCCAGAACTGGAACCCCCAACTTGGTGGGAGTGATTTGTGAGGAAAGGAAAAAACCACTGATAGACCGTAGATGTAATACAAATGAACTGAAGTCGGCCTAAGAATAGAATGGTTAGGCATATCCAAATGCTGCTGAGAGGTTCAACAATACCAAAAGGTATTTCCATCTGCAATCAAGCCCCGTCCCACTTGAATCAGAATTAGAAGTAGAGCTTTTGTATTGCGGCGGGGGCAAAAACCATGTTGGAGTCTCGCGTGGCATGTTAGTGTCGTCTAAGAATTCCTGTAGTGGGGTGTGGACGACCTTCTCAATGATATTTGCTTACACTGGAAGTGAAGAGATGGGACGATAATGATTAAATCTGAAGGATCAGTGCCTGATTTCTCAATGATAGGATGAACAACTGCAGACTTTAATATTGATGGTAAGAAGCTGTAGGCCGGTTGAGGGGTGCAGGGGTCTGCTACAAGACACTGTCAGCTGCCCTCCTACCTTCCTTGCCTGCTCCTCTGAAATAGACTTTTATGTATCAGATTTGGCAGGACATAACAATAATTCCTATCTTTAACATCCTGGCTACTAAGCTGCCATAAACCTTAGCCTGCTTTGATGTAAATAGGTGTGGCTACCTTACTTAGCCCCGATTCCTGTGTTCACCTCTGCAGGATGCAGGTTCCGGTTGGACTGCTGGAGAACGTGGGCAGGGGAGAGGCTTGCTTACTGGGTTGGCTGGCAGGGCTGGTTCTCGCCCTTTGGGATAGCAGGGAGATCTGGCCGGCTCTGGACCCCTCCTTTTCCTTCCCAAGGACACCTTGGCACAGGTTCTCGCTCTCAGGGTTTTCTCCCAGGGTTTGTGTTCAGGGGTCCATGCCTGCTCCCTTTTAAGCTTCTGGGTCACTCTTCCAGGAGGTTGTTCTTCTTTCAGGCCTCTTTTCCAGCTTCCTTTCTTCTCTGGAACCGAACCTCCTTTCAGCCTCCTGGCCCCCCTGTCTTATACTTCTCCGCTGATAAATATGCATAAGCTCATGCATGCCCTCGTGGTAGGTGGGAGGGTCTCTTGCCGCATTGCAGGTCTTTTCTCCTCCTTTCTTTACTTTGGGGGGGGGGGGCGGGGGTAACTGCCATGTTGGCAGGTCCCTTCCCCCCCCAGTTTCTTTGGAGAAGAAAGTGCCATGTCGACATACCACGCTGCGTCAGAATGTCAGCATTGCCTCCGGCTGCTCTTTTGAACGTCCCTGACACCTCTGTTAGGATCTTAAGTTGTATGTATTGTCTCTTCTGTATGGTTTCTTTATTTGCACAAGAACAGCAATTAGGAACATCTAATAAGGGCTCCAACTCTGCTTGGAACAAGGCCTCCACCTTGCATCAGTGGAAACTAGTTTAAAGTGCACCTGGGTAAAAGTCCTTCTGCTCTAGCAGAGTCTGGGCCTGTCAGACTTTATCCTGTGCGTGGCTATTATAATTCATAACGGGTGCATCATTGGTAAACAGGGGCTATCGCCCTACAAAAGCCTTCAGACAAGGAAGCATATACTATAGATTGAGCAAGACCAGTGCTTTGGCCTTGAGTAACTGGGCTGTCATCCAGTAATATTCTTCATCAATTTTACTTGTTTTTCTTTAACATCTGTGTACTTATTTTGTGATGATGGGAGTACTAACAATCTATACATCGTACAAGGAGAAGAGCATCTTTCTAGTTGCTCACCGAAAAGATCCTGCAGGAATGGACCCTGATGACATCTGGCATCTCTCCTCCAGTCTGAAACGGTATTGTCCTCAAACTGTATTAGCAAATGATTCAGTTGTGCCTCATGTTCTCCATTTAACAGGGACAAGGTGCTTTCTAGAGACACTGTAAGTGAATATTCTGTGTAGCTAAGTTCCTTCAGTCCTGCATTCTTCCAGAGCACCCAGGAAGCCTTGGTATGTCTCCTTGATACGCCACTTCCCCAGTGTGTACAGACTCGTGCTGTGCAGCCCCTGGATTGCAGTGCTCCAGATCACAACTATAAATATACAGAGTTCCCATATACATTTTGGAAAAAGGAGACCTTTTTTGTAAACTTAAAAAAAATGTGGAGGGGAGAGTACTTGGAGCTTCCAGAGAGCTCCCCAGCCCAGTGATGGCTAGACTTTGGTACAGGTCCCAAAAGCGCCATTGCTTGTCAGTTCTGCTGGCACTATAAAGGTACAACCATCACCTGAAAGGGAAGGAAGTCCCTTTCATGCTGGCATTCACCAACCAATTCTAGATATTTGCCAAAAGGTTTTGCTGTCTTTGTCCCTTTCTGAACGACTGGAGCAAAACGGATGAAAGCACCCTTGGCTTTCTCCACTCTTGTTGCCTTTTTGGGGGGGAGAAGGCCTGAGACCTAGGTCATTGCAGATTGTAGATAAGCAGCATGAATTAGCCATGTGTCTGGGAATGCCCTCCGTGCCACTAGGTGGCAGAGCTCTCCAAGCTGAAATCAGAAGTTTGTTAGTGAGGAGCACCTGCTTGCATGATCCTGCGCTGCCACAAATCTCCTCAGTCCATTTTCTTTCTCCTCAAAGTTTAAAAAAAAAAAAAAAAAAAAAAAAAGCCAATATCTTAAAAAAATTAAAAAGAGACATAAGGGAGACAGAATACCCTCCGAGTGACAAGAATTCAATTAAAATTGATGTTGGCAGAAATAAATAGAACTTCTCCTCAGCATTTACAAAAAAAGAAATAAATACAAACAGAAAAAAGGGAGATAAAGAAGACATTAAAATCAAGCACTGCCCTAGGGAGAAATATGTTCATCTTCTCCAAGCGTGCCCCCCCCCCCCCCCCCCCAGCCACAAAGTGATCCTTACCATGGGACTTCCTCGTCTTCCGGGCTGGCGTCAATGAGAGGGCTGGGGGGCAACTACAAGAATTCAAAAATGGCGTCGGCAGCTTTGACTTAATTCAAATGCACCTGCCGGCACAGAGCACCACTAAGCCGTCCACCGGCACATCGACACATCCCCCAGCGCGCACTGGTGCATCGCATCCGCCGATGTGAAAATCCACACGCACGGGTGGGTGCACCAAAGCGTCGACACATCCACTGCTGCGCGGATGCATCCACACGTTCGCCGATGCGTCCGCCGTCCATCACAGATGCACGGATGGGCCCTCCAATTGACCAGTGATCGGGCCGTGTGGTCGAGGTCCCCGCAGCGCGATACCAACATGAAGGCATTGGAACGAAGGACCCACTCAATGCCGGTGCTAGCGTGTCATTTTTCCTCGCTGCCTCTGGTCACCCGCAGTGCATGAGCAACCCACAGGTCCTTACGCCACTTTAAAAAAAAAAAAAAAAAAAAAGGGGGGGGGAGGGACCTTCTCTTCAGCCACTGACAAAGGATTGAGGCTCAGGAACCTTCCATGAAGGCAGGGATGTGGACTCTGGAGGGGCGGCAATATACCGCTAGCTTTGATCCACCCGAGGGGCTCTGCACCTCGGCCGCAATGTCACCTCCGGTAGACAGGGTTCCCCACGCGATGTCTCCAACACCAAATGTCGTGCCTCCTCTAGCTGCCGTGGACACTCCTATCTGCGAGAACAGGGTGCCCCTTGGACCCAGATGAACCACTGGGTGACCGGTCCATCCATCTAGAAATTCGTCTCATGAACATCCTGAAGAGCTGGGCACACATTCTCGAGATGGGGACTCCGGAGGTCCCTACTCACTCACCAGATGTTTAAGATCCTTGAAAAAAGCTTTTTTTTTTTTTTTGCGCATCCGGTGGAGCCTACTCTGTGATATGTCCTGGGAGCCCCTTCTGAGGGCCATGGATCTCACATTATGTCCACTGAGATAGGATGCTCCAGACTCTAATTCCCTCAGACATCGGTCATCGGGGATAAGCAAATCAAAAAGAAAAAGCAAAAGTGCAAAAACATAGCCTCCATCTAATATACCACCCAGCAAGGCTGATATGTATTGACGGCTTCGATTGGAGAATACTCCAATACGCTATATTGCTCACAAGGTTCCAGCAACACATGATTTGTGTGGCATGCACTTCCATAGATGTTCCCAGTCTTGGGAGCCTCTGTCCCAGCACGCTCGGCCCTGTGGGCACTGCGGGGCATGGCAGGAGACTTCACAAAGCTTCTTTTCGTTTTATCGATAAGTCTTGTGCATTGCGACAGAGTTCACCACCAATGCCCTTACAGCTAGTCGCTGGGCTTCCTTTCAGAGACGTTTGTGACATTGATAGGCGAACCATCTTGTCCTCTCAACATTCTTATTGCAGATAGACTGGCAAAAAAAAAAAAAAAGAGGGATGCCCACCTATAGAGGCGGCAAGTGGGGGACGTGTCTTGTCAGCCCCCTCTAAGTTTCATCAAAATCATATTCCCAGACAACTTTTTCCTATCCAGGTCATCTTAAATGGCTGTTTTTCGATTGTGGTTTTTTTGTTTTGTTTTTTTCCAGTCCGTAATTTTAACAGGGTCTTCTTCAGCCTTCACATTTGCAGAGCAGTGGCATCGCCATCCTATCAGCACACAGATCTTTGTGTCTCCTCAGTGACAGTTAAAAAAAAAAAAAAAAAAAAAAAAAATTTCTGTAGTTCAGGTGCTTTGCATCTACACCTCCTACCACGTCGAGACTGCCTGACACGCTGCGACTGCCGGGTATTTCTACCAGTGTGGTGGGATCATGTCAGTTATCGACAGGCGTGCCCGATATTACCTCTGTGGGGTCTCACCCACAAAGAACGTCAAAACTCCAAGGTTTGAAAGAGAGACGTGTTTTCCCATTCAAATGAGTGGTCACGATCCTCCCCAGGCCCTCCTGAGGCCTCCCGCGTTGAAACCAGGGTGCACTCCCTCAACTTTTTGTTCCCGCACCAGATCTGCCTACACACCGCAATCCGCACTACAGGCTACTGTTGCGGGAGATCGATCATCTCCTCCCCCAATGATACATTCAGTGCCCCTCACCAGGGGTTGCTCCCCTAGCTTCTTCATTCACGAGAACTACAATAGCTTCTGTCAATCTTCGATAGCAACCTTCATTCAATCAGCAGATACCTAACATAGAAAGGATTCTCTGCACCAGGGGTTTTTTGTCACCACGAGTTCTGTGGTAGCACTGGCACAGTCGTTGACATAGGATCCAGTCATGTTTCCTTACCTAAACGACTACTTACGGGTGCACACTAACCAATTCACCCTGTGAGACAATCTTCCCATAACCCTATTCTTGACGGGTCAGTCTTACAAAAATTTCCATATGCAATCCACCCATGTCTTGCAACTCACCGAGGCTCCTGGCGCCCATTCAGGACACAGCCTGCCTTCTGAAGCGCATGCCCGTACAGTGCAAACAGCTCGAACCCAGGAAACCATCACTGACCTGCGCCTGACAAATCCTCTCCATTCTCTGTCACAGGGCATGTGACTACATGTACATCACCCACTGTAGAACCTAAGGATACAATGGAGTCGGTCCTTCCTCTGCTCTGGTCTCACTCCCCCCCCCCCCCCCCCCCCCCAGCACGCAGAGAGATTGGAGTACTAGCGGACCACATTGTCGATGCCAGCGGCCTTGCCTCTCCGACCCACTCTATCCAAGGTGATACGCTCCTAGCAGGGAATGGAATTCTCCTTTTCTTCACCCAACTATGGATTCAGGGTCTGTCGTCCGCTTGTACACTAGTGCAACACGCGATTTGCCCAAATCTTCAAACCCCAGGTTTTATCTTCACACATTCGAGCACACCCCCGTAGATGCACTCTGATGGTCCACCCGAACAACCAGATTTCCAATTTCTACTTCACCAATGGAATTCGGTCAGGTTCCTACTGCCCTGTAAAACATGTGTGGAAGTCCTCGAATGAGAGGAAAGCAGATCCATCTACCTGCACCCTGCTTCCTACCCATAACTAATAACTTCAGTGCATACAAAATAAAATATAGATATATTTGTTTTCCGCGCTTGAAATCTCCGCCTCTATGCGACTGAGCAAAACTGTTCAGTCTGTCTTGTTTACAGGAAGTGCCTCACTGCACACCGGCTACCACACGTTACTTTCCTCAAAGACTGAAGGGAAGTCGCCACCATGAGCAGCCTTCCCTAAACAGTCCACCGCTGCATCGCAAATGCCACGAACCAAATTTCCTAATTCAGTCATCGGTGGCCAGTGAAGCAATCCATGTCTCATCACCCAAGCAGTGATCTCATCTCTAGATTACACAAATCTGATCCCAGATCCTGGATTTTTTCTCCTCAGCATGGAACTCTTCCGATCTCATTCTAAGGCGTACTCCGTTCACATCAACTGCCAGCAGGGCAAGAGGTGTGGCACCTTAGAGTGCTCAGCTTGGCACAAACCGCTCACCTACCTGCCATGATGTCTCGGAAAGTTCCTCCATCTCCTTTACCAGAAACCTCTGACCGATTTCGGTTCAGGCATACCTCGGGGCCATACCCTTCCCAATCCCTTTCAATCTACAGCCAATCTCTAGACCCGCTCACCTCCGGGTTCATGTCAAGAATCCTACCTTTCCGGCCCTGGCCCGAGAGAGAGAGAGAGAGAGAAATAATAAATAATATATTTCCATGGCATATACACACAGTGCTGGAGCAAATTCATGCACCCATCGGAAGACCTGCTAGACACTTGTCATCTAATGTTCCTTGCCTGGAAGCTACATGTTTCGTTCGCCCTCACCTCCTTCAGCCGCAAGGTTCAGATGCGTATGCATGCTACCTTCTTCATGGAAATACCTTTCAGCTTCCACATCAGCTGATCCATCACTCTCCTGTTTTTTTTTTCCAAAACCCCAAGCCAAAAAAAATGAGCGTAAGTTCCATATACTGGCTTGCAATGTTTCACTCCTTCCAACTATGGAGCCCTACAGCTCTCGGTCTCCTTTGCCTGATTGCCCAGGACGCCCAATCTTCATTTCCATGCTCTTGTACTAGTCCTCGAGCTGCATTCCTTTCTGCTACTGACAGTGTTCACAGACCCTGTCCATTGCCTGTGACACGCTCCACATCCGTACTGTCTGCTTCTCTGGCTCATCTCCATGACGAACCTAACCTGACACTTTACAACTCAGTCCCAGGATCCCTCGCTATAGCTGCTCACCTCCCGCTACTGCTTACGCCGGCAGACGACAGGTGACACACACATAAGAATCACAATTCTTGAGTAACATCTCCACACAGCGACATCATAAAACCATCCGCCTATTGTCTGTCTTGAGCGCATTTTCCTCTTTTTATCATGGATACATGATTCCGGCTATATGCACTCAATACTTCTTCAGCTAGAGACTCCCAGACAGCATGGCTAATTCATGCTGCTTATCTACGGGAAAAGAGCAAGTTTGCTCACCGTAAACTGTGTTTTCCGTAGATAGCAGATGAATTAGCCATGCTGACCCTCCTGCCTCCCCGGACAGTTCTTTTATCCTTGCAGCTCAGCTTGCTTTGATACGGACTGAGGAGATTTGAGGCAGCGCAGGATCATGCAAGCAGGCGCTACTCACTAGTTTTTCAGCTTGGAGAGCTCCGCCACCTGGTGGCACGGGGGACGTTTCCAGACAGCATGGCTAATTCATCTGCTGCCTATGGAAATCACCTTTCACGGTGAGAAAACTTGCTCTTATGTATAATAGAACTGCCTCCAGGTTATCTCCAGTCCTTGCCATGTTGTGTGGGGAAACGAAACATTAGAGAATTTCTTTTTTGGTGTAGCACGCTGCTCCGGGTGTCGGTGATAATAGCTTTACATTCGTCTGATGAGGCTTTAATGATGTCCGTTTGTGAATACTTCATTCCCCTGTTGTGTTTTTGGCCCAGAACAGTGCACAGAAGGTGGGCATAGCGGGTGCGCAGCTTCTCTTGTTGGCCATCTAGAGAACACAAATTCTGATGCTACAAAAACTTCATATTATAATGGCCAATTGGTGACTCAGGCTGTTTCTGCAATTCTTTTGCCTGTATAATTCTGAAATAGCATATCTTTGCCCAAGACTTAATTTCTGGAAAAAAAAATAGCGCAGAGAAATTTGTGCCAACAGCATGGAGGAACATATTCTCAGCTCCAAAGTTTAAAACTTTCAACTGAATCCTACCATGCTTTTTGCATTGTATTTTCTGTGTGGGTGCACCTCCTGGAAAGTGCAAAAAATTAAATCATTAGCCAAAATATATTAAAAAAAAAAAAAAAAATCATGCAACTAAATTGACATGCATCTTTCTTTTTTTTTTTTCTTTTTTTTTTAACCTCCTTTTGGCTGATTTTTCAGTCTGTCCATGTCTGTAACGTAGACTCACGTGCATTTGTCTTCTATATCACCATCTTTAGGTTTGATGACAAGTACACCCTAAAAATGACCTTTATCAGTGGGAAAACCAAGCACCAGCGGGAAGCGGAATTCACCAGATCCATCGCTAAATTCTTCGATGAAAATGGGACATTGGCAATGGATATCTATGAGCCAGAAGTCTCCCGACTTCATGACAGCTTAGCCATGGAAAAGAAAATAAAATAAGTGCGCCAGAAGACCGTTTTTGCTGCGATCATGCTAAGTTAAAATAGTAATACAATAAAGTGAAAGAATGTTAATGCCTCCGTTTTGTCCTGAAATCCTACTTTGATGCTGAATGGGCAGGAATTTGTCTTGGATTCAAGAATTTTGAAGCTAATAGCTAACTACACTCAACTTGGATCTGTCCCACTGCAGTGTTGACCTGCCTTTCTGGTTTATCCATCGTCTGTTTGGATAGATGGCATTAACAATCTGCCCAGGGCCTCTGCTTAGTGCTAAGTGGACTAAGCAGGTCTTTATAATCTGGCTTTCATCCATGTCCTCCTGTGTCGAGGGGGTTGCTTTTGCATTTTCTGTCTCTTGAGTTTTCACCCTATTAATGCTTTCTCAGATACTTAGGAATTCAGGACAAAGCCTCACATCCGATAATTCTGTCCATCTGCAAACAGTTTATTTTTGTTATTTATTTGATGGCAAGACAAAGCAATTTTATACACCTTCCTCTGTTGAGGGGGAAGGAAGTTTGATATTCTCCTGTGCTTTTTCTGTAAAAGGTCAAGAGGAAAGAGCAGCATTTTTAGATCTGTGAACTGCCCTGCCCTTCCCTACTGTCACATCTCATATTTGCATTTCAGTCAAATGTTCCTTATATGAACTGCCATTTTATAAATAAAATTTTTTCAATAAAATGAAAGAACAGCTGTGAAACGTTTTGAAGTCTTAATGGAGCCCAGGCTATGACTCCTGCGCGTGGCTTTCTGTAGGGCAAATTCCCCCAGCCTCTCCCCCTGAGGCTGTGTGACTTTTAGACTGCACGTGATGCCAGTAGCACCTCGCGGAGTTCTCATGGCGTCGGCTGACATCCCAGCCCAGAAAGAACTCTGAGGCCACCACCAGCTCAAAACTTGCTGGAGAGCTGTGTGATCATGGTGGAGGAGTGGGTGTAAGGGATAGAGGCAGGAAAAAAGGAGAGGAAAGTGTGTGTTTAAAAAAAAAAAGCAAACTGGGTTGAGGAAGTGACTTTTATATACAGACCTCAATTAATTAACATAGCTCACAAGCACAATATCTGTACCTTCTGCAAAGAGAATGCTCACTTCAGAAACCTATTACAAACTACTTTTGTTGTACTCCGAGACCCTCTTTCTGAGATTTGGCAGGGCAGATGAGTGTGCAGGGTCAGCGATTTGCGAAAGTGGGAGCAGGAGTGAGTGGCCAGTGGTGGCTTCCTTTTCACATCTGTGCCAGAATAAACTTCTCTGGTCCTCCGCCTTTGTCACACAGTGAGCCATATTCACTAAGAGCTGAGTTCTGATGCTGTTATTGTTTGATAGTTAAATATTAATTGCATTGTGTGAAAGGGCCAAACTGGTTTCCAAACAGCTACCTGGCCACGGTATGAGGAGGAGCCATCATCACCTTACTAAAAGCTTTCACGTTCTAGTTCTGGCCAAGGCCGAGTTCCTCAGAATTGGCTGACTCTTCAAATCAAAGCATCAGAAGCACTTGCCTACTAAATTGTTCAGGGAACAGCGCTTGAGAACATTGGGGAAGTCAATCGAGCATGTTGAACCTTTTACTCATGGGTGTGTCCTTGTGTCTAGGCAATAAAGTCTGGTAGTAAAGACGCAGCTGGCTTTAAAGCTAGTGTCTACAGCTCTATCTCTTCGGGAAGGGAAAGTTACAAGAATGAATTCTGGAGCTTCCAAGATGAAATAGTATCATTAAAACATGCCAGCAGGCTTATGTTTTGTTGTGATTGTTGCGCCATGAAAAGCAGAATAGAAATCCCACACACACTATGTGGATAGATATGACTCTATATAAATATATATTTAGATATATATACATGACCTAGGAGTAATCCTGTCAGATAATCTGAAATTTGCCAGTTAGTGACATAAAGCAACTGGGAAGACTTAACACCATTGTTAGGTGCATAACATGAAGCTTCTATAAGCCACTGGTGAGATTCCACCTGGAGCATTGCATCTCATCATAAGGAAATTGAGAGGATGTGGAAGCAGTTCCCAAAAGGGCCACTTAAATGTTACTAGGCCTGCAGCACCATATCAACTGACTCATCTTTATCCACATCTATTTACACCCTCAAAAAACTGTAGAAAATTGGTGAAGTAAGACTTCCCTTGGCTAAATCCATGTTGGCTTTGTCCCGTTAAACTATGCCTATCTATATGTTCAGCAATTTCGTTCTTTATGATGGGTTTCTACCATTCTGCCTGGCACAGATGTCAGACTCACTGGTCTGTAATTTCCTGGATCACCCCTTGATCCCTTTTTAAAAATTGGCATTACATTGGCAACCATCTAGTTTTCAGGTACCATAGACAATGTTAATTTACAAATTTCCAATAGTAGGTCTGCAATATTTTCTCAGTTCTTTCAGCACTCTAGGATGTATGCCGTCTGGTCCAAGTGATTTGCTACTCTTTAATTTGTCAATTTGCCCTAGTATATCGAGGTTCACTGGTTCTTTTGTACGTAAGCCATACCCACAGGCCCTGAATTGAGTTTGAAATATTTAGTGGTAACAAACTTCAAAGTGATTTGAGTAGATCACTGCAATTTTTCATGAAATCAATCCACTCTGCCAAATTTGTATTTATTTATTTAGATTTATATTCCACTTTTCACACTTTTTTTCAGCGCTTCAAAGTGGATTACATTCAGGTACTGTAGGTATTTCCCTATCCCCAGAGAGTTTACAATCTAACGGGTCGATACAGTAAAAATCGCGGGAGAGCGGGCGAGTGCGTCCTTAGCGCCTATTTTTGGACAGGAGCGGCAGCTGTCAGCGGGTTTGACAGCCGACGCTCAATTTTGCCGGCGTCGGTTCTCGAGCCCACTGGCAGCCACGGGTTCGGAAACCGGACGCCGGCAAAATTGAACGTCCGGTTTTCAACCCGTGAGCCGCGGGCCTATTTCAAATTTTTTTTTCTTTTTTCTTTACTTTTTTTCAACTTTCGGGACCTCCAACTTAATATCGCAGTAAAAACTGCTTTTCTGTGCACTTCCCCAGCGCCGGCAGAACTGAATCATGTGGGAATACCTAATAGGGCCATTGACATGCACACTGTACTGTATTGTATTGGCCTATCAATTTGTATCTGAGGCAATGGAGGGTAAAGTGACTTGCCCAAGGTCACAAGGAGCAATAGCAGGAGTCAAACGCTGGTCTCCTGGTTCATAGCCCACTGCTCTAACCACTAGGCTACTCCTCCATACTAGCTCACTGCCAGCATCACAGGGAACAAAAGTTCCAGATTCACCCACCAAATATCTGGCAGCCTCACCGCATTAAACGGTGTTCTGACACTCAAACAGGCCAATGCAATAAAGGGCTCTCAGCCTAGCTCACAGGTTTATGCGCATTTTGGACGTGCTAGACCACCCAATGCAATAAGATTAGCATGTCCAAAATGCATGCCAAAACACATAGCTGATAGTGTTCATCACATGTAAATTCCACGTAGATGAGGCTATTAGCACCCAATGCAGAAAATCACTGGGCGCCTAACGCACACTTGGCAAATTTAACTCCAGCCCTAGACTCAAGAGCTCATGAAAAATATAAAAAATACCGTGCTGTGTGGTTCCTACCTTTATTCTTAAACACCTACTGCTTGCGGTGTTTAAGAATAAAGTTATAATGTAACAGCTCAATGAAAAAAAAGTTCTGGACGCACTTTATACACACCCAATATAAACGCTCTAGGCAAATTTCACCCCTTGCTATTGTGCCTGCTGTATATTGGGTGAAATAGACCTGAAGGGGGATAAAATGGACGTTCATATTCAGCCTGATGCCTTTGAGCATTAGGGACGCATAATTCTTCCCTAGCGCGTCCTTTATAACGCAGCAGCTCATTAAAATATAGCATCGGGCGCCCAGGAGACGTGGCTGTGTCACGTTAGGAAAACAGGCGCTCAATTCGAGTGCCTGTTTTAATACGTTCCCTCTGTTATTATTAGGAAAAAAGGAGCCCATGAAGGGCAGTTAGGGTTGCCAACTGCCCAGTTTTGGACCGGACAGCCAAGCTTCCAGTTGTGCTGTACCGAGTCCGATCAGAAGTACTGACATTCGGTTTTATGCAGGAGGCTCCGCCTCTTTCCCACAGCTTCCTGGTTATAGGGAAAGGCAGAGCTGAGAGCTGAGTTGTGTCCACGCCCTTTTGCCTCCTTTCCTGTGCTGTGATTGGATGAGATGGGGAAAAAAGGTGGGACACAGCCCAGCCCTCAGCTCCCAGTGGCTCCACAGTCCACACATCTATGCAGCAATGGCCTCTGGCTCCTCCCCCTTCTTCACTGAGTGCTGGGCCAAGACCTGAGAGAGGGGCTGTAGGGAGCACCCGGCCTGAGAGGGGGCTGTAGGGAGCACCCGGCCTATCAGAGGATAGAGAAAAGCCCTTTAAATTTTAGAGCGCACGGACGGCGTCGCGCGATCTAAGGGGCTTGCCCCTTAGTGAGCCCCTTTGTGACCCCAGGACCCAGGACTCACATCACCACATACAACTCGCCTCACCACTCCTCACATCTCTTCATCCCCAAGCATATCTGAGGACCTCCAGCGGAAACAGTTCACATCCTCTCAACACTCATCCCAACAATTATTTTCCTATTCAGCATTCTACGCCTGCACTCAGCTCCAGCAGTCAACTCCTGCACTCAGCTCCAGCAGTCAACTCCTGCACTCAGCTCCAGCACTCAGCTCCAGCATTCAGCTCCTGCACTCAGCTCCAGCAGTCAACTCCTGCACTCAGCTCCAGCATTCAGCTCCTGCACTCAGCTCCAGCAGTCAACTCCTGCACTCAGCTCCAGCAGTCAACTCCAGCATTCAGCTCCTGCACTCAGCTCCAGCAGTCAACTCCAGCATTCAGCTCCTGCACTCAACTGCATTCAATTCCAACACCCTAATCCAGCATTCAAATCCAGCACTCAACTCCAGCACTCAACCCCAGCATTGCGTCCAAACAGCATTCCAAGTGCCCTCATCTCAACCACTGTGCACACACCCGCCTGTACAGCCTCAATCTTCTGGGACCTCAGCCATGCTCATTTTCCCTATCCCAATCATCAAAAACCTCTACAACAACCGGATAAAACCAGCCAACCATTCAGTCTTCCAACACAAACGCCTGATACCAATAATGACAACCCCTCTCACCCAATTCCTCGGACTATCCTTATTCTCTCTAACACTCTTTAACGCTCAATCAATCTCAAAAAAAACTCACATAATCAATGACTATCTCCAGGACACACAACCGGATATATGTGCTATGACCGAAACATGGTTGAAACCCACAGACCTACCTCTAATTAACCAACTACCCATTCACAGCTACGACATCTACTCCATACCCAGACCCAAAAAAAGAGGGGGAGGACTTTGCTTAGCTGCAAAGAAGGAGCTCAGACTAACCCTACAGACCACTATTCACTCCTCTCGACTGGAATTTGCCCTCTTCAGCTCTAATCAGCTCCAAATTTGTTTAATATATGCCCCTCCCGGTCTCCTGGATTCAGATCCATCACCACTCATTGAACTCATCGCCAAACACCTAAAAAATGACACCCCAGCTGTCATCCTAGGAGACTTTAACATTCACACAGACGTGATCCCTTTATCCGCTAATTGCGATATGCTACTATCTTCTTTTAAGGCTATGGGCTTCTCTCAAATTGTTAAAGGTCCCACACACAAAGCAGGGCACACTCTGGACCTTATATTCATCAACTCAGGCCTTTCACAATCTTCCCCACCACAATGCTCCCCTATCCCATGGTCAGATCACCTGATGATAACAACTAATCTCTGTATCAAGGACAACCCCATATCTCCAAACACCAAAACCACAATTCACTACAGGAACTCATGCTCTAGAGAGGACCTCACCTCTCTCCTATCTTCGGAACTCGCCAATCTTGACCTTTCAGACGCAGAAACAGCCACCTCGTCATGGCACAACATTACGAACAAGGTGGCAGAAAAACTTTGCCCCCAAAAAACCAAAGAGATCAACCCAGCCTGCAAAACCAAAAAACCATGGTTCACGCAGGAACTAAAAACCATCAAATTAGAATTGAGAAAAAAAGAACACGCATGGCGGAGGAATCCTTCCAACACTACACTGAATGAGTACAAAACCCTCATGCACAACTACAGAAACAACATCCTTCGCACAAAGAGAGATTTTTATGCCCACAAAATTCACAATTTTTCCTTTGATCCCAAAGCGCTGTTCACATATGTCTCAGAGCTCACAAAACCCACCTCACCAACTATCCCAGATGATCAAGCACAATCAAGATGCACAGAACTTGCTCAATTTTTTGAAAACAAAATTCTCAAGCTAATGGCCCCTCTGGCAACCAGTAACACAGTACCTCCTTCTATCATCACTCCTTCACGCAACCAGAACATAAACCTAGATTCATTCGAACCTATCTCCTCACTTGAAATAGAAATGACTCTCAAAAAGATGAAACCCTCCACTCACCCGACAGATTCCATCCCTTCTAAACTCCTACTCACCATTCCGAACATCATAGCGAAGCCCTTAGCAGAGATAATTAATAGCTCGCTAACCCAAGGACTAGTACCAGACATCCTGAAACTAGCCACCCTCAAACCTCTCCTCAAAAAACCCAACTTGGACCCTACAGACCCAGCTAATTTTCGCCCCATAGCTAACCTTCCATTTGTAGCCAAACTTATGGAGAGGATAGTCAACAAACAGTTATCTGAATACCTAGAAGAGCATAAAATACTCACAACAGCCCAATTCGGATTCCGCAAATCCCTTAGTACGGAATCCCTCCTAACCTCTCTAACTGACAGAGTCCTCGTAGGTCTGGAGAAAAAGACCCCATACCTCCTGATTCTCCTCGACCTATCAGCTGCGTTTGATACCGTAAAACACTCTATCCTGATCGACCGGCTCTCAGACATAGGCATCTCAGGATCAGCCCTGGAATGGTTCAGATCCTTCCTACACAATAGGACTTTCAAGGTCAGAATCAGCAACAAGGATTCCCTCCCGGTCAAATCCTCTTTCGGAGTTCCCCAAGGATCCTCTCTCTCCCCCCACCCTCTTTAACATCTATCTTCTCCCCCTATGTCATCTACTCTCAAGTCTTAAGGTCACACACTTCATATACGCAGACGATGTTCAGATTCTGCTGCCAATCACTGACTCCATCTCCAGCACCATCAACTTCTGGAACAATTGTCTACAGTCCATAAACTCACTCCTATCTAGCCTTAACCTAGTACTTAATACGTCAAAAACAGAACTTTTGCTTATCACTCCAGATGAGAACCTTCAGCCTACCAACAAACCTAACCTCACCACCAATGATCAATTCCACTCAAGTAAGAGACCTTGGGGTCACCTTAGACAAAAGGCTGAACCTCAAAGAATTTGTCAAGAACACAACGAAAGAATGCTATTATAAACTACATATTCTGAAAAAGCTGAAACCTCTCCTGCATTTTCAGGACTTCAGAACAGTCCTCCAAACAATACTATTTTCCAAAATCGATTACTGCAACTCTCTGCTTATAGACCTTCCAACCATAACCACAAAACCTCTACAAATGTTGCAGAACTCCGCCGCAAGGATTCTTACTAACACCAGCAGAAGTGAACACATAACACCCATACTAAAACACTTACACTGGCTCCCCATCAGATCCAGAATCATTTTCAAAGTGCTAACTATAACACACAAGAACATCCATTCACAAACGTCGCTAGATCTAAGCCTTCCACTTCGCCTACACGAGTCTTCACGACCAATCAGAAACAGATACTTAGGCACCTTACACGTACCTTCAGCCAAGTCCTCACTCAAGAAACGTGCATTCTCGACTGCCAGCCCCCTTCATTGGAATGCCCTTCCCACGGACATTCGCCTCGAAACGTGTACTCGAACATTCAAAAAGAAACTCAAGACCTGGCTCTTTACAAAAGCCTACACTTAAAGGTCTAGCTCAGAACCACATCCCAGAACTTGAATCATTCTCGCTTTTATAATCATATCAAACAACTCCTAATTTTATCCTTGGTCTCACAATTCCAAATCATTAAATATTTGAACATGCTACACCAATACCTCTTAATCCAGATGTAACCTTAGTTTTTGAAGTCTTCACTCCTATAGAAATAACCGCCAGTTCTTATTTACTTAACCCTATTCTGTAGACGTAAACTTTTCTTGAAGACTGTAATCTGTAAACACCTGTATTTATTATAAGAACTTGTATTTACTATTTATATTTATTATTTAGCTATTAACATTGTTCTATTACCACTTGGTACTATTTCTCTCCTTCACCTCTAACTCTAAGTTCCTACTAAGTTAGCCATGTTATTTATACCCAATTGTTGGATGTAATTGTATATTTGTTTAATTGTTCAATCTGTTTGATGTAATTTTCTGTTCCGTGTAAACCGAAGTGGTATGCACTAGTGCATGAACTCCGGTATATAAAAGCCTTTAAATAAATAAATAAATAAGGGATACGGGACCAGAGGGAAAGGTGGGGAAAGGGGAGAGACAGAGGGGACACAGAGAAAAGACGAGAGAAAGGAAGATATACATGGGGAGCAAGAGAGGAAAGAGACAGAGTGAGTATGGAAGGAAGGTCACTGGGGAGAGGCACAATGGGAGCATGAGGGAAGGAGGGAGACAGAGGGGGAGAAGGAAAGGAAGAGACAAAGGAGACAGGGACACAGGAGGAAGAGAAAGAGGAAGGCACGGTGGAGGAGAGGGCGACGAGCATGGAGAGGGAGGCAACTAGATACAGGAGAGCAATGCAAGACAGGAGTGCATAGAGGAGGGAGAGGGCATATTGAGAGAAAGGTAGCACAAGGGAGACAGATTAAAGGCTGGGAAGATTTTAAGGAAAGGGAGAGCAAACCTGTGTCTGAGAGGAGGCTGTGTGGTTGGGAATGTGCATGTGTGCCTGACAGAGGAGGCTGTGTGTTTGGGAGTATGTGTGTGTGTATAAAAATGGAGGCTGTGGGTTTATCGGGAAGTATGGAGGTGGGAGTGTATTTGAAAGGCTTTAGTTGTGATTGAGAGCAAAACTGCATGAGGATATGACATTTTATAAAACAAAGTATATTGAGGGGGTGCTCGAAAGCAGTCTGTAATGTCCCCCCCTCCCCCAAAGCATGAAGTGTAATGGGGTGTCCGGTTATGGTCCAAGAGAAAAATGGCTACCTTAGAAGGGCTCCCTTAGAATGCACGAAGAAATGGGTGGTTGCAAAAGCAGAAATTATTTGCACAGGGTAGCAAAACACCCACCCTGCTGGAAAAACTACAGCGCCAAAACAAGCGGCTGCCAGCTCGAGCTCTTCTACAAAGATTTATTCACGAGGTTTCCAAGAGATAGTGCCAGTAAATAAAAACGGCACTAGCACAGAGGGATTCAGACTCGCATCGCGGGGCAAAAGCGAACGAGTCTCCTACAAAACTGCATCGCAGAAGAACTCCCGGAAGCTTGGCGGAAGTTTGGTTCTGTCCGAGGCAGGTGAGGGCGGAAGTTTGGTTCTGGCCGAGGCAGGTGAGGGCGGAAGTGAAGTAAGAGCAGACGCGCAGGACGGAGGTTTGACCCTGACGAAGCACTGGCGGGCTGCAGAGCAGAGCAGAAGTCGGGAGAGAGCTTCGGCCTCTGGAGCGGAAGAGAAGCGGCACGGGGTGGGGGCAGTTTTGTTTTGAAGCTATTTAGAGGTGAGGAGAGCTGGCGAGGGTGAGCCTTCAGCTAGCACAACTAGGTAAAAGGGGCTCTTATCTCACTGCAGTTCCATGAGTTTATGTGGCTGGGAGGAATATTATATTCTGAGAAACACGGGGCTGGGGCTGTGTCCTAAAGCTTTGTTCTACAAAAATAATACTGATCTTTTCTATAGTACTACCGTATATGTGTAGCACTGTGCAGTGGTGGCAATAAATATTCAGGTCCAACACTAAATCCCTTCTCCAAATGGAAGGGAATGACGTGTGTGGGGGGGTCACAAGGAGAGTCCGTAGGAGAGAGAGGGATTTGAACCCTTGGTTCCCAGGATCCTAGTCTGTTCCTTTGAACAGTCAGGTCACTCTGCCTCATCATCCTTGTGCTTCAGTTCGAATCCCAGCTCTGACTCTTTGTGTTACTCTAGGCAAGTCACTTTATTTCCTCGTGCCTCACTTGTAGTTCCCAGCTCTGTCACTGACTATGTGCACCCGGGCAAGTCACTTCCTCCTCCAGGGAGGACAACTCAGAACTAACGTCAGGAAATGTTTCTTCATGGAGAGGGTGGTGGATGCCTGGAATGCCCTTCCGGTGAAGATGAAAACTGAAAGAATTCAAAGGGGCATGGAATATAAACACTGTAGATTCCTAAAGGCTAGAGGATGGAAATGAAGAAAAGAATGCATGGGGAGGTGTGGCAGTTACTACCCTTAACCATAAGCCATACTCTTGATGTAACACCATCATAGCTCTCTGCTTCAAATACAGGGGAGAAAAGGGGACTTGAATTTGAACAGCAACCACAGAGGGCCTTGACTTTTATGGTCTGGGCAAACAAGTATGGGTGTAACTTATGGATTTGTCGGTTACTACCCTTAACCAATAAGCCTGATACTACTCCAATATTGTTTTCTGCTTCAACGGTAAGGCGTAATGGGGAATTGGATTCAAATAGCAATCAACAAGGGTCCTGACTCTTACAGTCTGGGAAACTGATAAGCATAGGGATAACTTACACGGTGCAGCAGCTCCTACCATATGCTTGCTGGGCAGACTGTGGATGGACTGTTTGGTCCTTTTCTGCAGCCATTTCTATGTTTCTGTCTACCTGTGCCTCAAGTCTAATCCAGCTCTGCCATTGACCCTGTGTGAGATCTCTGGAGTCGCTCACATTTGGCCCTTGTACTAAAATGCAAAGTCAGTGCACAGAAGTGGGCTTCCTGCGCAGAAATGCATAAAACATCCACCAATGTGCAAAGACAAAACTTGGGTATTTTTGCTCACCCAGCCCAACTTTTGCCAAAAGTCCCCCTTTGCAATAGTAAACTTTCACGCTACATGTGAATGTTTATTTAAATTAACATTCATGAGCTGCAGCGATACAGAATCATGTAAAGGAGCTCATTATTGTTGAATTTATTTAGACTCTTTTTTTTTTTTATACCGAAGTATAGCAAGTTGCCTTCACTCCGGTTTACAGATTAAACAACTTAATACATAAAACACATTTGTTAGATAAATATTAACATTAATACATTAAACAAACAACTAGTACATTTCAGAGCAACAGTGTATGAACAGGTGTAATGGAATACAACCTAAGTCGGTCTTATTGTATTTAGTAAAAACAGCTGGAAGAAAGTCTTCACAGGCCCGATTTCACCAAAAGCTAACTCCACCTCAATGAGGTTTAGTTCTCTTTTCAGCCGTCCTGGGACCTGAGGTTTGTGCACAGGTTTTCGACTCAGCTTATTAGCATGGGCACCCTGGTTTAAAGAGGCCGCATGTATTGGTCAGAGCCTCCTAGCCCTATGTACCACAGACCTGGTGGTCTGTGATGCAGGTGCTGACCTCACCCTCGCACTCTCATGCGGCCCTTAAATGCATAAAAAAATAACCCTTTGCAGTGTTACTCCCCCCCACCCTCCCATCACTAAGCCCTGCCCTCTTCTTTAAAAAAAAATCCCCCATTGGGCCCCCCCCACCCCCCAGCTTACCCTCTGTGTTGTGGGGTTTTTCAGAGGGCAGGAGCAGTCCCCGTTTGCTTCTGCTCTGCCGGTGCCAACTTTCAGAATGGCACTTGCCAAGCCCCATGTGCTCCTTTGTCCCGCATGGGGTCAGAGAGTGCCATTTTTCCACGATGGTGGCAGTGGGGCATGAGCAAATAGAAATTGCTTCTTCCCTCTGAATATCCCCAGAATGTGTGCAGTAAGCATTAAGAGGAAGACTAGGGGGTGGAGGGGGGGCCCCCATCGGGACAGAATAGTGCTGCCAGATCAGCAGTGGCTGCATGTATGTTTCTGAAGCATAAAATCCAGATGGTGTGCTGTAGGGAGTGCAGCGTCCCAAAGAGTAGGGAAATACCTACGGTACCTGGATCCGCCGATAGAGACAGCCGAAAAGTGGAATATAAATAAATAACCATAAATTGCTGTTCATCAGCAGAATGTTTATTCAGGCTTCACGTAAATGTCATTAACCAGAAAGAATGTTCCCCCACACAGGCTGTGTTTCACCAGGAAGGCTACATTGGGGGGGACGAGGTAGGTACAAACACCTTTGGGACACTACACTCTCTACAACGCATTGTTTGGATTTGATTGGATATCGATTAATGTGTGTTGGTTTACTCCACGATCCGGATTTTGCTATTTCTGATGCATAACATTGTAAATTATGTTTGGAATTCTGTACAAATGAAAGGAACTAGAGTTGTTTATATTTTTACCCACCGGATCACTTAAATAGTGCTCCAGCGAGGTAGAACAAAGGGCATCATTACCAATATATAATTAAAGCCTAACTACACAAGGTACAAAAAATTTACAGTGCAAATGGTTCAGTATGAAACAATGCAACATATAAGTAAATCTTTCTTA
Organism: Rhinatrema bivittatum; assembly: GCF_901001135.1. Taxonomy (NCBI): domain Eukaryota; kingdom Metazoa; phylum Chordata; class Amphibia; order Gymnophiona; family Rhinatrematidae; genus Rhinatrema; species Rhinatrema bivittatum. The sequence goes on from NC_042619.1 coordinate 19,443,935, forward strand.
ATAAACAAGATTACAATGTGGATAACTCCATAATAATGCCTAACATGCAGGAAAAGTACCTTATTTATTTAAAAAAATTAAAAAAGTACCTGATACCTTATTTATTTAAAAAAAATTCTGTCCCACTCTATTGCTAAGTGAGTAACAATATAATGTACGTAAGTCGTCATGTACACGGAATAAAACACAAAACTCAATACAAACAGTACTGCAGCTAAAACCAGAGCAACTCTGAGAAAGTGAAGCATGAAGGGCAGTGACAGATGTAGGGATTTTGCTGCCCCAGCACAGGTGGTTCTGTCACTCCTTCCCTCTTCTGGAGAAGGGCAACAGCAAGGCACCACCTCCTTTGCTCAGCTGTATCTGCCCTAAACTCCCCTCCTCCCCTCATGTGGCTGGATTAGGGAGCAGAGGGGCTTTTCTTTAGTACCTGCTGTATGTTCTGGCCTCACCCCTCTCTTCCTTTTCCCTGCACAAGATGAGGGGGTGGGGGTGTGGAAAGGTGGGGGGGCAGGGGCTGGAATAGCTTCGCTCTTCCTCTTCTGTTCTCTGCTGACCTGAGATTCAGCACAGATGGAAGGCAGCAAATCTTCAGTTCGTCTGCTGGCCTCCTCCCCGCCCCCCTTGATATTTGCTGCCCTAAGTGCAGGCCTAGGATCTATTGGGCCCATCCAGGCCCGATGAAATGTTGTAAGATAACCGCTGTTCCAAGCTATAGCAGGCACACACGGTACTGTATTAGGTCCCTGATTTTAGAGATTCTCATGACTTGTATCGACCTAGTTCAGCACAACAGAACACAGACTGTCAAAGACTGTAGATCTTTCCAGGCTAGGAGTAATTATACCAAGAAACTAAAAAAAAAAAAGACATGCTTGTGCTAATACTCATGTTGTACTAAATCTATACTGTCAGATGGTTGCTACATCCTAAATTGACCCGACCACACGGCTGGTAATCAGGTTCCTGTCATATGCCTGCAGAGCGAAGCCAATACAAATACAGCAGATTAACAGCGATAGATCCAAAAATGGAAATGCTGCATAGGCCCTTCCAAGTGGGTGACCTAGCATCCATCATTTTGTTAAAGGCGTGTGTGAATAAATGTGCCTTAAGCAGTTGCCTGAAGTGAATTATGGACGTTTCAGATTTAAGCTCCTCAGAAAATGCCTTACTGAGTAGCAGGCCAACAGCACCAACCGGAATTCGTCCAATCTAATGAGTTTAATAGAGGGTACGTACAGTAATCTGTCTAATGAGGAATGCAACGGGTATGGAGGGCACTACATTTTTAAAATGGTGTTGCTGGGTGGCAGTGGGCAATCTTGTGCCGAGCGTTGTTCACTGAGGATGATATTGGGAAATAAAATTGGATGTCGGCTGCGTGGAGCTTATATCCCACACCCAGACTGGACAAATCCTGACGTAACAGGAAAATATCCTCATTGAACAATGTGGCCAAAAGGGGCCTGAGCAAGGTACAGATGTAGAGTCCCCCGAGGTGGTCACTCAGGAAGGAAGAAAAGCAAGCGAGAACAGAAGAGATGCCCATGGCATGGAGGCACTCAAGCAGCAGGTGGCGATGCCCTTGTTCAGGTCCTTGGTGAGGCCTCGCCTGGAGTACTGTGTTCAGGGCTGGAGCTCCATATCTCAAAAAGGATTAGATCAGAACGGAGGCGGTCCAGAGAAAGAGGACCAAAATGGTGTGGGGTTTGTATCGGGAAGACCTTTGAGGAGCAGCTGAAGGATCTGAATATGTACAGCCTGGAAGAGAGGAGGTGCAGGGGAGATAGGCTACAGACCTTCAGGTACCGGAAAGGTTTTTAATGATGCACAATCATCAAACCTTTTCTTTTGGAAAGCAAACAGTAGAACTAGGGCAGAATCCACTTTGTCAGATGCATGAAGTGAAGTACAGAGATGGGGATAGGCCTGTCCTCAAGCCCATGCCTCAATAAATTGGTTAGTCTGTAATGTGCCACCCGCCTCGTCGTTTTAGCTACATCAGACTAACATGGCTGTCGTTCTGAATAGTGGAACTAGGGGGGTCACAATATGAAACTCCAGGGGGGGATGACTCAGAGCCAACATCAGGAAATATTTCTTCACACAGAGAGAGCAGTGGATGCCTGGAAAGCCCTCCTGGAAGAGGTGGTGAAGATGAAAACGGTAAGCAAATTCAAAAAGACTTGGCATGAATACTGTGGATCCCTAAAGGCTAGAGTTGGAAATTAAGAAAAGGATGCATGGGGGGTAACGGGCATGGAGCGGCAGCTGCTTCCTCTAACAGAAGGCATGGGGATTACTACCTTTAACCAATTAGCTTACGTGATTTTGATGCAACGGCAGCATCACCGCCTTGACGGCAGGAAGGAAAAGGGGGAATTGGATTCAGACGACAGCCAACTCTGGGGCCCTGACTTTTACGGTCTGCAGTACTGATGCAGACATTAGTGAAAAAGCGCAGGACTGCTTGTAGGGCTGAGTCCAAAAGCAAAGCACATTCAAGCAGCAGCGTTGTATGAATCATCAGGAAGACTGCTCACTCTGTAAAAATGTTGCTAGCAGGAATTTTTGTTATGGGTTTGACATTTGCTTGGTTTTGATCATTAATGTTACTACCGTTAACCTAAGGCTTGGGGATAACCTACACAGAGCGGCAGTTACTCCCATAGGAGACTGGATGGACCATTTGCTCTGTTTCTGCTGTCATTACTATGTTGATGTAGATGTTAAACCAAAGAGCCGGATCTTCACGTGTTTGCAAAGGGCTAAGTAATCCGTATGTTCCCTGTACGTACCCGGATCAGTCCAGACACCTGGGTTGTGACCCCGCACCAGCAGGTGGAGACAGAGCAAAACTCGACGGGCTCCCTACATATAGTATGGTGCCACCCACAGCCCCTCAGTCTTTCTCTGTCTCCAGCAGTTGGGGCAGGTCCACCCACAGTCTCTGGGATCCCTGGGTTCTAGTTAGTCAGGGATTTTCAAAACGGATTTAGAGAAGGGAGGATTATTGCTAGTTTTCCTTCTTTCAAAAAAAAAAAACAAAAGAATTATTTTTGAATTTGTAGAAGACAGCTCCCGTCGGAGTAGCCTCCCAGGGGGACAGGCAAGTCCTGAGGGGATTTTTTCCCCCCTGGTAGAGGCCGCTGCTGGGGTCGAGGACCCGGCCCCTCTGGCAGCAGCGTCGGGGGTGACACCGGGGAGCCCGGTTCACTCACCCCCGGTGGAGCGCGGCAGCTTCAGCACCCGGACAGCGGCTAAGTATCAAAAAAAAAAAAAAAGTTTTTGCAGTTTCTTTGTTTTTGTTCCCGCGCCGTCTCTCTCTCTGTTCGTCTCTCGCCGGCGGGTTTTCGTCGTTGGGGGGGCGGCTGGGAGTTAGGCGCGGCGAATTTTTGTCCCCATCCCGAGATGCCGGTCGGGTCGGCCTGTCGAGCGTGCGGGTCAGCGCGGACGCGGGTCTCGCGCGACGGCATGTGCTCCGGCTGCCTTGCCGGAGGTGAAGGTCCTTCGGGGGGTGGTCGGGGAAGCCGTTCCCGGTCGGTCCATTCGCCGCCGCGTGCCGTGGATGCCGAGGTCGGGGGGCCGGACCCGTTCCCGCTTAGTGCGGGAACGGCGGCCATTTTGGACTCCGGGAAGCCACGAGGAGGGCCGTGGATAATGGCGGCCATCCTCCTCCGTTGTCTCCCCAGCCTCGGGCATCGGGGGGGGGGGGGGGACCCTCGGGGGGGCTCAGTTCCGGGGAACTTGAGCTTGGGGGAGGAATCCTCGGGTTCGGAGGATTCTTTCTCCGAGGACTTTACAATTTTATTTAAAAAATTGGCTAAATTTAAAAAATCGAAACGCAAGTCCGGAAAACTCCCGGGGGGGCAGAAGGGAGCACTCTCACCCCCTGAAGAGGTCGGCGCGGCATAGGGATGCGTCGCATCACCCCAAGGAGAAGAGACCGGCCCGTGGGGTCCCCCAGGACTCGGAGTCAGAACCTACCTCCTCGGAGGAGGGGGAGTTGGTCTCGGGGACCACAGGAGGGCCTGAGGGGCCCGATGAGCAGGGTCCAGCCCAACCGGGCGCAGGAAAGGGACCGCTGATGGGGGAAGGGGATGATCCTAAGGTCGTACGCCTCTTCAAGCGGGAAGAGCTATCCCCCCTTATTCCAGCGATCCTCGAGGAACTTGGAGTGGAAGCTCCACCCGTGGAGGTCCGGCAGGGCGCTAATATGGACCCGGTACTTCTCGGTCTCGCGGGTCCCACGGTGGCTTTCCCGTTTCATTTCTCTGCTTCCGACATCCTTTTTCGGGAGTGGGACACCCCGGAATTGGGTCTCAAGGTCAGTAAGGCCATGGATAAGCTGTACCCTCTGCCTGAGGATGTTTTGGAGTTACTACGCCTCCCACGAGTGGACGCGGCGGTGTTGGCGGTGACAAAGCGATCAACCATTCCTGTGACAGGCGCCACGGCGCTCAGAGACATCCAGGATCGCAAGCTGGAGGTGCAGCTTAAGAAGGATTTTGAGGTTTCTGCCCTGGGCGTCAGGGCGGCCATTTGTAGTAATTTCGCGTTGCGAGCTGGGCTTCGCTGGGCCCAAAATTTACAAGCAAATGCTGGGCTCTCTGATGGGGAGGCTTCACAGGCGGATCACTTGGAAGCTGTGATAGCCTATAGTGCTGATGCCATGCATGACTTACTGAGAACCTCCGCCAGGGCTATGGTCTCGGCGGTCTCGGCTCGTCGTCTCCTCTGGCTCCGCAACTGGGCCGCCGATGGTACGTCAAAGGCCCATTTGGGTTCCTTGCCCTTTAAGGGGAAGTTACTCTTTGGGAAGCAGCTGGACGACCTTATGCAATTCCTCAGCGAGAACAAGGCTTTTAAGCTGCCGGAGGATAGACCTAGGCCTCGGTCTGGGTTCTCCTCGAGGAACCGTTTCCGCCCTAACCGGCGGCAGAGACCGCAACGATCGACGGCATCGGGGCAATCCTACCGGGCAGGCTCGGCCAGATCCTCCTCATGGTCTCAGTCCTTTCGGGGGAAGAAGTTCCAGAGGTCCGCTGGGCCCTTGACGGGATCGGGGTCCAAGGCGGCCCAATGAAACGAGAAGGGTTCATTCCTCGCTGCGGCTTCCAGCAGCCGTACCTCACGTGGGAGCGAGGCTCGAACAGTTTTACGAGGAATGGACCAAAATCACTTCCGACCAGTGGGTCTTAGGAGTAATAAAACACGGTTACGCGTTAGATTTTGCTCGTCTGCCGTGGAACAAGTTTCTTATTTCGCCCTGCAAGGCTATCGCCAAGCGCGCAGCCGTACGAATGACACTTCAACGTCTGGAGGATCTGGGCGCCATCACTCCCGTGCCTCCAAGGCAGCAGGGCATGGGAAGGTACTCCATTTACTTTGTGGTCCCAAAGAAGGACGGTTCGTTCAGGCCCATCCTCGACCTAAAAAGAGTCAACAGGTGCCTTCGGGTGCCCAGCTTCAAGATGGAGACGATCCGTTCCGTAGTGGCTGCGGTTCGTCCAGGCGAGTTCCTTGCGTCACTGGACCTGACGGAGGCCTACTTGCACATCGGGATTCAGCCGGCGTATCACAAGTATCTGCGGTTTTGCATCCTAGGCAGACACTATCAGTTCCGGGCTCTTCCTTTCGGACTTGCCACGGCTCCACGCATCTTTACCAAAGTTATGGTGGTGGTGGCTGCCCAGCTCCGGAGGGAAGGGCTCCAGGTTCACCCTTACTTAGACGATTGGCTCATCCGGGCCAAATCCGAGACGGAGCGGCGATTGCCAGGGTCCTACACCTCTTGCGGACGCTGGGCTGGGTGGTCAACCTGTCCAAGAGTCATCTGGTGCCTACCCAGAGGTTGGAATACCTGGGGGCATTGTTCGACACGCAGAGAGCTCGGGTGTCGCTGACTCAGGAGAGAGTGGTCAAGCTCCAGGGGCAGGTGAAACGCCTTTTGTCCATGCGGTGTCCGCTGGTATGCGATTACCTGATGGTGTTGGGTTCCATGGCGTCCACGCTAGTTTTGGTGCCCTGGGCGTTCGCTCATCTGCGACCGTTACAATCAGCGTTACTTTCCCGCTGGAAGCTGGCATTGGAGGAGTTTCATCGACCTCTGCCCCTCACCGGTCGCGCCAGGGCCAGCCTGCAGTGGTGGCTCTGCACCGATCATCTGACTTGCGGGGTCTCTCTTCTCATGCCCACTTGGACGGTGGTCACGTCGGACGCCAGCCTCTCGGGTTGGGGGGCGGTCTGTGGAGGACGCTCAGTTCAAGGTCAGTGGTCGGTCCAGCAGTCCCTGTGGTCCATCAACAGGTTAGAGACCAGGGCGGTGGCCTTGGCGTTAAGAGCCTTTCTCCCATGGATACGGGGTCGGGCGGTCCGGGTCCTGTCGGACAACGCGACCACAGTGGCCTATATCAATCGTCAGGGAGGAACAAGAAGCCAGCTGGTGGCAAAGGAGGCGAGTCAGTTGATGTGTTGGGCGGAGCAACATCTCAGCAGCTTAGCGGCATCTCACATCGCCGGAGTAGACAACGTCCAGGCGGACTTCCTCAGTCGACATCGGCTGGATCCCAGCGAATGGGAATTACCGGAGGTGGCGTACCGCCTTATCTGTGCCAGGTGGGGACAGCCACACCTGGATCTGATGGCCACCGCTCAAAACTCAAAGTCTCCGCGGTTCTTCAGCCGGCAGAGGGAGCGGGGCGCAGAAGGGGTCGATGCGCTAGTCCTTCCCTGGCCCACGGACGTGTTGCTCTATGTGTTCCTGCCGTGGCCTCTGATAGGCAAGGTTCTACGGCGCATCGAGCTACACCCGACGGCGGTGGTCTTGGTGGCGCCGGAATGGCCACGGCGCCCGTGGTTCGCGGACCTCGTGCAGCTGGCAGCGGAGCCGCCGCTTCGGTTCCACGGAGCCGCGACCATTCTTCGTCAAGGACCTGTCTGTTTGGAGGATGCGGATCACTTTTGTCTCGCGGCTTGGCTTTTGAAAGGGCGCGCTTGAGGACAAAGGGGTACTCCGAGGCGGTCATCGCTACTTTGCTGAGAGCTAGAAAACAGTCTACGTCCCTAACCTATATGCGGGTTTGGACAGTCTTCGAGGACTGGTGTGCTACTCACGACATGGATCCTGTACGACCTTCGGTGCCTGCGGTCCTCGCGTTCCTTCAAGAGGGTCTCTCGAAGGGACTGTCCTGGAGTACCCTGAAGGTCCAGATCGCTGCTCTGGGCTGCCTCCGAAGTAAGGTCCATGGAGTGTCGTTGGCTGGCCATCCGGATGTGACGCGTTTTCTTCGGGGGGCTAAGCATTTGCGCCCACCGGTACGGAATCCTTGTCCATCCTGGAACCTAAACTGCGTGTTGTCCGCTCTGTGCGGGGCGCCGTTTGAACCGGTCAAGCGGGCAACTTTGAAGGATCTGACGTTGAAGACGGTGTTCCTGGTGGCAATTACGTCCGCTCGTCGGGTCTCGGAGTTGCAGGCCCTGTCTTGCAGGGAACCATTTTTGCGATTCTCGGAGTCTGGTGTCTCTCTGCGAACGGTTCCGTCCTTTTTGCCCAAGGTGGTGTCCGCCTTTCATTTGAATCAGTCAGTGGACCTTCCGGGGTTTTCGAGCCTGGATCCGATGGACAAAGGGTCGAAAGAGTTGAGGAGGCTGGACGTTCGCAGGATCTTGCTTCGGTACCTAGAGGTTACGAATCCTTTCCGGGTCTCCGACCACCTGTTTGTGCTTTGCTCAGGTTCTCGCAGGGGAGCTGCGGCTTCGCGTGCCACGATTGCGCGTTGGCTCAAGGAGGCGATAAATTCCGCGTATCTTCTGCAGGGTAAGGTGGCGCCTAAGGGGCTTCGGGCTCATTCGACTCGGGCGCAAGCCACGTCTTGGGCTGAGGTGTCTCAGGTGTCCGCGTTGGAGATCTGAAGGGCAGCGACGTGGAAGTCGTTGCATACATTTACTAAGCATTACAGACTTGACGTCCAGGCAGCTGAGTCTCAGGGGTTTGGAGCGAGTGTTCTCCGAGCAGGACTCTCTGTTCCCCGCCCTCAATAAGTTGCTCTGGTACGTCCCAGGTGTCTGGACTGATCCGGGTACGTACAGGGAAAGGAAAATTAGTTCTTACCTGATAATTTTCGTTCCTGTAGTACCACGGATCAGTCCAGGCTCCCGCCCGTCTGTAGTGGTGTTACTGATGAATAGAGGGAGAGTCCGCTCGGCTGACTTGAGTCCTCGTTTACTCCATTTGCGAAACTTTTTTGCAGTGTTTGTTTGAAACTGAGCCGTTGTTGGCTTCTGGTTCTGATGTTTCTTCGATTCCCGCCGGAGGTGCTAGTGAATCGAATTTCGTTATGATGTTCATAGTTAGTTAGTCTGACTTTTTGGTGTTGCTTTGACATGACGTAAGACTGAGGGGCTGTGGGTGGCACCTTACTATATGTAGGGAGCCCATCGAGTTTTGCTCTGTCTCCACCTGCTGGTGCGGGGTCACAACCCAGGTGTCTGGACTGATCCGTGGTACTACAGGAACGAAAATTATCAGGTAAGAACTAATTTTCCTTTGTCTGACTCCCAAGGATAACTGGTTCCCCATAGCTGGAGCAACGCAGCTTAAAAACCCTTCCACCCCAAGCCCATGGTATTAAGGAGCCTCCTGCTGTTCCTGGCTCAATCTGGTCTTCATTATTCTATCTACAGTGACTATTTAGCTCCATGGCAGAAGGGACAACTCGCTGTCCCAGCCTGTTTTTACCTCCGTGCATGCAGGGAGATGCAATTCTGATTTAAGGTTTTTCGTACTTAGTCACCTGTTTGTCTTATCTGTTGTAATGGTTTACTCGTTTCCTTTGTCACCTATCTTGAACTTTGGAGGGTGTGGGCAAGAAATGCTTTAAAATAAATAAATAAGCACACCTTCATGCCTGCACTAGGAGTGAAACAGGACTGGATCACTTTTTTTTTTTGTAAACTCTTTATTTAAACTTTTTCAGGCATACAAAGTTGAATGTAAAACAGTGTGTGTGTGTACTTAAACACAAGTACACAATGTGTAAGACACAATAACCCTCAGCACAAAGAAAACAAATCTAATAAACCAAAACTGCCCCTTTTTGATAGGGACCTCATAAGCATCTGCATAATTCTTTGTAACAGTCCCAGCAGCCCAACACAAAGTTTTTGTCTTCTTAATATGACTTTCCCAGTCAACACATGTCCATGCATGCTAACTCCAGACATGCTTGTAGGAAGGAAGAGCCCGGGGTGCTAAACATCCAGGGAGACACTCGAGACTTAGCCGTTGAGGTATATTATAAAAAGCCAAAGGAGCAGCTTACCTGACCATCCAGAGAGGAGTGGAAGGAGATGGCGTGGACTGTGAAGCAGGGGAGCTGTATGTACCATAGCAAATCCCGAGTTCTACCTCTGCTCTGTTTGTTGGAGTCGCTGGCAGTGGGAAGTAAGTTTTGCCCGTGCAGTAAAATGGTGTTACTTTTCCACTTTTGCTCTGCAGTCTTATTTTCCTTTGGGTTATGGACAATTTAATTGGATTTGTAATGTAGAATCTGTTCCCTCTGGCGTAAGGATCCCGTCTCCAATAGTGGGGGGTCCAGGGTCCCTGGAAAGAGAGCCCAGGCCACCTGCATTATCTCTGACTTATTGGTCAGCGTTCTCTTGCCTTTCTGGGACATTTAGGAAGCAGGTGCTGTTGGCTGTGCTGATGCACCTGCACTCTCTAGGCAAAGGTGCTAATTCAGCAATTTTGAGTTTTTCAACCTATCTAGAGTTTGGAGAAGAATTTTTTTTCTTTGCAGCAGAACAGTCTATGGATGCAGAGGGGGGGGGGTGTTTTGTTTTCACTTTCCCTGGAATTACCATGCAGAGTGCTGGTAGGTAATCAGAAGAAGGCCGATCTCGAACTTCTGTTTTGTCTTTCAGTCCTAAAGAGCAATGCAATTGTACAGGACATTACTCCCTAAAACCGCCTACCTGCTGGCAGGGCCACCATAAGCAGGGAGTGATTGCCCGGCGTGCCAATGCACCTCAGCAAAGGGTGGTGCGCCAGCAGCGCAGGCCACCAGGGTAGCGACAGGAGCTCTGTGGGGCCTCCTACGAGACCGCTGGAGCGAGGTCGTGTCGTCTGAGGAGGACCCAGGCTGGCCTTCCATAGCGTCCCAGGGGCTGTCCCTCGCCTGCCCTAAACTGCCTTGGAAGGTCAGAGGTCCCAGCAATGGACCTGCCTGCTGATATTTAGATTCAGATGCTCAGGGCAGGTTCCGTAGCAAAAGAAGCTAGTGAGCGCGGGATCCTGATCTTAATTTGGAAGGAGGGGGGAGACCCTGGAAATATGAGGGATGCTTTTTCTTTTACTAAAAGGAAATCGCGAACCAGCAATGGTGATAGTAAGCAAAACCGTGGGACAGATACTGTGGGGGTGGTGGCATATCCAGGGTCAACTAGGTGAGCCAGTAGACCTTTCTTTGTTGACAACTGCTATGTTCCAATGTGTTTTACTGAAAAAAGCAACATGACTGGTTTTGACTTTTTTTGGCTACTGCAGTAACTGTGAAAGGACATGAGAGGGCGCCATCCCATCAGATCTTCGGTCCCTGCTTTTTGTTTACATCACTCTGTACATTATTTCCTAGCCTACTGCAGATTACCTGTGCTGCAGTTTGAGTTATTTACTTGACTTATATTTTCTTTTTCTGTGTTTAATTCTTGTTTGAGATTTAAATACACCAAGCCTCTTGCTTTCAAGCATTGCTGCCAGTACAGGCCAACACCCACACAGAATCACTATTTTGGTATCCAGATACCTGTGCTCAAAATGCTCCCCTCTGTGGGGTGACCCCCTTGGACCTGCATCAGCTCTGGAGAGAGGCCCGGTGCTGTAAGGATTGCCCCTCTTCCTTTAATTAATTTAGCTATTTTTCCCTGCGTCTTTTTTTGTTTTTAGTTCGCTGTGTTGCATTTATGAAGTGCAGGGGCCAATATGCAAAAGGGGTTCCAACCAGGGGCCATATCGAGTGGCATGACAGCCTCCGTAGCCCTCAGCACACGCCAGCGCTAGAGGCCGAAGCCTGACCGTGAAGGCCCATAACTAGCTTGTCCACTAAAATCCCCAAATCCTTTTCCTGACTGGCAGCAGAAAATTCTGCCCCCTCCCCTGTTTATATCTTTTCAGGCTGTGAGTTCTTATTGGACCAACATAACTAGATCTGAAAAGGCTGCATTAATACCCATGTGCTTTTAAGGAATCGTGTTTCACATCTTTCAATAGTTTTGTAGGATGGGCCAAGAGGAAGAATCCCTGCCTGAAAAGAATCCAGTTTTTTAACAGGACCCTGCAAGAAAAAATACCTGCAGAGCATCAGATGATAAGATGCCAGTATGCCAGAAACATACATGCAGCCACTTCTGGGGTGAAAAGCTTGCTTTATGGATTCTGAATCCTTTGTCATCACTACAATCAACAAGGAGAGAGCAGGAGCATGGTGATTGTTATCTTTGTTGCCCAAATATAGCTGCATACAGTGAGGTACAAGGAAATAAAGCTCAATCGCACATAATCGGTGAGAGAGAGAGGTTTTGAATTAATGAGACCAAACCATTGAGGTGCCTGGAGCTCTCAGGACTTGTAGTTCCCTGCTGTGATGTGCCAGGCCTCAGAGTGAACATTTTCTGCTCAGAGCTCACTTGTGACATGAGGAAAGTCTTTGCTGTATCTTCTTGTTGCTGGGGGTACGTTTCCCTCTTCAGTGATAAGTCTGCCTTTCATTTTATAACTGGACTACTCTTTTAGTCAAGTTTTCCGAACTCTAAACAATGATTCTACTTCGCAGTCAGGTCTTGCATCTCACTTTTTCACCTCAACCCACTAGCCACTATTTAACTTTGGATGTTTCCTTCGTGATATATCTGCTATCTAAGTTCAGTTTTGCTACCCTTTTATTTACCAGGAAGAACATAGTATTTCTTTGTAAGTTGGATCCCAGTTCCTGTAACCCCTGTTCGATGTAACGTATTCGTTTTATGCTTCTATCGTTTCGCTGTCAACCGATATGATATGTACTTTTGCACATGAATGTCGGGATATAAAAGTTCCAGATAAATAAATAAATTTGCTTGTCTGAAGGTTTGGAAGAGCCATGGCTGCTGCAGCGCTCTCCGCCAAGACAACGCTCTTCCGCCAGGAAGCCGGGGGGACCACCTACAGGATCCCAGCACTGCTCTACATCAAAGAAACGGGCACCTTCCTGGCGTTCGCCGAGAAGCGCCGCACACACAGAGACGCCGACGCTGAATATTTGGTCATGAGACGAGGGCTGGTGCAGGGCGATACGGTGAAGGTATGTGGCTATAGCAGACGTACAGACTGCGCAATCTTTTAAATGATGGATATAAGCAGCAGCTTGTTTCTGATTTCCATTCTCACATCGCTCTCCCCGCTGGTTCTGTATGAGCTGGCATCTTTGCCGCAGGATCCTCTGTAGCTTGCACTACACAGGAATGCTTCACTGGCGCTTGCCAGGCAGAGGACCCCGTGAAAAAATGATTGATTGGCATTTTATCTTACGGTGCCACTGGTTCCAGCTTAACTGGTACATAATGTGAATGAAAAGTTCCTAAGGCAAGTGACACAGGCTCCGTTCGGGGAATGGGTGAAGACCTCATTAACAGGCTGGTGCTATATCAGCGCGCATTAAAGGGGTGCTCATGATTGAGCACCCGCCCCCTTGACGCGCGCTGATCCAACTCTCCGGGGCACCCAATGCAAAGTGGGCTGCCACAGTAAAAAGGAGGCGCATGGGGAAATTGCGCGCCCCTAGCACCTCCTCGGCAGCGGGTGCCCGGGAGAGGTAGCTGTCAGCCACATGGGAACATGGACGCTCAGTTTTAGAGCATCCATTTTCCTAACCTGACTCTTGGCACCCTTTGTTTTGTTTTTTTTTTTTCGGGACATTACAATTTTGTTGTTCTCTGACTTAATATCCCCATGATATTAAGTCAGAAGAAATACAGAAAAGCAATATTTTCTGCTTTTTTGTACACTGTTTTTGGAGCTTCTCCAAAATTAACGCCTGCTCTGGGCAGGCGTTAATTTTGGTGAGTAAAAATGTGCATCTTGGGCACACTTTTTTTTTTTTTTTTTTTCATGGGGAAATAGATAATAGCCTCATCAACATGGCATTTGCATGTGATGAACGCTATTACCTGTGTGCGCCATTGAACACGGGTTTTTAGATGCGCCAACCCCGTTTTGCATTGGGGGTTATGGATGTGCATCTAAAACGCGAGTTGAGCCATTGTACGGTTCTAGAGATCGCACCTGCAAAAGGATATAAATAGGATGGTGGCTGTTAAAATGGTTAGTAATCTTCATTCTAAAGCATATGGAGATATACTTAAAGATCTAATCATGTGTACTGTATCATAGCTTCCCTATCCTGCCTTTCCTCTAGAGCAGACCTGGGCAAGGGGCGGCCCGCGGGCTGAATCCGGCCCGCCTACGGTTTGAGAGCAGACGGGGAATGAGGCACTGCTGCCTTCCCTTGCAGAGGGAAGGCAGCAGTTCATTCTCCGCTCCCTCGCTCCCCGATTGGCCGGCCAATCGGGGAGCGAGGGAGCGGAGAATGAACTGGTTTTTTTTTTTACAGCATCCGGGGGGGGGGGGGGGAGGAGGGAGTGACTCGAGCGAAGGCACGCTGTCCGATTGTCCAATCGGACAGCGTGCCTTCGCTCGAGTTTCTTTCCTACATATGTCACGGAGTTTTTTTCTGGTCCGCGGCGCGCGCTCCCGGTCTCTCCCGCTGCCGTTGCCGCTGGGCTGTCAGCACGTTCAAGCCCAGTGGAAACGGCAGCGGTGTTGGAAGAAGCTATGGCACCCGCGGCTGGGCCTTTTCTTCTTCCCGCGCCTGCCCCCCCCCCCTCCCGTGACCCGAAACAGGAAGTGATACACGGAGCGGTGCGCGGGAAGGAGAAAGAGCCGTGCCGCGTCGGCTGCAGCATCGGTCCCCGAGCAATTGAACCAGCCGGCAATCGAGAAGAGTCAGCAGCATGAGCCTCCCGCAGCCGAAGGGATTCTTCTTTCTTGGCCTGCGGGGGCTCATGCTGCTGACTCCTTTCTCGATTGCCGGCTGGTTCAATTGCTCGGGGACCGATGCTGCAGCCGACGCGGCACGGCTCTTTCTCCTTCCCGCGCACCGCTCCGTGTATCACTTCCTGTTTCGGGTCACGGGGGCAGGCGCGGGAAGAAGAAAAGGCCAGCCGCGGGTGCCATAGCTTCTTCCAACACCACTGCCGTTTCCACTGGGCTTGAATGTGCTGACAGCCCAGCGGCAACGGCAGCGGGAGAGACCGGGAGCGCGCGCCGCGGACCAGAAAAAAACTCCGTGACATATGTAGGGGGAAGAGGAAGTGAGTAAGAGAGAGTGAGAAGCAGCCAGCCAGCCTGTGTGTGATTGAGTGGTCAGAGAGCTGATGTGTGTGTGTATGTGAGAGACAATGAAAGTGATTGCTCAGGGAGATGACTGATGTGTATGTGAGAGTGTGAGGCATTAGTCAGGGAGGTGACTGATGTGTGTGTGTGTGTGTGTGAGAGAAAAAGCATGGAAGTGAGAAGTCTGGGTATGTGGGAAAGCATGAGCGTAAGAAGCCTGGAGTTGTGGGAGTGAGAAACCTGGGTGAGTGTGCATGCATGAGAGAGAGAGACTGCTTGGTAAGGTGACTGTGTGTGTGAGAGAAAAAGACTGGTGTGTGTGAATGTGAGAGAGAATGTGATTCAAGGAATGAGAAGCCTGTGCACGTGGAGAGTGAGCATGGAAATGAGAGAGACTGGTGTGTGTGTAACAGAGAGAAAGTGATTATGGGAATGAGAAGCCTGTGCATGTGAAGAGAGTGAGCATGAGAGTGAGAAACCTGGGTGTGTGTGAGACACAGCATGGGAGGGAGAAGCCTGTATATCTGAAAGAGAACTTGGGAGTGGGAAGCCTGTGTGTGTGTGTATGCATGAGTGAGATCAGGTGACTGGTGTGTGTGTGTGTGTGTGAGAGAGAAAAAAAGTGATTATGGGAATGAGAAGCCTGTGCATGTGAAGAGTGAGCATGGGAGTGAGAAACCCGGGTGTGTGTGAGACACATCATGGGAGGGAGAAGCCGGTATATCTGAAAGAGAACATGGGAGTGAGAGACTGGTGTGTGTGTGTGTGTGAGAGAGAGAAAGAAAGTGATTTTGGGAATGAGAAGCCTGTGCATGTGGAGAGAACAAGCATGGGAGTGAGAGACTGGTGAGTGAGTGTGTGTGTGTGTGAGAGAGAGAGACAGAGAAAGTGATTATGAGAGTGAGAAGACCATATATGCAAGTAGAACACGGGAGTGGGAAGCCTGTGTGTGTGTGTGTATGGCATGAGAGAAACTGTTCAGGAAGGTGACTGGTGTGTGTGTGCCAAAGACTGTTTGGGAGATGATTGGTGTGTGAGAGACAGAAACTGGTCATGGGGGCATGACTGGTATGGTGTGTGTGTGTGGAGAGACATGGGCACTAAGGAAGAGGACCATAAGTATAGAGCTTAGCTTCTACTGCTGCTTCTGGTGTGTGCCATGGCCTGCAGGGAAGGGGAGTAGGAGAGCTGCTGGAGGGGGTAAGTAAAGGTGGCTTTAAGTTTATTTTTCTTGACTGCCATTTTAATTGTGTGATGTCTGCTTTTTTGAAATATTTTATTGGTGTTTGGAGAATGTTTAATAGTTTTTATGAGTTTTTAATTGTTGGATGTTATTTTGTTCATAGCTGTTTAGAAACATTTATTCTGCTTATTAGTATAGTTTTACAATTATTTCTGTTTGGGGATCTATAGCTGCTTGTTAGTTCTGTTTTCCTAATAAGAGGTGTATTGGTTTTTAGGGCCTGATTTAATATTTATAGTGTTGCCTTTTCATAGGTAGGGTTGCTCCTGTTTGAGTGTATTCCATAATACAGGTGTAACTGTGTGCGGATTAGTTTATGTGCATTACTACAGATCCTGGGAGTATGTTAGGTCGGTTCTGTGTCTGTTACCGAGATGAGATATTTTGCTAGCATGTAAGCGTTTGTATCGGTCTTATTTGTTGTGTTTTCTCAGAGGACATACATTGGTGGTAAACTGCTGTCTTTTCATAAGTAGGGCTATTGAGAACTGAGTTAATTATATTAGTCCGGCCCTCTAAAACCATCCCAATTTCTCATGCGGCCCCATGGGAAAATTAATTGCCCACCCCTGCTCTAGAGACATTCACATCCACAGTGGAGTCCAGGTTGCTTAATAAGTAATTGTTCCGCAGCAACCCTCAACTTGGGACTCCCCACATGTAATTGCTAATTCAGCCTGCTTATCGAGGGGGAAAAGCATGTTGCTTTGCCTAAACTGTGATTTCTGTAGAGAGCAGCATGATTTAGCCCTGAAATACCCA
This sequence comes from Rhinatrema bivittatum, assembly GCF_901001135.1. Taxonomy (NCBI): domain Eukaryota; kingdom Metazoa; phylum Chordata; class Amphibia; order Gymnophiona; family Rhinatrematidae; genus Rhinatrema; species Rhinatrema bivittatum. Next base: position 19,460,371 of record NC_042619.1, read on the forward strand.
CCTCCCTGGAGAGTTGACCACACAGCTATATTAGCTCTGACACTGACTGAAAAGGCGCATGAGTCCATGCCTGCGCAGGATCTCCCGCACATGCTTAGTAGAACTGAAAGCTCTACAGTTTGTAGAGACAAGTTCATGCATCCTCCTATTTATGAAAACCACCATTTACAATAAGCAAACATGTTTTTTTCTTCTGTTATATTAAGAATATGGTTTGTATTTCTGCTATCCAAGGATCCTGGTAGGCATTTGACCTGTTTCTCTCCAACTGTTTCATGACGTTAGTGCCATTGATAATAGAGTCTTCCAGCAGTCAAGAGTTTTCTGTTATGAGACCTTTTCACAGTGCTTTTACTTTTATGTACAGTTATAGGTGAATTTTCAAAGGAATTAGGCATGTAAGTGTACATTTTTGAAAGCCATTTACCTGCGTTAAGTGCACTTATTAACAATTCAATGGCATATTTTGTAGCAATTTTCAAAAACCTACTTACGTGGGTGACGTGCTTCACCTAACTTGTGTATATCCTAATTTGATCTTTTCCTCAACAATTTTCTTATTTTATTTATTTAAAATTTTTATATACCGACATTCATCCAGGATATCACATCGGTTTACAGTGTAACACAAACAAACGCCAGGCATGGCGCTTTACATTGAACAAATAACACAAGTTAACAAATGAATAAATGAGGGTGTGAATAACAAGGGGAAATTTGCATTAAATAATCAACGAGGTTTGTAAATATATACATATGTACAAAAGGAAGACACTAAGAGATAAGCAATTTAGGAGTGCTAGGAGGAGAGGGGGGAGTGGCGAGCAGAGGGAAGGGAACGAGGTGAGGGGGGGAGAAAAAGGTATGAGGTGGGGGGGGGGAGAAAAGGTAGGAGAAGGGCGAAGTGAGGGGATAGAGGGCCAGAAGAGGGGGGCAGAGGAGAGGAAGGGTGGGCAGTGGAGAGGAAGGGAGAAATTAGGTGTATGCCTTGGCGAAGAGCCAGGTCTTGAGCTTCCGCTTGAACGATTTGAGGCATTCCTCTTGCCGTAGTTCAACTGGCATTGTGTTCCAAAGGGTCGGCCCGGCTATCGATATTGCACGGGCTCTGGTAGATGTTAGTTTGTAGAGTTTAGGGGAAGGGATGGGCATAGTTGCGAGATGTGCGTGTCTAGTAGGCTTATTAGACTGGTGTAAGCGGAAGGATTCATTAAACCAGTTCATTTCAGGATTGTATAAAGCCTTGTGGATGAGAGAGAGAGTCTTATATTGTATACGGGAAGCTATTGGGAGCCAATGTAGATCTTTTAGAACAGGTGTAATATGGTCGTGTCTGCGTAAGTTGGTCAAGATTCGGGCTGTTGTGTTTTGTAAAATTTGAATGGGGTGAATGGCGTTAGGAAGGCCGAGGAGAAGGGAGTTGCAGTAGTCAGTTTTGGCGAAGATGGTGGTTTGGAGCACTGTTTGGAAATCGGGGGGGCGGGGGGGTGTAGTAAGGGTTTTAGTTTTTTTTAGTTTATGAAGTTTAAAGAAGCCATCTTTTAGTATGTTGTTGATAAATTTCTTCAGTGTGAAATGCCCATCGAGAATGATACCCAGATCACGGACTTGTTGTGCAAATTGGAACTGTGAAAGAGGGGGAAGGATCGAGTGGTTAAGGGGTGAGATGAGCATGATTTCAGTTTTAGTAGTGTTGAGAGCTAGGTGGATGGAAGAAAGGAGATTGTTTGTTTATTTATTTATTTATTTAAAATTTTTATATACCGGCATTCATGTTGCAAACACATCATGCCGGTTTACATATAACAGGGGTGTACAGTGAACAATTCAATAACCTATTTGTGTAGAAGGAAGCAGTTACAAATAACAAGGTAATAGAACTGGGAGGAGAGAAGAAAAGGGAGAGAATAACATTAGGTATAGGTATTTACATTAGTAATAACATTTTTACATGTGGAAGTGGTAGAATCTGGCTGAATAGAATTAATCGGTGTCCGGGAAAGCTTTTTTAAACAGCCAGGTCTTAAGTCTCTTCCTGAAGGTTGGGAGGCTGGGCTCCTGTCTTAGGTCCGGTGGGATGGAGTTCCATAGAAGGGGGCCGGCTGTTGAAAAGGCCCGATCTCTCAAGGTAATGTGTTTGGTAGTTTTGGCTGGGGGCACTTGAAGAGATCCTCTGAGTGTGTCTCTTGTTTGTCTGGAGGAGTTATAAATTTGGAATGGGACTTGTAAGTCGAGTGGGGTGTGTTGATGGATGGTTTTGTATATTATGGAAAGAGATTTGTAGAGGATTCTAAAGTGAACAGGCAACCAGTGGAGATCTTTTAGGATTGGAGATATATGGTCCCTCCTCCTGGAGTTTGTCAGTAATCTTGCCGCAGCGTTTTGTAACATCTGGAGGGGTCTAGTATAGGAGGAAGGATTGGAGAGTATCGTTCCAGAAATCCATGGTTTTAGAAATAGAGTCAGTGATGGGTATGAGGAGCTGAACATCGTCAGCATATATGTAGTGTGGGAGATTTAGGCTGGATAGGAAGTGACAGAGGGGTAGAATGTAAATATTGAAGAGGGTTGAAGAGAGGGATGAACCTTGAGGGACACCTTGATTAAGGGGGATAGCCTTGGAAACATGATTGCCTAGCTGAATTTTGTAATCTCTATTGCTGAGATATGAATTGAATTGAACCAGTTTCTTGATGAAACTTTACATTTAATTTAATTGTACTATTTTTAAGATTTATTTTCCTGTTTTGATCAGTTATATATCAGTCTTTTAGTTTATTTAACTGTTATGTATGTACTTTTGTAACCCGCCCCAAACTTTGGAGGGGCACGGGATACTTTAAAATAAAATAATATAAATATCTCCAAGGTTTCCATGCACAGGAGGTGAGCCTTTTTCAATGGAAAGGAGGCTTTAGAACGAGGGGTCATGCAATGAGGTTGAAAGGGAGTAAACTTAAGAAAAATATATTTTTTTATTTTTTTTACAGAGAAGGGAGGTGAATGCCTGGAACAGCCTTCCCAGTAGAAGTGGTGGAGACAAAAAACAGTATCTGAGTTCAAGAAAGCATGGGATAAATACAGGGGATCTCTAAGGAAGTGATGAGATATTATAATGCTAAATTAATTGGACAGATGGGCAGACTGGATGGGCCATGCAATCTTTGTCTGCTGTCATGTTTCTAAATTGAGTTACAAGATAGGAGGCAACTGGCGAAAAGACAGGAAGCAGTGTGGGACTGGCCGGTTATTTCCTTCATTAGAGAAAAATAGTGGAATGCTTTTTAATGTATTTATAAATGATCTGGAAAGGGGAGTGATGAGTGACATGATCAAGTTTGCAGATAACGTACAATTATTCAAAGCAGTTTAAATCCGAAGCCGAATGTGAGGAATTGTGAGACGCGGGGGGGGGGATGACTACACGTCAGATAAAATTTAATGTGAATAGAGATGCAATATAGTTTGAATTATTCTTCCCTGCTGCTGGTTTCCATGTGTAACCCCCACCCAGGTGCGCATGTGGCACGGGTGGGGCCATAAACTTATTTGTAAGTTCTTTGGGGCAGGATTGGTAGCCTGGGATCTATTCTTTTAACATTTGGGTACTTGCCAGGTGCTTGTTGTTGCGTCCGTCGCTGCTCAAAGCCCTCACTCCACCCTCTGTGGCGACTCCCTCCGGGTCTGATGGATGGTTAGCTTGCTGCGGCGTCTCCATGCCGTCTCCCTCTGGCGTCCCCGGACCGGCACGACACTGCGGATCCCCCATGTTCCTGATGATGCGGGGCACGTGAGCACGCTCCAATTGATGTACCAGCAAGGGCGCGAACTTCGGGGGCGTTCTCCGAGATGATGTCATCCGCTTCCAATATAAAAGGTCTCAGTATTAGCTAACTAATCGAGTTAGCAAGGATTCCTCCAAGCTACTCTGCCTCCTCGGACTTACCAGGAATACCCGCTCCTCGGGGGCCTCGCTCTCTTTTCTTTATTTCAGATTGCAGCTAGGAATCGGTACTCGCCGCGAGGGCCCATGTTCCTGAATACACTGAAGATTCTCTACTGCCTGGAAGCTATTGCAGATACAGACATTTGTGAGTTACCACCGCTCTCTCAGAGCTTTCCCTGGAACCAGGTACTCGCTCCTCGAGGGCCTAACCTTTCCAGCTACGGAGCTTCCTAAAGACCTTATGTGAGTTTTGTCATCTAGTTCTGGCTATGTATACAGCATACCCTGTCTACTCACTACCTATAGTTTCTCTACAGCTCAGCAACCCTGGGATTGTTGTTCCAGTACCTGAGGGACTTCAGCCCTGCCAGGCCTATCAGCTCACTACTGCCACCTCTGGTGGTTCTACTAACCTGTCTAATAAAAGAACTAGTGTGTGTCTGTCTCCATACCCAAGCCTAGCCGGTGGTCCCTCTCAGGATATCCTCCTGGGGGCGCAGTCACCTGCCATCGGCCCAAGGATCCACCTATCTATATTCCTCTACAGCTGAGTGCCCTCTCCAAGCACCCCGCTGGTAACAGATTGCTACTCCTTCCCCATCAGGAGCCTTCAGCAACAGATTCATAACAGATTGCTACTCCGCAGTCTATACCTTAACAGATTGTTAACTCCTCCCTCTACAGGAGCTGAGCATATCAGATTGTTAACTCCTCCTTCCACAGGAGCCAAAACTTAACAGATTGCTAACTCCTCCCTTCTGGAGGAGTAGAATCATAACACTTGTGACTTGGATTGGCCACTGTTGGACACGGGTTGCTGGGGCTTGCTGGACCCTCGGTCTGACCCAGCATGGCATACCTTATGTCCTTATGTAGCTCTTTTCTTTGTCCCTTTCCCCAGGCTGTGGATCCTTTAGCTTGGAGGGAAAGGATTCCTTTTGGGTCCCAGTGCAGGGATAGCTAACATCCTCTTTGTATTCCCTGGGAGAGGGGCCATTTCTCTGTCTGTGTGCTCACATAAAGACGCTGAACGTACTGGGTTAGTGTCTAAAACTGAAGTCTCTACTGTAAGCACCGATTGAACATCGGCACAATAAATATCTTTCCAGCACCACGGTCTTCCTGGATCTTTTTACAAATCCTTTTTGCCTCTCTCTGGGCAGGCGAGGGATCCATCCACCATCCTGGATTTGGGAAGTGGTGGTACCTTCCAACATGGCCAGAAATCTTGTCGCTGCACAGAGAGCAAGTCCTCTCTCTCCCCAGGGACGTGAAGACTCCGGTGGGGGTCCTCCAGATCGCAGATTTGTTCTTACTCACAGTTGGTAGGTTCTTTTCCTTTTAACTTGATGGGGATCCCTCTTGGGACGCATCCTGGATGGAAGCGCAGCTTCACCGGTCTGTGGATGGGTAGGAAGGATTGGGGCAGAAAATACTTCTTATCTTCAAAAATAACTTCTGGTCCCCAAAAAGGAAATAACACCGGAGTTGCCCCTTGCAATAGGTCACCATCTCGAGGGCAGGACCTTCCTATCCCTGGGCGTCTCGAACACGAGGTTCTCCGTTCCTTGAATCCAAGAAAGGCCTGGCTGTCCAGCAAGGCGCCTATCACTTAAAAGTTTAAAAAGCCAAAATATTCCCAGGACAACCACTCTGCATCTTACATGTACATTTATTTGAATTTCTGGATCGCCTAACACAAAAGGCCTAGGCAATGAACATCTTTACATGCATAATCATAAAGTGAAATAAAACATACATTAATTGGTTATAAAAACAAAACTAAAACAGAACATAGCAAAACTGAAATCAAATAAAAACAGTAAAAACAACAAATAAATCTTGGGAGACGAGTACAGCAGCAGAGCCCTCAACCTGTTCCGAAGGAACCCAGGCCTCCAGGTAGACCAAAAAGACAAACTGAGGAAAAATCTTCAACCTTCCTCCTAAACTGCAAACTTAGACCTAGATTCATCAAATTGCTATAAATATAGCGCAAATAGCACCCGTGATTAAAAAAAAAAAAAAAAAAAAAAAAAAAAAAGGGGGGGGGGTATGCTCCTGCATGAGGAGAGAGAGAGCACCTCTGTAGAGATCAATATGTAAGTTTGCTCCATACCACTGTAAGAGGGGGGCACTTTTAACTCGGGGTGGGGTAGGTTTGGGGGGGGGCAGTTTTACATGCACAGTCAGAGTTACAAACAGCAAAGTTGACATCAATGAAGATTTTAAGCTCTGAGGAGTGTGACACACAGGGCTCTGGAGCAGATGCAGGGGAAAACGCCAGAGCTGGGTTCAAAAGCTGGTTTGCTGACATCAAATAAGAAATTGCAGGTTTGAAAGGAGAAATCATTGAAATGGTCAGTGAGCTGTACAGAGAGGTGAATGAAGTAGTCAACCGTGTGCAGGAAGTGGAGGGGAAATTGGAAGCACAGTATTATAATCAAATGTAAAAGTTAGTCAAGAAAAAAAATCGAAAATTAAAAAACAAAAAAAAAAAAAAAGCACAGAGGGCTGTGAGAAAAACTGGAAGACCTGGAAAATCACTGCAGACCAAATAATCTGAGGGTGAGAGGTGTTCCTGAAATAGCTGCATGTGGAGACAGCGAGGAGGTAATTAAAAACAAAATTATGCAAGGTGTCGCCGAGTACTGGAGAGAACCCATGCTCCGGGACTGAGAGAGAAATTGAGAGGGCGCACGGAGCTTTGGATTCCGTAAGGAATGACTTAACGAGAGACATAATAGGATGAAAGGTGTGGGAAGATCATAAAATTGAAATTTAGAAAGCTATTTCACAAGTTACGCTGAAGAAAAGAAGAGACTTGAAAGCTGTTACTTGTAACCTTAGAAAAGAAAACATTACATACAGATGGGCCTGATCTATTTGGCCTCCTGCTTACAAGGAGCAGGGTTACCTCTGGGGTGAAAACAGTGGATGAGGCATGCGAAGCTAGGAGAAAAGCAGGTGTGGAGGGAGCTGAGGCTTGTGCTGCACAGACTACAGAGAGAGATAATCAGCCTTGGAAGAAGGACTTCTCCCACTGTTAAAGGCCCCAAAATGGCCAGAAGGGAATACAGACCATCTGAAGATAGCCATTATTTAAAGATTAATGAGATGATCTTTGGAAGAACTTAAATTTTTTATTTCCAAACATTTTATGATCTGCTTTTTTCCAAGACTGGTCTCAAAATGGATTGCAGTAAATTAGATTGGCTTAACAAGTAGTATCATAGCAGGTTCTCTAACTTTGGCAAACAGTAACAGAACTAGTGTAGATTAATGCACACAACGAAGTCCGTGCCAGGATAAGATCTTGAACAATAGCTCTATCACCCTCTAAGGCAAGTGCTCGTAGGTGGCGCAAAGTGGTTAATTTAACAAACAGGCAGCATATACAAAATCTTCAAACAGATTACAAGTACAGTATCGGCACCAGTTTCAAGAGCATCTATTGGCCCTCCAGGGCAAGTGATCGTAGGTGGTGGGCTGGATTGGTTAACCAACAGACTCAGAGAAGGTCTGGTCGAAGAGCCAAGCCTTTGCTCTCTTTCTGAAAGCGAGGTAGCCTGGTTCAAGGCGGATGAGAAGTGGAATCTTGTACCAGATTTTGGGAGCAAAGCAGCTGAAGGCAGGTTAGCTTTCTGGATAGCACAGGAGGTGAGGCAGGAAGGGCCCTTTGTGAGGACCGGCGTTCTCTTGCCAGGATGTAGGGAGTAAGGAGATGCGAGAGATACTCTGGGGCCAGATTGTTCACGAACTTGTAGGTAAAACAGAGGACCTTGAAATAGGTAACTTGTGAAGATTGTAAAGAATGGACATGATGTGGTCTGAAGATTTGGCACCAACCAAGAGTCTGACTGCTGTGCTTTACACAAGTTGTAACCATTTTAAGTTTCTTTCAGATCCCATTTAGTAGGGAGTTACAATAGTCTTAAGCAACTAGTGATAAGAGCGTGAATGACAGAATCCAGGTTATGCTGATCGAGGAAGTTGTGTAGTTGTCAGATCTGGTGAAGGTGCATGAAGGAGGTTCTCTCTACTTTGGTGATGTGAGAGATCATTGACAGATTAAGGTCCACTTGGACCCCTAGGCTTTGTACAGATTCTTTGGGTTGGAGAGGGGTTCCTGATTGGGATGGTAGAACAAGAAGGGGATGGCTGTGGTAGCTCAACCAGAGGAGGTAAGATTTGATAGGGTTAAGCTTGAGCTTCTGGTTTTAGAGCCATTGTCCTACAGCCGCTAGACAGTTGTTGAGATTAGAGATGGTGGTATGATGAAGATGACGGTTGATAAATTTACAAAAAATGCAATCTATAATCTGCCTCCAAACTGGAAAATAGACTATGTCCAAGTTGAAATTTCTGACTGAGCCTATTTTTGATTTTGTCCTTCTATTTTTTTCTTTATTTTTTCTCCTCTCTTTTTCTAGAAGTGTTATCTAATTTTTCTGTATGGTTTGTTGAAGGAAGATGGAACTAGGTACATCCGATCAGTATTCTTTGATGGAACTAGATACATCCAATCAGGATTTTTTTCCTCCTGAGAGAACCCTAGATACATCCAATCAGGATTCTTTTCCTCCTGAGGGAACCCTATAAGAAATGGAGATGGCAGGGACAGATGGGGATGGAATGGGGTTTGGGAATATCAGATGAGGGGGAGGGAAAGGGATGAGGTGACATTATGAGTATAGAGAAGATTATATTTGAAGTACACGATGAGCAGATTCATTGGCTTGCTTATGTTTATGATGGTGATTTGAGTTAGAATTGGTTCTTTGAAAGTGAAAGGGTTGAATGTGCCTATGAAGACACTGTATCTTTAAGAAATTATCAAGGTTAAAATTAGATATAGCTTTAATACAGGAAACACAACTTAGAGTCTGGTTGAGGGATGGCTTAGGAACAAAAATTACCCTCAAATAGCTTTTGCCTCGAATAGGAAAAGGAACAAAAATGCTAGGATGGGTGATTTGATTTGTGATAGTGCAAGAAATAAAGAAGGCTAGAAGAGTACTAACCAGACCCAACCCTGCTTAGCTTCCAAGATGGAGACAAGAGATGTTTCTTAAAGGGAGGATTAATGTTGGAAATTTAACTATGGCCAATCTATATTGACCAAGAGAATTTTTTTGAATTGAATTGACTTCTTTTGTGGCTGGTTTTAACTTGACTATTTCGCCCACACTTGATGATGCCTCAAGGAGTATGGAAAAGTTAAAGGGATGTAGAAATAAGCTTCAGCAGCTTATATCTACATTAAATGTCAATGTATGGAGAATGCCTCATATGCTGCAGCACACATCCTCATGGGCAGTAATCAGTTTGACCATATCACCCCCATATTGAATACTCTTTGCTGGCTACCTGTTCAATGTTGAATACAATATAAGGTGCTTTCTTATCAATGAAGGCATAAACTGGATTGGTACAGCATTACTTCTCTACGTTCCCCCAAAGAAAGCCCAGGTCATCTAAGAAAGATTTGCTCAGTGTTCCTACTATAAGTTCCGCCCATTTGGGTGAGGTTCGTAAGAGCCATCTCCATTGTTGGACTTATACTATGGAATGAAATACCAGAAAAATTGACTCTGTGATGACTATACAATCTTCAAACGAGAATTAAAGACATGGTTGTTTAAATGTGCCTTGAACATTATATGAGCATTCCATTATGTGGCTTCGTTCTTACAATGCATACATGAGTGCTTGCTTTTATCTGAAAGTCATATCTGAGTGAGAATAGTGCATTTTTGAATCATTATGTTTGTGATATTTATATATTTTTATACAATTTTATTCTATATTTGTTTTTTACCTTAATTTTCATCCTTATGTTTTTTTTATATTTTATTATACCTTTGCTCATTATGATATCCTTGCCTTTGTTGTTTAATATATCATGAATGTTAGCTTTTGTAAACTGCCCTGATCTACCTAGAAGGACTGTATATAAATACTTGTAAAATCTTCTATCACGAAATGTCACAAAAGATAATTTACAAGGTCAGACCATGCTCCTGTGTAGGTCGAGAGACAGAGTCTAGGTACCCAGCAGGGGCAAACCTTTTGGAAATTAGTTTGACAGTCTTTTAAGAGATGAAAAAGTTAGAGAAAACATTAAAAAAAAAGATATTGAAGGGTATTTAAATCTGAATGACACGGCAGGAGATGTTGATCAAGATATCCTCTGGGACTGTTTGAAGGAGGTGGCGAGAGAGAAGTTTATTCTCTAGTCTGTAAGGAAAAAGAAAGAAAAGGAGAGAAAGTTTACTATCTGCCAAATTAAATTAAACATCTGGAAGAACAGCCTAAAATAAAAGGTTCTTGGAGAATTAGAGAAGAATTTGAGAAAATAAGGTGGGGAATTATAAGCTAATGATATGGAGTTTAAGCTCCAAAGTGTTTGTCAGGAGTTCTTAGGAAACAGCTTTAAAATGAAAAGTTAAAATTAAACAAAATAGGGTGACAGATATTAAAAATGAGAAAGATGAAACGATTTTTGGTGATGAGCATATTAGGGACAGGTTTTCCAAATGTAAGTAGTCGAGCTATTGAAGAATATTTAGATTTCCTTCTGCAATGAGGGGATAAAATGGACAGGCCGTTAACAGAACTAGAAGTATTACAGGTTCTTAAATTGCTTAAGAATGATAAATTGCCTGGGTTAGATGGAATGGTGGCGAGATTTTATAAAACTTTTAATCTGTCTCTAGTCAAGCCTTTAACAGAATTGTTTAACTCCTTAATGGCTGACACTGTCTTACTCCCTTCTATGTGACTAGCTGGGGTCTTGATTACTCAGAAGGAGGAGAGAGATAAAGCTTCATGTGGATCCCATAAACCCAATAACATTGCTTAAATCTGAGGCCAAACCTTTTGGTGAAAGTAACTTAGCAGTTGATGGGAGTGAGGGCAGAACTGATTAATCCAGATCAGATGGGATTTATTGCAGGAAGGCAGGCTCCAGATAATATCAAACAAGTCATACATCTGTTGTGGACAACGCATACCTCCCAAATTAAATCTATGCCACTGTGAATTGATGCTGAAAGAGTCTTTGATAGGATTAATTGGCGGTTTCTGATAGCAATTATACATAAAGTGGACCTTGGTGAAAACATTAAATGGGTGATATAGCGCTACACTGAACCGATGACTTGTGCAAAAAGAAATGGGAGCTACTCCAAATCATTTGAATTAGAGCAGGGCACAAGACAGGGGTGCCCATTACCCCCTCTTGTTTTTGCATTAACTATGGAGCTTCTAGCTGAAAATAATCAGGCAGAATATTAATGTGGGAGGAATTCAGATGGCCTGAGATAACTATAAAATATCCATGAGAACATAAGAAATTACCATACTGGGTCAGACCAAGGGTCCATCAAGCCCAGCATCCTGTTTCCAACAGAGGCCAAACCAGGCCACAAGAACCTGGCAATTACCCAAACACTAAATATATCCCACGCTACTGATTCTAGTAATAGCAGTGGCTATTTTCTTCTTTTTTTTTTAATTTATTTTTATTTGCATATTAAACAAATTAACAAGAATCTTTCTTGCATTAGGAAACATGAGGTTTACAGAATAAGAAATAGCATATAATAAACTTTCACTACCAATCCAAAGTTAAAGCTAACCCCATTCATATAGGAAACTTGGGGGAGAGACATTAAGAAAATGGAGCAATCCAATACAATGCATTTTCAAAAAGGAAATACTGGACCCCCTGCATTTTAATTATCAGAGATTTGTACTGTTGTTCCGGGTCTGTGAAAACATACTTTTCATTCAAATAATTTACCATACATCTGCATGGATATTTCAAGGTAAAACTACCCCCCTTCGATAACAGATCCTGTCTAAGAGCAATAAATTTCCTTCTACGCAATTGCGTACTCCTTGTGAGGTCAGGATACAACCATACTTTTTGTCCATAGAATGTAGATAGTCTCGATCGAAAAAAGAATCGCATTATAGTATCTCTTTCAGAAATAAAGGCAAAAGTTAGCAAGAGTGTTTCTCTCTTTTTTACTTCTAAATCCATAGAGCTTTGTAATATTTCGGAAATATTCAGTGGTGCTAAATCTGTAGGATTCTGTTCTTCTAGATTTTCCTGCTTACTCCTAAGATCTTTTTTTGCCCCAAGATAGTACGCCTTGGCAATAACTGGAAGACAGGTTGATGGTATTTTAAGAGTATGCGTCATATATTCTTTGAATAATTCCACTGGCGAGAGTTGATCCATCACAGGAAAGTTGAGTACTCTTAAATTCACTGCACGTGCTGTATTCTCTAAGTTTTCAATTTTTTTCAACATTTCTCCTTCTGTTTGAATTTGATGCTGTGTTGTATCTTCTCTGCTTTATTCAATCGCTCATCCATACTCAATATTTTCTTTTCCTGTTCTTTCAATTTATCAGAGATTTGTTTGTTGCCACCACAGCTTCTGTTAATGATGTCATAGAAGTCTCTAATTTCACGATTACATTCCATATGGTGTCCAAAGTAATTATAGTAGGTTTAAGAATTATGTTTTTACTGACCTTGGGCTTTGCTCCCTGGTCATGCTGGATTTTCCGGCCTAGGTCCTCAGCAGTTGGTGTGCTGGCTTCAAAGGGGACTTCAACAGCATTCCCAGCCGACCCTTGCTTTAGGTCCACCGGTTTCCCCTGCTGCTCGATTCCCTTCTCTGCACAGAGCTCCGGCTCCTTCATCGCCTTCCACTGGGCTTCTGGTTCACTTGCAGCTCCCAGGAGTTCCCCCGATATGTCCCCTGGTCTCAACAGACCAGTTCCCGGTGGTGATGGCGTTTCCGGTGCCCCGGGCCTTAGTGATATTTCGTCGACCAGGACGGGAGAGATCTGCTCCTGTCCCTGCCCGTCGGCGGTCCTCTCAATGGGCGTAGCAGGAGGTAAGCCGAAACACTCGGTAATGCTTCTTTGCGACGCTTCTGTTGTTAAGGCAACAGGCAGGCTCTTCGGCTTTGCCTTTCTCTTTGGGTGGGGCATTCTCCGTCAGCATGAAGCAAAGTTTTCACCGAGGAAACTTGAAAAAGGTAAGAGCCGAGTGTTTGCCTTGCTCTCAGTAAGCGGCCATTTTGACTCGCCCCTAATTGTCCAGCAGTGGCTATTTTCTAAGTCAACTTGATTAATAGCAGGTAATGGACTTCTCCTCCAAGAACTTATCCAATCCTTTTTTAAACACAGCTACACTAACTGCACTAACCCCATCCTCTGGCAACAAATTCCAGAGTTTAATTGTGCGTTGAGAGAAAAAGAACTTTCTCCGATTAGTTTTAAATGTGTCCCATGCTAACTTCATGGAATGCCCCCTAGTCTTTCTATTATCCGAAAGAGTAAATAACCGATTCACATCTACCCGTTCTAGTCCTCTTGTGATTTTAAACACCTCTATTTTACTCCCCCCCCCCCCCCCCCCCCCCCCCTCAGCCGTCTCTTCTCCAAGCTGAAAAGTCTTAACCTCTTCAGCCTTTCCTCATAGGGGAGCTGTTCCACCCCCTTTATCATTTTGGTCGCCCTTCTCTGTACCTTCTCCATCGCAACTATATCTTTTTTGAGATGTGGCGACCAGAATTGTACACAGTAATTAACGTGCAGTCTCGCCATGGAGTGATACAGAGGCATTATGACATTTTCCGTTTTATTAACCATTCCCTTCCTAATAATTCCTAACATTCTTTTTGCTTTTTGACTGCCGCAGCACACTGAGCCGACGATTTCAATGTATTATCCACTATGTCGCCTAGATCTTTCCTGGGTGGTAGCTCCTAATATAGAACCTAACATCGTGTAACTACAGCAAGGGTTATTTTTTCCTATATGCATCACTTTGCACTTGTCCACATTAAATTTCATCTGCCATTTGGATGCCCAATCTTCCAGTCTTGCAAGGTCCTTCTGTAATGTATCACAATCTGGTTGTGATTTAACTACTCTAAATAATTTTGTATCATCTGCAAATTTGATTACCTCACTCGTTGTATTCCTTTCCAGATCATTTATAAATATATTGAAAAGCACGGGTCTCAGTACAGATCTCTGAGGCACTCCACTGCCCACTCCCTTCCACTGAGAAAATTGACCATTCAATCCTACTCTCTGTTTCCTGTCTTTTAACCAGTTTGTAATCCATGAAAGGACATCGCCTCCTATGCCATGACATTTTACTTTTGCTGATGATGTATTATTGACAGTGTCAGAACTGCAGCTATCTTTGCCTTTACTTATTAAAGAGTTTAGGAAGATGGGGCAAAGTTAACATGGACAAAGCAGAGGCATTAAGTGTTGGTTTACTTAAGCGTAAAGTTGAACTTCTTAGGTAGAATTTTCCATTTCGCTAAGCACAGGAATACATCAGATATCTGGAAGTAAAAATTCAGGTGATTATTAAAGTTATATCAATACAGTTATCCTCCTTTAATTAAAACTATCAATGAGGATTTAAAGTTGTGGCACAATTTTCATCTCTCCTGGTTAGGAAGAATAGGTTAAAAATGAATATTCAACCTAGGCTTACTTATCTGTTTCAATCTTTGCCAATTGCAATACCAAGGAGTGCTTTCAGTCATTTGCAAACAAAGGCTTTTCAGCATATCTGGAGGAGGAGATGGCTCCCAAAGATTGTGAGATCAGTCAAGGACCTGGAAAAAAAACTAGGGGGACTGGCAGGGTTCCCCATTTTAAACATTATCTTGTGGCGCAGTTACATATTATCATAGAATGGCATCTTTAAAGAGAACTGAAGAGATGGGTACAAATAGAGTGGTGTAACTGGGGCAGACACCAGTTAAGTATCTCCCTTGTGGAGTGTGAGAGGCATAATCTTGAGTGAAATAGAGAACCCCTTTACTTAGCATAGTTTGCTATTATGGAAGGGGCAGCGAAGACAGTTGCTTCCAAATATTTCACTTCTATTGCATAGTGGATAAAAGGATTTTTCTCCTGAGTTGGAAGGAATAATGTTTAAAACAAAAAATTGAGATGGAAGGGCTAATTACTTTTAAGCAACTAATTTAGAAAAAAAGATACTCCCCTCTGCGGAAATCTAAAAGAAATATGAGATTCCGAGATCTGATGATTCGTGCCGATTAGGCATCTTTTGGGGCAGGGAGATTTCAGAGCATTAGTGGAGAGGGAGTTGGGATCTTTTGAACAGTTCTGCTATCAACAGTCACAAGCCAAGGGTCTTATTACTAAAAAAAACACTTGATGTTGAGTAAGCAACAGGATTGTAAACCAAAATATGTTAGAATGGGCAAAGGAGGGGAGACTCTTCAAGATGGCCGTTGAGTGAGACGTGCAGCAAGAGAGCTCCTGTTGAGTTTACCTTTTATTATATTTTCTTCAGACTAAATGCCTCATACTAAAAGGAAGGCCAGGATTCACCTTCTTTAGACCCAGCTCAACCCCTCATTGAGGGTTTTCTTAAGAACATAAGAACAAGAAATTGCCATGCTGGATCAGACCAAGGGTCCATCAAGCCCAGCATCCCGTTTCCAACAGAGGCCAAAATCAGGCCACAAGAACCTGGCAAGTACCCAAACACCATTAAGATCCCATGCTATTGATACAATTAATAGCAGTGGCTATTCCCTAAGTAAAATTGATTAATAGCCATTAATGGACTTCTCCTCCAAGAACTTATCCAAACCTTTTTTGAACCCAGCTACACTAACTGCACTAACCACATCCTCTGGCAATAAATTACAGAGCTTTATTGTGCGTTGAGTGAAAAAGAATTTTCTCCGATTAGTCTTAAATGTGCTACTTGCTAACTTCATGGAATGCCCCCTAGTCCTTCTATTATTCGAAAGTGTAAAAAACCGAGTCACATCTACTCGTTCAAGACCTCTCATGATTTTAAAGACCTCTATCATATCCCCCCTCAGTCGTGTCTTCTCCAAGCTGAACAGCCCTAAGCTCTTCAGCATTTCCTCATAAGGGAGCTGTTCCATCCCCTTTATCATTTTGGTTGCCCTTCGCTGTACCTTCTCCATTGCAACTATATCTTTTTGAGATGCGGCGACCAGAATTGTACACAGTATTCAAGGTGCGGTCTCACCATGGAGCGATACAGAGGCATTATGACATTTTCCGTTCTATTAACCATTCCCTTCCTAATAATTTCTTGCTGCAAATTCGGCTGATGCAACGGGAGACTTGGTTGCTGGAGGTTCAGGAAGAGAAAAGATACCGTCCCCCTTGGCCCTTGATGTTACTCTAAGCCCCAGAGCGCCGAGCAAGCCCTCCCCACCGTACCTTGTGGTTTTGATGAGCCCGACTGCTGCAGCGGTTACCCCGGAAGTGAACCGGGGAGGATTGGAGGCAGAGCGTCGGGAAGCGTCCTCAGAGGTGCTTCAGGGGACCCAAGCGGTGAGTGGAGGGACGCCTGAGAATGCTGGTTACAGCTTGGATCGAACTTCCCCACAGGCCTCATATTCTTCGGAAGTTTTTACAACGATGCAAGGTTACAGATGTGGGGGTAGGAGCAGTTGTGGGTGGAGGTGGGGCCCAGGACAATGTTTTAGGTACTGGGTTTCAAATACAGCGACCAACGGTAATGTCTTTGGAAAATATATGGACAGTGTTAATTCAATTGATTTTATCAGTAACCTCAATGTCTAAAGTCCACTCAGATTCGAAGGAAACGTTTTCTTGCCATGCGTATGGAAGCGATCCAACTGGGAGTAAGATTTTTGTTGTGCTACCCATGCAATCTTCTATTAGATTCCAAAACGTGAATTATGTGTTTTTTGAATCCAGTCAACTGAGAACATTCCTGAATACGCACACCCAAGGGTCACCCCCAACTAGCTCGGCTTAAAATATGGGAGGTCGAATAATCCGCTCGACGCCTAAGTTTCTTCTTAGTAAATTAATGTGATTTCAAACTGTATTGCTCTTATTCATAGAGCCTTCTCTCCTTAAGTTCTTTTATTTAGGTACATAAATGTTAGTTTTCTTTTTTCTTTATTGCTAAGGATTATAACGTATTTCCTATATGATGTAGCGTGATTACTTACCAAGGTAATTCTTGTGAATGTTTGAAATTTATGAAAAAAAAAGAATGGGCAAAGGAATGAGGGAAGGCTCGCTAGGTTACAGTCATAAATAATGTGAGCAGATGGTCTGCATGTGCGCTGATTAAGGAGGTTTTTTTTTTACTTTATAGGTGGTACCTGACGTCCCATAGATTAAGTAAAATAGATGTGGGGGTCTGTGGAGAAGTTGGCACCGTGCTTCATATTGGAGGGGGGGTGGTGGTATCCTATAATAAGGAAATACCGGGAGAAGTTTAGTAGGGAGAACACAAAAGGTACGACGGGACCCCAAAGAGTTTCTCTTAGGTGTGATGGGGGGTGATAGATATGGGAGAAGAGAGGGATCAGTCACCCAACGTTTAGTGGCTGCCAGATGTGAAATTGTGGCAGTGTGGAAACTGAAAAGAATCCCCTACCTTAGCTTCTTGCATGGAGAGAGAACCAGCTGTGAGGGATGAGAGAGCCGAGAGGTGGAAACAGATTTGGTTATATGTGGAAAGTTAAGGTAATACAATGAATCTTCAATGTTTTCAGAAGAGGTTTACTGTGTTGGCTAGGAAAATCCTAGCCTCATATACCCCTCTGCCTTGCGATCTGGTTAAAAAAAAATTGGGGAAGGGGAGATTAAGATTTGGGGGGGGGGGGAATAAAGCAGTAGGAATGGATATTGCTGCTGAGTTCTTGTAAGTGTCCTGGCTAAAGGTGTTTCAATTTTAAATCTGTTCACAGGAAAGGTTGTTAGGTATTATTAACTCTTGGACGTGTGTGAATCCACTACTATGTAATTAAAAAAATAAATAAATAAAGGGTTTAGACAAGTTCCTGGATGAAACATCCCAAAATCAGTATTTGCCATGTAGAGCTGGGAAAGCCACTGCTTATACCTGGTTATGAGCAGGACGGCTTGGCCTTGTTCTTTGGGATCCTGCCAGGTACTTGTGACCTGGATTGACCACTGTTGGAAACGGGGTACTGAGCTTGATAGACCTTTGGTCTGAGCCGGTATGGTAAATCTTATGTTCTAATGTTGCTTTTCCTCTATTGCGCTGTTAATTATGGCTTGTTCAATAAAGCTTCTTTGTGAGTTCTCTAACGCCATGTACTTGTTCTTCTCTTGCCTTCTGCAGTGGGAATCCATGACCCCACTGACATCAGCTGTGTTGCCATGTCATCGGACCATGAACCCTTGTCCTGTGTATGAGACAAGACGAAGAGTCGTGTTCCTCTTCTTCATCTGTGTGCATCAGGATTCCACCGAGAGATGCCAGATCCTTTACGGGAAGAACGAGGCCAGGCTCTGCTACGTCTCCAGCGAAGACCATGGTGTGACCTGGAGCCAGTTGACAGATCTTACGCAGGAGGCTATCGGAGAAGATATTGCCAACTGGGCCACGTTTGCAGTAGGGCCAGGACATGGGGTCCAGTTACAGTGCGGCAGATTGATAGTTCCGGCGTATATGTACTACATCCATCGCAGGTGCTGCGGCCCTCCCGCTCTTGTGCTTCACAAGGGTGCACTCGTTTGTCTTCTACAGCGACGACTTGGGAGAGAGCTGGCACTATGGGAGGCTCCTGGGGAATCGAAAGACTGGAGAGTGTGAGGTGGCAGAGCTGCTTTGTAATGGCAGTACCAGTGTCCTGTACTGCAGTGCCCGCACCGTGGCCCGCATGCGTGCTGAAGCACTCAGCTGGGACTTGGGGCTTACATTTGAGACGCCAAGTCTCTGCAAACAGCTGTCCGAGCCTCCTCATGGCTGCCAGGGCAGTGTGGTGAGCTTTCTATCCCCAGAAGAGTATCGGCAAGAGAGAGAAGACGAGGAAGAACGGGCCAGTTTCCCTCACAAAGACAATGTCCCACTAAGGACTGGCATTAGGAAATCTCATCTCTCTGCCCCTAGGCACACCCTATCTTGGCTCATCTTCTCCCACCCAACAAATAGAAGGAAGAGGGAAGGCCTGGGCATCTACCTGAATAAATCCCCCCTAACTCCCGATTGCTGGGACCCCCCCTGGATCATTAACAAGGGGCCAAGCGGCTACTCAGACCTGGCAGCCTGCGAGGGCTCCCTGGCCTTCGGCTGTCTGTTTGAGTGTGGAAGTGTGGAAAGCTGGGAGGAGATAGCGTTTCAGAAGGTCTCGCTGGAAATGCTGCTGAGGAATGGGATGAGCTGTGCCTCGCACCACTGCCCTGCACCTTAGGAGCAGAACATGACAGCAGGGGCAGCAGAATGGCCACGCCTCCGTCTCCGCCCCCCAACTGTCATTCTTCATGGAAATCATATACTAATTTCAAAATCACATTAAACACTGTACAAGGATAACTCCCCCACCTCCCCATCTATCCATTCCTTCCCTCTGACCCCCCACCTCACCTCACATCCCCTCAATCTGCTCACTCTTTCACTCCCTCCCTGCCACAATCTCCTCACTCACCTGTTTACTCCCATGACCCACTCCTTCCCCCCCCCAAATCCCATCACTCACTACCTTCAGTCTCTCCCCCCCCCCAATCCACTCCCTCCCCCGACAGTTCCCTCATTCACCATCTTCACTCTCACCCCCTGATTCACCTTCACTCCCCACTGGAAGAGAGGCCTCTTTAACACATGAATACCAAAGCTTCCATGTGGAGAAAACATCTCTCAAGATTGTAGAAACACTTACACAGGTGCAGTAGTGACTCGGATCTTTAAAGAAATTTCAACCAATCAGAACTTACACTGTACATTTCTGTTCCCTGTACGTACCCGGATCAATCCAGACAGCAGGTTGTGTCCCCTGTCCAGCAGATGGAACCAGAGAGAAAAATAACTGAAAGGCATACCATATATGGGCATAGCTCACACTGCGCTCCTGGTTCCTTGTACGTACCCGGATCAGTCCAGACTGCGGGTTGTGTCCCCTGTCCAGCAGATGGAACCAGAGAGAAAAATAACTGAAAGGCATACCATATATGGGCATAGCTCACCCTGCGCTCCTGGTTCCCTGTACGTACCCGGATCAGTCCAGACAGCGGGTTGTGTCCCCTGTCCAGCAGATGGAACCAGAGAGAAAAATAACTGAAAGGCATACCATATATGGGCATAGCTCACCCTGCGCTCCTGGTTCCCTGTACGTACCCGGATCAGTCCAGACTGCGGGTTGTGTCCCCTGTCCAGCAGATGGAACCAGAGAGAAAAATAACTGAAAGGCATACCATATATGGGCATAGCTCACCCTGCGCTCCTGGTTCCCTGTACGTACCCGAATCAGTCCAGACAGCAGGTTGTGTCCCCTGTCCAGCAGATGGAACCAGAGAGAAAAATAACTGAAAGGCATACCATATATGGGCATAGCTCACACTGCGCTCCTGGTTCCTTGTACGTACCCGGATCAGTCCAGACTGCGGGTTGTGTCCCCTGTCCAGCAGATGGAACCAGAGAGAAAAATAACTGAAAGGCATACCATATATGGGCATAGCTCACCCTGCGCTCCTGGTTCCCTGTACGTACCCGGATCAGTCCAGACAGCGGGTTGTGTCCCCTGTCCAGCAGATGGAACCAAGGAGAAAAATAACTGAAAGGCATACCATATATGGGCATAGCTCACCCTGCGCTCCTGGTTCCCTGTACGTACCCGAATCAGTCCAGACAGCAGGTTGTGTCCCCTGTCCAGCAGATGAAACCAGAGAGAAAAATAACTGAAAGGCATACCATATATGGGCATAGCTCACACTGCGCTCCTGGTTCCTTGTACGTACCCGGATCAGTCCAGACAGCGGGTTGTGTCCCCTGTCCAGCAGATGGAACCAGAGAGAAAAATAACTGAAAGGCATACCATATGGGCATAGCTCACCCTGCGCTCCTGGTTCCCTGTACGTACCCAGATCAGTCCAGACAGCAGGTTGTGTCCCCTGTCCAGCAGATGGAACCAGAGAGAAAAATAACTGAAAGGCATACCATATATGGGCATAGCTCACCCTGCGCTCCTGGTTCCCTGTACGTACCCGAATCAGTCCAGACAGCAGGTTGTGTCCCCTGTCCAGCAGATGAAACCAGAGAGAAAAATAACTGAAAGGCATACCATATATGGGCATAGCTCACACTGCGCTCCTGGTTCCTTGTACGTACCCGGATCAGTCCAGACAGCGGGTTGTGTCCCCTGTCCAGCAGATGGAACCAGAGAGAAAAATAACTGAAAGGCATACCATATATGGGCATAGCTCACCCTGCGCTCCTGGTTCCCTGTACGTACCCAGATCAGTCCAGACAGCAGGTTGTGTCCCCTGTCCAGCAGATGGAACCAGAGAGAAAAATAACTGAAAGGCATTCCATATATGGGCATAGCTCACCCTGCGCTCCTGGTTCCTTGTACGTGCCCGGATCAGTCCAGACTGCGGGTTGTGTCCCCTGTCCAGCAGATGGAACCAGAGAGAAAAATAACTGAAAGGCATTCCATATATGGGCATAGCTCACCCTGCGCTCCTCAGTATTTCTCTGGTTCCAGCAGATGCAGTCAGACGAACTTGCAGTTCCTCTCCTCAGATATTTCAGTGTTTTCTTCTCCTACATCGGGTCAAGCAAGTATTAAAATATTTAAAAAAAAAAAAAAAGCTGGAACAGAGTTTTTAAATTGACAGGAGACAGTTCTGTCTCCTAGCTCTTAAGGAGTCCTAGGGGGGATTTCCCCTTGATTATTCAGCCTAGGACTCCAATTCCCAGTAGCCATAACAATTTCCCTGCACAGGGGTGATACTGGTGGTCCAGTCACTCCCCCTTACTGTTTTGGTCTCCCCTGAGATGTTCTTACCTCAGGTCCCCTTGCAGAAACGTTGCCATTCCTCTGTTGTGGTGAAAGTTCAACAAAGTTTAAAAACAAAACAAAGGGGATTAAAGGAGACAGTATTTCTGCTTGTTGTAATCTGAAGCAGAGGGAAAAAGTCTATTTATGCGGCTGTTACACCCGACCGGCAGGGATTTAAGCGCCTCACAGCTGTTTTGCCAGCTCCTGCGCTTCACTATTTTTTTGCTCAGCTCAGCTGATTTCTTGTCACCTGATGCAGAGGTCACCTCTCTGCCTTGCCTGCGGGGAGCCTGCTTCGCGGCTCTCCTGCGAAGGGCTGTGCTCTGTCTGCTTACCTGGAGGGGAAGGACCCTCCGGGACTGCTTCTAAGTCGACGACCCGGGGTCGGGTCACTAAGCGTGCGTCCGGGCCGGCCCACCCTCAGAAAATTGCAGGAACGGCGGCCATTTTGTGCCCGGACCTCGAACCAGTTTCAGAGCCTCAGGGGGGAGGGGAGCCCAATTTATTACACTCTTCACCTGACGTAAGCCCCATGGGCCCCCCTGTTACAAATTTTGATTCTCAAGGAGCCCCTCCCCCACAGGTACCTGACAAGCCTTACCATGGTTTTTCCACAGAGTTTGTGCTTCTTCTACACAGGTCTTTTTTGGCCAGCTTGGAGGCACAGGAGGATCCCGTTCCGGGCCCTCCCCCGGCTAAGATTCCTCATTTGGTCGGTGGCCAGGGCTCTGGCCCACGGTCCGCACTGTACCCGGGAACTCAGATACTCTTCACCCTCCGCAGCCTGCTCCTTTGCCAGATTCTGATTCAGATCCGGATCTGCTGCTTGTGAATCGACCCGTAGAAGGAGATGACCCACGGGTCCTGCAGTTATTTAAATGCGAGGAGCTGGATCCACTTATTCCCTTTGTTCTGGATGAACTAGGGATTGAAGTCCCACTGGAAGATACCACCAGTGCCTCCACTTCTGCCAGTGCATCCACTTCCCGTACCGTGGATCCGGTCCTAGCTGGCTTACGGGCTACGCCTCGTGCCTTCCCGTTTCATCCTATGCTTATGCAGATCCGGCCCTCGACATGCTTAAAGTCCCCAAGGTTGATGCTTCGGTGTCCGCAGTCACCAAACGCACTACCATCCCAGTGGTGGGGTTGACGGTTTTAAAAGATCTTCAAGACCACAAGTTGCAGCTATACCTCAAGCGAATATTCGAGGTGCTGTCCTTAGGGGTCCGCGTGACAGTGTGTAGCAGTCATAGAAACATAAGGCTGCACTTACCCATTGGCTATCAAACCCAACACTTAACCTTATGGAGGGAAAAGGGTATCACCACTATAGGCCACTTGCTCACTCAAGGCAATCTCCTCCCCCTGGATCGGTTGTTTGATTTATTTCATCTTGACCACCAGGACTTCTTGGCATATGCGCAAGTCTCACATTTTGTTCGCTGTATTCAATGCTCCAATTCCCTAAGACCGGGAAGGTCATTGTTGGAGTCTTATATTCTCAATAGTGATGAGCTTAAGGGATCCATCTCCAAAATTTACCAATTATTTTTCCCTTCCCAGATGGAGCCTTGCAAGTATATTATCCAATGGGAAACCGACCTGGGTGGACAACTGGGAGCAAAAACCTGGGGTGAAGTCATGTCTTTAGCTCAACAGTGTTCTATATCCACTTGATTACAAGAGAACTGTTACAAAATGCTCTATAGATGGTACCTTACCTCTGCCAAACTCCATAGGTTTTATCCCCATGTACCGGACACATATTGGCGTGATTGTGGGACTCGGGGTACCTATATGCACATCTGGTGGGACTGTCCCCAACTTACACCATTTTGGGCCGCGATTTTTAAGTGGATAAGTGATATTACAGGTGTGCCGGTTGCTCCTTCTGCTGAAACAGCCTTGTTGAACATATTTCCCGAAACTATGGGCAAGCCTCACCAAAGATTTTGCACTCAATTGTTCATAGCAGCCCGCAGCCTGTTGGCATTTAAATGGAAATCGAATCAGTTGCCTAAGCTTAAGAATGTTATTGAAAAATTGCACTCATACTACAACTTAGCATCTCTAACCGCTATAAAACACCATAGACTGGCTTCCTTTCAAAAAATTTGGCAACCTTTTTCGGATTATATTACACAATTGTGATACACACACACTAGTGCTTTTCTGATACTGATGAACTGTACTCTGTGACTTAGAAGAAGAACATGTCTTGGTGAATGGGGAGGAACTGTTGCGACCATCGCTGCCTGACGTCTCCACTCCACCCACCTTACCTCTTTTGCGACTCCCTCTTTGGTTGATGGAGGTTTGGTTGCCGCGGCGTCATCTTGCTGTTCTCCTCCAGTGTCCCCGGACCGGCTAGACGCTGCCTTCCGCCATATTCTCCTGAAGCCTAAGGGCGCGCGTGGACCCGACTCAAGTACCAGCTGTGGTGCGAACCTTGGGGGCATCCCACTGAGATGACGTCATCCTCACCGGATACTTAAGGTCTTTTGTTTTGCTAGCTATTCGAGTTAGCAAAGGTTAAGGTTACCTTTATCTAGCTTCCTTCAGGTATCGCTGCGGATGGGATTTGCTCTCCACATACCTTGGTACTCTGCCTCCTCGGACTTTACCAGGGGTACCCGCTCCTTCAACATAAAGATAAATATGTCAGAATCATCCCAAATACCACTTACACATGGCGTCCCACAACGATCTTCCCTATTCTGGAAGATCCTTGTGGGATCTTCCAGGATAGGGAAGATCCTTGCCAGAATCCTCACCAACTCCAATAAAAGAGATCACATCACCCCCATCCTCCGTACCCCACACTGGCTGCCTATCAAATACAGGATCCTTTTTAAAGTTCTCACTATTATACACAAAGCGACGCACAACCCCTCTCCCCTCATATTAAGCACTCAACTGAGACCACACACTTCATCCAGACCCATCAGAAGTGCATACAAAGGCACACTATATGCCCCACCAGCGAAAACATCACTAAGGAAGCGTGCCCTATCTACAGCAGGCCCCCACCAATGGAATGCTCCTTCCCCCGGACCTATGACTAGAACCATGCCCCTTGGCTTTCAAAAAAAACCGAAAAACTTGGCTTTTCATCCAAGCTTTCCCTGACACTTAACCCTGGCCTGGGTTCAACAACAGCCTTGTCCAATGACCAATGTACCTTCACTTATCTTTTGCCTCTGTCTAATTACAATTCTGTTCAGTCCTGTTCAGTTCCCAATGTTCATTTACCCAGTGTATTTTCTCTCCCCTTCCTTCAGCCCAACGTACGGAATTTTTTACCCACATATGGTACTCGTTTTATGTTTGTTTATTTCTCACTCTCCCATTAATTTCCCTGTGACGGTCTCCCGGACCGATTTTTAGTATATAATATTCAGCTAGAGTTCTTTGTTATTACATAATATTCAGTTTGCAGATTGAGTTCATTGTACCAGTTATTTGATACACTTGTTTCTTACACCATTTCTTGTTTTTCACTTGTTTTATGGTACTGCCTTTGTGCGAAGTTGTAGTTTTTTGTAAACCGGGGTGATCTGTATCCCATACAGGAACCTCGGTATATAAACGTTATAAGTAAATAAATACATAAATAAATCATCCACTCTATTCAACATATACCTCCTCCCACTCTGCAAATTCCTCTCAGAATCAGACCTCACTTATTATGTATACGCCGATGACATACAAATTTTACTCCCCATAAACAAAACCATCGAAAATACCTTAAATATATGGAACCAACTCAGCATGAAAATAACTCAACTGCTATCACAACTATCACTCTGCCTCAACCAAAACAATACCGAAATCCTACATATCTCCAACAACCACTCTTCTTACACATACTACAAAAAATCTGGGAGTGACTATTGACAACGAACTCAACTTCAAACACCACATCTCCAACATGATCAAGGACGGATTCTTTAAGCTGCAAACAGGAAAAAACTCAAACCCCCTTCTTCATACTCAGGATTATCGGACAGTCCTCCAAACAATAATCTTTTCCAAACTCGACTACTATATTACGATACTCTTTGGCCTCCCCGAAACCACCATCAGACCTCTTCAGGTACTACAAAATGCCGCTGCCAGATCCATCACAAACATAAAAAAATGCAATCACATCACCCCCACACTCAAAGAACTACACTGGCTACCCATCAGCCAAAGAATCCAATATAAAACCCTCACCCTCATCCACAAAAAAATAAACAACAATGAGATGAACTGGTTAAACACTGCCATACTCCCATACACCCCATAAAGAAACCTCAGGTCCGCAGATACTGGGCTCCTCACTGTTCCCAACTCCAAAACAGCGCACCTCACCTCTACCCGAAAACGAGCCATATCTGTAGCCGGCCCCACACTATGGAACTCCCTCCCGCCCCGTCTCAGAAATGAACCTTCCACTCAAGACTTCAAAAAACACCTCAAACCCTGGCTCTTCAGAAAAGCCTTCCTGCCAGAAACATAGCCCTCCTGCCCAGGCCCAACCCGGCCTCTAAACCGAAACCCCCACTGTCCACTGTCACCTACCCGGTGTAACCCCCACTGTCTGCCGTCACCTACCATGTGGCTCCCTCCGTAAAAGAATTGTACATATCCTATCCTCTATCCTCCCCCTACCCCCTATTCCCCCCCTCTTATCTCATCCCAGCCGCATGTTAAATGCTATTTATCAAAGTTACTATCTCCAGTTAATTATTCTAAAACTCCATGTAAATCGTTATCTATAATTTATCTTCTTAAGTTACAATGTTATAATGTAAATCTATCTCTCTAAATTATTATACAAGTTAAATGTAAAATAAGCAGCCCTTGCCTTATTGTTCAGTTATATGTAAACCGATGTGATATTTCGATCGAATGTCGGTATATAAAAATAAGTAAATAAATATCTGCACCCTGTGAGGGTGGGGGAAAGGAGGTTGGGGATTCTGGGAAGATGAAGGTGGAACGGAGAGGGAGGGTGGGGACTGCTGAGCAGGAAGGGATGGGAAAGGGGGGGGGGGGTTGAGGGTAGCTGGGCAGGCAGGGAGATGGGATGAAGGGGGTAGGGAGAGTCAAGCAGGGGAGAGAGGGAGCACAGGGAAGAGGATGTGGGGGTCAGGAATGCTGGGCAGGGAGAGTCAAGCAGGGGAGAGAGGGAGCACCGGGAAGAGGATGTGGGGTGAGCAGATGATTGAAAGGGAGTAATTGGGAGAAGTGAAGGATGGAGGGGGAGTGATGGGATGGAAGAGCCATAATGTGTCAGTTTGGGGAATGTGCATTTCTTCTCTCTTTGTACATTGCTTAGTGTAGGAGGATATGTATTTCTGTTTCTAGCTCTCCGATTTTGCACTGCATGCAGAGTGGCTTTTTGAGGTTTCCATTCCAGTTTTTGTCTCCACATTTGTAGTTTGTGGTCTCTTATTCTGTATTTGGTGAAGGTCGGATCTGTATGTGTGACTGAGGGTGAGGTGTCTTACTAGTAGGTAGGGATTTGTATCAATCTTTGTTGCATTTTCTCACTCTCAGTAGGCCATGCATTGGTGCTGCACTGCTGCCTCTTCATAGGAAGGGCTACTGCTGTTTTGAGTTCTCGGAATTAGTGTTTGAATGGTTTAGGTTTGCTACACACGTGCTGAGTGTTTTTTCAGGTTTTGTATTTTGCAGTGTGCCTGGTAGTAAGGGAGTTTGTGTTTCTCTTACTGAGATAACACCAGAATCAGAATATCTTTTTTATATAGCAAGTTGTATTTGAAATATCCTAGTTCCGCTCTGTATCCATTGTTTGGGAAATGGGGGAGGTTATATGTTTACATTTAGCCCCGTGATGGTCAAGTGTTCAGGGTGTCATGCTTGTAAGCATTATCTGCCAGGTGTGTCCCAATAGAAAAAAGCACTGTTATGCTCAATAAATTGGTTAGTCTATAAAGTGCCCACCTGCCTCTTGTCATTCAAATTAGACTGGTGGTTCTCAACCCAGTCTCAGGGACTGTTTTTGACCAGTCAGGTTTGCAGGACATCCACAAATATACATGAGGTATATTTGCATGCACTGTCTCCATTGTATGCAAATATATCTTATGCAGATTCATTGCGGATATCCTGAAAACCAGATTAGCTAAGTGGTCCCAAAGTACCACATTGAGAACCACTGCTCTAGATCATTCTTCAGGCTTTGCTAAATCTCTCTTCTATGTTTTCCACACCTTCCAGGGTATCTACCTCTTGCAGATTTTGGTATCATTTGCAAAAAGGCAAACCTTACCCGACAGTCTTTTTATAATATTGCTTACAAAAACCAGACCGATGACTGATCCCTGCAACACACTATGGGTAAAAACCCCCTTTCCTCAGAGTGAACTCCGTCCATTTACCACTGCATTTTGTTACTTCCCACTCAACTGGTTTCTAACCCTAGTCAACCACTTTACCTATAAGGAACTCTGTTTATAAGTCGTCTGTGTGGGCAATATCTAAAGTCTTCGTGAAATCCAAGTACACTCCAGCTAACTCTGTAAAAGAAATTGATTGGATTGTTTGAGTCTTACCTCTGGTAAAAGCAGGCTACCTTGGATTCCTCTGGTTTCTAGAAACTGCACTATCCTCTGTTGTGGCAGCCATTCCATTCATTTATTCACCACTGAGATCAGACTAACTGGCCTGTAGTTTTCAGATTCCTCCTCCTTTCCACTTTTGTGAAAAGGAGCCGCATCTGTCTGTCTCTCTCCAGTTGTTTGGAACCGCTCCCGACTCATTGGAAAGGTCGGAGAGTAGAGCTGACAGAACTTTCCTAAGTTTGCCGAATATCCTCAGATGTATTCTGTCTGGCCCCATTGCTTTATTTACTTTTCGTTTGGCTAGCTCCTCACGAACACCGTCTTCTGAAATATTGTTTGAGGTCCAACTCTCTTCCATTCCTGTTCGTGACGGTTTTCTGTGGTCCTACTCCAAATCCTTCCTCGGCGAACACTAAACAGAAATGTTTGTTAAGCAATTACACTTTCTCCTCCTCAGCCTTTACTTATGTCCCCAGGGATGGATTAAGGTGGCGTGTGCCCGAAAGCAATGGGGGGGAGGGAGAGTTATCCTTCAAAGGTTTGGATAAGTTCTTGGAGGAGAAGTCTATTAACGGCTATTAATCAAGTTTACTAAGGGGCGGATTTTAAGAGCCCTACTCGCCGGTGAGCCTATTTTACATAGGCCTACCGGCGTGCGCAGAGCCCCGGGACTCGCGTAAGTCCCGGGGTTTTCGGAGGGGGCGTGTCGGGGGCGGGGCCAAGCGCAGTGCCGTTTTCGGGGCGTGTCGGCAGCGTTTTGGGGGCGGGCCCAGGGGCGTGGTTACAGTCCGGGGCGGTCTGGGGGCGTGGCCACACCCTCCGTACCCGCCCCCAGGTCGCGTCCCGGCGCGCTAGGGGCCCGCTGGCGCGCGGGGATTTACGTCTCCCTCCGGGAGGCGTAAATCCCCCGACAAAGGTAAGGGGGTGGGTTAGGTAGAGGAAGGGAGGGGAAGGTGAGGGGAGGGCGTTAGAGGATTCCCTCCAAGGCCGCTCCGATGTCGGAGCGGCCTTGGAGGGAACGGGGGTAGGCTGCGCGGCTCGGCGCGCGCCGGCTATACGTAATCGATAGCCTTGCGCGCGCCGATCCAGGATTTTAGCGGATACTCACGACTACGCGCGTATCCGCTAAAATCCCGCGTACTTTTGCTTGCGCCTGATGCGCCAGCAAAAGTACACGAACGCGCCGTGTTTGAAAATCTACCCCTTAGGGAATAGCTACTGCTATTAATTGCATCAGTAGCATGGGATCTTCTTAGTGTTTGGGTACTCGCCAGGTTCTTGTGGCCTGGATTGACCTCTGTTGGAAACAGGATGCTGGGCTTGATGGACCCTTGGTCTGACCCAGCATGGCAATTTCTTATGGTCTTATAAATCCTCTCAGGGTGTTCCCCTCCTCCTTCACCTCTCCGGTTTCATTAGTCAGGAAATGAAAAATCAGCGTGGGGAACCCGTGGCACGTGCGATACCCGTCCCTTCCTCCCGCACGAGGCTTCCTGTTACCATGGTAACCCATGCGAGGGGCCACACAGTCCATCAGGGCGTGGGGGCTGCTGAAGGCCTCGCACTGATTTTTCTCTTCATTTTCTGCTGCTGCACCAACAGAGGGGAATGGCAGCCACGGTGCTGCTCACTGGGGGCGACGTGAGCTTGATTCCATCCTACCCACCCCCTCTCGTTTTGACACGTGGCCCTTTAAAGTGCTCCCAGTGCGGAGAACCACAGCATGAAACCCAAAGCTCCAATTCTTCGATTCGGGCGCTGTGACCACACTAATGGGTTGTGCTAAAACCTAGTGCTTGTTAGCCTGTAAACTAAATAGCCACAGGCAATAAGCTCTGGGATGACCTGGCGTTTTAACAGTGTGACTTCGGTCGCCGGAGGCCCCCTTCGCAAAGTCCCACTAGATCCATTTGTAAACTGAGTGCCAGATGTAAAAATATTGGTGTACTGAAGGCTGTTCTACTCTTTTTGAAGTAGACAATTTCTTCTCCAGCACCCAAGGGTTGGAAGTGTTCCCTTCAAGAGCACATGCCACAAAGACGGATACCTTGAAACTTTTTCTTTTTTTTTGTGTGTGCCATAAACGTGACACGTGATGCGGAATAATGAGTACAAGTGAGAATAGCACACATTTCGTGCTGGGGGGCACTGATGGAGGAAATTACTTAACCCAGTCTAGAAATGTCTACTGGCTATTGTGAACTCAGCTCGTGTTACGTTTCATGGTTTGTTTGCTCTGATTTACTGTACATGCGTCAGCATGAATAATGTGTGTCGTGTAAAGACTTAACCAAAGATGAAACAAATGGCCTATACGTGGTACTGAATAAAAGTAGAATGAAGTCCAGCGCATTGAGCATGCAACATGCATTCTGCCAGACTGACGTTTCTATCCAAAAACAGCAGCGTCAGAAATACCGTTGGTTATCGTAATCCGCGCTGGCTGACCTCTGCGTGCCACGAGAATGGGGCATGGCCTTTGAGGCTATACCCAGCAAGTGCCGGAACGAGCTCTTTTTGTTGTTGCTCCAAACATCATCTCGCAGATACCCTTACATTCCGGGCTGGCACTATTTTAAAATGTTTTGATTATGTTGAAGTACATTTTGACTATTTTAAAACGGTGCCAGTTCAGAATGTAAGGGTATCTGCGAGATTATGTTTGGAATAACAAAATATAAAGCTGGCCGTTTCTAAGTACTATGAACATTCAAATTAGCCAAGGGGATTGTGCATCGACCAATGAAAAATCAGAAATGTCATTTTATGAGTGCTGATTGGTTTCTGAAATTCCTTTAAAGATCCTAGTTACTACTGTGCATGTGTGAGCGTGCCGTTCTTAATATTAGCAAACTAAAGACTCTGCATGTCCACTGAAAGAGGTCCCAAGCCCTTTACAGCTGTATCAGTCAATAAAGGTAAATGGGCGAGGTGTGTGGGCTCTACCAGCCGTTGCTCACTGCCAGCTTCAGAAGGGGAGCAGGAAGAAAGAAGACATCATAGCCATTTCTAGAGGAGTTTTATATCCATGCATTTTAGAATGCAAGAAATGTATATCAGCAAAAGAAAATCTTTTATTTTGTTTTAAGAAGACGTTTGAAAAATAAACTTAAAAAAAAAATACCCTCAGTGTGAAGTGGTTTTTTTTTGTAATTAATATTTTTCATTAAAGTCATAAAATTAGAAAACGATTGTATGCCTAACATTGCATACTCAGTAAATTACTCATATGCATGCACAAATATACAATGAAGTAAAAGCTCTTCAGTACTTTGAACCTTTTTTCATTTTTCTCAGACTTTAAACATATACTTGCACCTATCAGGAAACTATAAGATCCACATACATAATATAATGTTAACATATGAAGTAATGCTTAGCACTACTAAAGCTAGCAACCTCTCATGAGTGTGTCTTGGTTATTAAAGCAGTTATTTAACCCCCTCCCTTCTTCCATTCCATACCCTCAATCGTGTATGACCGAGACAGAGAGGAACATCAAAGTCAGCAGGATTAAAGAAAAGTAGAAAAATTGAAAAAAAAAGAGAGATATATAGGCAATTCCTACATTAAGGCTTGAGAACAGGACCTCATGGGGCAAATAAATCAAGAGCCACAGTGCTGGCCTCCTTCCAACGAACACAAGGAGACCAAACCTTATTAAAGTTATCGGTATAATTATTTTTAATTGCCATGATCTTGCCCAACTGATAAAGCAGATCTAATCGTGATTTCGGATCTATGAGTTTGGGCACTTTATGTGACCTCCACAACCGAGCAAGTTCATTATGAGCAATCACAATGACTTGCTATGCTAATTTTTGTTGAGATGCCAACAGGGATGGAGGAAAATATACCTGTAAGGAGGAAGAGCATGCCAGAAGAGAATGGATAGAGGGAGGAGGGCGAGAAAAATGCCTGAAAGGAGGAGGAGAGAATTTCTGGAGGAGGGAGAGAGGAAAGGGAAGCCATCAGGATGCCATTTGCCGGTTGGCCCTGATGGTAGGGACAGGGCCTGGTGCTCATCTTGCAGCAGTGCACCATGGGTGGGAGGGGGGAGAGATCAGAGAGCCTCTCAGCCCCACTACTTTTTTTTTTCTTGGCGGGACAGAGGGATCGGGCTGGGGGGGTTCAGGTTCCTGTTCATTTGTTTTCCATGTCGGGGGGTGATGGTGGCCAGCCAGCTTTAGGCCTGCTCTTGAAGCATCAGTGCTAGCTCCTTAACTTTCTTCCCCGAACCCTAACCCTACTCCCACCTTGTCCAGAATTTGACCAACTCAACTTAGCCCCCAACTGAAATTTTCAAAGACTTTGATCTACCTGGCTAAGTGCTTACTCAACTTGCTAGATCCCTTTGAATATTGACCCCCATAGTTGAAATCACAGCCATAAAATCCAGAGCCAGCCCAGAGAGATTTGCCTCAGCAATTAATGTTGAAATCCTCCAGAACTATAAGTCTAGAAAACTGGAAGGAGGAGTGGCCACGAGGCCCCCGTAGATGGACTTCCAGTCCCTGCGCTGAGGCTTTCGTCCGTGGCTGATCAGGAACTCTCGTGGTGCCCACTGGATTTCACTTCAGCGTAAATGCAATGAGAGCGGTGGTTTACTTTCCATTCCTACCTCAGTGGCCCACTTTTAGGGAGACGAAGCAATCAGTGCTACGTTTTTAGTGTTGGTTGTTTTACTATCATGGTAAATTTTTACTTCTGAAGCAATAAGAAAATGAGATGCAATAGTTAAAATTGTGTGCTAAATCAGAAGTTACAAAATGCGCTAATAACTTCAAAGTTAACTTTGCTCCCTTTTAACTCGCACCTCTGACTATTGGATTTTCTTTATTTTGATGCTTTAATGTTTGTCTTTGAACAATTTTATTATATGAGGCAGGATAGAAATGTTTTAAATAAATAGATAATAGAATTGGAGGCTCTCTGGACCAGTTCCAATTGACTTGGGACTCCTGAGGCAGAGGCCGGGCCTCTGTCCTGAGACCAGAGATCCCCAGTAACTCATTTGCCTTACCCATCCCCTGGAAGGGGATAGGGCAGTGGCGTAGCCAGAATTGATTTTTTGGGTGGGCACAAGGTTAACATGGGTGGGCTGTAGGCATGCAGGTCTACTAGTTGTTTTTTTTTACTGATAAATAATGCCAAATTATGCAGCACAACATTCACATCTACGCCTAAGTATGAGGTTTACTTAATGATACAAACATAATTCACGGTGATTTGTGGTACTTTAGCCTTCTTATTATTACGATTTTATACACGGCTCCTACCTGTCCATAAATTTTGAGAGAGCGGTTGTGTTGCTTATATTTAAATTGCTAACATCTCAAAATATAGATATATATTTTTACCTTTGTTGTCTGATCTTTGTATTTTTCTAATCAGTTGGTCCTGGTCTCTTTTTCCCATTTTTTCCCTTTTAGCTCATTTCCTAATTCCTTTTCAGTGTCTTTCTTCTATTACTGTCTTCTTCCCTTCCACACACACATACACGCTTTCTCTCACAGACTCCCTCTCACACACTCAAGCTCTCACTCTCATATGCTCCCCCCCCCCCAAGCTCACATTCAAGTTCTCACTTTCTCACCCCTCCCCAGGCTTATATTCTTATGCACACACAGATGCACATCCAGGCACCCATTCTCACCCACACACATAAACCCAGACTCCCATTCTCACCCACAAACCCATGCTCCCAGTCTCACCCACACATATTCAAGCTCCCATTCTCATCCATACATATACACATTTAAGGTACTATTCTCACCCACACATACACACATTCAAGCACCCATTCTTATCCACATATTCAAGCTTCCATTCTCACCCACCCACACAAACCCAGGCTCTCATTCTCACCCATATATACACACATTCAAGCTCCCATTCTCACCCACCCACAAACCCAGGCTCCCATTCTCAACCACACATACACACATTCGAGCTCCCATTCACCCACATATTCAAGCTTCCATTCTCACCCACATACACACCCAGGCTCCAGTTTTCACCCACACACACTCCCATTCTCATCCACACATACACATTCAAGCACGTGCACAGCTTCCGCTTTCTCCCCCAGAGCAGGAAGATCAGCTGCCTCTCCTGCTGCCACCGGACTCCTGCTATCTTCGGGCGTCCGACCTCCCTGTCGGGGGGGGGGGGGGGAGCAGAAGCACAGCGCACAACGTCCGCTTCCTCCCTCCCACCCCCCAAGCAGGAAGATCGGCGGGCAGTACGGCCCGACGCCCGAAGATAGCAGGAGGCCGGTGGCAGCAGGAGAGGCAGCTGATCTTCCTGCTCTGGGGGAGAAAGCGGAAGCTGTGCGCGGCGCTTCCGCTCCCCCAAACAGGAAGTTCGGCGGGCCGTTTGGTCCGAAGATAGCAGAACGGGTGGCAGCAGGAGAGGCAGCTGATCTTCCTGCTTTGGGGGGAGGAAGCGGAAGCTGCCCGCGGCGCTTCCGCTCCCCCCCCCCCCCCCAACAGGAAGACCGGTTGGCCATACGGCCGCAGCAGCGCTTCCCCACGTGTGCTGTGATGGCGCGCGAGGCGTGGGTTCTCTTGTTCGCTGTCGCGGGGATGGGATCCCGCGACAGCCTTGCAGTTCCGGTGCCAGTTGGGTGGGCCTGGGTCTAAGTTGGGTGGGCACCTGCCCACCCAGGCCCACCCGTGGCTACGCCACTGGGATAGGGTAAGTAATTTGGGGGTGGGCAGGGGTTGGATAGGTAGATGGGGATGTGACTGGGTAAGAGGTAGGTAACCTAGTGCTGGGAGGACTGTGCTTAGGTAGTGAGGGCCAGCGTGGATGGATGAGCCTAGGGAACGGGGTGGCAGGATATAGTAGGGAGAATAGGATAAGGGCACGGTGGGTAAAGAGGGTGCAGTGGACCTAGATTCGGGCTGCCTGGGTGTGAGGAACTTGGACTGCCTAGGTATGGGGTGCTGGAATCAGGGTGCAGGCAGTTTGGATCAGGAGCTCCCAGATCTGTGGGTCTCCAAATTGCAGATTCTTTGTCCGGGGGTCCCCAACTTGAGGTTTCCAGGTCGGTGGGTGGCTGATTCTTTTACTTCCATTCTCTTCCCAGAGAAGTAAATGGAAGTTAAAACTTTACGTCATCCCCCAAAGTGAAATAAAGCTTCAGTGCTATAAAAGAGAAGTCAAGAAGTGTGCTACATTGTAGTGCAGCTTGCTGGACTGGAAATAATTCCTTATGCAGCTCATTCATAGGCAAAGTCTGCTCTAAAATCTGCACATCTTTTTACTTCCCGTTTAGCAGGCATCTCTTGTTCCATGGGAAGTTATTTTAACGCAGAAAAAACGTGCCCTAATCCCAAGGTAAAGCAGTGCGCTAAGCCTACCGCGCTTTACTCCATTGGCCTCCCTCAGCTCTGAATGTGTTTACACTGAAGGGAGCTCCCTCTGTGCCAACTCGGGTGCAGCTAGAGAGCCAGGGTTCAAAGCACTGCAGTCACTCATCCTCCATCGCCTCCGGGGAGCGGGAAAATGCTTAGTAAATGGGGGCCTTGGATTGTCCAGGGAACTGCCTGAATGCACCTTGCTTTGAGCTGCCATTGAGAAGGCCTGAACGAACCAAACAAACTAATAAATAACCCCTCCCCCCCCCAGGTGGGAATTGGTTTCTTCCACTCGTGTTCGAAGTGGCTCTGAGTCCTCCTGGAAGCTGCTGCCAGCGGTTGGAGCCTGGGGGCGGCCCTGGGAAAGCTGTAGCCAGCGTCCTCCATGTAAAACGGAGCTGGCCGAGATCTTGGCAGCGGGGAGAGAAGTGAGGGAATGTTTTCCAGATTGCTGCTGTGAGATAAGCAGGCAGAGGCTGCAGAGACAAATGCCAAGGAAGCAGGGGTCAGGGAGAGGGCATCCTTACTCCACCCGTGCAGCCGAGCCACGGGAACTTAAATTGGGGGAGGGGGGTTATTTTTTTCTGGGAGAGCTCTTAGTTTTTTATTCACTTTCTGTTTCTCTACTTTCCTCTCTTATTGTCTTGGACGCTATAAGTATACAAGAGATGGGAAGTAAAAGTATTCAAAGTATACAAAATTATGCAAGGAAAAGGGACACAAGTGACAACCAGGTACAGAGTGTGGCCATTCCCTACCCCTGAAGAGCTTACAGTCTTGGGAGCTGTGATAGCTACAAAACAATGCAAGTGGCAAAGGGACAGCTTTCAAGGAACAGAGGGTGCAAATTGAAGGCCTTTAGTTATCCAGCAGCAAACAACTCAAATGACTTAAATATGGCGGAGAGCTGAGGAGCCTTTGAAGTGGCTGCGGTGGGCTGGCATTAACTGCCCTTGAGCATGTTAATATTACAGTCTTGAGCCCTTTCCTGGAGGCACACTAACAGGTCTGGCTTTCAGGATATAAGTGCATTGGAGATCTCTTATAAATATATCTCATATAAATCCATCGCAGATATTCCAAAAACTAGACCAGCTAGGTGAGCCCATAGAAGGTTGAGAAACGCCCCTGTAGAATCTTGCATGCCTAAAGTCTGTATTTTTTGTCTTCATGGACACAGAAACACGTACTAGGGCAGCAGATACATTGCACCAAGTCCATCCATACTGCCATTATCTGTTCCTGTTACTGTCTCACGTGCGCTGCTAGATAATGTCCAGGTTCCCCCAATTCTGAGGATCCTCTCACTTATCCTATGACTTCTTGAATTTTTCCCTCTATGCCATGGATGCTCCAGGGTACTGCAAACAGGTCTGGTTTTCAGGATATTTACAAAAAATATGCATGAAATAGATTTGATATAATGGAGGCAGTGATTACAAATCTATCTTTTGCATATTAAATATAGATATCCTGAAAACCAGACCTGTATGTGGCACTTGAGGACTGGAGGTGCCTACCCCTGCCTTATACCTACCCCACTGGGAGGCTCCCCTGTGCAGAGAAGAATTAATTCCCTGCAGCATTATGAATTATCTCCTACAAGGGTCTCAAAATCAGAACTGATCTATCAATAGAAGAAGACCCACCCACCCTTCCAGCTACCTAGAACAGTGCAACATCTGCCTCTATATATAAAACTCTTAAAGCAAAGAATACCTTTGCAGATAATTCAGCTTGAAGTTGTAACAAGCATAATCATTACTATCCCCTCCTTGCTCTGGTGTATATTGAATTCTTAAGGTGTTATTACTGTTTAAAGTTCCTGAAAACATCTCCTTCCTTCACTATAAATTGCAGTAAATCGGGGTCTGCTGCCTTGATCTTTATCATCATCCCTTACAGGCATCTCAGATCAAACATGATTGTAGCACCAAGGGCTGAACAGTGGACTCGGGAAGGAGACTCAATGTATGTGTGTGGCAGAGAGACTGTGTGTGTGTGTGTGTGTGTGTGTGTGTGTGTGAGAGAGAGAGAGAGAGACAGTGTGTGTGTGACTGTGTGTGTGTGTGTGTGTGTGTGTGTGTGTGTGTGTGAGACTGTGTGTGTAGGTGTGAGGCTATGTGTTCAGAGGTTGTTGAAAGTTATAAATCTGGTAGAAGGTGTGAGGCTGTAATTACCCAATAAATAAAAGTTCCAAAAACCATGGCTCATAATACTGTGTAAAATATAAAATAAGAGAAAAAAAATCTAGAGCTCCCCTGGGTGGGAGGGCACCAGCAGCCTCAGCCCTGAACCTGTCACTCTGCTTGCCAGTGAATTCTTCTCACTCTCTATCGGATTTTGAATGGTGAGCAACGAAGACTGCCCCAGAAATAAGATAATTTTTTTTATCACTCCCCGAGGAAAGCTGGATTTCTTTTTTCCAAGCTGAGACCTGCCAAAAAGAAGAGGGAGATCGTGCATTTTTCCAGCTTCCAGCTGTGCGTGACAGCGAATTCTTACATGGAGAGTCCATTTCCACGGTGAGGGCGGGAAAATCCTAGACCAGGGCTTCTCAGCCCAGCCCTAGCCGGTCAGGGTTTCAGGATTTCCACCAGGAATATGCCGGAGGTGGATGTGCATGCACTGCCCCCAGTGTATGCACGTTCCTTGTGGATATCCTGAAAGCCCGATGGATTGCGGGGTCCCAGGGCAGGTTTGAGAAGCCCTGCCATAGTGAACCAGACCCCCCCCCCCCCCCACCCCCATTGCGTC
The DNA here is from genome assembly GCF_901001135.1 of Rhinatrema bivittatum. Lineage (NCBI taxonomy): Eukaryota > Metazoa > Chordata > Amphibia > Gymnophiona > Rhinatrematidae > Rhinatrema > Rhinatrema bivittatum. Next base: position 19,498,860 of record NC_042619.1, read on the forward strand.
AGTGCTGTCAGTTTTGCCTTTGCCCTACTCCTTTTTGTAAACGAAGACCGTACTTAACAGGCGTGACTAAGTGCAGCGCTGCGTACACCGCTGCTTTTCCAGCGAGCCCTCGCAGGGCTGGGGGCGGTGCCAGTCTGAGCCCGCGGAAAGGCGGGGCGGGGCGGGGCGGGGGAGGGGCGTTGGTCGGGCTCCCAGCCCGGGCCGGCTCCCTGTGTCCCCCGTCACATCGGCGGAGCCGGAGGATGCCCAGACCTCGGGAGAGCCGCAGCCCCTGAGCCCGAGGTAAGTCCTTCGCCTCAGCCTTGCATTTCAGGAGCGCTGCCCTTGCAGAGAGATTTGTAAAACTCTGCCCCCGAGCAGGGCAGTCAGCAAGTGCTCGAGTTGGTGCCAGCGCCAGCAGGGTCACGATGGCAGGGCTGGCACTTTCTCGCACGGATTCCGGATATTTTGCATTCTCCGGGGCAGGGTTGCCTAAGCTGAGAAAGGGGACGGGAAGGTATAACAGACAGAGAAGGACTTGAAGTCATATGCAAGATGTTGTAATGCTCACTTGCTAATATAAACCCGATCGCACACTCTTTATTCGGAGAGGAGAAGCCCTCTGGCGGTTCTGGAGCAGTCCTGAGACGCGAGGCGTTCACTTCGCCTGACCCTGGGCAGGTCACTTTATCTCCCTGTGCCTCAGTTCTAATCCCAGCTCTGCCCCGACTCTCTCTGTGACCCTGGGCAGGTCACTTTATCTCCCTGTGCCTCAGTTCTAATCCCAGCTCTGCCCCGACTCTCTCTGTGACCCTGGGCAGGTCACTTTATCTCCCTGTGCCTCAGTTCTAATCCCAGCTCTGCCCCGACTCTCTCTGTGACCCTGGGCAGGTCACTTTATCTCCCTGTGCCTCAGTTCTAATCCCAGCTCTGCCCTCACGCTCTGTGTGACTTTATCTCCCTGTACCTCAGTTCTAATCCCAGCTCTGCCCTTGACTCTCAGTGTAATCCTGGGAAGATCACTTTATCTCCCTGTACCTCAGTTCTAATCCCAGCTCTGCCCTCATGCTCTGTATGACCCTGGCCAGGTCACTCTTTTTGCCTTCAGGACCCAGCTGAAAACAAGGCATTTCTCTTACTGCATCTTTTCTGGTCACCCACAGTAATTTAGGGAGGAACGAGCAGAAAAATATCACTACAACCTGTGATGACAGAGCCCTATAAAGGGTGTGTGCCTCCTTCTCAGTTCTTAATCCCCGTCTAAGTCCTTTACAGATCTAAACACACAAATAAACTTTTGACATATAAAACAATTGGAAGGACACCCAGGTGCCCGCCCACCATCTCCACTGCCCAGTGCAGCATCCTTGTACTTTACAACTCATTACAGCCCGGAAAACTAACCCTGTTGTAATCCCACCCTTCTTTGATTTTCTTATATAATTCAGACCCCCTACCAAATCCTCACTTCACCCCTCCATTCGGAAACGTGCGTCGTCTACCGCCGGACCCTCTCAGTGGAGTCCATCACCACCAGAGCTTCGCCAGGAGCAGTGCCCTTTCACCTTCAGAAAGAAACCGAAAACCTGGCTTGTCAAACAAGCCTTCCCTTGACCGGCCACACCACCATTAAGGGATTGTACGTAAATCTTCTTCCATGATTTCCAGTCAGAACTACTCTGCTGTCCCGTCAATAACTTTCCTTGCTCCGACCGCTCTCCTGCTCCAAAACTGTGACAATGCAAGCCTCCCCACTAGCTTCTCAGCCCTCTGTTTCCCCCCTCCTCCCACCTTCCATCTTTTCTCCCTCCCCTGTCCCTCCTGACCCCCTCCTCCAGGTCCCAACACCTCCCCTCTCTTTCCTCGCCCTGTACAGATGTCACCATCCCTCGAAGAACTGTTTCTTTGAGTACCTACCAGGTCTTTCGCCTACTTACTGCTGAACATTGCTTGTTATTTACTCTATCGTAGCGCTATGTTGAGCTAATTCTACCTCTCTGTGTTGTCCTGAATTCATTACCCTGTTTTTTTTTTGTAACTTTCTCCTGGTTATCCCTTGTTTTGCTGTAAACCGCTCCGATAAGATATTTGTCTCGAGTATCGGGATAGTAAAAGATTGTAAATAAATAAATAACATTCTCATTCACTCGCATGACGGAGGGGAAAGCAAGGCACAGGTGCATTCAGCCAGTCCGGTACAAAGTTAGGGGGGGCTGCAGTGTCAGTCCTGGGGGGGTGCAGCATGCTACCGGCGCTCGTTGGTGCCGTATTCACATCAGTGGACGCTGGCGGCGGCCTACGCTGGCTCAGCAAATGCCGGAAGCGCTCGGCTGCCTGCGCGTGGGCCAGAAATCTGGGTTCGACGCCCTGCCCGGATGAAAAGGAGCCTTTGAATTTTCCCTCTTGCTCGTCTTCCATTTTAGTCCTCTCCCCACCGCGATGCCTGCTGGCTGGGCTGGGATACTTTGGGAATCTGATTTATCATCTGAAGGTTTTACGTAACCCGGTGCCAGGGTTGGTAGAACGAGAATTTAGGATGCGGCGCTCTTCCAGCCCACAGGTGTCTGGTGATGCCCCTTTTATACCTTTTTTTTTTTTTTTTTTAGCTGCTTAATGAAAGTTTGAGGATGGCGGTGGCCGCCGTTTGTTTATGGGGGGGGGGGGAGGGGAGGGGTTGCCAGAAGAGGGCTTCAGCGGCCACCCAGCCCATCCTGTGCTCTTAACTCTGCATAACTTGGCTGTTGTACCAGGAGATGATCGGGAAAGGGTCAGGCTCCCCCCCCCCCCCCCACAGAACGCGAGGCAAATATATTTTATATCCATTAAACCATTGGGGGAGGGGGGTTGGCAAGGACGTGTTTTTTTTGTTCCAGGCTCACATTTTCCTGCAGGGCGCCGGATTCTTTTCAGTTGCCAGTTTGCACGTTCAGGTGGCACCACTACCCCTCCCAGAAGATAGCGGTTTGGACTGAGGTTTACACAAAGGCCGTTAGTATGTCAAAGCATCAGCTGGCTGCAGAGAGCAGCGATTGTCAAGTTCACGCGTTGCCAGTGCTGACGCTTTAATGATAAATTATACAGGGGTGCCGGCACGGACCCCCACCTCTTTGTCTTCCAGAAAAAACAAACAAACAACCCACTGTATTGTGTCTGTCTGCTTACAAACGGGCCGAGACAGTACTGGTGCGCACTGTTTACCCGCGATTGGACGCGTGTTTTTGAAGCACTAGCTTTACCCCTTATTCAGTAAGGGGTAGTAGCGCGTCGAAAACGCCCGCTCTCCCGCGATTTTACTGTATCGGCCCGTTTGTTCCTTCCCATGACAAGAAGAGCGCCTGCCAAATCCTCTTCGTGTCTGCTGAGCCCTCGTCGGCTCCTTGTCCAGGCACTGACCATGTGGCATTGTCACTGAGCCAGAGGCTTCTGCTTTCACAGCCACCCAAGCCTCTGGATCTTTTTTTTTTCTTGTAAGTTCCCTTGTGCTGTGCAGGGAGGCCTCTTATCCAATAAGATGGTTACTCTCTGCATGAGGGGGTGAGCAAACATGTTCTCCGGGCACCAAATGAGTGTGTAAAACAAAACAAAAAAAAAAGGGAGCAGGTGTGAGCTGGAAATGCCCATCGATCAACCCGAGGCTTCATTTTTACGCAGGGCGCCGCATCTCGAGTGAGAGAGGCGTTAAAAGTGAAACAAGGTTTCTTCTCTCTTACCCTAGAAGGTGGCTGGCACTTTAATGTTCATAGACGATGAGCGTGAATGCACAAGGTAGAAGGATCCTTGCTGCTCTAGGACATTTGCTTGGTTCTTTATTGACACAAAAGGCCTGAATTAAACTCCGTTGCAAGGGCGGGCACCTCCCGCACTCAGGAGCTTTGTATGTCGGGGGCGCGAAGGCCAAACCAGGCTGTCAGATGGGTCAGTTCGGCCTTTTTATGCTCTAGGCAAGTAGTATAGGCCCCGGGCCAGGCCCTGTATGTGAAAAACAGAATTAAACAATTTTTAAAAGTCTCCATATAGTTTTCCTGGCTTTAAACCTTTTCCAAATGCTGCACTGTATTATTGAAGAGAACTCCTAACCAGCATCAGAGGTGTGTCTGTCTGTCTGTCTGTCTGTCTGTGCGTGCAGATCTTACACTTTCCTACCAGCTCTTTATCTAACACGAGTTGGCCTGGGGTAAACTCGCGGCCCAGCTGTTCTTCCGCTTTGAAACCCTCTTTGCTCATCATGGAGTTGTTTGTGTACTGTGTAATGTGCCTGTGGGATTAGGAAACACCCAGCCGAGGGCTGCCTGTCGGCTGGGTTCAGATCCAGCCCCTGCTTCACTCAGCCATAATCCCCCACTACTACTTCCACTAACAGTAAATCATTCTGCAGACCCTCCTCACGCCAAAAAGGCTGGGACTCGGCCTTCACTGTGCAAAAGCTGGAGAGCGGTCATTTGGCTATAAGCAAAGCTTGATGTTTATGTGGGAACTGCCTGTTTATTCAAAGGCACCGCGGCAAAGCTCCCTGCTAACACTGTAACGGACTTCGAGGTCTTGCTTGGACAGACAGAACAATTTTCATTGTTATCGCTGTCCTTATTATCCACCCTGCTGCAGAGAGAGCTTCGCCCCCCCCTCGGACCTCATGGTGGGGACTCCTCGCCAGGCCGCGTGCTCAGATCCTGCTGGGCGAGTGGATTCCTTTGCGTGGCATTGATCTGTAACGGAAGAGGAGCTGTAAGCTGTTCTCTTGCGTCCTTCTCTGCTGCTCCCTGCTCCCTGCCTCCTCATCAGCGGTTCTTCTCGCCCATATAATCCCCCTCTCCTTCTTTCTCCCTTCCATTCACCCAAGGGCGGCCCGTGTAGTGGCGGGAAGTCTACCAAACTGTTGAAGACACTTCACAGGAAGCCTGAAGTCGGGAGCCTTGTTCTGATCTGGACACCCAGGCTGCTGCTCTGGAGACAGATGTGGAGCAGCTGCACCACGAGGTTTGATTTTTAAGGTCGGCAGCGCCCTGGAACATGGCACAGAGCAGCAGCGCCCCCACTTTTCAGGAGCTGAGCAGCAGTGGTGGGGAACAGGCCACGGCATTTCCCAGTACTGGGGAGACTGACACCGAATAACTGCGTCAGCAAAGACTCATGGTGCCAATTGGGACTGGTTCTGGCTGGCACCCCATTCATTACCCTCTGTTTCCATTCACCTCTGCTGACACTAATGGGTCAACTTTCCAGAAATAAACTGGGCAAGCGATGAATATAGCTCAGGGGCTTCCCAATCTGTCCTGCGGACCCCACAGCCAGTTAGGTTTTCAGGATATCCACAATGAATATGCATGAGATACATTTGCATATCATGGAACATAAGAACTTGCCATGCTGGGTCAGACCAAGGGTCCATCAAGCCCAGCATCCTGTTTCCAACAGTGGCCAAACCGGGCCACAAGAACCTGGCAATTACCCAAACACCAAGAAGATCCCATGCTACTGATGCAATTAATAGCAGTGGCTATTCCCTAAGTAAACTTGATTAATAGCCATTAATGGACTTCTCCTCCAAGAACTTATCCAAACCTTTTTTGAACCCAGCTACACTAACTGTACTAACCACATCCTCTGGCAACAAATTCCAGTGCTTTATTGTGCGTTGAGTGAAAAAGAATTTTCTCCGATTAGTCTTAAATGTGCTACTTGCTAACTTCATGGACTGCCCCCTAGTCCTTCTATTATTCGAAAGTGTAAATAACCGATTCACATCTACTCGTTCAAGACCTCTCATGATCTTAAAGACCTCTATCATATCCCCCCCCCCCCCCTCAGCCGTTTCTTCTCCAAGCTGAACAGCCCTAACATCTTCAGCCTTTCCTCATGAAGACTCAGTATATGTAAATTTATCTCATGCATATTCATTGTGGATATCCTGAAAACCCGACCAGCTGTGGGGTCCCCAGGACAGGTTTGGGAAGCCCTGATATAGTTTATCTGGATTTTTGTTAAAGCCCTTCATACAGTACTGAATGAAAGTGTTTCTGAAATTCAGAAAGATGGTGTTAACTGCAAATGGAGGTCCTTGGCACTGCTGCCCCCATAAAATCCCGCTCCCATCGAGATGAGAGCTCAGAAGAGAGGGAGGAAATTGCCAGGCCAAAGAATGTAAAAAAAAAAAAAAAGACATTTTTAGATCATATTTCTAGGCACCCATCCTAAAAAGGATATCCAGATGTTAGAATAGGTAGAAAGGAACATTAATCCGATTTATCTGCATTTAAAGATTGTCCAATCTGGGATTATTGAGTTCCATTAGAAAAAAGATGTTTACGAGAGGATCTAACTAAACCATACAAAGATTTCAAAGCACCTTACAGGGATCTCTGAGATCATTTCACCAAAACAGCTGCAAACAAACCCAAGGGGGAATCCTCCAGGATGAAGGGTAGCAGATTTAACCTCCCTGAAAGGAGGGGATTCTTTACTCGGCGAGTGGTGAGATTGTGGAACATTTTGCCAGCAGAAGTAGTGGTGGCTGCAAGACGAAGGGGCCAGGCTCGTCAGCACAGAATGGGATAAAACCCTTAGAGGTTACGTTTAAAAGCATTGCCCAGGCAGAAATACCCACCTACGGGCACATGTGGGCCGCGTCTGAGCAACGCAGCTTTTTAAAAGCTGAAAATTATGTGCGTACATACCCGAGGGCGCACCAAAAACAAGGGGTTGGAAAAGGGGCGGAGCATGGTCGTTCAAGGGCGGGGCCAACAATTACGCACGGAACTAACGTATTTTAAAACCGGGAACCGTGGCACGTGGCGGCTTGTTAGCCACATAACTTTACAGCAAGTCTGCTGATCTCGCGTTTTAGGATTTACGATAAATAGTGTGGGGTCCGGGTCAACTGGGGGGGCGTGCAGGATGAAGAACCAGGGGGTTCTGGAAGACCTCGATACTAACTGGGCAAACTGGGGGACTACTGGGAATAACTGGGACTGTCCCTTGCGCAAACAGGTTTTAAAATCCGCTTACATATGTGCGTTAAAACCGGAGATTCGGGAAGTAGGTTTGCTCGAGTAACCTCTTAAAATTAGGAGCATACTTACACGCAGTAGGCGTATTTTGAAACATATGCTCACAAGTGTGCACATGATTTAAAATTATTTATTTATTTATTTATTTCGGATTTTTATATACCGACATTCTCAATACAAGTATCGAATCAGGTCGGTTTACATAGAACAATAACTGTCGCAATAAAGGCGTTACATTAAACAGCGTTTCTTAACATATATTTTCTTAACATATCACATATAAATATAAGTATAAATACAACTTAAATATAAGTATAAATACAACTTAACTTAAATATAAATACAACTTGAATATTACATAAACAATAATAATAATGATGATAATAACTCGTCGACAGGACGAAGATCAATATCAGGAATGTTTAAAGCGTGAATAAATATCTTGAGTAATTGGAGGGATAGTCTAAATTGTGATGTGAGGGTACATATACCTTGTTGAAATGCAAAATCTGAGTTATGCATGAATTAAAGAAGACTGATGAATCCGAGAAGTAGTCTTAAACAGGTGAGTTGTTCAGGTATATCACGAGCAGAGATATGCCCGAGCATATCTCTGCTCGTGCGCTGATACGCACACACACACGTATTTTAAAATTAGCCTGTTAGTGAATCCGTCACTAACTCAGTTCAAAAGTAAATTGGACAGAGTTTTACAGGAAAACTACCTTGGAGGATATGGTATTACAGCTACACACTAGGGAAAGCGATGCGGAGACAATCTCCATATCTGTGATTGGAAACTGAGGGCCGGATTTTAAAAGGGTTACGCGCATAAGGTACGCGCTTAATCCTTTTAAGTCCCGGGACGCGCTTGCAAAAAGGGGCGGTCGGGGGCGTGGCCAGGGGGGGCACGGTTTTGGATCGGGGGTGTGTTCGGGGGCATGTGGGCGGTCCAGGGTGTGGCCGAGTGCCCCGACACAGCGGCCTGTGTCGGGGCCTGCTGCGCCGGCGCGCGTAAGTTACTACTGCCCAGAGGCAGTAGTAACTTTTAAGATAAAGGTAGCTGGGGGTCTAGATAGGGCCGGGGGGGGGCAGTTAGGTAGGGGAAGGTGCGGGGGGGTGGAAGGAAAGTTCCCTCCGAGGCCGCTCCGATTTCAGAGCGGCCTCGGAGGGAACGGGCAGCGTGCGCAGGGCTCGGCGCGCGCAAGTTGCACAAATGTGCACCCCCTTGCCCGTGCCGACCCCATATTTTATAAGATACGCGCATATCTTATAAAATCCAGCGTACTTTTGTTCACACCTGATGCACGAACAAAAGTACGCGCGCGCGCTGTGTTTTAAAATGTACCCCAAATTGTTTTTCACTGTTCCAGAATTAGCTTTATTAGGCTTTTGAACACAATGAAAAGCCTGGGAGTGCGTTCCAAGGTGGGTGGAATGGATTACAAATCGGTTGATGGACAGATGACAGTGAGTGGTGGCAAATGGAACCTACTCTGAAGAGAGAGGAGCAATCAGTGGAGTGCCTCAAGCATCTGTCCTGGGGCCGACTCTGTGCAATATCTTTGTGAGCGACATTGAGGAAGGATTAGAAGGAAAAGGTTTCCTTTTTCCGGGTGACTCTAAGATCTGAAAAAGAACAGAGACACTTGAGGAATAGAGAATGAGAAGCAATCTAAGAAAACTTGAGAAATGGTCAAATGTCTGACACTTGGGATTGAAAGACGGTAGCCAAACTAAAAGAGAACTAACGAGCAAATATATACTCTGTCCAGCCCCTGAAGCAGACGGCCCCTGTTGAAACGCTGCCAGTGTCGGGCATGAAACATTAAGCAGGTCCTTTTAGTTAAGCTAAGGGAAGAAGAGCAAAGTCAGCCACTTCAAGATAAATACAGACTTTACATTTTCCTGCAGGATGTTGGCGTGCTATCGAGAGAGTAATTGATATAAGAATTAAGACTCAAAACGGAGTAAACTTTATGTGCATAAGAAAATTAAAAATAGAAAAATTGGGCACACAAAAAATTCAAAAGAAAAATGCTGCACAGAGCGGCATTTATTACCCGCAACCAGTTACTGCCCATAAAAGAAGGCATGGGGGTAACCTGCATGGAGAGGTAAAACAAAAAAAACTTGCTGGGCAGACTGGATGCACCATTTGGATTTTTTTCTGCCAAAATTTACGGTGTTACTATGTTAGCTTCAGGTGGGAGGTGGGACTGGAATTACCAAGGAGGGAATCGGAAGGTTGGCCTCAGTAGAGCGTTGATCATCTCTCAACCTAACCAGTTAGATAACTAACTTACGCTTCGTAAAGAAGATGAAATTGCTGGATGATAGCACCCGCCTCTCCTATTGTCTGATATTGAGAATCTCTAAAAGACTGTGGGTACTTTGTTCCCCAGAGAGCCTCTGTAATGACCTCTCTTCCCCCTTCACAAAGAGGGCTGGAAGACTCAAGGTGATTTATTAGCTACAATGTGATCCTTAGTCAGGACCTGTGGCAGGCAGAAAGAGCAAATTAATTGTGGTTACACACTATCGCATACCAGTAAGACCAACGTGCAAAATCTAGTATCTTGCCTGTGATTATTTTTTTGCTGCTGCTACTATTATTTTATTTTTCAGAGTATAAACAGACCCCATATGGCCTTGTTCAGTCTTACAACACAGCCAAGGTCTTGGATTGTAGAACAGCAAAATGGTACCTGGCATCTGTCTTATTGCTATTATATTTTTATTGTGGGGTCATCACAGCATTGCACTGGAGACTATCTTCTCATGCCCTCACACTACGCCTTGCCACCTCTTTGCACCTGCAGCTGCTCGGGCACTGGGAGAGCACTCATCTGCAAGCAGTTGACGTCCCACTACCTAGATTCACTGCATGATATTGATATTCCAGGAACCTCGATAAATCATCTAGTGCACGAGTTTACAATTTGTTGTTGCTGGGCCTACAGGGTAATTATAGGAGATGCAAGCCAAGCATTGTAAAAGTGTATTATCCATACAGCTTGAACTCAAGAAAAACCTAACTCTTTATATTTTGTTTTTCAAGTGATATCAAAATCCAGCATGGCCACGTCCGCAGTGCCTGAGAGGACGAAGCTTTTCAAGCAGGAGCCGGATGGCGCCACATACAGGATCCCCTCACTGGTCTACATTGAAGCTGAAAGCATCTTTCTAGCCTTTGCTGAAAGGCACAGGATAACGAAGGCCATGGATGCAGAATACCTGGTCATGAGGCGAGGCCTCTATAGAAATGGTTATATTGAGGTAGCGCTAAATGAAAGAACCATTGTCTGACTGTGATGTACAGAAAGTGTTTCTTAGATGCATTTTCAACTAAAAAAATAATGGAGGGGAATTGAGTTGAAAGTTAATAATTGCTACTTGGGAGTTCATTTACAACATTTTCTGAACTTCAAACTCTATGCCCACTCTTTTTTTGACTCAGTTTCTTCCTGATTCTGTTGGGCTACAGTAGCCACAAGCCTTCATTCACATTTCCCCTTATTTTATATCCCTCCCCAACTTAGCCCAGCCTTCACAGTGGCAATCATTAGCCAAGGGCCACAAACCATGGCTCCTGCTGGAATCAGCTAATGGGACCCGAAGTCTTGATTGTACAAGGCCTGGGACTCCCTTGCCCACGGGAGCTGTGAACGCTGCCTCTATAGCATTCCCTGCCCTGGCTGACCAGGGGACACAGAAGGCCGGACCTGAGAATCAGCCCTAGCACTTGACAGCGGGTCAGTCCAGTCCTCACCCTTTTCTACAATCCCAGGCTCTCATTCTTTGCTGCCAGCTCTTCAGTTTCAGACTTTTCTAATTGTAGAGGGACATCTCATGGCCACGTTCTGGTCCACCTGAGAAAGAAACCTGTTTGCTATCATACTACTCTCTCCTTATTTATTTAAAAATACTTATATTCCGCTGCTTCCAAATTTAAAATGTGTCCAGTGCGGATTATATAAGTACATACATAATACATAAGTAACCAATAAGCATCATTTCATTACCTAAAACTTGCAACAATTCATAGGTCATTTCACATCTGTCAACCAATGTGGCATCCGTATTTTGATGTGTAGTGTACCAGTGGTTCTCAACCCTGTCCTCAGGCCATGCCCAGTCAGTCTGGTTTTCAGGATATTCGCAATGAATATGCATAAGAAAGATTTACATACAATGGCGGTAGTGCATGCAAACCTATCTATGCATATTTATTGTGGACATTCTGAAAAACCCGAGGACTGGGCGGAGAATCACTGTGCTAAACAATTCTGCATTGCATAAGTAGCAATCCTTGGCAGGCTATGCAGTGAGAGAGATCTTACCACATGCCCGGACGGCCCTCGGCTCTTTGGGAACGGAGTATGATTTTGCTTAATATCCTTGCCTAAAGATCAACTTTAAACCAGTAAGATAGTCTTAGTACATCTAAGTCAGGGCTTTCCAAACTTGCCCTGGAGACCCCACAGCCAGTCGAGTTTTCAGGATATCCATAATGAATATGCATGAGATAAATTTCCATCTACTGGGTCGCCATGATATGCAAATTTATCTCATGCATATTCATTGTGGATATCCTGACAACCCAACTGGCTGTGGGGTTCGCAGGACAGGTTTGGGAAGCCCTGATCTAAGCTGAGCAGCCAATCAAAATGCTCGGTTTATTTTACCCCATTCATTGGGCCGGATATTAAGACATACACGCGGGGGTACGTTTGTGCGCGCAACCCGGCGCGCACAAATGTACGCTCGATTTTATAACATGCGCGCGCAGCTGTGCGCGCATGTTATAAAATCCGGGGTCGGCGCGCGCAAGGGGGTGCACACTAGTACACCTTGCGCGTGCTGAGCCCTAGAGGAGCCCCAATGGCTTTCCCTGTTCCCTCCCGCCCCCCAGCCCTACCTAAAACCCCCCCATACCTTTATTTTACAACTTACGCCTGCCTCTGGGCAGGCGTAAGTTGCGTGCGCTGGCCAAGTGCCGGCGCGCAATCCCCCAGCCTAGCGGCCTCGGGACATACGCGCATCCCGGGGCTTTGCGCGCATCACCGGGCCTCTGCAAAATAGGCTTGGTGCGCGTAAATCCAGCTGGATTTACATGCGCAAGGCTTTTAAAATGTGCCCCATTGTGTATGAGTATTTTTTAATGCCTCCTTTATATCAGCATGGGAAGGCCAACTCCTATCCTCCAGAGCCACAAACCAGGCCTGGTTTTCAGGATATCCATAACAAACATGCATGAGCTAGATTTGCATACAGTGGAGGTAATGCATGCAAATCTAACTCATGCATATTCTAGTCCTAGAGGAATTCTGCACTACTGCGGAGCGCAGAATTCCCCCCCCGCACAGAATTGCCATTTTCTGTGCAGAATCGCCAAATTCTACCCAGAAAATAGCAGAGGAGACCCAGGCAAGCCGCGAACAGACGGCAAAGACGGAAGACCCCCGTGTGCTGTGAACGGAGTGTGCTCCACTCGTGGCGAAGAAGTAAGGCCCCAGTGAGAGAGAATGTGTGTGTGTGGGTGAGAGGGGGAGGGAGGGTGAGAGAGAGCAGGAGGGTATGAGAGAGAGCATGGGAGGTAAGAGAGCGGTTTTCAGAGAGAGGGAACCTATATGAGGGGGAGGGGTGTGGGGGAGGGTAAGAGAGCAGGAAGGTGTGAGAGAGAGCATGGGAGATGAGAGGGGGGGAGATTGAGAGCAGGAGGGTGTGAGAGAGCATGAGAGATAAGAGTGGGGGGATGCTTGAGTGTAGGCTTCAGAGAGAGGGAGCAGGAGCGTGAGAGAAGCATGGGAGGTAAGAGAGCAGGGGGGGATGCGGGGGGAGGGGAGGGTGAGAGAGAGCATGAGAGGTAAGAGAGCGGGGGGATGCTTGATTGTGGATTTCAGAGAGAGAGAGAGAGAGCCTATATGAGGGGAGGGGGTGTGGGGGAGGAGAGGTTGAGAGGGTGAGAGACAGCATGGTTGGTAAGAGGGGGGTGGGGGGGATGCTTGAGTGTGGGTTTCAGAGAGAGGGAGCCTATATGAGGAGATTGTGAAGGATTGTGTATGTGTGTGAGAGATTGGGAGTCTTGTGTATGAAAAAGGGATTGTGTGTATGTGAGGGTGCTAGACTGTGTGAAGGGATTGTGTATGTGTGAGACAGAGCCTGTGTGAAGGGCTGCGTGAGAGAGAGACATAGGTAGCCTGTGTGAGGATGTATGTGTGAGAGAGAAAGGGAGCTTGTGTGGGTGGGTGTGCGAGAGAGTGAGGGAGCCTGTATGAGGGTGTGTATTTGTGTACTAGAGAGAGGGAGCATGTGTGTGAGAGAGGGGAGAGACAGAGGGAGCCTGTGTGAGGGGGCAGTACTGAGAATGGGGTCAAACTCTGGGACTGGCGATAGAGTGGAAGGGGTTGAGCCTAGAAGTGGAGGGGAGAGATACTGGCAGGGGGAGGAGTTGGGGCCTGAGAGGGCAAAGTGGCCAGGGGAGTAGGGAGGGCGAGTGGAAGGGACACTCTTACAGTGAATTTCTAGGGAAATTCTGCTCAAAATATTTAAAATTCTGCATCTTTAAGTAATAACTCTTTTTCTGTATTAATTTAAAATGTAATTACTTAAAGACTGTCATGTAAATTGTGTTATTTTGACCAATATAAATTTTGCAGAATTTTAAGTTTTTTTGTGCAGAATTCCCCCAGGAGTAATATTTGCCATGGATATCCTGAAAACCAGACTTGTTTGTGGCTTTTGCGGACCAGAGTTGGCTACCCCTGTTTTAGCACACTCTAGTCTTAATTAGGTCCCACAAAATAACGGGATGGTGCTAAACCATCCCGTTGCAATACCCTCACCCAGCATTCCAGCTACAACCAGTTATCTCACTACAGGGGAAAAGGAGTGGGGCAAAGCTCAGTATCATATCCTTCCAGTGAGCTTTCATGTTACACATTTACAGTTCCAATATTAATGTTATTTTGGCTGGGAGGGCAGGATGCTGCTCCTTGAGAGCTCTTCAAACAATGCTGTAAAGGTGCCAGTACAATCCAGGGGTTCTCAACCCAGTCCTTGGGACATCCAGGTTGCCAGGATATCCGAAATGAATATGCACGGGAAAGATTTGCATACAATGGAGGCAGTGCATGCAAATCTATCTCATGCATATTTATTGTGAATATCCTGACAACCTGACTGGGTTGAGAACCCCTGATGTAATCAGTGCTCGTGATAAGTGGTCTTCCTTCCTCCTGGAGCCCAAATCAGGAAGCAGGCGTGGGTATGATAAATGGTAGCATGCACTGCTGTCACTAACCTGCTGGCCTGATCTGGGCCAGCCTTGTCCTGGGAGGGAGGAAGAGAAAGAGAAAGAGTTTAAAAGAATGTTAACATGCTCGCAGCAATACGTACCAAGAGGTTTCTCTCATTTTGCTTCCAGGGGAAAATGCTTAGTACATCTGGCACTTGGTAAACTAGATCAGATCAAGTACCAACGGCTTAGCATCCTCTGTTCATGAACCTTGCAAATTGTTGACTCTAACTCACATTGTGCTTTCTTGTGTTCCTCAGTGGGAAGGTATACAACCACTACACAATGCAGCCCTGCAGGACTGTTGCACCAGGAACCCTTGCCCAGTGTACGAGGACAGCAACCAAATGCTATTTCTGTTTTTCAACTCTATACCAAAAGGGATCTCCGAGAGCCATCAGAAATGTAGGGGCAACGCTGCCCGCCTGTGCTATATCTACAGTAAAGACAGTGGCATAACATGGAGCCTCCCCATTGACTTGACAGATGTGGTTACCAAAGCTTTTCCTAAGCTGGCCACCTTTGGCGTAGGGCCCGGGCATGGTATCCAGATGCAGTCTGGCAAACTTGTCTTACCTGCTTATGCTTACGTGGCCAAGTGCATGTGCTTATGTGCCTTCCCGTGCTACGTCCGAGCACAGTCCTTTTATACCTACAGCGAGGACTGGGGGAAGAGCTGGCACAGCGCCCAGGGCATCCGGAAGTTTGAGACCTCAGAGTGTCAGCTGGCAGAAATCATCAGCGAGGATGGCAAGAGCGTGATGTACTGCAACGCACGGACCACGGGCAACAAACGGGTGGAAGCACTGTGCCAGGCAGTTGGGTCAGAATTCCAGTCCATACAGAAAAGCAAAAAGCTGACAGAAACAAGCAGTGGATGCCAGGGGAGCGTCATCAGTTTCCTTGGCAAGGAAAAACCAGGGCAAGACCCCAAGTGTTGGCTTTTGTATTCTCACCCCACCAAAGAAGACGAAGAAGACCTTGGGGTATTCTTAAATATGTCTCCTGTGCAGTCCAAGTGCTGGTCCAAGCCTTGGATCATCTACAAGGGCCGAAGTGGCTGCTCTGACCTGGTTCATTGCAAAGGCCCAGACACGTTTGCCATCGTGTTTGAGTGTGGCACTCAAATGGAATACGAAGAGATCAATTTCTACCTCTTTACACTGCAGGACATTCTGGAAAACATTAAAAAGAAGAGAGGCTTTTTTGCAAGATTTCGAAAATGATTTATTTTTCCTTCCAGGGTCCGTGCTTTTTCCATCTTTTAGCCTCCTGTGGTGCTGATGGGAGGTTTATGCTGGAGGACTGAGGTGTGGTCCTTTGGTTAGAGTCCAGGACTGGGAGTCAGGATCCTGCAACTGTGACTGATTGTATAGGATTTTGGGCAAGTCATTTTACTTCTCTACACCATATATGTTCTATTCCACCCACCTCCTTCCCCACCCTCTTGCCTATAACATTGACCTATAGATTTCAATGATGTCACCCTCTTTTAATAATGTACTTAGTCTATTTTAACGGTTGATGTCGTGTAGCTAAAGATTAAATGTTATTTTGTCACACTGAATATTTTGTACTGCTGCTTTCCCAATGCTGCATGGTGGTTGTCCTGACCTATCCACGCAGCGAGGTTGTAGGGAGCACACGGGCAGACCCTGTTAACCATCAAAACCTCATGTTCTGTCTACAACCCATAAATGAAACAGGGGTACCATTTTAAATGTAGGGGCTGGTGCCCCATGTGTTGGAATGAAGAATACACATCTAGCAGTGCGTTAGAGCTTATTAGGGTGTCTCAAGGGATTGGCTGTTGTTAGCAATGCTTAGGCCTAGGTTCACCCCCCAGTAACCAACAAAGTCATTGTGCATGTCTGTCTGCCATCAAGGAAGTAATGAGATCCTATAAATACACCAACCTTTCCCCCCAAAAAGGCAGATTTCCAAGTCTGGGATAGTGATATCACAATCAGATTGTGAAATGTGCCTTTTTTTAAAATAACTTTTTATTTATAACCACACAAACATACAAAATGCGTAGGGTTCACCATCAAATAAATAGCATTACATCAGTCTAAACTACAAATACATAATCAAGATTGCATTCATGTTATTTCTATTAAACACCCGTACAAGTACTGTCTTCTTATCTTGTTACCAAAAGATTGCGCTTAACCCTCAGCAACTTCACTGCCATGTCCCATAAAGACCCCACATTGCATCATAAGTCATCCACTTGGTCTCGTAAGATGTATGTCAGTTTTTCCATTTGAGCAATGTCAGCTACCTGACTTCTCTAACAGGAGAGCACAGAGGATCTCTTCCACAACTGAGCCACTGTTGGATACACAGCATGTAGAAAGTGACCCACCAACCTTCGGTTCCCACGCATACTAAATGTGTCATGCCAGTCCCCCATCAAACACAGGGCAGCATTCGGCATCAACCTTTGAGCACAAATTTCTCCAATACAGACCGCGGCTTCTGCCTTAAAGGTCTATATGTGTTGACATTCCCATCATATGTGGATATATGTTCCGTCCTGCCCACAACCTCTCCAGCACTCCTTCCTCACTTCGCTAAATTTAGCGAAAAACACCCAGGTAGCGGTACATCCGGCGTAACAATTTGTACGAGAGTTCTTGCCCTTTGCAACAGATTGTTATACTTCGTGACCTTCTCTAAATAGCTTTCCAATCTTTACTATCCCAGTCCTCACCCAAGTCTCCATTCCAGGATTGCATCAAGCCAGGAGGGGTCCCCCAGCTCAGCTCGAATTGATATATAGAGCACCAATGTCTGATGTTTCGCTCTAGTTTTACAACACAGAACCCCCTCTACTCCCTCAGATTCCTCTAGAATGCTTTCCACGGGCATCCCTTTATAATATCCTTACACAACTGCATGTACAAATATCTAGAGGGAGGAACCTGAAACTCCGCCATCAAATCCATGAAATATTTCAGATGTCCATCCTTCACCAATTGACCCAAGTTTTTTAACCCCACCATTACACACCTTTCCATGTCAAGAGAGAACGTACACTGCGATATCTGCGGGTTCTTCAATACAGGAGTCATTGTAAGACCTTGATCCCTCTGGTAAAGTCATATGACGTTGGACTGACCTCCACAACCTTAATTTATATGATTATTAGGGACCAGAGAGTATTAGAGGAAAATCGCAAAACTGTATCCCCTTGTTGCCTGTTTTTCCAGCTCCAACCATGGTTGCGATGGGTCAGCTCCCCCCCCCCCCCCCATCTATTCCCATAAACATGCCAGCCGGCATGCCCAAAAGTACCACTGAAGCTCAGGAAGGTCCGAACCTCTCGCATTCCTATGTTTTACCATCTCTGAGTACTACAAACTTGGAGGCCTTCCTTGCCACAGGCTTAAAATAGCACTCTTGAGAGTCCTGAACACTTACTGGTATGTCACAGGGCAAGTGCATGAACAGATATACTAACCGAGGTAGTATGGCCATCTTAATCATATTAACTCTTCCTATCAGAGAGATAGAAAGATGTGTCCAACTATGTAGAACCTTCCAAAATGTTTTCAATAAGGGGATAATTGGTCCTATACAGTTTCGAAAGGTGCCTGGATACCCACAATCCCAGATGTTTAAATCCTGTATGTGCTATCTGGAGCATACCTATCCCCCTTATATTTTGTCCTCCCTCTCCCACCCACATCATTTCAGATTTTGAATAGTTAACAGTATAACCTGTCAATGATCCATATTGATCTAGAAGTTTTCATAGCGCTGCCATAGCTCTAGAGATTTGGTGAGTAGGAGGCTGCTGCTGCCACTAGTTCCGGGGAGGAAGGGAGGGAGAGTGAATGAGCAAGCAAGCAAGCATGTGTGTTTGAGATCCTGTGTGTGTGTGTGTGTGAGTGAGATTGCATGTATGTGAATGATTGAGAGCCTGTATATGTGAAAGAGAGTATGTCTGTGATTGAGAGCCTGCCTGTGAGAGAGAGAGCATGAATGTAAGTTTACAATTGGGAACCTGTATTTGTAAGTTTGTGATTGAAAACCTGTTTGTGTGAAAGAGTATGTGTGTATGATTGAGATCCTTTGTGTGTGAGAGAAATCATGTGTATGTATGATTAAGAGCCTGTGTGTATAAGAGAGAGAGCATGCATGTCTGTGTGTGATTGAGAGCTGGTTTAGGTGAGGGAGCATGTGAGTATGTGATTGAGAGCTGTTTGTAAATGAGAGAAAGAGAGAGAGAGCATGTTTGTAAGCATGTGAATGAGAGTCTGTATGTGAGAGAAAAAGACTGCATGTATGTGTGTGATTGAAAGCCTGTGTAAGCGTGAAAAGATAGACAGCATGTGTGTAAATGTGTAATTAAGAGCCTATATAAGTGAGAGAAAAAGCATGTGTATATTTATTGGTTTTTATATACCGCCATTTATCAAGATATCACATCGGTGTACAGAGAACATATTAACATACGCCTAAGCGTTATACATAGAACAAGAAAGTAAAGGTTAACTATAAGCCTAAACATTATACATTAAACAAGTTAATAATGGTAAAACTATTATAAAGAACATCTCAAAGTGTGGGAGGCAAACATTAGTTAAGTTAGTTAAATATGCGTAGCAAAGTGTAATTAATAGGAAAAACAACTTAGGATATTACTTAAGAGTAGCTTAAATATTAACATTGGTGGAAATAACTTAGTAAGACGGGGAAAGATAGGGGAGTGGAATGGTAGGGGGAAAGGGTAAAAAGTTGGGAGAGAAGGGCTGAATCAGGCATTACATGTTGGGGGAGGCGATACGTGAGAAACAGGAGCGTATCCAAAGGGGTAGGTGGCAGGGATATATAGGGAAGGTGGTAGCTATGTGATCCTCTAGGGCTATAAGGAGACTGAGAGCACGTGTGTATAGGTGTGTAATTGAGAGCGCTGGTATGTGACTGAGAGAGAGAGAAGAAAATTACAAGCAAACCACCCCTCCTCCTGCTATTTCAAAACAATCTCAGGACACCTAGATATCAAATGTTCCCAGGTATGCAGAGCAAAAACATTTTTGTATTCTTATTTTTCATTACTGGGTCTTGTGTCTGCTATTTTGAAATATTTTATTGGTATCTAGAAATTTGTTATGAGTTTTTAATTATTGAATATTCCATTCATCAGCTGTTTTAAAATAATCTGTGCTTTTTGTTAGTATGGTTTTACTGCTACTGATTTTATATTTCTTGATTTGTTTTATAAGGATGGGTGATGTTTCTTTTTTTCCTTTGTTGCACTGCACATGGAGACTCTGGCTTGTTGCGATTTTCAATTCAGTTTTGTCTGCATGCTTCTAGTTATGCGTTTTGGTCTCTTTATTCCTTGTTAGGTGAGGGTCAGCACATGTGATTCAGGTGAGGTTTTCTGCTGGCGTATAGTTTCTGTGTAGGGCTCTATAATAGCCTAGCTTGTTCCGTTTTCCTAATAGGAGATGTATTGGTGTCTTAAGGCCTGGTGTAATATTTTCAGTGTTGCCTTTTCTTGGGTAAGGTGGTTACTGTTTAAGTGCTGGAAATTGGTGCTGTTTTGGTGTGGGATGTTTACTATTTATGCAATTTCTGTTCAGACAGAATACGTATCTTTTCCTTGTGTCACTTTAAACAATAAAAATAATTACTTTTTATTTCCGCTGTGAATTGTAATGAGCAGTGTGTCACACATGTGAGCGTGGCCTGTCAGGTGTGTCACGATGGGAAAAAGGTTGAGAACCACTGCACGAGTGCACGAGTGGCTGAAAGACAAGTTGCTGTATCCCTTTCCTTCATGGCCCATGTTGGGCAGATTGATCTGAAGGATCGAGCGCCACAGAGGGATGGTGCTCTTGGTTGCTACGGATTGGCCCAGGAGGCTGTGGTATGCGGATTTGCGGTGACTCCTCAGGGACACTCCCCTTAGACTTCCAGTACACAGGAACCTGCTAAGTCAGGGTCTGGTTCTTCACGAAGATCAGACTCCATTTTGTCTTATGGTATAACCCTTGAGAGGGCTCAATTGCTGAAATGTGGATATTCGATGGCAGAGATTTCCACTTTGCTTAGGGCTAGAAAGTTCTCCACTTCCTTGGCCTATATGCGAGTTTGGCACGTGTTTGAAGCCCAGTGTGAGGATCGAGATTCTCTTCCTCATTCGGCCAAGATCCCACTCATTTTGGAATTTTTGCAAGATGGCTTGAATAAAGGTTTGGCCCTTAATTCCTTAAAGGTACAAGTAGCAGCTCTCGCCTGCTTCAGGGGTCAGGTGAATGGTGGTTCCTTGTCAGCTCATCCTGATGTGGCCCGTTTCCTGAAAGGAGTGAAACGTCTTTGTTCTCCCTTGCGGTTTCCAGTACCCTTATGGAGTCTAAGTTTGGTCTTGGATTTCTTAGTGGGTCCTACATTTTAGACCAATGCGTAGCCTGTTCTTGTGGTTACTGACCTTGAAAACCATGTTTCTTGTGGCAATTTGTTCTGCATGGAGAGTTTCAGAGCTGCAGGCCTTGCCCCTGGAGTCACGCAGAGGAAAAGCTCCCAGCAAGGCGATACAGCTGCATACTGTTCCTTCTTTTTTACCAAAGGTGGTCACTGAATTTCACTTGAATCAGTCCATCTCCCTGCCATCTCTGGACAGATAGAAAAATGTAAAGGAGTATCGTCTATTGTGACCTTTGGATGTCAAGAGACATATCATCCGGTATCTGGAGGTTACTGAGACTTTACAGTAAACAGATCACCTGTTTGTTCTTCATGGCAGTACTAAACAAGGAGAACTGGCCTTGCGGGCTACAAATGCCTGCTGGATTAAGGGGAGGTAGTCACGGCTGCATACATAGATGCTGGGAAACTGTTATGTAGTGAGGTTAGGGCTCAGGCAATGTCATGTGCAGAAGTTAGACTGTTGTCTCCTCTAGACATTTGCCGAGCTGCGACATTGTCCTCCTTACATAGCTTTTCCAGATATTATTGTGTGGATGTGCAGGCCCGGGAGGACGCAGCCTTTGCATGTGCAGTTTTGAAAGGACTATGGGCAGCCTCCCACCCTATTCGGGAGTAGTTTGGGTACATCCCTCTTGTTCTGGATTCATCTGACTGGATGCTAAGAAATGAGAAATTACCACTTACCTGATAAGTTCCTTTTCTTTAGGACAGTCAGATGAATCCAGCTTCCCTCCCTTGGCTGCCGAATGTTTATTGTATGGTCCTCCTGTGTGACTAAGTATTGCAGGGATTACTGGTGTTTGTCTAGCCCCTAGACTGTTATTACATTCTTATCTGAGCTCAGTGATGCCACTGCAGGGATATATATACTGTGACATCAGTTTGCTCCGTCTCCATCTGCTGGTAGAGGTGCATAACACACTTGTTCTGGATTCATCTGACTGTCCTAAAGAAAAGGAAATTATCAGGTAAGTAGTAATTTCTCAATCTTCAGTTATTGTGTACGGGGCCAATTCAAACCCTAAGTAACTAATTCATAGGATTATTTGATTTGAAAGGTCCATTGGGCTTTTGCAGTACTCAGCCTTCCAATATGCAGCTACAGAAAGTTGTGAACTGGCCATAGATCTTATATGTCTGAAAATAAATTACCCTGGTTAGTGAAAGAGCTGTGGCTTGGCTCAGGCTTTGAGGGGGTCCTGCTTGGAAGAAAAATCATACTATAAAAATGCTAAAAGCTTTTGCACTGACGTGTTATCTTAACTTTGGACTGTGTTCAGCTTCTAGCATTTGAATAATATGAAGTTCTCTAAACACAGCAGCAGTCAAACAAGACTGCATCTATGGTGGATCCAGATAGACTAATACACTAAATCGGGAGTGTACCGGACTCAACAAGTCTACATCAGGGTCTGCAATTTGCACTGCAGAAAGGATGTTTAATCTAAACAAAATGTTGAAAAAAAATGTGATGGCAATTGAAAGACCTCAAAATGTAAAGCAACAGAAACTTGTACAGCTATTCCCCAAAACATATTGCTACCAGCCTTTCCTTCCTAACACACAAATATGTAATGTAAAAAAAAAAAAATCCTTTGAATGTGCCTGAACATCTGGTAAGTGAGCAGAGAGGATAACTTTACCAATGTGTTCCCTCACCCAGCAGCACTGAACGGACACATCTGAGATAGTACTTCAGGTCAAATTTCAGTCCTTTAACTGTGGCTGGAGCTCTTTCATATTGATCTCAGTAAGTGGCAAAAGAAAGCCCCATCTCTCCCAGCTGTTTTCCACTTGATCTCGCTCCGTATGCTGTGCATGAATTTACTGGTGACCTGAAAAGACAGTTACAGCTGCTATCACTTGCCCAGATGTTCAATTAGCCGAGGGCCAAGCTATAAACCTTGCGGCATTTCAGATTCTAAGCAGCTTGCACGAGTCCAGCCTCATCATTGCTAACCAATCCTATTTAAAAGTATTTGCAAAAGATTTCTATTCCGCTCTTAACAGAAAGCAGAGTTGCTTACCTGTAACAGGTGTATTCCAAGGACAGTAGGATGTTAGTCCTCATACATGGGTATCATCATCAGATGGAGCCCCGGCACGGGAAACCTATGTCAAAGTTATCTAGAACTTAGACTTGGCACACCGAGCATGCCCTATACCACACGTCCATGTAGGGTCCCCTCTCCATTCTTCTAACATAGAATTCTATATAAATGAAAAATTAGGAGAAACCAAATTCCACGGTGTGGCGGGCAGGTTTCATCAGGACGAACATCCTGCTGTCCTCTGAGAACACCTGTTACAGATAAGCAACTCTGTTTTTTTCCAAGGAAAGCAGGATGATAGTCCTTACACATGGGTGAACCCCTAGCTACAGGCTTGCTCCCCAACAAGAAAAAGAAGAGATCAACCGACACCCAACCAGGTGCCAACGGGGCCAACAACAAAAGTGCTGTTAGTAACTGACGGGGGAGACAGCCTGAACCCAAACAACGGGCTCTAGGAGGGGAGAGTTGGGTTCTACAACTCAAACAGGTTCCAAAGGACAGACTGGCTGAACCTACTGCCGCATCGACCATCCCTATCCAGACAATAGTAAGATGTGAAGGCGTGGAAAGAACTCCACATTGCAGACTTGCAGATCTCCTCTATGGGAACTGCTCACAAGTCGGCCACCAACACTGCCATGGCTCTGACAGAATGAGCCGTGACATAACCCCCAAGATGCAGTCCCTGCCTGGGCAAAACAGAAGGAGATGCAATCTGCTAGCCAATTGGATAGTGTTTGGCAACAGCAATGCCCAATCTATTCCTATCAAAAGATATAAAAAGTTGGTTGGACTGTCTATGGGCTTCTGTCCATTCCAGATAGAAGGCTAAGGCCCGCTTGCAGTCCAAACTGTGCAGGGCTCTTTCACTTGGTGCAAATGGGGCCTGGGAAAGAAGGTTAGCAGGATGAAGGACTGGTTAATATGGAATCCTGTCACCGCCTTAGGCAGGAACTTATTTATTTATTTATTTATTTTTAATTTTTATATACCGAAGTTCTAGTAGGGACTACAAATCACTCCGGTTTACATAAAACGAAGAACTGCTCAACAGATAGCGGAGCTTTACATGGAACCGTATAACATATGGAACAGTATAACTGGTTGACAATTTAACATAGTGCTAAATAAAGTGATAATATTTTAACTGGTAATAAATAAAGAAATATAATATTTTATATAAGAAGTATAACTATTTAACGTAGCAATAAATATAAATATAAGCAACTTAGGGTGCGTACGCAAGACCACCCTGTCATGATAAAACTTAGTGTAAGGTTGATAAGTCACTAAGGCCTGGAACTCGCTGACCCTGCGTGCGGAGGTGTCCGCCACCAAAAATATGACCTTCCAGGTCAGGTACTTCAGGTCACAAGTGCACAGCAGCTCAAACGCTTTCATCAGCTGAGCTAACACCACGTTGAGGTCCCAAGACACAGCGGGTGGCCTTAGGGGAGGAGTCAATTGAAGCAGACCCACATGAAGTGTACAACTATAGGCTGTACAGGGATGGGTGTGCTATCTACATACACCATGGTGGTATGCGCCAATTGCACCAAGATGAAGAGTTGGTTTTTAAGTCAGCTTCCGAAAGGTGCAGAAGTTAATCAAGGAGTTTTTGTGTGGGGCAGGAGAACGGATCTAGGGCCTTCTGCTCACACCACAGGAAAACCTCCTCCACTTCAGTCCATAGGATTTTCTAGTGGAAGGCTTTCTAGAAGCCACCAGGACCTGACACATCCTCCAAGAGATTGAGTGGTTTCAGAATTAACTCTCAACATCCAGGCTGTGAGCGATAGGGCCTGGAGATTGGGATGTCGCAACCTGCCTTGTCTCCGGATGTACAACTCCCATAGGAGTGGAAACCATGCCTCTCTTGGACAATAAGGGGCTATGAGGATCATAGTCCCCCTGTCCTCGCGAAGCTTCCAGAGAGTCTTTGCCACAAAGGGAATCGGAGGATACGCATACAGAAGACCCTTGCCCCAATGATGAGCGAGGGCATCTGAGGCTGGTTTATTTATTTATTCTTATATACTGATGTTTCATGAGAACATATCATATCGGTTTACATTAGTTAACAAATATTCATTTAAAAATATTTGCATTTCCAAAATTAAAATGAACAGAAGTAAATACAAAGTTTCATAACAAACTAATATAAACAAATAAAATAGTAAATAATTACTAAAAGTTTAAACAGTTAAAGGTGCAGAACAGTAAGAGCAGAGAAAATATACGTAACTAAGTATATAAAATAAAGGGGAAATGAAATCATTAAGTTAAGACTCTTGGAAGGCTTGTTCGAATAGCCATGTTTTAATACCCTTTTTAAATATTTTAATGTCTGATTCCATCCTTAATTCCTGTTGTAGAGAGTTCCACAGTTGGGACCCGGCAATAGAAACAGCCCTTTCTCTTACATTATTCAAATGAGAAATTTTAGGGGATGGTATGGGCAACATCCCTGTACCTGCTGATCTTGTAATTCTTGATGGGATATGAAAATGTAATGCTGAGGTTAACCATTCAATCTTTTCGTTGTAGAGAGTTTTATGAATTAGAGATAGAACTTTATGTTCAGCCCTATATTTAACAGGCAACCAGTGTAGGTCTTTCAATATTGGTGTAATATGATCTGATCTTCTAGTTCCTGTTAAAAGTCTGGCCGCTGAGTTCTGCAATAATTGTAAAGGTCTGGTAACATTCGCTGGTAGGCCCAAAAACATCGAGTTACAGTAATCCAATTTTGACAACACAAAAGCTTGCACAATTGTTCTGAAATCTTTTGGGAATAGAAGAGGTTTTAATTTTTTTAGAACATTCAACATTTTTAGAACATTCAACATTCAATTCATTAATGATTTTTTTCACGTACGCTTTCAGTGTGAATTCACTATCTAGATAAATCCCTAGATCTCAGACCTCCAGGGAAATGGGATAATTTTTAGCAGCTTCCTGAATTTCAAGTTCCTTTGCTTGGGTCAATTTAGGACAGATATATAAAGTTTCGGTCTTTTTTGTATTCAGAGAAAGATTCATTTGGGTTAATACTTTCTCAATGGCAGATTGATATATGTCCCAAAGCTTAAGTGTTCGGTCAATTGATCTTTCGATTGGAATTAAAATTTGAACATCATCTGCATATATAAAATGCATAAGATTAAGACCAGATAAGATTCTACAAAGAGGAAGCATATAAACATTAAAAAGGGTTGCAGATAGAGAAGATCCCTGGGGTACACTATGTTGAAGATTGTGCCTCAGGAAGCATAACCAAGGCACGTTTCTGTTGTAGAGGGACGTGAACAGATTTACATCTGGGCTCCTCCAGAGGCGGAATATTAATTCACTATCCCCTGATCCAGGGACCACTTGTGGAGTCTGAAGGCTTGACTGAGCCTGTCCGCTACCACGTTTTCCATCCTGGCCAGGTCATGAGCCCTGTCCCATCTCATGGGACAGGGCTCATGACCAGATCTAGACTGCTTCATGACTCAGGAGCTACAATCCCCTGCCACCCTGCTTGTTGACATAGCTACTTGGTTGTCAGTATGGATTAGGACAACTTTGTTGGACAGCCGATCTCTGAAAGCCCATAGCGAGTATCTGATCACCCAAAGCTCTAGGAAGTTGATAAGGGCATTTCTGGGTGGACCAGAGACCTTGAGTGTTGAGCCCATCTACAACACTCAGGGTGGATGCATCCATGGTTAGGACAATTTCGGTAGGGGGACTTTGAAACGAGATCCCCTGTTCCAGATTTGAAAGTACCCGTCACCAGGACAATGAGTCCCGGAGAGACGGAGTGACTTGGATGCAATCCTGGAGGCTCTGAGTAACCTGGCGCTTGTGTAAACATGCCAAAGGAATGACATCGATGGTTGCGACCATATGGCCCAACAACCTCAACGTGTGCCAGACTGACACCTGCTGGCTCTGTTGGATCTCTGCCGCAATGGTCTTCAAGGTCACGACCCTCTGGCAAGGCAGGAAGGCCTTGCCCTGAACTGTGTCTAGCAGAGCTAATATGAAATCCAATTGAAATGACGGGCTTAGATGGGACTTTGAGTAGTGACTCCAGCACCCAGATGGTCAAGTGCATGGACCTGACAGCCCCTGCCTGAGACGTGCTCTTGACCAGCCAATCATCCAGATAAGGAAAAACATGCACTCCCAGCCTGCGGAGGTGCACCGCCACCATGGCCAGGCATTTTGTGAAGACCCATGAGAATGACACAAGTCCAAATAGCAACAACCGCTACTGGACGTGCTGTTTTCCCACGACAAATCGAAAGTGCTTCTTGTAACCAGGAAAGATCTTGATTTCAGTGTATGCATCCGTTAGGTGAAAGAAGCACAGCCAGTCCTCTTTTTGCAAAAGGGGATCAAGGTGCCCAGAGAAACCATCTTGAACCTTAGGTCTAGGATGGGACAGAGTTCTCCTGTTGTCTTTGGAGACAAGGAAGTATCTGGAGTTGAATCCCCACCTTCTTTGCCCTGGTGACAAGGGCAAAACTGCTCTGGCTGTTCAGAGGGAGGAGAGCTCCACTTAGAACATAAAATGCCATACTGGGTCAGACCAAGGGTCCATCAAGCCCAGCATCCTGTTTCCAATAGTGGCCAATCCAGGCCATAAGAACCTGGCAAGTACCCAAAAACTAAGTCTACTCCATGTTACCATTGCTAATGGCAGTGGCTATTCTCTAAGTGAACTTAATAGCAGGTAATGGACTTCTCTTCCAAGAACTTATCCAATCCTTTTTTAAACACCACTATACTAACTGCACTAACCACATCCTCTGGCAACAAATTCCAGAGTTTAATTGTGCGTTGAGTAAAAAAGAACTTTCTCCGATTAGTTTTAAATGTGCCCCATGCTAACTTCATGGAGTGCCGCCAGTCTTTCTACTATCCGAAAGAGTAAATAACCCGTTCTAGACCTCTCATAATTTTAAACATCTCTATCATATCCCCCCTCAGCCGTCTCTTCTCCAAGCTGAAAAGTCCTAACCTCTTTAGTCTTTCCTCATAGGGGAGCTGTTCCATTCCCCTTATCAATTTGGTAGCCCTTCTCTGTACCTTCTCCATCGCAATTATATCTTTTTTGAGATACGGCGACCAGAATTGTACACAGTATTCAAGGTGCGGTCTCACCATGGAGCGATACAGAGGCATTATGACATTTTCCGTTTTATTCACCATTCCCTTTCTAATAATTCCCAACATTCTGTTTGCTTTTTTCGGCACTTGTAGTGCCTCAAGTGCTACCAGCCCCGAAAACTGGCATAATGGGCAATTTGGTAGTTCAGCCTGTTGGATGTACCACCCCTGATACACAATGGACAGAACCTACTGGTCCAAAGTTATACTTGCAAAGAACCACAGCCGTCCACCGACCGGAAGGTCCATTGTCCTGGGTATGAGCAACTGGTGTACGCTCCCTATGACCCAGTCAAAACCACATCCCCAGATTTGACTGAGGAACCAGCCTGGGCTTGGGGGCTTCTCTACTGCCTAGGATGGCTGCGGGAACCCTGATGGTGTTGACAGGAGCGAAGGGCAGAGAATAGTACTTCTTTTGGCAAAAGAAAAATGTCTTCGGCCCCGGTCTTGCCGGCCTCCTAGGACGGAACCAGAGTACTGGCAGAGAGTAATTGGAGGGTTTCACAATGGTCCCGAGGCTGGGCCACAGCGTCCCTCACCCTATATTCGAAGAGATTCTCTCCAGTACATGTCATATCTGAGATCTGAGGCCCACAGCAATGCCATCTTGAAAACATCGTAGGTTGCACGGTCCTCATGTTTTCTGCATTCCAGGCCCTTATGCACCAGTGACACGAGAGTGTCCTGCTGTTGTTGAGGCAGCTGTTCGGCCACCTCCTGCACCTGCCTCCAGATGTCCCGCAAGTACTGGCTCATGTAGGCGGCGATGCGGACAGTGAGCACGTGCCTGTAAACAACTTTCTCCCAAAAGCGTCCACTGTTCTATGGCCCTTACTCGTGGGCACCGAGGAATGAGTCCGGGAGCGCTTGGCCCTCTTGAGGATGGATTCGACCACCACCAATTGGTGGGGCAGCTATGTTTATTGAATCTGGCAGCCTTCTGGATGAGGTAGACCCCCCATATGCCTTCTTTTTTTTTCTAAAGCATTGTTTATTAGGAAAGCTGCAAACAAATATTCAGCAAAGACAGAGAACATACTTGTATTAGCGGATTACTGCAGGGTTCCTATACATTTTTCTTGTATATAGCCATCACTCCCCCCCATCCCACCCCCTGGAAACCAGTTACTTGAATGGGAAGTTGGACTTCAGATAAAAGCTATAAGAACAAAGGATGTATTCTGAAGAAAACAAAATATAGAACTGGAATATTATAACCAAGCTATCTTTCTACTCAGTCTGAGGTGTTCACTGGGAAGAGCAATTGTATACCAACTGATATAGTCTCATAGAAGCCTCCCCAAATGTCTCTGAAAAGCATCTTCCTCTTTCGGGAGAAGTAAGAGTATTGCAAACCATGCTCCAATTGAAACAGTTCCAGCATTAGCGTCTTCCAGAGCTTTGCGGATGGTGGTATCGGTTTAATCCAATGCAATAGTATACATTTCTTTGCTATTAAACAAGCCTTTGGAATTAATATAATGTTGTCAACATTTAAAAAATCCTCTCCATAATCATTATGTAGAATACAGAAGGAAATGACCACCAAATACAGATCGACACCTGTTTGTGTACATTTTCCCAGAATTCTTGGACCGTGCTGCATAACCAGAGGCAGTGGATAAGAGTAGCCTCTGAGCAGCCACACTTGAGACATGCATTAGAAGAAATAAAATGGGCCTTGTAAGCACGAGTGGAGGAAAATATTGCTCTGTGAAAAAATCTACTTTGCAATTCCCTAAGACAAACATTGACTGTTATTTTGTTAATAAATAGGTAGAGGTCTCGCATCATGGTAAGATCCAATTCTTCTGAAAAATCCGGCTGCCACCTCTTAAAGAGAGCAGGGAAAATAATGCTCAATTTTAAGCTTTGATAGAAGGCATATAAATTTGATAGAGAGTCTTGTTTAGTGGCCAGGAGCCGCCGTAGGGATTCATAGGATTTGTTTGTTAATGGCCCCCCGGTGGGAACCCATTTGGTGAGTTATGAAGGCTTTCAATTGACCATACAACAAAAAATGCATAGGCTTCATACCCAATTTCTCTTGGCATTGATCAAATGAATACAAATTTCCCGAAACTGGATCCAAAATCCCATCTGCCTTCTTAACGGGAGGCACTGTGAGGGGGTGTTCCCATATCCTCAGCAGCAACTCCTTAAGTATCTCATGTACTGAGAGAGCCATGATCTCCTTAGGAGGCACCAGGTAACCTTAGCACATAACTCAGAGAAAAGGAAATCCAGTGGAGAATTCACCGTGACACAGATTGTCCCAGACATCAGTGCAAAATACATTGATTCACATACCAAATCCCCCACCCATGGCTGCAAAATGCTACTGCTAGGCAGACTAATGGTTTCTATTACTTTCTGGTTTATAACTAAAAAGATACACACACAAAAAACCCCAGTCAGATCAAGGTAGTGAGATTATGTTAATGTAATTCAAGGTTCTAAAACAAACAACAAATAATGTGAAAGTGCACAGACAGGAGCTGCATCAGCCAGCGCTTTGGATCTCTGTCCAGTCCCACACATGCAGAGACCCATCAGATGCTGAAGATAACAATGTCCTGGGCTTCCACGGGTGCCACACATGAGCTGTAACTGATGGAGTGTCCCCTGCTGCCCCCTGGCAGTTGACAGCATGCCCCTTATGAATGAAGAGGGGTTCTGCTGCCGCTGCTGCCGACATATCCCAAGCTTTTGTGTCATAGATGTGCACAGTTCCGTTGAAACCTTCGTTACAAAAGGAGAAAAAGTATTAGTGGAAACCATGAAAATTATAGGATTCATAAATGGTAGGATTGCTGTCGTAGTCCACTTGAATGCAAGTTCAACAAACTAAAAAAAGGCCAGCATAAGCTGACACCTTTTTATTGGACTAACCTAATACATTTCATGACCAGCTTTCCTGTCCTCAGGTGAAAAGATGACACTTTACCAGAAAAATAGAAATAAATCATAAAAACACATTCTAATGTTAGTGGAATGGAGGAAGGGAAGGGAGTATTGATGCGTAAGTGATCAGGTTCATAGCATGCAAAGATACCTGGGTCTCTGTCGAGTCCTTTTTTTGTCAGTTCCAAAGTATCTGATCATTTTAATTTCTAAAGTACTATGTTCCCGGCTAGTTCTGAGTTTCCCTTCAGATACCTTGATCATAAGGTTTGGATCAGTGAAGTGCTCCCCCATGGAGGCGGCACTTGGTCCTCCCTGTGGTGTCTGATTTTGTCTCTGTGTGAATTGCCTTTAATGTCTGGCCTGTCTCGCCAATGTAGCTTGTTCACCATGTCTCTGCATTAGAGGAGCACAAGTAGGATCTGTTTGAGCTGAATGTCTTTCCCACGTGGGTTGTGTGCGGTCCCGTGATATACGCTGGCATAGTCTGCAACATGGGATATTACAAGGGTTTGTGCCAGTCTCTTGCTGGCAATGACATCATTCACTCCTTTTGTTCTGATCTTGGAAGGGAGCGTTAGCTAGTCAAGAAAGGCCTCGTTGATTCAATAAAATGGTATCACCTTATAGTATTTTTTTATTTTGCTGTTGTTTGTTAACCTTTACTTCCATGATTTGTAAATGTACCAGAATGTAATTCGCTTTGAAATGCCTGAAAGGCAGAATATAAAATCAAATAAATACATATATTTATCTACACTGAGAGGAGGAAAACTCAGGACTTGGACCCACTCCACTCCTTGAGGCCTCCAAACAGGTCTGATTTTCAGGGTACCAAAATATACAAATTAACCTGTTTATTAGAGACATATACCCTTGGTTTCTGTGTATGCTCCTAATTCCAAGCAAAGTTTATTCTTTAGGGCTCTGGGAGAGGATCTTGGGGAGAATGCGGAGGGACATTTAATTATAGGGAATGATTTCAATGTTACTCTAAACCCAGTATTGGATAATTCTTCTGGATGCTCCTCGGATTCCCAGACTAGCCGCCATAGTCTTAAAACGTTCCTTTCCAAAGAGATCATCACTGATGTTTGGAGATCCCGTTTTCCAAGGTCCAGGAATTATACTTACTTTTCCTGCTCTCACAAATCTTATTCTCACATTGACTTATTGCTACTAGATAAAGAGATAGTTAATAGAGCGACACTGCTTGACATTGACCCTATTACATGGTCTGACCATGCCCCTGTCTGGTTAAATGTGAACTTTCATAATTATGATAAAGATGAACTGTACTGGAGGTTGAATGATAGCTTGTTAGAGGATGGGAATTTTACCTTGCAATTACAGGCTACTATTCAGGATTATTTGGCAACTAATGAATCCTATGGTATGTCCCCAGTAGTGGTATGGGACTGCCTAAAGGTGGTGCTGCAAGGACACCTGATAACAAGGGCCACATACATGAAAAAATTGGTGGAAAAGGATAGAAAAGTATTGATGGGCCACATAACATCCTTAGAGAAATCTCACAAGAGAACACTATTTAATCATGATCTGCACAATTGGATGCTTGCAGATCAAAATTAGCTGAGATGGATTCTGCCTTAATAGTTCACCACCTAGAATTAGTACCTCAAACCATTTTGAGGGTGGGAACAAGGCAGGCAAATTAAAAGGGAAAATGGGGCAAAATCAAGGATGAACGGGGTAATTTATTAACAGCTAATACAGATATTCAACAGCGGTTCCTCTGCTTTTACTCAGATCTCTACAGAGCTAATTCAAACATCGATTTGGGAGCAATTAATGACTTTCTAAATGGTATCCCTTTACCAACATTAACAGAGGTGCAGCACCTTGGCCTTGATAGAGATATAACGCATTCAGTAGTTACACTTGCCATCAAGAAGCTTAAGCACGGCAAATCGCCAGGCCTGGATGGCTTTACGGCCAGATTCTATCAGAAATTTTATGAAAGACTTGTTCCTCCCCTTACTAAGAAGTTTAATTTTCTCAGAGGGGGATACAAGCACTTGCAAAATTCTAATTTGGCCAGTATTATCATACTAGCCAAACCAGGCCGTGATCTCATGGTTTGTGGTTCCTATCACCCAATTTCTCTCATTAATAAAGGTTTGAAAATTATGGCTAAGATTTTAGCTGAAAGTGGACACAATAAGGTTGAGCCCAGCATACATCCGGACCAGGCAGGTTTTATCCCAGGTCAGATGGCCTCTGATAACATCTGCAAAATTGTGGACATTATGTGGTAGGCTCGCCAACAGAAGGATCCTTTTCTCTTTCTCACTGTAGATGCTTTAAAAGCGTTTGATTTGGTGCATTGGCTCTCTCTCTTTAAGACCCTAAAGAAGATGCACTTTGGGACTTACTTTATTCAGTGGCTTAGAAAGCTTTATGAAGCCCCTAAAGCTTGTATTAAGGTCAACGGGGGTTATTCTGATCTGTTTTCTGTGGGTTGGAGTATGAGGCAAGGGTGTCCTTTAACTCCCTTGCTCTTTTTTTTTTGGAGCCCTTTGCAGCTAAAATCAGAGCTAATCTTAAGATTTCAGGGATCACTCTTCAGGCATTTTCATCAAAATTATCCCTATTTGTGGATGTTGTCTTCTTTACCTTGTCAAATACCTCTATTCCTCTAGAAGAAACCATTGGTGAGATGGCTAATTTTAGCTCAGTATCTGGGTTTACAATTAATTGGGAGAAGTCGGAGATTCTAAACATAACTATTTGCCCTTCTCAAGTGAGGTCATTGCAGGCCCAATTTCCTTTTAAATGGATGTCCCAAAAAATAAGATATTTAGGGGTTTATATTGGTATACGATCGGACCTATTTCGACAATTATCCTCCACTATTAACGCATGTTTATAAAGATTTGGGAAAATGGGATATATATCATATTTCGTGGTTAGACCGAATAGCTACTGTAAAGATGTAAGCTATTTATTCCAAATACTTCCCATAGAAGTGCCTGATACCATGTTGAAATGCTAGCAGCGGTGTGTAATGCAGTTTATATGGAAGGGTAAACCCCCCTAGGTTGGCGAAACATGTCGTTTTTCAATCTAAACAACAGGGGTTTAGGGGTTCCTAATTTCACTTGGTATCACGTGGCTTCTCATCTTAGGACAATTGCTGAATGGCATAAAGTTAGTATCCAGAAACCTTGGGTGGTTTTGGAACAGGCAATAATAGGATCAATGCCTCTATCAGCCCTGGCCTGGCAACCTAAAAAGATTTGGAGGGCCTTGGATGCGGTTCCCTCTACTTTGCACAATACAATCCACGTGAGGGCGAAATGGAAGTTGCACCTGACTGGACATAGAGATTATTATCATAGCACTTCTCTATATCACAATGCTTCATTTGCTCCAGGATTTTCCTCTCTCTCCTTATCCTCATGGAAACAGCAGGGCATTTTTAGGTGAGAACATGTATGGGGTGTTAATGGCTTTCCAGAATTATAACATATATATGATTTACAAGATAGTAAAGTCTTCGCCTATCTGCAATTGTGACATTTTATGCTTAGTTCACAAGTAGCGGCTATTCTATCAAAGGGGTTCTCTATGTTTGAGTCAATGTACAGATATTCAGACAAAATTATGAATGTTTTGTCCAAGATATATCTGCTTTTAAATCGTTACCTTCAGTCCAAACCAGCACACATATGGGCCTGGGAACAAGATTTGGGATGCGGATTACACGAGGAGGAATGTAGAGATATATTTACAGCTACTGGGAAGGGACTTATATCGGCTAAGATTTATTAAGATGGTATTACACGCCTAAAAGGTTGCATACGTTTTTCTCTTCAGCCTTAGATAGGTGCTGGAAGGACTAGGCTCTCTCTTTCATTTTTGGTGGGATTGCCCTCATATTCAGCAATACTAGCGAGAGGTCTCTCATTGGTTACATATGATCTTACACCTACCAAATGAACTGCATTTCTATACAGGCTCTTTTGAGTATTCCAATTCTACATGGTGAAAAAAATTTCAGCAAAAGTTTGTTGTGGCAATCTCCTAAAGTGCCTCAATTGGCAACCTTGAAGTCTTGATTAGATCAGTTATACCGGCTGGGCAAGATCACAGCATTCAAAAGTAAACGCATTGATCATTTTAAAAAGGTTTGGGCTCCTTATGTTCGTTGGAAAGAGACTAGTAATGTGGATTTGAGTACTCCTGTCTCATAAGGTTCATATTTCATGCCTTAATCTTGGAGTTGCCTCTACATCTTTTTTTCCCCAGTCTTTTTAAGGTCCTACTATTTGTGAAGTTCCTCTATATTTTCGGCTAATAAGATTAAAAGTATGGGTTGGAGGGGGGAAGGGTTTAAATAATTCAGAAACAGGCATGAAGCAATGCTAGCTTTATATTCAGTATGCTTTAATTCTTGTTTATATAATATTATGTATTTAGCTTTTACAGGTTTTTATGTGCAGCACATTTATGTTAGACATATTTTTCATTTCTCTTAGCCTTCATTGTATGGCATTGCGAATCTTCATCAGTGAAATGTGTTTATGCCTGTGGGCACTTTAATGAACATGTGCTGTTTATACAGGTTTGTTTTCTCTGATAAAATATTAATTACAAAAAAATAAATACCAGGCCCTGTACCGCTCTCATGTTCTGCCTCCTCCTGGTTAAAATAGGCAACCTTGAACTCTTTTTTTTTTTTACCACTACCTTATTACCATAATCCCATTTAATGAGAGCCTGTCTGGGGTTTAATGTGTGATTGGGAGCCTGTTTGGGGGTGGGTGTAGGTGTTTGCATGTGTGAATGTTTTCCTACCTGGGGCTGTATAACGAAAGTTTTTGCTGCCTCACTAATCCACAAATGCTCAGGGTGACTTGAACTGAAAAGTTTTCAGGTATGGAGAGTAGTGACTTTTCCACCTTATTAGTTTTAATTATTGGGTGTTTGAGTCAGTCATTTTGAAATATTTTATTGCTGTTTGGAAAATTTTAAAAATTGTGTATGAGCTCTTAATTATTAGATGTTATTCGAGTCATAAACTCATTGGAAATACTATTAGTATGATTATTACTAATATGATTGATTTATATTCCTTGATTTTATTGTTTGATGAATGATTTATGAGGACTGGTTGGATGTTGTTTCCCCATTGCTGCATTGAACACAGAGTCTGGCTTGTTGCAGTTTCCAGTTTGGTTTATCTACATGTTTCTATTTATACTTTATGGTTTCTTTATTCTGTATTTGGTGAGATTCTGTGTTCTGCAAGTTTAACTGAGGTGGGCATTCTGTTAGCTTGTAGTTTCTATGTAGGGATTTATTGCAGACTGGTTTGTTCTGTTTTTCCCACAGGAAGTGTATTGGAATTTTAAGACCTTGGGTGATATTTTCAGTATTGCCTTTTCATAGATAAGGTTGTTCCTGTTTGAGTGCTGGCAGTTAGTACTGTTTTAGTAACAATGGAAGGGTTTTAGAATGCTTTAATTCTTTTCTCTGTGAATGCACATATCACGTTCAGATAAATAAGGGTTTATTTAGCAAGTTAAATATTGAATCAGGGGTAGCACAGGGATCGGTGCTATAAGAACATGCCATACTGGGTCAGACCAAGGGTCCATCAAGCCCAGCATCCTTTATTATTGCAATATACGGGGCAAATGAGAGGGATAACTAAAAAGTGGTTATCCTTGAACAGAGCCACCGTACAAAAAAGACCACCGAGCAAGGTTTTCCCTTGAATCAATGGGTGTTGGAGAACTGTTGCTAGTAATAGCAGTGGCTAGTAATAGCAGTGGCTATTTTCTAAGTCAACTTAATTAATAGCTGGTAATGGACTTCTCCTCCAAGAACTTAACCAATCCTTTTTTAAACACAGCTACACTAACTGCACTAACCACATCCTCTGGCAACAAATTCCAGAGTTTAATTGTGCGTTGAGTGAAAAAGAACTTTCTCCGATTAGTTTTAAATGTGCCACATGCTAACTTCATGGAGTGCCCCTTAGTCTTTCTATTATCTGAAAGAGTAAATAACAGATTCACATCTACCTGTTCTACTGTTCTAGACCTCTCATGATTTTAAACACCTCTATCATATCCCCCCTCAGCCGTCTCTTCTCCAAGCTGTAAAGTCCTAACCTCTTTAGTCTTTCCTCATAGCGAAGCTATTCCATTCCCTTTATCATTTTGGTCACCCTTCTCTGTACCTTCAGTGCAACTGAAATGCGGCGACCAGAATTGCACACAGTATTCAAGGTGAGGTCTCACCATGGAGCGATACAGAGGCATTATGACATTTTCCGTTTTATTCACCATTTCCTTTCTAATAATTCCCAACATTCTGTTTGCTTTCTTGACTGCCGCAGCACACTGAACCGATGATTTCAATGTGTTATTCACTATGATGCCCAGATCTCTTTCTTGGGTGGTAGCTCCTAATATGGAACCAAACATTGTGTAACTATAGCATGGGTTATTTTTCCCTATATGCATCACCTTGCACTTATCCACATTAAATTTCATCTGCCATTTGGATGCCCAATTTTCCAGTCTCACAAGGTCTTCCTGCAATTTATCACAATCTGCTTGTGATTTAACTACTCTGAACAATTTTGTATCATCTGCAAATTTGATAACCTCACTTGTCATATTTCTTTCCAGATCATTTATAAATATATTGAAAAGTATGGGTCCCTGAGGCACTCCACTGCCCACTCCCTTCCACTGAGAAAATTGTCCATTTAATCCTACTCTCTGTTTCCTGTCTTTTAGCCAGTTTGTAATCCACAAAAGGACATCGCCACCTATCCCATGACTCTTTACTTTTCCTAAAAGCTTCTCATGAGGAACTTTGTCAAACGCCTTCTGAAAATCCAAATATACCACATCTACCAGTTCACCTTTATCCACAGGTTTATTAACTCCTTCAAAAAAGTGAAGCAGATTTGTGAGGCAAGACTTGCCCTGGGTAAAGCCATGCTGACTTTGTTCCATTAAACCATGTCTTTCTATATGTTCTGTGATTTTGATGTTTAGAACACTTTCCACTATTTTTCCTGGCACTGAAGTCAGGTTAACCAGTCTGTAGTTTCCCGGATAGCCCCTGGAGCCCTTTTTAAATATCGGGGTTACATTTGCTATCCTCCAGTCTTCAGGTACAATGGATGATTTTAATGATAGGTTACAAATTTTTACTAATAGGTCTGAAATTTCATTTTTTAGTTCCTTCAGAACCCTGGGGTGAATACCATCCAGTCCAGGTGATTTACTACTCTTCAGTTTGTCAATCAGGCCTACCACATCTTCTAGGTTCACCGTGATTTGGTTCAGTCCATCTGAATCATTATCCATGAAAACCTTCTCTGATATGGGTATCTCTCCAACATCCTCTTCAGTAAACACCGAAGCAAAAAAATCATTTAATCTTTCCGCAATGGCCTTATCTTCTCTAATTACCCCTTTAACCCCTCGATCATCTAACGGTCCAACTGACTCCCTCACAGGCTTTCTGCTTCGGATATATTTAAAAAGGTTTTTACTGTGAGTTTTTGCCTCTACGGCCAACTTCTTTTCAAATTCTCTCTTAGCCTGTCTTATCAATGTCTTACATTTAACTTGCCAATGCTTATTATTTATCCTATTTTCTTCTGTTGGATCTTTCTTCCAATTTTTGAATGAAGATCTTTTGGCTAAAATAGCTTCTTTCACCTCCCCTTTTAACCATGCCGGTAATCGTTTTGCCTTCTTTCCACATTTCTTAATGTGTGGAATACATCTGGAATGTAATTCTAGGATGGTATTTGTTAACAATGACCATGCCTCTTGCACATATTTTACCTCTGTAGCTGCTCGTTTCAGTTTTTTTCTAACAATTTTTTTTTATTTTATAAAATTTTCCCTTTTGAAAGTTTAGCACGAGAGCCGTGGATTTGCTTACTGTCCCCCTTCCAGCCATTAATTCAAATTTGATCATATTATGATCACTATTGCTAAGCGGCCCCACCACAGTTACCTCTCACCAAATCCTGTGCTCCACTGAGAATTAGATCTAAATTGCTCCCTCTCTTGTCGGTTCCTGAACCAATTGCTCCATAAAGCTGTCATTTATTCCATCCAGGAACTTTATTTCTCTAGCATGTCCCGATGATACATTTACCCAGTCAATATTGGGGTAATTGAAACCTACTCACACAAGGGAGTCAGCGGTTAACCACAACATATAATCTATCACAGGAAATGTGGAACCCAAAAAACAATTTCAAAAATTGGCCTAAGAAGGTGTCAGCAAGCCTTGACGTTATGTGTCACTCTCAAGCAGACACTAACCGGTCTTATCTATCATTCACCTTCATCATAATTTTAATGCAAACTTTTTTTTCTTTTTTCAATTATTTAAAAATGTCCTCCATTCTTGATAAATAAATGACTCTTTCAAATAGCATTAGTAAGAAAAGCCCTACACGGGCCGGTGTTTCGCTGGGTAAGCTTCCTCAGGGGCATATAGAAACACTTCAGTTGTAGAGCCACATTTCATTTCAGACGGGACCAGACGTCTCAACCATCTAAGATCTTTAGAAAGATAAAGAAGAAAGATCTCAACCATCTAAGATCTTTAGAAAGATAAACTGCGAACATACAGAATGGTTAAATGCTTCACTACGTATATATACACCCCAATGAAATCTTCGATCTGCGAATTAAGGACTACTAGTGATTCCATCCATTAGATCTGCCCATCTTTCTGAAGTAAGAGAACGCACAATCTCCATAGCAGGTGCAAAATTATGGAACACTTTACACTTTGAACTCAGAATACAGAAAGACATAAAAACGTTTAAGAAAAGTTTAAAAACACTATTGTTCATACAGGCCTATGATTTAACTAAATACCCAACCTTCAATCATATAATTGACAGTTTTAGTGTGTCCATAACAGTTATGTTAGGTTATTTTATGTTTATATTATATGGATATTAATTTGTGCTGTTTCTTGTTATTTTAAAGTTAATATTAGATTTCATACTACTTTGATTTTTTAAATTGTTATCGTATTTTAAGGTTGTTTGAATGTTTGCAATGTATCTTATTATAGTTTATTTTAATATGTTTAAATATTAAAAGTGGCTTAACTAGACAAACTTTTGATGTATATTATACGACTGCTATGTACACCATCTTGATTGCCTGTCAGACAGACAGTATATAAATTAGATAAATAAATAAATAGTATGGGAGGCTTACTATATCATTATTGTCATTCAGTTTATGCAAGACTTTCTGAGGGCCAAATTCACACCTAACACATGTTACAATAGGCCTAATGCCATATGGGTTTACTGGGTGGCACCACAGCAGTGCATGCGTTTCTGTACAACCAAAGCACCAGTTTTACATAGTGGTTAGTAGAGCAGGAGCACCTTGGGATGACTCTGCCCAATTTTGGTATTTAGTATCAGGGGGTGTGTCAATTTTAAAAGTTTAGATCGCCGGAGGGAGCACAGTTTTTTTCGGTGGGGAAGGGGGCCTGCGGCAGAGCGCGAGACTGACAGTTTCTACTGTGTTTTGGTTTCTGGGAAAAACAACATTCTGTGTTTAAAAAAAAGAGAGAATGAAGAGGGGGGGTAGAACAGTAATTGTTCACACAGAGCAACAAAAATGCTAGCAATGGTCCTGAGCGGCCAAGTGCTCAAAAACAGACGACAAAACATTTGCCCAGAAGG
Source organism: Rhinatrema bivittatum (assembly GCF_901001135.1). Classification (NCBI taxonomy): domain Eukaryota; kingdom Metazoa; phylum Chordata; class Amphibia; order Gymnophiona; family Rhinatrematidae; genus Rhinatrema; species Rhinatrema bivittatum. Next base: position 19,539,435 of record NC_042619.1, read on the forward strand.
AGAGAATTTCTTATAGTGCCAGAGAAACATTTAAATATCAAAGTATTACAACTTTTACAGTAAGCTTCCATGTGGATGATGTAGAAAAAGGGCCAGCAAACGAGTTGTAGGTGACGCTTTTTTATTGGACTAACTTAATACCTGACTGCCTTTCGAGAGCTGTACTCTATTCATTGGAGCATTAACCTGCTCTTTTGCTTTTGGTGTGAGGAAAGGAGTGCAGCTCTCGAAAGCCAGTCAGAAATATATTAAGTTAGTCCAATTCGGGGGTACTGCACTGCTTTATTCATGCAGAACACGGAAGAGAAACGCTGCACATTTCTTTCATTTTTTCCACAGAATATGGAAAGATTTTCTGTTGTCGCAGGTAAACATCTTTTTCCTGTTAGCTATAAACTCAAGTAGGATCTCAAGGAAGAGGAGAAAATTCAACCTTTGGAAAGCGAGGATCAGGATCCAAGTTCTCAATTTGTTACAACTGGGGTAAAAATAAAGTCCCCATCAGATAGCAATTCAAAAGAGCCCAACTACTATAAAATATCCAGATTGGTCCCAGCCTTTCACTGCAATCCAAAAATCAGACCATTCTACAAGAAAGAGATAACAAGTATTTACCAATGGGGCCAGTGGAAGTCCTGTCCATTTCCATGTGGATTCAACTCCAAGGAGAGAGGAAGTCTCATTTAGTGCCCAGTACTGGCCAGACTTAGAATACATGCAAATCACGTTCGGGAAGCTGTTGCAATCTGTATCCCGGCTGAGGATTGTTGTTGCAATGGATGGCCTAGCAAAGACTGAGGTTAAAAGTGGGGGCTCAGCCATGGTGGTCACACGCACAAGCCCAGGAAAGGAGGGAAGACAGTCGCAATTACTGTGGCACTCCCAGGTGGGTCTAAAGGAAGGTGTCCATCCAGGCCTGAGCTACACTGGCATGTCATCTACAGAGAAGGGAAAGATGGGAGAGCCTGCTGGGAGAGAAAATGAGGACGGGACAAACACATTTGGGGAAAAGGCCCAGGTAACTGCAAATAAAGGATCATGGCACTCTGTCTCCAGTAGAGACCAGTTGCAGATGAATTAGACACCCAAAGGAGCAAGAGACTGTTGGGTTAAAATGTCATCAAAATAAATGTACAAAATAAAAAATAATGCTCATCTCAATGTACTTACCTGAAATGGCAAGGCAGTCATCCAAAACGGGAGCCCAGGTCACACTCAGAAAATCCCAACTTGAACTGGGCTTTTGAATATTGCAGGTGGCCTTTTTCATAGGAATGGAGAAGTTTCGCACATCTGACAGTACCATTTGCCCTTCAGAGGACAGTCTTGCTACTGAGGGCCCAGCCTTGGCCTGCAGTTCACTCCTGACTCCCATGCACCACCGTTCTCCAGAGAGCGCTGGAGGAGCCGCACTGTTCTTCATCACACTTTGTGCCTCTCGAGTATCTGCCAGGTAGAGCTGTCCCTTCACACTGCAGACAAGAACCGTGCGGCTGTCCAGGAAGTCGAGGCTGCTGACAGCATCGCTACTATTCTCTCCTGAGGACAGGGGAGAAGAACAGGGAATGTGAATAACATCATCAGACCTAAACAGAACTCAAAATAAACCCAAAGGCCCCACTCAGAAGGGAGCTGGTGGAACTCAGTAACAAAGGTTCCACTTTATACCATGGGGACCTAGCAGCATATCTGAAAAAATGGTTTTAGAGGGTAATTTTCAAACTCATGGCTGCTAGGGTAAAAATGCACAGGGTGTTCCATAGGGTGTACACGTCTAGCTGGAGTGAAGAGAGGGTCCTGTGGTTGTGTTTTGGGTGGGATAAAAAAAATTATGCGTGCAGAGGCTAATTATATACCAGCGCACAATCAGGCCGATGCAATAACGGTGCGCAGAAAACAGGCGCTCATGATTGAGCACCCACTCTCCTAATGCACACTGATCGACCTCCTTGGGGCACCCGATTTAATATTTAAATCAACTGCCACGGTAAAAAAAAAAAAAAAAAAAAAAAGAGGCACTAGGGGAAATTATGCACCCCTAGCACCTCCTCGGTAGCAGGTGCCCAGGAGAGGTGGCTGTCAGTGGGTTAGGAAAACAGATATTCAATTTTATGCTCATTAATCGAGCGTCCCTTTTCCTAACCTGACCGTCGACAACTTTTTTTTTTTATTTTTTTCAAACGTTCTCCTTTTTGTTCCTCCGACTTAATATTGCCACGATATTAAGTCGGAGGAAGTACAGAAAAGCAGTATTTTCTGCTTCTCTGTATACTTTTTGTACTGCTCAAGAATTAAGGCCTGCTCTGGGGCAGGCGTTAATTTTGGAGAGTAAAAATGTGCGCATATTTTTTTGTTTGTTTTTGCATCAGGGAGAATAGCTAATAGCCTTATCAACATGAATTTACCTGTGATGAGCGCTATTAGCTTCATGGGGAGTTGGATGCGCGTTTTGGACGCGCTGATCCTCTCACGGCATGTCCCACCACGGGTTAACCAGTGCGCTCGGCTGAGTGCACCGTAGTGAGTCGGCCTGTTTGGGCCGAAGTCCGCATGAAGAAAGTCCACACAGACTTTAGCCTGAATTTCCAAAAGCAGAATTGTGTGTATGAATCTGCTTTGAAAGTTAGCGGGTGTGAGGGGAGCCTAGCAGCTGTTATGAAGCATGTGCACATTTAGGAGCACGCTTTCAAAAATCAAACATTTGCATGTAAACGGTTTCCCTCGTCCTAACCCCCCCCCCCCCCCCCCCCCGAGAATGCCCCCTTCTAGTGCAAGTAAAAGTATGCAGAGAATATATTTTAGGCACACAACCCTCTGGGCCATTTTTAAAAGCCTTATGTTCATAACACCACATTTTAGGCACACAAATCCTTTTGAAAATTCCGCCTCTGGATTGCATTTTCAAATCGATACACATTTTCCAAAGAAATTTCACCCACAGAAAAAGCAGGGGCAAAAGTCTGTGGGTACTTTGTACCCAGAGCCATTTTCAAACAGAAAGTGTGCGGGTACCTTCCTTCAAGAATTAGGTACAAACTCCATGAATATAAACTGCCTGTGGACTTTGTTCCTAGGTGAACAGTTTCAAACTTATTCCCTTAAAAACCATGCCACTGAGTGGAGGAGGGGGCACGCAGCCCAATGTCAAAGTGCCAGGGCCACGTGGATCATCCTGGTTTGATTCCCAAGCCAGGCTCCTGCTCCTTATTTCAGTCGGGAGTCAGGGTTCAGCAGAGTTACTTACCTGTAACAGGTGTTAGTCCTCACACATGGGTGACATCATCGGATGGAACCCGGCACGTTTCTAGAAACTTTGACTGGCACACTGAGCGTGCCCAGCATGCCATTATCCACGTGTCCAGTCTTGTAACATAGGATTACAAAAAAAATAAAACAACAAATATAGGAGAAACCTAATTCTGAAGGTGGGGGGGGCGGGTTTTGTGAAAACTAATATCCTGCTGTCCTAGGAGAACACCTGTTACAGGTAAGTAAGTCTGCTTTCTCCTAGGACAAGCAGGATGGTAGTCCTTATACATGGGTGAATACATAGCTACAGGCTGCTCCCGAACTTCACTAAACCAAAAGGCACCTAACCAGGTACCAACGGGCACAACAACTTTGGTGCTGTGGGAACAGGATGAGACAGCCTTAACCCGAAAAAGGGCCCTAGGCAGGGGTTCTACAGCTGAAAAAGATACTGAAGGACAGACTGGCCAAAACTGCTGTCGTGTCAGCCATCCCTGTCCAAGCAGTAATGGGCGGCGAACGTGTGAAGAGAACTCCACTTCACAGCCTTGCAGATCTCGGCTACGGGGACTGCTTGTAAGTGAGCCATTGAAGCTGCCATGGCTCTGACAGAGTGAGCCTTGACATGGCCTCCAAGCTGAAGGCTCGCCTGTGCATAGCAGAAGGAAATACAATCCACCAGCCAGTTTGACAATGTTTGCTTCATAATCGCAACTCCCAATCTATTTTTGTCAAAAGAGATGGAGAGCTGTGTGGAGTGCCTGTGGTCTGCTGTCTACTTGAGGTAGAAAGCTAAGACCCTCTTGCAATCCAAACTGTGCATAGCCCATTCGCCCTGAAGTGAATGGGGCCTGGGAAAGAAAGGTGGGCAGAACGATTGACTGGTTAAGATGAAAATCAGTCACCACCTTAGGCAGGAACTTAGGGTGAGTACGCAGGACCACCCTATCATGAAATAACTTTATGTAGGGCGGATACGTCACCAACACCTGGAGCTGACACTGCGCACCGAAGTGACCGCAACCAAGAAGATAACTTTCCAGGTCAGGTACTTCAGATCACAGGAGTGCAGTGCCTCGAAAGGATCTTGCATGAACTGAGCCAACATCACGTTGAGGTCCCAGGACACAACAGGAGGCCACAGGGGAAGCTTCAGCTGAAGCAAGCCCCACACAAACCATCCCACTATGGACTGCATGGAGATGGGCAAACAGTTAACACCCTAGTGGTAGGCCCCAATGGTAGTCAGGTGTACTCTGAGTGTGCTGGTCTTCAGACCAGCGTTCAAAAGGTGCAGCAAGTAGTCAAGCAACGTCTGAGTGGGGCAAGAGAATGGATCCAAGCTGTGGCTCTAACACCAGACAAAAAACCTCTTCCACTTCAGGCTATAAGACTTCCTGGTGGAGAGGTCAAGGGGCTTCAGAACTAGCCTTTCAACATCCAGGCTGTCAGACAATGCCCTGAGGTTGGGATGGCATAGCCTGCCCTGATCCTGCGTGATCAGGTCATAGGATGTCCCCAGACCGATCGATTCTCAGAGATCCCGTAGGAGCGGGAACCAGACCTGCCTCAGCCAACGAGGGGCAAAGAGAATCATGGACCCCCTGTCCTGCCAGAGCTTCAGGAGAATCTTCATCACCAGAGGAAGCGGAGGATATACATACAGAAGGCCCTCGCCCCAATGGTGGGCAAAAGCGTCCGAGACCAGCTTTCCGTCCCCCCTGTACAGGAAGCAGAAGTGCTCACCTTGTTGTGGCATAGGGAAGCGAAGAGGTCCATGTCTGGGATTCCCCAAAGGAAGAGGATGTGATCCGCCAGTGCTTGATCCAGGGACCACTCGGGGGGTCGGAACGCTTGACTCAGTCAGTCCGCCACTACATTCTCCGTCCAGCCAGGTACATAGCTCAGAGCAGCATGCCCTGAGACTGAGACCACGACCAAATCTGAACAGCCTCCTGACACAGGAGGAACAATTCTATACCTTCCTGCTTGTTGATGTACCACATTGCCACTTGGATGTCATTCTGGATCAGGACAACCTTGTTGGACAAGCAATCCTGGAAATGCTCAAAGTGCGGAAAAGATCACTTGAAGCTCCAGGAAGTTGATTTGGCACTGAGCTTCCCGAGTAGACCACAGACATTGTGTGCGGAGGCCGTCCTCATGCGTGCCCCAAACTAGGGTGGAAGTATCTGTAGTAAGCACAACCTGGGTGGGGGGGGGACGACTGAAAAGGAACCCCCCTGCTCTAAATTGGGTAGATTCTCCCACCAGGCCAGAGAGGTCTGAAGAGGTGGCGAGACGTGGATATGAACACTGAGGTCCTGGGTAGCCTGCTGCCACTGTGACTGCAGGGTCCACTGAGCCCTCCGCATATGCAAGCGAGCCCAGGGAGAAACATGGACAGATGCGGCCATGTGACCCAGATGGTGAAGCAGAAGGCAGGCCGAGACCTGTCGGCATCAGCAGACTAGCCTCGCAAGAGACACTAGATAAGATAAGAGGCTTGGAGCCACGCCATTCTATGGGTACCAATCCAAGCCACTGCCACCCTAGCCCCCGTATCAAATACATCATAGGTGGACCACACCTTGTGTTTACCACACTCCCAAGCTTTGCTGGGCAACTACTAAAAAAGCTTCCTCTTGTTGCTGGGGGAGGCGCTCAGATAACTCCTGAACCTGCTTCCAGAGGTTCCGAGTGCACTGGATCATGAAAAACTGGTAGGAAGCAATATGGGCGATCAACATAGCGCCCTGGTACACCTTCCAGCTAAGGCATCCAACGCCCTATGTTCCCGACCCAGAGGCACAGAAGCATGGGTGCGGGAACACTTGGTCTTCTTGAGGGCCAACTCCACTACTACTGATTGATATGGAAGCTGACGACTCTCAAAACCAAAGGTCTGCTGTACTAAGTATACCATAACCGCCTTCCGATTTACCGGAGGAACTGAGATAGGGTGACTCCAAATCAGAAGGAGTAACTTCTTAAAGATATCATGGATGGGAACAGCCACCACCTCCTATCGAGCATCAACAAACTGGAGAACCTCCAGCATCTTGTGACGGGCATCTTCTTCCATCAGATGTTGGAAAGGAATGGCTTCCATCATGGCCCGAACAAAGCCCGCAAAGGTCAGATCCTCTGGCGGGGACCAGCACCTCTCATCTGGAGGGAACAGGTCCAAGGGAAGATCCTGCATCATCAGAGGAAAACTCAGAGGTATCATCCCCCCACGGATCATATGGAACATCCTCCTCACTAAAGTCCTGTAGGAACCCCCAGGGAGGGCCCCCACGCAAGCCTCTCAGTTTTGGCACCAAAGGCATTGATGGAACCAAGGGCACTGGCACAGAGGTCCCCGATGGACCGGGGACCAGACTGGGCAATACCAGACACAGGGTACCAAGGACCCCAATGATGCGGCGGGCTGCAACAAATCCTCCTCCTCAGAGGAATCCACAATGGGAATCACAACAGAGGAAGGAGGCACTGGGGTATCGAGAGACCCCCGGACACAGACAGCTTCTGTGTAGGCAAGACGGCCAGAAGGATGTCGAGATACTTCAGCAGCAGTGCCAACATTGCATGTGCCTGCTCCAACACCGGAGGAGCCAGTGGCTCTATGCCCTGAAGGGCTCAGAGCACCGCCAGTTGCACCCTGCGATCTAGCTCCTCCTGAAAATCTGCCAAAGACAAGATGGATGGAGGAGGAGGTGGAGGCATCACCAGAACTCTCTTGGCACCCCGAGGGAGATCGGTGCCCGGCATTGGAAATTGGTGTGGGAATGTCTAGGACTCCCAAGTTCAATGGAGGTGATGCCTCCTCTCTGCGGGGTTGCTTTGGGAGCATCACAGTTGCCGGTGTCAATGGCGACAGTACCAAGATTTCCTTCGGTGCTCGGCCCAGTCTTTCCCTGGCATCGAAGATGGAGATGATCACGACATCCTGGAGTGCGACGATACAGACGATGGCCTATCCCTGGCACCTCTCTCGCAAGAGGGCCCCAGTGGAGGAGTGCATAAAGAGGATTCTGTGTCCATGGGCTCCGAGCGGCCTTTGGGAGTCGACGAACCCGATGCCGGAGTCGACAAGTCACACGTTTTGAGCCCAAAAAGCTTCTCCATCTTATCCAGGTGGGCGTGACAGTCCTTGGGGGTCATTTGATCGCAGAAACGACACCCCTGGACATCATGCGATGCCCCTCGGCAGAGGATACAGACCTCTTGCTGATCCATGATGAACATGGTCCATGGGCACTGGGAAAACCTGACAACACCATAAAAAAGAGCTGGCGAGCGGTCAATGACTAGCAGCCACTGAAGAGTGACACTGCCAGGAATCGACCGCAAAGAACGAAAAAACACTTATCATGCTGCCCTACTGAGGTACCAACCGGGAAGAGGAGGGAGCTGGTGCAGAAAAACAAAATTGGTAACTGACTGGGAATAACTGCAAAAACTCTGAAGAAAGCAGTACTCCACAACTGTGAGGCGAAAGCTCTGCAGAAAAGAAGAGACTGAAGAGGGACCCTGCATGGACGTGTAGATAGTGGCATGCTGGGCATGCTCAGTTTTTCGTTCTGGGCTCCATCCGATGATGTCACCCATGTGTGAGGACCACCATCCTGCTTGTCCTAGCAGAATAGAGAGATTGTGTACATAGACCCTGGGAGTGGGGTGGGAATGAGAGCAACCCCCTACTGACCAGACTAAAGGTGCACGTCTGCCAGGTTCCAGAAGTAAAAAACATTTTGAGAGCAATTTTCAAACGGATTTCCACAAGTAAAACCAAAATAAATCCATTTTCTCAGCATATATTAGCTGTCTGAAAATTGCCCATCCTGTCTGTGGGTAAAGTTAACGCATAGTTGCACAATTTACAGACATTCCTGGGGCAGGGTTAAAGTCTGGGGAGAAAACTTTGTGCATGGTTTTGGATTTTCAAAACTATGCAGGTAATTTTGGTCAGAAAAACAGGTGCAAATCTCTGCAGGCACTTTTTTTCCATGGGCAATTTTCAATGTAAAATTATGTTTGTATTTTTCCTTTGAAAAGTGGTGCAAAGATTGCAGATTAAAAGTATCCATATGCTTTGCAGCTATGCAGGGAGGATTAAAGTTGCTCACTTCATCACTGGAATCTGGTTAAAAAAACAGATGTCACAGCTTCTTTAAGAAAAGAAACAGTCTGACAGTTTAATTTTTGTATATGCAGAATGCTTTTCACAGCTAAAAATCCCAATTCAGTCAAATTGGGGAGGGGGGGGGGGAAGCAAAGGAGGAGAAGTCACAGATTAAGAGTGGTTTCAGGTCTATCATACTATTTAACCAATGACATCCTTTAGTTCCTCACAGACACGAGGGCCTCGATATTTATTCTGAGATCCTAACTAGCAGTATAAAGATAGCAGGCCATAACATCCTGCAAACCTTCTTACTTGCCCTTCCTTCCAAGCAGGCATTCCAGCAAGATCAAGGAGCTATTACAAATGCAACAAAAGTAAACAAAAGCAAGAGAAAAAAGAAACCGATCTGGCTCTCAAAGGAGGTGGCTGAAACAAGAAAGGCGAAAAGAACAGCATTCAAGTACAAAGGATCCCAAACAGAGGAACATAGGGAAGAATATCTGGTGAAGCTTAAGGAGACAAGGAAAGAAATCAGGAAAGCAAAAGGTCAAGTGGAAGAAAGGATCGCCAAAGAAGTAAAGCGAGGGGACAAAACATTTTCAGATATATCAGAGAAAGGAGGCAGACCTGAGATGGTATAGTGAAACTGAAAGGTGACAAAGAGCAACGTGTGGAGAAAGACGAAGAAATGGCAGACATATTAAACAAATACTTCAGTTCAGTGTTCACTAAAGACGACCCTGGAGAAGGACTGTGGCTGGTTGACAAGACCATGGATGGGAGTGGGGTAGATGCAACCAAATCAACAGAAGAAAATGTATGGGAGGATCTGGGAAAACAAAGTGGACAAGCCCATGAGGATGGGCGAGATACATCCCAGGGTAGTAAAGGAACTCAAAGTTGTGCTTGTTCAAAAGATCCCTGGAAAGGGGAATGTTGCCGCAGGAGTGGAGAAGAGTGGTTATGGTCCTGCTTTACAAGAGCGGTAGCAGAGAGGATGCTGGAAACTACAGGCCGGTCAGCCTCACCTCAGTGGTGGGAAAATTAGTGGAGATTCTGCTGAAGGAAAGGTTGTTCAACCCGAGACAGCATGGATTCACCACGGGAAGGTCCTGTCAGACAAATCTGATTGACCTTTTTGATTGGGTGACTAGAGAATTGGATCAGGGAAGAATGCTTGATGTGATTTACTTGGATTTTAGTAAAGCTTTTCATACGGTCCCACTTATTTATTTATTTTATTTATTTAACATTTTTATATACCGGCATTCGTAGGACACATCATGTCGGTTCACAATTAACTGAGAAAGGAAAGGAAATTACATTGAACAGGGGGGTTTAACTGGGAGATATTGGATAATAATTGGATAAAAAGAACAAGGTAAATGGCGAAGTACGAGAGAAAGAGAAAGCAAGCATGGATAACTTAAATTGGAAAGATATGGATTTAAAATTACATATGTGAACTTATTTACAAAGTTGGGGGGAGGGGTGGGGGGAGAGAGAAGGGGGAGAATATATGCGAAAGAGGAGGTAAGGATAAGGGAGGGATTTAAAAAGGTAAGGAAAGCGGGGAAGGGGAAGGCTGTAGAGGCTAATGGCGGGGAGAGGGGGGGGGAGTGGAGGGGGGGGAGTGAGGGGGAGTATGGGGTGTACTGGAAGGGTTACCAGGGTGGGAAAGGTGGGAAGGGCTGAATATAGAATGCAGAATCCTGCATGCGTGGGAGGCCTAGGGTTGAGAGGAGTTGGGGTAGGCCTGTTTAAACAGCCATGTTTTTATTCCTTTTTTGAAGTGGCGAATAAAATGAGAAGCTTGGGAGTGGGTGCCAAGGTAGTAGGGTGGATTGCAAACTGGTTGACTGACAGGAGACAGTAAATGGAACCTATTCTGAAGAAAGAATGGTGTCAAGTGGAGTGCCACAGGGATTGGTTTTGGGACCAGTTCGGTTCAGAAGGGATAGAAGGTAAAAGTTTATTTATTTGTGGATGACACTAAGATGTGCAACAGAGTGGACATGCCTGAAAGAGTACAGAGATTGAAAAATGATTTAAGAAAGCTTGAAGAGTGGTCGAAGATTTGGCAGCTGGGATTCAATGCCAAGAAGTGCAGTCATGCATCTGCGGTGTGGCAACCCAAAAGAGCTGTATGTGATGAGCAGTGAAAGACTAATGTGCACAGACTGGGTGAGGGACCTTAGAGTAGTAGTGTGTAGTGATCTGAAGGCAGAGAAGCAATGTGACAAGGCAATAGCTAAAGCCAGAAGGATGCTGGGCTGCATAGAGAAAGGGATAATGAGTAAGAAAAAGAAAGCGATAATGCCCTTGTACAAGTCCTCGGTGAGGCCTGGATTATTGTGTTCAATTCTGATGACTATATCTCAAAAGTGATGGAGAAAGGATGGAAGCGGTCTAGACAAAATCAGCCAAAATGGTGTGTAGTCTATATCAGACGACGTATGAGGAGAGCCTGAAGAATCTATATTTGTTTACCCTGGAGGAGAGGAGGTGCAGAGGAGATATGATACAGACCTTCCGATATTTGAAAGGTATTAATGATGCACAAACTTCAAACCTTTTCTATTGGAAAGGCAACAGTAGAACTAGGGGTCATGAAACGAAAATCCAGGGGGGATGACTCAGAACCAACATCAGGAAATATTTCTTCAAGGAAAGTGTAGTGGATGTCTGGAATGCCCTCCCAGAAGAGGTGGTAAGGAAGAAAACAGTAAATGATTTCAAAAGGGCATTGGATAGACATCCCGGATCCTTAAATACTGGATGTGGGAAATGAAAAAAGGGATGTATGGGGGTAACTTGTATGGAGTGGCAGTTGCTACCTTTAACAGAAGGCATGGGGGTAGCTGCACAGAGTGGCAGCTACGACCCTTAAGAGAAGCCATGGGGGTAACTTGCACAGATCGGCAGTGTGAATGTGCTTTTATCTGCTTACACAGTGTAGTTTTCACCACGGGTTATCTAGTCAGATAACTCCATATTTACCCAGCTATATCCCACTGAAAATGTCCTCTTAGTGCCTATATATTTTAACTTTTTGGAATATCAGGTGTGCATCTTTTATTATAACCACAATCCTGTTGTTTTATTTTTTAATCTGCATCCTGAGTCCACTCTTTAGCTGTTTCTGCTGTATTTCAGGTCTGCATGGGGTCTGGATGAGGGTCAGAGGAGCAACACCCCAATTTACTTAAACTCATGATGGTAGGGGTAGCTGAATAGAAGCTTTTAAAATCTTCAATAACTCTGGAAATGAAGTAAATCTCCACACAAAACATTAAGACAATGATTTTTTGAATCACTATCTCTGCTAGTTATTTGTTTTTTCTAATCTTGATACTTCTATCACAATGGGGCCCATGTACTAAAGGCTTTCCCCCAGTTTGTATATGGGAAAAATGTTGTAGACTGAAGCAGTTTCAGAGTGGCCAATCAACCATTCAATAACTCATGTTTCCTGCAGAGCCTTTTCTGTTTGAATCAATGAAAAGAAATGAAGGATAAATTGTATGCAATACATGTATTTTCACACACAATGGAAGAGTTCTAGATTTGAAATAATCTAGAATAATTTTATGGACATCAGATTATTACAAAATGCTTCTCCAGCTAGTGGGAAATGTGCATGTGCACGAGTATAGGGAGGAGGTGAGGAAATGAACAAAAACCAAGTACTGTAGATAGAGAAGAATGAGAAATAGGAGTCAAGAGCTAAAACGATGGTCTCCAAGGTCAATATTCAAAGGGGTTTGTCCTGCTCAGTTTGAGACTTTGCCTGACAAACCCCAAGTTTGCAACTTCCGAGCCCACCAAATGGATGGTCTAAGTCATTACCCAACTAAACCTTACCCAGACAAAAGGAGGTGGCATCAAAGGTGTTTTGGGGGCGAGGCTTAGGTTTAGCCAGATAATGCGGATGTTGAGCATTACCCAGCTAATTTAACCCAGGTAAGTCTGGTAGTTGCGAACTCATTCCTAAACTTAGCCTGATAAGAAAACAGATAGGTAAGTCAGCCGGATAAAACTTATGCGGCTAATTTACATGTCAAAAACGCTGCTTAACCAGGTAAGCTATCTCTGGCTAAAGTAGACCTGTTCTGCTTAACCAGATAAGTCCAAATATTATTCCATAGTGCTGTGATTGCAAATATACTGAGAAATGTCCCTTTAAGGCAGTGCAAAATTACAAAAGCGTTCTCTCTAAACCAGTATGCCAACTGATAGGAATACCTCCTCATCACAGAAGTCAGTTTTTTGGATTTCTAAAGCAGTCAAAGAAAGCCAAGCACGGAGAGAGAGCCAGCTCGCCACAGTTACTAACATTTCTGTCAAAGAGGGTACATGATGGTGATGATGAAAGCAGCTGATGGCCCCCTTGAATATGGAGTACACATACCTAACGTATACACGCTCTTCTGGGACTCAATCTCTGTAATGTGTATGTTGTTGATCACTGAGCCATGAAGGACCCGCGATGACTCTGATGAGGTGGTTGCAATTCTGGTCCAAAGATTCTCTCTTTTACCTTCAGTGCAGATATTGCTTACAGGTTTAATAACATCTGTTTGAAAAGAAAAAAGTTGTCAAGCTATAAATTATACAGAAAGCCTACATGAAAGCTTCCAAGAGGACTTTGGTGCCTTTATTCAAAGGGGCTTTCAGGCACTTTGAGGACAATATTCAAAGCCATTTATATGGGTCAATGGCCCTCTCTCAATACGGACAGAAATGTGCGCACAAAACGTGTACTTTTAGCTGTATTTAGGTAATGTTTTCTCAGGGGATTGAATTTTCAAGTCTACATGCGTTATTTTCCTTAAAAACAACTTCCTGCACTAAACGTTGGGGTGATAGTCCCACCAAATTCAAAAGGGAAAGTATGCACATACTTTCTCTTTGAAATTTGATACAAAGTCCATGGGTAAAACGTACCCACGGGCTTTGCCCCAAGGCAGACAGTCTGCAAATTGCCCTCTTTGTACCTATATCAAAATCTCCTTATTGAACATGCCCCCAGAAGAGTTATTTATCTAAAAGCATTAATTGTCCGCTTATAATGAAAATTATCAATCACAGACAAACATTAAAACTATTTCCAGTAAAACCAAATTTCAATTAAACGCTTCTTTAAACAATAATGCTTTAAGTTGTTTCCTAAAAAGTTTCAAATTGGACAACATACCCAAGTCTGAGAGCAAATCATTCCATAGTTTGGGACCAATTCCTTGTTGTCTGCAATCGGACTTCCTTTATAGAAGGGATCACTAAATGCTGTTGACTAACAGACCATAAAGGTCGAGAGGGTTGGTAAGGCTTAAACATTTTAGATTCACAGCTTTATTTATGGTAACTTTCATTAAAGAAACTATTTATATAGAGACATTCCCTGGTGAAACAAATGCATTCTGCTCACGTACTTAGAGCAGACTAGAATGGCGTCAGACCATTTTGACAGACATGTTTTGTTAGAGAACTGAACAGTTACTGATCTTGTGTTTATAACTGTAATGGAACTCGTTAATATACAAGCATTTTTATTTATGTACACATTGAGGCATGGCTAGCCTTCCTTTATATCTGAACTTCTAGTTTATTGGGAACCTGCTCCAATCTGGCTCACTACATGGGACATCGGAATATGAGGTGCCAAAGGCCTTCATTCACAGCCACCAGAGATTAACACAGTAACATAGTAAATTGCGGCAGATAAAGACCAAAATGGCCTATCCAGTCTGCCCAGTATAGTGTCATCCAATTTAAGTATTTTCACAAACAAAATCTCCTAAGCAACCCAACACCAACTCTCTCCTCCCCCGAAGTCTTCCACCCGTCCCATCAACCCCTCTCCCACCATTGTCCTGAACAAGTTCAAAATCTTCTAAAAACTGACAGCCTCCACCTCTTCAGCTAGTAAGCCATTTCAGGCCCAGTCATCTTCAGTTCTCACAAAACCAATACCCAAGTCAAATCCCCAATGTAATTTACTCATCTTTAAGGTTGTAACTGCCACTCTATGCATATTACGCTAATACTTGCTGCTTAGGGTTGTAACTTCTGGTCCATGCAGGTTACCCCAATGCATTTCTGGAAGCCCAAAGTAGTCATACCACTGCTGTTTTGATCTGAACTGTCGCTCTATGCAGGCTACCCCACTGCTTCATTACCATCCTCTGTCTCCAGGGATTCTCTGTGTTTATCCCAATGGTTTTTGAAGCCTGTTACCATTTTTTTCTCCACTACTTCCTCTAGAAGGGCATTCCAAGTCTCCACTAGTCGCTCTGTGAAAAAAAACCTTCCTATCATTGTTTTCAAGTCTATACCCTTGGAGCTTCACTTCATGACCCCTACTTTTACAATTCCCTTTCCACTGAAAAAGGTATTGCTTCTTGTGCCTTAATACCTTTCAGGTCTTTAAAAATCTGTATCATATCCCTCATCTCAATTCTCTTCTAGAGTATATATATGGAGGTCCATCAGTCTGATCTCAAAGGGTTTTTGGTTGTCTTTCTCTGGACTATGTCTAGCCTCTCTTTGTTCTATCTGAGATACAGCCTCCATAAATGGAAAAAGTCATCTAGGTGAGGTCTCTCCAATGACCTGTAAAGAGGCATTATCACCTCCTGTTATCTATTAGTTAAATTTCTCACCCTCAGCATCCCTCTGGCTCCCACCTTCTCACACTGTTTTGCTACCTTGAGATCACTGGACACTGTCACCCAAAGGTCTCTGTCCTGGTTGGTACACGTCAGTTCTTCACCATCTACTGCATACCATCCCTGCAAATGTCTGCACCCCAAGTGCATGATTGGCAACTAAGATTCAATGCCAAATAGTGCACAATCATTTGATCACGCCTTAAGCTTTGTTAGATCATTTCTCATTCGGTTTACTTTCTCAAGGTGTCTGGCCTATTGCAGATCTTCATGTCATTCACTAAAAGGCAAACGTTTCCTTCTAACTCCACTGCAACATTGCTCACGAACATACTGAACAGAACTGGTCCTTGAGGGACTCCTTAGAGAAAATTAATTTACTATTCTGTTGTCTAACACTCAACCAGATTCTAATCCAATACATCTCCTTAGGACCCAGCTCCAGCGTGCTCAGTTGATTAATGAGTCTCCTCTGTAGGATCAAAAACTTTGTTTAAAGCCAAGTAAACCACATCCAGCACATGTCCTTGATCTAATTCTCCAATCACCAAATCAAATAAATCAATCAGATTTGTTTGACACAATCTGTCTGTGGAAAAACTGTGCTGCCTCAGATCCTGCAATTCACTGCATTGCAGATAGTTCACTATTCTTTCCTTCAGTAGTATGTCCATCAATTTTCTCGCCACTGAAGTAAGGTCAGCTGGCCTGTAGTTTCCAACTTCCTCCTCCTCCATTTTTATGGCAAGGGACCACACATCCTTCCTTCTCCAGTCCTGCAGAACCATGCCCGTCTTCAAAGATCTGTTGAATAGGTCCTTCAGTGGATGCATCAGAACCTCTCTACGCCCTCCTAGTATCTTAGGCGCCTTCCCATTTAGCCCCAAGGCTTAGCCCACTTTCAGTTCTGCTAGTTGCACACAATTTCTTCCTTAAATGGTGTCATATCTATCCCTTGGCAACCATCAGTGGTCCTGCTCCAATCCCTTCTTCAGTGAAAACTGAACAGAAGCATTAGCTTTACATTTCTGCTTTTTCCTCATCTCTCTGCATACCTTGCTCCTTGTCTCCCTCTGCATTCCTTCTTTCACTCGCATGCTTGAAAACGAATACCTCTCCCTCCTAACCTACACATCACGGTCCTAGTCTTCAGAATAAGAGGCACTGAACAGGGCTTCCTTGGAGTCCGGTACAAGTACTGCCCTTGAAGCAATCGGTACGCATCACTGCAGCAGGACGGCTGCTACTCTCTTGTGAGAGCTGGGATCTTTGCTTCCACAGTGCGCCCGGCCCTACCTGGTCAACAACCAGATACAAGACTTGAATCCAGTTTCTCAAATGGTAACAGTGATGGCTGGTCAACACACAAATATACCTAAAATACTATGAAAAGTCAGAAAATAGATCTGTCAAATCAGCATTATAAACTCACTAAATTCCATAATAAAAATGATGAGACAATTCTCTTTTTTAATATTGTCATCTGTGTGAACAAGATCCGATTGTAGACGTTTCCCAGCCTCTTTTCTCATTTTTGCTGCTGTTAAAGCACAATAGGTCATCCCTGAATTTACAGTATTACAGAACGCAGGGCATATAACAGGGGCATGTGAGAAAATGTTTGATCACACACACAGTCATGGTTTCTTGCTTATGTTTCAGTACAAGAGTGTAATTAGAGTACTGGTCCTAAAAGCTTTTATACAGCTGGATCCTGATGTGTTCAAGAGAAAATGTTTTGCAGCTATGTTGTATATCTCCTTTATATCATCATGATGCTATTTTGGGGACACTGAATAGCACCAGTTAAGTGTTTCAGCTAGTGTAATTGGAACAGTCTCTGTTTAAGGCAAAAGACTCTGGAAAGATAAATAATTATTCTTATGTCTGCAAAACAAGCAATGATTGATGATCTCAATAAAAATAGAAGGTGGCTGGAGCCATCTAACTCTACAGTTATACTGCGCAAAGGGTATGGTGGGGAAGGAGGAAGAGGGATGGGGATGGCTGGCTCAGAAGAGCGCATCCACTGCTATCACTAACTGCGGTAATATTAATAAACAAACAGAATATTACTATATCAACCAACTCTGGAGCAATGACAGGAAATGTTTTTTCATGGAAAGGATGGATGCATGCACAGAATGTCATCCCAGACCAGGTGGTGACCAAAATGATAAAACGTCAAGAAGGCATAAAATATACATAGAGGATCCTTAGCTGCAAAAATGTGAAGTGGCAGTGAAAGTGCAAACTGGTGTCCATCTCAGATGATTCAGTGATGACTGCTGGGACTGCCAGAATGAATGGCAAAGTGAGTGATATGAAATGCTAGAAGTCCTAATGGAAGACGCAGGCAAACGTATAGCTGAGTTTGTCTGGCAGGCTGTGAAGACAGAATTAGCTAGCATATAGGTCTGCCTGGCAGAAAAGCAGGTATTCACCTAGCCAGATCTGTCTAGCAAACCACGCTATCGTCATGTCAACCAGGTGAGTGCAGCAGATTGGTGGCGGCCAGGTACTGTCTAGAAAAGTCATGGTGACCTAGGAGACTGGATACTCAGGCAACAGCCATGCTTAGATTATTACAAAGTTGTGTAGTTAGACAAGGGATAGGAGGAGTGCTGTGAGTGAACTAAACTGGGGACACTGCATGCTCATCTAACAAGCAGGTAAACAATAAAGGAAGAAGATTACAAAAACCGTCATCATCTACTATGTTAATATGAAAAATGTCTGCCCTTTTATGAGAAACAGATATTATTAAAAACACCAAGTCTATATTTAATTGTAATTGTTCATTGGAAAGATTTAGTCATCATACTGATCAAACACTGCGTGTGATAATCCGCACAATCTGTAAAGTATGCCTTCATATATGTCAAGATATCATGCCAGTTGCTTTAAGCAGTCAAAAATCTGTGGTGAAGCAGCAGAAACCTGCATTAGCTCTATGGACTGCTGGAGATATCCAGATAGATTTAAATTGCTAACACTGACCTAGTCCATATAATAAAGTCCAGTCTTTAAAGCTTTTATGTCATACGATGAAGCCTTCTGTATCAAGCCCCAACTACAGCTGGCAAGCCTATGTAGAGATCTTCCCAACAGGGGTCAAAAATGTGGGAAAGTAGAGGGATGATCTTTACAGTGAGGGTAAAAAAATTAAAGGGCATCAGAACGTCCTCTAAGTGGCCTCAGACATGTAGCAGGGCTGGTGATTTGCTATTCTCAGATAAGAGAGGGCTGGGAGAGGTTTTTCCCTGTGGGAATCAGGCAGGTCAGAGATGTTTATCCCAATAGTATGGGAATGATGAAGTCTTCATCCCTGTGAAGATCACAAATGTGGAAGGGCCAGAGATCTGTGACCCAGAGGTAATAACATGGGAGGGTCAAAGATCTTCATCTTTGTGGGGATCAGAAGCCTCAACAACAAATGAACGTTAAAACCACTGAGATCATTAAGCAAAATTGCTTACCTTGTAATAGGTGTTATCCCAAGACAGCAGGATGTAGTCCTCACATATGGGTGACGTCACTGACGGAGCCCTATTGCGGGAAAAACTTCTGTCAAAGTTTCTAGAAACATTTGACTGGCTGCCTGAGGCTACTGAGCATGCCCAGCATGCCATGATATTCCCTGCCACAGGGGTCTCACTTCAGTCTCTTATATAGCAATAAGCTTTAGCAAAAATAAAATAAGAAAAATATGTGTCCCAACTCCGTGGGGTGGCGGGTGGGTTTCGTGAGGACTACATCCTGCTGTCCTGGGATAACACCTATTACAAGGTAAGCAATTTTGCTTTATCCCAGGACAAGCAGGATGCTAGTCCTCACATATGGGCGATTAGCAAGCTAGAGGCCGAGTCATTTTGTATTGAGACAACAGTGATGTATTGTTGTTGGAAATGAGTCAGCCGAAGATCACAGCAGATTGGTTGTAGAAGGAGTTGGGTTTAAACTGGAAACAAGTTCTTTAAGACAAATTGTCCATAGGCTGAATCTTGTCGTCCTTGTTTGTCTAAACAGTAATGAGCTGCAAAGGTGTGAAGAGAACTCCATGTTGCTGCTTTACATATGTCAATGATAGGCACTGAACGATAGTGTGCTACTGAGGTTGACATTGCTCTTACTGAATGTGCCTTTACTTGCCCTTGGAGAGGAAGGCCTACTTTTTCATAACAGAATTCTATACAATCTGCTAGCCAATTGGATAGAGTATGTTTTCCCACTGCTTTACCAGGTTTGTTTGGATCATAAGAAACAAAGAGTTGATTGGATTTCCTATGGACTGCAGTGCGGTTCAAATAAAAGGATAGAGCACGTTTACAGTCTAAGGTATGTAAGGCTTTTTCTCCTTGGTGAGAATGAGGCCTTGGAAAAAATGTGGGTAAAACTATGGATTGGTTCAAGTGGAATTCCGTAACTATCTTAGGAAGGAATTTTGGATGTGTACGGAGAACCACTCTATCGTGCAGGAATTTTGTGTAGGGTTCGTACGTGACAAGTGCTTGTAACTCACTGACCCTCCTAGCTGATGTAATGGCTATGAGGAAGATAGTCTTCCATGTGAGGAATTTTAAATCACAGGAATCTAAGGGTTTGAAAGGAGAACGCATGAGTCTTGTTAGTACCAAATTCAGATCCCATTCTGTGACTGGTGGTCGAATTGGTGGTTTAAGCTGAGTTAAACCTCTCATAAACCTACTGATGAGAGGTTGTGTGGATATGGGTGCATCTCCAACCTTGTTATGGTAAGCTGAGATTGCACTTAGATGTACTCTTACAGATGACGTCTGGAGACCAGAGTCTGAAAGTAGGTATAAGTAGTCTAAGAGAGAGGTTGTGGGGCAGGTGAAAGGGTCTATCTTCTTTTGTCTGCACCACGTAGTAAATATTTTCCATTTGGAAGAGTAATTCTTTCGTGTGGAAGGTTTACGTGAAGCTAGAAGATACATTTGAGATACATTTGTTGAAAGATTAAGTGGTTGTAAAATCAAGCTTTCAACATCCAAGCTGTCAGGGATAGGGATTGAAGGTTGGGATGGAGCAACCGACCCTGATCCTGAGTTATGAGAGTGGGAGCTACTCCTAGACGTATTGGATCCTTGACTGAGAGGTCTAGCAGTGTTGGGAACCAAACTTGTCGAGGCTAATACGGGGCTATGAGGATCATGGTCCCCTTGTCCTGTTGTAGCTTCATTAGAGTCTTGGTTATGAGCGGTATCGGAGGATACGCGTATAGTAGGCCTGAGTTCCAAGGGCAAACAAATGCGTCCCTGGCTGGCTTGTTCTTCTGTTTGTGGAGAGAACAGAAATCGTCCACTTTGTGATTGAGATGTGACGCAAAGAGATCTATTGTTGGTTGCCCCCAACGGCGAAATATCCTGGTCGCTACTGAGGGATCCAGGGACCATTCGTGTGGTTGGAACTGACGGCTGAGTCGGTCCGCCACTACATTGTGTATGCCTGCCAGATAAGTGGCTCGAAGAAACATTGAGTGGTTCAGGGCCCAACCCCAGATCTGTACAGCTTCTTGACAGAGGAGATACGAGCCCGTAGCTCCCTGTTTGTTGATATACCACATGGCTACTGTGTTGTCTGTTTGTATGAGAACGGTCTTGTGTGAGAGGCAGTCCTTGAACGCATATAGCACATAACGTATAGCTCGAAGTTCCAGGAAGTTTATTTGAAATGTGGCTTCGAGTTTTGTCCAAGTTCCTTGGGTCTGGAGATCGTGTATGTGAGCTCCCCAACCCAAGGTGGATGCATCTGTAGTTAAAGTTATTTGTGGGACTGGTTGCTGGAAGGGAAGGCCCTTGCATAAATTGTCCTCGTTAGCCCACCATAGTAGAGATGAACGTAGCTGGTGGGTTATTTGAATTGAAGAATGCAGTGGTTGAATGGCTTGGATCCATTGTGATCATAAAGTCCATTGAGTTACTCTCATGGCCAGCCTTGCCAGAGGAGTGACATGAACTGTGGAGGCCATGTGGCCTAGTAGGATTAGAAATTGATGAGCTGACGCTAGTTGTGTGGAGCACATGCCCTTCGCCAGGAGGGAAAGTGTGTTTGCACGATGTTGCGGTAGGAAGGCTTTTGAAAGGGTAGTGTCTAAATCTGCATCTATGAATTGAAGTAGGTGCGACGGTGTTAGGTGGGATTTTTGATAGTTGATGAGAAATCCCGTGGAGTGAAGGAGAGCAATCGTTCAATTGAGGGAAGTGAGAGCTCCTTGTTGAGATTGACTTCTGATGAGCCAGTCGTCTAGATATGGAAATACATGGACACTTTCCTTGTGCAAGTGACCTGCAAGTACTGCTAGACACTTTGTGAATACTCTGGGAGCAGATGCAAGTCCGAACGGGAGGACTTTGTATTGTAAATGTTGATGACCTACCATGAAGCGTAGGCATTTGCGATGAGGAGGAAATATTGGAATGTGAGCATAAGCGTCCTGAAGATCCAGAGAGCAAAGCCAATCCCCTTTTTGTAGAAGTGGAAGCATGGTGCCTAGAGAAACCATCCTGAACTTTTCTTTTTTTAGAAATTTGAGATTCCTGAGATCTAGGATGGGTCGTAGGCCACCGTTTTTCTTTGGAATGAGGAAGTAACGGGAGTAGAATCCTCTGCCCTGCTGAGACCGGGGCACCAGTTCTATAGCCCTCGCTTTCAGAAGGGTGGATAATTCCGTTTGCAAGTGAAACAAATGGGTTTTGCTGTGGTGGGAATGACGAGGTGGACAATCTGGAGGAATGGTTGTGAAATTGAGTTGATAACCTCTGTGTATAATTGAGAGGACCCATTGGTCTGATGTTATGGATGTCCAAGTACTATAAAAATTCGACAGTCTTCCTCCCACGGGTAGTGTTGTATAGGGATTGGAATAGAGGCCTTGCTCTCTGGATGTGACCTCAAAATCCAGTTGCAGGTCCAGTTTGCGAAGGAGGTTGAGGTTTGGGTGTTCTCTGGTGCCTCTGTTGTGGTCGCTGTTGAGACCTCGGATGCCGCGGCCTGGATGATGGAGGAGAATATCTCCTCTGTCGATAAAATGGCCGCCTGGTGTCCCGTCTAGGAGGTCCTCGAGCAGCATGGGTATCATGCGGAAGAGAGGATAGTTGCCTCAGAGTCTCCGTATGCTCGCGTAGTTGGGATACTGCGTCTTGCACTTTAGTGCCAAAGAGATTATCACCCAGGCAAGGGAGGTCAACAAGCTTATCTTGCACTTCTGATCATAAGTCAGATGCTTTAAGCCAAGCCCACCTTCGAGCAGTAACTCCTGAAGCAGCAATTCTTGAGGCCGTTTCGTAGGCATCATAAGCGGCTCTCACCTCATGTTTGCCGGTATCTAAACCTTTGGTAATGATATTCTGCGCTGCTTCTTGGTACTGTGCAGGTAGGGATGGTATGAACTCAACTTGCTTCCAGAGGTTTCTCTGGTGTTGGGTCATATAGAGATGGTATGCTGAAATCCTAGAAGAGAGCATGGCTCCCTGATAGATTTTTCGACCCATTTGATCGAGGAATCGATTGTCTTTCCCGGGAGGAACAGAGGAATGGGTCCGAGATCGCCTGGAACGCTTCTGTGCAGATTCTACGACCACTGAATGGTGGGGAAGCTGAGGCTTTTGGTAACCTGGTGCAGACTGCACAAGGTATGTAGCATCTATTCTTTTGTTTACTGCAGGAACTGTGTATGGATATTCCCAGATGTGTTGCTGTAACTGTAGCAGAACTTCATGAATAGGGATGGCGAGAGTATGTTTGGGAGGATCCACAAACTGGAGTATTTCTAGAGTTTGTTGTCTGTCATCGCTCTCTGTCTGATGTTTGAATGGTATAGAATCTGCCATTTCTTGGATGAAGGTAGAAAATGAAAAATCTTCTGGCGGGGATTGTTTCTTAGCTTGAGGCGGCGAGGGGTCAGACATGAATTCTTCCGACGAGAACTCCGATGAAGTATCTGACCAGGTATCATACACAGAAGGTTGTGGAATAGGTGTAGGCTTAGGAAGGTGAGAAACACCTGAGGGTCCAGGTTGAGTATCATCAGAGAAAATATCCTCTTGTTCCTCCAGCACTGGATTAGCAGGTAAGGAAGCTAGTAGGTCTTGATACCTTTTGGTTAGGATATCGTGTAGTTGTGACTGTGCATCTAAAGTGTCAGGAGATGCAGATGGATGCTTTGGCATCGAATGTTTCATTTTCATGGATGCCTTGAGTCTTGTTGTCGATGCCCTTTGAGAAGGGTGTGAGGTAGGTGTCGTCGTGTAAACCAATTTTGGTTGTAGGGCAGACGAGGCAGCCAAAGTTGATGTTTGAAGAAAAGAAAACGCCGACAATTGGTCTGGAACAGAGGGCATCAATGAAATTGTGGCCACTTTCGTCGATGGAACTTGGAGATTTGATGAAGTAATCGAGGGTAGCATCTCTGTTAACATCGGTGCCTTTGGCATCGAAGATTGCATCGATGGTATCGTTATAGCCATCGACATCAACGGTGCTGGAGGTAGTAACGCGGCTGGCGGAGTTTCCGGCATTGACGTATCTGTCGGCATCGGCAGAACCGCCGACATCTGCGCAATAGCCGGCATTGGTGCTTGCACCGGCATCGACTGAAGAGTTGACATCGGCAATGACGCCGGTATCTGTGCCTGAAAGGCTTCGGTGACCATCTGTTTGATTAGACTTAGTAAGTCTGGTGCCGGTGGTAAAACTTGGGCAATCGATGTCGACGGCGATACCGACGGAGGAGGCACCGGAACCGATGATGTGGAAGTCAGCGGGGGATCGGACGGCTTGTGCTGCTTCGTAGTCGGTTCCTCTGGGGGAGGGAGCGACGACGACACCGAGGATCGATGCCATCGGTGCTTGTGCTTAGGCCTCGATTCCAACACTGACCTGGTCGATGGTACTGGTGATGGAGCATCGCCCTATTCTTCTATTCTCCGTTTTTTTAAGAGAATTTTCTTAGTGACCCCCGTTGGTGATGACTTTGTCGAGGTAGACGGTGAAGGCAGTGATTTAAGATGAAAAAGCTGAAACATTTTCTCCTGTCTCAGTTTTCTGCCCTTCGGGGTCATTTCCTGACACTTCTCACATGAAGTAATTTCATGTTTCTCTCCCAAACAGATCACACATTCTATGTGTGGATCTGTAATAGACATGATTCGGTTGCAAGCTGGACACTTTTTGAAACCTGAAGCCATGTTTGTGATGGACAGCCGTCGATGAGGTGAGAGAAAGTGAAATCCTGAGAAAAGAAATTTTCCAAAATTATTATTTTCTGTCACCGTACGGTGAAGAATGAGATTTAGTGAGACCCCAATGGGGAAATTTGAGAAAAAATATGACTTTTCTAGTCAGAATTAGTGAGAGATTCTCACAGGGCTCCTGTGTCTGCGATGCTGAGTGCAGCGCGGAAAAAAGAAGACTGAAGAGAGACCCCTGTGGCAGAGAATATCATGGCATGCTGAGCATGCTCAGTGGCCTCAGAGTGCCAGTCAAAAGTTTCTAGAAACTTTGACAGAAGTTTTTCCCGAAATAGGGCTCCGTCAGTGACGTCACCCATATGTGAGGACTAGCATCCTGCTTGTTCTGGGATAATTCAAAAGCCAATTAGATAATTAACAAGTTATCTGTCTAAATGGGTAAAGGAAAATTGGTTCTTACCTGCTAATTTTTGTTCCTGTAGTACCATAGATCAGTCCAGACTGCTGGGATTTGCCTCCCTTCCAGCTGATGGAGACAGAGAAAAACTTGAAGAGCACCCCGTCTTAACCTGGTGTGCTACCCGCATCTCCTCAGTATTTCTCTGTCTCCAGCAGATGGAGGTGGTACAAACCCTGTGGTCTTCCACTGGTTCTTAGGTGTTAAGACAATCTCTATTTAAAAAAAAAAAAAAAAAAAAAAGTAAAAAAAGAGGATCAAACAGGACAAACTGGCACAACCTCCCAGGGGGTAGTCAGGTCCCAGTGGGACCATCCCCCCGGTAGTAGGTTTGAGGAGCTGGGGTTGGTGACTTCGCGGGGCTCAGATCAGTAAGACGCCAGGGGTGATTAACGGTGGTCTGGTCCCTCCTCCCCCCTTATCCCCGACCTGGTCAAAAAGCAACCTGTCATCCTTTGGGTTTTTTTAGCGGCTGAAGTGAGTTTAAAAAAAAAAGTTTCAAAGCGTTCAATTGGGCTCCAGGTGGCTTACGGGCAGTTTTTCATTTTTGTTCTCTGCAGCGCCATTCGTCCAACACTCTGACTGCAGCTGAGTCTTTCTCCTTGCCCCGTCGGCGCTTCCCCATGCTTCCTTATGTTGCATCCGGCGTGATGTGTTGCCTGCGGGGAGTCCCCTTCACGGCTCTCCCGTTCCGGGCTGTGTGTCAGGTGCCTCCCCGGAGGGGAGGCACCTGACACACCTGCGCCCCTCAGTATAAAACATTAACAAAGCAGATAAACAAAGCAGATAAACAAAACCGGAATTGAAACCGAATAATTTCAAGCAAGCAACAACCCAACAGGAATAGTATAATGCGAATTAGGAACAGTGCAATACATAGCTCTTGTCAATGTGGTAGAAACATCCGGAGCCTTATGTTTCCATTATTTAATAATTCTGTAAGAAAAAAAGGCATTCTCCACTGCTGCAAAGGGAAAAGAGTACGAGCAGACTGAAAACAGTAGACTGGGAAGGAGTCTGGACTGATCCGTGATACTACAGGAACGAAAATTAGCAGGTAAGAACCAAATTTTCCTTTCCCTGTACGTACCCGGATCAGCCCAGACAGTGGGATGTACCAAAGCTTCCCTAGTTTGGGTGGGACTGAGACGGTCCCGCTCGGAGTACCTGTCTGCCGAAGGAACCAAAAAAAAGGTGCCTGAACGTCAAGACGATAATGCCGAGCAAACGTATGTAGCGACTTCCAAGTGGCTGCTCTACAAATTTCCTGTGGAGAAACCAGCTGGCTCTCTGCCCATGAAGTAGCCTGCGAACGCAAAGAATTGGCTTTTAGACCTTCTGGAACCAGCCGGCCCCTGCAAAAATACGCGGACGCAATAGCCTCCTTTAGTCAGTGAGCTATAGTAGCTTTAGAGGCCTTCTGCCCCTTATGAGGACCGCTCCATCCAATAAAGATGATCTGAAACCCTGAAATCATTGCCTGTAAGTACTGCAGGAGAACTCTCTTAACATCCAAACGATGTAAATCACCATCAAATGTGCCAGCAATATCCTCCTGAGAGAAGGCAGAGAGCTCCACTGACTGATTAACATGAAAGGAGGAAATACCTTTGGCAGAAAGGAGGGAACAGTCTTTAGAGAGACCCCCGAATCAGAGAATCTCAAGAAGGGCTCCCTACAGGATAAAGCTTGCAGTTCAGAGACCCTTCGGGCCGAACAAATAGCTACAAGAAATGCTGTCTTATGAGTCAGGTCCTTGAGCGTGGCCCAACGGAGAAGCTCAAAGGGTGCTTCGCAGAGGACACGAAGGTCCAGGTTAAGACTCCAAGACAGGCAGGTGGCCTGGACTGGCGGATTCAAATGCTCAGCCCCCTTAAGAAAACGCACCACATCCAGATGAGCTGTCACCGCGTAACCGTCTAGTCTCCCTAAGAGGGAGCCGAGAGCTGAAACCTGAACACGCAAGGAGTTAAAAGACAAACCCTTGGAGAGTCCGTTCTGAAGGAAGGAGAGAACCAGGGAGACCGAGGCCATGTGCGTCGAAACCCCAGCTTCTGCACATGTTGTCAAACATTCTCCAAACCCAAACATACGCCAGCGATGTAGAGGTCTTACGGGCCCTCAACAGCGTAGAAATAACTTCCTCCTTGTAGCCTCTCTTTCTTAGATGCCACTGCTCAAAAGCCAGGCCGCTAGACAAAAGCGATCCGCCTGATCGAAAAATACGGGACCTTGACGAAGAAGGTTGTGGAGGTGAGCGAGACGAAGAGGGCCATCAGAGCGAGATTCACGAGATCCAAAAACCACGGTCTCCGGGGCCACTCCGGCGCGATAAGTATGACCAGCCCCCTGTCCTATCCTCTATCCTTCAGAATACCTTTCCCACCAGGGGCCATGGTGGAAAGATGTAGAGGAGGACATCGCTGGGCCAGGGCAGGACCAGAGCATCCACACCCTCCGAGCCCTGCTCCCTTCTGCGACTGAAGAACCTGGGAGCTTTTGCGTTTCGCAAGGTGGCCATCAAATCCAGGTGGGGACCCCCCTACTTGCGCACGACAAGATCCATCGCCTCTTCTGACAACTCCCACTCTCCGAGGAAGTCGGCCTGAATATTCTCCTTCCCTGCAATGTATGAGGCCACCAGGCGTTCCAGGTGATGCTCTGCCCAATCGAAGAGTTTGCTGGCCTCCAGGGCCACCAGGCGACTCCTGGTGCCTCCCTGGTGATTGATATAAGGCACCGTTATGGCACTGTCTGAGAGGACTCTCACCGCCTTGCGACAAATCAAGAGAAGGAAGAACTTCAGCGCCAGATGGACCACCCGGGTTTCCAGGCGGTTGATGTGCCACTTGGAATGGACTGTGGACCAACGGCCCTGAGTCGATTGAGAATGACACACCGCTCCCCAGCCAGAGGCTGGCATTCGTTGTCACGACCATCCACTGGGGAGTCTCCAGGGGCATACCCTTTGACAGGTGATCGAGAGAGAGCTACCACTGTATGCTGGCGACGGTAGATTCGGGAAGTGGTAGGAGCGCCTGAAAATTCTCCAAGACCGGCTTCCAATGGGCAAGCAAAGCCTTCTGCAACCGATGCATATGCGCAAACTCCCAGGGAACTAAGTCTATAGTAGAAGCCATGGAGCCCAGTACTTGAAGGTAATCCCAGGCTGTGAGCAGCGAGAGAGATACGAGATGCTGTACCTATTTCATGAGCTGAACGCCTGGGCTTTGGGCAAGGAGACCTTGGACTCATGGGTGTCGAAATGAGCTCCCAGAAATTCCAGAACCTGAGAGGGTAAGAGGTTGCTCTTGGGAGTAGTTGACTATCCACCCGAGGGAGGTAAGCAGTGACACGACCCGATTGACTACCGCCAAACACAGCTTCTCCGACTTCGCCCGGAGAAGCCAGTCATCCAGATAGGGATGGACCAGGACTCCTTCTCACCGAAGAAAAGCCGCTGCCACACCACCACCAAATGGGGAGAAGTGCTGGAGGGAGCGATTCGGTAAAGGAAGAAGTGAAGTGAAGTGAAGAGGAGGAGAATGGCATTCAAGTAGTGTTGCAGTAGAGATGGTAATTAACCTGCACATTTTTTTGCAAGCTTTAGCTAGTTTGCTGATATTCTATGGCCTAGCTGGCTGAATGCACTTTCCAACACCAATATGCTTCACAACCTAAAGGCAGAAAGCAGAGTTGCTTACCTGTAACAGGTGTTCTCCCAGGACGGCAGGATGTAGTCCTCACATATGGGTGACGTCATTAAGCGGAGCCCTATCACGGAACACTTTTGTCAAAGTTTCTGGAAACTTTGTCTGGCACACTGAGCATGCCCAGCATGCCATGATCCCTGTATCCACAGGGATCTCTCTTCAGTCTCGTTTGTAGCAAAAAAGTGCGAGCGAAAAATAAAATAACAAAACGTAAGCGGACCCAACTCCGCGGGGTGGCGGGTGGGTTTCATGAGGACTACATCCTGCTGTCCTGGGAGAACACCTGTTACAGATAAGCAACTCTGCTTTTTCCCAGGACAAGCAGGATGGTACATAAGAACATAAGAAAATGCCATACTGGGTCAGACCAAGGGTCCATCAAGCCCAGCATCCTGTTTCCAACAGTGGCCAATCCAGGCCATAAGAACCTGGCAAGTACCCAAAAACTAAGTCTATTCCATGCTACCATTGCTAATGGCAGTGGCTATTCTCTAAGTGAACTTAATAGCAGGTAATGGACTTCTCCTCCAAGAACTTATCCAATCCTTTTTTAAACACGGCTATACTAACTGCACTAACCACATCCTCTGGCAACAAATTCCAGAGTTTAATTGTGCGCTGAGTAAAAAAGAACTTTCTCCGATTAGTTTTAAATGTGCCCCATGCTAACTTCATGGAGTGCCCCCTAGTCTTTCTACTATCCGAAAGAGTAAATAACCTCAGCCGTCTCTTCTCCAAGCTGAAAAGTCCTAACCTCTTTAATCTTTCCTCATAGAGGAGCTGTTCCATTCCCCTTATTTTGGTAGCCCTTCTCTGTACCTTCTCCATCGCAATTATATCTTTTTTGAGATGCGGCGACCAGAATTGTACACAGTATTCAAGGTGCGGTCTCACCATGGAGCGATACAGAGGCATTATGACATTTTCCGTTTTATTCACCACTCCCTTTCTAATAATTCCCAACATTCTGTTTGCTTTTTTGACTACCGCAGCACACTGTACCGACGATTTCAATGTGTTATCCACTATGACACCTAGATCTCTTTCTTGGGTTGTAGCACCCAATATGAAACCCAACATTGTGTAATTATAGCATGGGTTATTTTTCCCTATATGCATCTCCTTGCACTTATCCACATTAAATTTCATCTGCCATTTGGATGCCCAATTTTCCAGTCTCACAAGGTCTTTGTTACGCTTGGGCTCCGGTCAGGAGTCGTGAACACCACCCAGCAGGGTGGCTCCAGGTGGAGAGAGACAGGAAGCTAGAAACAGTGTCAGGTTCCAGGCTGGGTCAGGGCAGGCAGCAAGTATCAGAGTCTGGGTTCAGGCTGGGTCAGGGCAGGCGGCAGTCAGCAGTGTCTGGGTCCAGGCTGGGTCAGGGCACAGTAAGCAGGGCAAGGCAGGTCAGAAGGCCCGTAGGCCATACACACACACACAGAAGGCCCGTAGGCCACACACCAATAGCGGGGCAAGGCAGGTCAGAAGGCCCGTAGGCCACACACACACAGAAGGCCCGTAGGCCACACACCATAAGCGGGGCAAGGCAGGTCAGAAGGCCCGTAGGCCACACACATACACACAGAAGGCCCGTAGGCCACACACCATAAGCGGGGCAAGGCAGGTCAGAAGGCCCGTAGGCCACACACATACACACAGAAGGCCCGTAGGCCACACACCATAAGCGGGGCAAGGCAGGTCAGAAGGCCCGTAGGCCACACACACACAGACCGAAGGCCCGTAGGCCACACACCGTAAGCAGAGCAGGCAGGTCAGAAGGCCCGTAGGCCACACATACACAGAAGGCCCGTAGGCCACACACCGTAGTCAGGGCAAGCAGGTCAGAAGGCCCGTAGGCCACACATACACAGAAGGCCCGTAGGCCACACACCGTAAGCAGAGCAGGCAGGTCAGAAGGCCCGTAGGCCAGGTAAGAAAAGCGAGGAAGAAGGCCCGAAGGCCGCGCAAGGCAAGGCAAGGAAAGGCCCGAAGGCCGCGCAAGGCAAGGAAAGGCCCGAAGGCCGCGCAGGGCTAGAGCAGGGAGCCCAGGTGAGCTCGATGCCGAAGCACCGAGGGAACTGTCAGGCAGGGTTATAAGGGCCAACCCAGAACATAGAGTGGACAGGGGAGATGGCCTGGGCCTGTCAGGAGAGCCAGCACTAGAGGGACCCCTGGTGGTGAGGCGGTTGCATTGCAGCCAAAACTGTAACAGTCTTCCTGCAATTTATCACAATCTGCTTGTGATTTAACTACTCTGAACAATTTTGTGTCATCTGCAAATTTGATTATCTCACTCGTCGTATTTCTTTCCAGATCATTTATAAATATATTGAAAAGTAAGGGTCCCAAATACAGATCCCTGAGGCACTCCACTGTCC
Source organism: Rhinatrema bivittatum (assembly GCF_901001135.1). Lineage (NCBI taxonomy): Eukaryota > Metazoa > Chordata > Amphibia > Gymnophiona > Rhinatrematidae > Rhinatrema > Rhinatrema bivittatum. Next base: position 19,570,243 of record NC_042619.1, read on the forward strand.
ACTCCCTTCCACTGAGAAAATTATCCATTTAATCCTACTCTCTGTTTCCTGTCTTTTAGCCAGTTTGCAAGGACGGCAAGGATGGATTAGCAGGTGGTTGGCTCCCTGTCTGATCGAGCTCCAACAGGGAAGAAAGCATGAACACAGTTTAGGGAAAGAACAAATAAAATATGCGAAAAATGCCCCTTCTCTCCCCCAATGAAATCATTAGCAGAAAACAACAAATTTAGATCCCTGCTTATAGGATGCCCAGCCCTTTTTCACTACATAAGAAATTGCCATACTGGGTAAGACCAAGGATCCATCAAGCCCAGCATCCTGTTTCAACAGAGGCCAAACCAGGCCACAAGAACCTGGCAATTACCCAAACACTAAGAAGATCCCATGCCACTGATGCAATTAATAGCAGTGGCTATTCCCTAAGTAAACTTGATTAATAGCAGTTAATGGACTTCTCCTCCAAGAATTTATCCAAACCTTTTTTGAACCCAGCTACACTAACTGCACTAACCACATCCTCTGGCAACAAATTCCAGAGCTTTATTGTGCGTTGAGTGAAAAAGAACTTTCTCCGATTAGTTTTAAATGTGCCACATGCTAACTTCATGGAGTGCCCCCTAGTCTTTCTATTATCCGAAAGAGTAAATAACCGATTCACATCTACCCGTTCTAGACCTCTCATGAATTTAAACACCTTTATCATATCCCCCCTCAGCCGTCTCTTCTCCAAGCTGAAAATTCCTAATCTCTTTAGTCTTTCCTCATAGGGGAGCTGGTTCCATTCCCCTTTATCATTTTGGTAGCCCTTCTCTGTACCTTCTCCATTGCAACTATATCTTTTTTGAGATGCGGCGACCAGAATTGTACACAGTATTCAAGGTGCGGTCTCACCATGGAGCGATACAGAGGCATTATGACATTTTCCATTTTATTCACCATTCCCTTTCTAATATTTCCCAACATTCTGTTTGCTTTTTTGACTGCCGCAGCACACTGAACCAACGATTTCAATGTGTTATTCACTATAATGCCTAGATCTCTTTCTTGGGTAGTAGCACCTAATATGAAAGCTAACATTGTGTAACTATGGCATGGGTTATTTTTCCCTATATGCATCACCTTGCACTTATCCACATTAAATTTCATCTGCCATTTTGATGCCCAATTTTCCAGTCTCACAAGGTCTTCCTGCAATTTATTACATTCTGCTTGTGATTTAACTACTCTGAACAAAAAAACCAAATCTCTCTACAGATAACCCAGCAAATTTCCGTCCAATTGCTAATCTTCCGATCATTGCCAAAATCCTGGAAAGAATAGTCAAACAAACAGCTCTCTGAATTCCTTGACAATAACAATATCCTCTCCCCGGCTCAATTTGGTTTTCGCAAATCCCATAGTACCGAAACTCTTCTTTTATCTCTATCAGACAACATTCTCATGAATTTAGAAAACAAACATCCCTGCTTGCTCATCCTCCTTGATCTCTCGGCCGCCTTTGACACGGTCAACCATGATTTTCTCATCGAAAGATTATCTGAGATCGGCATCAAAAACAAAGCTCTAAACTGGTTCAAATCTTTCCTACAGAACAGAAACTACAAAGTTAAGATCAATAGCAAAGGGTTACCACCGTTCAGTTCCACTTTAGGGGTCCCTCAAGGCTCTTCGCTATCCCCTACGTTATTCAATATCTATCTTCTCCCGCTTTGTCATCTCCTTTCTAATCTAAAGTTAACCCATTACCTATATGCCGATGATGTCCAAATCCTTATTCCTATAACCGAATCACTACAAAGACCTTACTTTTTTGGAATTCCTGCCTCCTCTCCATTAACAAACTCCTGTCAAATCTCAACCTGATACTCAACACCGACAAGACAGAATTCCTCCTGATCACTCAAGACGGCACCCTTCCATTGACCAGCTCTCACCTTACGCCGCTCCCAGTTTTCTCCCCTCGGGTCAGAAACCTTGGGGTGGTCATGGATAACCAACTGAGCTACTCTAGTTTCATCAACACTACGGTTAAAGAGTGCTACTACAAACTCCAAGTTCTAAAAAGGCTTCGACCCCTCCTCCATTTCCATGATTTCAGATCAGTGTTACAATCCATCATTTTCTCAAAAATAGATTACTGTAATTCACTGCTACACAGTCTCCCAGTCTACACCCTAAAACCTCTTCAACTGTTACAGAACGCAACAGCAAGGAGTCTCACTAAATCCAGCAAAAGAGACCATATTACACCAATTCTAAAAAAGCTCCACTGTCTCCCAGTCAAATTTCGAATCCTCTTCAAACTTCTATCAATCACCCACAAAGCCATATTCAACAACACTCCACTGGACCTCAGAATCCCTCTTCAACTTCACATGTCTTCCCGACCACTAAGATTAGCACAAAGAGGAACTCTACATGCACCTCCCATGAAAACATCTTTAAGTAAAAGAGCTCTATCCACAGCAGGCCCCAAACAGTGGAATTTGCTGCTCCTGAACTAAGGCTGATACATTGCCACAACACGTTCAAAAAAAGACTCAAGACATGGCTGTTCGGTCAAGCATTCCCATAACGTACTAAGTCTTCCACAACTCCCACAGACTGTCGACACCCAGAACCTATGTCCATGTTTTTTACCAATCAATAATAAATTATTCCCCCTCCCCCTCCCCTTACAAACCTCCTCCCCCCTCCCCCCCATTAGCAAATCTCCCTCCCCATGGGCTTGATTCGCTCTAATAGTTTGTACTGTTCTTGTTCCTAGTTATGTTATCCAAGTTGTTCACTCCCTTGTTCATTGTAAGACACATGTTGTCATTGTTTACTACCTGTTGCAATGTAAACCAGAGTGATAAGTAACTCTGTTACCTGAACTTCGGTATAAAAAAAGTTATAAATAAATAAATAAATTTTTGTATCATCTGCAAATTTGATTACCTCACTCGTCATATTTCTTTCCAGATCATTTATAAGTATATTGAAAAGTAAGGGTCCCAATACAGATCCCTGAGGCACTCCACTGCCCATTCCCTTCCACTGAGAAAATTGTCCATTTAATCCTACTCTCTGTTTCCTGTCTTTTAGCCAGTTTGTAATCCACATTGGCTCACACACACTTACCACTGTCTTCTGCGGCTATTTGCCATATCTGGATGGAATTCTCTTCTGGTCCAGTTGTTAGTAACAAGCTATGAACAAAAATGAATAGGTCAAACAGATTAAATAATGTGGTAGCCCTGCTAATCAATTCTCAAGAAGTTAAAAAAAAACTCTTAAAACAAATTGTAGGTAATATATTATTGGCTCAACAAAATTTACTTCTAAACATGTCTATGCACCTATACAAAGTCTTTGGCACTCCTTCAACCTGTTCTGTCTATGATATTCATATTATTATCCTCCATGCAGCCCAGCTGCAGTACTTGCCAGTCCTGTAACAGTCATCCATTGAACATAAGAACATAAGAAATTGCCATGCTGGGTCAGACCAAGGGTCCATCAAGCCCAGCATCCTGTTTCCAACAGAGGCCAAACCAGGCCACAAGAACCTGGCAATTACCCAAAAACTAAGAAGATCCCATGCTACTGATGCAATTAATAGCAGAGGTCGTTCCCTAAGTAAATTTGATTAATAGCCAATACGGTACAGTGTGCTCCGACGGAGCGCACTGTTAACCTGCCCTTGGACGCGCGTTTTCCCTTACCCCTTATTCAGTAAGGGGCGGAAAACGCACATCCAACCCGTGGCACCTAATAGCGCCCTCAACATGCAAATGCATGTTGATGACCCTATTAGGTATGCCCGCGGGATACAGTAAGTAAATGTGCAGCCAGGCCGCACATTTTACTTTAAGAAATTAGCGCCTACTCAAAGGTAGGCTCTAGTTTCTGCCGGCGCTGGGAAAGTGCACAGAAAAGCAGTAAAAACTGCTTCTCCGTGCACCCTCAGACTTAATATCATAGCGATATTAAGTTGGAGGTCCCGAAGGGTGTAAAAAGTAAAAAAAAAAAAAATTAAATTGGGCCGGCGGCTGTCGGGCCGAAAACCGGACGCTCAATTTTGCTGGCGTCCAGTTTCCGAGCCCGTGGCTGTCAGCGGGCTCGAGAACAGACGCCGGCAAAATTGAGCGTCGGCTGTCAAACCCGCTGACAGCTGCTGCTCCGGGTCAAAAGGAGGCGCTAGGACGCGCTAGTGTCCCTAGCACCTCCTTTTGCCCGTTTCTACCGCACCACCTAATTAGCATACTGAATTGCGCGCACCGGCAAGTGGCCGGTGCGCACACCGGGAGAGCAGGCGTTCTTCCGCTCTCCCGCGTTTTTACTGAATCGGCCCGAGTGTTTGGCACACAAAACAAGAGACCTAAATTTGAAACCTTCCCAAATATTTCACTATCTGACCCTAAACAAATTAATGAATCTCCCTTTGCTCAAAACGTCTATTGTGAATTACTTGGGTTGGGGGAAACATTGTGACCTATTTTGTACTGTGTACATACAGGGAGGATAATTTTCAAAGGTATTTCCACAGGTAAAACAGTGCTTTTAACTATAACTTCAAAACACTAACTAATCAAACAGATACAATTGAGCAAATCAATAAAAGGACACTTAATTGCAGACTCTCATAGGTTTTAAGCTTGTTAGAGTAACCAGGTTTTCAATCCTTTTTGGAATTACTGCTAATTTGATTCCAGAGAAAGTTCTCAAGGAATTTCATTCCAGAACAGTTGCGCCAAATAGCTGAAAGACTGGCATGCACATTCCAAACTGCTCTTTGTAGGAAATGGGATAACCAAAAGCGTCCGCCCGATATTCCGGGTAAGTTTACGTGGACCAGCGAGGAGGCATTCCCAGTGGCAGAATTGGGGAAGGGGTTTGAAAAGAATGAGCATCAATTTTCCAGAACATTTCCTGCACACAAATTAGCAGCTGTAACTGCGTCCAGGTAACTTGAGTGGGATTATTTACAAAGTGAAGATATGGACGCGAGTTTGCTTTTAAAACTGGTGTAATGGCTGCGCCCATTTGTCAACTTTCTTATGCGGGCTATTAAAAAATGATCCCCTAAGAGGGTAAACTCTAATGCCATTTCCGCAGGCAAACCAGTCTGCTTCAGCTGCAGATATGGGCTTTGTGAAAACTGTCCAGTCCACATGTGGGTAAAAGTCCATACACAGTGCCACTGAGCGCATGCTTTTATCTGTGGGAGGGGGCAGGGTTTGCAATTTCGTGCATGCTTTGGAAAAATCACCCACACCAAATAGGTGTAAATTTGAAACATAGAAACATAGAAACATAGAAATGACGGCAGAAGAAGACCAAACGGCCCATCCAGTCTGCCCAGCAAGCTTCACACATTCTTTCTCCCATACTTATCTGTTTCTCCTAGCTCTTGGTTCTATTTCCCCTCCTCCCCCACCATCAATGTAGAGAGCAGTGATGGAGCTGCATCCAAGTGAAATATCTAGCTTGATTAGTTAGAGGTAGTAGGGGTAGTAACTGCCGCAATAAGCAAGCTACACCCACGCCTATTTGTTTTAACCCAGACTATGTTATACAGCCCTTATTGGTTGTTTTTCTTCTCCCCTGCCGTTGAAGCAGAGAGCTATGCTGGATATGCGTGAAGTATCAGTTTATTCTTCTCCCCTGCCGTTGAAGCAGAGAGCTATGCTGGATATGCATCGAAAGTGAAGTATCAGGCACATTTGGATTGGGGTAGTAACCGCCGTAATTTCCCTTAGGCACTTTTCAAAGTGAAAGGAAGCACATATTTTCAGCTCTGGAAATGAATGCAAAGTCTGCAAGTAAAAAGCAAGTACAAAGATTTTGCAGATATATGGGCCTGTCTGAAAACCACTTCCCAGAGGGTCAGATTTAAGTAGTAGGCAAAATAGGGCCAGAAAAGTGCAAAAGGCCTGCAAATGGGTTTGTTTGTACAATTTTGAAAAGAGCATCTTTTGCCTAAGAATCTAATGTCCTGCAACTTCAGGAAGGGAATGAAATCCTGCCCCAAACTTCCAAAAAAAAAAAAATTGTGGCAAGCAAAGGCTTCTTCATAAGGACTGTGGACTTTTGCCTGCAAGTGACAAATTTAAAAATTAGACTAATGTTCCACAGTCCTTCATGCAGAACTTCCTCCTTCAACAATATTTGCTCTGGACTTGTTTTTTCTCTTTCCGGCGGACAGAGGTCCCAATTTGCAAAGGCTTTTCTCCCATTCCATGGCTATGGGAAAACTCTGATCGCAAGTCCCGTGGAGCAGGGAACTACCTAACGAACCTGAAATGTAAACTAGCCCTGAGCTCAGATTTGGAAAGCTGAGTAATTAAATCCAAAAATGCTTAGCATCTCGGTCAATAAATCCATAGACAAAAGATGTGCTCTTTCAGTCCTTTGCAAACATGCTGAACTGTTGGCTTTCTTTTTGCCTAATATTTGTTACTCCTCTCTGGGGAGGATGTCGTAAAGACTGCTTCTTCTGCACTCTGCCTCCGACCTAGTCTGAGGAGCAGGAAAACAAGCTGAGAATCAAACTCAGGTGTCCTGCACTGGACTACCACCAAGCCATTAATAACTGCCCTTCACTGTCAAACGTCAAAAGAAGGTTTCAAGTTCATCCAACAAAGAAAACATCACCTGCAGCTAGTTTCCTGCCATTTCTTTCTACAAACAAAAGGGTACAGTCTGTACAGTGAAAGGAAGCTGTCTGTTTAGGGTTGGCGCTTCCTGCGTGCAAAGTCCTGGTTCTCAGACATGGTACAGATTGCTGATGTGAAACCGCTCTGTGCTTACAACCTCTGGTCACTATATGTGCCCCAGTTCTCAAATTAACCCCTTGACATCTGGAGAAAGGATCAGGAGAAACAAAGGGATGCTAATGCATGCTCCCAATTAATGCCCAAATTGACTGAGAAACACAAGTACATTTTATTTTTAATTATTTTATAACTAAAACTTTAATTACTCTCCCTTTGTCCCAAGACATCAGGGCGAGGTACAATCATAATATCACACTAATATATAACATCACAACAATCATATTAAACAAAGGTAAAACAAGTCCAGCCATAACATTAACAGTGAGTAAATCATGGAACCTATTACACAACACAATTTCCTCCATCCCAACCTAATCTAAGGTTCCCAACGTTATCATGTGTTCCCCTCAATCTCGCTAACCCATATTCAATTGGTAAAATGACACATTGGGATAGAATGCAACAGTATTTAATCTAAAAAAAATTGCAGATAGCGATGAAGACACTGGCCAACTGGTTGCCTTGATCACACTAAATGTGAGGCTTTCTTATTAGTGTGCATCATATGTCACATGATGTACAGTAATAAAGGCCTCACAACTGATATTGAAAATGAATACCAGAAACATCACTGGAGTAGTTTTGGTCCAGAAATTCTGAAAATACAAATACCTCTCTGTTCTATATTGATAATCTTAAATTCCAACATGAGGAATGAATTTTGCTTTTTTCACTGGAAGAGAAAAGATTGGAAAAACCCTAGAAATGTGATTTTAATAGATTATTATATCAAACTGAAATAGAAATATGACAACAGATAAAGACTATCTGACCCATCTAGTCTACCCATCTGTCCAATTTATTTGCCCTTACAATTCCCAACACTCCCTGTATTTATCCCATGCTTTCTTGAATTCAGATACTGTTTTTGTCTCCACCACTTCCACTGAGAGGTCGTTCCATGCATTAACCTCCCTTCTCTGTAAAGAAATATTTCCTAAGATTACTCCTGAGTCTACCCCTTTCACCCTCATCCCATGACCTCTTGTTTTAAAGCCTCCTTTCCGTCAAAAGAGGCTCAGCTCCTGTGCATGGAAACCTTTGAGATATTTAAATGTCTTTATCATATCCCCCCTATCTCACCTTTCCTCTAGGGCAGGGGTCAGGAACCTTTTTGGCTGAGAGAGCCATGAACGCCACATATTTTAAAATGTAATTCTGTGAGAGCCATACTAACTACAACCCCCTACTCTCCTGACGCCCCCCAAGACCTGCCAAATTAATTTACTACAACCCCCCACCCTCCTGACCCCCCCAAGACCTGCCAAAAGTCCCTGGTGGTCCAGCGGGGGTCCAGGGCTCGCAGACAAATCTTTAATAAAAAAGTAAAAATCTAACAAAACCCCCCACCCTCCTGACCCCCCAAGACCTGCCAAAAGTCCCTGGTGGTCCAGCGGGGGTCCAGGAGCGATCTCCTGGACTTGGGCTGTCGGCTGCCAATAGTCAAAATGGCGCCGACGGCCCTTTGACCTCACTATGTCACTGGGGTCGACCAATGGCAGCGGTAGCCCCTGTAACATAGTAAGGGCAAAGGGCCGTCGACACCATTTTGATTACTGGCAGCCGACGACCCTTTGCCCTTACTATGTCACAGGGGCTACCGCCGCCATTGGTCGACCCCAGTGACATAGTGAGGGCAAAGGGCCGTCAGCGCCATTTTGACTACTGGCAGCTGACAGCCCAAGTCCAGGAGATCGCTCCCGGACCGCTTCTGGACCCCCGCTGGACCACCAGGGACTTTTGGCAGGTCTTGGGGGGGGGGGGTCAGGAGGGTGGGGGGTTGTAGTAAATTAATTTTGGAGGTCTTGGGGGGCGTCAGGAGGGTGGGGGGTTTTATTAGATTTTTACTTTTTTATTAAAGATTTGTCTGCGAGCCAGATGCAGCAATCAAAAGAGTCACATCTGGCTCGCGAGCCATTGGTTCCCGACCCCTGCTCTAGGGTATACATGTTTAGATCTTTAAGCCTGTCCTCCTATGCTTTAGAACGAAGATCATTGACCACTTTAAGAGCCACCCTCTGGACCGACTTCATCCTGTTTATATCTTTTTGAAGGTGGGGTGACCTGAATTGTACACAGTATTCCCAGTGAGGTCTCACCAGGGACCTATACAGAGGCAATATCGCCTCCCTTTTTCTGCTGACCATTCCTCTCCCGATGCAGCCAAGCATCTTTCTGACTTTTGCTATTGCTTTATCCACCGTTTTGGCCACCTTAAGATCATCAGATACAATTACCCCCGGATCCCGCTCTTCCTTTGTGCTTAGAAGAATTTCACCTCAAATACTGTGCCTCTCTTGGTTTCTGCAGCCTAAATGAATTACTCTATTTTTTAGCATTAAATCTTAACTGTCAGTTTCGAGACCATTCCTCAAGCTTTGCTAGATTCCTCCTTGTTTTTCCATACCTTCCAGGCTGTCTACCCTGTGCAGATTTTGGCATCATTGGCAAAAAGACAAACTTTTCTGATATTAGCCGCTGTCCCGAGGAAGCGCGCTCCAGCAGCTGGCCGGAGTGCGGAGGTCACTTCAACTCCAAAGTTGAAGTAGAAAAAAATTTTAAAAACCCTAATAGTTAGGTAGGAGGTAGGAGTCAGGGAGGAGAAAAGGTACAAAGGATAGATAGGGGTATAGGGAAGTTCCCTCCCAGTCCGCTCCTTAATTGGAGCAAACAGAGGGAACTGGGGATGCCCTACTCGAGTCGCTGTGCGTTGCTTTGTAAAATTCCCCCCCCTGTGCGCACGCGAGTCACAGGCTGCCCGCACTTGCGAATTTTAAAATCTGGCGCGCATGTGCATGCAACTCATCAGGATTTATAACATGCGCGCGCCAGCAGTGTTTTCCATAGATAGCAGGATTAATCAGCCATTACATCCATTGGCACCAAACAGTCTCATCTCTCCAAGCTATAAAGCTTTGAACTCTACAACATTTCATCTATGGTTTTTTTGTTTGTTTTTTTTTACTTCACTTGCTATTTTTCTTCAGAAAACTTATTCTGCCTTGTCGCGCTGCTTCTACAGCCACACAAAGAGCTCTTTTAAGTGCTACAAAAAATTTTTCCTTTCAAATGAAAATGTTGGGCCAGAAGAAAAATTCTACAATAGTGAGTGGATTCAAGAGCTGCCCATGTGGAAACGTCATGTCCCTCACTGACGGCTACGATTTATGCTACCACTATCTAGGACCAGATCATGACTAGAAAACTGTGAAAAGCAGTAGATCTACCTCCCACAGTGCAGCATCGTCTGCTTCCTCAGGAAAGCCATTTATTTATTAATTTTACAACTTTTATATACCGGTATTAGTGAGGACATCATACCGGTTTTCACAAGTGAACAACAAGACTGAAATTACATGATAACAGGGAAAAGGAACTGGGAGGGCGATAACTTAAGAGCAGCATTGAAGGAAAGGTTATATACAACAAAAAAGGAAACTCAAAGAAGAACTTAAAATACAGTATCATGCAGTATCATAATATGGCAGTGCTAGGTGGGTGGGGAGTGGAGTGGAGATACTATTCTGGGTAGGCACGTTTAAATAACCAGGTTTTTAACTTCTTTTTGAATTTGATGGAGCATGGTTCGAGTCGCAGGGCAGGTGGGAGAGCATTCCAGAGGGACGGGCCAGCAATTGAGAATGCTCAGTCGCGTGTGGGTGTGAGGTGGGCTGTTTTGAGTGGGGGGACAGTGAAGGTGCCTTTATTGGCTGTTCTGATGGGTCTTGAGGAATGGTAGGGGTTGAAAGGCAGGTCGAGCCAGTTGGAGTTGTGGACATGGAGGGATTTATGTACAATGGTCAGGGTTTTGTAGTGGATACGGGAGCGGACCGGAAGCCAGTGTAGCTCCTTGAGGATGGGGGTGATGTGATCGCCCTTGCGGGTATTGGAGAGGATGCGTGCTGCTGCATTTTGCAGCATCTGTAGTGGTTTTATCATGGAGTAAGGGAGCCCAAGGAAAAGGCCGTTACAATAGTCTAATTTATTGGGAATGGTGACTTGGATCACTGTTCAGAAGTCTTGGGAGTATAGTAGGGATTTCAGTTTTTTAAGACACTCAATTTGAAAAAGCCATCTTTAAGTATGGAGTTAATGTATTTCTTCATGTTTAGTTGTTGATTGAGGATGACACCACGATCCCTGACAGATGATTGGGCGGTGGTGGTGCAGATCTTGGGGTCATTAGACAGGGGTGGGGAGGGGGGATAGGATGAGATAAATATCAGTTCGGTTTTGTTGGTGTTGAGTGCCAGTTGGAGGTTGGTGAGCAGGGAGTTAATGGCTGCCAGGCACTCGCCCCAGTGGTTTAGAGCATCAGAAATAGAGTCGTGGATTGGTATAATGATCTGAACATCATCGGCATAGAAGTCCAAAGAATTTTAGTTTAAGATCAGTGAGGAGTTGGCATAGGGGGGTAAGGTAGAGGTTGAAGAGGGTAGAGGAGAGTGATGAGCCTTGCGGAACACCCTATTGCAATGCGTGAGAGGCAGATATGGAGTCTCCAAATTTAACAGAGAACTTTCTGTTCGATAGGTAAGATTTGAACCAGGCTAGAGCAATGCCAATGTTTTCTAGGCAGGCAAGGAGTTTATGGCTGATGGTGTTGAAGGCCGAAGAGATATCTAGGAGGGCGAGAAGGAAGTTGTACCCTTGGCCCATGCCTCTGAGGATGTGGTCGGAAAGGGTGAGGGAGTAGCAATTCCGTGTTGAGAAGTTTACGGAAGCCAAAATGAGCTGCATGAAGGATCTCATGGTTTTCAAGGTAATCCATGAGTTGTGAATTGACAACCTTTTCCATTAGCTTGGCTATGAGTGGGAGGTTAGAAATGGGGCGGAAATTGGCAGGATCTTTCAGGTCTAAGGAGGGTTTCTTTAAGAGGGGTTTGACTACTGCATGCTTGAGTGAATCAAGGATTGTGCCATGTGATAGGGAACAATTGATGTCAGCTAAGGCACTGGCTATGGAGCTGGTGATGGCAAGAAGGGCTTGGGGGGAATGGTGTCGCTAGGGTGGGAGGCAGGTTTAAGTTTTTTGAGAATATTTTCAATTTCTTTGGAGGTGGTGAGGTCAAGGGCAAATAAGATAAAGCCATTGAGCCAAATCTGTTCCAAAACTCCCCCATCCACAAAGGCTGTGTCCGTGGGGTCTAGTTCAGTTGCCCAAATGCCTTTGAAGCATAAAAGGCATCACTCCCTTAACTCGGCCCTATCTGGTCGAAGAAGTATAAACAATCCTCACAAGGTGCGTTGATGCCAGCTCCATCAGGCCATCCCTCTTCAGTGCCGTCAATGCAAACCTCACGTGGTGCATTGATGCACCAAAGTTATTTATCCGGTTAAGTGGCAACCACTGAACATAGCTGGATATTCAGCAGCTACCACTTAGTTAGATAAGTCCTACTTATCTGGTTAAGTAGCTTTTGAATATCGGGCTCAGAGTGTCTCTCCAGATTGTTTTTTTTTTTATCCCTAGGATTCTGATTTACCACTATCACTAGGTTATTTTTTGAGAATCATCTCATCTTTGGCCAGACAATTCCACTGGGAGTAGGAGTATGAAATTGGTTCTAATAAACACTCTCTATTCTGGGTATTATCTAGATCCCAATTTAACAGTCATTGCTTGGAATGTCTTGGTACATGTTATTTTCTAAAACTCAGAGAAATAATTTGGGAGGAGAAAGTACTAAGAAAGGAACAAGGAAGGAAGGAAGGAAACAGTCAGCCCAACTGGAACAAGTGTAGACTTAGGAAGAGATCTCACAATTTTTATAAAAATAAAGGTCTCTTATATTACTGACTCAGTACTTGTGTAACAGGAGGTGTGATGCAAAAACAAATGTGCACTGCACATGCTGATTAAGAATTTATGAAGAGTTCCTTATACTGTAGATGAAGATAAAGGAGAGGTTACAGCGGGCTAAGCACTTTGTACTGCCAAACAGGAGACTTGGATTTGGTTTTTAGCTCTGGAGCCCTCTCCTTGGCGCTCAAATCCTAGAGGAAGGATTAATCTTATGGCAATGGAGGTGAAAGAACTCTGCTAGGAGCAGCTTTGGACTGAACTGCAGTCTGCTGTATCTGTAGTGGACAACACCGCAGCACTGGCTTGTACTTGGCAGAAGGGCAAACCTATATCCATTTAACTAGAGCTACTTCATAAGGGCAGCAATCTAGTAAGAGGACTGATGAGCAGGCAGTATTAAAAAAGGTACTAGTAAGTTATTTGTAACTAAGGTAATCCATTCATGTCCTGTCTAGATTACTAAACTTGAGGTAGAGCAGCTTTTAAACTAGAACAAGGGGGAAAGCCGACAGTCGCTCAGCAGTGCATGGTTTGGAGGAATGTATCCTTGAAAGATACTAATGAAACAGGAGAGTTAGGGCATCCCAACAGAGAGGTTCCAATAAAAGCAAAAATAATCCATGTGCCTATAAGTAAAGAATCACCTGAGCTAAAGATTTCCAAATTCTATATGGATAGAAATCCCATATGTTTTGGTTAAGAGTTTAGTGACAGGAGTATACTACCGTCCACCTGGATAAAATGGTCAGACAGATGATGAAATGCTAAGAGGAATCAGGGAAGCAAACCAATTTGGCAGTGCAATAATAATGGGAGATTTCAAGTACCCCAATATTGACTGGGTAAATGTAACATCAGGACATGCTAGAGACATAAAGTTCCTGGATGAAATAAATGACTGTTTCATGGAGCAATTGGTTCAGGAACAAACAAGAAGGAGCTATTTTAGATTTAATTCTTAGTGGAACACAGGATTTGGTGAGAGGTAATGGTGGTGGGGCCACTTGGCAATAGTGATCATAACATGATCAAATTTAAACTAATAACTAGGAGGACAATAAGTAAATCTAAAGCTCTAACACTAAATTTTCAAAAGGGAAACTTTGATAAAATGAGGAAAATAGAAAAAAACTGAAAGGTGCAGCTGCAAAGGTTAAAAGTGTTCAACAGGCATGGACACTGTTTAAAAGTACAATCCTAGAGGCGCAGGCCAGATGTATTCCACGCATTAAGAAAGGTGGAAGGAAGGCAAAACAATTACGGCATAGTTTAATAGGTGAGTTGAAAGAGGCTATTTTAGCCAAAAATCCATCCTTCAAAAACTGGAAGAAGGATCCATCTGAACAAAACAGAAAAAAGCATAAGCATTGTCAAGTTAAACTACAACTCACCTTGGTCCGCCAGTCGACATTCCCCATCCCTGACATGGCTTCTGACGTTATACTAATCAGTCCTGAGTTTTATGAACTAATACTATTTAGTCAGGAACATTTGATATTCCACAGCCCTAAGTAGAGGATATCATGTATATATTTGATAATATTCAGTCCTGAGTACAAGTGATTATTATAGTCCTAAGTATATGTCTAGATATTATTTATTTCTGAGACTAAATATTATTTATTTCTATGTTAGCCATGACTCTGGCTTTTCCTCCTCCCAGTTCAAGTGCCCCTGTTTTATTGTAACTTTCATTCACTTTTTCTCTCTTCGCCTATTGTTCACGTTGATGTTAATGTTATTGCACCGCTGTTTATTGTAAACCATTACGATATGATTGGTATCATGAGTGTCGGTATAAAAAAGCCCTAAATAAATAAATAAATATAAATAAATAAAACACTGATAAGACAGGCGAAGAGAGAATTTAAAATGAAGTTGGCCGTAGAGACAAAAACTCACAATAAAAACTTTAAAACATATATCCGAAGCAAGAAACCTGTGAGGGAGTCGGTTGGACCATTAAATGACCAAGGGGTTAAAGGGGCTCTTAGGGAAGACAAGGCCATTGCAGAAAGATTAAATGAATTAATTGCTTCAGTGTTTACTAATGAGGATGTTGGGAGATACCAGTTCCAGAGATGGTTTTCAAGTGTGCTGAGTCAGATGAACTGAACCTGTGAATTGAACTGGGAACTGGGAAGATGTAGTAGGCCAGATTGACAAACTAAAGCGTTGCAAATCACCTGGACCGGATGGTATGAATCCTTAGGTGAAGAAGGAACTAATAAATGAAATTTCAGATCTATTATTAAAATTTGTAACCTATCATTAAAATCATCCATTGTACCTGAAGACTGGAGGATGGTCAATGTAACACCAATATTTAAAAAGGGCTCCTGGGGCGATCCGGGAAACTATAGACCAGTGAGCCTGACTTCAGTGCCAGGAAAAATAGTGGAAACTATTCTAAAGATCAAAATCACAGAGCATAAAGAAAGACATGGTTTAATGGAACATAGTCAACAATGATTTACCCAAGAGAAGTCTTGCCTCACAAATCTGCTTCATTTTTTTGAAGGGGTTAATAAACATGTGGATAAACCGGTAGATATGTAGTGTATTTGGATTTTCAGAAGGCATTTGACAAAGTCCCTCATGAGAGGCTTCTAAGAAAACAAAAAAATCATGGGATAGGAGGCAATGTCCTTTTGTGGATTACAAACTGGTTAAAAGACAGGAAACAGAGAGTAGGATTTAAAGGACAATTTTCTCAGTGGAAAAGGGTAAACAGTGGAGTGCCTCGGGGATCTGAACTTGGACCGGTGCTTTTCAATATATTTATAAATGATCTGGAAAGGAATACGAGTGAGGTTATCAAATTTGCAGATGATACAAAATTATTCAGAGTAGTAAAATCACAAGCAGATTGTGATACATTGCAGGAGGACCTTGAGAGACTGGAAGATTGGTCATCCAAATGGTAGATGAAATTTAATGTGGACAAGTGCAAGGTGTTGCATATAGGGAAAAATAACCCTTGCTATAGTTACACAATGTTAGCTTCCATATTAGGAGCTACCACCCAGGAAAAAGATTTAGGCATCATAGTGGATAATACTTTGAAATTGTCGGATCAGTGTGCTGCAGCAGTCAAAAAAGCAAACAGAATGTTAGGAATTATTAAGAAGGGAATGATTAACAAAACGTAAAATGTCATAATGCTAAGCTGTTTCATTGTATTCGACTAAGGAATTTTTTCCTGCTTTTTCTGTTTCACTGTAAACCGGCATGATTTGCATTTAATGCAAGAATGTCGGTATATAAAAGTTAAAAATAAATAAATAAATAAATAATGCCTCTGTATCTCTCCATGGTGAGACCGCACCTTGAATACTGTGTACAATTCTGGTCTCCGCATCTCAAAAAAGATATAGTTGTGATGGAGAAGGTACAGAGAAGGGCGACCAAAACGATAAAGGGGATGGAACAGCTCCCCTATGAGGAAAAGCCAAAGAGATTAGGGCTGTTCAGCTTGGAGAAAAGACAGCTGAGGGGGGATATGATAGAGGTCTTTAAAATAATGAGAGGTCTTGAACAAGTAGATGTGAATTGGTAATTTACACTTTCGGATAATAGAAGGACTAGGGGGCACTCCATGAAGTTAGCAAGTAGCACATTTAAGACTAATCAGAGAAAATTCTCTCAGTCAATGCACAATTAAGCTCTGGAATTTGTTGCTAGAGGATGTGGTTAGTGCAGTTAGATTAGGTGGGTTTAAAAAAGGTTTGGATAAGTTCTTGGAGAAGTCCATTAACTGCTATTAATCAAGTAGACTTAGGGAATGGCTTCTGCTATTACTGGCATCAGTAGCATGGGATCTTCTTAGTGTTTGGGTACTTGCCAGGTTCTTGTGGCCTGGTTTCGCTCTGTTGAAAACAGGATGCTGGGCTTGATGGACCCTTGGTCAGCCCCAGCATGGCAATTTCTTATGTTCTTAACTAACTACTTTTTGACTTACAGCCTTTAGTTATTTTCTATCAAAGGACACAAAGTTTTCCCAGATACTGTGTTTCCAAAAATAGAAATACATGTAAAAATGTATATATTTGTTTAAAAGTTTTATCTTGCCTCCAAGGCAACTGGGGGAGGGGGGGTCTGAAGCAGGGTCTCAGACAATTGGAGATGCATTCAAATTGGCTATCTCATCCAAGTTGTATGACGGCAAGACCCTGGCTGAAGGATTGCACCTTGAATAGCTGGGGCTCAAACTGCCTATCCAGCATCAATCTCAAAGCCTGGAGTTTAAGATCCTTCCTACTAAGCCATCTGTAGTGACTCTGGTTATACAATGGGCAGCCATTGTTGACATGGAGAAGACCTTAGCTGCTAGAATTGATAATAGTTTAGTATCATTAAATGGTTTACTTACTCAAGTTAATACTCGTGCACAGGTGTTTGAGGACCAGGGACTGAGATTGGTGTCTGTGGAAACTCAGAAAAGGAGATGCAAGGATGAGAAGCTGCCTTGATTAAAGTTAAGAACATGGTACATTGTAAGTTAGAGTTTTCATAAAATCAATATAAGAGGTTTAATCCTCAGCTATTACATTTTCCAAAATTGCCTTGTATTACACCTTTAGATATGCTGAAGAAATTCTATCAAGAAATATTAAAAGTCCCTTTGGATTCTATACCACCTGTTGCCAAAGTTTAGTGCTTAGGTACAGGCTCTGGAAAATCCTCTGAAATAATAAATCTCACAGCTTTTCTTCAAGATTCCCAATTGAAGATTACTTCCAGAGCCACATTGCTGTTAGTCTTTGCTCTAGAGCCAGATAAGATTTCAACTTTAAGAATATATTTTTGTGCTAAGCAGAATGTTTCCAGGTCACAGGATAGCAATGTTTCCTGATACGATTCAATCAATGCATTCTAGATGTAAACTGTTTCCAAGCAAAAAGCAGGATGTGGGCTCCTTGGGGGCCACCTTCATGCTTAGATTTCCATATAAATGTGAAATTAGATTTAAGGATAGGAAATATGTATTCTATGAATCGATCAATTACATTTCTTTTTGCAGTCTAGTTAGGTCCAGTGAACTGAATATCATGGCTAGGATTTACTGTTTTGAATATTGCCTGTTTTGGAATTTTTCTTTTAATTTATTTTCTTTAAAGGTTCCTCCTATGAGGGGCATGGGATAAACACTGTGGATCCCTAAAAGGCTAAAGGATGGGAATAAATAAAAAAGCTAAACCAGCATGGAGCGGCAGTTGCTACCCTTAAGAGAAACATGGGGGTAACCTGCACAGAGCGGCAGTTACTACCTTGCGAAGCTTGCTGGGCAGACTAGATGGACCATGTTGGTCTTTTTCTGCCATCATTACTATGTTACTATGAGGTTGTTATGGATCTGCTCCCCCAGAGGGGAGGAGTTAGCAATCTGATGTAGATCTATTATAGATTCTGCTCCCCTGAGGGGAGGAGCCAGCAGTCCGTTGTACTCCATAGGCAGAGTTAGCAATCTGTTAGTGGTCTGCTCCTCCAGAGGGGAGGAGTAGCAATCTGTTACTTCTCCGGTTAAGGAGTTAGCAATCTGTCAACGAACTTGCTAGGGAGTTAGATCTGTAGTGGGTTGGCTTCCCCACAGAGTGGCAGGCTGTTATGATACCGCTCTAGTATTGTGAGGAAGAGCACCCAATGTAAGTTGATGAAACCCTGGGCCGATGGCAGCGCCCTCAGGAGGATATCCTGAGAGGGACCACCAGCTAGGCTGGAGTATGGAGACAGACAGATAGTTCTTTTATTAGACAGGTAGTAGAACCACCAGAGGTGGCAGTAGTGAGTTGATGTACCCGGCAGGGCTGAAGTCCCTCAGATACTGGAACTGCAATCTCTGGGTTTGCTGAGCTGTAGAGAGAGACTCATAGATAGTGAGTAGACAGGGTATGCTGGATACATAACCAGTAGTAGATGATACACTCACAATGGCTTATATCTGTAATGGCTTCTATGCAAGAAAGAGTCTTCAGTATATTCAAGATCAGGAGCCTTAGGCGAGTACTGGTTCCTATATGCAATCTGGAAAAGAACTTACAATATCTGTGTATGAGGTGGCTTCTGAAATAGAAGACAGTCTTTGGAGAGATTTAGGAACATGGGCCCTCGTGGAGCGAGTACCGGTTCCTATCTGCAATAATAACTCACGATCTCTGTACCTGCGATAACATCTTAGACAGAAGGGAGTCTTCAGAGATTAGGAACAAGAGGCCCTCGTGGAGCGAGTACCGGTTCCTATCTGTAATAGAACTCCAGGCAATAGGGAGTCTTCTGAGCATTCAGGGACGTAGGCCCTCGAGGAGCGAGTACCGGATCCCGTCTTAGAAATCTGAAATCAAGAAGAGAGAGCGGGGCCCCCGAGGAACGGGTTCCCCTTGGTAAGTTTGTGGAGGCAGAGCAGCGAAGAAAGAATTCCCCTTGCTCACTCGATTCGTAGTTGCAAGCAAAGACCTTTAAAGTTGGAAGCGGATGACGTCACTATGGGGGGACACCCCCGAGGTTGGCGCCCTTGCCGGTACAAACTCATCAGGAACATGGCGGATCCGCAGCGTCAGGCCAGCCTGGGGACTCCGGGGAGAAGAGGCGAGGAGAAGCCGCAGCAGCATCTGTCCATCAGACCCGAAGGGAGTCGCCACAGTGGTAGAGAGGGTGGAGCGAGGGCGAAAACAGGCACGAACACAACAGAGGTCTAATATAACATGGTAAAATTGTTTCATTGGTTAAATGTGAAATCTGTTTTTGTTTCTTTTTCTGTACCATGGTGGTTTTGTCACATTTCGTTTCTTGATAAGTGAAAATCATAAATAAATAAATAGTGTAATATTTTGGGGCCAGTCCAAAGGTCCAGTAGTTTCTGATTTAATTCCTAGGCTCAGCTGCTGGTCAGGGGCTGGGGATGCTGCAGAGGAGGGATCCTCAGCCACCTACTACCTGGCTCAAGTGTGCAACTATGCTGGGCTCCAGAGGTAATAATGGTCTGTGCCTCTAGGGCCTGGCTAGACAAGAGAGCAGAATAAAGAATGAGGAAAAATCCCAGGTAGATTAAATAGAAGCTTGTTTGGTGGGGGGCGTTTCTTTCCGCCCTGAACCCCTCCATGCACCTCAGACTCAAATCTTGATATATACACACACACACATTATTGTGCAATGTGGAGGTTGGGAAAACATTGTGTATAATAGGAGGCAATTACTAGCTTCAAACAGATAAGCACAAATTAATGCTGACTATAATTGTTATGTTTATGTAAGAATGTGAACCCTGGGCTGAGATGAGAGGTGTCTCCGCCCACAGGGAGGAGCCCTGTGAGCCTCACCATCAGCAGGCGCAGTCTCAGTGGCGTGGGACACAGCTAGAAGTAGAGACTTTATTATGAATGCAGAGACAGTAATGTCCACAGAATTGCAGATGTAGTAGTATAGTCCTGAGCAGTGGGGAATGCCCAGGGTGAGACCACAGATCAGAGGATTCGGTAGTGACCCTCGGAGCGGGGCACACCGGGGATCCCCTCGCTCCTTTTAAAATCTACCCTTTAGGGGTAATAGCCACTGCCATTAGCAATGGTAACATGGAATAGACTTAGTTTTGGGGTACTTGCCAGGTTCTTATGGCCTGGATTGGCGACTGTTGGAAACAGGATGCTGGGCTTCATGGACCCTTGGTCTGACCCCATATGGCAATTTCTTATGTTCTTATACTTGATGCAAAAGACCATTTATCCCCATCTCACTGCTGGACTGCTGGCAGCATCTTTTTGTTTTCATTTATCAAAGATGAAGTCCCTTAAACTTATTTGGTATATTTTTACTTGCTGCTTTTGCCAATGATCTATAATTGACCTGCTGTTTCTTTAAATTGTTGTTACGCCTGTCGGTCGCAGACGGCGGCGACCTCTCATGCTCACCTCTTTTTTCCCCCGCTCCATCAACTCTGGGAAGAATGGCTGTCTGCCAATCCCCGCCGACCTTTCCAGCGTTCCCGGGACAGCATGGGCGCTGCTGACCGCCATCTTGGACCCGGAATCACCTAGGTGCGCGCACGCGCACACAAGGGCCTCTTTTGAAGACATCATGGTGGGAACCTTGGGGGTGGCCCCTCCCGATGATATCAAACCGCTTGTGTATTTAATCCGACCAGCCCCTTGGCTTTGAGTTAGCAAGGAGTTCCGTCTTGCTGAATTCTCCTCTTTCAAGGACTTCCTGTTCCTGACTTGGCCTTGGCATCTAAACGCTCTGAGTACCCGCTCCTCAGGGGCTCCCCTGCGTTCCTGGCTATCCGCTCCTTGGAGGGCCTACCTGCCTGACTTCTACCAGACCTGCTTCTCAGGTTTCTCACTCTATCCAGGAACCATCTATTTGTGAGTACCTCTACTGACTTCTGATATACGAACTGTATTGAGGACTCTACGCAGTGTACCCCGAACCCCGGGCCACTACCGCCTTCCTTCAGTAGAAACCATTCAGCTTTCCTGCACTACAGAATATCTACACACCAACTACGGGAGCCACTTCTGGTTTCCGGCATCTCCACCAGTTCTTCAACATTTACTCTACAGACATTCTCGGCATACCCCGCTCCGCTGGCCACGACTGGATCTGTAATCCAAAATGGCGCCGATAGCCCTTTTCCCTTACCATGTGACAGGGGCTATCTGTGCCATTGGCAGGCCCCTGTCACATGGTAGGGGCAATGGACAGCTGGCGCCATCTTAAAAAATGGCGTGGGCCATCCATTGCTCCTACCATGTGTGATAGGGGCCGGCCAATGGCACCGATAGCCCCTGTCACATGGTAAGGGAAAAGGGCCATCAGCGCCATTTTGTTTACTGGCAGCCGATGGCCTGAGAGCGGGAGATTGCTCCCAGGACCCCCGCTGGACCACCAGGTACTTTAGGAAAGTTTTAGGGGGGGGATGCTAAATAATTAGATTTAAACGGTCGGGGTGGGTTTGGGTTTTTTTTTCTGTGTGCCCTTTCTCCCCCTACCCCAAAACGATAAGAAAACCACACGAAAATTTCCTGGGGTTTTCCTATCGCTTTCGGGGACCCCCTGATACTTGACGGATGAGAAAATATCGTACGTTATTTTCATCCGTCAGAAAAACGATTCACATCCCTACTATCTACTATGATGCCTAGATCTCTTTCTTGGGTGGTAGCTCCTAATATGGAACCTAACATTGTGTAACTATAGCATGGGTTATTTTTCCCTATATGCAACACCTTGCACTTATCCACATTAAATTTCATCTGCCATTTGGATGCCCAATCTCCCAGTCTCGCAAGGTCCTCCTGCAATTTATCACAATCCTCTTGTCATTTTATTACTCTGTATAATTTTATATCATCTGCAATTTTGATCGCCTCACTCATTGTATTCCTTTCCAGATCATTTATAAATATATTGAAAAGCACTGGTCCAAGTACAGATCCCCGAGGCACTCCACTGTTTACTCTTTTCCACTGAGAAAATTGACCATTTAATCCAACTCTCTGTTTCCTGTCTTTTAACCAATTTATAATCCATGACTTTTTAGTTTTCTTTGAAGCCTCTCATGAGGGACTTCGTCAAACAGCCTTCTGAAAATCCAAATACACTACATTTACCAGTTCACCTTTATCCATGTTTATTAACAGTGCCTTATAAAAGTCTTCACACCCTTTACATTTTTCAGATTCTGTCTAAAAAATACAAATCAAAATGCATTAAAGCAGGAGTTTGTTTCATTTAGCAACACAACATACTCCATATTTTCATTGTGAAAGAACAATTATAAAAATATTCCAAAAAGTAATAATAAAAAAAATCCATCCTTGATATGTCTTCACATGCTGTGTTATAGCAAACCCAAATTAGCTCCAGTTAAAAAAAACAAAAAAAAACAACTGCCTTAGCAAGGTTCAGAAAAAGTTCAAAAGAGCCTATCTGTGTCCAGTCACAGTAATTAAACTGATCTGAATACTCCTAGAGGAAAAATCTGGAGAATATTTTGTCTTGCTTTATGAAATATCCCAAGTCTGTATGTTTGCCTTATTAGATTGTAAGCTCGATTGAGCAGGTACTGTCTTTTCGTATAGCGCTGCATATGTCTTTTGCGCTATAGAAATGTTAAGTAGTAGTAGTATTAGGAAAGGGAGAGCCTCTTCTGATGAGTTGGGCTTCAACTTGACCAGGGTGGAACCAGACAACTGGTGCTGACATTCAAAAAGAATATAGAGAAGTTTCTAAACTAAATCATGTGAGAAAGTTGACAGTCATTTAGGAGCACATGGCTCAGAATGAGGTATCTCCTAAAGATACTGTCAAAACAGAAAAATTAGATTATCCCAATAGCAATGGCTAAAGTAGCTCAGCTGAATTTAAATTCAGAGCAGACAAATACAAATGATTACAAATTACCTGTATAAACTGCTAATATAACTAGTGTATGTATGCACTGTCTTTCTGACACCTCTTTGTGCTGTATTCCTGTATACCAGTGTTAGACAAAGAATGCAGAGGACTGACTACGTGCTGGAATGCAGCCAACACCCCAGACCCATTAGCTGATTGGTCTAATACATTCTCAAATCAGATGAACTGCACTTATCTAGAAACAATTATTTGTACATTCTGCAGGCAGCTTAAGATCATGCTGAAGTGAAGTATCTTGGTTTCAATTTGATCCAAAGTAATTAAAGTATCATAAGCTTTTTGTACAATTAATGACAGTAAATAATTACACCATAACATGAATTTTAGTTCAGGACCCATCAAAATTGCCCAGTGTATGGCCTCAGATGCTAACACTGGTTAGAAACATGGCCTGCACCCAAAATGGACAGTGAAATAACTCGCTGTTTATGGCTATTTCAGGATATGTTTACCACATTGAGACAGCTGAGTGCTTCTGGATAATTTCAAAGTTCACTTCTAAAAAGGCTAAATAAAGAGTTGAGTTAACAGAGCCCAGCCTCTCATCTCCTTTCTGCAGCGTGTCACAGTGAAATCTGTTCACTAAAAACGACCACCGGGTCACAGGTTCCTAATTTCTGAATGAGAATTATTGTTGTTCCCAATTACAATGGGCTATGCTGAAGCCCCAGAAGAGAAACGTGTTGTCAAGTTTAGCAAAATTATGCAACAACTGTGTCGATCAACAAGAAATAGATCTCCCCATTAAGATCTACTAGATGCTTCCTAGTGCCCCGACGTGGCCAGTGTCAGAGACGGGATGCTGGGCTCTAGGAATACGTCTTATGCTCATACAGTGACAGAGGCAGAATCTGAATCCAGGTGACCTACTCACTACAGCACCTCTCTCGTTGTCTGCCTCACATCCTTCTCAGTTCTGTTTTCCTTTGGCTTAGCTCTCCATAACAAAACAAACCCAGTTACATCCCTAAATTGTTCTCAAATGGATGCAGAACAGTAGTGCTCGCCAAGCAACAATGTAGGTCCCAGAAGGTCAGAGTGCCTGGGTCATTTCCAAACTTGGCCTTTTGCCTAAAAATGTCTAACATGCTGCATACGCTGCAGCATCCCGTTTCGTTCCCTGCTCTCCACCCCATCACTTTCTCTGTGATACTTTTCTATGTCAGCGAAAAGTGACTGCAAAGCAATGAATATGTTCCCTGAACCCCAGCATTTCATAAGTACCATAAGTGCTTGTCACATCTTATTCTATAGTCTTTAAGGAACGATGACATGAACTTGAAATTTAGCAAATTAGACACAATCAGACATGCTGGTTTTCCTACAATGGGTTACCATTCACTGTCAGTTCCTGTACATGCATCAATATTTAGGCACCACTGGACAGACTTGCCTTGCACAGTATTGTAATAGCAGAATAAATTGCAATATCTTCTGATAGATCTACAGCTCCTCCCTCTTGGTGACTGATTTGAAACTTGCCCTTGTGATAGTGCCTGAAAGTCACTGTCATCTCATGGCTGCTCAGTAGTTCAGGTGAAATGAACCACTGGTTTCTGCTCAGTCCCCAGTGGATAAGGGACCACATTGCTAACATAAGCACCACAATTCACAATATTTGGCACCAAGTAAATAAACATGGGAATAGTTCTCGCTGCAGATACCATGAAGTGACATCTAAGATCACAAATGCACCATGCAGAAAGCAGCCAGTTTCCATACTCCGAGTGCTCCGTGAATAGAGAAAGGACTTTCGGTTGCAGTGCCAGCAAGTCAGCCCAAATGTAAAGGTGAGCATTAACTAAAAACAAGCTAACAATGAAATGTTATCAGCTTAAGTCTGCCAGTGTAGGAAGGAGTTGCCAGATGTAACAACTGCTATGCAGCTTCAATGGCCCAACCTCAATGCTCTACTAAGCAAAGTCTGAGACTGACAATGCTTCTAACAAACAGGTCGATTTTAAAAGCATTGCTCGTGCAAAAATACCCAAATATGCATGTATGTGGGATTTCAAAAGCCACAATTTCCATGCATATGTACCCCTGCGCGCGACAAAAATAAGGAGGGGAGGCAGGAAAGGGGTGGGGCCTGGGCATTCTGGGACCGGTCCAACACTTATGCGGGTAACTCTGTATTTTAAAACCAGAGTCCACAGCACATATCAGCTTGTTAGCCGCGTAACTTTACTGCTGCTCCTACCGAGGAGCAAGTCTATGGATCTCATGTTTTACGGCTTACAGACCAGGGTGAGGGATCCGGTCAACTGGGGGGTGTGCAGGTTGAAGAACCAGAGGGGTCTGGAAAACCTTGATATTGACTGGGCAAACTGGTGGACTAATTGGAAAAACTGGGACTGTCCCTCGCCGAGCAGGTTTTAAAATCCGCTTACATATATGTGCGTTAAAGCCGGCAAAGCCCTATGGGAGATTCGGGAAGTAGGTTTGCTCGAGTAACCTCTTAAAATTAGGAGCATACTTACACGCAGTAGGCCTATTTTAAATCCTACGCGCCCAAGTGCACGCAAGATTTAAAATTCCAGGTACCTCCGCTCGCACAAAAATACACACATGAATGAGCCCATGCACAGGAAGCACAGAGAGCCCCACACCCAATCGAGAACAATCCTGTAAAAGCACAGGACAACTTAAAAATCGACACCAGCCACGTTGGAAGAGACAAGGGGATACACTGTACTGGTTGATTTCTGCATGATCAGTGATGTACTGCCGGTCTCTTATCAAAGGGCTCTGACCATCTCTTGGTCAGGGCATTACTTGTTTTCTCAAAATTATCTAGTCCTCCACTATATTTTCTTATATGGAGAGAGGTAAACTGTACATAGAACATATAACAACACTGAAAATCACAAGCCAAATCCTAGGTTTCTTGGCAGATTCTGAAATCTTTTTATTGGATCTGTGTACAAATTAACTCAAACCTCTTGAAACTAGAGGTCCTTATCTTCAGATGTCATATCAGAGACACCATTCACGTCTGATGATAATTCCTACATTGAGCCATTAAAAGCCATCCTGTCATACAGAGAATGCAGTTTACTCCGGAAGCCATACAGCTACTGGATCACTGCGTTCGAATGACTAAACTGAAAATAAAATTCTCCTTTCTTTGTTATCTAGATTGGGTTTCTTTCGCATTGATCTTGGTCTCTTATTCCCGATTCCTCTTGCCTGTCTTCTCCTAACACCTTTTCCCAAGGTCTCCTTTCCAGTTTATTTTATATTTCTATCCTGTTTTCATCACTGTCTCCTCTCTCCTGACATCTATCTTTCCCTTTCATCTAGTTTTCTATCATTTCTCTCTTCTCTGCCTCTAAATCTCTGCCTTATATCACCATTACCTCACACTGCTCTCATACCTAGATTTCATCCCTCCATTTCCCTCACTCCTATCCTTCAACATCTCTTGCCCTCCAATTCTTCCTAGCTCAACATTTCACTTCCACAATGCTCTCCTCTATTGCTCCTCTCTCCTTCACTTGGTTATCCCCTCCATCAATCTCCCTCTGATTCCCTTCTGCCATAAAAGCCCTCCTGCACCATTCTCCATCACCCCTATGCTGACTTTCTTACCCCCTCTCAACCATTTCATTTCACTCGTCTCCTCTCACATTCTCCCCTCCCCTCCAGATTGTCTCCCTCACCCCTGGGCTCTGACTTCTCACCCACCAATTATCCCCTTTCGTATTTCTCCCCATCACCCTCTCTCTAATTTACTCTCAGCCCCAGTCATCCCCCCTTGCATACTCCACCCCACCCAAATCCTCTCTGGTTCTCTACTATACATCATCCCCCATCGCCCCTTCTGGCTCTCACATACCAAGACCCTATCACTCCGCTTTTTCTCTCTCACTCAAACCCTTCCTCCTCTCAATCACTACTTCTGGCTCTCTCACCCTCTTCCTGACTCTCTCATCCTCCATTACCATGTCTAGCTGGCTGTCACCATCCTCCATGTCACCATTTCTGGGTTCTGTTACCCTGCCTCTCCCTTCATCAGCTCTGGCTCGCTCTCTCACATACTTACCCCCATCACTGTCTCTGGCTCTCTTCACACAACCCCACTCCGCCCCCTACACTGAAGACAAGAGTGGAGGGAAAAAGTCTCTGCTACCTTTATGAGCCCCTCACTTTTTATTCCCTGCAGACTGCCAGGGCCAGGGCCAACAAAGGACCTGGCTCTAAATAAGCAATTTTGCAGCTCAAATCCTTATTTTATTTATGCATACTAAATGCAATGTTTTCTGGATTTAGTTTAACTTTTATTAAGGAAATCTATTTAGGTTTAATTAACTAATTACAATTAAAATAGCTAAATAAACTCAAACTGGTTACTTGGGTAGCAGACGAAAAATAAACTATAGAAGAAAAGCTGACCATTTCAGCTTAACAAATAGACTGGGTTAGATGCCAAGGTGTGCCACCTGACTGGCATCCTACCTGTGCGGCATTTCTAATGAACACTATAAATCAATTTTACATGACAAATGTAAAATAAAAATATACCTGGTATTTGGAACATGTTTTAAGTTGTACACAGGCCAGTCTGAAAATCCTCCATGCTCTACCTTAAAGTCTCTTTCTGCACATAGACCCTAAAAAAAACCACACAAAAACTATTGCCTATGAATTTAGGGTTTTGTTTACATGGAAAAAGTGACCTACAGGGCTTGAGGGGATTTAACTTCCTTTTAGTCATTGTTTGCATCGCTAAATTGGACACAATTCTATGAAGTAGTAATAAGCATGTGTTAATATAATAAGCAGGCAAAGGGGACACAGACATGCAACAGATAACAGGCAGGGTGCACAATTTCTGGTCACCAGCTTGCCGGTGGTGACTAGAAATTGAAAACTGGCAAGCAACTTGCCCGTGCTCCACTGAAAATGAGCCATGGGAAGTGGTTCTCTCCAGCGCCTCCTGCAGCGTGCAGGCTGTCAGTGCCAACAGGCTGCAGCAGGACATGGGAAGAGCAGCCCAGGACAGGCCAAGTGCTTCCTGCCTCCACCCTGTAAAGCAGAAATCATGCAGCACCGGTTTCTGCATTGAACAGCAAAAGAATAAGAGCGAGAGAAAGAGTAAAAAATAAAAAGCAGAGAAAGAGAGCAAAGAAAAAAAGGGAGAAAGACAGCATAAATATGGGGGAAGAGAGAAAGCAGAGAGGGGAGGCATGGGGTGCACCATACGGTTGGCAGGGAAGAAACATTTCGACTTGGCGCAGAGGCGTAGGTACAATACACCACAGATCTGGTTTAGGCCAAAAGCCATTTTCTCTGAACCAAATTAGCATGGAAGAAATAACAGCAAGGATTGTGACGTTTCCATTATGTCTTAAGATTGGAAATTGCAGACATTACAGAAAAACAAGACTGTAAACCTCTGGCTTGCCTAAAACTAAGAACTCAGCAGGGATTGGACACTGCTTATTTTTAAGCATTCCTAAGGCTGTGCAGTCACATATTCCAAAATGAACTCTCCACTTCTCCAAACAAAAATAAAAGAGAATCCTCCAATCAAAAGCTTAGTTTGGCTCTCATCAATACGTATGTATTCCAGCCTGTTCACTTACTATAAAACAAGTGGAACCAGGGAGAAGACAGCAGGGCTATCACCATTAGCAGAACCTGCCATCCTCAGGAAGCTACCATCAAACGGGGGCCCAGCCAGCCAATGGACCATGCCCTTGGGACCAGCACTGCCACCACTGGCATCGAAGCAGAATCTGCCTACATTCCTGTCTATACCCGAAGACAGACACTGACCAGAGATGCAGACATTGACTCGTTGAGCTGAAGATTCCTACACAGAAGGTGCTACATCTCTCTGCTTCATTTCCTGTGACCGGCCTACCGACAGCCGACTCTGAAGCCTCTGTACCTAAAGCTGATGATGCTGTATTCCTGTCCAGCACACAGACAGCATTGCTCACAGAGACAGAGAGAGACTGCATGCTTCAGTCACTGTTTAGCAGTGTGGCAGGAATGTCATTAAAGTCAGGGAACTGATTCTAAGTAATCTGAGGTTAGTTAGCTGAGGTTAGTTAGCTGGTAGGATTTGTGTACTGGTGAAATCTGTTTTGCAGTACTAATAAAATTGCCAGGGCCGGCGCATCCATTAGGCGAACTTCGGCGGTCGCCTAGGGCGCCGAGCCGTAGGGGGCGCCGAAGAGCAGCCACGTGGTGCCGCAAGCGAGGCCTATCCCACTCACGGCAAAGAGAAATAGAGACTGTGTGCTTCTCAGGGCCGCGAGCGGCGTGCACTGCCAGGTCCTGAGAAGCACAGAGTCAGCGCCGAAACAGATAGGGGAGGGGGCAGCACAAGGGTCGCCCAGGGCGCCCAATACCCTTGCACCGGCCCTGAAAATTATATATATATATATATATATATATATATATTGTACATTTGACAAAAGTAAAATGAATCATTTGTTTAACGGGAAAAATACTCATTAATAAAAAAATTACTGAACCTTGACAAATCAAGGACAGTCAGAGGATGAACCAGAAAATAAATAAAACTCTAAGACATATATTTTAGGGATTTATAGTTATCAGAGGAGGGAGGAAAAGGAACTAAAGTTGTAGATATAGGGGATATAATATGAAGTCCAAGAGAGTAGGACTCAGGAACGCCATCAGGAAATAGTTCTTCACCAAAGGATGGTGGATGCATGGAATCCCCTCCTGGAAGAGGTGGTGGAGGAAACGAAGATAATGGAATTCAAAAGGATTGGAATAAACCCAGAGGATCCCTAATGGCTAAAAGATGGAAATGAAGAAAAGGGGTGACCTGCACGGAGCAGCAATTACTACCCCTATTAGAAGACATGGGGTAACTTGCACAGAGCGGCAGTTACTACCCCTTAACAAAAGGCAGAGAGGATAACCTGCATGGAGTGGCAGACAATACCCTAAACAGAAGGCATGGGGGTAAAATGCATGGAGTGGCAGTTACTACAAAAAAAAAAGCTTGCTGAGCAGACTGGATAGACCATTAGGTCTTTTTCTACAGTCACCTAGAATAGACCTACTTAGTAACATTCAGGCCGATTCAGTAAAGTCCGCAGGAGAGCACAGGCCACTCTCCTGTGCGCGCGATTTAGTATTTAAATTAGGCCCGGTGGTAGAAACGGGCAAAAGGAGGGGCTAGGGACACCAGTGCGTCCCTAGCGCCTCCTTTTGGCCCGGAGCAGCAGCTGTCAGCGGGTTTGACAGCCGATGCTCAATTTTGCCGGCATCGGTTCTCGAGCCCGCTGACAGCCACGGGTTCGGAAACCGGACGCTGGCAAAATTGAGCGTCCAGTTTTCGACCCAACAGCCACCGGCCAACTTCAACATTTTTTTTTCTTTTTTTACCCTACGGGACCTCCGACTTAGTATCGCCTTGATAGTAAGTCGGGGGGTGCACAGAAAAGCAGTTTTTACTGCTTTTCTGTGCACTTTCCCAGTGCCCGGAGAAATTAGTGTCTACCTTTGGATAGGCGCTAATTTCTGAAAGTAAAATGTGCGGCTTGGCTGCACATTTTACTTACTGAATCGTGCACGAATACCTAATAGTGCCCTCAACATGCATTTGCATGTTGAGGGCACTATTATGTGCCGCGGGTTGGACGCGCGTTTTCTGCCCTTTACTGAATAAGGGGTAAGGGAAAACGCGCATCCAATGGCACATTAACTGTATTGGCCCGATTGTAAATAAGTGAAGCTACAGAGCAGAAAGAAAGAGAAGCTGGTAGTAGAGAGGAAGCACAGAAAGAAGAAACTATCTGAAAGTTTTTTGGCATATATGATTAGATAAGGGAAAAGGGAATAACGTTGCACATAAATAGTTAATTTCCCTGACCTAAACACCCTCTCCCCCACCAGGAATACCTCTTTTTAATTTAACTAAAGTGCATGCATGCTATGAACAATGTTCCTTCTAAGCCACACACACTTTAGACCCATACCACACACAGCCTGGTTACCTGTATGAACTTTGACAACTTTCACATTGTCAGACTAGCAGCCAAAGTGCCAGACCATGAGTTTTAAACCTGCTCGCAGAAGCAGTACAGGGTGGCTATCAGAGCAGCTGGTGGAGCCTATATCACTAGCCATCAGAGAGGAGGTGGCAGCCCGGGGCAGCTGATGGCGCCTGTCCTGTCAGTCACTGAAGAGATGGGGAAAGTCTGCGGCAGCTGGCAGAGCCTTTGCCAACAGCTACTGAAGAGGAGGCTGCAGCCATTTCACCCAGAGAAGGCTGCTCAGGAAGGTACGTGGTGGGCAAGGGGTGGAAATGAAACCATCCACTCGTGAGACTGAGGGGAGGAGGAGAGAAAGCAGTCCAC
This sequence comes from Rhinatrema bivittatum, assembly GCF_901001135.1. Lineage (NCBI taxonomy): Eukaryota > Metazoa > Chordata > Amphibia > Gymnophiona > Rhinatrematidae > Rhinatrema > Rhinatrema bivittatum. The sequence continues at coordinate 19,601,631 of NC_042619.1, forward strand.
TAGTTGGGGTTAGAATGGGAAGTGAGTGAGAGTCATCAGCCACCAGGAGAGGTGGGGGTGGGAGGGGGGCGAGAGGAGAAGAAGAAGAGACAGCCCACCAGTGGAAGTGGGAAGGAGGTGAAACAACCCATCAGGGGAGGGGGCAATAGAGCCCCATGGTCCCCTTCCTTGCCCCTACCCTCTACCCTCCCTATCATCCTGCTCACTGGGTAAAATTATATGCTCAACATTGCAGGATAACCACAGCTCCCAACAAAATATATTGGAGGGAACAATGGTTGTGAACGCCCATGCAGGGGACCAATTTTCAATCAGGGAAATCTAGACGGGTAATTAAGTTATCCAGCTAAATCCCTTTGAAAATTGTCCTCAATACATTTAGAAAAGCCTAAGGGAAGCAGCTTTGTTTCTCTTTTAATGGAGGGTTTGTTTGTGCAGCACCGGAATGAATGCCTGGGTCAGGCCACATAAATCATTTTTGTCTTAGTAAAGGCAGCTTCAGAATCGCTGACTATTAAAGACTATTTTGAATATCTTATCACCACTTAGCAGCTGATTTGTTACCTGATTTTCTTTTGCATATAGTTTTTGAGGTAGCAGGAGCTGGAGAATTTCATTTCTTTTTAACTTTTCATATCCTGCCACACAAATACCTAAAACATTAAAGACGGAAATCAGTTATTATTGCATCAGATTAAAAAAAAAGCATTTTATGCAGAAGCACAGAACATTCGCTTGAAAATCTGTAGATTTAGGAGCAATGTGTGTGCATCCTTCTTCTTGAAGACATTCACAAAATAACAAACATAACTTATGTCAAGCAGATAAGTATCACCAAGTTTGCCCAGTTGCCCCTGCCTATCTACCAAAGAAACGGGAGGGTAGAGAGGAAGAGAGAAAGCAAATCAGAGAAGCGCAGTTGAGAATAAACAACACGACATTATTAAAAATGCATGTTAATAAAGAGTAACTCAATAATACGCCTGGACTTGACCACCACTACTCAAACATTGATTTTATTAATGAGTTTGTAACCTTACTTAATTGGCACCTGTTAAAATGTACGATAACCTACCTATACATACCTTATTTTGTGCCTATTTGTAAACCTTTGCGATGGTATATAACTTAGCGACGTATAGAAAAGTTTTAAATAAATAAATAAATACCAGAGGATATCTTCCAGCTGTCAACCACAAGAGCTTGACTATTCTAGTTGCGGCCATCACTCTTCCTTACCCTAACCCCCCTACCACTGCGCTAAGGATATCAATGAAAAGTCAGCCATTCAACTTGTCAGACTGCACTATTTTTCTCCTTCTCCCTAGCTGGGAGATGTCTGCACTATGAAACTGGACAGCTACCCCCCAACAGTTAGAATCTAAGGGCCTGATTTTAAAAAGCATTTACTCGAGTAAAAACCAGGTTTACTGGAGTAAATTCACTTTACTTGAGTAAGTGGATTTTTGAAAATTGCTACAATATATGCCATTGACTTGTCTTTAGGATTTACTCACATAAGTGCACTTTACTTGAGTAAATGGCTTTTGAAAATTGCTACAATAGTAACTACATTTACACATGTAACTCCTTTTGAAAATTACCCCCTAAGAATATATCAAATTCTTGCTGCCGTTTCTCATGGGTGAACCTTGCCTGCTCCTCTTGGGATTCTGCCACAGTCATACTGCCATTTTGCGCAAGCTGGTTTTGTCTTCTCCCCTTTTTGGCCCTCTACAGTTCCACATGGATTGAGCATATAGGTTTTCATAAAAGTCCACTCGAGTTCCTCCCCAATCCTTTTACTTATTACTACCCCAGTATTCGTCTACCACTGCCCTTTTGTATCTGTTTCAAGCATGCTTAAGTTCTGTCGTGGTTTTAGTTACTATTACAGGTCATCCCAGGCATCCACTACCCTTCTCAGTAAAAAAAATTCATTACCGCCTATTTCCTCTGAGCTTTCCTCCTTCCAAATTACACATCAAAGATTGGCAGCACCGAGGCAAAATGGTTCCATCACCTTGCAGGGGAGAATGCCCCAAGAACCTGAGCTCTAAGAGACCAAGTCAGAGTTTTAAGGTGAATTCTGGGGAAGTACTGAGAGCAGAAGTCACCTCTGCTGGTAAGTGAACAGGATTTGCGAGTACTGCTTTGTTGGGAAACTTTTGTGGCTTAAGGCTTGGGAGAGAAGAGAGAGAGAGACTGTGGGATAAATTGATTATTTCCGTGTCTTTTTGCCTTTAAAAGGTTAAAAGCTAGGTTATTTCTGAGTTTTTTTCCCCATCCACCCCAAGCACATTCTTTGATTTATTGACTTATCTCAATTAAGAGGAAAATTTTTCACAAGAGTCAATTAGGGGTTTAGATGAAACAAGGGAGTAACCCTGCCTTTATCAATAGATTAACTGCTATCTCTTTGCTGATCCGTGACAAACTAATATAAATATACCAAATAAATTTAAAGAACTCTACTTTAGATTAAGCATCTCTACTCCCTTAGCAACCTTAAATGACTAACAACTCATTAATATAAAGATGCAGACAGCAGACCAACAATGAGATGGCTGCTACCCAGTGTTTTGCACCGAGTGCCACATATATGATTTTCTATCAGTTGGTAAGAAGCTGTATGTGTACACCCAGTGCAAAGAGCTCCTGGCTCTCAGATAACAAGTATGATCTCTGGAGGCTAGAATGGCAGACCTAAAGGAAAAGAGGCAGACTCGGTCTGCTGAGAAAGTTGGCTCTTACATTGTCTTTTCCTGCAACGTGAGAGGCCGAGATCTCCAGGTTCTTATGGCCTGGATTGGCCACTGTTGGAAACAGGATGCTGGGCTTGATGGACCCTTGGTCTGACCCAGTATGGCATGTTATCTCCTGAAGATGCACTTCCATCCATTCCATGAGTTGAGTTATTTCCTGCGACACTTGCTGGCTCTTGGTTCTTCCCTGACAACTGATATAAGCCACTGTCGTTGCATTGTCTGACATTATTTGGATCACTCGACCCTGCAATCAGTCAACGAATCATAAGCATGCCAACCAGATGGCCTGGGCTTCCAGTTAATTGAAGCTCCAGAGAGACTCTTCTGTACTCCAGCGCTCTTACGCAGTCAACTCCTGACTGTGAGCCCCCCAAACCTGGAGGCTCACATCTGTCGTGAGTACTAGCCAGTCCAGGGATCGTAGGGAAACCCCCTTCCTTAGATAGTCTGCTTGGAACCACCACTACAGCTGTATGCTGGTCTCCACTGGCAGGTGAAGCCGAACTGAATAGTCTTGAGACTAAGGACTCCAATCAGCCAGCAAGGTATGCTGAAGAGGATGCATATGTGCCCTTGCCCACGGAACCACCTCTAGGGTGGCTGCCATCAACCCGAGCACTTGTAGATAAGACCACACCGTCGGGCGTATTGTTTCTATCAATAATTGCACCTGCACCATCAGCTTCTGAATGCGGCCTTCTGACAGGAATACCCTGCCTTGCTTCGTGTCGAACCAAACACCAAGAAACTCTACGGTCTGGGATGGCTGTAGATTGCTCTTGGCCAAGTTCACCACCCAACTAGTTCCTGTAGCAAGGAGATCACCTTGTGTGAGACCCAAAAGCTCTCCTTCAGACTCTTGGCACGAATCAGCCAATCGTCTAAGTACGGATGAACCTGAAAGCTATCATTTCTCAACACTGCTGAAACCACCACCATAACTTTGGAAAAAATTCTAGGCGTAGTGGCCAACCCAAAGGGCAGCACTCGAAACTGATAATATCATCCCAAACAGCAAAACGCAGAAACCGTTGATGCTCCAGGCGGATGGGAATATGAAGGTACACCTCTGACAAATCCAGACGTCAGAAACACCCCCAATTATACTGCCATTATCATTGAGCTCAAGGTCTCCATGCGAAAATGAGTCACCCACAAATGACGGTTGACTCCCTTGAGATCTAGGATGGGGCTAAAGGAATCCTCCTTGGGCACAACGAAATAAATGGAATATCTGCCCACATTTTCTTGAGATCTGGGCACTGGAACTACAGCCCGCTGGCTGAGGAGCTTTGACAACTTACAATCCACTGCTTGTCTCTTCTGCGGAGAGTTGCAGGGAGACACCATGAAGATGTCCCGAGGAACACTGAGAAACTCCAGAGTGTAACCATTTCTTATCATTTCCAGAACCCATTGGTCTGACGTGATCTCAACCCACCTCCGATAAAAAAAAAAAAAAAAAAGAGAGAGACAGCCCCCTATCTCCTGATCCCGGGGGTGGGTCAGCACACCTTCATTGAGAGGCTCGGGAAGGCACTACTACCAGAGCCTGCACCCCTTCTGGGTTGCCTGGGATAAAAGGGCTGAAACCTACCCAAATGGCGAGTCCTCTAGTCAGCTGCTCCTCTGTATGGTCGAAAGCATCTGAAACCTCAAGAACAACCTCTCACGCTGAAGGAGCATGGCGTCTGCATTTTATCTTCTAATAACCAAGGAACAAGAGGCTCGCCCCACTTATAGTACATTTTTTACAGCTCACACCCAAACAAGAGCGATCCTTTAAAGGGCAATTTCATAAGATTAGACTTTGAAATCGTACTGGCCGACCAATTCCTGAGCCATAGCTGATGCTTGGCACTATTACCGAAGCCATCCCTCTGGCCAAAGTGCAAACCAAGTCGCAGCCCGCATCTGCCAAAAAGGCAGCTACTGGTTCTATCACTACCCTGGAATTCACACCAGATCCATCAACTTCCAGAGAGAGAAGTAAACTGGAGTGAGCCACCAGGGAGCAACAGGAAGCTATCTGCAAATTCATTGCCATTGCTTCAAAGGCCTGCCTAAGGATGGCCTCAATTCTTTTATCTTGTGCATTCTTCAATGTTGCTCCTCCTTCTATGGGAATACCGTCCTCTTGGTGACGACACACACCAGCACATACACTTTCGGAAAGTGCAATTGCTCTCTTGCAGCCAGATCCAGGGGGGTGCAGCCCTTCCAAGGTTCGTCCCCCTTTAAAATTAGCTTCCGGGGCACCCCATTCAAGATCAATTAATTCTTGCATAGCCTCCAAAATAGGGAAGAAACAGGAGGCATTACGCAAAGAAATCAAAATGGGATCTTTCTTTGGTTCAGACATGGAATCAACCTCTGGTACCCCCATCATCTTCAAAGTCTGGGAAATCAAAGCAGACAACTTATCTCTATGAAAAAAACGCAACATAGTTCTTATGGCTCCAGCCCCTGAGGAATTTCCCCATCCTCCAAGAAGTAAGGATCGGCTTCATCATCTGTGCCCTCCGGGACCTTATTGCCATGACCCGCAGCAGAATTAGACGTACTTCGATGCTTACTCACCACACCAGGCACATGGGCAGCCTGCGATCCTGAGTTGTTAAGACTGGCTGAGGCCAATGACTGTGCCTGAAGAAAGGACTGCAATCCTTGAAAAAATTCCACCCAAGAAAAGGCAGAGGGGTCCATGCCAAAACCAGGGGGCATCGGTTCTGCGCCCATTTAACTACCTTCCCCCGCTGACGAACCAGTTAGGGGAGTCTCAATTCCAGGCGAAACCTCTGACAACTCTTTTCCATTCCCACATCATGCTGGGTAGGACTGGGCTTAGCAAAATCAGATGGAGATGTGTCTCTCTGAGCCTCCAAACAGTGCTGACACAAGTTAGAGGGGACGCCAGGCTGAGATGCTCAAATGTGGCAAGCAGCACTAAAGGTAAGATGCTTAGGCTTCTTTGCTACGAGCGCCATAGCTAACAGCATGCTCTAAACAAGCATCTGAGAACTGTGCGCCCAGCTGTGCTCGCAATAGGCGCTTATAAAAAATAGGCGCCTGCTGCAGTGAAAAACATGCAAAGTGTAGAGAACTCCAACCAGTTTAATACCAAGCATCACCAGGCATCATTATCAGCCCTGATCCGACTGTGGCGACCTGCGTGCATCAGACTGTCTCCGAAGTCTTTTTCCGCCTTTATCCGCTCTTTGCCATCGTGGTGCATGGTCCGGCTTTCCCAGCGTCGGTGCCATCTTGGGAACTTGAAAGGAGGCTGGGATATTCGCTTTATTAAAAGCCTCTAGCGCCTCTTCGATAGATTTGATCTTATAAGTCATTCCCTGCACTTGGAACATCAGTCCAAAGGGATATGTCCAGCGATACTTAATATTCTTAGCTCTCAAAGCGAGCGTAGCTTCCCGCAGATCATATCTTTTTTTTAGGGTAATTGGAGCAAGGTCCTGATAAATGAAGATATGATGATTGTTCCATGTTATGTCCTTCTGGGAGCATGAAATAGCAAGGATCTGTTCCTTCAGTGTGTAATTGTGGAAGTAGATTACAATGTCTCTTGGCCTTTGGTCCCGGCGGGGGCCTAGCGCTCTGTGAGCACGTTCCAGACTCACGGTAGGTGCTACAGGCTGTAGGTCATCCAAGGGCTCACGACCCAAGGAGAGCAGATGTTGGCAAATTTGTAGGGCCACCACCATTGCATTAGAATATTCTGGGCTATCCGGCACCCCGCGAAAGCGAAGATTATTCTGTCTACTCCGGTTCTCCAAGTCTTCCATTTTCTCCTGAAGGGCTGTAATTTCGGAATGATGTTGTAAAGACTGAGTCTGCAAATGATTTAATGCATCCCCCTGTGAATCCACCCGGTTTTCCACATCATCTACTCGGTTTCCTAATGCTGCCAGGTCCTCTTTAAGATCTGCAATGGAGGCCATAATGTCCAATTTATGCTGTTTGAGATCCCCCCATATCCATGAACCACTGACGAAGCTCAGCTCGGGTAATGGAAGCATCTGCTGAGGCAGCAGGCAAATCGGTGTCAGAGCCGATGAAAGCTGCCGAGTCCGCTTCGCCTCCCGCGGTGGGCCCTGCTGCATCGGCGCCATCTTGTTCGGGTGGCACAGGGATCGCCTCTTACCACATCAGAGGACATAAGGAATTCATTTACGGAGTTCTACTCTCAATTATACGCCAAGGATAATGCCATCAAAAATCTTTTTGAGTTGCACCTCCAGCTTTCTGTCCTGTATGTCTCGTAGAGCAGTAGCCCCCATGACCGGGATCGTCGATCTCTTCGTCACCGCGGAAACCGCCACATCCACCTTCGGGAGCCGGAGGTGTTCCAACGCATCCTCCGGGAGCGGGTAGAGCTTATCCATGGCCTTGCTGACCTTTAGGCCTAACTCCGGTATATCCCATTCCCGAAACAGGATATCCGTCGACGAAAAATGAAAAGGAAAAGCCACTGCTGGGCCCGTGAGACCCAACAGCACCGGGTCCATGTTGGCTTCCTGTCTGGCTACTACTGGCGGCGCGTCTATCCCCAGCTCCTGGAGAATGGCCGGAATAAGCGGGGACAGTTCTTCCCTGCGAAACAGTCGGACCACCTTAGGGTCATCCCCTTCCACGGCCTGCGCTCCTTTGCCTGCATTGGACTGTATGGGGTCGTCCCCTGTCACCCCTTGGGTCCCCGACGGGGGCTCCTCCGGGTAATCCTCATCCTCTTTCGAAGTGGACTCGCTGTCAGAGTCCTGCGGGGCACCCCTGAGAGGTCGCTTCCCTCTGGGTGGAGCCAGGGGAATATCTGAGGGATCCCTAGGCCTCCTCTTCGGGGGGTTGGACTGCGAAACCCCTCTAGATGCTTTTGCCCGACTGCGCTTGTGGCCTTTTATAATGAAGAAGTTTGCGCAACAAAAGCGCAAAATCATCCGAGAACTCCCCGGAGCCCGACGAGCCCTCATCGGCACTGGCGGCCCCGGGGAAGCCGGTTCCCCTCGGAATATCTCCCCCCCGCTGCAGGGAAAGCGCGGGAGGCAGGCCGGCATCCCCAGCCGGCTCCCGCGCGGTTTCACGGGCAGTGCCTAAAATGGCCGCCACTCCCGCGCTGAGCGGGAAGAGATCTGGAGGCCTGACCGACGCTGCACTATCACGCAGCGGCGATCGGACCGGCCGGGATCGGCTGCTCCGCCGTGCCCCGGAAGCCCCTTCGCCTCCCGGGACGCAAGCAGAGCACAGGCCCCTCCCTAGAAAGGCGCGCACGCGCCGAGCCGCAGGCCCGACAAGTCGAACCACGCGGCATTTGCGCGATCGCGGCGCGAAAGCAAGCAAATTAAAACTGAAAAGAAAAAAAAAATTACAACTCACCCCCCCGGCAATCGGCGACCCCCCCGAGACACCCCGAGACGGAGCTGCAAAGCAAAGGAGAGCCGGCGAACGCAAACAGCAGAAAACTTTTTTTTTTTCCCCCAACATGTCGCTGTCCTCTGTCCTGGGGCCCTGCTCCAGCGGGGGTGAGTGAACCGGGCTCCCCGGTGTCACCCCCGACGCTGCCACTCGACAAGCCGGGTCCTCAACCCTGGCAGCGGCCTCTACCAGGGGGGGATGGTCCCCTCAGAACCCCCCAACCCCCCTGGGAGGTAGGGCGGACGGGACTTCCTCACAGAAAAATTAAGAAACTAAAGCAAATGAAGAAAAATTCTAACCAGCGCTGACTAAAACACAAGAAAAAAACTTAAACCTGACTAACTATCAGTACCCAGGGCAGGCAGGGGCTGTGACTGCACCTGCACCATCTACTGGAGACAGAGTAAGACTGAGGGGCTGTGGCAGGCACATGGCCATATATGGCCGAGTCCGACAGATCTTGCTCTGTCTCCATCTACTGGTGCGGAGTCACAACCCAGGTGTCCTGGACTGATCCTGGTACGTACAGGGAAAGTGTAAATAACCGAGTCACATCTACTCGTTCAAGACCTCTCATGATCTTAAAGACCTCTATTATATCCCCCCTCAGTCGTCTCTTTTCCAAGCTGAAAAGCCCTAACCTCTTCAGCCTTTCCTCATAGGGGAGCTGTTCCATCCCCTTTATCATTTTGGTTGCCCTTCTCTGTACCTTCTCCATCACAACTATATCTTTTTTGAGATACGGCGACCAGAATTGTACACAGTATTCAAGGTGCGGTCTCACCATGGAGCGATACAGAGGCATTATGACATTTTCCGTTTTATTAACCATTCCCTTCCTAATAATTCCTAACATTCTGTTTGCTTTTTTGACTGCCACAGCACACTGAGCCGACGATTTCAATGTATTATCTACTATGACACCTAGATCTCTTTCTTGGGTGGTAGCTCCTAATATGGAACCTAACATCGTGTAACTACAGCAAGGGTTATTTTTCCCTATATGCAACACCTTGCACTTGTCCACATTAAATTTCATCTGCCATTTTGATGCCCAATCTTCCAGTCTTGCAAGGTCCTCCTGTAATGTATCACAGTCTGCTTGTGATTTAACTACTCTGAATAATTTTGTATCATCCACAAATTTGATAACGTCACTCGTCGTATTCCTTTCCAGATCATTGATATATATATATTGAAAAGCACCGGTCCAAGTACAGATCCCTGAGGCACTCCACTGTTTATCCTTTTCCACTGAGAAAATTGACCATTTAGTCCTACTCTCTGTTTCCTGTCTTTTAACCAGTTTGTAATCCACGAAAGGACATTGCGTCCTATCCCATGACTTTTTAGTTTTTGTAGAAGCCTCTCATGAGGGACTTTGTCAAACGCCTTCTGAAAATCCAAATACACTACATCTACCGGTTCACCTTTATCCACACATTTATTAACCCCTTCAAAAAAATGAAGCAGGTTTGTTAGGCAAGACTTCCCTTGGGTAAATCCATGTTGACTGTGTCCCATTAAATCATGTCTTTCTAGATGCTCTACAATTTTGATCATGAGGATAGTTTCCACTATTTTTCCCGGCACTGAAGTTAGGCTCACTGGTCTATAGTTACCCGGATCACCCCTGGAGCCCTTTTTAAATATTGGGGTTACATTGGCCACCCTCCAGTCTTCAGGTACAATGGATGGTTTTAATGATAGGTTACAAATTTTAACTAATAGATCGGCAATTTCATTTTTGAGTTCCTTTAGTACCCTAGGATGCATACCATCCGGTCCAGGTGACTTGCTACTCTTTAGTTTGTCAATCTGGCCTACAACATCTTCCAGGTTGACAGTGATTTCGTTCAGTTCGTCTGACTCATCACCCCTGAAAACCAACTCCGGAACTGGTATCTCCCCAACGTCCTCACTATTAAACACGGAAGCAAAGAATTCATTTAGTCTTTCTGCAATGGCCTTATCTTCCCTAAGAGCCCCTTTAACCCCTCGGTCATCTAATGGTCCAACCGACTCCCTCACAGGTTTCTTGCTTTGGATATATTTAAAAAAGTTTTTATTATGAGTTTTTGCCTCTATGGCCAACTTCATTTCAAATTCTCTCTTCGCTTGTTTTATCAATGTTTTACACTTAACTTGACAATGCTTATGTTTTATCCTATTTTCTTCAGATGGATCCTTCTTCCAATTTTTGAAGGATGATTTTTTGGTTAAAATAGCCTCTTTCACCTCACCTTTTAACCATGACGGTAATCGTTTTGCCTTCCTTCCACCTTTCTTAATGCGTGGAATACATATGGACTGTGCCTCTAGGATTGTATTTTTAAACAATGTCCAAGCCTGTTGAACACTTTTAACCTTTGCAGCTGCACCTTTCAGTTTTTTTCTGACTATTTTCCTCATTTTATCAAAGTTTCCCTTTTGAAAGTTTAGTGTTAGAGCTGCAGATTTACTTATTGTCCCCCTTCCAGTTATTAGTTTAAATTTGATCATGTTATGATCACTGTTGCCAAGTGGTCCCACCACCGTTACCTCTCTCACCAAATCCTGTGTTCCACTAAGAATTAAATCTAAAATAGCTCCCTCTCTTGTTGGTTCCTGAACCAATTGCTCCATGATACAATCATTTATTACATCCAGGAACTTTATATCTCTAGCAAGTCCTGATGTTACATTTACCCAGTCAATATTGGGGTAATTGAAATCTACTGTAAAACACGTTGTATGAACAATATTTCTAAAGTTAACGTGTGTTCTTTTATTACAATAATTCACTTACTGCATTATTATGGACCATCATACCACCCGTGACATGCATGCATTTGATGCCTGTATTTTCAGTCACATTGGGTCATCTTTAATCATCGGTCCTGTAAAATTTAAATTTAAATGCAAGCATTCGTTTGTGCTTTTTTTAGTTTTTTTTAACTTTTTTTGTAATATAATTAGTATGTGGAAACAGTGAAATTTTCATACAAGTCCTGCTCAGATACCTTTGCTGGGCATGTGTGGGCAATACGCTTTGCCGCTGACAAATGAGTCCTGCTTAGGTACTTCTATAAGCGTTTCGAAAACAATGCACTTGCCTCCTTGTTTTTCAAATATCAGCGCTGCCGCGCTGTTGTCAAGGTCCTGTTTCGCCGCAAGGGTGTCTCCCGTTCGTTGTATACTAGTGCCGCGGTGCTGCCGCACAGATCGGGGCTGAGCGCCGTTGCACTGAATCACCGAAGTCCAAGTCCGACGTATGTTTCGCAGTGATTGCTGCTTCAGGGACTAGAATAATACTTTTGAGAAATGCGTTTTAAATTCCACATCTGTGATATTTCCGAGCTTCACACCATGTCCTTATTCTGGCCATGTCCTTATTCCGAGCTTCACACCATGTCTAAGGACATGGCGTGAAGCTCGGAATATCGGAAATATTCCGAAATATCGGAAATATCGGGAATATCGGGAATATCGGAAATATCGGAAATATTCCAAGTTTTTTTTCCTTGTTGATTGTAACTCCAAGTTTTTTTTCCTTGTTGATTGTAACTTTTGACTTATTCCTTTTTCCTTGTTATCTATTATTAACCAGAATTGTTACCTTAGTTTTACCCTTGTTAAAATGTAAACCGATCCGATATGGTTATCTACTATGAAGGTCGGTATAAAAAACTGTTAAATAAATAAATAAATAAATCACAGATGTGGAATTTAAAATGCATTTCTCAAAAGTATTATTCTAGTCCCTGAAGCAGCAATCACTGCGAAACATACGTCGGACTTGGACTTCGGTGATTCAGTGCAACGGCACTCAGCCCCGATCTGTGCGGCAGCACCGTGGCACTAGTATACAACGAACGGGAGACACCCGTGCGGCGAAACAGGACCTCGACAACAGCGCGGCAGCGCTGATATTTGAAAAACAAGGAGGCAAGTGCATTGTTTTCGAAACGCTTATAGAAGTACTTAAGCAGGACTCATTTGTCAGCGGCAAAGCGTATTGTCCACACATGCCCAGCAGAGGTATCTGAGCAGGACTTGTATGAAAATTTCACTGTTTCCACATACTAATTATATTACAAAAAAAGTTTAAAAAAACTAAAAAAAGCACAAACGAATGCTTGCATTTAAATTTAAATTTTACAGGACCGATGATTAAAGATGACCCAATGTGACTGAAAATACAGGCATCAAATGCATGCATGTCACGGGTGGTATGATGGTCCATAATAATGCAGTAAGTGAATTATTGTCATAAAAGAACACACGTTAACTTTAGAAATATTGTTCATACAATGTGTTTTACAGTAGTGTTTACCTCATCATTGTATTTTGTATGAGATTTTGGATATTTTTGGTGGATCTTATTGGTAATTGAAATCTCCCATTATTATTGCACTGCCAAATTGGTTTGCTTCCCTGATTTCTCTTAGCATTTTAGAAATACTTTAGAAATACACTGCCATTTGGAAAGATCTCTTTTAATAGAAGCTGATGTGGACATTGTGGAAGTTTTAATAGTAATTCCAGCTTTACATAGAATTGTAGCAGCTTTGTCAGAGTAATCCTCTTGTGCATTAGAAAATTCAACTGAATGTCCTTCCCAGTTGAGGGATCCCAAGAATCTGGCCTGCACCAGTACCGCTTCCTTAACTGGAAAATTATGGAAGCATGCTACAATGTCTCTAGAGAGATTCTTTTTAGGAGCTCTAAGAGATCTATATGCATAGTCCGTCAATCTCTACTTCCCCTACTAAGGATTCACCAACAGCAAAAATTGCTCTGCAGCAATCCACATAGTCAAATGATTCTGGAATCCCAGTAAATCTAGTAGTGTTTCTGTGTGTTATATTTTCAAGATCTACCAATTTCTCCAACAGTTCCTAGTTAGCCTGCAGAAGATCCTGCACTGACTTCTGCAAGTGCAACATTGATTCAGCTTGCTCTTCTACTATCGTTTCAGCTTCCTCCACCCATCTCCCAATGTTTGTTGTATCTCCCTACAGCTCAACAACCATCTCCAAAATCTCCTCCTTCACCGTGAAAATGTCCTACTGGTGAGTTTGGTGCATGAAACACACTTCCTATGCTTAAGCCAAGCTCCTCTCCGGCTACAACACCAAGCCCATCAGCCAACTCTGAGGCACCATCTGCCACCATGTATTTCAACTCCTCTACGAGGGTGACATCCCCCGAGGAGAGAAAGCGGTTTTAAGTTCATTGTTTTCCTCCTCAAAGACATGGGGAGCTGTAAGGCCAGCAACTTTCTCTTTCTTCTTGATTTCCATCTATTTTAATATTATTTTAGCACTATTTTATCATTTTTATGAGGTTAATTTTCATTGCTTTTATTTTATATGTCATTTTTATTTTATTGTAAAAACTTTGTTCAATATTTTTATTGTAAAAACAGTATATAAATAATTCTAAATAAATAAATATGAAACACTTGGGTTTGGGGGATTATGAAGCAAGCTGCCATTCAGAACAACAGACATCACTTCGTCTTGTGGCTACAATTTCTGATGCGACATTGACAGCAACTGTCCAGGAGTGATCCAGCAATTGGAGCAATAGACAACGATTCAGGAAATATCCTGGGAGATAAACACAAGATTCTCCTCTGCCACCCTCTGTAGGACTTAAGTCACTTTACCACCGTGTGATGCTTGGACCTAGTTCAAAAGAAACTATTTATCTTTATCTGGTTTTCCAGATAAACACATTTTACAAAATGCAAGTCCATTAAGGCTGGCAGACACCATCTTTTGAGCGAAAGCTATATTTTCAAACTTAGAAATAAACCCACCACAAAAACATGCAGGTCTGCTAAACCCCTTTTGTGTGCAGTAGCATGTGCCTTAATACAAGGATATTAACAGAAACATGGGGGTAATCTGCATGGAGCGGCAGTTACTACCATAAAAAGTTTGCTGGGCAGACTGAATGGACCATTTGGTCTTTTTCTGCATCATTACTATGTTACTATTAAATGTCATAAGGTACGAGGTTTTTTTTTGTTTTGTTTTTTTACCAGTACAGCAGTGATCACTCCGTTTTAGAAATTGTAAACACAACTATAGCAGGCAGCATCACTGTGGCGCACTGAGAAAGAGGCAACAGAAGTTCTCCCTAAAAGGAACTCCTACTCCAGCCTACACCACCACATTAATAAGTATCCTTGTCCAGAAAATGCAGCCTGCCACAGTACATTCTGAAGCAGCAGGAATCATTGATACACAATGCTGGCAGATGCAAGATCATCCATCTTAGAAAGATGAAAGGAACATGTGCTCCTGAGTATTCTGCCTGTTTGCTTCCTCTCACCCTGACTTTGTACATAAAAGCCAAGCTGGGACAAGGGATTGCAATCATCTTTTAGAAACTGAAAATGTGTGCCCTACGGTATGGGTTAAATTCTTGAATAGGGTGAAAAATACTCTATGAAGCATTCCTCATGTTGAACAAAAAAGTCCCATGATTAATAAATCAGATAATTATTTCTGAAAATTCCACTAGTAGTCAATTTATGGAAGGTTACTGTGGGCTCATATCCTGAAAATAAACTGCCCTTTCCTTTCTCACAGAATCTGCCCTCACCTCAGATACAAAACATCCTCTATTTGAAAACTGGTATGCATCTTACTTTTTTCTCCTGTCCACTCAATGACTCTGGTGGGATCCTGGAGTTCAAACACATGCAGATCTTTATATCTGAGAAAATAAATTATATAAGAGCTGTGAAAATATGCAACTGTAAAAAAAAAAACAAAAAACCAACAACATGGACTTATTGAAAAGCTGCATACGTACACAGCAAAATACAGAACACAGGAGATAGTGTTTATAGCACTCAATTTTTAACCATATGGAGTCAAGAACAGAACCCTTCCCTGGCCCCTCCCCCCAAAACAAATCTCAAATTCGCACTCTTACATTGCATAGTTTGTCTTATGAACAGTACTAGACACAGGTCGTTTCAAAAATTTTAATTTTTCAGAATTATAACTACCATTGCTTCTTCAGCTACAAAACAATTTGTGGGGAAATAAAAGAAAATTATTACTTACCTGCTAATTTTCGTTCCTGTAGTACCATGGATCAGTCCAGACAGTGGTTATGTCCCCAATCCAGCAGATGGAGTCAGCCCAAAGCTTCGAGGGGGCGTCACCATAAATACTACTACCCCCTCTGCAGGAGTTCAGTATCGAGTATATCAAAGCCCGAGTAAACCGAAACCCCCTGCTTGGATCAAGTTGAAACAGGACGGCAACAATAAGCCGCTGAGTGATAACTGAGTAAACTGAAAAACCGACCCACCAACGGGTGGTCGGACACGAACATAGCGTGTCAACCTCCAAGGGAGTAAACAGTGACAGGGAAAACTGGAAACACGTAACAACAACAACAACAGCAGTAAGTGCACTACTGTAAAAAGGAGACACAGCTGAACAGACTCAGCATCCACATACAGTCGAGCAGGAGTAGGCCCTAGGACCCAAAACGCGGTGGGCGTCTGGACTGATCCATGGTACTACAGGAACGAAAATTAGCAGGTAAGTAATAATTTTCTTTCCCTGTACGTACCTGGATCAGTCCAGACAGTGGGATGTACCCAAGCTTCCCTAACCCGGGTGGGATCCTGCGAGACCTGCTCGTAGGACCTGTTCGCCAAAATGTCCCTGGACGGACGAGGCGAGATGTAGTCTATAGTGTCTCGAGAACGTGTGCAACGATTTCCAGGTGGCCGCTCTACAGATTTCTTGCGAAGACACCGAGCGACTCTCTGCCCAGGAGGCCGCCTGAGCGCGTGTCGAGTGTGCTACGATGCCGGGTGGGGGAATCCGCCCCACCCCAATATAGGAGGCGGCAATGCCGGCCTTCAGCCATCTGGCAATAGTCGTCTTCGAAGCCTGAGATCCCTTGCGGGGACCGGACCAAAGGACGAAGAGATGGTCAGAAGTCCGGAAATCATTCGTAGCCTCCAGGTAGAGCCTCAGGGTGCGCTTGACGTCAAGGAGACGAAGAGACCGCGGCTCCGACGAAGAGAACGATGGAAGTTCCACCGTCTGATTCACGTGGAACGCAGACACCACCTTCGGAAGGAAGGAGGGGACAGTGCGAAGTGAAACACCCGAATCAGAGAACCTGAGATAAGGTTCCCTACACGACAGGGCCTGTAGCTCCGAAATACGCCGAGCGGAGCAGATGGCCACTAGGAACACCGCCTTGAGGGTGAGATCCTTGATCGTCGCATTCCGCAGCGGTTCAAACGGAGGTCCTGACATAGCGCGTAGTACCAGATTGAGACTCCACGAGGGACAAGGATCGCGCAGTGGAGGCCGCAAATGCTTGACCCCCTTGAGGAAACGGGCGATGTCCGGATGTCGCCACAGAGCTCCTCCGTCACGCAGGAGAGAGCCAAGAGCGGCCACTTGAACCCGAAGCGAGTTGTAGGCGAGCCCCTTGTCCACCCCTGCTTGCAGGAACTGGAGGATCTGAGGAACAGACGCTTCCGAGGGTCTTGTGTTCAGGCCGGTACACCACAGCTCGAACACCTTCCAGACCCGCACATAGGCCACCGACGTTGAGGTCTTCCGAGACCGCAGCAGCGTGGATACTACCGCCTCCGGGTATCCCCGTCGTCGGAGGCGACGCCTCTCAAAAGCCAGGCCGCAAGACAGAAGAGTTCTGCCTGGTCGAAAAATACTGGTCCCTGGTGGAGGAGTCGGGGAAGATGTCCCAACCGTATGGGCCCGTCGATTACTAGGTGGAGAAGGTCCGCGAACCAAGGACGTCTCGGCCACTCTGGCGCGACGAAGATGACAGTCCCCCGATGAACCTCTATCCGTCGTAGTAGCCTTCCCACCAGTGGCCACGGGGGGGAACGCGTATATAGAAGTAGCTCGGCCGGCCACGGGAGCGCTAGGGCATCGACGCCCTCCGCCCCCCGTTCTCTCCGGCGACTGAAGAAACGAGGCGCCTTGGTGTTTTGAGCGGATGCCATAAGATCCAGGTGGGGAGGACCCCACCGCCGAACGATCAGCTGCATGGCCTCGTCGGAGAGGGCCCACTCTCCGGGATCCAGGAGCTGGCGACTGAGGAAATCCGCCTGGACGTTGTCCACTCCCGCTATGTGCGAGGCCGCCAGTCGGGCCAGGTGTCGTTCCGCCCACTGCATCAACATCTCTGCCTCGAGCGCGACCTGCGGGCTGCGGGTTCCGCCCTGTCGGTTGATATAGGCCACCGTGGTCGCGTTGTCCGACAAGACTCTGACTTCCCGATTCCGAAGGAGTGGCAGGAAGTGAAGAAGAGCCAGCCTGACCGCTCGGGTCTCCAGACGATTGATGGACCACGTCGACTCCTCCGCGGACCACGTCCCCTGCGTGGCGCTGCGGTCGCAGACTGCCCCCCAGCCTACGAGACTGGCGTCGGTGGTTACCACTACCCAATTCGGAAGGTCGAGGGACATGCCTCGAGCCAGATTCTCCGGGACCATCCACCAGTCCAGGCTGGTCCGTGCAACCTGGGGCAGCGGGAGTATCACCTGGTAGTCCTGCGAAAGTGGCTTCCAGCGGGATAGAAGTGCCCTTTGTAGAGGCCGGAGGCGCGCAAAGGCCCAGGGAACCATGTCGATGGTGGAACCCATCACCCCCAGGAGCTGTAGATAGTCCCAGGAAGTGGGCGCTGGTAATGCAGAGAACCGCTGTATGTGCTCCCGCAGGGCGTGCGCCTTGTCCTGCCGCAGAAAAAACCGCCCCCAGACGGGTGTCGAAGGTCGCCCCCAAGAAATCCAAGCGCTGCGAAGGCACGAGGGAGCTCTTGGAGAAGTTCACCACCCATCCTAGGGACTGCAGAAACTCTATTACCCTGGCCACTGCCGCCTGGCCATGCCGGAAGGACTTCGCCCGTATGAGCCAGTCGTCCAAGTAAGGATGAACTAGAATACCCTCCTTCCGAAGGGCAGCCGCCACAACTACCATGATCTTGGTAAAGGTACGTGGGGCCGTTGCTAGGCCGAACGGAAGCGCCACGAATTGGAAATGCTGGTCCAGGATCTTGAACCGGAGAAGGCAATGGTGTTCTTGGCGAATGGGGATATGAAGGTAGGCCTCCGTCAGATCCAAGGAGGCCAAAAACTCCCCTCGGTGTACCGCCGCGATCACCGAACGCAGCGTTTCCATGCGGAACCGGATCACTCTGAGGGATTTGTTGACTTCCTTCAAGTCCAGTATGGGGCGGAAGGAGCCGTCTTTCTTTGGTACCACGAAGTAGATGGAATAGTGGCCCGAGCCCACCTCTCCGGAGGGTACGGGCACAATGGCGCCTATCTCCCACAGTCTGTCCAGCGTCGCCTGCACCGCCTCTCGCTTGATGGCCGAGCCGCAGGGCGAGAAGATGAATCGACCCTTCGGAGCGCGGACAAGTTCCAAAGCGTAGCCGCGTCCTATGGTGTCCAAGACCCACTGGTCCGAGGTGATCCGTGCCCACTCCTCGTAAAAGAACGCCAGCCGCCCCCCCAATCTTGGGGACGGCGGAGTGGGCGAGCTGAACATCATTGAGAGGACTTTGGCGAAGGTTGTCCCGCCGTGGAAGCGGGGCGCGCGGGGCGGCGCCCGCGAAAGGAGCGAGACCAGGGCTGAGACCTGGGGGCAGAGGGCCGAGCCGCCGCCGGCCTATAACTCCTATAGCGCCTTTGCGCTCTGGCTCTGGTCCGAGAGGACGAAAACGCCCTGCTGGAGCGATATCTGTCTTCCGGCAGGCGATGGACCGCGTTTTCCCCCAGAGACTTGATAATCTGGTCCAGATCCTCGCCGAACAGGAATTTACCCCTGAATGGCAGGGAACCCAGACTTGACTTGGAGGACGTGTCCGCCGCCCAGTTGCGGAGCCATAGAAGTCGACGTGCCGCCACCACCGAGGCCATGGAGCGGGCAAGGACCCGAAACAGATCATAGGAAGCGTCTGCCCCGTATGCCACCGCAACTTCCAGTCTATCCGCCTGGGCGGCTTCTTCGGGTGGCAACACCTGAGACGTGAGCAGTAGCTGCACCCAGAGAAGACTGGCTCGCTGGGCAAGCGAGCTGCACATCGCAGCCCGCAGCCCCACTGCGGAGACCTCGAAGACCCGCTTGAGGAAGACTTCCAACTTGCGATCCTGCGTATCCCTTAACGCTGCTCCACCTGTCACCGGAATGGTCGTCCTCTTCGTGACCGCTGACACCGCGGAGTCCACTCTGGGTACCTTGATGAGATCCAGAAAATCTTCCGGCAGCGGATATAGCCGTTCCATGGCGCGGCTACCCTTCAGAGCGGCTTCCGGGGTATCCCATTCCCTGGTGAGCAACTGCAGGAACGACTCATGAATGGGAAAGGCCCGAGCCCTCGGGCGAAGGGCTGCCAGCACCGGGTCTCCCTTCTTCGAGGAGGTGACTACAGCGGGCGCGACGGGAGCTGGCCGGTCCGGCGGGGGATCAAGGTCCAATCCCTGAATGATCTGTGGGATCAGGTCATCCAGCTCGTCCCGCTGGAAGAGGCGCAGGGTGCGTGGGTCCTCACCCTCAGACGTGGAGTCCCCTTGGCCCGCCGCCGCGGGGTCCGACCCAGGGGAGGCTGGTGGCGACCCAGGCCCCCCCGAGCCCACGGGGAGCCGTGGTTGGCTGGGGAGCTGTGGGGCCCCCACACCCGCCGGGGCGGGGGGGGCCGGATAGGCGGACGAAGGTCGCGGGAGCTTGGGTGGAGGCGGATCTGCGGGCGCAGCCAGGTCCTGCAGGTAGGCTGTATGCATCAGCCGTATGAACTCCGGCGAAAATCCCGGCCTAGTCGGGGGGGCCTCCGCGGGTGGGGGCCCCGAGGGACCCTGCCCCCGCGGGCCTTCCTCCGGGTCTGTCTCCGGCACTAACCTCGGGGGAGAGCCCTCTGAAGCCACCTCGTCCCCCTGCGCTGCCTGGGCTCCTTCAGGGTGCAGCGTATGTAAGATGGCCGCCGTTCCCGCCATGAATGGGGGAGGGGCCAGCCCGCGCCGCCCGGGTAAGGCTGTCATGGAGGCCCGATGTGTGAGGGGCCGAGAGGTGCCTTCTCCACCGGGAAGGCATCGAGCACAAATTCCCTCCCTTGAAACGCGCGATCCAGGTTCCCCACAGGCCGAGCAACGCGCCGGCCGCGGCATCTGGAGCGCAAGGGGAACAGCCCCCGACAGCCCAGAACGCCTTGAAAAACCCGGGGGGGGGCCGCGAAACGGATCGCCGCTGCGGGGGGGCCCGGGTGGCCTGCGCTACCCGCCCAAAAATAGAAACGGCGCCGCGGGGGGGCCCTCCTGGCCGCACGACCCGCCGGTGATGAGCAGCCCTCTCCCCGGTGCAGCCCACGTGGAGCCGCAAAATGGCCGCGGGAGAGGGTGAAGACGCGAGGAGGCCGGAGCACCGGCAGCCGCGTGTAACCTAGCTGCAAAGGAAGGGGGAGAAGAAAATCACACTTACCCCGCAGCAGCCCCGGACAGCGCCGGTAAATAGAGAAAGGAGAGACAGAGCACAAAACAGAAGCCACGCCTCCCCAATCAATCAATTAACCTAATTAATTTTTTTTTTTTTTTTTTGTAACACAACTTGATCCAACCAAACAAACAAACTCAATAAAGCCTCCAACCAAGGGAAGCAAAAGAACAAAGGAACAAGAGAATCGGGAGCAAGCCCAGATTCCACTACTCGCATCTGCTGGAGTCAGAAGATACTGAACTCCTGCAGAGGGGGTAGTAGTATTTATGGTGACGCCCCCTCGAAGCTTTGGGCTGACTCCATCTGCTGGATTGGGGACATAACCACTGTCTGGACTGATCCAGGTACGTACAGGGAACTGATTGATATGGAGAGGAAGTCTAGGAAGAGTATTTCAACAGAAAGCACACCCTCTTTCCTCTTATCTAAATGTTCTAAGTGTTTATAAGGAATAAATCTTAACTAAAGGAAGTATTCCTTCAAGATGCTGCAGTCATATGGTAATAGCTGGTGGCAAGGGATAAATTTACAGAAATTATTTTTAGCAAAAAGAGGAAATAGTCAATTATAGAAAAGGAAGGATAGGGTTCATTAAAGAGAGTAGTGTTCATCTTGGAGGTTCTAGCCGGTGATCTCTTTCATTAGCCAACTAGAACCCCCAGAATGAAAATTGCACCCCTGAGGTGGATAAATTTAGCCCCCTAGTTTCACCAGTATACTATGTTGATGCTAATAATATAAAATGCTGCTTTACAACAGACTGTAATGTTGGGCAAGTCTTCCCCTGAAGGGCGGAATATAAATCAAATAAACTAACTTGGACTGAAGTAAGAATATCATTTACACTCCCCCAAAGAAGCTAGGATACAGACATGTCTCTATCATGCCAAAAACTGACATGACATTCAACTCAGGTGTGCTTGAATAAATTAAACTTGGCCTTGTTTGCGGGTCTTTATTAGACTGTAAACTCCAGGGCACAAGGACTGTCTAGCACCGCATATGTCTGATAATGCTGTGGAAATTATTAGTGGCAAGTTTATAAGTACTACATCTGTTTATAATGAAATACACACTAACTGATCAGATGTAAGTGTACCTGTCATATAGCCCCTATTAATGAGTCTCTTCAAGAATCCTGCGCGCTTACTATTGTTTTTATACGGGTTATTAATGTATTATTTCCTGCCTATTATTTCAGAGCCTCATATTCTCGGGCACTGAAAAGGCTGAGGAAACAGCCACGGTATTTAGTTGCAACCACACCCTGAGGTTGTGGGGGGGAGGGCCTGTAGTACTATACATATTTGTCTAATATTATGGTGCACTGCCCCATTCCATTCAACGCCTTTGGAGAGACTTGTGGGTCTCAGCCGCGAAAATACGAGCACAAGACGACAAAAAAAAAAAAAAAGCCATCATCTTATTACTGCTCCTATCCCCGGGCCGCCGCCGCCGCCGCCGCCACTCACAGCCTGATGGACTCAATGAGCCACTCGTCCTCCCACTCCCCGTCCGCCATAGCGCGTGGCTCTCCGCTCTCAAACCCCGCTGCGTCACTTCCGGGGGAGCGGAAGGCGCCTCCCTCTCTCTACCGCCACAGCGCGAGGCTCGCGAGCGAGCAGACCGTTAGGTTATTAATCTGTTTTTTTAAACGTTCGAAACTGGACCAAAAAAAAACAAACCAAAAACAGGCGGGAAGCAAATGCATGGAGATTAGCCCAGTCCCACAGAGCTTGCAGCGTTTTTTTTGTGGTGGCTTCAGCCTGCTTGTCTGTCTCTTCTCGTCTGTACCGATAGCCAGGTCTTCCATGTCATTTACCCAGGCTCGTATGGTGCTCCTCCTCACTGGATAGTGGATACTGTTCTTATTTCTCCTTAGCAAAATCCTCGTGTCATTTGCTTACTACGACAAGTATGGGGGACACAGATTTTTAATAACTGCACGAAAACTAACAACTAAATAAGTAATGCAGCCCTTGCATTTTGCTCATTGTTGCGGTTTCTAACATTTAAAAACACTTTCGTTTTATATTTTGCATATTTAGCAAAATATATTTATTTATGGTTTTTATATACCGATCTTCTTACATTATATGTAAATCAAATCGGTTTACAGAGAACAGTTGACTAAGCTTGCTTGTGGGCAATTACATATAACAAAGAACTTTTTTGAGTAACATATTGTATAACTTTTTGAGTAACATTTAAACATAAGAGCAAAAAATACATGGCTAAACATAAGAACAAAATATACATGGCACAACAAAGTCTTATATGTCTAAATCCAAGGGGGGAGAGAAGAATAGAGGGAGGGGGATGGAGGGGTTATATAGTTGGAGCGGAGAGGATGTAAAAAGACTAGCCAACCATCCACCCTCCCGCTTAAAACAAATGGTGGGGCTTTCCCTGGCCCCCACTTACCCATTCTTTGGTGCTTCGAAAGGGCAGGAGCGATGCCCACTTTTTCCTGCCCTGTCTGGTGCGCTTTCACAATGGTGGCGCAGTTCCTCCTGGGCAACGCCAAAGTGACATCACTGCGGCACCTGTGTCAAGTGCGGCTAGTGACATGTTGTACAGCCGTCAGGAGGGTTGGCACCGTCATTGTGAAAAAGCACTTTTGAACAATTGGAGAACCAGGGAACAGATAAGTGGGGGCCAGGGATTTGTTCTAAGGCAGTGGTTCTCAACCCTGGCCTGGGGACCCCCCCCCCAGCCAGTCGGGTTTTCAGGCTATCCACAATGAATATGCATGAGAGAAAATTTGCATACACTGCCTCCAGGGGGGTCCCCAGGACAGGGTTGAGAACCACTGTTCTAAGGGGAGGATGGGTCAGAAGGGTGTGGCTAGGCCCCGGCTCGGCCTGGTCCAATTTTGCAGAAGGCAGGGGAGTTGGAGGGGCTCAGCTTGGGCCCCCGGAGCTCTTGGAGTGGAAGGGGATTTGGGAGGCAAGTTTAGATTTATTTTTTTTTTTTGTTTTGGGGAGTGCAGGATTTAGTTTTTAAATTGCTTCTTTTTGGTTCAGGAAACTAAACAAACCAAAAAAAAAAAAACCAAAACTGCCAAACAAAAATGTTTTACCTGCTGGCTGAACATCATGAGTACAAAAGAATATAAATACTGAGGCAGACCTAGTTAAATGGAGATGCAATAATCTATGCCTTGCAGCATGGTATGAAAGTCCATAGGTTGAATAAAGGATCTTAGATGCTCAATAGTTGCAACTTGTAAAAAGAGGCTCGCACCACAGATTTTACTTGAAACCTTGGTATCGAGCAATATTCAATGACTGCGTGCCTCATCCTAAAATGGAAGGACCAAATCACATATTGTTACTTTATTCACGGTATCAGAAGGGGAGGATCAAATAACCTCCATTTTAGCCTGTTGCACCTTATCCAACTAGTGATCCGTTTAATACATTCAAATAAATGATATAGTGCAGAGGAAAAATCAGGCTCACATAACAAGAAAAGCTGGATGTCATCTTCATGGACTCAGTTTTGAACACCAAAGCTAACAACACTTGTCTACAGGTTGAAGATAGATATTAAACAAGGCTGAAAGTTTTGACCACTTGGAAAACTGGTAAAAAGGGGTTTTCAAGAAGATGATCTATTTTATCTCATTTGCAGGATTCTACTATATAGAAAGGATTCAGTCCAGTTTAGGGTGGCACCGCTAAGCTCAATTGTCTAAAGATGATAAAGCAAGATGGAGTGACCCAAAGTATTAAAGGCTGCAGAGATATCTTAACAATACCAAAATAACGGCACTAACCCTATCAAGGTCACAAAAGATAGAGTCAAGCAGAGAGCCCAGCAAAGTCTTAGTGCTGTAACCCTCTTGAAACCCATAATGGAATACATTGAGCATAGAATGCTCATCTAAAAAAATCCTGCAAATGCGCCAAAACATTTATCCAAAAGCTTGCCTATACTTGGAAGATTTGAAATGGGTAATAACTCGCTAAATCAGAGGCTACTAAAACACATTTCATCAGAACTAGGAGAACAGTTGTCTGTTTCAAAGAATCTGGAACAACCCTTTCACATAAGGAAGCATTAATGATATTCAAAGAACCCACAAAAGTGTCCTTCAAATTTTGAATAATCCTAAAAGGACAAGGACAAGCACAGGTGAGGCAGACCTTAGCAGACAAAGGGGGTCATTTATCAAAATGCGGTAAGGCGTTTTCGCATGCGTTAAGGGCTTATCGCATGCGGAAAAGCCCCGTTTTCGCATGCGATAGGCCTTTAACGCATGCGAAAACGTGTTTGTGGGTTCTTTGCTGGGCTGGGTTAGCCTGCCTGCGAAGAGGTATCGCACAGCCATAACGCCAATTTTAACAACACCTCTTTCAGATGCGTTAGGCTGTGCGATAGCAGCCGGGACCTTGCGGTGCGTACCTTCGCCATTTGCGATGCAGTCCGTTAGCATACACCACGCCCCTTTTGCTATCGCATGCGGTACGTACCGCATTTTGATAAATCCAGCCCAAAATGCTTCAAAATGTCAGCAGAATTGACATTGTGAAATTCAGTCCAGTTGGGTGAAGATAGCTGGACCAAGGTCCCTCCTGACCAACGGTATCCTGAAAGTATTTTGCCAGGGATCCACAGTTAACACATGCCGGGCTGGCTTCTTTAATAAACTCTTAGCGATATTGAACAGCTCACAGGGCTGATCAAGGGATGTTTGAATTAGCAAAGTAAAGAAGGCCTTCGTTTCAAAACACATCCTTCTATAGGAGCAAAATGTTACCATATACTCCTCCTTGAAGGCAGGTTGGCAGAATTTCTGCCAACACCATTCAAGGCATCAAGTCACTGTTTCGGCGGCCACAAACTGTCTAGTAAACCATGGGGCATGGTGACGAACAGCATGAAAGGAAGCCATTACAATGGTGGAACCACATCCAGGATATGGATAAAATCATAGTCCACAAATCAACTAGAGATGCAACATTCTCAACTAATAAGCTTTCCTTTAGCTCATTCCAATGAGATGCAAACTTCTCAAGATCAATAGGACCCCTAGGGGGCCTCAAAGGCTCTCGTACAAAAGCAAAATGAATGCCTCTGTGGCAGTAGCTACAGAGGCATTCACGGAGCGGGATGCCAGTGGCCAGTGATTGGTGTTCCACCTTCACGGAGCGGAAGGATGGGAGGGCTGCCATCTCCCAATTAAAAAAAGAAAACAAAAACAAAAAACCAGGGATGGGTTTCATGGGCTACAGGTATTACCAATTACCAAAAATCTCCTCATCGCCTTACCAAACACCATCTCAAAACCAATTGCAGAAATTATCAACACATCCCTTTCTCAAGGTTTAGATCCTAACCAGTTAAAATTGGCAATACTGAAACCATTACTAAAGAAACCAAACGCTTGCCCATCAGACCCAGCTAATTTTAGACCCATCGCAAACTTACAACTGATCGCCAAACTGATGGAAAAAATTGTCAACAAGCAACTATCAGATTATTTGGAAGATCATAACATTCTATCCCCAGCTCAATATGGATTCCGGAAACGTCTAAACACCGAATCGCTCTTACTATCTCTCACTGACACAATCCTCGTTAATCTGGAGAACAAACAATCTTACCTGCTCATTCTTCTGGATCTTTCCGCTGCATTTGATACGGTAAATCACTCTATTCTAATAGACCAACTAGCCAACATAGGGATCAAAGGCACAGCCCTTAGTTGGTTCCATTCCTTCTTAAGCAACAGATTCTACAAAGTAAGGATAAACAACAAAGAATCGCATCCTATCCTGACAGAACAAGGAGTCCCACAAGGATCATCACTTTCACCCACCCTCTTCAATATCTACCTCCTCCCTCTCTGCCATCTACTCTCAAACCTTAAGCTTACCCATTACCTCTATGCAGACGACATACAAATCCTCCTTCCGATCACAGAATCCCTTCAAAAAACCATCATGTACTGGAACGAATGCCTACAGCCCATCAAAAACCTACTCTCAAGCCTCAACTTAGTATTGAATGCTAATAAAACCGAAATGCTCATTGTCTCCCAGGATCCACACACAATCTCTTCCAGCTTTTCTCTACCAAACACAAATAACTCGTTCTCATCTGACGTCAGAGACCTTGGAGCATGGCTTGATAATCATCTAAACCTAAAAAAGTTCGTTAACAATACCACAAAGGACTGCTTTTACAAACTGCAAGTCCTCAAAAAACTTAAACCCCTCCTTCACTTCTCCGACTTCAGGCTAGTACTACAATCCATCATTCTTTCGAAGCTCGACTATTGCAATTCCCTGTTTCTAGGTATACCAGCCAACACTATCAAACCATTACAGATGGTTCAGAATTCAGCGGCTAGAATTCTAACTAACACTAATAAAAAAGATCATATCACCCCAATCCTTCGGAACTTACATTGGCTCCCCATTAAACAAAGGATACTCTATAAGGTACTCACTATCATCCACAAAGCGACAAACAAACTAGCCCCCATCACATTAAGCTCTCAACTCCAACCGCACACTTCCTCCAGACCAATCAGAAGCGCATACAGAGGATCACCTCATGCTCCGCAAATAAAATCATCATTGAGCAAACGAGCGCTATCTTCAGCAGGCCCACACCAATGGAACACTCTTCCCCCAGATCTCAGATTAGAACCCAGTCATCAAGAATTCAAAAAAAGACTGAAGACTTTTCTCTTCCAACAAGCTTTCCCAGATGCTTAATTCTTTCTGTGACGGACAGACTTCCTAATTTACTATATATACCTTATTTATGGACACTGTATCAAATACTACTTTTAAGAACATGCAACGGGACAATTATCTTGGAGCTCAAAATTCACGTTTTTTCTTATATTTATTTGGCTTTGCTTATATTTTTTATTTATTACTACGTTAAATAGTTATACTTCTTCATATTTAAAATATTATACTCTTTATTTATGTTCCAGTTAAACTATTATTTCTTTATTTAGTACTATGTTAAATTGTCAAACAGTTATACTGTTCCATATGTTCTACGGTTCCATGTAAAGCTCCGCTCTCTGTTGAGCAGTTATTCGTTTTATGTAAACCGGAGTGATTTGTAGTCCCTACAAGAACTTCGGTATATAAAAATTAAAAATAAATAAATAAAATAATAAAAATTAGGCTTTATTCAATTACAAATTATTAGGCTTTTCAATATTTGATGATAGTTAATGTGACTTTCAAGGCATACTTCACTTTCAATGCATATCCAGCATAGCTCCCTGCTTCAACGGCAGGGGAGAAGAAAAACTAATACTTCACGCATATCCAGCATTGCTCTCTGCTTCAATGGCAGAGAGCTATGCTGCCGCTTACCCAACTAATCAAACTTAATATTTCGCTTGGAAGCAGCTCCATCACTGCTCTCTACATTAATAGTGGGGGTGAAAGGGAAATAGAACCTAAGGTTACTAAGAGCCAAGAGAAACAGATAAGTAATAGAAAAAAGAAGTGTGAAGCTTGCTGGGCAGACTGGATGGGCCGATTGGTCTTCTTCTGCCGTCGTTTCTATGTTTCAAAACAATCCTTTTGTGAAATCCTAAAGCCAAATTGAATCAAAGAATGGTTTGACCAGGGAACTGGATTAATACGTAATCCACAAATCAGGTCACCACTATTCATCAAGTCTTGCTGGACTAGCAAATCTAACAATCAACCAGGTACAAGTGTAAAGCTATCAATAACCTGAACAAGACAGAAAGAGGCCATGGCATCAATTAACTTAGTTACCAGATAAGGAATAGGTTAAAAAATATGTAAATTGAAGTCACCTACGACAATTAGTCCACACAGACAAAGCTACAGGGAAGCCATAACTTCCAATTTAGAGTTCTTTGTAAATAGAACCTGAATAAGTCTAAGGTTCTGGTTGGATCCTCTCTTTACTTCCATTCCTCCATTTCTCTTCTGTATCAGTTAGGTACCTTCTTGACTCTCTGGTGTATACCGGATGGGCATAGGCAGTGAGTAAGCCTCTTCACCTCTTCTTTCTTGCTTCCTTACCTTCTCCAAGATTTTTGCTGTGAGGGTACTGACTGTCTTTGACTGAGTGAATCATAGGAAATAAGTTCCCAAACAAAAAAAGATGAAAGGAAGTGTGGAATATTTCATTTCATCTGATGACCTAAAATAATCATCTCTAACCTCAAAAGGTAAAATCAATCAGAAAGTCTCTTAAATCTCCATAAATCCATGCACAGGGCCGGAGAGAGCAGGAATTAGGCCCCTGCCAGCTAAGAAACGTAGGCCCCTATGTAAGGTTCTGATGTGATACTTAATAAGAGAGATCATTTTCTAAATTTCCCAAATAATTTTTATTTATTTAAGAAGGCTTTAAAGCTTTTTTCTTAGCAAATTCTTCAATTACAATTGAACTTTTTATTTATACATGTTAGAAATAGATATATTTAGCTTTTTCTTTTTTTTAAATTATGCCCAACAAAAGTAGGCCCCTTGAACATTGTAGGCCCTAGCCAAATGGCTGTGCTGGCACCCCCTCTCTCCTGGAGTGTCCATGTCCCACTGAATTGGGACTAGGATTTCTCCAGGAAAAAAAGGAACTGAAACCCTCTCCCTTAGACTTTTAACTAAAATATCCACAACTCTAGGGGGTCTCTGTCTTATATAGACACAGGAAACAACCATTGTAGCAGCCTTACATAGGGGTGCTGTGGTACAGATGGCATGTTCCTCTCTCCTCTAACTGCAGAGCCTTTCTACAAGGCCCAGTGGGGCTCTACAACTGCTTTGATGGGCTTGTTGGGCTTAGTGGTTGACAGGGAGAAAGGGGAGATGAACTCTTATTCAATTTTCATAATTGGATATTATTTATTTGTTTGGACCTCTGTCTATTGTTCCTGATAGGCCCTGTGCTGGGTTATCAGAAATGTTATTTTTTATGTTATTGCTTTTTATTTTTTATTTTATTGTTATATATTGATTTATTTTTATGGTCATGTGCACACGTTTTTTGCAGACCACCTCAAAGGTAAACATTGGACAAATCTGCTTTAGCTGCAGTTTGTGATCTGAAGGGAGGGAAGGCTTGGTATACTTATGATTATGTTTCTAAAGTGGAAGTAAATAATTTGTTAACACAAATGAGAACCTCTAGTTGCTCTCTCATCCCTGTCCTTTGTGGGGCCATAAGATCATTACATGAGGAGATTTTAGAAATCTTAACCAAACTGATAAAATTCATCCCTTAGAGAAGGGGTAGTGCCCAATAACTTCAAAAAATCATTGGTTCATCCTATTAAAAAAGAGGCAACTTGCCTCTACATGATACAAAGAGTTAAAGGCCTATAGCTGTTGTGGTTTCGTTGGGAAAACTGTTGAAAAAAGCAGTTTGTGTCCAACTGAAAGATTTTCTATGGGAAAATAACATTCTACATGTTAAGCAATGCAGTTTTCATGCCAATTGTGACAAACGTTACTGGTTTTTGTTAATTATTATTTGCTAAGAATAACTGATTCTGGAAAGGCAGTGATTTCCATCTATCCGGATCTTTCTTCTGCATCTGATTTGGTAAATCAAATGCAGAAGAAAGATCCCACTTTCCAGAATTAAATCTCTTGGTTTAGTGGGAAAAGTTTTCTGTTGGTTTTCCTCCTGCTTATCCCTGTGGAAGCAGCAGGTTAGGATTGGTTCATCAAGAATCTGATTGGATTCCAACAAGGTTAGGGGGTACCACAGAGGTCAGTTTGTCCCCTATCTTTTTTAATATTTATTTGCTACCATTTGTTGGATGCATTTCAATATTTGTTTAAAATATTTGCTGACGATATTCAGCTATACTTTGAGGTATCGGGTGATGTGCTGATTACTCTTACACAGATTTTCTGCTGTCTTTCTGCAGTTAGTAAGTGGTTAGCTCAAAATGCTTTGATACTTAATCTTTTTAAAACCGAGCTCCTTTGGTATTGAAGAAAATCACGCCCTGAGGAGTTGCCTTGTATTACTATTGAGGGGGGTTTATATTGAATTTCTGGAGCAGATGCATAATTTGGGTTTTTTCTTTAATTCATCACTAACTTATAAGAGGCAGATAAAATCTTTCTTTTGGGTATTTTAAATTAAAACAGCTGAGGCACCTTAGACCTTTGCTAGACCAAACCGATTTTCGGACTATTATGCAAGCTTTTGTTTTAGCTACATTGGACTATGGAAATTCGGTTTATTTAGGGACTCCAAAATCAAGGCTTCAAGCATTACATCTTCTTCAAAATTCAGCAGCTAGAATGGTATTAAAATCAGAACACTGGGATCTTGTGATTCCACTATTCCACCTGCTTTACTGGCTCCGGGTAGAGTAAAGGTTAAATTACTCCTGGGGAAATTCTATGCAAAAAAAACTTAAAATTCTGCACGCAAAACTTAAAATTCTGCAAACTTTATATTGATCAAAATAACACAATATACATGACAGTCTTTAAGTAATTAATTTAAAATGTAATACAGAAAAAAGTTATTACTTAAAGAAGCAGAATTTTAAATATTTTGACTAGAATTTCCCTAGAAGTTCACTGTAAGAATACCCTCTCTCTTTCCTCCCCTGGCCAATCTCCTTTCACTTTCCCCTCTCAGGCCCCAACTCCTCCACCTGCCATTATCTCTCCCCTCCCCATCTAGGCTCAATCCCTTCCATTCTAGCTCCACTCTCAGAGTTTGACCCCTCTCTCAGTACTGCCCCTCACATAGGCTCCCTTTGTCCCTCTCTCTTTCTCTCTCTCACACACACACAGGCTCCCTCTCTCTAATGCACATACTTTCTCATACATGCTCCTTCTCTCTCTCTCGCAAACACACATCCCCTCATACAGGCTACCTCTCTCTCTTGCACACACACACACTCATACAGATTCCCCCCTCTCTCGCTATCTCTCGCACACACACACACACTCATATAGGCTCCCTCTCTCTCGCACACAAACACACACATCCCTTCACACAGGCTCTCTTTCTTACACATACACCCTCACAAGGCTCCCTCTCTCACAAACAAGCACCCTCACTTATACAGTCCCTTTTTTATACACACCAGCTCCCAAGCTCTCACACATATACACACTCCTTCACAATCTCCTCAGCTAGGCTTCCTCTCTCTGGCATCAACACCCTCACACACGCGCTCTCTCTCACTCCCCCAGGTTCACAGGCTTATATACACACACACACACACTCACTCTCACCGGGGCCTGCTCCATGTTTGGCACAAGCGGGATGACCTCTGCTTGCGGCACGCCTGGGCCTGCTTCATTTTCACAGTGAGTGGGACGGCCTCCGCTTGCGACACACTGGGGCCTGCTCCTTCTTTGCTGAGAGCGGGACAACCTCCGCTCGCAGCATGCCTGGGCCCGCTCCATCTTTGCTGCGAGCCGGGCGGCCTCCACTCATGACATGCCGGGGCCTGACAAATTCTGTGCAGCAGGAGAATTCTGCACTCTGCAGTACCACAGAATTGCCCCAGGACTATTAAATTCAAGATCTTGATACTCATGATACTACATGGAATTGCATCTTTATTTTTGTCCAATTTGTTTAAACCTTATGTTCCAAAAAGCACTGTGGTCAGGTGATAACAAATATCTAGAATTGCCCTCATTGAAAGCTGGATATTTTCATGATACTAGGCAAAGATCTTTTTCTTTTGGGAGAGTTATTCTGTGGAACAATTTGCCAGATGAACTTCATAGGTTATCTTTGAACACTCTGTTAAACATCGAAACTTTGTAAACCGTTGTGATGGCGAAACCGAACGACGGTATATAAAACTCGATAAATAAATAAATAAAATCTGATTTTAAATTGTTTAGAAAAACTAAAAACTTTTTTTTTCATTGAGGCATTTTAATTTTATGCTGGAATTTCGATTGTGATGTCATACTTGTTTTATATATTTTGATGTGTTGTTGTATTTCATTTTATGCTTTATAATCCGCCTAGCATGATAGTTATCAATATAGGTAGAATATAAAAATTTGCAAATAAATATGTTTTATTTAATATTATTTATGGAATTGTTATTTTTATTGCATGTTCTGCACTTTGTGTTTTCTAGAAAGGTGGAATGTAAATAAATATGTTATGTTATGTTATCATATGCTATCATATCTTGCAAATATTTTTATTACCAAACTTCCTGGGTTAGGAGGCCCCAGCACAATATTAACCACAACTTTCATACTGTAGGGGACGACCAGTTCACTTAAAGTGATTTCAGTATTTTAACCTTTCATGCAGTAAATGGGAATAAGAAGAAAAAATGATGACAAGTGAATTGAGGGCCTTCTCTGATGTCCTCTTTTTAACCTCCAGGGGTGAACAAAACAGGAAAAGTGGTGATTTAAGCTAGGGTTGAACACAATGGAAATTTGGAAGCATTAGCTAACAAAAACAAGAAATAACTGAGGAATCCAGTAACCTTTTGTCCCCCACAGCAAGAAACTCTAGAAGCAAGCAGAAATTAAAACAGTCACCTTCACATACAGTATGCATTCAGTCACCTTTATATACTGTGCAGTGAAACGCTGCTGAAAGTACACACAACACTGGAAGTGATTCAGTCTAAATCAATCAATATATGGATAGATATTTCATGGGTGACAGGGAAAGCTTTAGCAGTGCGATATTATTACCATGATGGTGAAACAGGCTGTGAAATGCTAACAGAGATTAGACAAGCTAGCAAAGCCGTAGCTACTTGTAAATTGACCCGGGCTGGGTTTTTATAAGCTTCATTTATTACGGCATTTATGGTATATATTACTTATTACTTATACTGATCTCAGAAATATTGTTCAGGCATTTCTGATGATTATGATTGATTATAGTAATTCTCTGCTAATTTTTTTACTTAAGTGTCATCTCAAGGCAATCCAGCTGCTTCAGAATGTGGCTGCATGTCTTATATTGCCTGTTAAATATAATAAACATATTACACCTTCATTAATTAAATTACACAGGCTACCAGTGCAGTAGAGAATTAAATTCCAAGTTCTAGTTTGACGATTTAATTTATCGCTATTTTCCCAGTAGAGCTGATTTTTTACTAGCTGTACCTCTCATAAAGGGATACCATCTTGTTAGGACTCAGTCACAGGCTTTTTCAGTAATAGGCCCTACGCTCTGGAATCTTTTACCGAAGGATATATGCTCTATTTGATATTAAAGTGTTCCAGAAGCAGCTGAAGGCATTTTTATTTCTCAAAGCATTTGGTAATGTATAATATAGCAGCTGTGATAATGTGATTTTGTTATGTATTTTAATGTTTATTGTTTGTATTGATTTGATTATGTATGTTATATTTGTAAACCACATAGAACAATATTTTGACTTATGCAGTATTTAAAAATGTTTAAAATAAAATAAATAGCATATAGCCAATATGGCCTGGGCCCCAGCTGCCACTGCAGAATGGCGTCTTTCTCTTGCATTTCAGAGGGCAAAAATAAAACAGGAAGGAGTGGGGTTGGATTAGGGAGCAGAATAGCTCTTTGGTTTGTTTTGCTCTGTCTACTGCTCCCTGCCCGACAGAAGGGGCTAGATTAGGGATCAGAGTGGCTCTTCTGTGCTATGGCTGGAGGGCAGGTTCTTCCATTAGGCAAACTAGGCGGTTGTCTAGGGCATAAGAAGTTTGGGAAGTGGCAAAAACTTCCAGTGCAGGTAAATGGGTTGGTAGAGTGTGCTAGGCACGTGAGGGAGGGGAGCAGTGTTGTGGGAGATGCTCTGGTGTGTGGCCTCCAATGACTGGGCTGAGTTGGCAGTGGGTATAAAACAGAGTAAAAATCTCCCAGCAGTTGTGAATAAAGGCTCAAAATAATTATAATAATTTTAATGAATTTTGGTGCAATAAGTGGTTTAGAGTGTGATGAAACAGTGGTATCTGATGTGGTTTTAGCTTAGTAGTGGCATCCTTCCACCTCATTCTGATCTTGATGTACTAGAGCTCTGTCTATGGTGCTAATGTAGCCTTGCGAAAATGTGGGATGAGGTTATCATGAGTGGAGAGACAGCAAGAGAGAGGATTATGGTTAGGTAGGAGGTGGAGAGAGTAGATGCTGAACACTGCAAAAATGGGGCATTGAGTTGATTGATTGATTGATTGATTTATTAATTAATAGCATTTATATACCGACGTACGTTGGGGACATCTCGTCGGTTTACAAAGAACAAAATTAGCAACAGGCTTTACAGGGAACAGGAAACTGAATGAACAAATAATGATAGGAATAAAGAGAACTTATGAAACAAATGAACTAGAGGGAAAACGGTGGGGCCAGGGAGGGGGGAGGAGGGGGGGGGCGGGAGGGAGTGCAGGGGGAAAAGAGGAGAAGGGGGCAAGGGAGGGGGAGGGGGAGCAGAAATTGAATATGTTTAACATCATATATTTACAAGGTGGCAGTAAAAACATGTTATATACAAATTAAGTACAGGGTATGAACAGATTGCATTATCATAGGTTACTGGGGTTAGACTGACAAATTGCAAATTTGGGATGGAGAGAAGGCAAGGATGTTAAATAACTTGGGGGAAGAAAGGGAGGGTAAGGGGGGAGCTGTGCAATGGGAGAAGGGAGGGGTGTCAGGTAGGAAGGGAGAAGCGGGCATTTAGGTGTACGAATGCGGGAAGAGCCAAGTCTTAAGGTTCTTAAGTTGATGCTGCTGTGTTGAGCAAGGAGTGAAGAGGAAGATGCTTGGAGGAAGAAGAGAGGAGAAATGCTGGACACTGTGGACAGGGGGCAAAAGGAGGAGGATGCAGGACTTGGCAAAGAATGAGAGGAGAGCAAGAGGTGGTGCTGAGCCAGAGCTGCTGCCAATAGGCAGATGTGTAAGGGGAAGGGTGCAAGATTGAAGGTTCACTTATAAATCAAATAATTAAATAATTATCTGCCTCTCCCAGCCCCTTCCCTACCCTATAGGCTGCCCAGTAGGGAAGAGGTTGGATCAGGAAGCAGAGGGCTGTTCTCTACTGAATAACATTCCTTACACAAGCCCTGTGTGCCTATGGCTAGGGAAGGAGCAAATACTGAGGTCTGCCTTGGAGCTGGGTTAGGGCTTGGGGATAGAAGGGAGAATGTTCGGGGTCATCCATAGAGGAGAGGAAGATAGAAAGAGCTAGTGGAAGCACTAAGCAGACTAGGCAGCTGCCTAGATTGCCTTAGGTATAGGTGTGGATGCCTAGCATTTCCACCAGTTCTGCAGGCACCGCCTCGATCAGAGCACAATGCATTGCTCTAGTTATATTAGACGGGCACAGGAGGTACAAGAAGTAGATGCCAGCACTGAGGTTTCCTGGATGGCGGCAGTGCTGTGCAGAAGTTAAGTGGCTGCTCCCACCTATGTCAGTCAGACACCAGGCCACCAGAACCATTGTGATCAGCAACTCCATGCAGCTACCTCAGGACTACTGCACCACAGATGAATGCACCCTCTTCTCCACCACCCCAGGAGGTGAGGGGGGATCCCGATCTGCCAGAGCTAGAGGAGTTGGGGGAGAGAAAGCATGTGAGAGAGAGAGCATATATATGTCTGTGTGAGAGCATGAGAGATAGCATCTACTTCTTGTACCTCCTATGCCCGTCTAATATATATATAGTTTGCTATCGCAACAAAGTCTTAAGTTTTTTGTTCCTCTATGCTTCCTGCTAACACTTTGTCTTGGCCCCTTAGACCATTCCACCCTCTCTCCCAGTTCCTTATGATTCCCTGTTAATTGTAACTTTTTTACTCTTCCTTTCTCTCTTTTAGTTTTTGACTCCCCAGTTGTATGTGAACCGATGTGATATTCATTTGAATGTCGGTATATAAAAGTTATAAATAAAATAAATAAATGTGTGTGAGAGAGAGTGTGCATGTATATGTTTTTGTGGGTGTGAGTGAGAGAGAAAGAGAAAGCATGTGTGTATGAAAGAGCATGTGGGAGATAGCATGTGTGCATGTGAGAAGGAGATAGCATGTGTGAATAAGCAAGAGTGTTTGTTTTGGAGAGTTTTTGTATGTGAGGGAGAGAGGAGAAAGTTTGTGCACAACTCTACCCCTCCTAATCTACAGCAATCTCAGAGTGACTGCAAATCAAATGTTGCCAGATATGGAGAGCAACATTTTTTAAACTTTTAATTATTGGGTGTTATTTGATGTGTCTGCTGTTTTAAAATATTTTATTATTGTTTGGGAAATGTAAAAATTTTTGTAGGAGGAGGAAGTGACATCATCATGGGTAATGACTGCTTGAAGTGGTAGCTCCCGACTAAATATACTTACATCCCCTATCTGTAGCAATCTGTTTCGTCTGTTTTCCTAAGCCACTGCGAGGAGAGTGTTTGAGCCCTGCAACGATGGTGACTCAGAAAAAAACCCACTCTCTTTTAGTTTTTGACTCCCCAGTTGTATGTGAACCGATGTGATATTCATTTGAATGTCGGTATATAAAAGTTATAAATAAAATAAATAAATGTGTATGAGAGAGAGTGTGCATGTATATGTTTTTGTGGGTGTGAGTGAGAGAGAAAGAGAAAGCATGTGTGTATGAAAGAGCATGTGGGAGATAGCATGTGTGCATGTGAGAAGGAGATAGCATGTGTGAATAAGCAAGAGTGTTTGTTTTGGAGAGTTTTTGTATGTGAGGGAGAGAGGAGAAAGTTTGTGCACAACTCTACCCCTCCTAATCTACAGCAATCTCAGAGTGACTGCAAATCAAATGTTGCCAGATATGGAGAGCAACATTTTTTAAACTTTTAATTATTGGGTGTTATTTGATGTGTCTGCTGTTTTAAAATATTTTATTATTGTTTGGGAAATGTAAAAATTTTTGTAGGAGGAGGAAGTGACATCATCATGGGTAATGACTGCTTGAAGTGGTAGCTCCCGACTAAATATACTTACATCCCCTATCTGTAGCAATCTGTTTCGTCTGTTTTCCTAAGCCACTGCGAGGAGAGTGTTTGAGCCCTGCAACGATGGTGACTCAGAAAAAACCCCACTGATTTTAAGCAGTTTTCATATGCTGGCATTTGGTGTGTAGGTTGAAGGACCTAGACAATGAGGCACTCCCCACTAGCATGGAGTCGGGAGCTGAAAATGCAGCGGCATCAGCAGATGTGAGAGAGGCTCCCTCCAGAAAAGAATTCCAACAGTGGTTTCAGATAAAAGAGGAAATCGTTAGCTCCGTGGTTGAGATTAAAAATGATCTACTGGACTTGGGGAGATTTGTAGAAGAAGTTGAGTCGAGGTTGGATGACTGCAGTAGAGATGATGCAATTTCATGAGGCTTGTGATAAAATGAATGCTGCACAGGGAGAGCTTCATGACCGACTTGAAAATTTAGAAAACCACATGAGGAGAGCCAACCTAAGATTTAGGGGGGGTTCTCAAGAGCATGGAGTATGGAGACTATTTCAAGATAGTGGGAAGCATTTGTATGTTGCTTTTGGACCTGGAAGAGCAAGCTGATGAATCTTTTAAAGTGCAGCTGGAAAGGGCCCATTGGGCTTTGGGGACACCCCATGGTAATCTGCCTAGAGATATCGTGGCTTACTTTCATGAATTTCCTGTAAAGGAAAAAGTGTTGCTGCACGGCAACCTGGTGTTTTCACTTGAACATTGAAAATAAAATTGAGATTTTTCAAGACCTCTCTTCCATCACGATTCGCAAGAGGAGAGAATTTAAGGCAGTCCTTTTGGAGCTGTGTATCTGAAATTTGCGCTATCATTGGCTTTTTCCATTTGTGCTCAGCTTCAATATTGAAGGGGTCACTTCCAAGGTCCAAATGGTATCCGAAGGCGTGGAGATTATGAAGGCCACAGGAATGGAAATATCTAAGGAGAGACCAGTCAACAGGACATCAGACGTGTGCAGGAATGAAGCCTTCTAGATGGCAGAGAGTGACGAATGGAGGCAAGAGGCTGAACAGACAATCGAGTGGACCTTTTCTCAGTTTTCTTCAACTCAAGAGGATCCAGATTGAAGGACATTATGTTTATTTAGGGATTTATTCTTAAAGGTTAGCCTGCTTTAAGGCTTTCACTGCTTTGTTACCTTTGGAAGCAGTTGTTCAGTTTACTTAAATTTAACTGGGAATGTTGATCTTTAACTTGATTCAGATTGTGAATCTGTTCTAGTGGATCAGGGGTGAGATTGGGGTGATGGTGCCAGATGGCGTAATTCCTCATAGATGAAATTGACCATTATAGGGAGTGGTGGTGTGTATGGGGTTGGGATGGGGGGGAGGGGGGCAGGGAGAGATTGGGTTGAGGTGGGGTGGTATTAGAGAGGGAGTGCAGTGTATGGTAATTCTGAAACTGGGTGAGTCTATGTTTCAGTATGGGTAAAAGGGTATTAATGGTTTTAAGTGTGTTGCTACTTGAGGTTTGGTTTTTGATATGGGTACATTGAAAATTGTTTCAATAAATACCAAAGGGCTAAATTTTCCTGGTACGCGGCATTTATTTTTTCAGGAAGTGGAACATTTGCAGGCATCAGTGGTCTTCTGCCAGGAGACTCACCTTAGAAGGCGTAATGAAGAGGTACTTAGATCCTAGCAGTTCCCTAAGCAATACCTAGCTTCTGCAAAGATACGACATAAATCTTGTGAGGTGGGAATACTACTCTCAAAACATTTAGTGGTTGATGTTAAAGCAACCTTGAAAGATACTGAGGGGAGAATTATAGCAGTTAAGTTGGTTGTATATATACTCTGTTTACTATGGTAAATATCTACGCCCCTAATTTGGGGCAAGATTCTTTTTTGAATAAGGTTTCTGGGATGGTGTCCGATTGGGCAGAAGGTCATTTAAGCATTGGAGGGGATTTCAGCCTCACTCACTATCCCTTTCTGGACAATTCTAACAGGGAGGCAGCAAGATCCTGGGTTTCCTGTGCAGCCTTTTAACACATGATATCAGACATAAAACATAGAAATGATGGCAGAAAAGGACCAAATGGTCCATCCAGTCTGCCCAGCAAGCATATAGTAGCACACCAGCCGTGCCATACAGTTCTCCATCAAAAAGGTATCATCTGGGTATGGCAACTGCCTTGCCTTACAAGTTATCCACATACTTAGTTTCCCAAACCGTTAAAGTAAGGGCCCTTGTTTGTTGCTGTCTGAGTCCAATTCCCTGTTATCTCTTGCCGTAAAAGCAGAAAGCGATGTTGGAGTTACATCATAAGTATAAGGCTTATTGGTTAAGGGTAGTAACAGCTGCATCAGCAAGTTACCCCCATGCTCATTTGCAGGCCCAGCACCACCAAGTGTGCAAATCATGCAATTGCACAGGGCGGCACACCTGGTGGGGTGGTGTCAGGAGCAGGGCTTCACAGGTGGGATCCGCAGCCGCCATTGACACAAACACTGCTTCTCCTCCTTCCTGCTTGCGCGGCTCTGGAAATGTTTGTCTTCTGGAGCCGCACAAGCAGGAAAGAGGAGGAGCACCAGGATGTGACTTTTTTTTCTGCCGCCGGTGGACCCAATCCCACTGGAAGCACCATGGGCTTCCACTTCTTCTGCTGCCGGTGGGATTAGGTCCACCGGCGGCAGAAGAAAGTCACGTCAAGTGCTCTTCCTCTTTCCTGCTTGTGCAGCCCCAGAAAAAAAACGTTGCCGGAGCCGCACAGGCAGGAAGGGAGAGGAGTATCAGCTGCTGCAGAAAAGGAGCAGTGGTGAAAGCTGCAGAAACAGTGGTGGCATCACTGAGAAAAATAAAAAGTTTCCCCTGAAGCAGGAAAGGAAACAAACAAAGGGGAAAACACCGAATGTCCTTTAAGATATTTATTAAGAATTTGCCCTACTCAAGGCCTGAGTTTCGCTCTTTTATAATAGGGCTGCTTCAGGGGCTATTAAAAAATAAAAATATACATTAGTATATAGAACCTAAAACATGTGTTACAAAAATAATACAATTATAAAACATAAATATTATGGTAGACACAACAATAAAAAATATAAAAAATATAAATAATATAGACAAGAAATATTTAAAAATGACAAATAGACTGTGCTTCTGATCTATTAATGGCAAATAACAGCTAGGTTGTCAAAGTATAATATGTGTACTAAAAGACATTTTAACAATTTTAAGAATATGGCACCAAAAAGTAGAAATAAGACTTAATTATTAAGATTGGAATTACCTTCTTAATAAATACAGATATACTTTATCCCACCTTTGTCTAGTTAAAAATATCAAACCTAAAAAGCTGTTGAAGAGGACCAGTCCCAACATCAATCCTTGCGGCACTCCACTTATCACTGTTCTCTCTTCAGAGTAGGTTCCATTTACCATCACACACTGTCTTCTATCCATAAACCAGTTTGTAATCCATACCACTACGTTGGTGCTCACTCCCAAGCTTCTCATTTTATTCACAAGCTTCCTATGTGGGACCATATCAGGCAGAAAGACAGAAAGGCACCAACACACAGTACTTAGGACTTTACAGTAGATTAGTCTATGAACTCTACACAATAAGCATAACTATAATACTATGTGTGATAAAACTACCCGTGTACGTACCTTGGTACAAATGGTTTTGAACTACTTCACTAAATGATTATGTCTAATGATTTATTGTAACCGAACCTTTGACGGCACCTGTTAGAATGTCCTAGAGTACACTTTCACCTACATTAAATATGTGCCTACATGTAAACCGTTGCGATGGTATTTAACTTAGCAACGGTATAGAAAAGTTAAAAAAAAAAAATATCAAAAGCTTTGCTGAAATCCAAGCGGATCACATCGAGCACTCTTCCTCAATCCAATTCTTTAGTCACCTAAGCAAAAAAATAAATCAGATTTATCTGATAGGCCCTTCCCCTGGTGAATGCATGCTGCCTTGGGTCTAGCAGTCCTCCTGATTGTAGATAGTTCATTATCCTTTCCTTCAGAAGAGTCTCCATTACTTTTCCCACTACCGAGGTGAGGCTATCTGGCCTGTAGTTTCCAGCCTCCTTTCTATTACCACTCTTGTGAAGTGGGACCACCTCCGCTCTTCTCCAATCACTTGGCACCATTCCCGTTTCCAGGAATCTATTGAACAGGTCATGCAGCGGACCTGCCAGCACATCTCTAAGCTCCCTCAGTATCCTGGGATGAACAGAGAGTTAGTGGATATTTGGCATCTAACACATCCGACAAATTGTAGCTATACTTTCTTTTCTAAAGCTCATCAATCTTACTCTAGACTGGATTATTTCTTAATTGATAAAACTTTGGTAGAAAGGACGGTGAATGTGGGAATGGGTAATATTATATTGTTAGACCATGCCCCTATTTAGGTGTCCTTTAGTCTTTCTCCAGGTAGGGAGGGCAGGAAATTTTGGCATTTGAATGATAGCTTTCTGGATGATGCAGCTTATATGGAACAGCTGGTAAAGGAGATAAAGGAATATTTTGCAGATAATGAGACTCAAAATTGCAATTCGGTTACTTTGTGGGAATGTATGAAGGCTGTAGTGAGAGGTATATTGATTTCTAGAGCCTTGTTTGTTACGAGAGAAAAGGAGGGTGCTCATCTGGCATTGCTACAAAAAATAGCCAAGTGGAAACTTTTACATAAGAGATCATTAGATAAAAATATATGGGGCAAGCTAGAGCGGGAGAGATAGGAATTATGGGCCTTGGAGCTTGCTCATTTAGATCTATCCAAACAGGCCTTCTTTGAATTTGGGAATAAATCAGGAAGATTGTTAACCAGGAGGTTAAAGGAGAGAACTACACAGAACCATGTCACAAAAATCAAAGATAGGCATGGAAAATATTTGTTTGATTCTATTTTTAGGATCCAAAAATTAAAAGGAGAAGTACAATGTTGAGGGTGAAATTCTTCAAAACACGAATGAAGAGTGGGATCTGGGGATGATCGTATCTGGTGATCTTAAGGTGGCTAAACAGGTGGACAAAGCCAGAAAGATGCTTGACTGCATAAGGAGAGGCATGGTCAGCAATACAAGGGAGGTGATATTGCCCCTGTATAGGTATCTGGTGAGACCTCACTGGGAATACTGTTTATAGGTCTGGAGACTGCACCTTCAAAAGGATATAAACTGGTTGGAGTTGGTCCAGAGTATGGCTGTTAAAATAGTCAGTGGTCTTAATCCTAATGCATATGGGAACAGACTTAAAGATGTAAACATGTATACCCTACAGGAAAGATAAGATAGGGGAGATATGATAGAGATATTTAAATATCTCAAAGGTTTCTAAGCACAGGAGGCAATCCTGTTTCGATGGAAAGGAGGCTCTAAAACAAGGGGCTGAGGATGAAAAGGCTTAGACTCAGGAGTAATCTTAGGAAATATTTCTTTACAGAGAGAGAAATGGATGCATGGAACAGCCTCCCAGTGGAGGCAGTGAAGACAAAAACAGTATTTGAATTTAAAAAAAGCATAAATAAAAAAATTAGTTGCATGGATCTCTGAAGGAGGGATAAGAATTGTAAAGCTAAATTAATTGGGCAGATGGGCAGACTAGATAGGCCATACAGTCTTTTTCTGCTATCAAATTGCTATGTTTCTAAAAGGTGGAGACTAGGACAAATTACTAACTTATCTGGAACGAAGATGGATTTTTTTGTTTGAATACCATTGAACTTTTTGGTTTAAATACAGCGATTAAGTCTGGTTTTTTTTTCTGAAGGATATTCTCTTGAATTGCTTTTTAAAGTTGCAAGCAATCAAAGCAAAGTGCATCTGATTCTGTTTTTTGATTGGCCCAATAATTAAAGTCTGTATAAAAGTATGGAGACACTATGTCGACTTGAGTCTTTCATTTAAGAACTTAGAGAATGGTTCAGCTTCAGTAGAAGTATTTTTGTTACAGGAGATTATATGTGTTATAAGTAGACATTGTGAATAAGATGAGTTATCTGCTTGTGAATATTTTATAACCTTATTTTCTATTTTAGAAAGAGCCCTGAAACCCTGGCTGATGTCGGCTTTTCTATCTGCTCACATCTGTTTCCATATGAAAGAAGATGAACCTTAACTTTCAGATAAGTTTCTATTGCATTTTTTAAGCAACATAAAACTGGAACAGCACAAGCTTTTCATTAAAATAATAGGGGAGCAATAAAAATATTGAAAATAATGAAAATGTTGGTTTCTTTTAAATTAGCTCTCTGAGCACTAAGGTTTTCATCAAGTTTTTGTATTGGAATTGTTCCTTATATCTGTAAATTTGAGATGTGAGCTTTGCAACTTAATGCTCGTTGCCCAGAGAGGCTGCCTTGTTATGTATATTTGTTTCTCTAATTAAAATATTACAAACAAAACAATAATAATCAAAATTTCAAGAACATATTGTAGTTTTTCCCAAATAAAGGATTTGTAAAGTAGGTTTTTAGACATAATAATTAGTAGATCTTTTGCTATGTGGCCTTTAGCTAGCTGACACTGTCAACTATCTGAAGTCTTTTCCTCTTTTTTTGTCACAGTTTATGCTTTTCAAATGAAATTTGGTGAAGTTTTTGCTTGGTTCCGGTATCTAAATACAAGCCAATTTATTAAATTTTTTATCTGCCTAGCTAAGGTAATTTAAGTAACAAATATGCCAGCTCTTGGCCATTACTTTGAATTCAGGAAATTCAGCACAGCTGGGGTAAATAAATGCCCTACGGAAAGATAACAGGGCAATCAGTCCTTGTTTATGATGGGCACTTGTTATTTCCTTTTGAAGAGTTAATAAGTGGAGGAGAATAGTATCCTATAATTGCAAATTAAGAAGTATGAGATCCTATTGGCTGGAAGCCATTTGTTGGCCAACAAAGACACCATGTGGTTACTACTGGAAGGGGGGATATAATAATTAACTCCTCTACTGAAATAACAGACTTTTGTATCAGAACTTAGTTAAGAGATATATTACACATTCATATCCCAGTAGCTAATAATAGGCAGGGGATTGAGTACTAATGAGACATCTTAACTAATTATATGTAAAAAAAAAAAAAAAGTGGGAACAGACAGAGGCAGAGAAGAAAAGAGAGGGAGACCATGAAGTGAATAATTGATCTCAGCCTTCT
Source organism: Rhinatrema bivittatum (assembly GCF_901001135.1). NCBI lineage: Eukaryota > Metazoa > Chordata > Amphibia > Gymnophiona > Rhinatrematidae > Rhinatrema > Rhinatrema bivittatum. The sequence goes on from NC_042619.1 coordinate 19,646,372, forward strand.
TGGGTTAAAAAGGGGGGAAAGCTTTCTTTCTCCAGACGGTCTGCCAGTGAGCTAGCTTGTCAAGAAATCGATTCTCTAGTAAACTGAAATAAGCATGGCTTGTTGTTATTTAGTGGCAAGTGTAAGTAAGGTGGTTTTTAGATAATCCTTGGTTTTGTTTTGTTTTTTAACAGGTAAACAGAAGTAGCAACTTAGTTTACGAAATAATTGGAAGAATTATCAAGATTTTATTCAGAACAGAGAGGTAATTTTTTATTTCATTTGTGAGGGTTTATCCATTTTCTCCACTATGCTAAATTTGATTGCTCGGCTGGTACATGCGGAACACTAGAAGTCACTGCAGGATTGCTCAAGAATCTTGCAACTGCATTTATTACGCAACTGGACTGCAGAAAAATCCACCTCATTTAGAGTATTTGACAATCACATGAGATTGAACTGAGACATCGTGTGCTAATGTTCTGGCCCAGAATGTAGAATGGCATTTTGGGAATTCATTTTTAATTTACTTGAACTGATAACTGAAAGGGCAGGGTTTGTAGTTTCCCTGTTTATAATTTACAGAAAGCTAATTTTTTAATCTTTTCATATGCTGATAAATTCTTTCCTATAATGCCTTGGGTTTCTGTTCCCTGTAGAGCATAAGATTCTAAGGGGTCGATTTTCAAAGGGTGTAAGCTCCTAACTTGTGGAGTTAGGTCCCTAAGTTGGCCCATTTGATATGGCTGAGTACCTAAATTTAGGAGCCTATAGAGTAAGTGACCACAGGGGCAGAATTAGGTTATGGAAACAAAGTTAGGGGCTTAGCACTGAGTTTTAGAACTAGGCATCTCATTTAGGAGCTTAAATCTAGGCAAATGACTAACAAGGCTAAATTTAGGCCCCTAAATGTATGTTCATTTTCAGCTGAAAACGTAAGATCCTGAGTTCAGTCGAAAATAGGCACTTAACTTAGGAGCCTACATTTAGAAGCCCAGCTGTTTTTGAATGTGGGCCTCTAAACGTGTTATATAAATGTGCATGTCCTGATTTTGCTCATATTGGGGTACATTTTAAAAGGTGTGCGCGCTACTTGGCGCACGCACATGTACCCCCGATTTTATAACATGCGCGCCCTGAACCTCGCTGCCTTCCCCCGTTCCCTTCCCCCTAGCTTGACCTTCCCACTCCTTCCCCTAACGTTTCCCCCCCAGCCCTACTCTAACCCCCCTCGACCTTTGTCTTACCTTTTGCGCGCCAGCCAACTGCCGGCGCGCGATCCTCAGCACAGCAGCAAATATGGCCGCTGTGCCGGGAGCCTGACCCCGTCCCCAGACCACCCCTCCCCGCCCCCTCCCGCCTCCTCCCCGCCCCTTTTTGCAAGCCCCGGGGCCTTTTTAAAATAGGCCTGGCGCACGTAACCCTTTTAAAATCCGGCCCATTACTTGTAATAGTAATAGTTTGTGGTTTTTATTTTATTTCATTTTTTTTCTGCTCCAGCCTCCCTGGGAGAGCCTTTGGTTGTGTTGGCACATTACATATTGTGTGGCCCCTCTGATAGGTGTGGGCTTGCATAAATAGCAGATGAAATTTAAAGTGAGCTGGTGTAAAGCAATGCGCACGGGGAAAAATAATCACGACTGCAGGTAAGCAATGCTGGGTTCCATCTTAGGAGTCACCATCCAGGAAAAGGATCTTAGAATCACTATGGACAATATTTATTTATTTATTTATTTAACGTTTCTTTTATACCGATGACCGTTTCGAATTCCTCTGCTCAGTGTGCAGCAGTAGTTTAAAAAAAAAAAGCAAATAGAATATTAGGAATTATTTGGCAAGGAATAGAGTATAAAACTGAGAATTATAATAGTGCCTCTATATCGATTCATGGTGTATCCATACCTTGAGTATTATGGGGCAGATTTTATAACATGTGTGCGCGCACATGTATACCCGATTTTATAACTTGTGTGCGCAGGCACGTGCAAGTTATAAAATCAGGGGTCACGCTGCCTTCCCCCATTTCCTCCCAGGCCGCTCCGAAATCAGAGCGGCCTGGGAGGAAACTTCCCTTTCCCCTAACCTAATCTTCCCACCCCTTCCCCTAACCTTTCCCCCCCCTTAGCCCTACTCTAACCCCCCCTGACTTTTATTTTACTTTTTGCGCCTGCCTCTGGGCAGGCGCAAGTTGCGCACGCCGGCAGCTTGCCGGCACGCGATCCTCCAACACAGCAGTAATGACTGCTGTGTCGGAAGCCTCTGGCCCCGCCCATGCCCCGCCCCGGACCTTCCCGCCCCTTTTTGCAAGCCCCGGGACTTACAGGCGTCGCCGGGCCTTTTTAAAATAGGCCCGGTACGCGCAAGGCCAGTTACACGCGTAAATCCTCCGGATTTACGTGCATAACCCTTTGAAAATCTGGCCCTATGTGCAATTCTGATCACCCCATTTTAAAAAATACATAACAGAACTGGAAAATATACAGAGAGCAACAAAAATGAAAAAGGGGATGGAACAGTTTCCTAAAGAGAAAGGCTAAACAGCTTAGAGAAGAAAGGACTGAAAGGGGATATGAGAGAGATTTTTTTCAAACTATTTTTATTTAATCAAATCCAAAAGAAAGCACAGAAGACATAATACAATTCACTTTCAAATTAATAGTACCAAAACATATACACACAGTAAGAATTTTCCCTATTCGTTGATATCTTCAAAAGCTCATTTCAGTTCAGGTTTATTTATTTATTTATAATCCCCTTCAAAACCCAATCTTTATTCCCCCTTTCATCCTCTTTCACACTCAAATTCTTCCAGCTCTCTCTGTTAATAAAATGCATTATTCCTCTTCCCCAGCCTTTACTTTATTATTTAGATCCTTCTACATAAAACTTGACCCAGAGCCTCAAATATTCTTGGTCACCTTTGATCTCTATCCAGTATGTCATTTTTTCACACACTGCATATTCTTTCATATTGGTCTCCTAACCTTTATACTCCAGTCCTATTTCATTGATCCCTTCCATTAATATGCTCTTCTTTGCAATCTGCATTGCTTTATATACAGTTTAACACCATCATTTGAAAGCTACGTTAGCATGTTTATTTATTTGTAGACATTTGATATCATGCCTCTTACCAAGAATGGCCTCAAGATGGATTACAGTCAATTTAAAACCAGACAAAATGCAGTGGCGTTCAAAATTACGGTTGGAAAGCATAGGGAATCAGGGTATAAATTCTTGTCCATCCATTAAAATTATGTCAACCGACCAATCCCCAGTACACTTTAGTATTCTTTCTAAATGAGTTGTTATCTTTGTAAGCCAAGAGACTCAGAAGCATTTGTTTGTTTCAGGCTGGATGCTCTGCCAGAGACCCAGTACATTTCCACCATGCAGACAGTAAGGAAATTCGTTCTTAACGGCTTATGCCATGGCAACTGTTAATAGCCACTGAGCCCTGATAACAGTGATGGAGGGGGATCAAATGATTCCTTTGATGTGATAAACATTTGTTTCTTATAAAGTTGCCTTGAAAATACCTCTGCATGTGTACTTTAAAAAAAAGAAAAAAAAGAACTGAAGTTCTGATAGTCCCGTAGGAGAGTGAGATTAGGGTTGGATATGGAAGAACCAAATGCCTCATGAATATAATTACTCGCCAGGTGCTGCACCTGTGCTCCCCTTAGGGAGTACCCTATGTATCATCATCAGCATTGTTTATTTATGATATGATTTTCCAGCCAGAGAATTCAAAGCATGTTACAAACAGACCTGGTTTACAGCGTGGTGCACTACAGTGCCAATAGCAGAATGGAACAAATTCAAACATTTGGGAGCATTTAAAGAGAGAGCATAGCACAGACTCATAATTTTGCATGGATTAGTCATGACACCTGCCTTCTCCAAGGTCTTAAGTACAGCCTAGAGGTCAATATTCAAAGCCGTTTAGACAGATAACTCACAGATTATCCATCTAAATGGCCAGTTTTGGAATATAGTCACTTGTCCAGTTCGATTTTAGTTGTATAAGTCATTATCCAGCTAAAAAAAAAAAAAAAGAGGCACTCTGGGGAGAAGTAAAGTTATCTGACTAACTTAGCTGATTTTTAACTATAATCGACTAAGCCAGATAACTTTAGTCCTGTTTCAGAGCAGGTCTAAAGGTATCCAACTTTGTGTGGTCGGATAACCATCTACTTAATTGGATATCTTGCAGCCTTCCTCCCTCCCTGCTCCATGGTAAAAATTGGTATTGCTTTGTCACCACTCACTATACCCCCGCATGCTGGTCCCGTTTTGAAACCCAGGATCATAGTACACTATAATCCTGGAAGCATCCAACGGTACCCTGGTAATAGCGCTGGAAGTGTACGCTATCAGCGTACATTTTCAGGAATTAGAACAATTAGGACTGCACCGTTCACTTTTTGATTACCACCAACTTTAACATGTTTTCCACCTCTTCTCTGATCATGTTCCTCCTGGCCTCTAAGTTTAACTATGGCTGAAATCTGTCCTTTGCATCAGGTTCTGTCTCAATATTATGAAAAAATGAGGGAGGCACAGCCTTGGCTATCTAAAAACATAATCTCCAAACTATCAACTGGGTCACCTGTGCCTCTGAGATCTCCAGATCCCAGCCATCTTCTCAGATGTTAACTGGACTTTTCAGGCTGAAAGCCCCCAAAATCAGCTCAGCAGGGGAAAAAAAAACCCAACCTTCTCACTTTTTTTTTGCCACTTCTAGCCAGTAAGAGTGGCAAAATCTTCCTCATGAAACAAAAAGGCACATCACATACAAATCTCCAAAAGTTTCACAGCAAGGCACAGATACATTCTCCAACCACTGGACGTGAGTTAGAAAATGGGCTTTTTCTTAGCAGATGTCTTCCTCTCTGAGCAGGACAAGGAGCACCAGAAAAAAAATAATTCTAAATTCCAAAACACCGGGACAAACCCAGGACAGTGTTTCTCACTTCCCAGCCCAACAGGCATAAGGAAACCATGAAAATGGGTCCTCTTTCTTCAAACTCCAAACATAATATCTGCCTGCTCTTGAGGAGGCAGGAGCCCACTACTGCAGCTGTAAAAACCTCACAGGGAGTGCCGTGGCAAAGTTGTATGCTCCTCTCCTAAGGGCCTGTACAAAAATGACAGGAAAAACATGCATTTCTCTGAGGACAAGCAGGATGGTAGTTCTCACACGAGAGACATTATCAAATGGAGCCTCGACATGGAAAACATGTCCAAGTTTCTAGAACTTTGGCTTGGCACACTAAGTCCAGCATCCAGGCAGAGTCCCTCTCCAATCTTTCTTTATTCCACGGAGCTGTAAGCATCACGGTGTGAGTGAACTTACTTTGCCTTGTTGGTCTTGTGGAAATCTTCTCTTTTTCTTGCGTTTTTCGTGGGTTTTCTTTTCGATGTTCGACGCTGGCTCCCTCTCGGTGCTTCCCCGAAGTGTACCTAGTCAGGGTTATAAGTTTCCTTTCACAGTCGATTCCCCCGTGGTGGTGGTACCTTGGTGCTCGCCAGCCACGGATTTTGCATCCCTTTTATTTCATCCCGTCATGGCCACGTCCAGTTTTTGTTGATGCCCTTGGTACCCAAGGACCATGTCCATTACAGACCCTCATGAGACATGTGTCCTCTGCCTGGGGGCATCACATGACGTCTGGGGTTGCCGCTTATGTGCACAAATGACCCCAAAGGGACGTTTTCTTTGGCTCAAAAAGCTGAAACAGCTCTTCGGGCAAATGAAGAACGAGCATGGACATCGATGGATCTCGGAGCCACACCAATGGATACTGAGCCACCAATATCGGTGGGACCGTTGGTGCCATCAGCGGATAGGGGAGCTGGAGATCAACTACTGTCGAACTCCTCCAGGCCGAGGACATCAGGTTCCTCGTCATCAACACCTAGGAAGGACCGGGCCGAGCATTGAGCATGAGTTATTTTTCCCATATAGAGAATCACCTTACACTTGTCTACACTAAATTTCATCCGCCGTTTGGATGCCCAATCTTCCAGTCTTGCAAGGTTCTCCTGCAATTTATCACAATCCGCTTGTGATTTAACTACTCTGAATAATTTTGAATCTGCAAATTTGATTACCTCACTCGTTGTATTCCTTTCCAAATCATTTATAAATATATTGAAAAACACCGGTCCAAGTACAGATCCCTGAGGTGCTCCACTATTTACCCTTTTCCCCTGAGGAAATTGACCATTCTCTTCTCTGTTTCCTGTTTTTTAACCAGTTTGCAATGTATGAATGTACGAAAGGACATTGCCTCTTATCCCATGAATTTTTAGTTTTCTTAGAAACCTCTCATGGGGAATTTTGTCAAACACCTTCTGAAAATCCAAATACACTACATCTACCGGTTCACCTTTATCTACATTTGTATTAACCCCTTCAAAAAAAATGAAGCAGATTTGTGAGGCAAGACTTCCCTTGGGTAAATCCATGCTGACTGTGTTCCATTAGACCATGTCTTTCTATATGCTCCATGATTTTGATCTTTAGGTTACAAGTTTTAACTAATAGATCTGAAATTTTATTTCTGAGTTACTTCAGAACCCTGGGGTGTATCCCATCAGGTCCAGGTGATTTGCTTTTCTTTAGTTTGTCAATCTGGTCTACTACATCTTCCAGGAATTTAGTGATTTAGTTCAGTTCATCTGACTCATCACCCTTGAAAACCATCTCCGGAATGGGTATCTCCCCAACATCCTCATTAGTAAACACAGAAGCAAAGAATTAATTTAGTCTTTCTGCAATGGCCTTATTTCCCTAAGAGCTCCTTTACCTCCTCGGTCATCTAATGGTCCAACCAACTCCTTCGCAGGTCTCCTGCTTTGGATATATTTAATAAAGTTTTTATTATGAGTTTGTACTTGTACTGTCAACTTCATTTGAAATTCTCTCTTAGCCTGTCTTATCAATGTTTTATACTTAACTTTTCATTGCTTATGCTTTTTCCTATTTTCTTCAGATAGATCCTTCTTCCAATTTGTGAAGGATGTTTTTTTGGATAAAATAGTCTCTTTCACTTACCTTTTAACCATGCTGGTAATCTTTTGCCTTCCTTCCACCTTTCTTAATGCGTGGAATATATTTATTTATTTAACAGCTTTTCTATACCGATATTAGTAGGTACATCATATCGGTTTACATCAAACAATAGATGGAAAATACAATGAACAGGGAGAGGGACAAAAAAGGAACATGTTGCAACAACGGTGCTGCAGCTGGAGGAGGCTATACTGGTGAGCCAGAGAAGGAGAAATGGAGAGGTAACATATTAACGTAATAACTTGGAGTGGCATGAGGTTAACTGTAAGGAGAGAAAAGGTGGTGTAGTGGGGTACATGGATCTGGTCTGAATGTGCCTGGTGGAAATATATCTGGACTGCGCCTCTAGGACTGTATTTTTAAACAATGTCCAAGCCTGTTAAACACTTTTAACCTTTGCAGATGCACTTTTCAGTTTTTTTTCTAACCATTTTCCTCATTTTATCAAAGTTTCCCTTGTGAAAATTTAGAGTTAGAGCTCTAGATTTACATAATGTCCCCCTTCCAGTCATTAGATCAAATTAGAACATGTTATGATCACTGTTGCCAAGTGGCCCCATTACTGTTACCTTTTTCACCAAATCCTCTCACCAAATCCTTATTGTGATATAATTTGTACCCTAATATAGCACTGTCCCATTAGTTATCCTCCTTCCACCAGGTCTCTGAGATGCCAATTATGGGCCAGATTTTAAAAGCCTTACGCATGAAGGACGAAGGGGGGGTTATGCGCACCAGGCCTATTTTATAAAGGCCCGGGACGCGTCTAAGTCCCGGGGCTTTACTAAAAGGGCAGTCCGGGGGCGGGGGCGAGGTCAGAGGCTCCCGGCACAGCGGCCAGGGCTGAAGTAAGTTTTGAAATAAAAAAATAAGAAGAGAAAGGTAGGGGGGAAAGGGCGGGGGAAGTAGGGGAAGGGAAGGTGGGGTGGAGGGTAGGGAACGGGGGAAGGCAGTGCGGCTCGGCGCATGCAAGATGCACAATTGTGCATCCCCTTTTCACGTGCCAACCCCCGATTTTATAACATGCACACGCCTGCACGCATGTTATAAAATCGGGTGTCCATGTGTGCGCACCGGGTAGCGCGTGCACATGTATGCCCGCGCGCAGGTTTAAAAATCTACCCGTATGTCTATCTCATCATTCACTGCTATATTCTCTAACTCTCCCATCTTACTTCTTAGACTTCTGGCATTGGCATACAGACATTTCAAAGTGTGGGGGTTTTTTCGTATTAACAACCTGCTTTTCAATTGATAGAGATAATTTGAAAATCTTTAGCTTCGGTGATTTTTTACGTTTAGGCACATGGACTACGTTTGCTTTTATTGGAACCTCTCTGTTGGGATGCCCTAACTCTCCTGTTTCATTAGTATCTTTCAAGGATACATTCCTCCGAACCATGCACTGCTGAGTGACTGTCGGCTTTCCCCTTTTTCTAGTTTAAAAGCTGCTCTATCTCCTTTTTGAAAGTTAGTGCCAGCTGCCTGGTTCCACTCTGGTTAAGGTGGAGTCTGTCCTTTTGGAAAATATTCCCCCCTTCCTCAAAAGGTTGTCCAGTTCCTTACAAAGCTGACTCCCTCTTCCCCGCACCATCGTCTCATCCATGCATTGAGACTCCGGAGCTCTGCCTGCCTCTGGGGACCTGCGCGTGGAACAGGGAGCATTTCAGAGAATGACACCCTGGAGGTTCTGGATTTCAGCTTTCTACCTAAAATCCTAAATTTGGCTTCCAGTACCTCCCTCCCACATTTTCCTATGTCATTGGCTCCTCCCCAGCACTGTCTAAAATCCTATCTCGGTGACTCTTGAGGTCCGCTACCGTCGCGCCAGGCAGGCAAGTTACCAGGCGGTCCTCACATCCGCCAGCCACCCAGTTATCTACATTTCTAATAATCGAATCACCAGCTATGACAGCCGACCTAACCCTTTTCTCCTGGGCAGTAGCCCTGGGAGACTCAACCTCGGACAACACATCACCTGGAGAGCAGGTCCTTGCTACAGGATCACTTCCTGCTACACCAGAGTGATGCTCTCCAATCGGAAGTCTCTTCTGATCCAAGGCAGCACCGGGGCTTTACCCACTGGATAAAGTCCCAACATGTTTGTGCACATACAAGCTAGCCAATTATCAGAATGCCATTTTACCTATGCAAACATGTTTTACCCGTGCGAATGCTCGCAGTACATAGCTGTGTTTGCATCCCATGAGAAAATAATTTTTACTGTATTTCATCTTCAATTAAAGTTATTAAGGCACATTTTCTTTTGGTTGGATACTGAAAGTACATCCTAAGGAAAGTAAATCAGTCATTATAGGGTAATTCTGTAACATTGCACATCACTTAGCTGGCAAATATGCTTTAAAAATGACACCTGCTATTTGGTGCATGCACAGTTTTGCCAAGAAAATTTACATGCATACATAAAAAAGTATGAGGTAGATTTAAAAAAACTGTGCCCACGTGTACTTTTGTTCACGCAACCGGCGCAAACAAAAGTATGCTGGATTTTAATAGATATGCGCGTAGCCACGCGTATCTTTTAAAATTCGGGGTCGGCGCGTGCAAGGCTGTGCAAAATTGGCAGCCTGCGCGAAATCGGAGCGGCCTCGGAGGGAACTTTCCTTCCACCCCCCCACACCTTCCCCTCCCTTCCCCTACCTAACCCACCCCCCCAGCCCTATCTAAACCCCCCCACCTTGTTGGCCAAGTTACGCCTGCCTGAAGCAGACGTAACTTGCACGCGCCAGGCCGGCCACCGGTGCGCGATTTCCCGGCCCGGGAGCAGTTTCGGATGCCTCAGCCACGCCCATGGCCCCGCCCCCCAGATGATGTGCCACCGCGACACGCCCCCCGACACCCCCCCCCCCAGGAAAGCCCCGGGACTTACGCACGTCCTGGGGCTTGCGCACGCCGCCGATCCTATTCAACATAGGCTCGGCACGCGTAGGGGGAGGTTGGGGCAGGTGGGGGGTACGCGCATATCTTACTCACGTACCCCTTTGAAAATCTGCCCCTGTGTGTCTAAGTCCCAACCCCATCCAGACCCCGCGCCCTAGAATGCCTTTCTCCTAGATGCGTAAAAATTATGCGCAAATTGGTTACACAGTTTTCTAAAGGGCTGTTTCTGTGTGTAAAGCACTACTTTACCTGCAGAAGTCCCTATGAAAATTGTCCTCTAAATATCCCAAATATGCGTTTTACAGCGTGACTGACAGAGTGACCACCATACAAATGTAGCAAGTTATGCAGAGAGAGATGAGTGTTGCGTATCATGTTAATAGGGAAAAATTATTTATCTTTTCAAATAGTATTAGGACTATGGAACACACCAGGGAACTAACTGGGAGCAGATTTAAAACAAATTTAAGAAAGCACTTTTTTCAGTCAATGCACAGTTATACTGTGCAATTTATTGACATAGGATGTGGACAAGGCTAGTAGCATAGTCAGGTTTAAAAAAGGTTTGGGCAGATCTATTAACAATTATTAGCTAAGCAGACTTGGGGATTCACCATCTCTTACATCTGGGAGCGATCAATAGGGAATGAATCTGTTAATTAATCTTCCAAGAGACTCAGACTGGCCACTGCTGGGTTCGATGGACCATTGGTCTCTGATCCTGAATGACGTTTCTTGTGTTTCTGTGACAGCAAAATGACGGTGGATATCTTTGGATTTGTGGGGTATTATTACCCTTCATAGTTAAAGGACAATAGGGTATAGCCACTGCTTGTTGCCGGCATTAGTAGCATGGGATCTATTTAATGTTTGGGTCTTTACCAGGTACTTGTGACTTGGATTGGCCTCTGTTGGAGACAGGATACTGGACTTGATGGACCCTTGATCTGACCCAGTATGGCGTATTTTATGTTCTTGTGTTCTTATGTACGCAGCTACTTGCAGTTTGATCTTAGGAAATAATTCTCATAGGGAATCCATGGTTCTGTTATGTCTGCAAGTGCTTATCCCTACAGCAGCAGGCACTGCCAGCAAATAACTTTCTGGCATAGGGTTGTCAAACTCCAGTAGTTGAGGGCCGCATACAGATTTGGTTTTTGGAATATGCATCATACATGTTAATGTGATTTATTTGCACACAGTGGCTCTAGGTTTTTGGCTGATTTGCACATTTTGGTCATCCTGAAACCAGACTTATCTGTGACCCTCAAGGACTGAAGTTTGACACCCGTATTGGGTGTTTTCACTTTTGGGGGAGGTCTTTGGACTTCCAGCTCAATCAGAACTGGCCTCTGTTTGGCTACAGCACCATCAGCCTTCATTCAAAACCACCCAGGGCTTATATCCCCATCCACCAACTCAGCCCACCCATTGCAGTGAGAGTCCTCAACCATGGGCTTCAAACCATGAATCCAGCTAACATAAATCCTAAGTCTGGCCACTAGGTGTCGCCATTGCATGATGACTGAAATGCCCTCCCCCCCCCCCCCCCCCCCCCCCCCCCCCACCACACACACTGGGACAATCTGAAGGGTGGTCCACCAGCATCCCCATCCCCAGCTGACTCAGGGAGCAGAAGTCCTGACATGGAAATCAAACCCAGGTCCTCCGCTGCACTGTCACCGAGTCACCGGGCCAACCCAACACCCGTATATATCGTAAAACAGAACACCGACCTCCAGAAACAAAAGCAAATATCAATAAATAAATAAGTAAATAGATAAATATATATACATATACACATGTATACATACTACTTAAAGATCTCTTCTAAAACCTACACTTTCAGGTTGTCTGCGTGTGCTGCCATAGTGCAAACAGTCCATAACAGTTCAGTTTGCTAGTATTAAAAAAAAATCCCATCATCAGTAAAGTGCATTACTGAATGCCACCTGTGGGCTCCCTCCTTACAATGGCAGACGTGACATCTTCAGATCAGAGCTGAGAGCAGGGCCCTCAGCTTCAGCTTCCCGCAGCAACTGTAGGCAGAAAAAGAAATGCTCAATTAGGAGGCTAATTATTAAAATTAGAAATAAACAAATAGACTGCAGGCGACCGGCGCTGTATTCCACATCACCCAAAGCTCTCACTTAAAACTGTCAGAAGAGCTTAGAGGACCCTTTCAGGTTCTGCCTGGCAAGTTCCTTGACACCACCAATTATCATTAATTTGCCAAACAGGTCAGCCATGTATAATTGGTGCTTACGCTCTGGGTATGGCATCTAATGAAAACATTTGTTAATGGCTTTGTGGCATGCTTTGGGGGCACCGGACCAGCAACACTCGTGTCAAACCCCAGACCCCCCCAACTCCTGAGCATATAAAACTTTACGACCTCTTTCCCGCATGAACAGGGTGCTGGCATTCAACGAGCGGCAGCAGAGCAAGCGTCAAGCTGCTCGGACCCGTGCCCTCTCGTGACACCACTCGGAGGTGATTTTCCTGTGACGGCATCGCAGACAGTGGTGCAGTGCTGTGAGGTAAGTAAAAATGGGTGGCCTTGCCGTCTCTGCACTGCTTTTATTATCTCTCGGTGCAGCAATCTTGCCTGAAACTTCTCCACAAGTCTCGGAATAGCCTCACTCAGGCAACGCAAAGATTTCGGTTTTCCAAAGTGGCTTTTTTTTTTTTTTTTAACCTAGAGAGCCTTCCATGAGGCCATTCAGAGTTTTCCCTGTTTTTAAGCAGAATTTTTTTGGCAATTGGTGTTTTCATCTAGTAAGGAGAACGAAACCATTCTTTGTTTTTCAATAACCCATGAATCGGTGTCTCCCAGGGCACCTGACTATAGTTACTGGGCAGTGGCGATCTGGCAAGTATGAGTTGATCGGGCAGGCCACAGAAACATTGACGATGGCAACAAATAAAGAGCCTTTGTTCTACCCAGTCTGCCTATTTGTGTCTGCCACACTACCATAGGCATTACTCGATCTGCACGCCCTTCCTCTCCAACCAGTAGGGCCCCTTTGTGCCCATCCCATGACTGCTTGAATTCTGCCACTGTTTTGGCTGCTATCACCTGTCCTGCAAGTCTGTTTTGCACTCAATGGGAATCTGTTTTCTCAAATTCTCCCTCCCTCCAGCTTCATATGATGCCTTTTTGTCCTTCCTTCAGGTACTTTATTGAACCCTGCCAGGTGTTTGAATGCTTGCATCACATCTCCCCTTTCCCTTCTTTATTTTATCTAGAGGGTACATCGTTAGCTCCTCCAGTCTCTCTCTTTACGGCCTATAGTGCAGACCATGTGCCATTTTGGTGGCCTCCCTTTGAAGTAACGCCACCATATCAATGTCCCCATTTTCAAGGTGGGGGTCTCATCAGAGACCTGTAGAAGTGATTCTCTGGGTTTTACCAGCTTTGCATGATCCATGTGCACAGAGCCAGGACACACCGTGGTCGCCGCATCTCAGAAAAGATACAGTTGCACTTGAGAAAGTGCAGAGAAGGGCGACCAAAATGATAAGAGGCATGGAACAGCTCCCCTATGAGGAAAGGCTAAAGGAAAGGGCTGTTCAGTTTGGAGAAGAGACGACTGAGGAGGGATATGATAGAGATCTACAAAATCATGAAAGGACTTGAACAGGTTAATTTGAATTGGTTATTTACTCTCTCAGATAAATAGAAGGTCCAGGGGGCACTCCATGAAGTTAGCAAGTAGATCATTTATATTGTATTTATATTGTAATATTTTATTATATTTTATTATTACTATGTTAAATTGGCATTCTGTTCTATTGTTCCATGTAAAGCCCCTTTCTCTATTTTGGGCATTTCATCGTTTTATGTAAACCGGATTGATTTGTAGTTCTTACAAGAACTTCAGTATATAAAAATTAAAAATAAATAAATAAATAAATAAATAAAAATTTAAAACAAATCAAAGAAAATTCTTTTTCATTTAGCATACAATTAAGCTCTCAAATTCATTGCCAGAGGTTTTGGTTACTGCAGTTAGTGTAACTGGGTTTAAAAAAGGTTTGGATAAGTTCCTAGAGAAAAATGCATAAACTGCTATTAATTACTAAGCAATAGTAGCTTGAGATCTCTTTAATGTTTGGGTACTTGCCAGGCACTTGTGACTTGGATTGGCCACTGTTGGAAACAGGATGCTGGGCTTGATGGACCCTTGGTCTGACCCAGAATGGCATGAATTATGTCCTTATGGTTGCTATTACAAGCCAATGACAGTAATGAACATAATTATCAAACTGCATGCATCCAGTAATGCAACATTTGCTGGGCAGGGGAGAATCATTCTCATTAATTTTGAGATGAGTTGTGTAACTTTCTAACAGTTTCAGTGAAGGAATACAAAAACGAATTCAGAAAGTCAGGAAAGGTAGTTGGTGGGCAAAGTGCCTATTTTCAACATTTCTATCCTGTAAAAAAAAAAAAAAAGTATTGAATTTAAACTAGTAAGGAATCCTAGTTTCTCACTGGGAGATATGTATCCCAAATATCAAGTTTTACAAAGTCAAGATCTACACACTTTTTCAGCTTTTGTCCATGGATGGAATGAACATTAAAACATTCACACTTTGGGATTTGATAACAGTGATCATTTTATTTATCTTCAAACACAGCATTACATTTCCTCAATAATGAAATCAGAACCTCTGCCATTAACATCCACTCTGTTTACTATGTTAATCATCTTGTACAAAAAAACAATGACATTTTTTGTCGACTTTTAGCTACGTTTTTGCACAAAATATCTACTTACAAATGATTAGTGGCATTGTCTGATGTACATATGGCAGAGAGATTTAAAAAGCACACTAGATGAATGAGATTTGCGATCATGTATTGTGTTCATACAGTCTAGCTCTGAAAATGTTATTCTGAGAGAACTTCAATATTGTATTACTCAGAGAATTACTATGTCTCCTTTGCAAGCATATCAAGCAGAGTGTTCACAATCCAGTAACTGTTTACAATGTAGTCATGCTGATTCAGCCTTGATGCATTGCTTATGGTCTTGTCCGGTTATTGAACGTTTCTGGCATTCAGTTATTGGAGAATTGATGACTATGACTCAAAAAATGATTCCTATGACTTTTTCTTTCTTGGTTATGTACCTGATTCTACTTTTCTGAGTAAATATAATAAATTGTTTTTGATAAAAGCATCTTTAATTGCTAAAGCGGTGCATCTTGGTGAAATGGCTTGATGAGCATTCTTCAGTCTTATCTTTATGGAGATCTAAAATGTATGAAATACCATACTGCTATTATTACCACTATGAAGCAGAAATTAATATTCTTTGAAATATGGAACCAGTTTATTAAAAAATAACCTTCAGTAGAACAGGCATGATTTAGATTTTGACTTGACAAACAGAGGACACTATGCTTTTCTTTATGTACACTGATGTCTGGTATTTTTTATTAGGCTAAACCATATGTTGGTAACAGCCTTACTGGTAAATATATCGTTTTTTATTTTTTATTTCATAATTTGCATGATATTTTTAATATTTCTTATTTGCCATCCATTGGTGATATCCCTCAATTGGTGATATCCCTCAATCATACGTTACAGGAAACCCTGCCCCATAGACAACCTTAGTAATTTACTCTCCACAGAACTCGACCGACTGGATTTAACAGACGCATCCTCAGCTATCACCTCCTGGCTCAACATTACAAACAAGATCGCCGATCTTACCTGTCCCTCTACCACCAAATCCTTAAAACCACCCCAAGCAAAAAGACAACCGTGGTACACTCCGACACTCAAAACCCTAAAACAAGAGCTCCGGAAAAAAGAAAACAGTTGGCGCAAATCTCCTTCCACCATCACAACGCTAAATTATAAATCACTTCTCAACACATACAGATTAGCCATCCTAAAAGCCAAAAAAGACTTCTTTGCAAAAAAAATTCACAACTTTGCACTGGACTCAAAAGCTCTATTCTCATTTGTATCTTCCCTAACAAAACCCACTCCACCTAGCATTCCAGATGAACTAGCAGCCAACAAAGCAGAGGAACTAGCAATCTACTTTGATAAAAAGATCACCAACCTCCTCAAGCCTATCCTTACCCAACAAACAACAGTACCACAGCCGACAACCGCACCACATAACAAAGAATACAGCCTATCATCGTTCGAAACTCCTTCATCGTTGGAAATCGAACTTATTCTCAAGAAGCTCAAACCTTCCTCCCATCCTCTGGATACCATACCCTCCAATCTTCTCCTAGCGACCCCTAACACCATTTCTAAACCTATAGCAGACATCATCAACTGCTCCTTAATACAAGGAAAGGTCCCAGATCAACTCAAAATAGCAATTTTGATACCGTTACTAAAAAAACCAAACCTTTCAACGGATGACCCTGCAAATTTCCGCCCTATCGCTAACCTTCCCCTTATCTCAAGAGTGATGGAAAGATTCGTCAACAAACAATTGTCGGAATACCTGGAGGATAACAACATCCTCTTCCCTTTCCAATTCGGCTTCAGGAAACCTCAAAACACTGAAGCACTATTAACATCGTTATCTGACACCATCCTTCTTAATCTCGAAAAAAAACAACCTTACCTCCTCGCTCTTCTTGACCTATCCGCCGCATTCGACACAGTCAACCATACCATACTACTCGAGCGGCTATCTGACATAGGAATTCAAGGAGAAGCACATAGCTGGTTCCAATCGTTCCTGGAGAACAGATTCTACAAAGTAAAAATCAACAATGAAGAATCGCATCCCATCAAATCAACTCGAGGAGTACCACAAGGATCATCTCTCTCTCCTACACTATTTAATATTTACTTGCTTCCACTCTGCCACTTACTCTCTAACCTCAAGCTAAAACATTATATTTTCGCTGATGACATTCAGATTCTCATGCCCATCACAGAATCACTACAAAAAACTTGGGCGCATTGGAACATCTGCTTACAAACCATCACCCTCAAACCTCTCCTCAAAAAACCCAACTTGGACCCTACAGACCCAGCTAATTTTCGCCCCATAGCTAACCTTCCATTTGTAGCCAAACTTATGGAGAGGATAGTCAACAAACAGTTATCTGAATACCTAGAAGAGCATAAAATACTCACAACAGCCCAATTCGGATTCCGCAAATCCCTTAGTACGGAATCCCTCCTAACCTCTCTAACTGACAGAGTCCTCGTAGGTCTAGAGAAAAAGACCCCATACCTCCTGATTCTCCTCGACCTATCAGCTGCGTTTGATACCGTAAAACACTCTATCCTGATAGACCGGCTCTCAGACATAGGCATCTCAGGATCAGCCCTGGAATGGTTCAGATCCTTCCTACACAATAGGACTTTCAAGGTCAGAATCAGCAACAAGGATTCCCTCCCGGTCAAATCCTCTTTCGGAGTTCCCCAAGGATCCTCTCTCTCCCCCACCCTCTTTAACATCTATCTTCTCCCCCTATGTCATCTACTCTCAAGTCTTAAGGTCACACACTTCATATACGCAGACGATGTTCAGATTCTGCTGCCAATCACTGACTCCATCTCCAGCACCATCAACTTCTGGAACAATTGTCTACAGTCCATAAACTCACTCCTATCTAGCCTTAACCTAGTACTTAATACGTCAAAAACAGAACTTTTGCTTATCACTCCAGATGAGAACCTTCAGCCTACCAACAACCTAACCTCACCACCAATGATCAATTCCACTCAAGTAAGAGACCTGGGGGTCACCTTAGACAAAAGGCTGAACCTCAAAGAATTTGTCAAGAACACAACAAAAGAATGCTACTATAAACTACATATTCTGAAAAAGCTGAAACCTCTCCTGCATTTTCAGGACTTCAGAACAGTCCTCCAAACAATACTATTTTCCAAGATCGATTACTGCAACTCTCTGCTTATAGACCTTCCAACCATAACCACAAAACCTCTACAAATGTTGCAGAACTCCGCCGCAAGGATTCTCACTAACACCAGCAGAAGTGAACACATAACACCCATACTAAAACACTTACACTGGCTCCCCATCAGATCCAGAATCATTTTCAAAGTGCTAACTATAACACACAAGAACATCCATTCACAAACGTCGCTAGATCTAAGCCTTCCACTTCGCCTACACGAGTCTTCAAGACCAATCAGAAACAGATACTTAGGCACCTTACACGTACCTTCAGCCAAGTCCTCACTCAAGAAACGTGCATTCTCGACTGCCAGCCCCCTTCATTGGAATGCCCTCCCCACGGACATTCGCCTCGAAACGTGTACTCGAACATTCAAAAAGAAACTCAAGACCTGGCTCTTTACAAAAGCCTACACTTAAAGGTCTAGCTCAGAACCACATCCCAGAACTTGAATCATTCTCGCTTTTATAATCATATCAAACAACTCCTAATTTTTATCCTTGGTCTCACAATTCCAAATCATTAAATATTTGAGCATGCTACACCAATACCTCTTAATCCAGATGTAACCTCAGTTTTTGAAGTCTTCACTCCTATAGAAATAACCGCCAGTTCTTATTTACTTAACCCTATTCTGTAGACGTAAACTTTTCATGAAGACTGTAATCTGTAAACACCTGTATTTATTATAAGAATTTGTATTTACTATTTATATTTATTATTTAGCTATTAACATTGTTCTGTTATCACTTGGTACTATTTCTCTCCTTTACCTCAAACTCTAAGTTCCTACTAAGTTAGCCATGTTATTTATACCCAATTGTTGGATGTAATTGTATATTTGTTTAATTGTTCAATCTGTTTGATGTAATTTTCTGTTCCTTGTTCTGTGTAAACCGAAGTGGTATGCACAAGTGCATGAACTCCGGTATATAAAAGCCTTTAAATAAATAAATAAATAAATCAACTCTCTCCTATCCGGCTTGAACCTCATTCTCAACCCAAACAAGACAGAAATCCTCATCATCTCACCAGACGAAAAACACACCCCTACCAACTTCCAAAGCGTAACACAATTCTCAAATCTAAATATTAACCTATCCACCTCCATCAGAGACCTGGGGGTGCGTCTCGACAACAAATTTAACCTAAAATCCTTCATTACCAACACAACTAAAGAATGCTATTTCAAACTCCAAGTGCTGAAAAATCTGAAACCTCTTCTTCACTTTAGTGACTTCCGGCTAGTAGTCCAGTCTATAATTCTGTCTAAGCTGGACTACTGCAACTCTCTACTGCTAGGTCTTCCAGCTTTATCCACCAGACCTTTACAGATGGTGCAGAATGCCGCAGCAAGGCTACTCACCAACACTAACAAAAGAGCCCATATAATACCTATTCTTCACAGCCTACACTGGCTTCCCATAAAAGCTAGAATCACCTACAAGACACTATCAATGATCCACAAGGATATCATAGGCATCGCCCACCTAAATCTAAACTCGCACCTCCGCCTTCACACATCACAAAGACCCATCAGGCACAACTACAAAGGTTCCTTATATGCTCCCCCGATCAAAACCACACTAACAAAACGAGCACTCTCAACAGCCGGACCCACGCTCTGGAACTCACTACCGCCGGATCTACACCAAGAAACTTGTCATCTAACTTTTAAGAAAAACCTAAAAACGTGGCTTTTCAGGCAAACATATACAGAATCACAAGCTCACTTAGACACCGGCCAAAAAGAAAAAGAGCCCAACACCAGATCCTAGATCACCCTTACCCCTCTAAGACCCAACCACGTCAGATCTGAACTACACACCAGTTTAAGAATTCTTCTCTGATTCATCAGTCTTCCTTAACCCATGCATATCTCGCATGTTTTGCACTTTAACATGGTCTATGTTCCCTCATATCTCAATTTAGTCTACCCCTTTAATTTTTCTAGATATTTATTCTCACTTTAAACATGCCGAACATTTACCCACGTCCTGTTGACGAGTATTATTATTATTATCTATGTAATAGTTAATTCTATTATTTATACCTATATGCTATATGTTATATGCTATATGCTATTTGTTATACGCTATATGTTAAGAAACGCTGTTCAATGTAACGCCCTTTTTGCGAAAGTTTTGTTATATGTAAACCGACCTGATTCGATACTTGTATTGAGAATGTCGGTATATAAAAATCCGAAATAAATAAATAAATAAATAAATTTTAATAATGTGATTATCCTTGTAAAATTAGCTCACTCTTCCACGGTCACCATAAATCGCCTGCATTGACAGTGTTTTGTACTTAGCTGTTTTTTATAGGAAGTTATCATCTCCTGTGAAGGCCATTCATTGTGAAATTGGAACCATCAACCCGACACTGGCAGTGTTTTGACCATCCCGTCTTCATCAGGGACTAAGAGAGATTTTTGTCAACTTGTACCTAATGAAAAATACCGGACATCAGTGTACATAAAGAAAAGCATAGTGTCCTCTGTTTGTCAAGTCTTGATTAGTTTAAGAGAGGACCTTTTAGGCTTTGTGATTCTTGAAGATTTCGATTTTGACAGATTTAAAACTATATCAGCCTATGAGAGCTCTTAGGTCAGGGAATCAGCTGTGGTTAGAAATGCCCTCTTTTGGACTAATTCGCCTAGATGAATCACGTGAGCGACTTTTCATGAGGCAGGGTCCTGCACTTTGCAACCTTTTACCATTAGAGACAAAAAAGAAGTATCAGTTAAAAAATTTAGGAAGCTGATAAATCATTTGACTTTAGTCAAGCTTTTAATAGTTTTTAATATTTCTTTAAAGGAAGTTTAAACCCGCTTGCGGATTGAGATAAGACTATGGCTCGCTTTTAGTTTTTCGTTATTTTTATAAAAGAAGCTTTTGCCGTCTGGAGAGTACCGAAGCTGGCAATTTATGTTGCTTTTATGTAATGTATGACTACTCAAATTCGACACGTTTTTTTATTGATTTAATTCATGTTTATTTTAAGATGTCGTATTTTGTATTTTTTGTATTAATTATGAATATTCTTATTGTAAATCTCTCAGTGGTTGCTGGGTGGTCTATAAATTGTATAAATAAATAAATGTCAAGAGCTTATAGTCTAAACTGGAAGCCAGGGAGATACCCAAGATTTCTTATGTTCTTAAGATGTATTGACTACTTCAGTGCAAAAAAAGTATTTGTTTTTTTCTGAATACTGTCCAGAAAGATTGTTGGTGCAGCAGCCCTCTGCTACCCCTGCAGCTCTAGTAACTTTCCCACTGATGAATTTGATATGTGTTTCATCTGAGTTTCAGCTGTACTTCATCAGATGTGCTTCAGAAACACAGAAACGTAAAAGATGAGAGCTAGGACCCTAAGGCCCTTCTAGTCAAATGTTGGAAGGTTGCAGAGATTGCATTTCAAATCATAATTGAGAAAGAAGATTGCACCAGAGTTAAAATCTCAGTTGTTTATTTCGACATGAATGCTATCCACATTTTCCACTTTTCTTTTACCAGCATTTTGTGACGTATAACACATTTTGGAGCTTGCCTTCTGATCTCTTACTGCTTTAAACTTCCTCTCCTCTCTCCCCTTCCCCTCACTTTCTCTTGAAGCCACAATTTCACCTTTGGCCTTCCATTTTTTTCTCTCTCCTTTGTGTCTTCGCCTCTCTGACTGCTCCTTTTTCTTCTCCATTCATCTGTGGTGCTTTCTCAAGTGCCCCCTTCCATATTTACTGTTCACCCTCCAAAGCCACGCTGATGCCAGCTTCGTGCTTTCCAGGCTCAGAAACCGCATCTGTGCCTAGAAAGTGAGGGCACAGCTCTTTGTACCAAAGTTTTTCTAAATGTTAAGGGTGACTAAACTGACCATGCATATTCTTATTCCAAAAGGAACGCAGTATTGAAGGTTCAGCTACCCAGCCCCCACAATCATCTTCGTGACTACACTTCCTCTTGATATAGTGACTCTAGCATGTGTAACTGGCATCTTTGCGGGCTCAATACAATAATGTACACAAGTCCTTACAAAAATCAAAGACATCAGGAAAAGATACCTTTTTTTTTTCCCCTAGCTGTTTTCCATACCAAGGTTCGTCATTGAGTTCAGTAGAATGGGTCAGAAAAAAAGAGGCCCGGAAGGCTCATCTGCATACAGTTCCCAGCAGCCCCCGGGAGAGGACTTCAGAGGTCAGAGCACGTGATCCAGGCTTTCAACTCCACAGCTCCAGCTTCCCGAGGCCCTCCATACCCCTTGCAGTAGAAGAGGACAGGAAGGCTCATCTCCATACTGTTCCCAGCAGCCCCCGGGAGAGGACTTCAGAGGTCACAGCAAGTGATTCAGGCTTCAAACTCCACAGCTCCAGCTTCCCGAGGCCCTCCATACCCCTTGCAGTAGAAGAGGACAGGAAGGCTCATCTCCATACTGTTCCCAGCAGCCCCCGGGAGAGGACTTCAGAGGTCACAGCAAGTGATTCAGGCTTCAAACTCCACAGCTCCAGCTTCCAGAGGCCCTCCATACCCCTTGCAGTAGAAGAGGACAGGAAGGCTCATCTCCATACTGTTCCCAGCAGCCCCCGGGAGAGGTCTCCAGAGGTCAGAGCAAGTGATCCAGGCTTCAAACTCCACAGCTCCAGCTTCCAGAGACCTTGTATGCCTAACGGCATGCATATCTCAAATCTCATTATTATACTCTATCCATTTACCTTGCTAAACCTTATCTGTTTACTAGACCTTACCCTTATCTGTTTTTATTTGGTTTTACATGTTTTGATGTTACATGGTAATTGTGTTTGGTAAGAGTAATTTGCTACAGATTTTATACAGAAGGAATTTAATTCAAAACAAAAGTCAATAAGTGGGTAACTAGGAAGTTATAGGTAGATTAACCATAGTGGTTTGAGGGTCATTGCCAGACAAATATAAAATAAGTCTATAGACTAAAAGTACTTTAGGTTAGCTTTACATCCCTGTTCCCTTAGAAATTTTAACTTGATAACAAATCAACAGAATTATGTTGCAGAAAGTAGGCCAGCTGCAAGAGTGAGGCTTTCCAGTCTTTTACACTGGGGGCCGGATTTAGGACGTATGCCCGATTTTATAACATGCAATGGCTTTCCCCATTTCCCCGTTCCCTCAAAGGCCGCTCCAATTTCGGAGCAGCCTCGGAGGGAACGGGGAAAGCCAGCTGATCTCCCTGAGGGTTCAGCGCACTAGTGTGCACCCCCTTGTGCACGCCGACCCCTAATTTTATAACATGCGCGCACATGTTATAAAATCGGGTGCGCGTACCTTTTAAAATCTGGCCTTTTATGTGTGCACTAGGTGGAAAGAGCTCCTAGCCCTTAGAGAACGAGTCTGATCTCTGGAGGCTAGAGTGACAGACTTGGCTGAGCTAAGAGAGACAGAGAGATATATAGAGGAGACCTTCAGGGACAGTGGAGAAGTCCAATCTGGTAGCCCCTGTGCTGCCTTGGAGGAGAATGGTCACCTGGAAGGAGAGCATCACCTTGATGAGGCAGGAAGCAATCCTGTAGGCTAGGACCTGCCCTCAAAGTGATGTAGCATCCTCTCGGACCTAGGACAGGTCTCCAAGGGCATGTGCCCAGGAGGGGAGCGTTAGGACAGCGTAGGTTATAGCTGGGTGCCTGGTGGACACAAGGATCGCTTGGTAACTTGCATGCTTGGTGCGAAGGTGGTGGACCTCATGCATCACATTGATAGGATTTTAGATAGTGCTGGGGAGGAGCCAGCTGTCTTGGTTCACAAGGGTACCAATGACATAGGAAAGTGCAGGAGGGAGGTTCTAGAAGCCAAATTGAGGGTTTTAGGTTGAAAGCTGAATCCAGAATCTCCAGGGTAGCATTCTCCGAAATGCTCCCTATTCCATGTGCAGGACCCCATAGGCAAGCAGAGCTCCAGAGTCTCAATGCGTGGATGCAAAAGTGTGGGCAAGAGGGTTTTAGGTTTGTTAGGAACTGGGCATCATTTTGGGGAAGGGGGGGGGGGCCTTTTCTGAAAGGATGGACTCCACCTTAACCAGAGTGAAACCAGCTGCTGACATTGACCTTTAAAAAGGCGATAGTGCAGGGTGGGGGTCAGAGTGGGACCAGTCGGGACAGTGCCATTAGATGCTGTCCTGGGGAAGCACGTGCCGGCAGCTGGCCGGTGTGCAGAACTTCATCTATTTAGATGAAGTAAGTTCTGAAAAAAATGGTAGCGAAAGGGGTTTTAAGGGTTGGAGAGGCAAGGGGAAAAGGGAGACTGAGTAGGAAGGGGTATAGGGAACTGGGAACGGGCTGAACACGTCGCCATGTGTATTTTTCAAAAATTCCCTTCCCCTTCTCACATAACTCGTCATCCGCGCACACATATGTCCGCTGATACAAAATTGGATTTTATAACATGCGCGTGGCGGCACACACGTTATAAAATTGGTGCGTCCATGTGTTTTGGTTTTTTTTAAATCTACCTTTTAGAGAACAGGGAAAATAGGGCATCCCAGTGATGTGGGTGCTCATAAGCTCTTAGTCGCAGTGAAACACTTTTGCAATAAATAACAACGTGGACTAGGTGTCTTTAAGTAAAATGCTGAAAGATTCCAAATTAGCCCTGTCAACTGATGAGCAGGTTGTTAATGCAAACAAAAAACATACTTTGAAATGTCTATATACAAATGCTAGAAATCTAACAAATAAGATGGGAGAGTTAGAGTGTATAGCACTGGAAGCTGGAAGACTGGTCGAAGATATGGCAGCTGAGAGTCAATGCCAAGAAGTGCAGAGTCATCCATATGGGGTGTGGAAATCCAAAATAAATGTATTCAATAGGGGGTGAAAGGCTGATGTGCACGAAGCAGGAGAGAGACCTTGGGGTGATAGTGTCTAACAATCTGAAGTCGCGAAACAATGTGACAAGGTGATAGCTAAAGCCAGAAGAATGCTGGGCTACATAGAGAGAGGAATATTGAGTAATAAAAGGGAAGTGATTATCCCCTTGTACAGGTCCTTGGTGAGGCCTCTCCTGGAGTACTGTGCTCAGTTCTGGAGACCGTATCTCCGAAGGGACAGAGACAGGATGGAGTCGGTCCAGAGAAGGGCGACCAAAAAGGTGGATGGTCTTCATCGAATGACTTATGAAGAGAGATTGAAGATCTTAAATATGTATACCCTGGAGGAAAGGAGGAACAAGGGTGATATGATACAGACTTTCAGATATTTGAAAGGTTTTAATGATCCAAAGTCAACGACAAACCTTTTCTGTTGGAAAAAAATCAGCAGAACTAGGGGTCACGATTTAAAACTCAAAGGAGGAAGACTCAGAACCAATGTCAGGAAGTATTTCTTCACGGAGAGGGTGGTGGATGCCTGGAACGTCCTTCCGGAGGAAGTGGTGAAGACCAAAACTGTGAAGGACTTTAAAGGGACGTGGGATAAACCATATGGATCCATAAAGTCTTGAGGATGTGAATGAAGAGAAGAGGCATGGGGGTGATTTGCGGGAATGTCGGCTACAACCTGGAGATAATACCCTTATTCAATAAACATACACACGGTTAATGCGACTCCAACATTGCTCTGAGCTTCAACTGCAAGAGAAAATGTGGGAAAAAGGATTTGCATTCACAAATAAGCGTAGGAGTAGCTTGCTTGTTGTGGCGGTTACTACCCCAAACCAAATAAGCCTGATACTTCACTTTCAATGCATAGCTAGTGTAGATCTCTGCTTCAATGGCAGGGGGAATGAAGAAAAGAGGATTTATATTCAGACAACAACCAACAAGGACTAAATTGCACAGGCTGGGTAAACAAATAAGCATGGGAGTAGCTTGCTTGTTGCTGCGGTTACTACCCTGAACCAATTAAGCCTGATACTTCACTTTGAATACATATTCAGCACAGCTCACTGCTTCAACGGCAGGGGGAATGAAGAAAAGAGGATTTATATTCAGACAACAACCAACAAGGACTAAATTGCACAGGCTGGGTAAACAAATAGGCGTGAGAATAGCTTGCTTATTGCAGCGGTTACTACCCCTAACCAATTAGGCTTGATACTTCACTTTGAAGCAGCTCCAGCACTGCTCTCTATATCAATGGCAGGGGTGGAAGGAAATTAGAACCACAAAGTTACCAATAAGGACCCTGACCTCAGTGGTCAGAGTAACAGATAAGTATGAGAAAAATAAGTGTGAAAACTTGCTGGGCAGACTGGATGGGCCATTTGGTCTTCTTCTGCCATCATTTCTATGTTTCTATGAAGAGGTAGATATAATTGGCATCTCAGAATCCTGGGCACAAATAATGAAATGATAGCATGGATCAAATTGGTGGAGGGGTGGCACTATATGTTAAAGAGAACATTGAGTCAAACAGGATAAAAGTTCTGCAAGAAACAAAATGCAATGTAGAATCTTTAAGGATAGAAATTCCAGGTGAAACGTGGAATAAAATAGCAGTGGGGGTATATTACAATCCACCTGGCCAGAATGATTAACAGACAATGAAAAGCTAAAATAAATTTATTTATTTTATTTATTAATTTTATATACCGTCAATTTGTAGGTCAATCTAGATGGTGTACAATAGAACATAAATAGATGAGATGTACAAACAAGTATAAAAACTGCTCAGTAAAAAATAACAGATAAAACATTTTGTTCAAAAAAATAAAAATACATTACAATCAATAATACAATAAGTTAAGTCAAAAGTAAAAACAAAATAAAATAAAAGTAATAAAATAAAACCATCAGATTGAAGGGAAGGACAGACTAGCGAGGGACTCATCAAACTAAGCGATCAATTCTCTGCCAATATTTCGTACACATTTCTGAAAAGTAATGTTTTCAGATTTTTTTTTAAATATTTGATGTCCTTTTGTAACCTCAATTGATCTGGTAAATCGTTCCATAATTTTGGACCCGCGACTGAGATAACTTGTTCTCTCACCTCAGACAAATGTGCTGTTCTGAACGATGGAATTGACAAAAGTCCTTTATTTGCTGAGCGAAGGTTCCTTTGAGGAGTATGAAGATGTAACGATGCGTTTAACCATTCAATTTGTTTATAATTAATGGATTTGAAAAGAATACACAGTACTTTGTATTCAGTTTGTTGCTTTATGGGTAACCAATGCAAGTCAATCAGAGTAGGGGTAATATTGTCACATTTTTTGCCTCCACTTAAAAGCCTCACAGCTGCATTCTGCAGAAGTTGCAGTGGTCTTAGGTGGCTACCAGGCAACCCAAGAAGTAAGGCGTTACAATAATCAATAGAAGAAAAGACTAAATTTTGTAAAACAGTTCTAAAATCAATATCAAGCAAGGGTTTAAGCCGTTTTAAAATTTGCAATTTAAAATAACCACCCCTCATTTTCCATTTTATATCACCTTGTAATCTAAAACCAGGATCAATTAGAATTCCAAAATCGCGAACTTGACTGGAGGATTTGATCTGCATGAAATCGGTATTAAAACAGAAGCTAACAAAATCAGCAGCACAGTAATAATGGGGGATTTAAATTACCCTAGTATTAACTGGGTGAATGTCACATCAGGACATGCTAGAGAGGTAAAGTTCCTAGATGAAATAAATGACTGCTTCATGGAGCAGCTGGTGCAAGAACCAACAAGACAGGAAACTATTTTAGACCTAGTCCTTACTGGAACACAGGATTTGGTAAAGAGATAACAGTGTTGGAGCCACTTGGCAACAGTGATCACAACATTATCAAATTTGACTTAACAACTGGAGGGACTGTATCAAAGAAAGTTACTGCAAAAGCATTTGACTTTCAAAAAGGTGTCTATGATAAAATGAGGAAAATGGTTAGG
Organism: Rhinatrema bivittatum; assembly: GCF_901001135.1. Lineage (NCBI taxonomy): Eukaryota > Metazoa > Chordata > Amphibia > Gymnophiona > Rhinatrematidae > Rhinatrema > Rhinatrema bivittatum. Next base: position 19,674,095 of record NC_042619.1, read on the forward strand.
AAAAAAATTGAAAGATTAAAAGTTTAGCTCAGGCATGGCCGCTGTTTAAAAATACCATCTTGGAAGCACAGATGATATGTATCATATATATCTAGTTAAAAACCCCAGCTTCTTTTCTCTGTTCCAAGTTATTACTACCCTGTTTTATTGTAACTGCAACCCTTAACTTTCACTTGTATATTGTTACTATTACTACTACCTTTTTAATTTTTGTTATTTATTGTTATTTATGACCTCTTGTTACCTCTTCACTTGTTAATTGTAAACCGACATGATGCGATACTCATCGCGAATGCCGGTATAGAAAAACTTAAAATAAATAAATAAATAAATATGTATTCCATGCATTAGAAGAGGTGGAAGGAAGGCTAAACGACTATCAGCATGGTTAAAAGGTGAGGTGGGAGAGGCTATGATATCTAAAAGAACATCTTTCAAGAAATGGAAAAGGGATCCGAATGAAGAAAACAGGAAACAGCATAAGCACTGGCAAGTCAGATGCAAAGCATTGATAAGGAAGGCAAAGAGAGAATCTGAAAAGAAGCTTGCATTGGAAGGTAAAAAGAGTGTGAGGGAATCAGTTGGACCATTATATAATCAAGGGGTAAAAGGGGCACTTAGAGATGACCAAGCCATAGCAGAGAGACTAAATTAATTCTTTGCTTCAGTATTCGCTGAGGAAGATGTAAGAGATATATCCATGAATCACAAAGAATACCAAAGTGTCCAAATAGTTATTTCCTTCACCAAGAACCTTAAAAGTGAGTATGTATACTAGGCTTCATTGACCTTCATAATAGGCTTCATCGTATAGCATGGTTTCACTTGCACACTTCACCTTATATTTAATCATTGGTCAATATTGGTATCTTATTTTTGTTGTATTTTTAACTTGCAAAAACTTCTCATGTGAATGCCACCTGTAATGTGCACTATTTAAGTCATAATACCGAATCTTATCAATGCTATCACTTAGCTTTGTATATAGAAGCCACTTTGTTCACATAGCCTGGTAGAGCTGCCCGACACGGAGCCGTGTTTCAGATTTAGAAACAATCCTTTTTCAAAGGCTCATTCATTTTACGCAGTCAATATTTCACTTGCAACATGATGGCTTAATGGCGTGCATTTCCGGTATCAGCGGAAATTCTCTGTGATTCTTAGTATTAGTTACCATCGATCCTACTTAAAATTGAATATCAATCTCAAATCTGTGGTTACAGTGTTGGTTTGCAGATATATATCCATGCCAGAAATGAAATTCAAAGGTGATGATTCAGAGGAACTGAAACAAATCTCAATGAACCTAGAAGATGTACCAAGGCAACTTGACAAACTAAAGAATAGCAAATCACCTGGACCAGTTGGTATACATCCCAGAATATTGAAAGAACTGAGAAATTAAATTGTGGACCTGCTATTGGAAATTTATAAACTACCAGTAACATCATCTATGGTACCTGAAGATTGGAGGGTTGCCAATGTAACACCAATGAAAAAAAAATGGATCATGGGGTGATCCAGGAAACTACAGAACAGTGAGTCTGGTATCTGTGCCAGGCAAAATGGTAGAAACTATCATAAAGAACAAAATTGCTGAACACATAGATAATCATAGTTTAAAGTGACAAAGCCAACATAGATTTAGCCAAGGAGATTCTTGCCTTACAAATTTGCTACATTTTTTGAGGGTGTAAATAAACATATGGATAAAGGTGAGCCAGTTGACACAGTGTACTTGGATTTCTAGAAAGCATTTGACAAAGTCCCTCATGAGAGACTTCTTGGGAAATTAAAAAGTCATGGGATGGGGCAGGGTCCTATGGTGGGTTGCCAACTGGATAAAAGATAGAAAACAAGAGAGTAGGGCTAAATGGTAAATTTTCCCAATGGAGAAAGGTGAATAGTAGAGTGCCTCAGGGATCTGTTCTGGGACCGATGCTTTTTAAGACATTTATCAACAACCTGGAGATGGGAACAACAAGTGAGGAGATCAAATTTGCCGATGACACAAAAATATTCAGTTGTTAAATCACAAAAGGATTACGAGAAATTGCAAGAGGACCTTACAAAATTGGGAGACTGGGCATGCAAATGGCAAATGAAATTTAATGTGGACACTTAGGGAAGAGTAACCCAAATTATAGCTACACAATGCAAAGTTCCACATTAGGAGTCACCACTCAGGAAAAGAATCTAGGTGTCATCACTGAAAATATGTTGAAATGTTCTGTTCAGTGTGCAGCAGCGGCCAAGAAAGCAAACAGAATGCTGGGGATTATTAGGAAGGGAATGGAGAATAAAACAGAGAATATCCTAATGCCTCTGTATCATTCCATGGTGTGACTTCATCTTGAGTACTGTGTGCAGTTCTGGTCACCATATTTCAGAAAAGGTATAGCAGAATTAGAAAAGGTACAAGAAGGACAACCAAAACGATAAAGGGGATGGAACAATTCCCCTATGAAGAAAGGCTAAAGAGGTTAGGGCTGTTCAGTTTGGAGAAGAGATGAATGAGGGGAGATATGATAGAGATCTATAAAAAATGAGTAGAATGGAATAAGTAAACGTTAATCAGTTGTTTAATCTTTCAAATACTTTCAAAAAAAGTACAAAGACCAGGGGACACACAATGAAGTTACTAGGTAATACATTTAAAACTATTAAGAGAAAATATTTCTTTACTCAATGAATTTGTTGCCAGAGGATGTGGTGAAAGCTGTTAGTGTAGCTGCATTTAAAAAAAGTTTGGACAAGTTCCTGGAGGAAATGTCCATTAACCATTATTAAGGTGGAGTTGCAGAAATCTACTGCTTATTCTTGGGATAAGCAGCTTGGAATCTGTCTACCCCCTGGGATCCTGCCAGGTACTTGTGACCTGGATTGGCTACTGTTGGAAACAGGATACTGGGCCTGATGGACCTTTAGTCTGAACCAGTATGGCAAGCCTAATGTTCTAAAATGAGCAAAGGTCTAAGACAGAGAAGTTGGGCAGAAAGATGAAGGTCAGAGGTGGAGCACAAGGGTTAGGAAGAAACATAGGAGAAAAAAAAGCACATTGCAGTTACATGAATGTTAAGTCCTCATGAAGTCCCACTGCCAGAGACAGTGCAACATTTATTTATTTATTTACTAGCTGAACCCTGCCACGCGTTGCTGTGGCTGAGCCTGGTTAAGTTGAAAAAGCAGAACAGAGCAGTAAAGGTTACAGTTAGTGTGTTTTGTTTTGTTTTTTTACCCCAAATGAACAGCACCAGCAAAGAATAGTTTAAATATGCAAGCACACCTTCCTGGCCCCACCCCCCAACCCGGCGAAATAGAGCAACCCACGCTACAGCCCCCCTCTCGGGAGATGTGGAGAATGAGTGGCCCCCCCCCCAGTGAAAAACGTGCGGCGGAAAATAAGAACGGTCCCCCACCGTGCTCCTCCCCGGCTACCTGTGTAAACTGCCAGCCGGTGGCGAGGGTGTGTGCTAGGGTTTGTTCCGCCGGCTGCCATGTTGCAAAACTTCATCGGTGAAAGATGTGCGTCAGGATTCCTGACCTAGTAAGGGCAAATGTCCGCTGAGGATATGGCGCCGACGGGCTGTTGCCCTTACTCTGCCACATGATGTACCGACGTCGTTGTTGTCTCCGTATAGCATAGTAAGGGCAAGGTCCGCCGGCGCCATTTTGGTTGCTGGCATCCGACGGCCCTACTGAATGCGATGTGTCCCGGACCGTTCCTGTGGTGCTGGCGGAGAAGCACGGACTTGTTTCAGGTGTAGTGTGTGATCGGAGTGCAGTGCGTGGGTGGGTGGAAGAGGGTACTTTAATTTAAATTCGGAGGGTGTGTGAAATGCGTGGCTTCCCAATGTAGCAGCCAGGAATTCGTGTTTTGTTGTGTTTTGGGAGGGTGGGTGAAGTAAGTGACATTGGCAGGCGTGTGGGTGGGGGTGTGTGGTGTGATGAGTGTGGATTTCTGTGTGTTATGAGGGAGTGTGAATGAAAGACAATAGCCCTGTGTGGGGGTGGGGTGTGGTGTGTGAGTGTGTGTGAAAGGTGTAAGAGGTTGCGCTTGCGCTGACGGCCACCAGATGTCGCTGTTTTGTGTAAGCAATTTTTAAACTTGTATTACCTGTCACAGGTGTGACCTATATGTAATGTAAGTATATAAGATCCTTCCCGTATGGGAAGTGAATGTTGTGTGCAAATTTGAACGCATTCGGTTAAGCGGTTGGCGAGATTAGCGACGACGTACAAACTAACATTTTTATTTATATAGATTTAAAATCTTTTCTATACCGTCGTTAAGCGGGTGCCATCACAACGGTTCACAATAGGGTCCAAAAACTATATGTTGTATAAAGTGTCTGGAATTCTAACTCTTAAACAGGTGCCAACAATATGCTGTAACATAATTTCACAATAAATATGATTTGGTGGGTGTTATTTATTTATTTATTTATTTATTTATTTAACAGTTTTTTATACCGACCTTCATAGTAAATAACCATATCGGATCGGTTTACATTTAACATGGGTATAACTGGAGTAACAATTCAAGTAAACGAAAGAAAACAATAGGTGGAATAGGTAGAATAAGTCAAAGTTACAATCAACAGGGAAGGAGAACTTGGAAGCTTGCAACAAGCTGGAAAGAAGATAAGACAGGAAATAACTATAAGGGTTACCTTAGAGCGTACGGGTTAAAAGCTTAAAAGGTGCTTTAACCTCGAAGTGTCAGGGACCATTGTTCGTGAGTATAAATGCCAGACCGGGTAAGTCATGTCCAGTTTCCTCTTACTCCGCTATAAGATATAGTACTACTTAACTCTAGTTCTTTGTTGTTTAAAAATAAAAGGAAGAATTTAGAATATAAAAATGAGACGCACACGCTTGAAGAAAAAAAGGTGTGTGTGTGGGAGTTTGGCTGACCGCTACCAACATTTCCCTGGGTTCTCCTCTCAGTTCTCTTTGTGGTATGCTTGCTTAAATAGCCATGTTTTTAAACTTTTTCTGAAGGTTTTGATGTTTCTTTGCAGTCTGATTTCTAAAGGCATATTGTTCCATATTGGGGGTCCTGCTAGGGATAGGGCCCCATCCCTTACTTACATAAGAACATAAGAACATAAGAAAATGCCATATTGGGTCAGACCAAGGGTCCATCTAGCCCAGCATCCTGTTTCCAACAGTGGCCAATCCAGGCCATAAGAACCTGGCAAGTACCCAAAAACTAAGTCTATTCCATGTTACCATTGCTAATGGCAGTGGCTATTCTCTAAGTGAACTTAATAGCAGGTAATGGACTTCTCCTCCAAGAACTTATCCAATCCTTTTTTAAACAAAGTTAAAGTTAGTTACTTGAGTTAGTCTGGCCGTTTTGACTGAGGGAATAGTAGCAGTGCTTTGTTTGCTGATCTCAGGTTTCTGTGGGGGGGTATGCATGTGTAGGGCTGTGTTCAGCCACTCTGCTTTTTCGTCGTGTATTAATTTGTGTATGGTGCATAAAGTCTTGTATTGTATTCTTTGTTCAATGGGTAACCAGTGTAATTCTATTAAGGTTTCGGTGATGTGGTCTCTTTTACTTTTCCCAGTTAAAATTCTTGCCGCTGTGTTTTGTAGTATCTGTAGTGGTCTTATTGTGGTGTATGGTAGGCCCAGTAGGAGGGCATTATAGTAGTCAGTACTACTGAATTCACGGAGTAGGCAAACCTAGGACTAAAACATGAGCCAATCTTATTCTGTTGATACTTTAGGAAAGTGACTGTGTCCCCTGCCACCTCAGTTTGCTCCAACTATAATTACTATAATAATAGTGTTCCTTTTCCTCTTAAGAAGCTGGGCTTTCCATCCCAGAGGTAGCTGGTTGGGATCCTGCTTGTCTGAGAGGCACTTAGTAAATGCAAATTAATGCCATTATTATGAAGCTCTGCACACCAAATGAAGTTAATGAGCTTATTGTGATTATTAGATGAAATGCATCTGGGACCAGGACCAGCCTAGAGAGAACCTTCTTATAACTTTTTTGTGTTATCCAAAAATATATATAATGCATTGCTGTCAAAAGGTGTTCAGCACACTGGATCGGAAATGAATATATTTGTCTATACTGATGCATTGTATGCCTTACAAACTCTGGTGGTCTTAAATTAATCCCTCTTATCCCTCCAACTCGTGGCATAGCCTGGGGCAAGTCATTCCTTCCTCTCTGCCACTGTTTACCCTTATAAACATGTAGCATAAGGAGGTGCAGCATACAACCATGTATGCTAGTAGTATAACTAGGGACTAGGCTATAACTAGTATAGCTAGGGACTTCTGGGATTAGGCATTTATGAAATATAAAATTTAGGTGTTAAAATGAAACAGGCATTCATTTCTGCTACAGCCCCATCACTGCATTTAAAATAAAAAAATGCTGGAAAAATGTTTACGAAATAGGTACAGGAGGATAAGACTTGATGGAAATCTGCTCGGAGTTAGCAATCTGTTATTAATGAGCTTAGTTGACAAGCTAGGAGTTAGCAATCTGTTAGGATAGCTCTGATATAGTAGTAGGTGAATCCCTGGGCCGGTGGCAGATGACCACACCCCCGGGAGGATATCCCAAGAGGGACCACCGGCAAGGCTTGAGTATGGAGACAGACACAGATTACTTCTTTTATTAAACAGGTTTTTGAAACCACCAGAGGTGGCAGTAGTGAGCTGATGTGCCCGGCAGGGCTGTAGTCCGTCAGGCACTGGAACAGCGATCCAGAATGGCTGAGCTGTTGAGAAACTGAGTAGGCAGAGTTCATGAACAGAACTAGATGACAAAACTCACATAAGGTCTCAAGGAAGCTCAGGAGCTGGAAAGGTTTAGGCCCTCGAGGAGCGAGTACCTGGTTCCAGGGAAAGCTCTGAGAGAGAGCGGTGGTAACTCACAGTTGTCTGTAGCAGCGATAGCTTCCAAGCAGTAGCGAATCTTCAGAGTGTCCAGGAACATGGGCCCTCGAGGAGTGAGTACCGGTTCCTATCTGTAATCTGAAAGAATGAAAAAGAGTGAGGCCCCCGAGGAGCGGGTACCTCTGGTAAGTCCGAGGAGGCAGAGTAGCTTGGGAGCTGTAGCCGAAGCAATCCCCAAGGCAGAGTAGTTTGGACAGCCGAAGCGAGTCCTTGCTAACTCAGTTTGTTAGCGAAATAGAGACCTTTAAATATTGGAAGCGGATGTCGTCATCTCAGAGGGGACACCCCTGAGGTTTGTGCTCTTGCTGGTACTTCAATCAGAGCGTGTGCGCGCGCCTTAGGTTTTCAGGCAACATGGCGGATCTGCAACATTGAGCGAGTCCGGAGATGCCGGAGGAAGAAGGTATGGAGACACCACGGCAGCCAGTCATCCATCAGACCCGGAGGGAGTCGCCACAGAGGTAAAGAGGGCGGAGTGAGGGCATCGAGCAGCGACAGACGCAACAAGACTACTATGGGGAAATCAAGATGGCTGACACTCTGTGATCCTGCGCCGAGGAGCTCCATTGTAGACCAGACCAGATCAGGGAAACTGACTCTATATCTGCTAGAATGGTAAGTGAAGATCTGCATTTACTTCTCCCACAGTAGATCCTATTGACAACTTTGTTCAGCAGTCAGTGCAGGCTGGAGCCCAAGAGCAAACTGAGAGGGGACACCCGGATGGAAGAGTCGGTGTGCGGCCCACTCAGCCCAAAAGTTTCCTTGAGCTCCAAAGGAAAGTCGCCTTCTCTTCCACAGCCAGGTGAACTGGCATCCAGTGACGTGTCAGCAGAAATGCTGTGCTGGATGATGATGCCAGAGAGAGCGCAGGATGTTATCGAAGGAGTTGGCCAGGCAGATGAGCGAGCTCCCAACGCTACTCAAACTAAGCACCTTTCTAACGGAGATAGAAGTAAGGAGATAGAAAGGAAGTAACAGCTGGTGAAGATAGAGTTGGAGACCTTGACAACCCAAATTGGAGAACTGGTTGCCATTCCTAACCTGGGTACAACCTTAAAAACTTCAATTAAAAGTTCTTTCTCTCCTTTGCCAGTGTAATGACAGAATGTCTCACTGGGTGAAACTTGGGCAGCCATGAAATTCAATAGTCACGATATGATATTGCGTAAACATGATGAATGCCTACAAATTTGTGAAAGTAAAATTTGTACTTGGCAGGCAACTACTACTACTTACCACTTCTATATCACTACTTATTTTATTTATTTATTTATTGACATTTATCAACTGCTTTATGGAGCACATTTTTTTTCACTCAACACATAATTAAGCTCTGGAATTCATTACCAGAGGATGTGGTTACGGCATTAAGTGTAGCTGCTGGCCCCCAGCACCCAAGCCTGCAGGAAACGTGGCTGGTATAGATAAAGGTCCAGCTCAGTCTCAGCAAAGGGCGTGCCAGCCAGCTGCCGGCATGGGCCGGCTGCATGAACCACACCAAGCCCAAAGGCTCACAACTGCGACAACAGAACACATAAGAGACAATCTCTGCTCAGTAGAGCCTACAATCTAATCAACATGTTGCCTTCTTCAAGGATAATCCACTGCTTCTGAATAAGAGCTAAGGGTTTGGAAAATACTACAAGAAGAATTTGTGCTTGATAAATATAGTAATGTGTTGATGCCATTAGAAATGTTAAAGGCATATCCTATGGAAGCCTTTCCATCAGTTTTTAAAGCTCACTACTTGTCACTTTTTTGAAGAAAGTTGAATGTGAAGGAGGGTGGCTCTAGTGGACAACTTAGATTTGACAGCAGTTTTGCAGTCTTCACAGGTGACACAGGTTATGAGAGCAACTCTTCCTGTTACATTTGTCCTAGAATCTGAGAGAGACTGGACTTTACTAAGATGACCCTTTCTAACCTGTTTTCATCAGTCTGCTGATTTCTTTCTGAAGTTTCCAGCTAAATGTATCGTGAAATATGAGTCCATTTTTCTTTTTGTTGACCTTTTGCAATCGCAGAAGTTTAAAATACATGTTGCTCACGCACAGCCCAGATACTTGAACATATGGGCCTTTTAAACGCAAGCAATGCTTTTAAAATTCACCTCATAAGTTTTTGTAGGAGTAGTAATAGAAAAATAATAAGCATTACATACACGGTCACATGGTTCTGTACATAAGGATTGTGCTGGCATTACCAGCACAGTAGGCAGGAAGCAAGATGAAGACTTGACCCACTAGTACAGGTTACATTACATCCTGCCTAGATGCTCTTGCAGTCCCACCCCTTCGCGTGCAATCAGGTGACACAGCTGGGGAACATTAACCCCTTGCGTCTGGTCTGGAGGATGACCTTTTGTTGTCGGCCTTCCAGCACCCAGAACCACTTTATCACTAAGAAAAAGAGAGAGTTGAGCAGGCTGTAAAAAAAACAAACAAACAAACATTCATCACATTTTTATATTTAACATTGCATTTGCATGGAAATTAAAAAAATAAAGCTCCAATCTGTATTCCCCTAGGATGCAGCAGCAGAAACCATCTCCTTTTCATCTGCGTAGGTTTCACCACATCAGGAAAAGCTCTTAACTTAAAATTTTTCAAACGACTCTTACCGATATTTGAAAAATATTCTCAATATCCAATCATGATCTGGCTGTAGCACAAATCCTCCAGAGCTTTCAAGAAAAGCCATCAATTCAGGGCTATCAGAAGAAATTGGAGAGGATTCCAGTTTATCTTCAAATTATATTCTCTTTTAGGTGAAGGCAGGTAGAAAACCCGAGTAAACAGGGATTTGGACTCAGAGGTAATTTTCAACATTTCCCCTGGGGAAATTTTCTCAGACACAAAAATGTATCAAATGTAGATTAATGTTCCAGTTTATTGGGAAGATATGTGCTGCCCTTGATCAAGAAGAATTCATCCCCCTGAACGTTTTTTAATAGCGGCTTGAAGAGTCTCAGGTCTCATAGTGCAGTCTAATGTAGTCGCCTCTTGTACAAAATCTTAGCCATAAGAGATGAAGTCTGCAGAGACAAGTGAGCAAACTGCCCAGTCAAAGTCTTGCCCAAACCTTCAATAGCAAACCATATGGACGCCAGAGAAAATACCTCAGCTCTAGGCCTAGAAAAGTTCCATTGCGCCAACTCTCCCATTGCTACACTGGCTGCAGGAGGTTGGGCCCCACGTCTGGGCTCCAGAAACAATCTCACGGAGGCATCAAGCAAAGCTTATCCTGATCTAGGAAAGCCTGCAGTCACTGCTCCAGAAAGCGCGGCATCCGGGCCCACGGGATCAATGGCGTCAATGTCAGGTGACTTCTTCGGCACCTCTCCACTCCGCACTCAGGCAGCTGGATCCCCCAGTTTATCCTCATTTCCTCTCTCCTCCAGGCCGAAGGAAACCTCCATGACCAGGGAGGCCTGCTCCCCAACCGAGGTAAGCCACATCGCTGCTCCCCTTAGCATCAAACAGGGTTTTATTGTTCACAGCAGTTGAGAAAAAAAAGCAAAGGATTTTTACCCTGATGGATTTTACATAGATTGTGTACGCAGTTACTCATGTCCCACTTTAGTTATTGAAATTCTCGTATTTGGGATTGCCTAGGATGAGCATTAAGTGCGGCTGCAAGGGCATTAGGTTGAGCTGGGATGAGAGACAATGTTTCCCCTATCCTCGAGAGGTTATATTGACTACTGTTTACCAGCGGGTACTGTTTAACGTTTTAACTGTTTTTTCCCCCCAGTTTATTGTAAACCGGTACGATAAGACTTGTCTTGAGCATCGGTATATTAAAAGAAGTTAACTAAATAAACAAATAAATAAACCATGGCTTTTTAGGCCCAAAATGGTACGGACCCATGTTCTCTGACACGTAACCTGTCGTTATCCCAGTCACGCTGTCAGCAGGTTACTTGGAAATTCCATCATTACGTGTCATGAAGCAGATGAGGGTCCATGTTCATGTGTTTTGCTGTGAGTTTCCAGGAACTGTGGAATACCTTGCCAGAGGAGCTGTGCCAGGAGCTGGAGTTAAAAGCGTTCAAAAGATGTTTATTTCCCAGGGAACAGTAAATACAGTGTGGGTAGGGTTTAATGTGCTTGGTGGTTTATTTTGTATGTGCGCATGGTATGTGATTATTATGACTGTTTATATTTGTAACCCCATGCTGGGTCTTCGTGGTAGGATGGGCATAAAAAAATGAAATAAAGAAATAAATAGGTCCAGGAACAGGTGCAGACTCAGGAAAACCTGGGTCTTGCCCTTCCTTTTCACCATTGTGGCAAAATATAGCAGGAAATTAAAAAAAACCAACCCCAAAATACAAATATACCAAGTGCTGGCTAAGACACATCTGCCATCTTGCTCTACTTCCAGGATATTGTTTTGGAATTCTTTCTTACTTTGTAATTCTTATTTATTTTATTTGGCTTTATTTTTTTTTGTATCAAGATGTGTTTAAGCTTGACTTTATGGAGGCAATTTTCAAAGGGGTTTCTATGAGTAAACAAGTGTTTTACCGGTGGGGGAAAAACCCCCCACCTCGCCCCACCCCGTCTCTGTGCAGAAAAGTACATTGGCTGTGTCTACAGTGCATAGTGTTCCCTCACAGGGAAAAGGGCTGGAGGCGGTGTAATGGGATTGCTTGGCCTAACTCTGGCAAGCTTGGCTTTGAATGTATTTAGAAGGTAGGCCTCATTGGACTCAGCGTCCCCACACCAACCCCACATCACATGACTGTAAAAGCATCCGAGAAAGCAGGAGAATTAAACACCAGGTATTGGTAAACGGACTCTGTAGTGAGGAAGTTAGAATCGCGAGAGAAAGCCAGTATGTTTTGGAAAATTGTATGCCTCTCTCAAAACACGCCTTCTGATGTACAGACAAAAAGGGTACAACTAACAGAGGCATGGGGTGGGGGGAGGGGGGGAGAGAGAGCTGGCAGAGGGACAGACAGAGGGAATCCTAAACCTTCAGCCACCCTCCAAATAACTATAAGAAAAGGGAGGAGGAATAGCCTAGTGGTTAGAGCAGTGGACTATGAACCAGGAGACCAGCGTTTGAGTCCTGCTGTCGCTCCTTGTGACCTTGGGCAAGTCACTTTACCCTCCATTGCCTCAGGTACAAACTTAGATTGTAAGCCCTCTGGGGATAGAGAAATACCTACAGTACCTGAATGTAAACCGGTGTGATATCTCAATTGAGATCAAATGTCGGTATATAATAAATAAATAAAAATATTTGTACTACATTATTGCAACTGTTATCTTTGCTGTTTCTGTATATTATCTTTGCTGCATTACTTTCTGGAGAGTAACTTGGCATTAATCATAAAAACACTATCCTGGCATCTACATTTGTGCTGACTTAAGAGTGTGAGCGAGGCATGAAATTCTTTCTGTAGCAGGTCCTGTCAAGAAGGGAGCCTGCAGGATGCAAACTTCATTTGTGTTCAGGGCAGTGGGTCTCGCCAGGGGAGCTGCCTGGGAGATACTGGCCCTTTGTGACTTTGTGTTTTACCACTTCCACAGAGTGAACTGTTACCGAGTCTGCTCTAAAGCCGTCTGTTAAGTTCTGTCTTAGTGCAGCACTCACAATCCCCCCAGCAACCCCCAGAGCAGACCACCCCAGCAATGTCCCTAGGATTGCACTCACAATCTCCCCCCACCCCCAGTGTTCCCCCTAACAGCATCAACAAGACCCCCAATATCCACCCCAGCACAGCACCAACAAGCACATAACCCCCAGCTTCTGCCCGAGCACAGCACTCACACCAAGAATCAAAAATGTATTTTAAATAATGGCTGATGGACTCACATTCCCACCCACAGCATCCACCCCAGCACAGCACTCAATCTCCCCCAACCTTCTCCCACGTACAGCACTCACAAACCGCCCCCCAGCACAAAAAAAGGGGATTTGCAAATATAAAGGTCAATATTCAGCTAACTGTGAGTATTGGAATTAGCCAGATATGGCACTCGAGCGGTCAGTGGTGTGGTTACAGCCAGAGTAAAGCGCACAGAAACTCTGGCCGTGCTTAAAGTGCTCTTTATTTACAGTGATCAAATGGCAGCAGACAACAGAACCGACTCCTTGAATTCAGGCAGTCTCTAGCTTTAAACATAAGCAGTTTACCAACCTTACAGATAAGGACTCCGTCAGCCCCCCAGGGCCCATCTAACACGTCTAGGCCCTCAAGTTTTATGCTCAGGGTTTGGACTCCTCCCTCCTCCCAGGATACCTTGGGGAGCCCAAGCTTAAGGAGGACCGGGCGGGATATCTGAGTCCGGTCCTTTAAGGCAGATTGAGGGAGACGCCTATACTCTCCCTCACAAACAGATAACTTATCCAGCTAAAGTAACTCCACCCTGGGACACGCCCAGAATGTGTCCAACTTATTCGGCTCACTTTTATCCAGCTAAACAGTCTGCTGGATAAGTCGGAGACAGAATGGCGGGAAATTTAAAACCCATAGTTTGTCTGGCTAGTCCTAAACTTAGTCGGATAAATCATCCGAATATTGGCCCCCATAGCGTAAAGAGCAAATTTTGACATTTTTCACTCGCATACCTGGAAACGCTCAGGTTTTCACGCTGAGACTCAGGGAATTTGCATCAGATGCAGGGGAAACGCTAGAAATCTCAGGGCCTCTCGGTATACAGCTCAGCCACTCCCCTTCCTCAGTAAACCTGCAGAGAACAGGAGAAGTGGGGCGAGCCTGGAGCAGAGGCTGCAAGCAGCATGTGGGGAGAAACTGGAGAGGGGCTGCAACACGCACAAACTCAGTCTGGAGCTGTGAGTCCAGGACCTGGGAATCACTTAGCCGATGGCAGGGCGAGGACGCATAAGTCATGGAGCTGAGACTTACAGGGGGAGGGAGCAAAGAGAGCGCTGGGGGTCAGGGAGAGAGGAAGGGGAAGGATGCTGGGTCATCTCGGGAGGGGGGGACAGGTGATGGGCGGGAGAAAAAGAAAATGTAGATTAGTTGGGTGAGGGGGGGCGGTGGAAGAGAGAAAGCCGATACATCTTATTCCATTCCTCACCCCCCTCCTCCCCCCCTTTGCTAATCAACAGCAATCTCAGGGTGACCGCAGCTCAAAAGTTCCCAGGTATGTTCACCCACATTATCAAAATCCTTCCTCTTAAATTCTACAGCAAAACAATGTGCAGAACCAGGCAACTTTTGCAAAGTTTTCTTATAAAGGCACCCTGTATCCTAGTTTTCGCCGCAGATATTTTTATACACCCCTGTGAGCACTGATGCTTTAACATGGTTCTCATCTTTATTTTCTTTTTCTTCCTTCCCATATGAAGATCCCACGATCCAGGAGGAACCACAAGCATATCTATTGTACCGCAGCGATGGAGAATTCATCGGTCCCAACCAACAGAAGCCAGGTGTCCCTTTTGAAGGCCAGTGGCGCTGGCAATGTCAGGTTCTTCATGGTCTTGGCAGTAGCCCTTGTCTCTAGCATCTGCCTGTGCACCATCCTGCTGATCCTGAGCACCGTCTTCCTCCGCCCTCACCTCCGGGAGAACGCCCGCTACATCCTGTTTGCTCACATGCTGATCAACGACATGGTCAACATCATCATGACTGTGCTCCTCTACCTCTTTTCCCTGCACAGGCTGCGCGTCCCCAGGCTTGCCTGCCACTTCTTGGTCGTCATCTCTGCCTTCACCTTCCTGAACAGCATCAACAACCTGGCAGCCATGTCCCTGGAGCGCTACGTGGCCATCTGTTTCCCACTGAGGCACATGGAGATTTGCAGGGTGGAAAGGTGCTGGGTGGCCTTCAGCATCATTTGGGCCCTTGGCCTCTTGCCGTTCCTGACAGACCTGATCTTCCTAGGCTCAAAAGAGCAGCTGGTGGCCCCTTCCTCCAGCCTAGTGTGCAGCCGTGAAGCTCTTTACGTGAACCCAGCACAAAGCACGATCAGGTCAGTTTTCCACGTGCTGACCTTCGTCTCGGTGGCTTCGATTATCGTCTACACCTACACGATGATAATGCTGGAGGCCAGGAAGGTCCGGGCAGACAAAGCTTCCACTTCCAAGGCCAGCAAGACAGTCGTACTCCACATTTTTCAGCTCCTGCTGTGCTTAACCTCCTTCATCAGCCCAGTGACAGAAGTGTACTTCAGGGAGCAGGTCGCCTACCTCCCCTTCATCAACTTCTTCCTGTTTATTCTCTTTCCCAGGTTCCTGAGTCCATTTATCTACGGCTTGAGGGACGACGCCATCAGAAACTACATGAAGTTGTTTGTCATCTGCCGCTCCTTTGGGACATGCCTGGTACCACCCAGGGTCTGATTTAGGTTAGGGATTTTCCCACGTGGGTAAGAATGGAAGAACCCAACGGTAAATGTCTTTAATAAATCACCCCCCCCCACACACACACACACACACACATCCGTGTTTGATGCATACCAGATGCATGTACTCCGGTATCCAGGTGTGCAGCCATGTGCTGTGCGCTGTTAAAGCATGAGGTACACCTACTAGAGAAATGTCCTAATGGGTGAAGTAGTGAGCTAGTAGTTAAAGCACTGGGCCTAGAACAAAGAGTGCTAAAGATCAAGTCCCACTTCTCCCACTAATGATCCTTGTGACCATGGACAAGCCACCTCTCCCCCTATTGCCTTAGAATCGGAGACCTCTGGGGCAGGGGACTACTTAACGTAGCCTAATTATAACTCATCTTGAGCACAGGTTTTCAAAGGTGCGACAAAATCCACATGGATTTCGGTAGGAGATGTCTCCAAATGGGCCAGTGCTTCTAAAATGTCCAACATGCATTAGACACAAAAATTCAACTGGGAGAAACCAGACTTCCCTAACTGAAAAGTAGTATACTGCATTTAAACTACTAGGTTACCACTTTGAGCATCTTTTCGAATAATGGATTAGAAATAAAACTGGATTTTGATTTATTTATAAGCTTTTATATACCAAAGTTTAGCTAGAGGCCTTCACTCCGGTTTACAGGTAGAACAACTTATTACAGGTTGAGAAACAACTGATAGAACAACATATTATAAGTTAAGGAACAGCAGGTCGAACGGAATAACAGGTAATGTAATATATATATATAGTCGGGTTATGACACCGGAATCAAGTTGTTAAACGCCAACTTCATGGAACGACGCAAAGTATACAACTAACATTAAATATTCATCATTTTAAATAGTAATAAAGAGTTTACCGTCCACCGTCTTATAATTGTCAGTAAGATTATTTATCTGACTGGGGATATTTAAGGTGCATTTATTTAACCGATTCCATCTTTGAAGGCTTGCCTGAAGAGCCAAGTTTATTTATATGTTGATTTAGTATATGTTACATAGGCTTAGACAGCAACTTTCAAACTGGCCCGCAGGTGCACATGTGCCATGTTCGTCGGCCCATGCCCAGGGACGCGGCTATCTGATAACTTGCAAGCGTATATGCACGCTTGTTATAAAATAGCCTGGCCGTGCACATGTGCACCAGATATTAAGTGAGCATGCGCAAATGCCACTTCTACCGTGTAAGCTGGGGTATTTTAAAAGGGGTGCGCGCCAATGGCGTGTCCAGTTTTACCAGTTCATCCCCAGGACTTCCACTCTCTCCAGTTATTCCCTGCTCCTTAAAACCCCACCAATCTGCCTATTTATTGTATGACTTACACGGCATCCGTAGCAGAAGTAAAGTTGCGCAGTTCCAACTGGATCGCATAAGTATTTCCGGGCACATTTCAATTCTTGCCCCAAAACATCCATGCCCCGCCCCTTTTTTGAAAACTTCCAAGATGTGCACCCTGTGGCACTCATGCACGTGTGTATCCGGGCGGCTTTTAAAATTCACTTTGCACCGGACCGACTGCATGAAATGTATGATACGGTTACGCTGGTATACTGGAGGCAATGTGGGCGAGTGGCTTCTGCGATCCATATTTGGTGGGAATGTCCCAAGGTGTCCAGGTTTTGGGATGATATACCGGGATAGATTAAGATGCTGACGCAGCAGTCTGTACCTGCTAATAAGTACACCATTCCCTGATATCTCAGGTATGGTTCGGGATTTGATAGTCCAGATTGGATTGGCTGCCGGATTATCAATAGCAGACTTCATGTCCATCTATAGATGTAGTGTGCAAAAGATTGTATAAAATATATTTTCTTAATTCTCTCACTGCCGTGAGGCAAGATAAAACTGTGCAATTTAATAAGAAGTGGGAACCCTACATTAAGGGCCAGATTTTATAACATGCGCGCGGGCGTAGATTTGTTCGCGCAACCCGGCGCGAACAAATCTATGCCCGATTTTATAACATGCGCGCGCTACCGCACGTATGTTATAAAATCCAGGGTCGGCGCGCGCAGGGGGGGGGGTGCACAATTGTGCAACCTGTGCGCGCCGAGCCGAGCAGCCTGCCTCTGTTCCCTCCGAGGCCGCTCCGAAATCGGAGCGGCCTCGGAGGGAACTTTCCTTCCGCCCCCCCCCTGCACCTTCCCCTCCCTTCCCCTATCTAACCCGCCACCCAGCCCTAACTAACCACCCCCTGACATTTATTGAAGACGTTACGCCTGCCTCCGGGCAGGCGTAACGTGCGCGTGCCAGCTCTCCATCCCCCGGCCCGGTGGCTGTTCCGGAGGCCTCGGTCCCGCCTCCGGAATGCCCCCGTGCCCGCCCCAGGAACGCCCATTTCTCAAGCCCCGGGACTTACGCGCGTCCCGGGGCTTGCGCGCGCCGCTGAGCCTATGCAAGATAGGCTCAGCGGCGCGCGCAGGGGGAGGCAGGGGGAGGTTTTCGGGGGTTGCGTGCGATTCTTACGCGCGCAACCCTTTGAAAATCTACCCCTCAGTGGCTGAATGTAGTCAGCTCATAGTGTGCTTTCGCATACCGCATTCAAATGCTCAGGTAGCTGGTGGGCACCTATAATTTGCTTTTCTCTTCTTATTTTAGCTCTGTCATGTTTTGTATTTGTAGTACAGCAGTCCAGTTTTGCCAGATGGGGTGTGGGAAGGAAGGGGATATAACCTGAAAATTATACCATATCTCAATGTATAAACCTGTGACGTATGCTGTAAGGATTTCTGTATTGTTATGGTTAATAAACTTTACATAAAAAAGAAAAGAAAAAAGAAAATTTGCTTGGCGTGCGCAAGCTTGGCATGTTCGTGCATCCCCTAATTAATGCACGCGTTGGGTTTTTAAAATTCACCTTTTAATAAACACTATGATCTTTAATATGTTTAAACTTATGTACTAATAATATACTATTTGCATTATGAATGCCAGTATACAATTTCTTTTATATTATGGGGCAGATTTTATAAATCTGCACACACCTGTACTTTTGTTCGCGCGATTTCAATAGATACGCGCGTATCCATTAAAATCCGGGGTCGGCGCGCGCAAGGCTGCCCAAAATCGGCAGCCTGCGCACGCCGAGCCGCACGGCCTGCCTCCGTTCCCTCCCCTCACCTTCCCCTCCCTTCCCCTCCCTAACCCACCCCCCCGGCCCTATCTAAACCTCCCCCCTACCTCTATCCCGAAAATTACGCCTGCTCGAAGCAGGCGTAACTTTATGCGCGCCGGGCCGGCTGCCGCACTCCATGTTCCGGTCCGGGGGCTGGTCCAGGGGCCGCTGTCACGCCCCCGGGCCAGAACCACGCCCCCTGACATGCCCCCGAAACACCGCGTCACTCCCGACACGCCCCCGAAACGCCGCGTCACTCCCGACACGCCCCCAAAACGCCGCGTCACTCCCGACACGCCCCCGACACGCCCCTCCATGCAAGCCCCGGGACTTACGCGCGTCCCGGGGCTTGCGCGCGCCACCGAGCCTATGCAAAATAGGCTCGGCGCGCGCAGGGGGGGTTTGGGGTAGGTTTTCGGGGGGTACGCGAGTATCCCTTTGAAAATCTATCCCTTTGGCTATACTTAACCAGGGCTGGTGAAAGAGTATTAGGTGACCTAAACCAGCTTCAGCCTTGTATCTTCTTCCCTCCTCCCAAACGCACACACAATTAACTTAAAAAAATGAATATTTTGCACAAGTATAAATGTAAATTCTCTATTTATCAAAACAGATTTAATTCACATAGAAAAAGAGAATATATGTATTGACAAGTTACATGTAAAAAATTAATAAGACAGGCTAAGAGAGAATTTGAAAAGAAGCAGGCCGTAGAGGCAAACATTCCTAATAAAAACTTTAAAAAATATATCTGAACCAGGAAGCCTTCTAGGGACTCGATTGGACCGTTAGATGATCGAGGGGTTAAAGGGGCACTTAGGGAAGATAAGGCCATCCTGGAAAGATTTAATGAATTCTTTGCTTCAGTGTTTACAAATGAAGATGTTGTTGGGGAGATACCCATTCCAGAGACGGCTTTCAAGGGTGATGATTCAGATGAACAGAACCAAATCACAGTGAATCTGGAAGTTGTAGTAGGCCAGATTAACAAACTGAAGAGTAGCAAATCACCCAATTCAGATGATATACACCCCAAGGTTCTGAAAGACTCCAAAATTAAATTTCAGATCTATTACTAGTAATTTGTAACCTATCATTAAAATCATCCAATGTAACCCCAATTTTTAAAAAGGGTTCCGGGGTGACCTGGGAAACTACAGACTGATGAGCTTGACTTCTGTGCTGGGAAAAATCATGGAAACTATTCTAAAGAATAAAATCACAGAACATACTGTAGATAGACGTGGTTTATTGGAACACAGTCAGCATGGATTTATCCAAGGGAAGTCTTGCCTCACAAATCTGTTACATTTTTTTGAAGGGGTTGCTAAACATGTGGATAAAGGTGAACTGGTAGATGTAGTGTGTTTGGATTTTCAGAAGGCGTTTGACAAAGTCCCCCATGAAAGGCTTCTAAGAAAATGGGATAGGAGGAGATGTTCTTTTGTGGATTGCAAACTGCTTAAAAGTCAGGAAACAGAGAGTAGGATTAAATGGTCAGTTTTCTCAGTGGAGAGAGGTAAACAGTAGAGATGTGCATTTGGCAGCCATTCATTTGCTGTTATGCACATACCTCAAAGTATGCACGTCCATGGTTATGTGTGTAACTCACGGATGAGCACGGACGTGCATACTTTGAGGTACGAGCGTAATGGCAAAATGAATGAATGGCCGCCAAATGAACATCCCTAGTAAGCAGTGGAGTGCCCCGGGGATCTGTACTTGGACCTGTGCTCTTTAATATATTTATAAAAAGATTCTTGCATCTGCATATGTAAGTGAGAGACCTGGGTGTTATACTGGACAACCGTCTAAACTTAAAAAAATTCGTCAATAATACATCAATAATACAACCAAAGAATGCTTTTACAAACTACAAGTTCTCAAAAAGTTCAGACCACTTCTCCACCTACACGACTTCCGCACGGTTCTACAAGCTACACTATTCTCCAAAATCGACTATTGCAACTCCCTCCTACTAGGCCTCCCTTCCATGTCCACCAGACCTCTACAGATGCTCCAGAATGCCGCCACAAGGATATTTACCAACACCAACCGAGGAGACCACGTCACACCTATTTTAAAAAATCTACACTGGCTTCCCATCAACTTCAGGATCCTACACAAAGCCCTTTCCATCATACACAAGACCATCCACAAGCAATCTTCTCTTGAACTAGATTTCCCTCTTCGCCTCCACACTTCCTCCAGGCCGGTCAGAGCTGCGTACAAAGACACCCTTCAAATGCCTCCCACCAAGTCCTCCCTCCACGCATCCATCAGGAAACGTGCTTTCTCCATAGCTGGCCCCACTCAGTGGAATGCTTTACCCCCAGATCTACGCCAAGAACAATGTCAGCTGACTTTCAAGAAAAAACTTAAGACTTGGCTGTTTATACAAGCGTTTCCCTAAAAGTTATATTTTGTTTCTAGCAAGCTACTTCTTTGTCTCTAGCTCCCAGTGGTGCTAGCTCAAGCTACCCTGTCAACTTTACGACCCCTTCCTCCTTCCGCCTCCCCCACCCTCCCTCCTTCCCTCTCACCCCTTCCCTTGCACCCCTTTCCACCTCCCTTGCACCCTTCCCCCACCCTCCCTCCGTCCCAGCCCCCAGATTCTCCGACCCTGGAGTCCTCAGCGTTCCATTTTTCAATATAAGTTAATTCTGGTTCTATGACTCATGTTTCTATCTTACCCACGCTTTTTCACTCGGGACCCTCCCCCGAGGTTCCTCTAGGTGCCTCCTCCACATTCTTTACCCTTCTCCTTCCAAGTTATTACCCCTTGTTAAATGTAACTTTCCAATCCTCTAAGTTTTGATGTAAACCAATGTGATATGACCTGTCATGAATGTCGGTTTTGGAAGTCTGCAGCTGCTGGCGTCCCACAGCTGGCAGAGATGGCATTAATTTCAATTCACAGAAGCCTTGAAAACTGGCACTACTGCTCACAAGTTTCAAACCTGCGATAATGCAACACTTTTCGTGTCTGTTATCAGTATCCAATATCTGCGCACAGATATTATGTACCTATTTTATCATATGTTACAAACCGTTCCATGTAAATGTTTTCATCCTACATTATTTAATCACCCGGTTCCTTGTAAACCAATACGATGTGCAAACGGTTATCGGTATATAAAAGCTCTTAAATAAAAATAAATAAATAAAAGTGATCTGGAAAGGGGTACGATGAGTTAGGCGATTCCTACAAGCATATACTTAACTTGCACATCTTTCCACTCATGCAATCTCACTTCTTCCACAACAAATCCCTTCATACCCATTCAAATCTCTCTCCCTGCCTCACAGTTTTCAAATATTTATTTTCCATTTGTTCTCTCAAATACCTTACAATTATTTACAGATTTTTTTTCCCCACAATAATGCATTGTTCCTATAAGCTCATTAATATCTCTATCTAATTTGTATCTTTTGTATATATTTTATCTTATTTATCCTGTGTATACGCACAGTTGATTTTATATTTTGTTTTCCTCCCTCCCCTTGCCCCTCTCCCTTCAGTTAAATTGTTATCTCCCCTAAGTTAATTTTTTATCTGTAAAGCTCCGCTGCCTACTTCCTGTTTTGTAAGCATGGTTGCAAGTTCATGTTCTATGTAAACCGATGTGAAGTTACTCAACAAATGTCAGTATTTATTTATTTTTAATTTTTATATACCGAGGTTCTTGTATGAAATACAAATCACTCCGGTTTACATAAAACAGTGAGATGCCCAAAAAAGGGGAGGGGCTTTACATAGAACAATAGAACAGAGTACAAATTGAACATAGTATAGTATAATTACAAGAAACGTTTGAACTCAGAATCATAGTTGTTATTTAGTACAGTTAAAAAAAAAGTCATAATAGGATAACTCAATGAGGTATCCCCTAATTGGGTTTATCATAGCATCTAGGCAGCATTAAGTGTCTGGGAAGGCTTGGCGGAAAAGCCAGGTTTTTAGCTTTTTTTTGAACTCCTGATGACTTGGTTCAAGTCGTACATCTGGGGGGAGCGCGTTCCATTGGTGGGGGCCTGCTGAAGATAGTGCTCGTTTGCTCAATGATGATTTTGCCGGCGGGGCATGCAGTGTGCCTTTGTATGCGCTTCTGATGGGTCTAGAAGATGTATGAGGTTGAAGTTGTGTGCTTAACATGATAGGAGCAAGTTTGTGTGTCGCTTTGTGGACGATTGTGAGAACTTTGTAGAGTATCCTGTGTTTAATAGGAAGCCAGTGGAGGTTACGAAGGATTGGAGTGATATGTTCTCTTTTGTTAGAGTTTCTGAGGATTCTGGCGGCGGCATTCTATACCATCTGTAAGGGTTTGATAGTATTTGTGGGGAGACCGAGTAGAAGGGAGTTGCAATAATCGATCTTAGATAATATTTATTTATTTATTTATTTATTTATTTAATATTTTTCTATACCGGCTTTCACGACTAGTAGTCGCATCAACCCGGTTTACATTTAACATTTAGTGTAATGAACATAAAACTAGATGAACTGAACTGGTGCAGGAATAGCAGTTACAATAAAACAAGGAAAAATACAACTGGGAGAGAAGGAAGCAAGAAGAAAAATATAGCAATAGGTACAAAAAACAAAATTACATATGATGGATTGGAGTACTAGCCGGAAATCAGTGAAGTGAAGGAGGGGTTTTCGCTTTCTGAGGACTTGCAGTTTGTAAAAGCAGTCCTTTGTGGTAGTGTTTATAAACTTTTTTAGGGTTAGATTGCTGTCTAGCCAGGCTCCAAGATCCCTGACGTCAGGTGGGAACGTGCTATTTGAGTTTATTGATTGAGAGGAGCTTGATGAGATGGTGAGGGGGTCATGGGAGATAATGAGCATTTCAGTTTTATTGGTATATGAAAACTGCAAATAAATAAATAAATAAAATAAATGATACAAAATTATTCAGAATAGTTAAATCACATGCGGAATGTGATGAATTGCAGGAGGACCTTGCGAGACTGGAAGATTGCTGTGACAGGGCAAGAAAAGTTCTGCCAACTGGGGAGAGGGAAAAGGGGTGTCCTGGTGGTCGGCAGAAAACCAGCACTTATATTATCCAGCTTTCTGGTTTGCTGGCCTCCTTTTATAAAACAAACAGCCAGGCCAGCTAAATACTGGCTAGTTGGCAAACCTAAGTCTGCACTGACTGCTCCAATAGCTGGGTTGAGTGATTTCCAACTACACCGTCAGCCCTTGCACTGCAGCCAGCTCCCTTCCAGCAGTGACACCTATAGCTATGACCATATTGGCCATGGATTACCTATGGAACTGCCTCAGAGCCTACCCTATCTCAGGCTTTGCTCTCCCATCTTCATATCTAAGGATCTCCCGAGCTTCTCCAAGGCTTTATTCAATTCTTTTTTTCTTAGGAGTACATTTTAAAACACAGCGCGCGTGCGTACTTTTGTTCACTGGATTTTATAAGATACGCGCATATGCCCAACCTGAGCTCCTCTACAGATGCTCCAGAATGCCGCCACAAGGATACTTACCAACACCAACCGAGGAGACCACGTGCTGCCCGTTCCCTCCGAGGCCGCTCCGAAATTGGAGCGGCCTCAGAGGGAACATTCCTTCCACCCCCCCATACCTTCCCTTCCCTTCCCCTACCTAACCCACCCTCCCGGCCCTATCGAGACCCCCCACACACACCTTTATCTGAAAAGTTACTACTGCCTCCGGACAGTAGTAACTTATGCGCGCCGGCGCGGCAGGCCCCGACACAGGCCGCTGTGTCAGGGCACTCGGCCACGCCCCGGACCGCCCACACGCCCCCGAACACGCCCCTGATCCAAAACCACACCCCCTGGCCACGCCCCCGACCGCCCCTTTTTGCAAGCCCGAGACTTACGCACGCCGCCGAGCCTATGCAAAATAGGCTTGGCGCGCGCAGGGGGGGGTTTGAAAGGGTTATGCGTGTACCTTATGTGCATAACCCTTTTAAAATCCGGCCCTTAGTGTACAGACAGGTGAATACAAAACCAATGGGTTATGCACCTTTACCAGTAGATGGAGATGCAGCAAAGCTGACATCACAGTATATATAACCCCTGCAGTGACATCAGTTTGCCAGTAATCTCCATCTCCAGCAAATGATGGATGTGCATCTCCCTACTGGGGATTGCTTTCAAGTTCTGAAGGAGCAAAGAGGAGAAATTAAATTTGCCCCGCTCTCCTGTGGCGATATCATACGTTCCCTCCCTCAGTTGAGGATTCCTGAGGTCATTTCCATGGTCCCTCAGATGAGTGCCTTGGTCCAATAGCTGTTTTTTCAACTGGCATGGACTTAACTGTAAAAAAAACAAACCAAAAAAACAGCTGAAAGGCAAGCGGGAGCAGGAAGCCGAGCACGGCGATGAAGGTCTATGCCCTCTCCTCCCACAGCCGGAGACCGAACTTGTACTCAGCTGTGACGGGCTGAGCTCAGGTAAAGGGTATTGTAAAAAATAAAAATGTCAAAGAGAAGGGGAATTGAGTGGGGATTCCTCCCCCCCCCCCCCCCCCCCCGGACTCTTTGCTTGTGCGCAATCCGATTGTCATTCCTGCTTCTGGTGGAGTTCTGTGGACATGGGCAGCCTGGCGATTGAGCAGCTCTTGTGGCTAGGCCCTGCTCCAAGGCTCTGCTGGTTCGCTGCATGGTAGGCCCTGGCAGCATTTTTTTGCACGTTTTTGTGCGCCGCAGACTGCCCAGTTCCGTCGGATTGTGCTAGTGCGCCCGACTGAACAGGCCATTGTGCATTTGGTTCAGCGCCTAGTTGACTGCCTAGCTAGGTGCCTAGTTAGGTACAAGAAGCGCCTACCAGATCATCCAGTTGTGTGCGTACACACATGTCCTTTTTTGCACGCATTATCTGAGCGTCCTGAGGGAGCTCAGGTTAGGCATTTTTATAGGCACAGTGTTTTCATTCGCCTATTAGGCATATTGGCAGTCTATGTCGCCCATAGGGAAGAAAGCAAAGCGCCTTGCTCTATGTGTTGCTTGTCATATTTGGGCATCTCATCCTGGCATTCCCTTGAATTTGTGTCAGTGCAGGAAATAGACCAACTTACGGAATGGGAGGAAGTGAATCTTCAGGAGATCTCAGCCTCGCACATTTCTGGAAAAGACAATGTTAGAGCAGACTTTCTTAGCAGGCAGAGTCTGGACCAAGGAAAATGGGAGTTGTCAAGTGAGACATTTCAGCTAATAGTGAATTAGTGGGGCTTTCCATTTCTGGACCTGCTGGCGATTTCTCACAGTGCGAAGGTTCCTCGATTCTTAAATCACAGGAGAGACCCAAAGTCCTTGGGCATCGATGCTCTCATGCAGGAGTGGTCGGAGGACAAGCTGCTGTATGCTTTTCCCCGTAGTCCATGTTGGGCAGAATGGTTCGGCGGGTCAAGAGTCACAGAGGGATGGTGCTTCTGGTGGCACCAGATTGGCCTAGGAGACCACGGTATGCAGATCTGCAAATGCTTCTGGTGGATTCTCCCTCCTGTTTCCGTCGCACAGGAATCTGCTACGGCAGGGGCCTGTTCTTCACGAAGATCCAAATTGATTTTGTCTTACGGAATGGCCCTTGAGGGCTCAGTTGCTGAAGTGTGGATATTCTACAGTGGTAATTGCCACCTTGCTAAGTGCAAGAAAGTTCTCCACTTCCTTAGTGCAGGTTTGGTGAGTGTTTGAGGCCTGGTGTGAAGACTGAGGGGTTCTTCCTCATTCGGTAAAGATTTTGGATTTTTTTCAGGATGGTTTGAGTAAAGGGTTGGCCCTTAATTCCTTAAAGGTACAAGTGGCAGCTCTTGCCCTTTTTCGAGGTTAAATGAATGATGGGCCCTTTTCAGCTCATCTAGATGTGGCTTGTTTCTTGAAGGGAGTGAAGCTTCTTTGTCCTCCCTTGCGGTTACTGGTGCCCTTGTGGAGACTTAATCTAGTTTTGGATTTTTTTGGCAGGCCCTACTCTTCGTCTGATGTGTAACCTCTCCTTGAGGTTACTGACCTTGAAAACGGTGTTTCTTGAAGCAATTTGTTCTGTGCATCAAGTATCCGAACCGCAGACCTTGTCTTTCTGGGAGCCGTTCCTTCATGCGATTCTAGGGGCAATATAGCTGCGAACTGTTCCTTCCTTTTCCCAAAAGTGGCCTTGGATATTCACTTGTATCAGTCAATTTCCCTGCCGTCTCTGGACAGGGCAAGAGATGCAGAGGAATATCACCTGTTATGGCCCTTGGATGGTAAAAGGTGTTATGCCCCTGCCGGCGGACCTCACCCCGCGGGCAGTCCCTCACCTTTTCTCAGTGCCAGGCCAATGCTGCTGCTTCCCTCAAGGCCCAGACTGCCACCGAGCCGTGCCGTCCTGCATCTTCACGGCCTTGCCGCCGCTGCTGCCGCTACTGCTGCTCCTTCCTACGCGGCTGGAGCCACGCCACTGACTCCTCCTATGGGGGAATTCCCCACTGGGATTACCCTCCTCCGCAGCCCGGGTGCCGTCACCGGAGTCCCTCTTCAGCAGCAGGAGCTGCCACCGGCCTTCTCCTTCCTCCAGGACACCGCTGCAGGCCTCAGCTACGCCCATCTTCCTCCAGGGCTTCCCCTAGGGGCTGGCCACACGTCTCTCTCCTCTTCTTAAAGGGCCAGAGACAGGAAGTACTCCTGTGCCCTCCAGATGACGTCTTCAGGGCTCTTCCTGGTCCTGCCCTATATAAAGGCCCTGCTTCAGTTCCTCAGTGCCTTCGGATGGAATTTCACAATCCATGGAGCTTCTCCTTCATCCATGGAGTTCCAATGCTTCCATCATGGTTCATCTTGCTGCTCCTGTCCGGAAGACTTCCGGACAGGAGCAGCAAGATGAACCATGTTCCATGGCTTCTTTTTCCTGATGTCTTCGTCTGACGCTCCAGGTTTCATCCCTCGTCAGTTCGACTTTGTGGTAGGTTCCGGACCTTGGCTTCCCTTCCCGTAAGCCTCGGGGTTCCTTGTCTGTATCCAGATGTCCCGGACGTTCCTGATGACCATATGTCCAGATGTCCTCTGGTTCAAGCGATCCAGATGTCCAGGTGTCCAGACATCCTTCGTCCTGATGTCTGTCGTCCTCTTCTCTATGACCCTCTGATCTCTACTCATCCAGTAGTCCCCTCTCCCTGGGTCCATCTGTCCAGATGACCTGCACTTGAGGCATACCCTCTTGCGTACCCTCTTCTCTCCCTCCTTATCTCGATCCAGAAGTATCCGCCAGCAGTCTTGACGTCCCCCGGACTTCGTCCCCAGTCAACCTTCTCAGGAGTAAATCCATCTCACCTGGTGTCCATCTTCAGGTGACTGGAATCCTCTCCGGCTGGACTTCTCTCAAGCGCTGCCTGGACACTCTTTTCCGTCCTGTGCATGTCCAGCTCTCTGCGTGGTGTGCGACCAGCCTTCCAGGTTGTGTAGGGTGCGCAGCCGGGCTGTGTAGGGCACCCTGAGGGACAGCATTCTCCTTCGTCTTCAAGTGTATCATCTTGTCCAAGGCTTCAAGAGTCTCATCTTGTCCAAGTCTCCAAGAGTTTTCATTTTGTCCAACTCTCTGAGAGTCTCGTCTCGACAGTCCAGGAGTCCTTGTTCCCTTATGTACTCTGACTCTTTTACTTTCTCGGGTCCAGAATCTCTTACTCCGGTACCTTGCCTCATTGTTTCCAGCCCTCTGCCTCCGTCTGTCCTCACTCGTGCGTGTTGGCTCAACAAAGGGTTGACCCACTTCGTCCTCCTCCTGTGTTCTTGCTCCGCCCATGCCTGTACTTGCCCACCTCCCTTGGGGTGTGCCTTGGGACTCCTCCCTGAGCCACCTCAGGGCCCAAGGGCTCACTCTCTCCCAAGAGCAAGCGATCACTCCTCTACGCCCTTCCCAGGGCTCACTGGGCGCATTCGTAACAAAAGGCATATCTTGAGGTATTTAGAGGTTTCTGAACCTCTCAGAAAGACGGACTGACTGTTTATTCTCCATGGTGGGAGTAAACAGGGTGAGCTGGCGTCACGGGCTACAATAGCCCAATGGATTAACGAGGTAGTCATGGCCGCGTATGTGGATGCTTAGCAGCCTTTGCACTAGTCAGGTTAGGGCTCAATTCCACTAGGGCTCAGGCAGTGTCATTGGCAGAAGTTATTGTCTCCCATCGACATTTGCTGAGCTGCGGCGTGGTCCTCCTTACACACCTTTTCCAGGCATTATCGCCTGAATATTTAGGCCCGGAAGGACATAGCCTTGCATATGTGGTTTTAAGAGTACTGTGGGCAGCCTCCCGCCCTGATCGGGAGTAGCTGGGGTACATCCCACTGGTTTTGAATCCACTTTATTTATTTATTTATTTACTTACTTAATTTTCTATACCGATGTTGGTATATACCTTCACACCGGTTTACAATGTTTCATAATTAAAAATCATAAAATACAATAACATTTTTAAACCAGTCACACAAAATAATATAAAAGAAACATAACAAGAAATAAAATACTAGACGTAAAAAGTAAATAATCTCACTAAAATATGCCTATTAACATAAAATAATCTGTATGCTAAGAAAGGAGAAATTACTACTTACCTGATAATTTCCTTTTCCTTAGTACAGACAGATGAATCCAACGTCCCACCCTTGGCTGCCGAATGGTGGTGCTATGGACCTCCTGCATGGCTGTGTGTTCCAGGGAGTACTGGTGTCAGTCCAATCCCTAGATTAGTATTCTTACAATCTTTGTCTGAGCTCAGTGTTTTCCTGTTTGCTGATTGCTGGAGAGGTTATCTGTTAATAATTAAGTTTTTGTTAGTTTGTCCACAGTTGGCTTTTGCAGAGAATACTGGCGGGCTGATGTCACTGCAGGGGTATATATTACTGTGATGTCAGCTTTGCTCTGTCTCCACCTGCTGGTAGAGGTGCATGACCCACTGGTTTTGGATTCACCTGCGTGTACTAAGTAAGGAAAAGGAAATTATCAGGTAAGTAGTAATTTCTCCTTTGGCCTCCTCCACCTACACTGGGAGTCTGTTCTGTCTATCCACCACCTTTTCTGTGAAGAAATCTTTCCATATGTAACCTCTGAGTCTACCTTCTATCAAGCCCTAAAATGTGCTTTCCAAGAAAAATGCTTTCATCTTGTTCCGTTATGAATACCTTAGAGATATGTGAATGTCTGTATCATCTGCCTCCTCTTCTAGGTTGTAGATATTTGGGTCTTTAAGTCTCATTTCGCAGGGCTTTTGGTGCAGACCCTGTTCTGGACTGCCCCTAATCAGTCTTTATCCTTCTGGAGGGTCGGCCTCCCCAGCTGGACACAATACTAAAGATGAGGTCTCATTCACGCTTCCATCACTACCTCTGTCAAAGCAATGCTGGAGGTGCTGGGAGTGGGGAAGAGGGTCCCTCACTCCCAGCAGAAAAATGTAAGGTATTGGGAGGATGGGGACGGTCAGAGGGAATGGGGGTGGGTGGGCAGCCTGACATATCTGCACTGTGAGTTGGGGGGAGGCAGTCTGGTCTTCATACAGGGCAGGAGGCCTGGCCTACAAACCCGGGGACTTTTACTGTCTTAAGAGAGGTTTAGGGGCTGTGGAACGTGCGGGCCGACAGGGCCATGAGTGACATTTTTGGGGGGAGGGGATCAGCCCGCTGGCCCTTTTATTTCTTTTTTGGTTTTGGTTTTGACAGCGCTACTTAGCTGGATATCCTTTAAAGATGTCCAGTTAAGTCACTCATTATCCGGTCTCACAAGGGCCAATAATATAAAAACTGACCCATTTATATTCAAATATAGCCAATTATGTTTTTAAGTTACTTGGCTATATATAGCCGTATAATTGTAAGCAAGCTCATAATCTAACTTAAAGCTTATAATCTCACTTCAGAACTATCAGAATGCTGTGTCAACAAGAATTTCAAGCTTAATTTAGCTCATGACAACTTCCCAACCACCATGTAAATTACTAAACAGTTTCCCTATCCTTCTAACCTATTGTCCCCTTCCTCAGACATATAAGAACATCACCCTTGATTCATACGACTCTATTGAGTTCTTCCAATGTATCCGCCACACCAAAATATGTACCCTACCAAAGTATTCGTAATACCAAACTGTATCTCACTAAAGTGTGTTAGACCAATGACAAATGTTACTTTTGTAAACCGTTGTGATCTTCACTTGGAACAACGGCATATAAGATAACTAACTAAACAGATATTCAGCGGGGACGTTTATGCTGTTGAATATACGGGACAAGTTATCCGTCTAACTTTAGCCGGATAACTTGTCCGCTACCCGCCTTACTCAATATGACCCCCCCACACACACACACACACGAGTCAACTAGGATTTTACTGCCTGAAGGCAGCTAAGGGTGGATGAAAATGAAGGTGGACCACCCGTGGTGATGGGAAAAAGCCACTGTATGTCATCAGCCTATAGAGAAAACTGAACACCAAGCAGGGTAAGGAGTTTGGTTAAGGGCAACTGACGGATATTTTGCCAGCTCTGCCTCTTCAAGACGGACACCCTCTCCTCTTACCCTATTTCACCCTTGACCTTTCCTCCCCTTACATCCCGCCCATCTTTTAAATAAGCCAATCAGATCTCCTCATCTTGGAAGAGAGCATGATAGTATCGAGGGGGAAAGCTGCAAACTAAATAACCAAATAATTAATTGGACAAACAAAAGGAAAATAGTTGAGTGACTCTTCAGGCTGCTGGAAAAAGGGGCCTTCTGGACATGTGCTGCATTTTGGTTGTGATCACAGCTCAGTTTTGGGTAGGGGAAGCTTCCTGCAGGACCAGCTTAGACCCCCCCCCCCCCCCCAAGAATTTTAATAGGGCTCTATGGGACATATTAGGGGAAGGATCAACTGTTTTGCAGATAGGATTGAAACCCTTGGAGTCCTTTGCTAGATTCAACTTCTGGCTCTTGATTTGGGGCTCGGTTAAGAATTAAGGAGTGCATCCTCTTTAGGTGTCCTTTACTTCTCTGTACAGGTATTTGTTTCTTAATGGCTAGGAGGGGGTGTAGCTCCATGGTGTGTTCATATCTCAAAATGTGTATAAATATATATATTTAAAAGAACTGGACCCAGGACTGATCCTTGAGGCACTTTCACTCTTTCCTTCGGCTGAACATGAGCTCCATTTACTACTCCCATCTGTTGCCTATCGCTCAACCAGTTTCTTTCTTGGTTTACCAGCTTAGAATCTATCCCCGAGCTGCTCGGTTTTTTTTGTTTTGGGGTTTTTTTTTAGCATCCTGTGTGGAATAGTTGTCAGAAAAAGTTTGGTGTTTGGTAAAATTGCTGATGGCTTCATGTTAAATGCAGGGGGGGCAGGGGGGTCAGTTTTCACCCATATTTCCTGCCCTTTCTTTTTTTAGTCCTAGTGGCCAGTTTTCTTCTGTTTCTTTGGGGCTCCAGCTCAACTGGAACCAGGCCCGCGGATCCTGGGTGCCCCTGATTCTTCATTTGCAATTCCCTGGGGATTTTTTTTCTGCAACATCCTCAGCCCCAGCCTGACCCATTGAAAGGAGCAGAAGACCTGATTCAGGGATCAAAGCAGCCTGCTACTATTGCCCCCCCCCCCCCGAGGGAAGGGGTTGTGGATGAGCTGAGAGGGGAGGGGAGGGGAGGGGGAGAGAGGGAGTGGAGGGGGGAAGGTGAGAGGGAGGGAGAATAGAGGGGGGAGGTGAGAGGGAGTGGGAGGGAGAATAGAGGTGGAAGGGAGAATGGGGAGGAGAGGTGGGAGGGAGAATGAGGGGGAGGGAGAATGAGGGGGGAGAATGCAGGGGAGGGAGTGGGAGGGAAAATGGTGGGGGGAGGGGAGGGGGA
This sequence comes from Rhinatrema bivittatum, assembly GCF_901001135.1. Lineage (NCBI taxonomy): Eukaryota > Metazoa > Chordata > Amphibia > Gymnophiona > Rhinatrematidae > Rhinatrema > Rhinatrema bivittatum. Next base: position 19,706,324 of record NC_042619.1, read on the forward strand.
GGGGAGGGGAGGGGGCTGTGGGAGACAGAGGGATGTGAGTGCGTATGTGGGAAGGGTAAGAAGTTGTGGAGAAGAGAAAAAGAGTGAGTGGAGGAGGGCTGAGGCAGAGGGAAGGGGTTGTGGATGAGCTGAGAGGGGATTGGAGGGGATGGGATTGAAAGAGGGTGGGGAGTGACTGAGAGAAGGGGGAAGGGAGGGGGAAGTGAGAGTGAGGGGAGGCAGGCAGTGGGAGACAGGGTGAGTAAGACTGAGGGGAGGGAAGGGGTGAGTGACCGAAGTGAATGAGCAAGGGGAAGGGGGAATGAGGGAGAAAAAGTCTAGAAGGGTGCTGTGTTCGAAAATGGACCGAAAATTTTTTTTTAATGTAGCCCATTGTTATGGGCTTAACGGCTTGTATATATATATCTGGGCCGGAAAATGTTGTCGTTTGTGAAGAAATAGTGCCATCTTGTGGTATCTCTGTAGAATGCAGTTCTGTGTTTCTTATGGATTCCATTTTTCTTTGAATTTTTCATTTAAATGGCAAGCTCATACAGAAACAGAGTATGATGGCAGATAATGACCACAGGGACCATCTAGTTTGTCCATTTTCTTTTGGTGCTGCAGTACTACAAAACACATTTCATCTTCAGCTTTGTGCTGGCTGCCCTGCAACGGAAACAGACCAAGGACTATTCCTGCCTCATGCTTTTTTTTTTTTTTTTTAATTGATACTGGTTTTGCCTCTACTGTGAGGCTGTTCCATATATCCACCACCCTTTCTCTGAAGACATTTTTGCCTTTCATTACTCCTTAGTTTACCCTTTTTCAGCCTCATGCCATGACTTTTAGAAATTCCTTTCCACTGGAAAAATGCTTTTCTCTTCTGCATTATTTATACCTCCGAGGTATTTGAAAGTCTCCAGTGATTCAAATGCACACTTGGATGCCACTATGAGAAAATGTAACCACGTCTATTGTTTTAGAAACCCTAGGAACTATTTTATACAAAAACATATTAATTATCCTTTTTTGTGTGCGTGGTTATCTGTGATGGCAGGATGTCACTAGGAAGCATTTTGATTATTTTGCTCAATGTTATTGTTTTTTTTACTTTTTATTTACTTATTTTTCTTTTCTTTCTTTGTGTTTTAGAGACTATGCATTCCTTTGCTCTTCCCTATCTCTCTCTCTTCAGCATCAGAGGCTTTCCTTGGACTAGGGCCAGTGTGGCAGGCAGTGGTAGAATCTTTCCTAGGGCCAGGCCAGGGCAGGAGGCAGAAGCAAGGGCTTACCCCAGAGTGAGAGGCAGCATCAGAATTATTCTCCGGGGCAGAAGACAATGGCAGAGACGTTTCTGCAGGCTGACATCAGAGTTGAATGTTATGCTGGGCTAGCCGGGGGCGGAGATTCCATTGTGGGGGAGATTGTATTTCTATAGGGAAACTTCAGATCAAGGTCTTGCATTTTGCTCAGGCCTCAGACAAGAGTGACTGATGCCTCAGACAAGATTGACTGATGTGCGATGATGCCGCCCTCCACCCTGCTAGCACCATCACTGGCTAACCTGCTGCAGGGGATGGGTCTCTCCCAAAACGACAACACCAAAGGGGAGGTCGATCCTTTGGGAGTCACCGGGAGAGAGTGGGAAGGTTGAGGGGGATTGAGAATGTTATTGGAGAGTTCACAAAAAACCATGACTGGGATACAGTTACACCCGGCTGCAATCTATTCAGGAAGGACCAGGTAGGGAGGAAGGGAGGAGGCGTGCCATTATATATGAAGAACAGCATTAAGGCTACAGCATCGCTGGGCTTACGAGGGAAGGAGGAGGAGGCACTCTGGGTTAATCTGGAAAGGGGAATGGAACATTTATTTATGCTCCAGAGGAGATGGACAGAGATTTAATGGAGGATATTCACAGGATTGCTGTGAAAGGGGAGGTGTTGCTGCTAGGGGATTTTAATCTTCCAGGTGTTGATTGGGACATCCCAACTGCAGTATCTTCTAGAAGCAGGGAGATCCTGGATCCTCTGCAGGGAGAACTGGTCTGTCGACTGGTAACGGAGCCAACACGGGAGGGGGTGATACTGGAGCTGGCGCTTACCAACGGGGTCAGTGTTTCTGATGTTGTAGTGGAGGATCATCTGGAAACCAGTGACTACCGGATGGTGTGTTTTCAATGTTAGGACACAAGAGATAAAGGTTCATTCTAAGGCGAGGTTCTTAGACTTCAGGAAAACTAACTTTCTCAAATGGGGGAGCACCTCGAGGAGTTGTTAGCTGGAAGGGGAAGCAGAAGAGCAGTGGGCAAAACTAAAAGGAGATATCATAAGGGCATCTAATCTTTTTGTCAGGAAAGTAAATAAAGGGAAGAGGAAAAGAGACCGTTATGGTTTTCTAAAGAAGTAACTGAAAAGCAAAGGGAGAAAAGGTTAGCGTTCATAAACTGCAAGAGATCGGAGAGAGAGGATAGGCGATAATATCTGGAAAAATTAAGAGAAGCTAGGAAAGTAGTCAGGAATGTAAAAAATTCAAATAGAAGAAAGAATAGCAAATAGGGTAAAATAGGGGGACAAGACTTCTTTTAGATATGTTAGTGATAGAAGACTAGACTTTTGACAGGAACTAAAAGATCTGACCATATTACCCCGATATTAAAGGACCTCCACTGGTTGCCTGTTAAATACAGGGCCCAGCATAAAATCCTGTCCCTTATTCATATAATGAAATATTTTATGAATAAGCGCACTCTCTTATAATGAAAAAATTGAATGGTTAACGTCATCACTTCATTTCCATATTCCCTTCAAGAATCACTAGATCAATAGGTACAGGGATGTTGCCAATTCCTTCCCCTAAGATTACGCATCTAAATAATGTAAGAGAAAGAACTATTTCTATTGCTGGACCCCAACTATGGAACTCTATTCCACAAGAATTACGATTGGAAGCAGACATTAAATTATCTAAAAAGGGCATTAAAAGATGGCTATTCAAACAAGCCTTCCAAGAGATGTTATCCATGATTTAAACAAGCCTACTGATTATATACCAAAGTAATGTATATTTTTTATTTTATTAATCTCTGCTCTTACTACACTACCTCTCTAACTGTTTACATTTTATAATTATTTAGTTTACCATTTTATTTAGATTACTATTTAATTGTATTTATATTATGAAACTATGTATTTACTTCCTTTTCTTTTGGAAATACAAATATTTTTAAATGAATATTTGTTAGCTACTGTAAACCGATTTGATATGTTTGCATGAAAAAACAGTATATAAAAATTATTAAATAAAAATAAATAAATAAATAAATAAGCAAGTGCAAAAGTGGCATTGTGAGACTCAAAGGTGAAGGGGAGGAATATGTAGAGGCTGATGAGGAAAAAAGCAAAATTGCTTAACAAATACTTTTGTTCGGTGTTCACTGTGGAAGGGCCTGGAGCAGGACCTCATAAAGCAAACACTAATAAGATTAGAAGGAAGGTAAATCTCAATTGATTTTCTGAACAGTGTGTTAGTAAGGAGCTAATTAAACTTAAAGAAGATAAGGTGATGGGGCTGAATGGGATATATCTGAGGGTACTAAGGGAACTTAGAAGTATCCTGGCAGCGACACTGGCTGACCTTTTCAGTGTTTCCTTAGAGTCTGGCGTAGTTCCAGAGGACTGGAAAAGGGCAATGTGGTTCCTATTCATAAAAGTGGAAGTAAGAAGGAGGCTGGATAACACATTGAAATTGTCCGCTCAGTGTGCTGCGGCAGTCAAAAAGCAAACAGAATGTTAGGAATTATTAGGAAGGGAATGGTGAATAAAACGGAAAATGTCATAATGCCTCTGTATCGCTCCATGGTGAGACCGCACCTTGAATACTGTGTACAATTCTGGTCGCTGCATCTCAATGGAGAAGGTACAGAGAAGAGCAACCTAAATGATAAAGGTGATGGAATGGCTCCCCTATGAGGAAAGGCTGAAGAGGTTAAGCCTGTTCAGCTTGGAGCAGAGACAGCTGAGGGGGGATATGGTAGAGGTCTACAAAATCATGAGACGTCTAGAATGGGCAAATGTGAATCGGTTATTTACTGTTTCAGATAATAGAGGGACTAGGGGGCACTCCATGAAGTTAGCAAGTAGCACATTTAAAGCAAATTGTAGAAAATTATTTTCACTCAATGCACAATTAAGTTCTGGACAGTTAGTGTAGCTGATTTTAAAAAAGGTTTGGATAAGTTCTTGGAGAAGTCCATTAACTGCTATTAATCAAGTTGACTTAGGGAATAGTCACTGCTATTTCTGGCATTAGTAGCGTGGGATCTACTTAATGTCTGTGTACTTATCAGGTACTTGTAACCTGGATTGGCCACTATTGGAAACAGGATGCTGGGCTTGATGTACCCTCGGTCTGACCCAGTATGGCAACTTCTTTTGTCCTTATTTTCTTACAGGCCAGTTAGTCTGATCTCTATGGTGAGCAAACTAATGGAATTACTGCTAAAACGGGATATAGTTATACCCAGCTATTTTTGGAATCCAATGGCTTGCAAGATCCAAGGCAGCATGGTTTTACCAGAAGTAAATCTTGTCAGACGAATCTGATCAATTTCTTTGATTGGGTGACCAGGGAGTTGGATGAAGAGAGAGCGCTAGACATACTGTACTTGGAATTCAGTAAGGCCTTTGACACGGTTCCACAAAGAAGACTTATAAATTGTTTGCCCTTGGTATGGATCCTAGAGTGACTGACTGGGTTAGAAACTGGCTGAGTGGGAGGCAACAAAGGGGAGTGGTAAATGGAGTTTTCTCTGAGGAGGGGTTGTTATTAGCAGTATGCCTTGGACCGAATCTTTTCAACATTTTTGTGAGCTGTATAATGAAGGATTGTTGGGAAAGGTTTGCCTTTTTGCCAACCTAGCTTGATGGACTCTCTACCTGGGGTAAACCTCAAAGCTAGGTTGAGAGAACATTGCCCAAATCTCATCTTGGAGTGAGTTTCCTCACTCCGAAGGGCCATCACAAGAGACCACTGTTCTGTTCGTAGGTGTCACGTAGAATGTCAAAGTGGCCCCCTAACCCCCTACACTCTTACCTAATCCCCAACTCAAGTTACTAGTGGGCCTACCATAGGGATACAATACCTACCTATGGGCCATGACATTATGGCCAGTCTCTCTCTCTCTCCTCTCTCCTCATCTCTCTCTCTCTCTCTCTCTCTCTCTCTCTCTCTCTCTCTCCTCCAGTGGTTGGAATGCAGGAAATCAACAGGTTGACACTTATCGCAGAATCTGAAAAGGGTATTGCAATTTGCGCTAACTCTTCACACAGGTAATTAGCGCAAATTGCGATAAATGCTATATTAGCATAAAACGAGGTACTTACTGCATTTTGATAAATCCAGGCCACAGTCAGTAGTGGTTAAGTTGGGGGAGAGGGAGGGGAAGGATGTAAGGTTTGAGGGTTAAGGTTGCCAATAGATAGTTGAAAGGTTACATCATTGAAGATGTTATGCTGCAGCGTGTAGCTGACATCGTTATTCATTCTGTATTAGTTGGAAAATTAATCAAACAAATTTAAACATAAATATCAGACGAATGATGAGGTGATCGCAGTCCAGACCTGAGACCAAGGCTTCGCGACACAGGAAGTTGTCTGGGCAGCGAACAGCAGCTGTACCTGAGAATGTAAGACCTGCCACGCTGGCGGGCGCTAATTTCTGAGCAGCCCGAAAAAGTGTACAGGAAAGCAGAAAATGATGTTTTTCTGTACACCCTCCGACTTAATATCCTAGCGACATTAACTCAGAGGAACCAAAATGGTAAAAAAATTTTTTTTTTTTTTTTTTTTTTTAAATGTGCCTGCTGGCCCAGTTAGGAGAAAGGACACACAATTTTACTGGCATCGTTTTCCTAACCGATCGCCGTCAGCGGGTTCAGAAGACTGACGCTCGTAAAACGGAGCGCCGGTTTCCTGAATCCGCTGACAGAGCCACCTCTCCTGGGCCATGGAGCGACCCCTCATTTAAGTAGAGGATCGCGCGCGCCCAGGAGAGCGGGCGCTCAACACGGAGCGCCCGCTCTCCCGCGTTTCTCACTGAATCGGCCTGTCTGAGAGCACAGGTGTAAGTGAAACCTCCTCTACTATATCCTCCCTCCTCCCCCTCTGAGACCAGAGCGGTGCAGTCTGAACCCCCAGAGCTCAAAGCAGGATGCTCTGGCCTGGCCAGGGAGGAGAGAGGATGCGCCATGCACACTGCAAAGCCCCTGTCCTCTGCCTCCTCCTGGTTTGCTGATTTTAGCCTGCGAGTGAGAGGTCCTGGGCATGGGTTGGTCCGGTAGAGTCAACCTGAGATTGCGGGGTCGAGGGAATGGAACAAACTGACTGGGGATTGGGGGGGAGGCGGGAGATGAAATGAGTGAACTAGGGATGGGGGGAAGGGAGCCAGGGTGAGTAAGGGGTTTGTGGGAGGGAGGGAGTTAGGCGTTTGTGGGGAAATGCGTGAACTAGGGATGGGGGGAAGGGAGCCAGGGTGAGTAGGGGTTTGTGGGAGGGAGGGAGTTAGGCGTTTGTGGGGAAATGAGTGAACTAGGGATGGGGGGAAGGGAGCCAGGGTGAGTAAGGGGTTTGTGGGAGGGAGGGAGTTAGGCGTTTGTGGGGAAATGCGTGAACTAGGGATGGGGGAAGGGAGCCAGGGTGAGTAAGGGGTTTGTGGGAGGGAGGGAGTTAGGCGTTTGTGGGGAAATGAGTGAACTAGGGATGGGGGGAAGGGAGCCAGGGTGAGTAAGGGGTTTGTGAGAGGGAGGGAGTTAGGCGTTTGTGGGGGAATGAGTGAACTAGGGATGGGGGGAAGGGAGCCAGGGTGAGTAAGGGGTTTGTGGGAGGGAGGGGAGTTAGACGTTTGTGGGGAAATGCGTGAACTAGGGATGGGGGGAAGGGAGCCAGGGTGAGTAAGGGGTTTGTGGGAGGGAGGGAGTTAGGCGTTGTGGGGAAATGAGTGAACTAGGGATGGGGGGAAGGGAGCCAGGGTGAGTAAGGGGTTTGTGGGAGGGAGGGAGTTAGACGTTTGTGGGGAAATGAGTGAACTAGGGATGGGGGGAAAGGAGCCAGGGTGAGTAAGGGGTTTGTGGGAGGGAGGGAGTTAGACGTTTGTGGGGAAATGAGTGAACTAGGGATGGGGGAGAAGGGAGACAGGGTGAGTAAGGGGTTTGTGGGAGGGAGGGAGTTAGGCGTTTGTGGGGAAATGAGTGAACTAGGGATGGGGGGAAGGGGAGCCAGGGTGAGTAAGGGGTTTGTGAGAGGGAGGGAGTTAGGCGTTTGTGGGGGAATGAGTGAACTAGGGATGGGGGGAAGGGAGCCAGGGTGAGTAAGGGGTTTGTGGGAGGGAGGGAGTTAGACGTTTGTGGGGAAATGCGTGAACTAGGGATGGGGGGAAGGGAGCCAGGGTGAGTAAGGGGTTTGTGGGAGGGAGGGAGTTAGACGTTTGTGGGGAAATGCGTGAACTAGGGATGGGGGGAAGGGAGCCAGGGTGAGTAAGGGGTTTGTGGGAGGGAGGGAGTTAGGCGTTTGTGGGGAAATGAGTGAACTAGGGATGGGGGGGAAGGGAGCCAGGGTGAGTAAGGGGTTTGTGGGAGGGAGGGAGTTAGACGTTTGTGGGGAAATGGGTGAACTAGGGATGGGGGGAAAGGAGCCAGGGTGAGTAAGGGGTTTGTGGGAGGGAGGGAGTTAGACGTTTTGTGGGGAAATGAGTGAACTAGGGATGGGGGAGAAGGGAGACAGGGTGAGTAAGGGGTTTGTGGGAGGGAGGGAGTTAGACGTTTGTGGGGAAATGAGTGAACTAGGGATGGGGGGGAAGGGAGCCAGGGTGAGTAAGGGGTTTGTGAGAGGGAGGGAGTTAGGCGTTTGTGGGGAAATGAGTGAACTAGGGATGGGGGGAAGGGAGCCAGGGTGAGTAAGGGGTTTGTGGGAGGGAGGGAGTTAGACGTCTGTGGGGTGAAGGGAGGGAGTGAATCAGGTTGAGTGATGGGTTTGGGAGGAGTAAGTGAACCATGGTGATTGAGGGTTCATAGGGGAAGCAAGGTAGGGTGAGTGACGTTTGGGAGGGGCGAATAAACCAGAGTGACTGAGGGGAGGGAGCCAGGATGAATGAGGGGATCAGGTGGGAGGACGGAATGAGAGTAAGGGGTGACAGGGGCTTTGTAAGGAGGATCGGGTGGGGGAAGAAGTGAAAGAGGGAGATTGAGGGGTGAAAGGGGCTTTGGAAGTGGGGATAAGAAATAGAGAGGATGGGGGTGTGGTTCTGCCACCACTCATCTCATTTATGCACGTCCTACGCTCCACAGTATTTCTCCGTCCTTGGATGGGCTTTTACTGCCAGTGGTCCGCTCTGTACTGCGTTTTTTCTCTCTTTTCCTATCCGAGCTCAGCCTCTCTCTCTGACCTGTAACTCCCAGGTCTGCCCAGCCCAGGCTCTCCCTGCTCACTACACAATGCAGCGATGGTGTCAGCCAGAGGAAACCAGAAATCCGATCTTGTTAGCAGGACCTGAGCTTTCTGATTAATCACGGCGCAGTCAGACATGAAACTGAGGGGGGGATCTTACTTACCTGATGTTTCTGGAGGCTGCTGCTGCTGCTAATCCGTCTACAGCATTCCTAGATGTACGCAGCTCTCCATCCTATCCGAGTCCCTGTAATTTCCTGTCAGGTCAAAGAAACAAAATCCCTGGAATACTGAAGACTCACTGGCCTGGAGGACCGTTTTACTTCCAAAATACATAAGAACCTGCCATACTGAGTCAGACCAAGGGTCCATCAAGCCCAGCATCCTGTTTCCAACAGTGGCCAATCCAGGCCATAAGAACCTGGCAAGTACCCAAACACTAAGAAGATCCCATGCTACTGATGCAATTAATAGCAGTGGCTATTCCCTAAGTCAACTTAATTAATAGCAGGTAATGGACTTCTCCTCCAAGAACTTATCCAATCCTGCCAGAGAGGGGGGGAAGGTCAGTGGCAAAGTCAGCGGCCAGGTGGGTCCAGGGTTCCTCGGGGACTGGCAGCGGCTGGTAGCGACCCCCATGGCTGTGCTCCGGCACTTTTATTCGTGGCACACGTAGGGCAGGACTGGACATGACGCTTCGCACTGGTTTTCACCCGTAGTGTTGCCCGATTAATTCCAGTGTCCGCGAGTGGCATGAGCCATCGGCTAACAAAGCGTAAGGAGGCACACTCAGATCATTTATGAGCTGATTTTTTACCATTTTTAGTAATTGCTCCTTTCGAGGCACAGGCTGTGTCTCTTCTGGCACCGGAGTAACCCGCAGGCGTTGGGCCTGAATGCCCCATGTTTCCACTTTATTTCCTTTTTTCACCGACCCCCTAGATTCTGTCGTACAGGAAAGCGTTAGGCAGTCTGCAAGAAGATTAGATGTGAGGGAGCTCCAGTCCTTTTATTAAATCAAACCCAGGTATTGGCAAATAATTGACACAGTAATGGGTCTGAAGGAACTGAAGGAGGTGCTGAATGTACCCCTCGCAGCTCTGATCCTACTTATCACGTGAAAAAGAAGTGCCCAAAGATTGGGGAAAGCTCCATAACTTCCCTTAATGGACTGTGGCTGCCACAAGCAACCAGGGTCAGCTTATATAGTAACATAGGGCCTCATTTTCCAAGCACTTTACCACGTGCGATAAATTCGCAAATCGCGTTAACAGCTGTTAACGCGATTTGCGAATGCAAATTAGTAATTTGGTATTCAGGGGGCGGAGTTGGGGCGGAGCATATGTAAAGCGGGAACCTGTTTATCGTGTGCGGCGAAACAGCCGCAGTGTTAGCGCGGCTGCTATCGCGGCTAATAACTACAAACTCCAACTTTGCGTATGGACTGCGCTACGGGCCAGAAAGGATTATCCCGGACAGCCTGTTTTGGGGGGGGAGAGAGAGAGAGAGAGAGAGAGAGCGCCTTACTATAGTGCCTATGCCCTACATAGGTATTTGAATCCCTATGGGAGGGCTACCTACTAACTGGAGATTTGGGCAAAATTCTCTCCACCTAGCATGTTGTTGCCCAGGTAGAGTGTCCATCAAGCTAGGTAGAGAGAACGTTGCCCAAACCACTTCTTGGAGTGAGCGTCCTCACTCCGACGGCCAGCAAATCTGCACTAGAGACCACTGTTCTGTCCGTAGGTCTCATGTGGAATGCGAAAGTGGCCCCCAACCCCCGACGCTCATACCTAATCCCCACCCCGAGTTAGTAGGTAGCCCTCCCATAGGGATTCAAATACCTATGTAGGGCATAGGCACTATAGTAAGGTTCGTTCTCTCTCTCTCTCTCTCTCTCTCTCTCTCTCTCTCTCTCTCTCTCTCTCTCTCTCTCTCTCTCTCTCTCTCTCTCTCTCTTCCCCCCCCCCCCCCCAGGGTAGTAACTGCCTTTAAGGGTTGTAACTGCCTCTCTGTGCAGGTTACCCCCATGTTTCTGTTAAGGGTAGTAACTGCCAGTCCATGCAGGTTACCCCCATATTTCTGTTAAGGGTAGTAACTGCCGCTCCGTGCAGGTTACCCCCATGTTTCAGTTATGAGTAGTAACTGCAGCTCCATGCAGATTACCCCCATGTTTCCTTTAAGGGTATAACTGCCGCTCCATGGAGTTACCCCCATATTTCTGTTAAGGGTAGTAACTGCCGCTCTGTGCAGGTTACCCCCATGTTTCTGTTAAGGGTAGTAACTGCCAGTCCATGCAGGTTACCCCCATATTTCTGTTAAGGGTAGTAACTGCCGCTCCATGCAGGTTACCCCCCATGTTTCAGTTATGAGTAGTAACTGCAGCTCCATGCAGGTTACCCCCATGTTTCCTTTAAGGGTATAACTGCCGCTCCATGGAGTTACCCCCATATTTCTGTTAAGGGTAGTAACTGCCGCTCCGTGCAGGTTAGCCCCAAACCATATGTAAAGGGTAGTAATATTAATAAGACTCTCTGACATCCCATTTTGAGGTTGGGAAAGGAATTATTTTTTGTCACTGTCTTGTATACAACTGGCTAGAGATGCAGAACGTGCTTCATTTTACCACTGACTACCATGCAATGGTAGCTGTTAGGCAAAAAAAAAAAAAAAAAGCCTCTGGGCTTCCTGTCTCCCCAGCAGACTGGTCCCGTATGCACAGGGAATCATGAAATAGGTTTCCCATCTGATTGCATGTTTGATGTATGCCTGAATTACTGTCGATGTTACTACTACATTTGTTTTATGTGACTTACTGATTGTGCACCACTTTGAATGGGAGTTGCCAGCCCATGACAGTGCTGTATAAGAAATGAAATGAAATCTTGTCAGTAGCTGGAGAACGAAGGATGTTAACAGAAAAGGTAGTTTGTTTATTAACCATACTTTGAGTCCCTCGTTTTTAGTTAAAACCGATATTCACCCTAATGTTAGGCTGGTTATAAGGCTGACCACCAGAAGCACTTCCTGACAGACTCCCTGGCCCTGCACAAAAGCAGAAGTGCAGTGCTGCAGAGCGGGGGGGAGAAGAGAGGGAGATTATCCGTGGGGTGGGAGAAAGAGAGAGGGGCAGGCTAGGCAGGGGATAGGGCTAGGGATGGGGATGCGGCTGAGTGGGAGAATCCGTGAATGTTTTATTGTCCTGGCTTCTGTCCAACAAAATTAACTCTGATATTTACCGGGAAAAGTAATGAGTCATTTTTTTTCAACTGATTTTCTCTTTTTACTTTTGTTTTTGTCACAATAAACCCTGATAAATGCCTTGGAAAATGTAAAACAATAAAAACCGAAAATGAAGGTCCCTGCCCATAACTCTGGCTCATCTTTGGAAGGTATCCTCACAGCTTGGATTCTGGCACAGCTCGGTGGCTGAGGTGCTTTCATGGAGCAGATCACATTTGCTCTTAAAGGGTCATCGGAGGAGGGATACGGGGTAGATACTGGCAGTGGAGGAAGAGGTTATTGTGTAACAATTCTAATGCTTTCACTGTTTGCCCTTCTGAGCGGATGATTTACAGTCTGTCTGAATACATATTTGTCATTTTAGGCTTTTTTTGTCTGTATGTGTGTACATTTTGCAGAATTGTTGTTTGTTCTATGTGTGCTCTGCCTGAAAAATAATAACTAATAACCAGACTTAGTGTGGAATATGTGAAGTCACAGTCTTTTCACTCCTCGGGTGCAGGATGGCATTTGTAAAACGCTTCCTAGATTCTTTTAGGTTTGGGTTTTTCTTTGCTATTGGATGTAGACGGATATTCTCTGACAGATGTGGGTTTTGCATATCACCAAAGCCTTCACGTTGAGCACTGCGAGTTTGCGATTGTACATGTACTTTCTGGCAGTGCTGGAGACGGGAGGGGAGGGAAAGGCAGAGGCAGTGGAGTGAAACCCGAGGGGGAGGGGGGACTCGGGGAGGGATCCCCTTTTGCTCTTCTCGCCTCAGTTTCCCCTCCCCTTCCATGTGTTCAGCGCTCCGTAGCCCCGACCCCCCCCTCCACTTCCCGGGACGTGAGCTGCAGGCAGGCGGGCGCTCTCAGCCCCAGCCCGGGAGAGAGGAAGGCGGGGGCTCTCCCTTCCCCGGCTCGGGGATGCCCTCCCTGCTCGGCCTGGGCTTGCGGCTGCTGCTGCTGCTGAAGCTGAGCCGGCCCGACGTGTTCAGCTCCATGAGCACCGTGCGCCGGGCGCTGGCCACCGAGGGGCGGCTGCTGCGGCTCCTCCACTCCTACCTCCAGGGGGAGAGCTCCCGGCTGGAAGCGCTGCGCAGGTAACGGGGGGGAGGCGGAGGGATGGGAACTTTTTTTTTTAACTAGCGCCCTCCTTCTGGGGAAGATTCTGAGCAGATTTTGTTTGCCGTTGGGGGTGGGCAGCCTTATTCTTTAATCCTTTTCGGAATAAAAGGCGGGGGGGGTAGGGAATGGATGGGTCGATCTGCCCCTGTTGCTGCAGAAAGCGGTGCATTCTTTGCTCCGATCTGCCCCCCTGTGGTGGGGGAAAGCACTGCACGGTGCTGCTCACCTGCCCCGGGAGTATCGCGACAGAAGCTCCATCTTCCGACCTTAAGACTTGCAAACAGGAGAGGGACAGAGAGAACTTCTCTGAAAGCAGCACCAGCCTGCAGAATAGAACTTTGCTCTTACTGAGCGCTATTTCCCCTTTTGGTCTTAGTCTTAGATCTCCTTTCTTTATTTTTTCCCCTAATGGAGTTTATTTCTTAGGTTTTCATACTTGGTTTTTTTTTGTGGGGGGGGGGGGGAGGGTATGTGGATATGTGCACGTTTATTACTACTACGGTTTTTAAAACGTCTTCCCGGAGCCCGCTCTTTAACTCTCTTTTCTCTGACTGAACTATTGGGAGGGGACGGGGGAATGGAGCGAGACAGACAGCAAGGGATAGCATCGCATCCGCACGAGCAGAAGGCAGCAGTGAGGTTTTTAAAGCCCTTAACTGACCGACCCCAGGCCTGCTTCCTCCTCCTCCTGCTGCACTGGAGTCAGGGCAGTCGCATAAACAGTGCTGAGGGCCGGGGGATCCCGCCTTTCACCTTGCAGGAAGCTGTTGGCAAGCCCGAGAGGAAGCACAGCAGAGGGAGCCCAGGGCTGCAGCGAGAGATTTCCGTGCAGGTGCTAGAGAGGCTGGGGAGGGGGGCGGGTCCAGCCGCCCCAGGCGGTGAGGTCATCGCACGCTCGCGCTCTCTCTCTTCGCACGCCACAGGCAACCCCGGCTCCTCAGAGAAATGCACCCCCAGAAATGGAAATCAGCAGTTAGTACAGCTGGGTTTTAAAAAAGCATTGGATACCTTCTTGGAGGAGAAGTCCATTACCTGCTATTAATTAAGCTGACTTAGAGAATAGCCACTGCTATTACTAGCAACGGTAACATGGAATAGACTTAGTGTTTAGGTACTTTCCAGGTACTTGTAGCCTGGATTGGCCACTGTTGGAAACAGGATGCTGGGCTTGATGGACCCTTGGTCTGACCCAGTAAGGCAGGTTCTTATGTTCTTGCCCGCGCCACTTCTCATCTCGTCCGTCCTTTCACAACTGCCGCCCCCTGCCCCTAGGCCATCGCCTACCCCCGCCTCATGCGTCCGCCAGCCCCGTTCGTTCCTATTTCATAGTCCCGGATTCAGTTCCCACCTGGAGAACCATCAAAAGCTGCGCCTGGCCCCTTTCTGGTGATGTTCACAGCAAGCAGACTCACCCCTTCAATTATATATTTATCAGTTAAGTCTTTACTTTCGGGCCGATTCAGTACGGTGCACGCGGTCGAGCGCACCTTTATCCCCCGTTTGGCCGTGCGTTTTCCACCTACTATTTTTTACCCCTTAAAGAGTAAGAGGCAATAGCGCGTGGAAAACGCGTGGCCAACCTCCCCCGCCCCCCCCCCCCCCGAAACTAATAGCACCCGCAACATGCAAATGCATGTTGATGAGCCTATTAGTTATTCCCGCACGATACAGAAAATAGTGCCTGTCCAAAGGCAGAAGTTAATTTCAGCCGGCACAGGGAAAATGTACAGAAAAGCAGAAAAAACTGCTTTTCTGTACACCCTCCGACTTAATATCATAGCGATATTAAGTCGGAGACCCCAAAAATAAGAAAAAATTAAAAATCTGCCCGTGGCCCGTGGGTTGGGAGATAGACGCTCAATTTTGACAACCGACGCCGGTAAAATTAAGCGTCGGCTGTCAAACCCGCTGACAGCTGCCGCTTCTGTCAATAAAGAGGCGCTAGGGATGCGCTAGTGTCCCTACCGCCTCCTTTTTACCGTGGGGCCCTAATTTGCATAGCTTGGCTTCCTGAATCGCGCACCCAGGAGAGAGGCCTGGGCACGCGTCGGGAGAGCGGGCGCTCGCCTGCTCTGTTTACTGTATCGGCCCCGATTGTAATTCTTTCAGCAGTTTCCCCAGGACACCCTGAGACTCCGATGGCAGCCATGTTAGCAAGAGTCACAGATTATATCGCATTTACCGTATCTGATTAGTCCATATTGGCCATGATGTCACAAGTACCTTTGTGTATGCGACGTGAACCAATCAGAACCCACTCTGCCTGAGGTCCTTCCTGACCCTGCCCTGAACGTGGCTTCGCGTCATTGCTTATTTATCTCGCAGTTTTCCAGCAGAAGAGTTCAAAGCGTATTAGAGCCAAGGTTAAGTGTGCAACAAATGAAAAAGTACATCAATATTTCAGTCCAGAAGAAGTCAAATTACTATAGGGTAACAGGGTGATCCTGTTCAACTATACCCGATGTGCAGCATAATTCACACTGCCGAGCTTTGAATGAGCATAAGAATGAGTTTTGGACCAACATAAGAATTTGCCATTCTGGGTCAGACCGAGGGACCATCAAGCCCAATATCCCTGTTTCCAGTCCAGGTCACGAGTACCTGGCAGGATCCCAAACAGTAAATAGATCCCAGGCTATGGCTTAGTTTGCAGTAGTCTAGGTGAGAAATTACACAGGCCTGAATCACGGTAGCAAAGTGGAGTCATCAAAAAAAGGGGTGGGCGGTGGAACAGCTGGCACTGTTGGGATAGAATTTAGTAACAGTAATGACGGCAGAAAAAGACCAAATGGTCCATCCAGTCTGCCCAGCAAGTTTCCTATGGGGGTTACTGCCGCTCTGTGCAGGTTACCCCTGAGCCTTAGGTTAAGGGTAGTAACAGTAATGATCAAAACCAAGCAAATGTCAAACCCATAACAAAAATTCCTGCTAGCAACATTTCTATAGGGTGAGCAGCCTTCTTGATAATTCATACAATGCTTTGCTTTTGGACTCAGCCCTACAAGCAGTCCTGCGCTTTTTCCCTAATGTCTGCATCAGTACTGCAGACCGTAAAAGTCAGGGCCCCAGAGTTGGCTGTCGTCTGAATCCAGTTTCCCTTTTTTCCCCCCTGCCGTCAAGGCGGTGATGCTGCCGTTGCGTCAAAATCACGTAAGCTAATTGGTTAAAGGTAGTAATCCCCATGCCTTCTGTTAGAGGAAGCAGCTGCCGCTCCATGCCCGTTACCCCCCTGCATCCTTTTCTTAATTTACAACCCTAGCCTTTAATTTGGGTTTCAGTAGTGAATTGGGAGTCCAATATTTAGCCCACTCTGCGCACTTGGTGGCTGAAAGATAGGGTTGGATCCTTCCAAGGTGGAAGTGGCCTTGGACCTTTTTTCAAATCCACGCTACCTCTGTTTCTTTCAGGGGGGTGGGTGGGAAGGGTTGGTTTTAGTTGGTTGTAGTGTGTTTAGGTTAGAGATTTTATGGTTGGGCTCTGCACCTAGAGGACACAGTTAGCTGGATGTCATCTTCTACTTTCTGACTTCATTTGCCCAATGGGACCATGGTAGATGTTGAAAAGGGTGAGAGATAGGAAGGATCCTTGTGGCACACCACACGGGAAGGGATGGGAAAGAGGGATGCCTGCTCAAGAGATACTGTTTCGAGTGCTGTTTCGGAGGAAGGATTTAAACCGTGCTAGGGCTGGGCCTGTGAGTCCTGGTTCCGTTAGGCGGGAGTTTGTGGTATCAAACGCCTCTGAGAGGTATCAGAAGTGCCAGGAGGGCAGAGCGTCCGTGGTCTAGGACTGCCAGCTCGCCTCAGGTCAAACGAATAGGCCGATGTTTGCGCCCACACACGCATTCACAGCTCAGAGTTTTCCACTGATTTCCCCAAGAAAATCAGAACTTCAGGACCCTGCACGCAATGGGGCAAAAGCCAGGACTGGATCGGCCTGGCTGACTGACTTGCCTTGAGATGTTAGTAAAGCATCGAGGGCGATTTCAAACAGCCCCTGAGGCTACAGACTCTGGAAGTCAATCCCAGACAATCTTAGAAACACCTCCAGTAAGAAAGAATTCAAAAAGAACTTGAAAACCTATCTTCCTTGACGAGCTCATTAGGCCGCAGACCTGCTTTAATGTCCTTATTCCAAGCCTTTTTACACCCAGCTGGAATTAATTTTCTCTCCGATTTTAATTATGTTGCCTGTTCTTATGTTTTCATTTTAACTCAGTTTCTAATTTATTTTTTCTTACCGTTGTCTGTATTTACTATTTTAATTTGTTTTTAATACCATCGTGTAAACCATTTTGACTACCTTCTAGTAAAAAACGGTATATAAAAATTGTTTAAATAAATAAATAAAAACACGTGCCTTTAGCATATGTCCTTTATGCAAAATGTATGTATTTATTTGATTTTTATTCTCCTTTTCGGCACTTCAAAGTGGATTACATTCAGGTATTGTGTTTCTCTATCCCCAGAGGGCTTATAATCTTAAGAGGAAAGGCTGAAGAGGTTAGGGCTGTTCAGCTTGGAGAAGAGACGGCTGAGGAGGGATATGATAGAGGCCTTTAAGATCATGAGAGGTCTTGAACGAGTAGATGTGAATCGGTTATTTACACTTTTGAATAATAGAAGGACTAGGGGGCACACCATGAATTTAGCAAGTAGCACATTTAAGACTAATCGGAGAAAATTCTTTTTCACTCAACGCACAATAAAGCTCTGGAATTTGTTGCCAGAGGATGTGGTTAGTGCAGTTAGTGTAGCTGGGTTCAAAAAAGGTTTGGATACGTTCTTGGAGAAGTCCATTAATGGCTATTAATCAAGTTTACTTAGGGAATAGCCACTGCTATTAATTGCATCAGGAGCATGGGTTCTTCTTAGTGTTTGGGTACTTGCCAGGTTCTTGTGGCCTGGTTTTGGCCTCTGTTGGAAACAGGATGCTGGGCTTGATGGGCCCTTGCTCTGACCCAGCATGGCAATTTCTTATGTTCTTATGTTCTTAGGGAAATACATCAAGCAACGTTAGAGCATTAATATGCAATAATGAGGTAATATCATGCGATGCTTATTGTGACGTGCATTGGTATTAAAATGTGCAAATGAGGATGCAAATTATGCAAATGAGGGACTCCTGCAGCAATGCGCGACATGATAAAGGTGAATTTAACACAGAAAATAACATCTTTTTCATTTGTGGTATGGAGGGAAAAAAATGTCATCGCGCAACGGAGTTTTATTGCAGGATGGTATTTAATTATGCAACATTGTGTAGGAGATTACCCTAACCACGCCCAGATTTTTATTGCAGGACTTTAATGCGCGATATTTCTATTATTTTTACCGCAGCTGAATGCATCTAAGGGTAAGTTTGTACCTTCCCACATTATCTCTCTCTAAGCGCATCTGCTTACTTTGCATTTGCTATTTGTACTGGTGGCAGAGGGGAACAAAAATAGCGCACGTGCCTTTGGAAACAGAACGCGCGTGCGCTGTTTTCCTCCCCGAGCTAGCCACACCCACAGAAATGCCCTTTTAAAATCCGGGTTACAAGCCCACCTGCAAATCCTTCTAGCCTCCTTTGAGGAAGGCAGTTTCAGTCAGGCATTTCCCCAGCTAAAGGCTTTTCAAATTGCCCTCTTAAACCCTGAGTGAGCATTGCCTGTTGTGGGATTTCACTGCATGACTTTCTTTTGGTTACTGAGGAGTTTTTTTTCCCCCATTGTTCATCCGGACTCGCGGTGACTGAAAGCGGAGGCAGCCAGGACGATGCCGTGCCTCTTGCATGCACAAGACGCACCACCTGTAGCAGGGGGGATAGAGGCGGTTAGAAAGCACAAAATTGAAGTGGATTTGAAAGGCATTTGTTTTGTAACATCTCGGAAGCCTCATGTTCCCATATGCACAGAACTGGAAAAGCACTCTTGGAAATGAAACACGATACGAACAGGAAATCAAATCTGCAGTGCGCCCTAAAACCGATCAAGACTCTGTGAATAGCTCTGGTTGTATCCGCAATGAGTATTCAAGGGATGTGGTTTGCGGACAGTTTCAGGCCGATACAGTACGGTGCACTCGGCCGAGCGCATCGATTAGCATGCGATTGGCTGCATGTTTTTGACGCGCGTCTATTACCCCTTATATTGTAAGGGGTTTAGCGTGTCGAAAACGCACAGCCAACCCACTCCGAAAACTAATAGCGCTCATCATGTGAGGATATCAGTTAGTCCCCGGGATACTGAAAGTTAAAATGTGCGGCCAAGCAACCCGGAAAAGTGTGCAGAAAATACTGCTTTTCTGTGCACCTTCCAACTTAATATCCTAGCGATATTAAGTCAGAGGAACCAAAAATTAAAAATAGAAAAAAAAAAAAATCTGCTCGCCAATCAGCAGTTTAGAAAAACAGATGCTGAATTATACCGGCGTCCGTTTTCCTAACCCGTGGCTGTCAGCAGGTACGGAAACCAACGCCGGTAAAATAGAGCGTCAGTTGTCGGACCCGCTGACAGCCACCTCTGCGCTAATAAGGAGGCGCTAGGGTAGCGCCTCCTTATTAGCGCGACCCCTCATTTAAATAAAGAATTGCGCGCCCAGGAGAGGAGTCCTGGCACGCGTCGGGAGAGCGGGCGCTCAACACGGAGCGCCCGCTCTCCCGCGATTCTTACTGTATCGGCCCGTTTGGGTCTGGGAACCAGGTTAATTTGCATATTTTGGTTATCCTGACAATGAGAGCTGCTTGGGGCCCCCGCATGGCTGGGATTTGGGAAACGTTACGATAGGTGGTGAAGTTTATGGGGGTTAGGGCTTTACACATCTCTGCCACTGCACCCCTAGTGTTTGCCAACTTCTTCATAATCTCCTAGGCCGATGCAATTAGTCGAGCGGTAAAACGGGCGCACGTCCTCCCCTCCTGGGTGCCCGATGCTGTATTTAACTGCCAAATGGGCCACTCACTGTCACATGTCAGCGAAAGGACCAATCCCTTTTCAGAAGACTGTCCTGAAAGCGGATTGGTCCTTCCACTGACAAGAGTCAGTGAAAAAGACCAATTGGGAACAGCCCTGTTGGACGAGGGTCCAGCGGAAGGGGAATTTGGGGTCTGGTGAGCGCTGTTTTAAGATGTGGATCTCAGAATGGACCCGGGTCCAACCCGGACCAATTGGATCACTGAGCCAGACCTTTGGGGGGGGGGGGGGGGGGGGAGCTTTGGTCAGGCTAGCTGTGTGAAATTTAACGCCTGCCTCTGAGCAGGCGTTAAATTTCTCACGGTAATAGGAGATGCACTAGGCAGTCTCTTGCTTAGCGTTCCTCCTTGCATTGCAGGGTAATAGCTAATTAAGCTATTCCTGCAATGTGCATGCACCATGTGCTAAGCCTGCCATGGGTTTTTTAGTGCCTTTTTTTTTTGTCGCTAAAGCCCTTTATACATAGCAGGGTTACATTAGCGCCCCAAAAAAACTGTGCTAAAACGTGAGTAAATCCCACTCACGTACGTGGTATACGTGGTATAGCGCCACGTGGTATACGTGGTATAGCGCCACGTGGTATACCTGGTATAGCGCCACGTGGTATACCTGGTATAGCGCCACGTATTGCATCAGCCCCTCAACAGGGTGCTGGAACAGAAATTAGCAGTTCAATATTCACATATGCACACTTTGCCAGGAGAAATCCGTGCATCCTCCTCTGTTGTTCAAAGCACGTTCACTTCATCCGTTCCACAGAGAAGCGCTCAGGGCTCCAGCAGGACCAAGTTTCTGGAGCAAGACTTCAAGCTAGTCCTAGGGTTTTTTTTTAACCTTCTCTCCCAGTGCATTGTGGTATTTGCAGTCCTGCTTCTTCCATTCCACGTCGGCACTTCGGGTATCAGAATGCATCGGGAGCGCGGGGTGGGGGGAGAGGGAATTATAAAAAACTAAAAAATACATACAAATCAGAAGTGGGCTAAGGGGGTCTGCCTTCAGAGATTGGGCTCCATCCATCTGAGCCTGGCAGACGACTGTGGTGAAGCAGCTCGCCAGGCTAGGACTGCAGGCACAGGCTCGAGGTAGGGAAGGGGGTTTGCACGTGGGCAGGGACACCACACACGTTTCCGAGGTGATTTTATGCCGCTGTAATCGCCTCAGCGGATGTGGGTTAGCGGCGCTGGTCTGTGGCCGACAAGGAAGCACCTTTCTTAGTTTCCGGTTGCTTGCTCTGAATGCCTAACCACTGCCCAAATCATCAAGAAATCTATAAACGTGGATTCCTTACTAACAGCTGGTGTGACATGTGGGTCCGTGTTAAAGCAGCCTCACCGTGCAACATCCACTGTCCAAAACATCAACTTGGCTGCTCCTTTTTTTTTTTTGGTCCAAGTTTCTGTGTTTTTTTATGCTGGCTTGGAATAAAAGGTGTGCGCTTGTAACTCTGGCCATGTGCTCACAGCCGTTTTTTTTTCTCTCTCCAATTTTCGCTCTGCGTCTCCTCGCCAGCTGCGTGTCCTGCTTGCTTGGGGCTCTGACAGCCGCCCCCTCGTTCTCCCCTATCCCCCCAGATTTCTATACATTCAGAAAAAGCAGGCACGGAACACGAGGAGGCGACCCGGATACGCTTCCGATATGTATTGCTGCCTGCCTAAAAATCACAGGGAAGCTCTGAAATGAGTTTGCTTTTCTAAGCTGACACCCCCAAAACCTGTCTTCACGCCATTGTGCTGGAAAACTCGAGATCGGGGAGCGCGGTCCTGCTCCTTGAAAGCTGCCACCCGGTCCGGTTTTTCCGGGTAGCTGTGTAAGGCGAATTAACTTGGCTCTCAGCCCCATAATACGCAGATTTGCCTGCTGGTTATTCAGCGTGGATATGCCGAAAGCCTGACCGCCGCCCTAAAGCAAGCAGTGTTTGTGTAATGAAACCGCTATCTGATGGGAGGAGCAATCAGATAGGAGTTAGCAATCAGTTGTTATTTAGGAGAGTTGTGGGTGGATCCTTGGACCAGTGGCAGATGACCACGCCCCCGGGGAAGACCCCGAGAGGGACCACCGGTCAGGCTCAGAGTATGGAGACAGACACACACTAGTTCTTTTATTAGACAGTATACTGAACCACCAGAGGGGGCAGTAGTGAGCTGGAATGCCCAGCTGGGCTGTAGTCCCTCAGGTACTGGAACAGCGATCCCTGGAGGCTGAGCTGAAGAGAGACTGAGAAATAGTGAGTAGGCAGGGTATGCAGAGTTCATGTACTGAACCAGATGGTAACACTCACACAATCTCTCATAGAAGCCCAGGAGCTGGAATGTACAGGCCCTCGAGGAGCGAGTACCTGGTTCCAGGGAAAGCTCTGAGAGTGCGATGGTAACTCACAGATGTAGTAGGCAGCGATGACTTCCAGGCAGAAGTGAATTCGAAGAAGTCCGGGAACGAGGGCCCTCGAGGAGCGAGTACCGGTTCCAGACTGCAGCCTACAAAGTAAGAGAGAACGAGGCCCCCCAGGAGCGGGTACCCCTGGTTAGTCCGAGGAGGCAGAGTAGCGTAGAAAGAACAAATCCATATCCTTGCTAACTCGATGTGTTAGCAAATTCTAAGACCTTAAATATCCATCGCGGGTGATGTCATCTTCGGGGGACCACCCCCGAGGTTCGCGCCATCGCCGGTACTTCAGTCGGGGCTGCACCGCGCGCGCGCCCCTAGGCCTCCAGGAAACATGGCGGTTAGCAGCGTGGAGCCAGTCCGGGGACGCCGGAAGACCTCGGCAGAGAAATGCCGCGGCAGCCAATCTTCCCTTAGAGGAAGAGGGAGGCGCCAAAGAGGTGAGGAGGGCAGAGAGAGGGCATCGGGAACCGACGGACACAACAGTACACGCCTTCAAAGGGCGACTTCCTCTTCAGGTACCAGGCTTAGGTTTTAAAGGATGCGCGAGGTGGAACTGATGAAGCATCTCTTTGTCCAGGATATTGGTCTGAGGCTCCCAAGAGTTTTCTTCAGGGCCAAAACCTTCCCACTTTAGAAGGTATTCAAAAGTCTTGCCTCTTTTACGAACGTCCAGAATCTCTTCAACTTTGTATTCTAAGTCGTCTTCTGCATTGATGACAGGTGAATCGAGAGTCTTGGAAGAAAATTCACTGAGTCTGTTGTTGTAGATATCAGCAGCGATGGATGAGCTGCTGGGGACGCCACTGAGATCTTCAGTGGAAGTGGTGAAGTTGGGGAACGTCCAAAGCCCACTTCAAGTTGTAACACAATAGTGGATCTTCTAATTTGATGACGGGACTCCTCAGGTCTTCCACTAGATGTCTGAGAATGAAGTTGCCTCCTGCCCGAGTCCACCAGGGTAGGAGTCTGAACCATGATCGGTCCGTAGGTCAAAGAGACTGGGAGAGAGAGCGGAGGAGATGTCGCGGTATGGCCGGGGGAGTGCATAGAAAAGCAGTAAAAACTGCTTTTCTGTGCACCCTCCAACTCATGATTTTAAAAAAAAGTTAAAAATTAAAAAAAAAAATTTTTAAATGGGCCCGCGGCTGGCGAGTTGAAAACCGGATGCTCAATTTTGCCGGCGTCCGGTTTCCGAACCCGTGACTGTCAGTAGGTTTGAGAACCGACGCCGGCAAAATTGAGCGTTGGCTGTCAAACTTGCTGACATCCGCCGCTTCCGTCGAAAAAGAGGCGCTAGGGATGCGCTAGTGTCCCTAGCGCCTCTTTTTACTGCGGGCCCTAATTTAAATAAATTTATTTATTGACATTCAATCTCAATCGAGATATCACACTGGTTTACATTCAGGTACTGTAGGTATTTTTCTATCCCCAGAGGGCTTACAATCTAAGTTTTTGTACCTGAGGCAATGGAGGGTAAAGTGACTTGCCCAAGGTCACAAGGAGTGACAACTGGACTTGAACGCAGGTCTCCTGGGTCATAGTCCACTGCTCTAACCACTAGGCTATTCCTCCTCCCTAATTGTTACTAAATCGCACGCACAGGAGAGAGTAAACTCGCCCGCTCTCCTGCATGGTTTACTGTATCAGCCCGTAAGTCAGCTTGATTAATAGCAGTTAATGGACTTCTCCTCCAAGAACTTATCCAAACCTTTTTTAAACCCAGTTACTCTAACTGCACTAACCACATCCTCTGGCAACAAATTCCAGAGCTTTATTGTGCGTTGAGTGAAAGAATTTTCTCCGATTAGTCTTAAATGTGCTACTTGCTAACTTCATGGAGTGCCCCCTAGTCCTTCTATTATCCGAAAGAGTAAATAACCGAGTCACATCTACCCGTTCTAGACCTCTCATGATTTTAAACACCTCTATCATATCCCCCCTCAGCCGTCTCTTCTCCAAGCTGAACAGCCCTAACCTCTTTAGGTTCCTTAACAGCGTTAGTGGCATCAACCACAAAGCCCACTTCCTCTAAGGATTCCTTTTCAGAATGATGTCACCTCCTTTCTTTTCTTCCCCTTTAACAATAGCCCTTCCTAGTTCATCCTTTTCAAAAGAGAGACCATTCAGTAATCGCTAATCCTCTTACATCTTCTTCCCTGGTCACGGGAAGGAATCCCACATCCTTGAACTCCATGATTCCTCCCGGGTCCCGTAGCCATGGGCCTGCTGGGCACTAGCCAGCGGCTCCAAGAAAGACAGTCCCACCCCGGCTTCCCTCCAGTTTAGGGAAGACAGGTTCCTGCCCTAATAGCCCATACACCCTCCCCCTAGAGGATCTGCCTCACATCCCCATTTAAAGAGATAGATGATCCCCCTCATAAGCTTCGGCCATAACGACACATCATTCGGCGCCAAACGTAAAGGCCAAGTGCATTCCCCCCCAGAACTTCCCCAAGGGCCCATTTCTTTTGACCAGGCCCTGTTTTTGGGTCCCCGTCACATACGGAACAAGCACCGTCATTTGAAAAGACATCCCACACGCCTGCACTCTTAGATGTGAACGGGCCAGACAATATTTCATGCCGGGCTCCCACGGGAAACCACGCCAGCCCTTCTGGTCTGGATAACCCTCGAAGGAAAGATTTAACGGTTGTGTTGAGGCAGCTCAGTTTACAGTGCTCACTTCGCGTGATGATGACTGCCACATGGGCAGTAGGGAAGCTAAGCCAGGATGCTCTCATTATCTTGGCTCTCGCCCCTACCATGAGCAGACTGATGAATCGCAGCCAGGACTTGGATAGGCTCGAGCCTTTCTCAGCTTATTGCTTGCAGCAGTTGAGGAGCAAGATGGGAATGTAACTGAGCCAGCGCTTGCGCTCACCAAGCAATGGGACCAGCTGTGAGTTAACAACATTTTAAGCTGGATGCAGCAGAGAGTAACGGTCATGGCGCATGACATGCTTCTGCTTTCTGTAGGACCCTGTGCGCCTCTTGTAACTTAGCCTTATGGGCCAGAGAGACGGACAGACCGAGGTAAAAAGACGCAAGTAAAATATGGACGTTGAACTTCCGTGCACGTTTAGTTTACTCACTAAAAAAAAAAATAAAATAAAGTTAACTCCTGAGGCAGTAAGCTAATGGCGTGCTAATGCATTGAGAGGTTTTTTTAAAAAGTGCGCTATTCCGAAAATGTGCACACAAAAATATGTTTAGCTTGCATAAACGAGGATTTCTGACCAGAAAACATTTGATGCACACAAATGGTGTTTCCAGGGCAGGACATACGATTTAGCACGCAAACCTTTTAATGCGGTTTGTGCACGAAGCATGCTCGGCCTACGCACCTCTCTGCACTGGGGAAGAAGAGCTCATGCCTTGATCTGCATGGAGGCGCGCTAAGATATGCGCACAAGTAAAGCCCCGCGCGCAGAAACACGCATGCAGGCGGACGTTGGCTTGTGCGTAAGGCCGAGCGCGCATTATTACACCCGGGACGGAATGTGCCAAGCCGCCGTGGGTCGGTTTGCAGTCGCCTGCCGGAAAAAGCAGGACCTCTGTTGGCGCTGTGCCTGTAAGTGCTACGTTTTAAGAACAGGCCAAAAATCCTTCCCTGCTTTTTGCATAATTTCTTTTGGTTGCATGAATTTCTTTTAACGTAGTATATTTTCTTCCCAGAAGTTGCAGGCCATTGATTCCTGGGGTAAAAGATGCACTCTTTCAGTGCTGTACAAGCAAACGCACTTGCAGACTTTTTCTATTTGTTTGCTTTTTTTTTGGTCCTCTTCTTGGCTGAAACCGAAATCTGGTCTTGGAAGGTTTTCTCCTAATATTTTGCTTATAAAGACAATTCTAGGGATCAGAGTGCGAAAGTGGTTTCCAGGAAGTTTATTCATTCCAGCTAATCCACTTTTTTTTTTCTGCTTATTTTGAAGGCCAGGGAGAGGTTGCTGATGGCCGTTTGCTCTCTTTGCGGTTTTCAGGTTTTATGAAAAGGTACACGCTGTGCACCAAGAGGCTGGGAGCACCGTGACGAATCCTGTACTGGCGTTCACCCTGATAAAGAGGCTGCAGTCTGGATGGATGAACATAGCAAACAGCTTGGAGACCAGCGAGAACATCCAGGGTGAAGTGTGATCAACAAGGTTTACTCCGGGGGGGGGGGGGGGGGGTCTGGTGAAAGCCTTTCTCATTTCCTCGTTGGGGAATCCGCTCTGATCATGGCTGCCGCGAAGCGTAGGCTTTCTAGAATTACCAAGCTGTCGAGTGCCGGCATCAGAGAGTTGTCGTTCATTGTCAGGATTTTCAGTAGAACTGAGCCTAAGGGGCATCCTGGGCACCTCTGCCAGAGGACTAGTGTCACGTTTTTTTTTTATCAGAACAAAATATCCAGCCCTCTCCACGGCAACAAGCTCAGGCTGCTGAGGCGGCGAGATGCGTTTCCCCTTAGGAGTTACTTCCATTGGTGTTTTTGGCCTGCCCAAGGATTGTGAGTGCTGCCCCAGCAGCAGGAGGAATTAAACCCGAATGCTACCCTTCATCTGACCTTTAATTGTATCAGTAAACACGCAGAGGCCCATATTCAGATTCATCAAATTCATTATTATCGCATGGATAACGCCCGCGATAAGAAGTTTAGGAAATTTTAGAATTACTGCTGGTATAGTAAACTTAACATGCCCTGCGATAATTCCTATTTTTGCAGGGGGGGGATGGAGGTTAGGGAGAGAGAAAGAGAGACACAGACTATGTACAAGGCTCACATAGTAGTGAAGTATTTATATAGCTATAGGTGGGCCATCTAATAGGTCGAGGTGAGGTGTTGATGGTTTAGGGGTTAGGGGCCAGTTTCTCATGTACAGTGAGACCTACGAACAGCACAGTACCCCTTGGTGAAGATTTGACTTCATTTGGAGTGAGGAAAGTCTCTCAAAGATGGCCATTTCTACCATGTTCTCTCACCCTAGCTTGATGGACTCTATAACAGGGTACAATGAAGCTAGGGTGAGAGAACATAGTACAAAATTTCATCTTTGTGAGACTTTTCTCACTCCAAATGAAGTCAAATCTTCACCAAGGTGTACTATCGCACAGCCTAACACCAGGAAAAAAAGGTGTAGTTATTTCTGGTGTTAAAACTGTGCGATAGCATGCATTATGCTATCGCACAGTACGACATTGCCCCTCATTTTCCTAAATCCCACCCAAACTCCTCCCAAAAATGTATCCCACGCGCCAGCGATATTGCGTTAACTCATTATTGTGTATGTTAATGCCAAAACGCATTTGATGAATGACCCGGTAAGTCTGGCACTTAGTCGGAGAAATGCCAGAATTTGAAAGTCCTGCTGTTCTGACCACCCCTGACATAGCCGGATACATTTTTAGCTGGTTAAAATCTATCTGGCTGTGTCAGGGAAGTCTGGTGGCATTCCGGGGCAGAGCGTCCTCTCTGTGGCGTAAGATCTTATGATGTTACTCTTGAATGTAACCACTTTGAGCCTTACATTGCACTTGCAAAGTTTCTGTAAAAGTAAAATGTATAGACAGCTTAGAAAGTTGTAATATGTATGGAAATGGAGATTGGGCGAGTGTCCTGAATGGTCTTAGGGCTCTTTTAACTTATGATTGATCAGTTGGCATAGTTGACCGCAAGCAAAAACACGCAGAGTTAAAGGTGACTTACATCCTCTTGGTGTCACCACCGTTTTAATTCAGTCAAGACCTGGAATAATGGCAGACAGCACCGAAAACTGTGGTTCCAAAACTGGCCTGGACTTTTATTTAAAAGAAAAGTTATTTACAAGGACTGAAGAAAACTTAAATATCAAACAAATGACTTCACTACTCGCTACATCAACACATATGTCAAAAAGAAACAGGGTATAGACATGTTCCAAAATGTTTTATTAATCAAAAATATACAAACACACTTTCAGAACACAAATAGAAAATGACATGCAAAACAAACATACATCAGCCACCCATCCTAAAGGGTTCACTCTCAATCACGCATGCGAAAGCATTCACAGCGCAGCCATTCATCCATACACAGTATGAAACATCGTATCCCAACATGCTTCGCTTCCCAGAGCTTCTTCGGGGGAATTCCTTTCATTTACAAATCTAAGGTGAATCCCAAAACACATATATCTCTGTGACAAGTGGAGGCTGCAATAGGGGCGCGTCTGCCTTCCCACTGAGTCATGTCACATCGCACAAAGGATCCAGCAGTGACACAGTTCATACATCCCACGTGTCCTGTTGCTTCCCGATTAATCAGAAGGTTCAGTTAACTGCAAGAATTCACGGGTGACTTTCTGAAAAAATGATGGCGTCTTAGAACAGCAAATGTTCGTTTGGTTTGAAGTTGCCGGAGAATTTGATTATGCGTTTGTTTTTGTAATTCTCTGTGAAGAACGTGATGAGGAACTTTGTGTATTGGAGGGAGACGGTGTTCATCGATTCTGGAATCGTGGCGTTAACTGGACCTTCTGATTAATTAGGAAGAAACGGGATATATGTGATGCATGAGCTGGGGAATAGCCAGCATGAGTAGCATGGGATCTGTCTAATGTTTGGGTACTTGTCAGGTACTTGTAGCCTGGATTGGCCACTGTTGGAAACAGGATACTGGGCTTGATGGACCCTTGGTCAGAACCAGTATGGCATATCTTTCCTTATGTACTTGTAGTAGAGGGACCAAAATCACTCAGATTTTGCTTCATGGTTCTGCATCGTTATGGTTTACAACAGGGGTCGGGAACCTTTTTGGCTGAGAGAGCCATGAACGCCACATATTTTAAAATGTAATTCTGTGAGAGCCATAGTAACTACAACCCACCACCCTCCTGACCCCCCCCCAAGACCTACCAAATTAATTTACTACAACCCCCTACTCTCCTGATGCCCCCCAAGACCTGCCAAATTAATTTACTACAACCCCCTACTCTCCTGATCCCCCCAAGACCTGCCAAAAGTCCCTGGTGGTCCAGCGGGGGTCCAGGGCTCACAGACAAATCTTTAATAAAAAAGTAAAAATCTAACAAAACCCCCCCACCCTCCTGATGCCCCCCAAGACCCTCCAAAATTAATTTACTACAAACCCCCACCCTCCTGACCCCCCCTAAGACCTCCAAAATTAATTTACTACAGCCCCCCCCCCACCCTCCTGACCCCCCCAAGACCTGCCAAATGTCCCTGGTGGTCCAGCGGGGGTCCAGGAGCGGTCCGGGAGCGATCTCCTGGACTTGGGCTGTCGGCTGCCAGTAGTCAAAATGGCGCCGACGGCCCTTTGCCCTCACTATGTCACAGGGGCTACCGCCGCCATTGGTCGACCCCAGTGACATAGTGAGGGCAAAGGGCCGTCGGCGCCATTTTGACTACTGGCAGCCGACAGCCCAAGTCCAGGAGATCGCTCCCGGACCGCTCCTGGACCCCCAGGGACTTTTGGCAGGTCTTGGGGGGTCAGGAGGGTGGGGGGTTTTGTTAGATTTTTACTTTTTTATTAAAGATTTGTCTGCGAGCCAGATGCAGCCATCAAAAGAGCCACAGGTTCCTGAGCCCTGGTTTACAAGTACCATTATGCCATAAATACATATACTACTGTTTTCAGTCTATTTATCTCTCATCATGTGCATTGTTTTGTGAGGCTGGAACAAATTAGCCTGTTGTAATAATGTTTGGTGCACTGTCAGGGGGCATTTATAAGGGCAATATGAAATCCTTGACATACTTAAAACACAGCCTGTCTCTGACTGTGGGGCTGAAAGGAACTGCATAAGAAACGGGGCATGTGCAGTTTGTGGTCTCGCCCTGTTTCCAGCAGTCATGAGTTAGGGATGTCCTGAAAACGAAGTGACATCCCAGACTGTTGCGTTCCGTGTTTAGACCTTCTGCTGGAGATCTATGCCCAATCTTTTTTTCTCCTTCATATTGATGGGTACTGATTCCCACTTTGACCCTACAGTATTTCAGAATGGCTACAAGACAATTGAGGAGGATCTGCCCAAGGCTGAGGACCTAGAAGGAGCTGCCCAGGCCCTGATGAGGCTGCAGGATGTGTATTCACTGAGTGTGAAGGGCCTGGTGAATGGATTGTTCCAAAGAACGATGCAGGCAGATATCACTGAAATTTACAGACCAGCCTGGCTCATCCCCTTGTCCGCTGATGACTGTTTCCACATTGGTAAGGTAAGGCTAATTCTATACTACAAGGGTATTATAGAGAGCTAGAGTGGGATCTGTCAGCTTTCTTATCTAAATTGTTCTTACAAGGACCATAATATCTTGATAGCTGTAGGTTACATGGACAAAACCTACTTATGGCCTGAGCTCACTAAGGTCAAGTAGTCTTCTTGACACTGAGAAGTTATCAATCTGTAAGCCAGTTTCTAAAATAAGCTTATGATGGTTCAACCAGTTTATCTTTCATATTTTAGGCTGGAATTGGACCATGCCATAATGTGGAATTGGGGCTTGCAGTTCAGTTTTGTTTAGTGTATATAATGAATGAAACAGCTCAGGCCACTGATCAGGCATTAAGGTGATGACATCCAGATTCTGACAATGGTACAATAGACAGCCCCCCGTTCCAAAGCTGCTATAGCCCAGTGCTAGGCTAAAATATTCAACTGATTGAAGAGAAATTTGCAAGATCTCAATGGAGTCTTTATAGAGATGATATAGTACATGAGTTTTTCAGACAGCAAAGATCCCTTCTTCAGATGTCATAAGTTCAGTAGGGAATAAAGGTCAATTATGATCAACAGCAAAGTCTAGATCCTTAGCTTGGTGGGGTCTAAAGCATCCTCCTTTGTCTCTGTGTAATATGGAGTTGGTGCTCTTTCCTGTCAGCTGTGATCTGTAAAACAGTAGCTCATGCCTTCATCTCCTCCAGGCTTCATTATTGGAGCATTCTTCGGGGCCTTCTTAAGGATGGATTTGCAGACTTCAGCCCTGGCAGGTAGGCTTCTCACTTAGACCTTGAATGAGCCTGGGGTCGCTTGCCCTCTTAGAACTGGGTTGGTGACCTTCCAATCGGCAAATGCGTTTCGAGGGTTTTTTCTTTCTATATAGAAACAGAGAAATGTGAAAGCTATTCTTGCACACAGGCATTGCATTAGCAGTCACGCCCATCAGAAAATTAATCTCTCTGCTAAGCCTCTGTAAAAATAGGCTTTACATTGCAGAGTGACTGAGAGATGAATCAGATGACCCTCTTTTTTCCCCTTAAATCATTTGAAGCAAGGAGATTTTTGGCTAGAATATGCCTGCCTTTTAATTTTTTACAGTCTTCTTGGTGATGTGTTTTCCCATTATTATCCTGGCTCTGAGGGGATGGGAGATGGTGGCAGGAGGAATCACGCTAGCATATGTGGACAAGACGATCCCGAAACGCAAAGATTACAGTCTGAGTGTGTGCGTATACGTGTGTACGCGATTTTACAAGCATTCCTTCCATATGGTACATACCATTTGTACAGCATACTCTAGACTTGAATGTAATAAAACATTCAAAATGTAAGGTCGTTCCAAGTAAACTGCTCCGTGTCTGGACTCTTGGCAGGGAAGGAGACGGCCCTCCTGCTTTTAGAACACTTTTTTTTGACAGAAAACTCTCTCCACGTTGTCCCGTTTGACATTCCAGGCCCGCATATTAATTGTTTGTTTGAACATCTGTTGATTTTTCATAAGTCTAGAGTCCTACAGAAAACTAGAATCTTTGTAGGTTGTGAGACTTTTTACAGAGCCAACAAGAAAAATGATCCACACGGAGCTTTCAAGACTGCTCGGCCTCAAAGCTTCTGGAGAATGCAAAAGCTCGTGCACTTTCCTGTTGGTTCTTCAGAAGGTCTCACAAACGTGCAAACTTTGCTTACCTTTTTATTGCTGTTTTTTCAGAGTTAAGAGAAGAATAGGATGGACATTCAAAGAAAGACAACCTAGCCAAGGGTTCTCATCAGAGAGGCTACTGGGTAGCAATAGCAGAAACTGGATTAGCCCAAAGCAGAACCTAAGTTAATAAAAAAACAATAGGAATAAAATCTGGAAAACTAAAAGGTAAATTTTAAAAGAGCCGCGCGAGTGCCCATAAACGTGTGTATCTCGCTGCGCACAAAAATACGCGCTATTTTAAAAATTCTAAAAAGAGTTGATTTGCACACTGCGTTGTACAAATCAACGCCTTTTCATCACTTATAAGGTCAAAGATTCTTTACTGATGTCAGTTTTACAATGGATACCTCTGAATGTGTCTGTAACACCATCCCCCCAACCTCAACCCACCTCCTGAAAACTCACCCCAAATGAAAGTGTCCCCTTACAATGGTCCATATAATAGAGCATCAGACTGAGCCCTATGAAGAGGCTCTCTCCCCCTCCCCGATGTTCACCAGACTCCCATGCCTATCAGGAAGCTGTATCAAAGTGCTACATGTCACATGCTAGCCAAGGAAAATTTAGAGTTATGGGCATCCATTCTGGAACACCTCAATGTACAGGCACCCTTCCTGGCTATCTAAAATTCCCATAGCTCCCACTCAGGCCACTTAAGCACATAAGTGGCCTTTTTTGCGTGTGCAAGGCTTTTAAAATCTACCTTTAAATGCATTACATTTGTCTGCTTGAGAATCCCTGTGTGACTCGACTTTATACCCATCCAATGCCAACTAGAAATTTTATTCCTAGCTTGTTGGTTAATGAAACCGCAAAACCTGCACCTCTGCAATATCCCTTGGGAGCAGCCATGTTTAGAATTGCACCACCAAGATGTCAGTAAAAGGCCATCTGATTGGTCAATAATGGCTAAGATGTCACAGGTGAAATTTCATGCGCACAGCATAAACCAATCAGATGCCAGTGACTGTAACGTCATTGTTTATGCTGCTTCCCTGAGCAGCGTCAAGAATATCAATGAGAAGAGGGCTGCTGTGCCATGCAAGCCTCAGGGAATGCTGAGCAGCTGGGGAAAGTACTTATTACGTCCTGCGCGCTAAAAAAAAAAATATATATACACGCATGTCTTCTTATATCGGCCCCTTCGGTTGGGAAAGAAACCGTTGCAAAGTTCTTACACGTTTCCACACACACACACACACACGTTCCTGAAAAACTCTTACGGGGAAGTTTGGGGAGAAGAAAAAGCAGAGATGCCTGAAATCTCCACCCCCCCTGTATCGGAGAATGTAAAAAAAAATAAACAGTTAATCCTTTCTCCAAGCGTAAATGTTTTCTCCTCATGCCAAGAGACTTAACAAATCTTTGTAAGGTACTCGGGTAGTGATTTTCACGCATTAGATACAGGACAGAGCAGCGCACATTCATCCGTGATGAGCTCATGTCGGGTGCTGGAACGGTCTAGCGCCGAACTAACGGGGCATATAGCAGTCCTTCCAAAACAACTGTCGTACAGTTTGCAGTCACAGGTGTGTTCTTCCCTGTTCAATAGGTTATCATAGAGCTGGGATCACAGTCCGTCCTGTTAGAGGAAGTCCCGTGCTATGTCCAAGCACCCCATTCTCTCTGTCTGTAGGAGTGGGCCGGGATCGTGTGTGTGTGTGTACGGGGGGGGGGGGGGGGGGGTGTTATTTCAGGGTGAGTTACTGTTATGTTCTTCGCGGTCTCTCACAATAATCAAAGAGGCATCCACCATGAGCAAAGAACTTCTTGTATGGGCTGAGCTCCCAGCTTAGCTATGGGTTGTTTTTTTTTTATTCAGTTTAGTTGAGATTTTTGGCCTACTTTTGTAATTCTGGCAAGCCCTGCTTCTTTGTGGATGTTTTGCATACTACCAGCTGTGTACACAGTACTGTACAAGTTTATTTGCATGTTTACAAAGAGCAGGAGGAGGTGAAGTGACTTGCTCAGAGTTACAGTGTGAACGGAGGATAATTGTTTCCAGCCTTAACCACCATCTGGACCACACTGTCAGGCCTGGTTTATATTTCCTAGGCAGGGCTCCATGCAGTTGAAATTGATTGGCTGCTTGTCATCCGTCCTGGTCTTCTGCAGGTGGCCTATGAGAAGGAGGATTATTATCACTCAATACAGTGGCTAGAGGAAGCGGTCAGCCTCTTCCGAAGCTCCTATGGGAACTGGTTCACGGAGGAACGAGGAAGCCTGGAAGGTGCCTTGGACTATCTGGCCTTTTCGTATTTCAAAGTAAGTGCTGTTGTATTGGTTTGACTGACCACAGTATATGGAAACGGCAGCTTCATTGGCGAGACCAGAAGAGGGGGGCGATGACTGTGGCCTTCTGTAACTTGTCGCCTTCTGGAGAAAAGCCTGTGATTTGTGAACGGGCGCTGGCATGTCCTGGGTCCAGCGTGCCTTTTGTTCGGTGTAACTGCGATTTCTGGCACTGGCTGGAACTGACGGCATTCATGACAACTGTTATTTTTTTTGATGGCTTTGACATGTCTGAACCGCGTTGGCCGTTGTGGCATTTGCTTAGGGTCATGCACTGGTTAAAGAACAGGCGGGAGTGGGGGTTGGAAATTGAACCTTCTCCATGTTTCACAGCCCTTGTTCTTGAACTTCGAGCCAGAGCTGTAACCAAAATAGTGTTTCCCTAATTCTGATTAAATTGGTGGTGATGGAGGTGTCCTCTAGTAATGTATCTTCTGGCTAAAATTACTCTTCCTGCCTGGTCGGCTACTGCCCAGTGGAAACAGCATATGAAACCAAGGATGGGTTCTTTTTGGAGGTCATGACCTCGGATACTTATCCGACATCACT
This sequence comes from Rhinatrema bivittatum, assembly GCF_901001135.1. Lineage (NCBI taxonomy): Eukaryota > Metazoa > Chordata > Amphibia > Gymnophiona > Rhinatrematidae > Rhinatrema > Rhinatrema bivittatum. The sequence goes on from NC_042619.1 coordinate 19,741,174, forward strand.
GGGCAGCGAGTCTCCTACTGTCCAATAGCATCAGACTCTATTGTCTGTGGGCAGTATTTGAAAGCACATCCATCGGAGGGCTTACCCGGCACACCGGACAGGCCCAAGCTGGGAGTCTCGGAGCCTTCACGCGCGCGGGCAGCCCCGAAGGGACGTTCGGGATCACGTAAAGGTCAGACCGAGTCACGGAGGCAGCTGCTCTGCATGCGCTTCCTTCCAGCAAAGAGCTCCAGTGTGCAGGAGATGGGAAGGTCCCGCATTTCAGTAGGGATAATATCCTGTTGGAAACCCTCTTGTCTGAGCCCAGATGAATGTTGCTGAAGGGAGCCGTGGGTATTTATTTCACTCGCTCTCTTGTTTCCAGTGAGGAGTGCTGCGCTGCTCTGCACTGACGCCCACTCCCCTTTTGGGTGCAGACGGAAAGCAGCTGCTATAATAAGGTGCTTTGGCTGAGGGGCCTTCTCCCACCAGTACATTACCGAGGTCCCCTGGGATATTTCTGATGATTTGCATATACCTTGGCCTTCGATAGGACCAGCTACGAGGACTACAGCACAGCACATAAATTGCACAGCAAGGAACATTTTACTCCTGTTTTCTCCTCAGCTGGTTCCAGTTCCCTTGCTCACTGAGGGCTAGAAATGAGGTTCAGCCCTTCAGTATCCATAGGTACAGAAACCTGTTTCCTGCCTTCTCCGTGGCACTAGCACATCACCTCTGCCCTAGGCCTCAGAGCCACTGCCAGACAACTTGGCACCTATGGCCAAGTGAAAACTTGCACCCGCACTCATTGCAGAACACATGACACCAGAGTGGGGAGACTGTTTGTGCAGCAATGCCAAAGGCTGGTGAAAGGGTATTAGGTACAAGAACTCCCTGTGAAAAGGCAACACTGATAATATGACACCAGGCCCTAAAGCACCAATACACCCCCTATTAGGAAAACAGAACAAGCCAAGCTACTGTAGATCCCTACACAGAAACGACACTCTCACCTCAGTCACGCATGCAGAATCCAGACAGACCTTCAAAAAACAGAAGAGACCAAAAAATATAGACAGACCTATGCAGGCAAAATTGAACAGGAAAATGCAAGAAGCCAAATTCTGCAAGCAATGCCACAATGGAAAAAAAAGAAACATTACCATTCCTCATAAAAAAATAACATCAAGAAATAGAAATTTCGTCAATGTAAAACCACACCAATAAAAGTAAAATTCAAAACAGCTAATGAACAGAATAACATCCAATAATTAAAAACTCATATAAACATTTTTGAAACACCAATAAAATAATTCAAAATAGACACATCAAATAACTCCCAATAGTTAAAACTAATAAGGATTTTTTTTTTTTTAAATCCCTGTTTTTCATACCTGGGAACTTTTGATTTTCAGATGCCCTGAGATTGTCAAGGATTAGCAGGCAGATTGGAAGGGGGGCTGTTGCGTACAAACTTTCTCCACACATAGATGTGTGCTCTCGGTCTCTCTCACACACACACACACACATACATGCACATGGATATGCTCACTCTCTCACACATACACACGCTCTCTGACACCCTGTCTCTCTCTCTCACACATGCTTTCTCTGTCTCTCATACACATAGGCTCTCTCACTTACACATACACACTCTCACTTTTTTCTAGCTTCTTGAAGCAGCAGTCGCAGTCTCCTTCTTCAGTCCCTGTAGCCAACAGGATGACTTCTTCTTGGGACCAACCCAGCTCCGGCCTAGTGCTTTTCCTGTAGCACACCCCGCTCCGCTTCTTGTCCTCCCCAGCCCCCACCAGAATTGCCGGCAAGGCGGTGGCATTTCTCCTCCTAAGGGCTCTTTGATGTTTTCAGTGGGGCCGCGGCATTCCTCCTCCACATCCTTAGGGCCCCGCCGGCGATTTCAACGAGGCCGCAGCGCTTCTCCTCCTCAGGCCTTACCAGTGATTTTGACGGCGCTCTTCTTCCTAGTCAAGTCGAGCTGACATTTCTGGTGAGGCCGCAGTGCTCCTCCTCCTTCTCAAGCCCCCCCCCCCCCACTGTCGATTCCAGAGGGGCCGCAGCACTCCTCCTTTTAAAGCCCCACTGGCGATTCTGGTGACGCTGCGGCATGTCTCCTCCTCAGGCCCCGCCAGTAATTTTGGCAGCGCTCTTCTTCCGACTCAAGCTGTGCCGACAGTTCTGGCAGGGCTCCATCAGTGCTGCTCCTCCTTTTAAGGCCCTGCCGGCGATTCTGGCAGGGCTGCACCATTCTGACATCGGCGGTAGGTGACATCACCAGAGGCACTAGCGGCGCGTATTGGCTGTAGGCGCACTACAGCTCTGCTACACCTGCAGCCCACTGACCCTTCCGGACGTGAGACCCAAGCCCCCGCTCTCCTGTGAAACATAAAATGAACACAAATAGGACTGGAAGCGAGGCAAACCTCAAACGAATTTCAGAAGACTGTGTTTGTGAGGAGCTAACTAAACTAAAATTAGATAAAGCAATGGGGGCAGACAGGATACATGTGAGGGTATTAAGAGGACTTCTCTGCTTCCTAACCATGCCAGTGCTTCAGAGTCGGAAGTAGTTCCAGAGGACACGGTTCCTCTTCCTTTTTGTTCTTCCATGATATTAAGTTGGAGGAACTAACAGAAAAGCAGTATTTTCTGCCTTTTCTGTAAACTTTTTGGTCTCCTCAAGAATTAATGCCTACTCCGGAGCAGGGGGAAATAGCTAATAGCCTTTTTATTATTGATAGAAATGTTTGGTTTTAGTTGTATTTTTTAATTTTTATTACTGTTGTATTATATTATAATTAATAATGCAAGCTTAATTTTAAGGTGTTTGTACCAACTTATATTTTTTAAATTTTGTGAACTGTAGCGATGGAATATTACTGTGCAAAGGTATATAAAAATTGTATAGATAAATCAATAAATAAATCAACATGAATTTACATGCAATGAGCGCTATTAGCTACGCGCTCAGTTGGAGGCGCATTTTGGATGTGCTAAGCCCCGTTTCGCATCGGGGGTTATGGACGCGTGTCCAGCCGCATGTTGAACCGTGCGCATTGGCCTGCGTATGAATAAAGCAGACTCGGTGATTCTCCAGCCAGGGTTGGCATTGATTAATTTGCCCTGCACTTCACCAGGGGTCAGGTGAGGCCGTTGGCTCCCTAAGTGAGGTGACCGAGCCGTGTCAGCTGAAGGCTGTGAAGTTCTTTCGATCAGTGGTTACTTTGTGGGCTGCCTTCCCGAATTCAGCTCAAAGCGGTTTGCAATAAAAATAATTTAAAAAATAAAATACTGACTAACAAATGGTTAAAATTAAAATAAACTAAAACGCGAATGTATAATAAAACCAAGTAACAGATATACACAAAAAAAATAAGACAAGGCATACAACAGTGTTACCCTTCAGCATAACCTAAAACTATAATGAAAATATCTGCCAGTGTTAGCCGGAGGTAATCCCTGCACCAGAAAAGTCCCATTGTGTATGATTTCCTAGGGAGCAGAGAAAGACTTGGGCTTTATATTAAAGCCACAACAGCAAACACCCAAACACTGCTCAGTATCTCTCTCTCTCTCCTTGTTTTAGGTGGGAAATATTTCTTATGCGCTGAACCTTTCCAGAGAGTTTCTTCACTATGGTAGGTGATCTCAGATTGCTGTAAACTGTGATCCATACATGCGTATTTCTGTCTCTGGACACCAAGCAGCCTTTTGTTCAAATAAGGCAACAAGGAGGCCAATATTCAGCAAGCGTTGTCCCGTGCGTTCAGTGCGATAAACGTCCCACTGAATATACTCGTTTAACGTTATCCGGTTACGTGTATCCGGCTAACGTTAAAGGATAACCTTCTGTGTTTGAATGAGGCTGGTTAGGTTTTAAAGTTAGCCGGGTACACGTAGCTGGATAACTTGCTACTTAATCCCGATATCTTTCAAAGCTATCCGGGTACTTTGCGCTGTCAGTGGTAGCATGAAAAAAAAAAGAGAGATCCAAAAGCCCGCGGCTCTCTGCTGTCTCTGCAAACTGCGCCGTCTCTCACAGAAATCTTGAAATCTCACAACTTTCTGGGCTGTCTCCCCCCCCCCCCCCCCCAGTTTCATTTTAAAATTTTCAATTACGAGTCGCAAACCCCCACTCTCCTCCCGCAGTTTAAAACAGAGTTAGCCCTCCCGTCCCACCTCCTCTGACCCCTCACCCCATCCCATCCCCCTCACCCCAATGGCCAAAACTATCCCTGCCGGGATCGAGGGTCTAACCCGCCCGCCCCTGGCGGCTCTGTCGCCGCCTCTGATAGCGCTGGAAGCGTAAACTACGAACGGTTTACGCTTCCAGCGATCTCGAGCGCTACCCATGGGAGCGCTGAAGTGGGTGGGAGCAGGTGAGTGAGACCCTCGCTCCCGGCAGGGATGGTTTTGGCCACTAGGGTGGGATGGAGGGGGCGTTAGGGGAGGGCAGGGGGCCGAGACTCAGGATTGAAAAATTGAAAATGAGGCAGGGGAGAGTGGAAGGGGGGGGGGGGGGAGTGACGACCCAGAAATTTGTGAGGTTCCAAGATTGCTGGGAGAGAGAGGGAAATTTACGGAGACGGCTGAGAGCCTCCGGCCCTTGTATATCTCTTTTCTTTTTTTTTTTTTTCATGCTGACACTGACAGCGTTAAGAACATAAGAAAATGCCATACTGGGTCAGACCAAGGGTCCATCAAGCCCAGCATCCTGCTTCCAACAGAGGCCAAACCAGGCCACAAGAACCCGGCAATTACCTGGATTATCCGGATATGTAATGGCATTGCCAATTAGTTATAAGTTATATGTAAACCGATATGATGTGCAAACGGCTGTCGGTATATAAAATTCTCTAAATAAATAAATAAGGTAGCAAGTTATCTGGCCATACAAGGCTGGATGACTTTAGTCCTCCTGTAAAGCAGATCTACAGTTATCTGGCTAACCTAGGCGGATATACCCGATTTCAGCTAACTTAGCCGGATAGCTCAGTCCTTCCCGGAACGCCCCTTTTTGTATCCAGCCAAATTATAGCCAGATAAGTAGTGGCTGAATATGCCATATTTGCTATTTAGACGGATACATTTTGAGTTATCCATCTAAATAGGTTTTGTCTGGACTGATCTGAGTACGTACAGGGAAATGGACTGCTGAACAATTTGATTAGGATTACCGAACAATTTGCTATGCAAACATGAGTTTTCTAAACAAAATTTGGTCCCGTTAACAGAAAATGATCTTAACTGCTAATCAATCAAAAGGGGAAAAAAATCATAAAGTGATTGTTAGGCAGGTCTGTAGATTTGTTTTTCTACGTTGCAGTGCTAAAATATTAAGTAAATGATTTTTATTGCAAAACTTCATGGTCAAATCTTGAGGGTTTTTTTTTTACAGAAAGCATCACCACCACCGCCATACATGGAGAGACACACACACACACACACACACACACACACACACACAAAGACACTATCACACTCAGTGGCTCTCTCTCCCTTACACAGACAAATGCACGCTCTCACACTCAGTGGCTATCTCCCCTTCTTATACACACACAAGCAATCTCACACTCAGGGCTCTCTCTCCCTCACATATACACCACACACATACACACTCAGTGGTTCTTTCTTCCTCACACACACATACTCAGGTACTGTCTTATATTCAGTGGCTCTCTCCACACACATACATATTCAGGCACTTTTCTCACATTCAATGGCTCTCTTACCCTCAAACACAAAAAGATACTCTCTTACACAAAAAAGGCACTCTCTCACACTCAGTGGCTCTCTCTCCCTCACACATACACACACACATTCAGGCATTCTCTCACATTTAGTGGCTCTCTGCAAGCGCACACACACATAATCTCTCACATTCAGTGGCTTTCTCTGCACACGCACACACAGGCACTGGCACACTTTCACGTTCAGCGGCTCTCCCTAATACACACATACATATTCAGGCGCTCTAACACACACACACAAGACATTCTCACACTTTCTCTCACTCACTCACACAAGTTGCGGGTTCCCTCTCTCTTCGCAATGCTACCGGGTCACAGGTTCTGTCTTATTCAAGCCCTCGCAGTGACCTGCCAGGACTCATTCTCAGCCACCAACGGGATGGGTTCCGCTGGGGGCCACCAGGTTGTGGGGTGTCCTGTCTTCTTTGTTCACCAGATAGGTTCCCTGGCAGCCTGCCAAACCACATAGACAATAGCAGTCACATTGATGCAATGTGAACTCCTGCTACCCCGGGGCCGCTCGTGCAATAAACCAAGATTGGCCCCAAGAGCAGCAGGAGATGATGTTCACTTATACACAACTCCTGCGGCTAGTTGAGTGCAGCATCGGCTCAAGCAGGAATATGGTTTATCCCTGCCATCTTCCTCACACTCAGTGGCTCTCTCCCTCACATGCACACACACACACTTTCTCACACTCAGTGGCTCTCTCTCCCACACATATACTCACAGGTAATCTCTCTCATTCTGAGTGGCTCTCTCTCCCTCATATACACAGGCACTCTCTCACACTCAGTGGCGTTCTCTCTCACACACACAAATACAGATAGACATCCTTTCATGCTTACTGACTATCTCTCCCTCATACACACAGGCACTCTTTCACATTCAGTGGCTCGATCTTTCTCTCACAAGCACACAGGCTCTCTGTCTCTCTCTCTCTCTCACACACACACAAGCTCACTCTTTCTCTCTCATTCACACACACACATTCGAGGTCTCCCGCTCTCTTATGGACCCTTTTTTCAACTGCCCCATCGAGTTTCTTCTTTTGTCGTTAGAGCAGCCTCACTGAAGATGGACTGCCGGGGGTGGGGGGCCGCCTCACTAAAAGATTAACCGCTGGGGAGAGGGGCCGCGTCAATAAAGATTCACCACCGGGTGGAGGTGGGGCGGGCGGTCAGTAAAGATGGACATTAGGGGAGGGGGCCCGATGCCAGGGGAGAGGAGGGGAGCCACGTCAGGAAAGATGTGCTGGGAGGGCCACGTCACTTAAGCAGCGCCTGGAGGAAGACTGCGTCACTAAAGACAGGCTGCGGGAATGGCGTCATGCTCGGCTTGAGAAAAAAATACCGCAAAGAAAAAAAATGAACTAAAGGAAATTGGTCAGGGCTGGGGATTCACTGAATCCCCGATTGCCGTGCCCACCCCTCGCACCTTCCCTAAAAGGCCGTCCCATCTTCCTTTTGTTACCGTCAGAAAAGAGGCCCCAGACAACTGGTCCGAAAAGAAAGACTTTTATTGCATGCAAGACACAGCTGAGAACAATGGCTCAGAAATCTGCGTGTCCCTCCCCTCCAGGAGCTGCCTCTTATACATTCCACATTTCTTACCTTTCACACATGCGTTCTACACACTGCTGAGCAAGCACATCCCGGCTGAGGGGCTGCTGACCCCCTCCCTAGACACCCTGGAACTTTCGTGAAACTTCTCCCATGTTCTGCAGGAGAGGCTGCCGGGACTTGCGGTTCTGGAAAGGAATTTGCGAGTCTGCAGCAATACTGCCCTACACATAATACATCCATTGTTCTAATCTAAGTTACAGACTTGACAGGCAGTGAAAGCTTCTCAGAGAATAAGAACAGCGAGAACAGTGAAAGGCAAAAATGAAAATGTGCTGACAGAGAGTTTCTCAAAGTCCGCTGTATTGCAGACTGTAAGTAGACCCGTCATGAAGCAGGGGATTCTGGTACATGAAGTCTTTTTTTGGCAGGAGTTTCAGGTTGTCCTCTGACAGGGTGAAGTCTCAGCCCACTACAAAAGCAAATAACTGCAGTGAAAAATAAGTATCACTGACACTTGATAGAGCGCACAGGGTAGATATAGAACGGGGAGACGAAAGGTGGAAAAGTGGACGGAGGGGGAACCCCCTAATGTGCATCTGATGAGAATGAGGGCCCACAAGGCCTTGAGGTGATGCTAATTGGGAGGGGGAATCTACCACGCAAAACCTTTCAATATTGACCTCTAAGACACTGCTTTTTCCACACTAGTCCTTCTCTAAATACTTGGGCAGTAGGCAGTATTTTCCAGCATGACTCTCATTACCTCACCCATCACCATCCACCTGAACAGCTTCTGTTATTGTACAAATGCCTTCTTGTGACGGGCAGTGTGGGAGCTTTGCAGAAACTGTAAGAAACATATTTATCTTGCATGGTTGTTCTCGATTTATTTCCATAAGATCCGGAGAACGAGAGGGTAGCAAGCAATGTGCAGAAATACGAGAAGCTACTTGCTGAAAAGTCACCAAGTGCACAGGAAGAGGTGATAGTCCAGAGGTCCAGTGTCACCCATCTGCAGACAAGAGAGGCCTACGAAGGACTGTGCCAAACTCTGGGATCTCAGGTAGTCCTAATGCTGTCTGCCGCCTCTTTTATACTTCAGATGGAAGGATGTGGGGGAGACCAGCAGCGTAGCCGATAAATAATGTCTTAGCAGTCACCCTACAAGGGATTTCCGAGTAGTCTGCAACACTTACCAACATTAAAAATGCCTTATTAATTTGTATTAATTTTATATTTATTGCAGTTTATAAATACACAATATCATGTAAAAAATGAACAAAGAGCACTTAACAGAAACATCAGATCTAATAAATCATTCCAAAAGTGCAGAGAATATCATAACCTCAATAAAACAGCAATATTCATAATAATTATAAGAACAGAACTAAGTCATGCAAAAAATATATATATTCAAATTCTGGTGTCACCTCAGTGACAGCAAAACAAACTCCTTCCACTGCCAAACACTTTGTGAAGTAATACAAACCCGTTCCAAAAAATAAGACACCTAGAATATTTCCATATCATAAAAGCAATAACTCCCAGGACTCAAACAGCTGCATCCTATCTAAGAAAAGGCAGCAAGGCAAACATTACACCAGGCCCTAGAACACTAATATACCACCTACTTGGCAAATAGAACAAGTCAGACTGCTACAAATCCCCACTGAGAAACTACACGCTAGCCAAAATACTGCACTTCATTCACGCATGCACAACACAGAAAGACCCTTACCCAATACAGAATAAGGGACTATAAATTAGAAACAGAAAAACACAGACAAAACTGAAATGGAGAGCCAGAGAAACCAGACCCTGTGAATTCTGGAATACTGCAGAAAAAGCAAAATATAAATATTTAAGAAATGCACATTCCCAAAGATGGCATATTCCAGTCGCTAATAGGCGTTTGGCACGGATGAGTTTGATTTTATTAAAAGCTCGAGCATTGCAGCCGCGGATGTGTGTGGAAGTGGTGGATTTACAAATCATACTCCCTGAAGCAGCCGTTAAGGGCGAAACGCTGGCCAGGTCTGAGAATCTCTTTCTGATTTTGCGAAAACAGAACAGTCTTTACAACAATGTCTTGTACAATGGGAGCTAAGTAGCCTTGTTTTTGGTACTGTACAGTTGAATTGAAGGCTCCTTTTGAAATTGAACTACATTGCTTCCAGAATTGTTTTTTATGTTATTGAAAAACATTTAAAAATTAAAAAAACATACATTGATCTGATAATAAAAGAAGGTCTGTTTGCCAAACAAGCAGGATAGGCGCAGCACCACAAAAAAAGAGGAGTTTTTAGACTCATGATTTCGCCCTTTATCAAATCAGTGAGGTTTCACTTGTATTTGGCATCTGAAGTCTTTTTCCTCCTTAAAATAAAAAAAAATAATTTTGTGTACAATTTGTAATTAGGTGCAGTTTTGTTCTGTGGTATTAGTTTACTTTTGCACCGCTAACCTCATTTACAGGCCGATACAGTAAGGAGCGGTAGGAAGAGCTGCGTTAGTGCCGGGCGCACCCGCAGTTGCTGCACGCACAGTCCGGCTCACCTACCGCTCGATACTGTATTTAAATTGCTTGCAAATGCAAGCCGCGTCCAAGAAGCGTCCGTGAAGCGTTAGGCCTGCGCAACCCATTTTACTGGATAGAGCGCTATACAGTATCCTGGGTGCGCTGGCCTAACGCTTCACGGCCGCGCTGGTATCTGTCATTTCAAATGTCATTTCAAATGACATTTGAAATGACAGGTACCAGGAAGTGGACAGTTCTCCTATGCTCGAGATTGCCAGTCCTCTCTCCCCTCCTCCCGAAGCAAGGCGCGAAAAGCAGCCTTCCTTCGGGAGGAGGGGAGAGAGGACTGGCAGTGTAAATCGAAAAAGCCAAAAAAAAAAAAAAAATGCAACGAAGTGGACGGTTCTCCTACGCTCGGGATTGCCAGTCCTCTCTCCCCTCCTCACGAAGCAAGGCGCGTAAAGCAGCCTTGCTCCGGGAGGAGGGGAGAGGACTGGCAGTGTAAAGCGACGAAGCGACTTACTTTTTTCGCAGCCTTCCTCCGGAGACGGACATCGGCGAGGACGACCGCGGCTCCCCTGCCTCCCGGAGGCGAAGATGGATGCCTGCACGGGCGAAAGCGGCCCCTGTGCGTGCAATTGGGCCGCTCAAGACGTGACGTCACGACGTTTGGCGTCACGGCATGTGACGTCACGTCTTGAGCGGCCCAATTGCACGCACAGGGGCCGCTTTCGCCCGTGCAGGCATCCATCTTTGCCGGGAGGCAGGGGAGCCGCGATCCGCCTCCGCCGATGTCCATCTCCGGAGGAAGGCTGCAAAAAAAGTAAGTCGCTGCTTTACACTGCCAGCCCTCTCTCCCCTCCTCCCAAAGCAAGGCTGCTTTACGCGCCTTGCTTCGGGAGGAGGGGAGAGAGGACTGGCAATCCCGAGCGTAGGAGAACCGTCCACTTCGTTGCTACTTTTTTTTTTTTGGCTTTTTCGATTTTTTCCGCTTTCGTTGCTTCGGGAGGAGGGGGGAGAGGACTGGGGCTGCCCCGGAGACCAGCACCCATTGACGCGGCCAGGGCAGATGAGCGGGGGCTGGGGGTAAGTTTGCCACCTACCCTTACCCCTGCCTCTAACGCAGGGGTAAGGGTAGGCGGTAAGTTAGCAGGTTAAACGCGCGGCAAAACGGCAGGGTAAAATAGTGATAGTCGAGGCGCGCGTTACTGTATGGGAGGGAATAGCTAATTCGATTGTTTACATCTGATATACATGCCGCGGACGGAAGGGGTTAACCGGTGATTTAAAGAGGCGGTAAGAATCGGTTAAAGGGGATTGTGTATCGCAGGAAGGGCTAACGCGGCTGGAAAGTGAGTAGAAAGCGGGTTAGGAGCGGGGTAACCGTGGCCGCACTTTACTGTATTGACCTGTTAGATTTTTGGAATATTCCAATTGATGAAAGGCAAAATACTTTTTTTTTTACCTTTGTTGTCTGATCCTATTTTTCTTATCAGATGGTCCCAGTCTCTTTTTCCCCCTTGTCTGTCTTTTTCTTATTTCTTTTTCAGGGTCTCTTTTATTCTCTCTGGGGTAGATTTTGAAAAACTGCACGATCGCGTACTTTTGTTTGCGCAGCAGGAGCAAACAAAAGTACGCTGGATTTTATAAGATACGCGCGTAGCCGCGCGTATCTTCTAAAATCCTGGATCGGCGCGCACAAGGCTGCCGATTTTGGGCAGCCGGCCCGCGCCGAGCCGCACAGCCTGCCTCCGTTCCCTCCGAGGCCGCTCCGAAATCGGAGCGGCCTCGGAGGGAACGCTCTTTCGCTCTCCCCTCCCTTCCTCTACCTAACCCACCCCCCCGGCCCTATCTAAACCCCCCCCCCCTACCTTTATCCATGGATTTACGCCTCCCGGAGGGAGACCTAAATCTACGCGCGCCAGCGGGCTGCTGGCGTGCCGAGACCGGACCCGGGGGCGGTTCCGGAGGGCGCGGCCACGCCCCCGGAACACTCCGGCCCAAAACCGCGCCCCGCCCCCAAAACGCTGCGTCATTCGGCCCCGCCCCCGACACGCCCCCTTCCGAAAACCCCGGGACCTACGCGCGTCCCGGGGTTCTGCACGCGCCGGCAGCCTATGGAAAATAGGCGTGCCGGCACGCAAGGCCCTGCTCACGTAAATCCGGGCGGATTTACGCGAGCAGGGCTTTGAAAATCCGCCCGTCTGTTTCTTCTCTCACCTCTTGTCTTCTTTCCTTCCTCCCTCCCTCATACACCCACACGGGCTCTCCCTCTCATGCACTCTTTCACATAGAAATGACAGCAGAAAAGGACCAAATGGATCATTCAGTCTGCCCAGCAAGCTTATGGTAGTAACTACTGGCCATACAAACCACCTTTATAATTATCAGTTTCCCAGTCTGTCAAATTCAGGGCCCTTGTTGATTGCTGTTTGAGTCCAGTTCCCCATTAACTCTTGCCATGAAGCAGAGAGCAATAATGGAGTTGCACCAATTGTGTGAAGGCTTATTGGTTAAGGGTAGTAACCGCCACATCATCAAGTTAATCCCGTGCGCTCTTTTCCTCATTTCCATACTCTAGCCTTTAGGGATCCAGAGTGTTTATCCCATGTCCCTTTGAAATCTTTTACTGTTGTCTTCACCACCTCCTCTGGAAGGGCCTTCCAGGCATCCATCACCCTTTCTGTGAAGAAATATTTCCTGACATTGGTTCTGAGACGTCCTCCCTGGAGTTTCATTTCGTGAACCCTAGTTCTACCAATTTCTTTCCAACGGAAAAGGTTTGTCATTGATTGTGCATCATCAAAACCTTTCAGGTATCTGAAGGTCTGTATCATTATCTCCCCTGTACCCCCTCTCTTCAAGTGTATACATATTCAGATCCTTCAGCCTCTCCTCATAGGTCTTCTCATACAGACCCTACACCATTATGGTTGTCCTTCTCTGGACCGCTTCCATCCTGTCTCTGTCCCTTTTGAGATACGGTCTCCAGAACTGAACACAATAGTCCAGGTGAGGCCTCACCAAGGACCTGTACAAATGAATTATCACCTCCTTTTTCTTACTGGTTACTCTTCTCTTTATGCAGCCCAGCCTTCTTCTGGCTTTAGTTATCGCCTTGTCACATTGCTTCACCATCTTCAGATCATCAGTCACTATCACCCCAAGGTCTCTCTCTTGCTCTGTGCATAACAGCCTTTCACCCCCCCATCACATACAGCTCTTTTGGATTGCCACACCCCAGATGCATGACTGCACTTCTTGGCATTGAATCCCAGCTGCCATATCTTCACTCACCATTCAACCTTCCTTAAATCACATCTCATTCTCACTATGCCTTCCGGCATGTCCACTCTGTTGCAGATCGTAGTATCATCTGCAAATATTCCTTCTATCCCTTCCACAATGTCGCTCACAAAGATATTGAACAAAATTGGTCCCAACACCGATCCCTGTGGCCCTCCACTTAACACCGTTTTCTCTTCAAAGCAGGTTCCATTTACCATCATGTGCTGTCTTCTACCCATCATCCAGTTTGTAATCCATGCCACCACCTTGGTGCTCACTCCCAAGCTTCTCATTTTATTCATGAGTCTTCTATGTGGATTGCCGCACCCCAGATGCATGACTCTGCACTTCTTGGCATTGAATCCCAGCTGCCATATCTTCACTCACCATTCAACCTTCCTTAAATCACATCAAAAGCTTTACTAAAATCCAAGTAAATTACATTGTGCACTCTTCCCTGATCCAATTTTCTAGTCACCCAATCAAAAAATTCAATCAGATTCGTCTGACAGGACCTTCCCCTGGTGAATCCATACTGCCTCGGATCAAGCAACCCACTAGATTGTAGATAGTTCACTATCCTTTCCTTCAGCAGAGTCTCCATTAATTTTCCCACCACCGAGGTGAGGCTGACTGGCCTGTAGTTTCCAGCCCCCTCTCTGCTCCCACTCTTGTGAAGCGGGACCACCACCGCTCTTCTCTGATCACTCAGCACCACTCCCGTTTCTAGGGATCTATTGACTAAGTCATGCAGCAGACCTGCTAGCACCTCTCTGAGCTCCCTCTGTATCCTAGGATGAACCTCATCAGGCCCCATGGCTTTCTCCACTTTCAGTTTCCCCAGCTCTTCCCATACATTCTCTACTGTAAATGGAGTTTCGTCTTCTCCACCCCCATCCACAGTCTTGTTAACTAGCAATGGTCCTTCTCCAGGGTCTTCTTTAGTGAACACCAAACTAAAGTATTTGTTTAATATTTCCGCCATTTCTTTGTCTCTCTCCACACATTGATCCTGGTCTCCTTTCAATTTCACTATACCTCTTTGGACCTTTCTTCTTTCCCTGATGTTTCTGAAGAATATTTTATCACCTCGCTTTACCTCTTTGGCAATCCTTTCTTCTGCCAGACTTTTTGCTTTCTTGATTACTTTCTTCGTGTTCCTAAGTTTCACCAGATATTCTTCCCTGTGTTCCTCTTTTTGGGATCCTTTATAATTCTTGAATGCTGTTCTTTTTGTTTTTATTATGTCATCCACCTCCTTTGAGAACCAGATCAGTTTCTTATCTCTCTTACTTTTGTTTACTTTTCTAACATATAGATTTGTTTCCTTTGTAATTGCTCCCTTTAGTTTAGTCCACCTCTCTCATTTTCTCCGTCTTCTAGTTCTACCTCCAGGTATGTCCCCATTTCGACAAAGTCTGTATTTTGAAAGTCAAAAATGTTTGTGTGACTTCTCCATATCCTATTTGTGATATGAAACCATACTGTTTGATGATCAATGGTGCTGAGGTGGGCACCCACCCGGACATTAGAGACATTATCCTTGTTAGTGAGCACTAAGTCGATTATAGCTCCCTCTCTCGTGGGTTTCATTACCATTTGTTTGAAGAGAGCCCCTTGCAGGGCCATCCACTATCTCTCTACTTCTGGTAGATTCTGCAGAAGGGATTCTCCAGTCTATGTCTGGCATATTAAAGTCTCCAACAATCAACACTTCTCCCTTCTTTCCCATCTTTTGTATGTCTTCGACCAGATCTCTGTTTAGCTTTTCCGTTTGAGTTGGAGGCCTGTAAACCACTCCAGTAAAAATGGATGCACCCTCATCTTTTTTTAGGACGGCCCATAATCCTTCTTCCCATTCATCCTCAGACACACAAGGCTCTCCCTCTCACATGCAGGCTGCAACTCTTCTCTCACACACACAGGCTCTCACTCTCACATGCTATCTCTCAACAGAAGCTCCCACTCCTACACATCCATACACACCCTCACATAGGCTCTCACTCTGACATTCTCTCTCATACACACAGGCTCTTATACCCTCATACTCTCTCTCTCACACACACACCCAGGCAGGCTCTCATTCATATCCCCCCAAGCAGGCTCCCATTCATGCACACATACACACACACACATCTTCAGGCAGGCTACCATTTACACACACTTGCACCCAGGCAGGTTCCCATTCACTCACACACTAACGCAAAACATAGGCAGACTCCCCATTGGGAGCAGAAGAGGGAGCCCGTTCTGCTGCTGCTTCTCCTCCTCGTGTGCCTGCCCTGTAGTATTCAAACTCACAGGGCTAGCACTTCCTTTATGCTGATCTTGTGATGCACGAGAAAACATAGTGCACCTACTGGCCGCATGTGTTTTGAATGCCACAGGGAGGGCACACTTAGAGGAGCGAGAGAACAGTCTCCTTCCCGGTGATGTTTTTGCTTTTTATTTGTGCAGTGGTGGGATGAGTTCCACTAGTGGATTCCCGGGCCTGCTCCTCTTCTTAGTCACCAGCAGAATGGGGTCTACCAGCAGCCTCTCAGACGTCTTCTTTCTTTGGCCGCCGGTGGGATGGGGTCCTCACAGGCCTCTTCCGCTTCTCTGTCGCACTCCAGGCCTGTCTGCTGCAGCCCTGCGACAGGGTCTCCTCGTTTTGGGCCACCAGGCAACACTGATTGGATGGGCCTGAGCTCAAAGTGGGTGGGCCATGACCCACCTAGGCCCACCCGCAGCTACACTACAGGGGGAGACTGTGCTAATATGACAAGATGTGAGGGAGAGTCCTTTTATATGCTAACATGTAAGGAAGGCTTTTCTCATGAGATGGCATATTTTTTTCTGTATGTCTTGACTTGATTGTAAGCTCTATGGAGAAGGAACTGCTATCTGTAGTGCTACATCCATTAAGAAGCACTATAGAAATGATTATTTGTGATAACAATAGTGAGGGAAACTCATAAAATAAAATGGCGGAGGAGACGCCTCCAGCATGAGGAGATGGTGAAGGAGACTCCTCTTCATCACTCCCTGAAGACTGATCATTGTGTGCTGCTTGCTTGTGCCCGGGCTCCTGGCGGGTGTTACATAATCCATGCTTTAGGACTTCCTGGGATCACTAGGCAGCAATTTTCAAAAGCTTTTACCTGGGTAAACATGTATTTCTATTTACCACATAAAAAGTTTTCAAAATTGCCCTCTTTTTATGCAGCTAAAAGTAGGAGAGCATGGGTATTTTTAGTTGTGCCGAATAGAAAGTAAAGTACATGCAGGGCTTTCATTCTGAAATCCCCGGGCGTAATTTCCTTTCATGTATTTTACACTAGCAGAGATCATGGATATAAAAGTGCCTAATTTTCCCTGCCGGCCTCCAGATTGTCAAAGGCAAACTCCCGAGTGCAGAGGCGGCTAACTCCGGTCCTCGGAGCCACAAAGAGGCCCACTTTGCAGGATATCTGCAATGAATATGCATGAGAAAGATTTGCATGCACTGCACCCGTTGTATCCACATTTGTCTCATGCATATTCATTGCAGGATATCTGCAATGAATATGCATGAGAAAGATTTGCATGCACTGCACCCGTTGTATCCACATTTGTCTCATGCAAATTCATTGTTTGTGACTCTCGAGGGCTGGAGTTGGCCACCCTTGCCTTAGAGAGTTTGCCTGGTCTGTGGGTACAGTGTATTCATGCATCTGCATCCTCTGAGGTGACAAAGAAAAATCCCCCCTGCTCCCCACTACCTGCTCAGATCATAAGGCCACTAGATGCTGTTTGGGGCATGTTGGGAGTTATACCCCAAGAATCTCATGCTGATGCACACAAGAAGGAAAGGTTTGCAGTAAGTTAAAGCCGTGATAGAGTCGTGCATGGAGAAACATTTGGAGAAATAATGTTACAAAGCGTAAATGATGAGTTAAATACCCTATGAGGAAATCTTGCTCTTGTGGTCGGCTATCCAGGTGCACTCCCAACCAGCTTCCAGCAGAAGGAGGGCGACGCCTGCTGGCCGGCCAGAGAATAGCAATTGAAAGCCTTGTTGGTTTTGTGTAACCTATTCTGCACGGGGGGTGGCCTGGTAACTCAGTGACGGGGCTGTGCATTGGGTCTTTGGCTCCCCGGGTCAGCCAGGGCTGAGGATGCTGCGGAGGCAGCGCTCACAGGCGGGAAGGAGAGTCCCAGTCATCGCACAGCAGTGACGCCTAGTGGACGGATTCAGGGCCCGTGCGTTCAGGGCTCCAGAAAGTGCCCTGGTGCACAGCTGCGGCCGAGGGTCGTTGCTGCGGTGACTAGGATAAGCGAGCTGGGCGAGGGTACAAAATAGGGGGAGGAATCCCAGGATAGTTGTACATGAAGAAGGCTTACGGGCCCAGATCCCAGCCTGGAAGGCAAAAGGAGCTGGCGGAAACAGCTGAACCCCCCTCCCCCACCCCCAAAAAATAATGATTCCAAAGGTTGCGCAGAATGAGAGCTTAATTGGCAGAGATTCGGATTGCGTGCCTTCACCTCCTCCTGATATTGTTCTTCTGGTTTCAGCCGACGCACTATCGGATCCCAAGCCTGCTCTGCTCCTACGAGACCAACAACAGCCCTTACCTGGTCCTGCAGCCCATGAGAAGGGAGATCGTCAGCCTTCACCCACACGTGGTCCTGTACCATGATTTCATCAGCGAGCCGGAGGCAGCCAGGATCAAGGAGATAGCAGCTCCCTGGGTAAGACTCCAGAGCTTTCCAGAGCCTCACGTAGAAACGGAATCAAGTCTTGTGGGGAGGACGCTCAGACGCTTAACCTTTCACCGCCGTGAGATCAGACGGCCTGGGCGAAGACGATCCTCAGAGTGATTTACCCAGGCAGAATGCAACGGCTGAAAATTGCCCACCTTCACGCGTACGTTTAAGCCAGGTGTAAGGGAGACGTTCTCACGGGCATATACAAGTGCACTGTATATATATATATATATATATATATATATTACCATTTTAAACTGCATACTCCTCTTGGGCCTCCCACACACGTCCCCACCCTATAGTGCACTGTATATATATATATATTACCATTTTAAACTGCATACTCCTCTTGGGCCTCCCACACACTTCCCCACCCTATCAGCCACCTCCAGAATTAGCAGGTGCTAATGTACTTGCCCGCTTGCACCGTGCAAACCTTAGAGGCAGTTCTCAGAGGGAAACCAGCCCGGTGCTACGAGGCTCGCACAGGTGAAGGCCACGCGAGCACCTTTGCAGGCACCACAAGCTGTTCAAAGCCACCACCATTTGGTCGTAATGTTTTCCAGAAATCTGAATCTAACTTGGATCTGTGGATTCTCCATCTGCATAACCCAGGTTGAAACAAAGCCAGTTTGAAAGAGGATGGCAGAGGACTGAGGGGTGGGTGAAGTGCTAGATTTTCTATGCCAGGGAGGAAAGATGAATGCAGCCTTTGATTTTACAGGCATCCATGTTGATCAGGCATCTCAGCCTGAGGTAAAGACAGATCTGTCTGTCTCTCGTCGTTTATGCGTGGTTTTATGAGGCTGAGTCTATAATCCGGTTCTTTCTGCAGGAGGAATGAATTCATTTATTCAATATATCTGTCCACACTTCCATAGGTCAGGGTGGAGGACAGTAAGAAAATTAATACAATATACACGTTTGGGGACCTCGATCTCGTAGGAGCCCAGGAGAGCACAGCTACCAGGCAGAATCGGCAAACGCTGCGGGGGGGGGGGGGGGGGGGGGGAGGCGTGTCAACGTGGAGGTGGCCCGGGGGCTTTATGCATCGAGGTGGGTGAGCAGGAAAGCTGCCCGGGTTCAGCGGCGCCTACCAGGAGGAGTCTGCCCAGGTTCTTTTCCATCCAGACTAACCCTAGCTAACAGGAGCCGGGTTGCGTGGAGCCTTGGAGCTCACCGGCTATAAATTTAACAAATCCCCCGGCACAGCGCAACCTTCACCGCCGTTTCTTTATATCTGGCTAGACATAAGAACATAAGAAAATGCCATACTGGGTCAGACCAAGGGTCCATCAAGCCCAGCGTCCTGTTTCCAACAGAGGCCAAACCAGGCCATAAGAACCTGGCAAGTACCCAAAAACTAAGTCTATTCCATGTAACCATTGCTAATGGCAGTGGCTGTTCTCTAAGTGAACTTAATAGCAGGTAATGGACTTCTCCTCCAAGAACTTATCCAATCCTTTTTTAAACACAGCTATACTAACTGCACTAACCACATTCTCTGGCAACAAATTCCAGAGATTTATTGTGCGTTGAGTAAAAAAGAACTTTCTCCGATTAGTTTTAAATGTGCCCCATGCTAACTTCATGGAGTGCCCCCTAGTCTTTCTATTATCCGAAAGAGTAAATAACCGATTCACATCTACCCGTTCTAGACCTCTCATGATTTTAAACACCTCTATCATATCCCCCCTCAGCCGTCTCTTCTCCAAGCTGAAAAGTCCTAACCTCTTTAGTCTTTCCTCATAGGGGAGCTGTTCCATCCCCATTATCATTTTGGTTGTCCTTCTCTGTACCTTCTCCATCGCAATTATATCTTTTTTGAGATGCGGCGACCAGAATTGTACACAGTATTCAAGGTGCGGTCTCACCATGGAGCGATACAGAGGCATTATGACATTTTCCGTTTTATTCACCATTCCCTTTCTAATAATTCCCAACATTATGTTTGCAGGGATAAAGTTTAGCAGGGGGGGGAGGGGAAATGTTCAAATCTCAGTTATTTTTGTCCTGATAACTCCAAAAGTTACTCAGGCAAAGCCTTTCAATATCAGCCTCCTATGTTTTGAAAGGGTAAGGCAAGCTTCCAAAATCCATCTTCCACGAATGTAGAAAAATGTTCTCTGACATCATCCCAGCTGGTGCCAAATTTTCCACCTCCCCCTGGTCGCTCCTGATGCTGTCTAATCCCAGAGCGAAATCCGGTGACCTGGCCGCGGGGGGAGCAGGGCGGGTGAAAAACCGAATAATTGGTGTGTATGTTTTATGACTAAGTAAACCAGAAAGCAGACCGTGCACATCTGCAGGAAATAAGAGCTGACGGTGTTTGCACAGAGCAGCTCCAAGCAGCTGCCTTAGGAGCAGAACAAACCCTGGCCAAAATGATAAGGGGAATGGAACAACTCCCCTATGAGGAAAGACTAAAGAGGTTTGGTCTTTTCAGCTTGGAGAAGAGACGACTGAGGGGGGATATGATACAGGTGTTTAAAATCATGAGAGGTCTAGAACGGGTAGATGTGAATAGGTTATTTACTCTTTCGGATAATAGAAAGACTAGGGGGCACTCCATGAAGTTAGCATGGGGCACATTTAAAACTAATCGGAGAAAGTTCTTTTTTACTCAACGCATAATTAAACTCTGGAATTTGTTGCCAGAGGATGTGGTTAGTGCAGTTAGTATAGCTGTGTTTAAAAAAGGATTGGATAAGTTCTTGGAGGAGAAGTCCATTACCTGCTATTAAGTTCACTTAGAGAATAGCCACTGCCATTAGCAATGGTAACATGGAATAGACTTAGTTTTTGGGTACTTGCCAGGTTCTTGTGGCCTGGATTGGCCACTGTTGGAAACAGGATGCTGGGCTTGATGGACCCTTGGTCTGACCCAGTATGGCAGGTTCTTATGTTCTTATGGCCCTTCTGGAATATACGAGTGCAGTCTAGCAGGGATAGCCTGGCCAGTTGTTCTGCAATGAAATGTTCTTTCTGGTCCTTAGGAGCTAAAGCTTCCTGTCGACGACGATTCAGGCGGTTCCCGCTTCTCGCTGTCTGGGATTGTCTGGTCTAGGCCGCTAACGTCTCGGTTGCGGGCCTACCTCATTTCTCACATTCTGGCTCGTGCAAGCCCGAGCTACTGCATTAGAGCTGACGGCAAACAGGATTTTTCGTGGAACGGATTCCTGCTTGCTGGCAGGCTCTCTAACCGTTCACTCCGGTTAGCGCTCTGCTTGCCGGATTTTCCCCATTTCTCTTGGCACGTCCATCGTCTGCAGGCACCGGCCCTCTCCAATCCCGAGGCTGGGGCATTGTACTGCGTCCCTTACATCCTCAAAAGCAGGGCCTCTGTAATGGGGGCAATTAGCCAAAGGCGAAGCCGAGCCATTGCTGTTTTGGCGGGAGGGGGAGTGTCTTAGCCCATCTTTCCAAGTAATGCTTCTGGGGGCTTACAGCTTGGTTAGTAATTTAGGTACAAAAAAATCCATGCCCCCCAAACAGCTTGCAAACAGGGACAGTAATTTTAAAATGAGTGCATGGGCACCCACACGCAGGAATTTTAAATTGCACGTGCAAGTAGGTATGTACGATTTAAAATAATGCCTACTGCACATGATGCGTGCTGCTAATTTTAAGCGGTTACTCGAGCAGACATGCATCGCGTATCTGCCTTAGGGCTTTGTCGGCTTCAATGCAAGCAGGGAGGTGTCGCGAGAAGGACGTTTCCAGTTTTACTCATTAGGCCACCAGTTTGCCCTGTCTGTGTCGAGGTCATCCGGACCCCTCTGGTTCTTCAGCCTGCACTCCCCCCCCAGTTGATCCGGACCCCTCACCCGGTCATTTTGGGCCTAAATAGATATTTATGCAGACTTACACCTCATCAAGAGCAGAAGTAACATGTGTGGCTAACAGCCCGCCGCGCACTGTGGCCGCTGGATTTAAAATACAGAGATTTACGTGCGTAATTCTTGACTCCACCCCAGAACACCCCCTGACATGCCCTCTTATTTTTTTACATGTGCACGCGCAGATACGTGCGTAATTTGCAATTTTTAAAATATGCATTGCTCACTCATGGCTCAGATACTCGCAGTTTTGGGCCTTTTAACATGAGCAATGCTTTTAAAATTCATACCTAAGCGGGCACAGGAGGCAGTGAGAGGGAAAGTGACTTGTCCGCGGTCACAAGGAGTGTCTGTTGTGGAAATGGGATTCAGTTTTCCTGCTTCTCAGCCCACAGCT
This sequence comes from Rhinatrema bivittatum, assembly GCF_901001135.1. Classification (NCBI taxonomy): domain Eukaryota; kingdom Metazoa; phylum Chordata; class Amphibia; order Gymnophiona; family Rhinatrematidae; genus Rhinatrema; species Rhinatrema bivittatum. Next base: position 19,763,259 of record NC_042619.1, read on the forward strand.
CTAACAAGCCACTCCTTTATAGCAATGTTGCACGGTGCTAGTTACATCCCTAAAAGTTCCAGAGTCTTCAGGAGATTGTGCGGTGTGCAGACCCAAGAAATGTGCATGGCATATGTACTGCATACATGCAGGTGTATGTATTATACCTGCCACGCACATAGAAATGTGTACTGTAGATGCACAGGCGTTGCTATGGGGTGCTTCCCCCAAAAATGGTTTGCCACCTCAGTTTCAGACATCGGATTGGGTAGGGGGTAATCTGATGCCCTGCTGTCAGTGGACCAATGATCCTGCCGTGCTCCGCCGAGCTGGCAGCAGGAGCAGCGTTAAAGAAAACATCATCTCCTGCAGACACGGGGCCAGTGTCATAGAAACCTAGAAATCTGATGGCAGGAAAAGATCAAGTAGCCCCGTCCAGTCTGCCCCATCCGTCCAATTTATGTAGCCCTGACAATTCCCATCCCTCCCTCAGAGATCCCCCTCCATTTATTCCATGCTTTCGGGAATTCAGATAAAAACGCTGAACAGCCCTCACTTCTTCAACCTTTCCTCATAGGGGAGCCGTTCCATCCCCTTTAACATTTTGGTCGCCCTTCTCTGTACCTTTTCTAGTTTTGCTGTATCTTTTTTGGAATGCAGGGACCAGAACTGCCCACAGTACTCGCGGTACAGTTGCACGACGGAGCGATGCAGAGGCAGGAGGACATTCTCCTTTTCATTCTCCATTCCTTTCCTAAGAATTCCCAACAAATGTATCTCATGAATATTCATTGACGACGTCCTGAAGATCTGACTGGCTTGGGGGTTTTCCCAGGACAGGTTTGGGAACCCCTGCCCTACCACCTTTTATTTCTATTTCTAACTAAGATCCAAGTTTAGGGAGTGAGCCATGAGCTGAGGAGGGTACCTTTTGGGCCCAGACTGGTAACCTGTGCAGTATGGGGGGGGGTTACAATTCTGCCATCCAATCCTACTGGGGGCATGGCTGCATTATGACCATGGCCAGATAGGGGAGTTAAATCTGGTTTGTTTGGTTTTAAAGAAACTTCAGTCAGGGAACATCATTCCCAGCAAAAGCTGAGGAAAGCCAGCTGATGTAACCTGAGTGTGGGGATTTTTCCAGAGGGGCTCTCATCAGTCACAACAGGTCTGGAAACAGTTATGCAACATGTAGGTGCCTATGCATTACATTTAGCATGCACATTAGGGCAAAAAAAATAAAATAAAAGAGGAGGTGTAGTAGTTGGGTGAAAACCATGAGACCTAGGAAATATATATTATTTTGTTTTGTTTTTTAGCCTGGCAGTTTCTTACTGTTCCTTTGCACATCCAGATCAGTCGGCATCGGCTTCTGTTGAGCTACAGAGCCAAGAGCCTTCACTTGCAACTACCTGGGGATTTTTTTTCCCTGTATTTTTATAACCCCCCCCCCCCCCCCCCCCCCCCCCCCCCCCCCCCCCCCCAAAAACTCAGTCCAGCTCATTGCAGGAATGGTCCTTGCTTCGGACCGCAAGCCACAGCTCTCTCCAGAACCCTGCTCCAGCTGACCCCCCAAGTCTAGAATTCCTGACAAATCACAGAAAAGTCCTAGGAACATGGACTTCAGGTTGGAGTCTCAACGATTTATGTCATATACCATATGTTGTTGTAAAATGGCAAAAGCAATGAGGTGTGAAAAAAAATACAGCTCGAACTGCCCAATCAAACACCCGTGAATCCAACTTTAAGAAGGCCAAGCAGGCTCCAAAAATGTTATGACGCAAGAACTGTAGGTCTCCCGACACGGACCACGTTTCGCACAAGCTGTGTCGGGAGGGACTTAACTTCTGCAAATTTATTTATTTATTTATTTCGAAACTTTTATATACCGGTATTAGTGGGGACATCATACCGGTTCACATAATAACTGAAAGTTTGGAAAATACATTTCAACAGGGAGAATGAACCTGGGCGGGGGTAAACCAAAAGGTAGTAGGAGGATAGATAAAACAAGAAGGTCATAACAAGAGAAAATAATTTACAAATTTACAATGAATGTAAATATACAAACGACATTTGTCGTTTGTATATTTACATTCATTGTAAATATACAAACAACATTTGTCGTTTGTATATTTACATGATTTATTTATATTTACATGATTTATTTGTATATTTACATGATTGGAGCTAACCAAGAGCCTGGTGGGCCTTATTAAATTTGAATTCATGGATATTTGATTGGGCATTTCAATGTGTATTTTTTTCACACCTCACTGCTTTTGCCATGTTGTCGTTTGATATATTTATTGCCTGTTAAAATGGCAATTCGAGGTCGCACAGTGAGGCACAACGACAAGAGCATGGAAACAGCTCTAAAGAATTAATAAGTTAATATTTGTTTGCATTTCAAATGCAAACAAATAAGGAGAGAGAAACCTAGGCAGCCAGCGACCAGCTAAAGCAAAAGAAGGCTTAGCAAAGCTTTAGCTATAATTCAGTCTGAGAGCCGTTCCACAGCATGCAAAAAGCCAGCCAGACAGGAACAAGATTTCAAAGGGTAAAAAGGCACCCAAAACAGTCACATGATTGGAGCCCACCAGGAGCCTGGTGGGCCTTATTAAATTTGAATTCATGGATATTTGATTGGGCATTCAATGTGTATTTTTTTCACACCTCATTTGCTTTGCCATTTTGTCGTTTGATGTGTGCTTTGCCCACTTTTCTTTTGCATATTCGTTACTGTATACCATGTCAGGCATATACACGGCTTTCCGGTGCCCCAGGGCTGCACGGATAGGAGGACTCCGGGGTGCATCAATGACTAATGCCCAGGCCTTTCTCCCCAGCGATCCTGTCGGAGATGGACAGAGCCGAGACGAGCTTGGTGCATTCCCCCCCCCCCCCCCCCCACGGTGGATCAGACTTCTTGTGTCTCATGCCCTCTTATTCCTCTCCTCTTCTTTGTTTCCTTCCATCAGCTGAAGAGGTCAGTGGTCGCCGCCGAGGAGAAGCAGGTAGAGGCAGAGTACCGCATCAGCAAGAGGTAACGAGCGCTGCGCAGAGCGCAAGCTGGCAGCTATGTTTGCCGGGCCGGGTTTTCTGCTGTTTATTCAGCGCCACACAGCCCACACCAACATCCAGGCTCACTCACCCCTGGCACGGCACCGCTTCGCTCGAGAGTGCACGACCTCGGTTGGAGCCTGTTAAAATGGCAATTCGAGGTCGCACAGTGAGGCACAACGACAAGAGCATGGAAACAGCTCTAAAGAATTAATAAGTTAAGTACAGATCGTGGCACAAAACATTGGCGGGCAGTTGTGGCCAAGAGGGCTCTTATTTAATATTTGTGGTGGCACTGACCAGCTTGTTCGAAGATTTTAGAAATAGTGTGGGGGCAGATCAAGAGAATCACTTCTCAAAAAATATTTTTTTTAAATCCCCAGGATGCATGAAGTGTTCGGATTAGGTGCATGGAGAATGAGAAATTACTAATGAGCCTTTTGGACTAGAGTTTCTATGGCGAAAGCCTTCAATGAACTTGATGGGTTGGCTAGACAGAATGGGGGAGAGTGCTGGAATGGAAGAGTTAACCTTAGGCAAGACAAGAATATGACCAAGGTCTAGACAGACGGATGCCTTTCCCAAAGGTTTCTGGGAGACTGGAAATGAAGTCTGAAGAATTGCATGGGTTTAAAAACTCTTTGAGTGCATCACTAAAGAGCTTCCAATACGTGCAAAACCCATGACCTTAAACTCTGAGCTAGGGGAAGGCGAATGTGGTGGACAGACAGATTGATACGGCTTTCAGTCTCTGTGATAAAGGCAGTCACTGTACTGCTCCCCATGGGAATTGCTGGGTACTGAAAAGTAATATTAATGCAGGGCATGTTTCTTCCTTTGTTTTGGCTGAACTGGGTTTTGATAGACTCATTGGGGCAGATTTTCAAAGGGTTACGCGCGTATATTACGTATGTCCCGGGGCTTGAAAAAAGGGGCGGGGGTGGGGCGGTCCGGGGGCGGGACAGAGGCCTCCAGCACAGCGGCCGTGCCGGGGGTTCGCACGCTGGCACTCGGCCGGCGCGCACAACCTATGCCTGCTCAGAGGCAGGCGCAACTTATTTAACAAAGGTAAGGGGGGGGGGTTTAGATAGGACTGGGGGGCAGGCAAGGGAGGGGAAGGTTGGGGGAGGTGGAAGGAAAGTTCCATCCGAGTCCGGTCCCCAAGTGTCCACCCCTTGTGCGCGCCGACCCCGGATTTTATAACATGCGCGCGTGTTATAAAATCGGGCGTAGATTTGTGCGCGCGCCGGGTTGCGCGCACAAATCTACGCCGCACGTAGGTCTTAAAATTCAGCCCATTGTATTTGGTAGGTGTCATGTCTAAAGGCTGAGGGGAAGATTTTGAAAGCCCTGCGTGCGTAAATCCGTCTGGGTTTACGCGCGCAGGGGGGGTTATGTGCGCCGAGCCTATTTTGCATAGGCTCGGCGACGCGCGCAAGCCCCGGGACGCGCATATGTCCCAGGTGTTGAAAAAAGGGGCAGGGCGTGGGCGTGGTCAGAGGCCTCTGAAGACCCGCTAGGCCTGGGGATAGTGTGTTGGCACTTGGCCGGCAGGCGCAACTTAAATAATAAAGGTTGGGGGGATTTAGGTAGGGCTGGGGTGCGGGTTAGGTAGGGGAAGGAAGAGGAAGGTGGGGGGGGTCGGAAGGAAAGTTCCCTCCGAGGCCGCTCTGATTTCGGAGCGGCCTCGGAGGGAACAGGGAAAGCCATTGGGGCTCCCCTAGGGCTCGGCTCGCGCAAGGTGCACAAGTGCGCACCCCCTTGCGCGCGCCGACCCTAGATTGGGCGTAGATTTGTGCGCGCCGGGTTGCGCGCTCAAATCTACGCCCACGCCTAGGTCTTAAAATCCGGCCCTGAGTGTGGAAGAGTTGCGATCAATGTGACAGATGTCATGCTGTATACATGACCTTTTTCCTACTGGAAAATATAATTGCAAGTTAAATTCCAAAAATGAAACGTCATTTCTAAGCTCTGTATGCTCATTGAAAAGCTGCACTGCCAGTCCTAAACTCTCACTGGAAATTATATTATACAGTTTCTAAGAAACGTGTTCTGCACTAGCAGTGTAGTACTGTGCTGGTCCTATCAATATCACTTTTGTCACGCACCGGTGAGCGGGAATGGCCGAGGTTCTGTACTGAGAGGGTTAGCTCTATGGAAAATAACATTCATTGGTTAAGCCATGCAGCATGTTCAGGGACTCCTGGTTTTTGCTTAAATCATAAGAACATAAGAACCTGCCATACTGGGTCAGACCAAGGGTCCATCAAGCCCAGCATCCTGTTTCTAACAGTGGCCAATCCAAGTCACAAGAACCTGGCAATTACCCAAAAACTAAGTCTATTCCATGTAACCATTGCTAATGGCAGTGGCTATTCTCAAAGTGAACTTAATAGCAGGTAATGGACTTCTCCTCCAAGAACTTATCCAATCCTTTTTTAAACACAGCTACACTAACTGCACTAACCACATCCTCTGGCAACAAATTCCAGAGTTTAATTGTGCGTTGAGTAAAAAAGAACTTTCTCCGATTAGTCTTAAATGTGCCCCATGTGCCCCACTAGGCTATGCCCCCACTCCAATGAACTTAAAAAAAACCCCAAAACATAACCCAGAAGCTGTTTCCACAATGATCAGTGATTATGGGCAGTAATCCCTTTTATTAAAGTTTAAATTGCACAAAAGTTAGCCAAAACAATACATTGCAAATGTGACTGGAGAGTCCTGGTTTTGATGCATGGATGCACCCGATTGATAACTTCTGTAACTAAAAAGCAGCTTTTCTGCTCAGGTAGATCCCTATCTGCAGGGATGGTCAAACCGCTTTTAATTCGGTTCCAATTTAATTTTGGATTTTGGAATTTTAACCCCAAATTTACGTTCAAAATCGGAGCCAACTTTAACCGGGATTCAGACTTTTCCCTCCCCACCCCCCTCACAAAAAAAATTCCAGATGTGCTTGCAATTTTTGGGGGATTTCTGCGGCATTTGCCGAAAGCACAGATCTTCATATATTTTGACTAGAAATGGAGCCTTTGAATCAGATACAAAAAAAGATCAGACTTGGGTACCGTAATCAGCAGAGGAGGCTGTGATGTCGGGAATGGCATTCATTTTAATACGCCTTAGGTTTTATTGTCTTTTTTTAGCGGAGTGCTTGCAATTGAGTCCAAAAGCAGGGCAGTGGGATCTGGGCCTCTGATGTCACTGAGGAATTTAGCTCCTTATATGGACGTGCAATGAGGTGACCCCCCAAGCTTCCAGCTCCGTGGTGTATTACAAAAACAGTAAAGGGCTGGCTCAAGGCAGGAAAATACAGAGGACCTGGGCTCAGTTACTGGGCCAGGACCCTGCTCCCCAAGCTGGGGTTGGCATCACTGCAGAGGCAGCACCCACAGCTCCCCAGGGAAGGGAAGCCCCCACCTAGCGCCCAGCACCCAGATTCCAGGTCCACGCTCACGTGACCTCTGGTCAAGGTCCATCACAGCAATGGCCGGGCTAGCTGCGTACAGGCCGGATGTGAATGAAGGCTCATGGTGCCAGATCCCAGCCCACCTGTAACTGAGGAGTAAGTACAAGTTTGTATTTATTAGGTTTGTATTCCCTATCCCCAGAGGCCTCACAATCTAAATTTGGTAACTGAGGCAGTAGAGGGTGAAGTGACTTGTCCAAGTTCACAAGGAATGGCGGTGGGATTTGACTCCTGGTTTCGCTGCTCTAACCACTAGGCTACACCCCCCACTCCAATGAATTAAAAAAAACCAACCAAAAAACAACCCAGAAGCTGTTTCCACAATGATCGGTGCTTATGTGCAGTAATAGCCTTTAAAACCAGTTCTGCGGTAGTCCTTTGTGGAAGTTTGTCTCTTCTAACGCTGTCAGCACTGCTTTATGGCTCCACGGGAGTCCAAAGTGTGACCTTTGGAATGACCTCTTCCTTAACACAAGCGATGAGGTCCAGGAGAAAGCCCGGGGAGACGCCACGAGAAACCTGTATTCTGCGCGCTTCTAAAACGTGCCTGAGGCAGAAAGAAAGAGCGCATACAAACTTTATCATCGAAAAATGTTTACATAACCTTTACCATAAAAAATGGCATACCAACACACACTTCTGCACATGCACACTCATACCCATTCATTCTTCAATATCAAAACAATGTTACACTACTTGTTCATAACAAACCCTATTGTGCAAGCTTATACAAAGTTGTTTTTTCAGAAAATGATCTTATGCATCCTTATGGCTTATGTGCCATTTACAACTCTTTCATGCAAGAAATGGTTAAACCAACATGTGTTCACTGCTGTATTCTTGCTGTATGCTTGCTTCAACAGCAAGAGGAAATGTGGAAAAAAGGATTCACACTCACAAAGAGGGGAGTAGCTGGCTTGTTACGGCGGTTACTACCCCAAATCAAATAAGCCTGATACTTCACTTTCAATGCATATACAGCATAGTTCTCTGATTCAACGGCAGGGGAGAAGAAAAACTGATACTTCACACATCCAGAAAAGAGGGTTCGCACTCGCAAAGCAGGGAGTAGCTGGCTTGTTACGGCGGTTACTACCCCAAACCAAATGTGCCTGATACTTCACTTTCGATGCATATCCAGCATAGCTCTCTGCTTCAACGGCATGGGAGAAGAAAATCAACCAATAAGGGCTGTATAACAGTCTGGGTAAAACAAATAAACATGGGTGCAGATTGCTTATTGCGGCGGCTTCTACCCCTAACTAATCAAGCTTGATATTTCACTTGGATGCAGCTCCATCACTGCTCTCTACATTAAAGGTGGGGGTGGAAGGGAAATAGAACCAAGAGCTAAGAGAAACAGATAAGTATGAGAGAGAAAATTTGCGGGGCAGACTAGATGGGCCATTTGGTCTCCTTCTGCCGTCATTTCTATGTTTCTATGTTTCTATTGATGGTTATATTATATGCCTTATTGGCTTAAATCACAAACAGTTTCTTCTCAACTCCTATAGATGTTTTATGCTATCGCCATCAGTGCTGGAATCTTTCCACATCTTCAACTGACTGCAATTCTCCCAGTCTGTAATTCACAAGTAGACCTTCAATATTGAAATGTTTCACATTTCTTGGACCAACGATTCTCCTTCCGTCTAATCATCAGTCACCCTGCAAGAGGCCCTCGTTTCTCCTATATGGCTGCATCTATAATGAAACCCAGCACATATTATCTCAAAACAAACCACTAACCCCATATATTAAAATCATAACGCCATCACTAAACACTACACACATAACACTCTCACCAATAGATTTATACCAAAAATTACCACAAAAAATTGTCATAATTTTTGATGGGGAACAGAGGTTGTAGAAATTATTACAGAAGCTTTCTGCGTTGTAAACATGAAGTCGGTTGTGCAGGAGAGGGGCTCAATTTATATAGAAATGCGTTTTGAGCTGAGTAATGAATATATGGATAATGTTTGAGGATTTAAAGGTAAAAAAATCCTTTTTTAAAAAAACAGGCTGTGATTTTTGTGCTTCATAGGTGGTGAAAACGTGATTATCATTCTGAGAAGTGGAATTGAAGGTCAAAACGCTGGTTGGCATGCAAGTTGTTCCATATAGATGCAGCTGGTTCAGTAATTGTAACAATTGTTTTGTGATAGTTTTTGGTATAAATCTGTTGGTGAGAGTGTTATGTGTGTAGTGTTTTATGGATGGCGTTATGACTGCGCACGAAAGCGGAGAATGCGAAAGCCGGTTCCCCCTTCAGGCACTATAGGGAGGGGGTCAGGGGGCTTCAGCCTATGCAGGGAAAAGCTGCGGGATCCAAGGAAACACGGAGGATCCTGCATTTTTGTTTGCCACTTTGAATATATTTCCGGCATTCCTACCTTAAGCCCAAAAGCAAAGGCCTTTCCAGGAAGGTGGTGATCCAGGTCTGACCCCCCCCGGGAATCGCACTGCACACAGGCGCAGGAAGGAAGAGTTAATTCGCTCTGCTCCACCAACAAATCAAAGGAGGAGAGCGAAATAAAAGGGACCCAGGGAAGGAAGCCACAGTAAGACCTAAGTATTGCAACAAAATGGGATTTCTTTTACATTATGTAATACATTCTGTTATTCACTTCCAGAAACCAGGCTGCAAGGATTGAAGGGACAGAGGGATTCCATTAGTGAGAGGGCTGGAGAGAAGGGGCCTCTGAAGGCAACATCTTGAAGTTGTTAAGCTGCATACACTGATATTTTTTCATTTTCGGTGTCGTGTTAGTGTTGCGGGCATTGTAATTGGCAACGGCCAGCAGTTACTTTTCTAATAGACTGTCTGGAAGGAGGTCATAGCTTATATGGCTGACCACACTGGGAGAAAAGCAGGGGTCCATCAACGTCAACCTTCTTCTGATTGCCCTATGGCTAACTTCACTTAGCAAACCAGAAGATGCATAAATATCACATTGTAACTATAACCAGTTCGACTGCACAATGAAAACAAAACCATTTCCCACCCCGGATCAACACTTTGCTCAAGGTCACGGAGTGTGAACCCTTTGGGCCAGATTTTCAGAGGATTTACGCGCGTAACCGGCCTTACGTGCGCCGGGCCTGTTTTAAAAAGGCCCAGCGGCACGCGTAAAGCCCCGGGACACGTGTAAGTCCCGGGGCTTTACAAAAGGGGCGGGGGTGCGGCCAGAGGCCTCTGCATGGCTGCTGGGCTGGGGATCGCGTGCCGGCCAACTGCCGGTGCGCGCAGCTGAAGTAAGTTTGGATATAAAAAAAAAGAAGTAAAAAAAGGTAGGGGGAAAGGGCAGGGGAGGTAGGGGAAGGGAAGGGAAGGTGGGGTGGAGGGGTAGGGAAGTTCCCTCCGAGGCCACTCCGATTTCAGAGCGGCCTGGGAGGGAACGGGGGAAGGCTGCGCAGCTCGGCGCGCATAAGGTGCTCAATTGTGCACCCCCTTGTGCACGCCGACCCAGGATTTTATAACTTGCGCACGCAAGTTATAAAATCAGGTGTACATGTGTGCACGCCAGGTAGCGCGCGAACATGTACGCCCGCGCGCAACCTTTTAAAATCTACCCCATAGCTGTGATGGAATTGGTGCTGCTCAGCTAGAGAACCAGCTGGGCTCCCACCAACAGTAGGCAGACTTACTGGGACTGGGACAAGATCTAGGCTTCACCTGTACCAACCTCTTCTCCCACAGGTTGAGCCTTTGGGTTCTGAAGCTGGCAGGACTTAGGCAAAGGTCTTGTTAAGATCGGGCAGATAGAGTGGGATACCAGGCCAAGGTCAGGACAGGCGGAGATCAGGCAGCATCAGTATCCAAATCAGAGATCAGGAAGGGTGGAGATCAGGCAGCGTCAGTATCCAAATCAGAGATCAGGAAGGGTGGAGATCAGGCAGCGTCAGTATCCAAAGCAGAGGTCAATGCAGGTGCAGATCAGGCAGCATCAGTATCCAAAGCAGAGGTCAATGCAGGAGGAGATCAGGCAGCATCAGTATCCAAATCAGAGATCAGGAAGGGTGGAGATCAGGCAGCGTCAGTATCCAAAGCAGAGATCAGGAAGGGTGGAGATCAGGCAGCGTCAGTATCCAAAGCAGAGGTCAATGCAGGTGCAGATCAGGCAGCGTCAGTATCCAAAGCAGAGGTCAATGCAGGTGCAGATCAGGCAGCATCAGTATCCAAAGCAGAGGTCAATGCAGGAGGAGATCAGGCAGCATCAGTATCCAAATCAGAGATCAGGAAGGGTGGAGATCAGGCAGCGTCAGTATCCAAAGCAGAGGTCAATGCAGGCGGAGATCAGGCAGCATCAGTATCCAAAGCAGAGGTCATTGCAGGCGGAGATCAGGCAGCGTCAGTAACCAAAGCAGAGGTCAATGCAGGAGGAGATCAGGCAGCATCAGTATCCAAAGCAGAGGTCAATGCAGGAGGAGATCAGGCAGCATCAGTATCCAAAGCAGAGGTCAATGCAGGAGGAGATCAGGCAGCATCAGTATCCAAATCAGAGATCAGGAAGGGTGGAGATCAGGCAGCGTCAGTATCCAAAGTAGAGGTCAATGCAGGAGGAGATCAGGCAGCATCAGTATCCAAAGCAGAGGTCATTGCAGGCGGAGATCAGGCAGCGTCAGTAACCAAAGCAGAGGTCAATGCAGGTGGAGATCAGGCAGCGTCAGTATCCAAAGCAGAGGTCAATGCAGGCGGAGATCAGGCAGCGTCAGTATCCAAAGCAGAGGTCAGGGCAGGCGCAGATCAGACAGCGTTGGTATCCAAAGCAAAGGTCATTACAGGCGCAGATCAGGCAGCATCAGTATCCAAAGCAGAGGTCAATGCAGGAGGAGATCAGGCAGCGTCAGTATGCAAAGCAGAGGTCAATGCAGGTGCAGATCAGACAGCGTTGGTATCCAAAGCAGAGGTCAGGGCAGGTGCAGATCAGGCAGCATCAGTATCCAAAGCAGAGGGCATTGCAGGCGGAGATCAGGCAGCGTCAGTAACCAAAGCAGAGGTCAATGCAGGTGGAGATCAGGCAGCGTCAGTATCCAAAGCAGAGGTCATTGCAGGCGGAGATCAGGCAGCGTCAGTAACCAAAGCAGAGGTCAATGCAGGTGGAGATCAGGCAGCGTCAGTATCCAAAGCAGAGGTCAGGGCAGGCGCAGATCAGACAGCGTTGGTATCCAAAGCAGAGGTCATTACAGGCGCAGATCAGGCAGCATCAGCATACAAAGCAGAGGTCAATGCAGGAGGAGATCAGGCAGCGTCAGTATGCAAAGCAGAGGTCAATGCAGGTGCAGATCAGGCAGTGTCAGTATCCAAAACAGAGGTCAGGGCAGGCGCAGATCAGACAGCGTTGGTATCCAAAGCAGGGGTCATTACAGGCGCAGATCAGGCAGCATCAGCATACAAAGCAGAGGTCAATGCAGGAGGAGATCAGGCAGCGTCAGTATGCAAAGCAGAGGTCAATGCAGGTGCAGATCAGGCAGCATCAGTATCCAAAGCAGAGGCCAATGCAGGCGGAGATCAGACAGCGTTTGTATCCAAAGCAGAGGTCAGGGCAGGCGCAGATCAGACAGCGTTTGTATCCAAAGCAGAGGTCAGGGCAGGCGCAGATCAGACAGCGTCGGTATCCAAAGCAGAGGTCATTGCAGGTGCAGATCAGGCAGCATCAGCATACAAAGCAGAGGTCAATGCAGGTGCAGATCAGGCAGCGTCAGTATCCAAAACAGAGGTCAATGCAGGCGGAGATCAGGCAGCGTAGTATCCAAAGCAGAGGTCAGGGCAGGCGCAGATCAGACAGCGTTGGTATCCAAAGCAGAGGTCATTGCAGGTGCAGATCAGGCAGCATCAGCATACAAAGCAGAGGTCAATGCAGGAGGAGATCAGGCAGCATCAGTAACCAAAGCAGAGGTCAATGCAGGAGGAGATCAGGCAGCATCAGTATCCAAAGCAGAGGTCAATGCAGGTGCAGATCAGGCAGCGTCAGTATCCAAAGCAGAGGTCAATGCAGGAGGAGATCAGGCAGCGTCAGTATCCAAAGCAGAGGTCAATGCAGGAGGAGATCAGGCAGCGTCAGTATCCAAAGCAGAGGTCAATGCAGGCAATGTCAGTATCCAAAGCAGAGGTCAGGGCACGAAAAACACAAAGACAAGGACAGGATGAAAAGGACCAGGCTGGGGCAGGGCATAAATGAGCAGGTACTGGAGCAAGGTGAGGCGAGGAGCTGATACTGGAACAAGGCAAGGAGCAGGTACTGGAGCAACAAACACAGCAGGCAAAGGCACGGCAGGAGGACCTGTTGCTAAGGCGCTGGCCGGGAGCACGGGCTGGGCTTAAATCCCTGGCCGGCGCTGACGTCACTGGACTGCGACACTCCTGAGCTCCTGCCATGGGGCCCCTAAGTTCAGACCCGACGCATGCGCCTAAGGTAAGGGGAGGCGGTGATGATGGCGGCAACCAGCAAGGCATGATGGTAGCGTCTCAGCCTAACGAAAGGCGCCCAGGGTGAATGAGGCCAGTTGCAGGCTGTCACGCGTCTGGCTAAACATCAAGAGTCTAATTGCATCTTTATATCCAAAGACGTTGAATGGTGAGGGGAGATGGGCATTGGAAAAGGGAAAGACTTAAGGAAGGAATAAGAATCATAAGACAGGAAGCAGTGTGAGGGATAGAGAGATGAGGTAGAATGGCAAAGGCTCAAATGAAAAAAAGAAAGCTCGCTAAGGCAGTAAAGTAAAATGGCAAGACATTTTTTTGTTGGCATGTCAGTGAAGGGAGGAAGGGCATAGGTGGCATTATCGGAGCAGGAAGAGAAAAGGAGGACTGACGAGGAAAAAGTGAAAACGCAAATATTTCTGTTTGGTATTCGCTGAAGGAGGGACTGGAAAAGGATTACCGATTTGCTACCAGAAGTACACATGGTAGTGGGGGAGATGCCACACCATTATGAAAGAGGGGCTTTGCATGGAACTAGAAAAACTGAAAATGCACAAAGCTGTGAGGCCATGAGTACATCTTAGGGTATGCAGGGAAATCAGAGAGGTTCTAGCAGGTCCACTGAAGGATCAACGGATCTCTGGAGATAGGAGTGGCTCTGTGGGAAATCAGAGAGGTTCTAGCAGGTCTACTGAAAGATCAACAGATCTCTGAAAACAGGAGTGGCTCTGTGGGAAATCAGAGAGGTTCTAGCACGTCCACTGAAAGATCAACTGATCTCTAGAGGCAGGAGTGGCTCTATGGGAAATCAGAGAGGTTCTAGCAGGTCCACTGAAGGATCAACGGATCTCTGGAGATGGAAGTGGCTCTGTGGGGAATCAAAGAGGTTCTAGCAGGTCCACTGAAGGATCAATGGATCTCTGGAGATGGGAGTGGCTCTTTGGGAAATCAGAGAGGTTCTAGCAGGTCCGCTGAAGGCTCAACGGATCTCTGGAGACGGGAGTGGCTCTGTGGGGAATCAAAGAGGTTCTAGTAGGTCCACTGAAGGATCATCAGATCTCTGGAGGCAGGAATGGCTCTGTGGGAAATCAGAGAGGTTCTAGCAGGTCCACTGAAGGATCAACAGATCTCTGGAGATAGGAGTGGCTCTTGAGAAATCAAAGAGGTTCTAGCAGGTCCGCTGAAGGATCAACGGATCTCTGGAGATGGGAGTGGCTCTTTGGGAAATCAGAGAGGTTCTAGCAGGTCCGCTGAAGGATCAACGGATCCCTGGAGACGGGAGTGGCTCTGTGGGGAATCAGAGAGGTTCTAGCAGGTCCGCTGAAGGATCAACGGATCTCTGGAGATGGGAGTGGCTCTGTGGGGAATCAGAGAGGTTCTAGCAGGTCCGCTGAAGGATCAACGGATCTCTGGAGACAGGAATGGCTCTGTGGGAAATCAGAGAGGTTCTAGCAGGTCCGCTGAAGGATCAACAAGTCTTTGGAAATGGGAGTGGCTCTGTGGGAAATCAGAGAGGGTCTAGCAGGTTAACTGAAGGATCAACGAATCTCTGGAGATGGGAGTTGTTCTGTGGAAATCAGAGGTTCTAGCAGGTCCGCTGAAGGATCAACGGATCTCTGGAGATAGGAGTGGTTCTGTGGGAAATCAGAGAGTTTCTAGCAGGTCCACTGAAGGATCAACGGATCTTTGGAGACAGGAGTGGCTCTGGAAAATCAGAGAGGTTCTAGCAGGTCCACTGAAGGATCAACAGATTTCTGGAGATGGGAGTGGTTGTGGGCTGGGAAGGGCAAATGTTGACTCTCTTTATAAAAGTGGTAACAGAGAGGAGATTGGAAATCACAGGCCGGTTAGTCTTAGATGGATATTGGGGAAATTAATGGATACTCTATTGAAGGAATAGATAGTGAAATACCTAGAATCCAGTATGGTTTTACCAGAGTGAGATCTGCTTGGTTTCTTTCAGTGGATGACTAGAAAATAAGGTCATGGGGGGAGAGAGTGTACTGAATGCTATATACTTGTATTTCGCCAAGTTTTTGATATTGTCCTTTTATAAGGGGCTCATCAATAAATTGAGTAGCCTGGGGGTGGGTCCTAGGGTGGTGGCCTGGCTTAGAAAGTGGTTGAGTGACAAATGGAATTTACCCAGGAGAGAAAGGAGTGGACAGAAGAAATACACTCTGAGAAGAGAAAGATGATTAATGGAGTGCCTCAAGGATCGTTCCTGGGGCCGGTTGTGTTCAATATCTTTATGAGTGATTTTGCAGACGGATTAGTAGGAAATATTTGCCTTTTTACAGATGAAATTAAGAACTGCAACAGAGTGGCCACTCCTAAGAGACCAGACAGAATGAGATGTGATATAAGAACACTTGAGGCATATCGATGGTACTTGACAGTTAAGATTCAGTGGGAAAAAACAGCCAAGCAGGTGGCTGCAGAAATCCGAGGGAGGGATGAGATACTGACATGCACCGACCAGGAGAGAGACCTTGGGATGATCGTGTCTGATGATCTTGAGGAAGCGAAACAGTGGGGTAGGGTGGTGGGCAGACCCAGAAGGATTCCAGAATGCCTAAGGCGAGGCAGAATCAGTAGAAAAAAGGAGGCGATGATCCTTCTGTAATGGGCACCTCACCTAGAATATTGCCCATTTCTGGAGGCTGCACCTCCGAAAGGGTATAGACTGGCTGGAGGCAGTCCAGAGAGGCTACCAAAAGGGTCTACACCTAAACATATATGAAAAGAAGCTTAATGAACTACATATATATACCCTAGAAGAGAGGCTTATGATAGAGGCATTCACATACCTCAGAAGAGTAAATAATACACAAGAAGCAAACAAAGTATGCTTAAAATCGTATGGTGCATATGGCAAACATGCATTTCTGCAAAAAGCAGTCTGTCGGTGTCCCACAGTCAGGGGCTTCTTGATTTCTAGCTAGGAGGGCCTGTATATCACTGGCACACCCTGCTTGCATGTATCAGATTCACTGGACACTATCTTCACCTCTCTGTCGCACTGGATTAAGCTGCTGTGTGTGTGTTTTTCAGTGCCTGGCTGAAGGACACTGTGGACCCTGTGATCAGGAAGCTGGACATGCGGATTGGCGCACTCACTGGTTTGAACATCCGGCTGCCATATGCCGAATACCTGCAGGTGGTGAACTATGGGATAGGCGGGCACTATGAGCCTCACTTTGACCATGCCACAGTAAGTAACCGGCCCTAGGAACAGAAAAATGCCCTGTGGGATGAGGTTGCTGTAGCATTCATGCCATGCTCCATAGTGCAATAGCAACCTGGGCTAACTGTGAGCTTGTCTTGATGCTCTGTGTTTGGATTGCTGTGACCTAACATAAATATCTAAGAAAACAACAATATTCTCTTCCTTCCCTCAAAAACTAACTCATGGAATATCATCTGGGAATATTGCACTTATATTGTTATTTAGCTCATATTGCTTCTGTAGCATCAGTGCTGTCATGCAACAAGAAGGCGACATTGGATTCTGATTCATTTTGGCCGGATTACATTAGTTTGATATTGGCGCTGAACTAAGTAATGGAAACGTTACTGAAGGATGATAGAACAGTGCAATTCCTCGAAGCTCGTGGGAAACACGATTGTGAGCAACATACTTTCACAAGGGGAACATTTGCCACACAAACTTGATTGCTGTCTTTTAGGTGAGGGAGTAATAGATCTTGGTGATGCAATAGATACAGCCTACCTGGATTTCAGTAAAGCCTTGACACTGCTCCACATCATAGACTTGTACGCAAGTTAGCCAGAGTTGGAAGAAAAATTACAAACTGTATGAGAAGTTGGTTGAACGACAGGATTTAGAGAGCAATCGTCCATTGGGACCATTCTGATGAAGAGAAAGTGACACAAGGATCAATGCTAGGCCCAGTTCCCTCTTCAATGTCTTTAGAAGTTACCAGGGCTTTTTTCCCCTTAGAACTGGCCCCTTTTTATCTCTCTGCATCAGCCCCTGGGAAACGAGGTGTGGGGAGGGTCTAGATTAGGGAGCAAAGTAGCTCTTCTCTGCTCTGTTTCATCTGCTTCAGTCTCACTCATGTCCTCCTGATTTTCCTGGGAGGGGAGGAACTGGACGGAGCGGGAAGCAGAGAGCTGTTCTCTGCAGGGCAGTGGCCATTAGAGTTGGGGCTCCAGTTCTGTAAGCCATGACCGGGTCAATACAGAACAGCACCAGAACCTGGTAATTCTCCATATTATTAACCATTCTGTACCTGTAATTGTAATTACTGTTACTGGCATTATCGTGCATTTTTTTCTTCTTTTTTTCTCCTTTTAACCACTGTTTATATTGCTTTGACAAAGCAATATAAACAAAGTTTCCTGAAGCTAAATCTGAGCAAAGCACCAGTAGGGGAGGGAGAGGAGAGAGAGAGAAAAGCACCAGTGGGGGAGGGAGAGGAGAGAGAGAGAAAAGCACCAGTGGGGGAGGGAGGGGGGAGAGAGCGTGAGTAAAGCACCAGTAGGGAAGGGAGAGGAGAGAGAGAGAGAAAAGCACCAGTGGGGGAGCAAGGGGGGAGAGAGCGTGAGTAAAGAACCAGTAGGGGAGGGAGAGGATAGAGAGAGGGAAGGGGGAAGGGGGAAGAGAGAGGGAAGGGGGGAGTGCTGCCCCTTTCTCTCTCACCTCCTTCCCCCATGGCATGAAGGTGGCGGAGGAGGCACCAGCAGGGGAAGCGCTGCTCTCTTATGCCTCCTGCCAGCGAGCGGGAGAACAGGAAGGGAGGAGGATCATGCTGTGACCAAGCTCTGCAGCCTGTAGCAGGCAGCAAGGTTACTCGGGGGGGGGGGGGGGGGCATGGCACTAGGCAGTTGCCTCAATTTCCCCTGCCACCCCCTAAGGACTGCCCTGCTTCCGAGTAATGGCGCCCTACTTTCTAGAAGATAAAAGCACTGGCTCCATTAATTCTAGTTTGAAAACGCGGCATACAGAGGAGCCTGGCCACCTGGCCTTAAAGAGCAGACCAGAGGCTGCAGATTGGAGGCTTCTGGTTATTTAGCCAACCACATCTTGTAGGTAGGAGGACTTGTTCTCAAGGCCACCTGTACATTATCCCACTTTTACCCAACCAGTGTGCCAACAGACCGGAGCAGGTGTGACCCGGAAATGCCACCACTGCTTGATGCTGAGGTCCAGGTCAGCACCCGGACTCTGCTCTTAGCACCTCGCAGCATCACGGATCACCAGCGATGGCTCTTAAACATGCGGGAACTCGTTTCTGAGAACCTGTGCACTCACGCGTGCCTCTTCTTCCTTGCTATGGCATGAGCCCCAGAGTGCGGTAATTAACGGGCAGGGCATGGATAACTGATTGCAAGCCCTCTGGGGATAGGTACCTGAGTGTAATCCGCTTTGAAGTGCGAAAAGCGGAATATAAAAATCTAAACTAAATAGCATGCACTGCACACAGCACCGCTCCTCATCTACCCCTCCGAGTCCTTCCAGCCTTTGTTTTAACCCCAGGCTGAGTTAGATGGGGAGAGTGTGCACTGAGCAATGGATATGATGCACGCCTGTGTTGGGAGCAGCACAGTGGAGGTGCTCTGGCAGCCACATCCAGCAGTTAAGGTAAGTAACCGAGCCAGGGGTCTGCCAACTTCTCCTATCTCCTGCACTTGTGTATCAAGGGAGCTGGCCCACTGTGATGAGTTAATATGTGCATCTGCCCTCTCTCTCTCTCTCTCTCCCTTTGCTTTAAAATTTGGAAGAGAGACTGATGGGGCTTTCATCCTTCACTAGTTCTTCTTTAGGTCATATGAGTCCTCTCTGTCTCTGCACTGCCTCCTCGGTGAAGGCTGGTGTGCCACACAACAATTTTTTTAAATGTAAGTATGCCTTGTGCTTAACAAGGTTGGAAAATAATGGTGTAGAGCCTCTTGTTTAATCCCAAAGCCTTCACTGCATGGCACGAGTTCACACCAGATCTACCACAAGAAGGCCATGATCCTGTTCGTGAGAGTAACCATTCCTTTTTTGTTGTTGTTTTGATGCAGTCCAGAAACAGCCCTCTGTACAGGACGAATGCTGGCAACAGGGTGGCCACGTTCATGGTTTATGTGAGTATCGCACCACTGAGCACCTTCAGTGGCTCGTGTTGGTTGGTTACGCTGTGAGGTGGCTAGAATCTGCTGAGATGTGTAGTTTTATCACGGACGCACCTCCCGAGTGCCTTTTCCTGTAGTTCAGAACACGGTGTGGGGATAAGAGAAGGACACTGTGATTGGGAGAAGAGTCGAGATCAAACCCTACGCACCGTTCTGACCTGGGGAGGGTGGTCTGGGCTCATGTCTTGCTGACAGCCGTGGCACAGGAGACCCTGCTCTGGGCATTCTCTCTGTGGCGGGGAGGCAGTGAGCTCAGCCGACTGCTGCGATTTAGAGACAGAATTTAAGATCATAGCTGGGACCCTGGGTTTGCATCTGAGAAGCTTCTCTCCAGAAAACAAACCCTGCTGCTAACTCTGCCTGATTCTTTTGACTGACCGCTGGTATTTAATTCATCACCAGCTACATGTCATTGACACGGTCGTTACTTTTGTACAAATAGGTAATTTCGAAATTCCTATACTCTGGAAGAGGCTGACAGATTCACTCCTGGGCTGTCACTCCCACACTCAAACACGCACATGTAACTTACACATAGACAAATACACTTGTACATATTCATACACTCACACATAGACCCACAAGTATTTATCATACTGCTCTGCGCCTGTGGTCTGTTTTTCTAGAGTGAACTGATGTCTTGGCTTAGCCACACCCATACATCATCGGCGAACGGCTGTCAGCACCTCGCAGATCCCACAGAAACCCGTCCGTTCCATTTCAGGAGATCTCTCCAGCTGCCCCCCCCCCCCCCCACCACCACCACTGATCCTCTTTGTAAACTCTAACGGCCGACGTCTGCGGGTGATTTTATTCTCTTTCAGCTGAGCTCCGTAGAAGCTGGTGGATCCACAGCCTTTATCTACGCCAATTTCAGTGTGCCTGTCCTGAAGGTGAGCGCCTGTCTTTTGCCCAGCCTTATTTACACACTTTGAGGTAAGCAGCTGACAGGTGAGAAAGTGACAGTGCAGTCTTCCCATTTCTAGAGCAGTCTGTGTGTCTGTGGCTCTCTCCGCCTTACATATATATATATATATATATATAGCGGAGAGAGCCTTACATATATACAAGACATTTCAGACCCTTGGTCTGACTCCATCTGCTGGAAGGGGGACATAACCCACTGTCTGGACTGATCCGGGTATGTACAGGAAATGTACAATAACAAAAATGTATTACTGTATAATGTAAACTCATAAACATCATAAACAAACTTACAAATCTACTGCTAAAATACATTCGACAGCACTAACAAAAAAAAAATACATATAATCATATACACATAACATGAAAAAAATAATAAAGAAAGACTGAAACCCCCCCCACCCCAATACAAAACCAAACTAAAAACAACCTTACATGATCCCAAAAATCTACTTAAAGAAACAAAACCCACGCATCAGAACAAACACAAAAACCTAAACTAAAAATTCTCTATATCAGTCTTCAACAAAAGTAGTCAACAAATCCCAAGAGCACCGTTGGAGCCAAACAGTCCACCACCTTCATGGTTTGTACTATTTTGTCTAATATTAAATTATTTAGAATTGTAAAAAAAACGTTCTGCGTATTTTGATACACTTTCCCTTGTTTGTATTTGATACTCGTCAGGTGGGTGAAGGCTCCTATTGGGTTCTGCTGTACTGATCGTGCAGCAGCAGGGCGGGTCAGCCATGTGAGGGCCGGCGCTTTGGAATAGGGTCTGTGACTAGGGCGAGGGTGCACGGCGGTAACTTGGACTTGCCTGTGCTTGCTCTTAGAACGCGGCGCTCTTCTGGTGGAACCTCCACAGGAACGGAGAAGGGGACGAAGCTACCCTGCATGCTGGCTGCCCCGTGCTCATCGGGGACAAGTGGGGTAAGACTTATAAAGCGCCTCCCAGGACGTTCAGCCTCGTAACCATCGACAAAGGAGGGGGAGGCGAATTTCTGTTGACTAGGCGTACGTAAAACTAAGGAGGCTCAGCGCAGGGTGCTCTGGGAACTCCAGAAATACCCAACAGACTTGAGTGGAATTTAGCTGAAACCCTTCGGAGACGACTGAGTATAACAGTAAGGTTTAGCCTGGAACGGTATTATCATCAATAACTGAGTAACAGAACCAGGGCTAACCCTAGGAGGGTGAGGGGCTGGGCCAACCCTGGCAAATTCTCTCCACTCCCACCCCTCCCCCATATAGCCCTGTCCCCCCACTCAGCATGATCCTCCCCCCTCCCGCTAGGAGGAAAGCACCGCTTCTTGCCTCTCTCTGTCTCCTCTGCTGGCTTCAGTCTGAATGGGCGAGACGTTAGGGCCCATGAGACTATGGGGTCCTGCATGGTTCAAACTTCAGACTGCAGCTGGCAGACGCAGATAACAAGACTCTCCTTCTGCTGGCGGGATGGGATGAGACGGGGGAGAGGATTCACGTGCGGGTCCCTTAGGGCAAACCCTGAAAGGGATCATGCCTGACCACTCAACGTCACTGTACAACAAGAGACATGTATTTGGAGCTCTTACCGTACTTACCTGTTCATTTTATCTTTTATCGTGTCACCCAGCTTATGATCTTGACTCCAGAATTAGAGGAGTTCCCCTGTTGTTCACTCCAGGACTTGTAGTTTATAATAATGGTACTGAATACTAGTAACGAGACTGAGACCTGTCTTTCCCTTACAGTGGCCAACAAATGGATCCACGAGTATGGTCAGGAGTTCAGGCGGCAGTGTGGCTCCAACCCTGAAGACTGAGACACGCCGGGAGTCGGCACAACACAGAGGCTGGCAGTGATGGAGCGGGAGAGGGTCAAGGTGTAGCAGGATGGGGCGGGGGGAGGGGGGGTACAAAGCAGCTCCCGGTGGCATGGCTACCCGGACGGGAGGGAGAGGCCATGGCTGCAGTAAGGGCATGGCCAAGCAGTCACGGACAGAGCTCCCGCAGTCCCTGGCACCTCACATCCAGGAAGGGCCGAAGAGCAGAGCAAGAAGGCAGAGAGCACGATGCAAGCAAGGGAGGCATGCAGCTAACAGAGGCTGGACTGATGCGTAGCAATTTATTCAGTACCAAAATATTCCCCTCACTTGCACCTGTGTTCTAGACCTCTCTCTTTTTTACAGGGTGACCACATTCCTTGCAAATGTCCGTTTGCTTCGGTCTAATTTCTTCTATTTCTGGTTATTGCCATCTTTGATTATTGGGGACCTTTGACATCTTAAAGCTTGTGGCAGGATCAGCCCAGTGGCTCTGTGGCAGTACTGGGATCAGTTGTAGAGCCTGGCCTCTGTTCCTCGGGGCAGCAGGGGGTTAAGTATGGTGTAGAGGTAGCGTTCACAGCCTCTCTGGGTTGGGAGTCCCAGCCATCACACAGCGGCGTCACCCACTAATCAGACTCAGGGTGCACACGTGCCGGGTCCTGGAGGGAGGAGTGATGTGTGGCCCCTGGCTTAAAGACTGTCCCTGCCATGGCTGGGCTAGACGGGAAGGGAGAGAGGATTAAAGTGGGGAGAAATCCCCCAGCTAGTTGTGAATTTAAGGGGTCATGGCACCATTGCCCCACAGCTGGAAACCAAAAGAGCAGGAAAAAGCTGGTGAGCCCAAACTAAAAACAATATAATGCCTGTAGCGGTCTTCAGCCAAACAGATGACGCAATAGCCTGGGCACTTGGATGGATCCGCTTCTGAAAGAGAGATCGCGGCTCTTGCCTGATACCTGGGCTAGAAAATTGTGGTGTCACAGCGGTGCATCTGACAGGACATAAAGAATTCATCGAGAGGAAGAAGCAAAATCAGGAAGGTGAAAGTTTTATGACTTTTGTGCAGTGCTGTGTCCTCAGGAACTGGGAGTTTCTGACTCCTGGATCATCACGGCCAGTGAGATGCAGCCATACACCACAGAGAAGACACCGGAAGTGTTCTTGAAGGATTTAGAGGAATTATCGCCCACTTTTCAAAAACTGGGGACTTTGGATTGGCTGACACTACCTTAAGGAACTAAGTTGGGTGGATGGAGGCATCTGTAAAGTGGGGACTTGACCATACTGACAATCCTGTACTTGCTTAGTGCGTATGCGTGTGACCAACGAAGGCCAAGCGGGCATGCAACAAATATTGCTGATCTCCGCTGCTGCCTACATTTGCACGGCGGATCTTCTCCTTCTCTTGGATCACCACTTAGAGAGCTCTTAGGCAACTAGAAGGAGTCTGTTGGATTCAACGTTGGCCCACTGCTTCCAACCCAAGCGCCCTGTCGAGAAAAGAACAGTGCTCATTACTCACATATCATGACAGGGGATCAGGAGGCTTTTCTTGATAAATCTTATGATTTGCACAGTTTCTAGAGGGGATCTTAAACATTCGCCATGCAGAGACTGGTGAATGTTGAAGGTTCCCTGAAGCAGAGTTAAACTCTCCAAACTCGTTACTGTGTCAGGACTTGAAGAGGTGGTGATCGGCGTGGATCTGGGACATGGATTATTGCACTGAAGTTGGGATTATGTTTATGATACGTGTTTTCACATTTATATTGTCAGTACAGTTTTTGCTGAATTAATATTTGCTGTGAACTTATGATTTTTTTTTTTTGCATTAACTTTTTATTGAAAAACAGTATTACAAACTTTGAACTTCTGATTAAATTGAGGACATTAGAATTTGAGCCATCAATCCTTGAGTATGAAGCTGATTTCGTCTAAATGTTGATGGTCCACCACCCTCCACTAACATTTCAATAACATTCAGCCTAATATACAATACAGTTGGATTTGATATGTTGACTAGAATATACTTTGTCCACCCAGGAAAAGGAGGCAGTTAACACAAACACAAATAAACATGACTCTTTTCAGAATCTGCTGCGTAAGGGGAAACCCCAGAAATCGAGCAGGAGAATGGGCAGACTAGATGGGCCTGGTAGTTCTCTGCTGTCATCGGTTTCTGCAGTCTTAAGTCTCTGGGATTGTCGGATAGAAAAGCCACGTAATTTTCATGGGTAACAAAAATGTATGTGTGCATGTGACATTTCCAGCCAAAACCTGACTGCCGCTCTGTCAACCTGCCAAACCTAACAAACTTGGGAAGAAATTTGTAATCTCGACTTGAAATAACACCTCACGAGTGCCACCGTACCGGATCACGCACGGAGCATTGCCAGAAAGCGTAAATCTTTTCATTGGCCTTATTTCCATATTATCTGTGTCAAACTGTATCACTGCCATTCTTGTACCAGATTTTGGAATTCAGGCCCTAAAATCTAGTGCCTTAAGTTTCGTCCTCGATTATAGTATAAAGCAAACGCTACTCATCCAAACCCCTTGACAGGTGGTGACAGCCAATCTGCATTCACTCCTTGCTCATGACCCAGCGTGAAGTCTGCCAGCTCCTGCACCAAACCATGCCCTCCCCCACCACTGTCTGTCATCAGAAATGGACCTCCTGACCCTGAAAGTCCAGGCTACTGCTAACGGGTGACGCGTGAGTAGAACTCCAAGAAAAGAAAAGATGTTTCAGTAAAGATTTTATATTTGCTGTGAATATTCTGTGGTGTCATTTCCTGTAGGAGTAACCGTGTGGTGTGTAGGAAAAGTGAGCATGGACATGTAATTGAGAGAGTAATATGTGTGTCGAGGTGGATGTGTCAAAGTTTGACACATAAGTAGCCATAGTGTTAGAGTGAAGATAGTATGTAGTAGTGTTACAGGTGTGTGTGTATGTGTATGTGCATGTGCATGTCATGCGGCTGTAATGAATGTGTGCATTTTTATGCATAAAATCCAGGGAGTTCC
This sequence comes from Rhinatrema bivittatum, assembly GCF_901001135.1. Classification (NCBI taxonomy): domain Eukaryota; kingdom Metazoa; phylum Chordata; class Amphibia; order Gymnophiona; family Rhinatrematidae; genus Rhinatrema; species Rhinatrema bivittatum. The sequence continues at coordinate 19,788,105 of NC_042619.1, forward strand.
TTTGAGTTGTGAGGTGAGTGAAGATGAACATCACCTATATATTTATTTATTTATTTATTTATTATTTTTATTATACCGAGTTTCATGATAGGAATCACATCAACCCGGTTTACAATTAACAATGTGAGTAAAGGCAGAGAGTAACAAGTAAAGAACATTTCCCAATACAACAACAAATATAGTATGAAACTTAACAAATATTATAACAATATTTTGGATGTGAGAAAGTTACAAAAAACATGGACGAATAACTTGGATATGAAAGGGGAGGAATTGTAGAACGACTATTAGCATTTTAACCAGCTGTATCGATTAATAAATATGTATAATATTATAAAATATAAAATATAGATGTGTAGCAAGAGTATATGAAAGAGTTTGTAAGCATGTTCACAAATTGGGTACTAATAGTGTATGTATAAGAGAGGATGTGAAGAAGATGTAATATAAAAAGGGAGGGGCATATGGGATAGTTGATAGGGTTAGGTTGTAGGGTGTAGGATCTGACCAAGTGGAACTAAGAAGGTGTATGCTGTGGTTTCCTATGGAAGAAGCAGAACTGTCTCCTTAAAAGAAGCTTTGGCCATAATAAAATGAAGCCAGAGGGCAATGAGAGAACTATTTATGATTTGCAGAATGAATCCGTAAGGGGGAAAAAGTGACTGTATAGAATATGATGGGGGAAACTGCAGTTGCTCACTTTGCTGTAAAGTCTCTTTGAATTTGCCTATTGCTAGTTTTGTGGGTGGCAGATCAGAGGGCTTAAACACATCCCCAAAGATGCCGGAAATAATCCTGATGCCTTTGTATAGAACAGTATTACTCTAGGGTATACCAGGCCTGGCTTGAGAAAAAGCGTGCTCTAGAGGACGTGTGTGAGGAGACGAGAGTCGAATTTTGGTGTATGAAGCAGTGAAGTGTTTAAGTAACTGCACTGACAGGAGCTGAGAGGCAGAAAGTATGCAGGAGAGAAAACGCCAGGCTCTTGGTGAGCTCGTGAGCTTCCACGAGGAGGACGAAGCAAGTTACTGAGGTCCACGGGATGACTATGTCTGTACTTCAAAAACTCTGGACCCCTTTACTGTGTTCAACAAGTAATGAGGCTGATACAGGAGTTCACTGAAGTTTTTTCATCAAGCTGCAACCTTTTTTGCTATCCTGAGTGTTGTAATCAGTAGCTACCTTTTAAACTAATGAAAAGAAACAAGGTCAATCTCGCCCAAAATCTTGGACTGCTAAGGGCTCCAATGGCTAGCTAGATTCCTCAGCAGGGCAGCTCTGGTGCTGTCCCTCTTTCTCCAATATCTTCTGCTCTTAGTACTTCTTGTTGTCTATTGTAAACTGAACTGCAGAGTCCTGGTATCCATATTGTAAAAGTTCCAAGTTAGGATTGTCTGTGAACATGTGGGTAGTATCAGGCACGAAGGATCGCTTAGAGTCTTGCTGGTGAGCCCTCGTTGGCCAGCTAAACCATGGGGCACTCCATGCTTGTTCAACCAAGTTGAGCAAATGGTCATCCATAAGAACATAAGCACATGCCATACTGGGTCAGACCAAGGGTCCATCAAGCCCAGCATCCTGTTTCCAACAGAGGCCAAACCAGGCCACAAGAACCTGGCAAGGATCCAAAAACTAAGTCTATCCCATGTTACTGTTGCTAGTAATAGCAGTGGCTATTTTCTAAGTCAGCTTAATTAATAGCAGGTAATGGACTTCTCCTCCAAGAACTTATCCAATCCTTTTTTAACACAGCTATACCAACTGCACTAACCTCATCCGCTGGCAACAAATTCCAGAGTTTAATTGTTTGTTGAGTAAAAAATAACTTTCTCCGATTAGTTTTAAATGTGCCCCATGCTAACTTCATGGAGTGCCGCCAGTCTTTCTACTATCCGAAAGAGTAAATAACCGATTCACATCTACCCGTTCTAGACCTCTCATGATTATAAACACCTCTATCATATCCCCCCTCAGCCGTCTCTTCTCCAAGCTGAAAAGTCCTAACCTCTTTAGTCTTTCCTCATAAGGGAGCTGTTCCATTCCCCTTATCATTTTGGTAGCCCTTCTCTGTACCTTCTCCATCGCAATTATATCTTTTTTGAGATGCGGCGACCAGAATCGTACACAATATTAAAGGTGCGGTCTCACTATGGAGCGATACAGAGGCATTATGACATTTTCCGTTTTATTCACTATTCCCTTTCTAATAATTCCCAACATTCTGTTTGCTTTTTTGACTGCCGCAGCACACTGAACCAACGATTTCAATGTGTTATCCACTATGACACCTAGATCTCTTTCTTGGGTTGTAGCACCTAATATGGAACCTAACATTGTGTAACTATAGCATGGGTTATTTTTCCCTATATGCATCACCTTGCACTTATCCACATTAAATTTCATCTGCCATTTCGATGCCCAATTTTCCAGTCTCACAAGGTCTTCCTGCAATTTATCACAATCTGCTTGTGATTTAACTACTCTGAACAATTTTGTATCATCTGCAAATTTGATTATCTCACTTGTCGTATTTCTTTCCAGATCATTTATAAATATATTGAAAAGTAAGGGTCCCAATACAGATCCCTGAGGCACTCCACTGCCCACTCCCTTCCACTGAGAAAATTGTCCATTTAATCCTACTCTCTGTTTCCTGTCTTTTAGCCAGTTTGCAATCCACAAAAAGACATCGCCACCTATTCCATGACTTTTTACTTTTCCTAGAAGCCTCTCATGAGGAACTTTGTCAAACACCTTCTGAAAATCCAAATATACTGCATCTACCGGTTCATCTTTATCCACATGTTTATTAACTCCTTCAAAAAAGTGAAGCAGATTTGTGAGGCAAGACTTGCCTTGGGTAAAGCCATGCTGACTTTGTTCCATTAAACCATGTCTTTCTATATGATCTGTGATTTTGATGTTTAGAACACTTTCCACTATTTTTCCTGGCACTGACGTCAGGCTAACCGGTCTGTAGTTTCCCGGATCGCCCCTGGAGTCCGTTTTAAATAATGGGGTTACATTAGCTATCCTCCAGTCTTCAGGTACAATGGATGATTTCAATGATAGTAAAAATTTGTAACCTAATAGGTCTGAAATTTCATTTTTTAGTTCCTTCAGAACTCTGGGGTGTATACCATCCGGTCCAGGTGATTTACTACTCTTCAGTTTGTCAATCAGGTCTACCACATCTTCTAGGTTCACCGTGATTTGATTCAGTCCATCTCAATCATTACCCATGAAAACCTTCTCCAGTACGAGTACCTCCCCAACATCCTCTTCAGTAAACACCGAAGCAAAAAAATTGTTTAATCTTTCCGCGATGGCCTTATCTTCTCTAAGTGCCCCTTTAACCCCTCGATTATCTAACGGTCCAACTGACTCCCTCAAAGGCTTTCTGCTTCGGATATATTTTAAAAAGTTTTTACTGTGAGTTTTTGCCTCTACGGCCAACTTCTTTTCAAATTCTCTCTTAGCCTGTCTTATCAATGTCTTACATTTAACTTGCCAACGCTTATGCGTTATCCTATTTTCTTCTGTTGGATCCTTCTTCCAATTTTTGAATGAAGATCTTTTGGCTAAAATAGCTTCTTTCACCTCCCCTTTTAACCATGCGAGTAATCGTTTTGCCTTCTTTCCACCTTTCTTACGGGCCAATTCAGTAAAGTCCGCGGGAGAACGGACGAAAGCCCGCTCTCCCGGCGCGCGCATAAGACACTCGCCTGTGCACGCGATTCTGTATTTAAATTAGGTGGTGCGATAGAAACCTTAGCGATATTAAGTTGGAAGCCCCAAAAGTAAAAAAAAAAAAAATTAAAAATCGGCCGGCGGGTCAGAAGACGGATTCTCAATTTTGCCAGCATCCGTTTTCCGAACCCGTGGCTCTCAGCGGGTTTGAGAACCGACGCCGGAAAAATTGAGCGTCGGCTGTCAAAACCCGCTGACAGCTGCCGCTCCTGTCAAAAAGGAGGCGCTAGGGACACTAGCTTGCATAGGCCACCCTCCTGAATTGCAAGCCCAGGAGAATGGCCTGTGCGCGTGCCAGGACAGCGGGCGCTTGCCCACTCTCCCGCACGTTTTTCTGTATCGGCCTGTTAGATTGTAAGCCCTGTGGGGATAGGGAAATACCTACAGTACCTGAATATAATCCACTTTGAAGTGCTGAAAGAAGTGTGAAAAGCAGAATATAAATCTAAATAAATTTTAAAAAAATGTTTCAGGAGCTGCCTTCTCCTGGAGATGTAGGGTCCTCCTGATCCCAGCTGGGCTCACATTCCCCTCCCATCAGTGTCCAGCCCACAGAACCCTCTCTCTCTGTAGGAGTTAAGGTGGACCAGGCTAAATGCCTGGTCCTGCACATGTAAAAAGGGGGAAAACGGAATCAATTCATCACATACCCTGGTCTAAGCATTTTCCATTTCCCCTGGATCCTATCCAGGGAAGTGCCTCACATCCCCAATCACCTTCATCTGGCCTCCACCAGCTAGGCTTGGGATCAGGGTTCTCTGGTCAGGCTTGACCCCACACATTAGGGTTACTCTAGATATCAATATTAGTACCACCCACTGTGCCCTTTGCACAGTGTCCACCCATGGTCCTTTAATTGAGTCCATTGTTGGCTTTGGGTTCCAATTCCACCCTAACAAGACTCTGGACTGGCTGTGGGAACTGTAGAGAGTATTCTTCACTCTTTTCTCTAGTGACTTGTGCCTCTGCACCTTCATGATTACCAGCCTCTGGCAATTTCATCACATCTCTCACTGACTCGTCAGTGCCATGCATTAGCTCCTTTGTAGCCTTTCTCGCTGCTACATTCCCTTTCTCAGGGCTCTCCATAGCCTCTCATTCTAGGATCTCAGCTGCGTCTCCATCTGAGCTCTCCATGGCAGTGCCTCCATCTGGCTTCTCTGTAGCCCCTCTCGCTGGGGTCTGTATGCTCCCTTTCTCAAGACTCTCCATGGCCCCTTCTTCTGGACTTTCCACAGCAGCGCCACCATCTGGATTCTCTGTAGCCCCTTTCACTGGGGACTCCAAGGCCTCTGTGGCCCTCTCATAAGGCCCCTTGGCAGCACTTCTCTCAGGCTCCTCCATGGTGCCGCCTTCTAGACACTCGATGCTGCCTCTCTCAGGGCACTCGGAACTGCCCTCTTCTGGGCAGTCTGTGTTGCCCTTTCCAGGGCAGGCTATGAAACTCCACCATGAGCTTTTCTATATCTCCCACTCAGGTAATGCAGGATCATTCCTCTGGGACTCTTCCATGGGCCCTTGCCACTCAGGATCTGTGTGGGCTTCAGCCCCTTTGCTGCTTTTAGCCCTCTCTGTGGTACCCCTCTCAGGGTTCTCCACAGCCCCTCACTCTGGGCTTTCTCTCTGGGCACCTACTTCTTAGCAGTGTCTCCAACTGTACCAGTATCCCTCAGTTCCTCCAGAGCACATTGCCACTACCCACTTAGCACTTGGTCTATCTCTGCGGTCATTGCCTGTATTTCAGCTACTGTCTGTAGCCATTCCTCTCTCTGGGTATCTATGGCATCTGGGAGTGGGTTCCCTGGTCCCCCACTAGCCTGGCTGGCCTTCCTATCTGCCACATCTCCAGACTCACATTCTCCCTCTTGTCCTGCTCTTGAGAGTGGGGAACAGGAGTACATGGCTACTCACTTTTCCCAAGTAGTGCTATATACCCATTGGTTCCAGGTCAGGTTTTCTGTGGAACTGCTCAGGCCTCTGGCAGTGGCAGTCTCTATAGGGACCACACCCTGTTTCTGCACTGCTTCCTTGTACCACTGTTTTCTCTCCCTTTTTTTTGTATAGAGTTTAAAAAAAAAAAGAAAAAAACCTCCTGCATGTCCAGCGTTAACCACACTGAGAGCAAGCCCTAACTCCAGGTGGAGCTTGTCTTCTTTACCTGCTGAAAAAAACTAAATCTGACTTCCTTTCAGGCCCCACAGACCACCCTCTGTTTAAAGGCAGTTTCATCTTTTTTTAAAATTTACTTTATTTATTTATTTATTAACTTTTATTTACCGACATTCGTGAAGCACATCATGCCGGTTTACAAAGAACTCAATTGGAAGATACAGTATAACGATATAACAAAAATGACATTGAAACAATAAGATGTTGCTAAACGAGAAGCAGCAAACAGAAAAACCAAAAACAAAATTCACCAAAATAAACAATATTAATGAAACCAAGGAGTGGAGATTTGAAGGAGGGTAGGTGAGGGAGGGGGAGGGGAGGGTAAGAGGTAGAGAGGTAGGAGGGGGTGGGAAAAGGGGATAAGGAAGGGAAAGGGGCGAAAGGCATAGTTTGAGGAAAAAGGGGAGAAAGGGGATAAGGAAGGGAGGGGGAGAAAGGCATAAATTTGAAAGAAAAGAGGGGGGAGGAAAGGATAACGATGGGAGGGGGAGAAAGGCATAGTTTGAAGAAATAAGGGGATAGAAAGGCAGAAAAGAGGGATACTATGTACAGATGACTAATGTACAGGAATCGCTTAACTAAGTAGGATTATGGAAGAGTTGAAACAGACGGCATTCATTTCTTGTGTGCTCTTCTTTGAGCCAGCAAACATTTAACTTTCAGTGCTCTGCAGCCCTAGCAGCATTGCTTTTCTTCTGTCCCAGCCCCCTTCCTTTTACTTTTCTCTGCTTTGTTTCTGTGGGCTCCCTGAGCCACACAATTTTCAACTGCTTCCCTTCTGTGCTCTTATACAGCCTTCCAAGAGCACTGCTTTGCCTCCAACTTCTTGGCAGGCCAAACACAAAGCACTGTCTTTCACTTTTCTCCCCTGAAGATTTTTTTTTCTGTGCCAAGCTTAGAAAAAAATCCCACTTCTAACACCATATGTGAGGATGGCTGGGCAAAACTAACTCTCTGGAGTCAGGAAACACCCCGACGCCAGCTTTTCTTCTTGCAGCTTTAACATTTATTACTATAAATAGAAAATAACCCACCACTAGACTGCCTACCTTTGCAGTTTACTTACAATACCCTTTGGATTAGGTTAGAAATGTTTCAGGAGCTGCCTTCTCCTGGAGACATAGGGTCATCCTGATCCCAGCTGGGCTCACATTCTTATTCCCCACCTAGCGGCGTCCCACCCACAGAGTTAAGGTGGAGCAGGATAAATGCCTGGTCCCGTACATACAAAAAGATGAAAAATAGGGTCACTTCATCACAGTCTTGTTCAACTTTATGATTTTCCAGGTGTCTTTTGTGATCATATAGGCATATGTGTTGCAAAGGGGTGGAAAGCATCACCCCAATACAATGGCTTGCCATCCAAATTTTATACATTCGATCAGGCAAGGATAAACCTAACCCCTACCTGATCAGATCAGTGGTGATTCACATCCCTCCTTCAAATTGCACTTAAGTGAACATCATCTCCTGCTGCATGGGGCCAGTCTCACAGCTCTTACTGTAAGAACAGCCCCACAACAGCAAGAGATGATGTCCACTTAAACACAGCTCCTGCTGCTGCCCATGCCAAGATCTGACAGACTGCCACAGAGCCTATTCCATGGTGGCTGAAGAGAAAGTGAAGACCCAACAGCCACCAGCAGATCCCCATCCTACTGGCAGCTGAAGAACAGGCCCAGCCCTGAAAGTGTGTGGGTGGGTATGAACCTATGTGTGGGTGTGGGTAGTTGAGAGCTTCTGTGGATGAGAGCAGTTGAGAACCTGTGCGTATGTGTGGCAGAGATTTGATGGGCGTGTGTTCTCGTCCCTGCTGCCAATAATCCACAATAATCTGAGTGTATCTGGAAATCAAAAGTTCCCAAGCATGGAGTGTAATGCCCCTCACACCTCTGATCTGAAGTTACTCCGGCATAGCCTCCAGCAAAATGCTCCTCCACGGGCCCTGGCTAAAACTTCCTGTGGCTCTGGACTTCCTTTATAGGTCCTCCGGCTGGGACTTCCTGTGGAGCTGGCTGATGACATCACATCCTCCATGAATATATAAGGAAGTCCTTCGCAACCAGTCAGTGCCTCAGCAACAGGTCTTGCTGCAGCTTTTTGCAGTGTGTTGCTTTCTGTGTGTCTTATTGCCTTGTTTCTGTGCCTGCCTTGCTTCTTGTCTCACCTGTTGTCTTCCATGCCTTGGCTGTGGTTCTTGTGTTAGCCTCCTCATGCCTTGCCCTGCCTAGTCCTGTTGGTTCCTGCCTTGCCTTGGTCCCCTTGTCTTGCTGTGTCTGTCTGTTTCTACCTGACTCCTGGTTCTTACCCTTGCTAAAGACACTGACTTCTCCTTTTGACTTCTGCCTGCTCTGACCTAGGCCAGCCCTGACCCCTGCCTGATTCATGACTTCATCTGACCGCTTCTTGCTGAACGCTTGCCTAAGCCCTGCTGGCCCCTGAAATCCAAAGGCTCAACCTACAGGGAATGGGGCTGGTATAAATGAAGCCCCAGCTCCAGTCCTAGCAAGAGTGAATCCACCAGCTGTCAGTGTGGGCCTAGTAGGTAGACCGGCTAGGCTGCATCAACCATGCTACAGCTCAGGGGCTCACATCCGTGATATGGAGAGAGGGAGGTTTTTTTAATCCTTATGTTTTAATTATTGTGTAGTGTTTGTCTGCTGTTTTGAAATATTTTATTGGTGTTTGGGAAATTATGGATATTCAATTTGTCCCTTCTGCAATATTTATTCTTTTTTTTTTTTTTTTTTTTAATTTTATTTTTATTGAATTTTCATTATCATATAATGACAACAACTTTGAAAGAAAAACAGAAAAAGATAACATTAATGCAGGAGGTATATACATCTCCAATACAAATTAAAAAGGAAACTAAATTAAGTTTAAGTCACCTATTACAGGAGTGATATTCCTTCCGACTCAACATGTTAAGAAATAACATTATTATTTATAAGAATAAGTGGGGAACCATATTAAAGCGGTTCATAAGGAAATAAATTTATAGGAATTGGCAGTTTCATCTAGCACAACATTTTACTTTTCCTTCCATGCCCTAGATCCACATGGAGACATTAAGAATGTGAGTCCAGGTATAGACGTAACTGTTGAGGATCCGAAAAAATATATCTGTCATTCTGATGTATCAAAAGGCATCTAGAGGGAAATCGCAAGAAATATTTAGCTCCTCGGGAGAGGACTTCATTTTTCATCTGAAGAAATAACTTCCTTTTTTCCTGTGTTCTTTTAGTAATGTCAGGGAACACTCTCACTTGAGACCCGTAAAAAGAAGATTGATGTTTTCTAAAAGATAATCTCAATATATTTTCTTTTATCAGAAAGCAGAAGAAAAGATACAAACAAGGTTGCTCTCGCTTCAATTTTAGCTTCATAAGATTTCTCTAGGAAGTCTGTAAGGTTGTCGAATGCAGTATTATCCCTGTCTTCTTGCTGTTTTGTAACTTCTTTCCCAGGAAGATAGTAAATTTTTGAAAATTCTGGTATAATGACAGTCCCAATATATTTATAAAGTAGCTTTTAAGGAGATCTTCCGCAGTTGCCCATTTTGTTTTAGGAAAAAAAAGGAATCTTAAGTTATTTTTCCTTACTTCATTTTCTAAAAAGTCCATCCTGTTAGTCAGCATATTTTCTGACTTAATGAGGTTAGTTTGAACCTCTTTTATTTCCTTTATCTCTGTTTCTGCATTTATTAGAGTTTTTTCAACTGTCTGTACTCTGTTTTCCAAATTTTGTGTTTTATCCATATTACTTTTTACAGCTTTTGTCAGTTCATTCATAGCGATATTCATATTAGAAAGCACTTTCCAGATTTCAGTGAGAGTTATTCTTTCTGGCATTACTAGATCTGTACTCAACTGTACATGTATCCCGGTCTCCTCACCTCTTGTCGCCATGGGGTCCCTCTTGTCTGGACTCTCCTGCCGTGAATCCTCCATGTTGTCTCTGGAGCCATGTTCTTCTTGGCTCACCGAGGACAATGATATTTCCTCATGTCCTCTCTGAGCAACCTCGGAGGTACACGGTGGGGTTGTCCGATGTTCCGTCCCACCAGAAAACTGGGGTCTGTATGACAAGGAGGGCACCTCTGGGGCTCCGGGGCTTAAAGATATTTCTTCGGCTAGGGCGTCCGACGGCCGCTTTCCGTCTAAGACGCCAACAGCCAAGCTCTCCGGTATTTGCTGTGCCGCACGAAAAGCTTCCTCCAGACGAGTTTGCCGCATTGAAATTTCCGGAGTGGAGGTAAGGATCTCTCGAATCCTTGCCTTTCTTTTCGAATGAGGCATGTAATTTTAGATTCAATTGGCAAAAGTTCTTAGGAAATCTGCGAGGAAGAGGAGAGCAGAGGAGTTCCCGTGCTCACGATGCGGCGGCCATCTTGGTTCCATTTATTCTTTTTATGAGTATGGTTTTACTATTATGATTGATGTTTTATATTTCTTGATTTTATTGTTTGATGATATTGTTTCCCCAAATTATGGACACCTTACCAAGTCCTACTATCAGCTCTTTGCAACTGTACAACAATCCCTGAGTCCAGAAGTTCATCATATTTTTACCGTATTTATATTATAGTTTTAATATTTCATTATGTCTACGTTAAATAGTTAAACTGTATATATAATATTTATTTATTACTATGTTAAATTAACATTCGGTTATATTGTTCCATCTGTTCCTTGGTTCCATGTAAAGCCCCTTTCTCTATTGGGCAGTTCATCGTTTTATGTAAACTGGAGTGATTTGTAGTTCTTACAAGAACTTCGGTATATAAAATTAAAAATAAATAAATAAAAATAAATGATATAAGAAGAATGGTGATATTTCTATTTTTTCATTGTTGCACTGCATACAGAGTCTGGTTTGTTGCAGTTTCCAGTTTAGTTTGTCTGCATGTTTCTGTTTCTATTTTATGGTCACTTCATTCTGTATGTGTTCTGCTTGTATGACTGAGGTGAGGGATTCTGCTAGTGTGCAGCTTCTGTGAGGACATATGGTGGTACAGCTCATTGTGATTTTCCCATAGGAGATGTATTATTGTTCCTTACCCAATATAATATTGCAGTGTTGTCTTCTCCTAGGTAGGGTTGTTGCTGTTTTCATTCTGAGAATTAGTGCCGTTATAGTGTGGTAGGGTTGCTACACTGTTCTGAGTGTTGCAGGGTTTTGTGTTACTTCACAAAGTGTCTTGCAGTGAAAGGTGTTTGTGTTGCTTTTACTGAGGTGACACCAGAATTTGAAAATATTTATTTTGTATGGTAAGTTGTAAGTTGCCATGATTATCTTTTTGTTTTTGTTGTTGCAGCTATCAAAGCTATACCGCTGACTTTTTCTGGCCGTCGATAAAGGCACCAAAATACAGCTTGTGTCGTGCTGTATATTTGGGCCAACAATTGAGGTTTTTTTAATGGATTATTCCTTATCGATGGACTACCTTGTAAAGCTGTTGAGCCATTTTTCACCAAAAAAAGAAGTGTAGCTACATTTTTATTATGCAATATTTAAATACCAAAAAAAAAAAAAGACTTTGAAAAATGGTGAAGACCTATGATTAAATATTTGAGCCAGCTGTGGCGCGTAGTGACGTATGTACATTACAGTGAATTAGCGCTGTTATAAGCTCTATTATATGACAGTCTTCTGTCATTATATTTATATTTTCTAACATTGGGTACTCGTTTAGATAGTTATTTTATGATACTTTTGAGTTGTAAGTGGAACCATCCAAGGTCAGTTGTAGCAGAAATTTCTATGAATGAGAAGTGTCACAGAACTGAAAGTGCAAGGTTCGTCTTGAGATTGTGTCCCTTCATGCATAAGACTCCAGCCTTCACTCTCATATCCATATTGAAGAGTGGTTGAACGAGGATATCAAATAATGTTAATCATATTTTTACTGGGGTGATGAAACTGGCCATTTGTTTTTTCTTTATTATGCAGAAGATGTAATGGAATTACCTAGCCTAAGTCTGACAAACTTGGCTAAGAAATGTATTCAGAAACGAAGCCTTTAGAGGACCCAGGGTTCTCACACTGGCACACATCGCATGCCCGTAACAAGTGTGAGAACTGAAGAAGTAAATAGCAGATGTGCGGGATCCGTGGTGAGAGAGTTAGAATTGCAAGAGAAAGCCCTGGTACATTTTGGAAAAACTGCATATGTTTAAAACATGGTTTCAGATGCACAAACGAAAAGAGTATTAACTAACAGAGGCAGGGGAGGGAGATGGCAGAGGGACAGGCAGTGAGAGAATCCTCATCACCAGAAACAACTCAGCAGCTCTAATTGTAAATGTTTGCACTACATTATCATTGCCTTTGCTATATCTGTCTATTCTGCTTTGCTTTCTGGAACGTAACACTTAGTATTGATAATAAACATTGCTTATCCCAGATCTATTGTGTGCTGACTCAGTTTGTGAGTGCATGTGTGAGTGTGGCTGTGTATTGTTTTTTTTTAAGTAACAAAGCCTGCAAAATACCACTTTGTGTCTTGAAGTGGCAGATCTTGGCAGGGTGGGTGCCTGGGGGGAACTGGCCTTGTGTCGTGAAGTGGGGGATCTCACCAAAGGGAGTTGCCCTTTGTGTCTTTATGTTTTACCACACCCACGCAGTGGACCTGCAACAGAAGACCCTTGGGGCTTTTTCTTATTGATTCTTATATAACCAGTTTAAAGGCAGGGGTTCATGATGTGGGGGGGGTGGGCGTGATGTGTGGAAATGTCACTTTAACTTGTCTCCACAAATAACTGTATCTAGAAACGCCACGACTTCTGGCATCCTGCAGTCCAAGATTTGTATCTACATTATTTTACCTCAAAGCTGGCACATATAAATGCAAATCAAGGACAGTTTATGAAGGAAATATCTGTCAAAAAGAAAGAGGAGAAGCTAATTGCATGTTTACATTTATATATATATATATATATATATATATATATATTGTCTCTCTGTGAGATGCTCAAACTTGTGTTAGAAATGGGAAAATGTATGAATATATAAGAAAACAAAAAAAGGAAAAATAATGTGAAAGGCTTTACAAAAATCTGACTTCTATTTTGCATAGTGACTGAACGTTTATGCAAATTTGTCACATAATTGCCACAGAATATTGAAAAATCTGCTGCAGGGAACCAGGGGGGCTGTGATTATCACTAATACTTAGCCATCAGCACTGACTACTTTTACTTTGTTTTTAATGCTGCACAGGAGCAGTCTTTATTGTGGAATCAGTCGGTCCCAACGGACAGGCCTGCGTTAATTGTATCTGAAATTATTCCCACCCGGAATTGCATTCGCTTCTCCATCACGCACCGTGCTCCTGTCAGACTCAAAGGTAGACGGCAGTGCATTATTATATGCAAGGTTATTTCACTAATGCAGCATTTCAGATCAAAGTTGGACCTGCGGTTTTCAGTAGGTGTTAAGGAAATGTGCATTTTCTCAAGTAACACCTAAAAAAATATTTATTTACTCATGCGTGCAACTGCCAGGCAGCTTCATACAGATGCAGGAGGCTGGGCCCCTGACTCAGGAAGGCATGTCTCAGCCATCATTCGTGGCACAGGGTGACTGGAGTCTAGGTGTTATGTGCAAAGAACAGAAATGAACTCTGAAACTAGAAAGAGGCAACAGCGTGAAGGCAGAGGCCTCGCTCAGTCCTGCTGCTGCCACCACTTGCACTCCAGTCTCTTCCTCACAAAGAGATCCAGACCTCGCTTTTGGCTTCAAACCCATGAGCGTCTCCTGAGTGCAAACACGCGTGTGCGGGCGCTTGGCTCCCAGGGGCAGCAAACACAAGCTGGCTTTATCCGCAAGCAGTTCCTGGGTGGGTGGGTGGCAGAGTCAGGCTGTCTGGTTCCCCAGTAGCATCTGGTAACATTAACCAAGGCAGAGACTGGAGCTCAAGCAGCAGCTCTTAGGAAATTTCAAAGAGGCTTTCTTCCACCATGGCGAGGGCGTCAGAAAATTGCATTCTTCACAACCTGTCGGATGTTTACTCCGTTTTCTGCATGAGACATTTGTGAATCCATTTGCATACTTACGTAAAAAGGTCATAAAGAACCCCACCCAGCAAGGCCTGAGCTCTCATTTAGTGCCATCTCTCTACTAAATGATTAAATCTGTTTACGATGATTGTGTGTCCACTTTTGCTAAACTCTGGAGCCTCTTTTGAAATTCAGCCAGACGGGGAGTGTGGAACATCTGTTGGCTCCTGCAGGAAGCACATGTTGTGAGTGATGAAGGGGCGGGCAGGGATCTAATTAACAAGGGTTTATGTACCAGGAAAGCCCAGGCCATTTAGTAACAATAGCTGTGACCAGGGCAGGAGCTGGATGTGACCTTGGTGCTGGTGCTTTTAGGATAAGTATTGCCTAGTACCCTTTGCAGGTCCCATCTCTCCCCCCCCCTGCTTCTCACTTTCCTCCTCTCCCGGTCCTCATGGCCCCTTCTCCGGTTCTCCCAGTCTCCTCCTTTTCTTATTCTCTGACCACCCCCAAACCTTGTCTTCCCTCTTTCTTGCATGCCTGCTCACCCCATCCAGCCTCTCTCCCCCTTTTCCGGTTCCCACCCTCCCAATGTCCCTCTCCCCCTTTCTCTGCGTCCCTCGCCCCTGGCAGCGGTACAAGCACAGTGTTCAGTGGCTCCCCCTCCTAGGCTGGAGATCCTGGATTAGAATTTACAAGTTGGAGGCAGTCCCTGGACTTTCAGTTCTGGCTCATGACTAGGGGGGTAACCCTTTCAAGTGTTTGATTTCCTGTGCCTCCCGCTTACAAAGTCAGCCAAAAGATGATAAGTGTAACGAACTGGAAAAAAAACCTGCTTGCTTTCTGATTTTTACCACATAAATTACAAAAAATAAAAAGATTGCAAACATTAAAACAAAACAAAACAAAAAAAGCATCCCTACGTTTCAGTCTGATATTTGAACCTGTTTTTTCTATTACGAGTTTCAAAATGCTGCTGAGAGGCGGTGAAAACAAAAGCAATAGTGAAGTCTTTCTCCATTGGAGCTAGATCTTGGACTTTTGACTGGTTGGCAGTCACAGCAGAAAATGATACTTCACCCTGGTAGCTTTTAACCAAATGGTGACGGCTCCTTTAGGGACCCTCAGACCTGCAAGCCAACTCTCAAAGGGAACTTCCCCAGTGGTTTTGGGGCTGGCGAGGCCTACGGTTAACAATGGTAGCCGCAGCCTTGGCACAGGCACAAGGTCCGCGCAGACAGACACACAACCGAGGATTTCAGAAGGAAATCTCCCCCCCCCCCTTCTCCTGCTCCGCCCCTTTTGCCTGTGGCGAAAAGGTTGCGCACCCTGTGAGCCCGGCCCACACGGTCAAAGCGCTGAAGGGAAGTAGTCGGCCCAGGGAATTTTTCTGTTTAGTGGTCCCGGCAAGGACCTTTGCACATTGCCCTCCCCCCAACTCGGTTGCCAAGTTCAGCAGATTGACTTTGCACTATGTCACGATCAGGTCCCTCCGCTCAGCGTGCTGTGGGGCTTTGCTGGGCTTCAGGCCTCTGGCTTCGGTCCTAGGACACGTCTTGTCCCCTTGCACAGCTCAAGCATAGCGCTGCTATGGACTCCTCACAGCCTCTAGTCAGAGTGCCAGGCCCAGTCCTGGCACTCCCAAGCAGTACACAGAAAAAGGATCTTAATCAATAAGGAGTTTAATGTGGTGCTGTAGCTCAGCGGCTGCAGCCTTATATTAATGCGGGGTTGTCCTTACAAGCCCCAGGGTACACAGCATTTAAAACACAATTCCCTTCCCGCCTGTCTCATACATCCATACAGCAATACAGGATTTACCATCCCCCAACCTCCTGGTTATTCCACCTCCATAGAGGAACAGCTGGAGCTTTCCTCTCCCCAGCTTACCTCCATCTCCTCCTCTAGAGACTCCGAGGAGCCGGGCTTTTGTGGCCAGCTCCACCACGGGGGCACGCCCTCTTCTTCAGCCTCCATAGAGCATGCTGAGTCATAGGGATCAGTCCCAATTTCCTCCACCTGTTCCTGCTCAGGCTCCAGCCAGGGGTCAGGTGTTGGTTCGGGGAACCTGGGAAGTGTAGTCTTTGCTACCTTCCTCAGCGCCCTCCGGTGGCTAAGTTTGGTACCACTAGCTTCTGCTCGGCTGTGTCTCAGCTGTTTCTGCCCCGGGCCAGGTCGTACTGCATCACACACCCCCCCCCTTTTAAAAACCCTGGAACTCCTCACCCGAGTTCCAGTCTTCTCCCCCAACCGGGAAAGGAAATCAGCATTAACATGATCCCTACCAGCTCTGTGTCTAACCTCAAAGCGATAGGTTTGGAGGGTAAGATACCACCTGGTTAATCGGGCATTGGACTCTTTCATGACGTGCAACCATTTTAAGGGTGCATGGTCCGTCACTAACACAAAGGGGCGTCCCGCCAGGTAATATTTTAGTGTTTCAATAGCCCACTTAACGGCTAGACCTTCTTTCTCAATAGTGGCATATTTTTCCTCATGGGGGTGAAGTCTCCTGCTAAGGTACAAGACCGGGTGTTCCTCCCCTTTGTCCACTTGGGAGAGAACTGCCCCCAACCCACACCCTGAGGCATCCGTCTGTAACAGAAATGGTAACGTGAAGTCAACCGCCTTCAACACGGGATCTCGGCACAAGGCCCGTTTAAGTCTCTCCACCCTCTCTACCTCCAGTGGGCCCCACCGCAACTTGTTTGGGGTCCCCTTCCTTAACATGTCATTTAAAGGGGTGGCCAGATCTGCAAAGTGTGGTATGAACCGTCTGTAATATCCAATGAGCCCTAAAAAGGCTCGGAGCTGCTTCTGGGTCTCGGGCAGCGGGTAATCCTGAATGCACTCCACCTTATCCAGCAAGGGTTTCACCAACCCTCGCCCCACCAGATGTCCTAGGTATTTAACCTCTCGTTGGGCAATCCTACATTTAGCCGGGTTGGCCGTCAACCCCGCATCCCTAAGCGACTGCAGTACCGCTCTAACCCTTTTTAGATGTGATTCCCACTCAGTGGAGTATATAATGACGTCGTCCATATAGGCCGCTGTATATGCTATATGGGGGCGTAACACCAGGTTTAGGAGGCGCTGACAAGAAGCCGCAGCTCCTTGCAGTCCAAACGGCATACGCACGAACTGAAACAGCCCTGCTGGGGTAGCAAACGCTGTTTTCTCTCGCGAGGACTTGGCCAAGGGAATCTGCCAATATCCCTTGGTCAGGTCCAGGGTGGTTAAATACTGAGCCCGTCCCAGCCTCTCTACTAGTTCGTCAACTCGTGGCATGGGGTAGGCATCAAAAGTGGATATCGCGTTAACCAACCGGAAATCTATACAGAAACGTAAAGTTCCATCTGGCTTAGGCACCAGGACAATGGGGCTACACCAGGCGCTACTGGACTCTTCGATGACCCCCAGTTGCAACATCTCCTCAACCTGCCTTCTAACCTCATCCTGCATGGCTTCAGGGAGGCGATAGGGCCTCCTCCTAACCACCTGTCCTGGCGGTGTTGTTATCTCATGCGTGATTAGCGTGGTTCGTCCTGGCAACGGGGAGAACACGTCCTTGGCCTGTTCAACTATCTCCTGTATTTGGGCTCTTTGCCTGGGAGTTAGCTCCTCTCCTATCGGGACCTCGACTTTTTTACTAAGTTCCCTTACTTGTGGACCTAAATCCACCTCTTCCTCGGATATCGTATCCGCGGACATACTTTGCCTCTCTACCCAAGGTTTCAGCAAATTGACGTGATACACCTGGGGTCGCTTAAGTCCTACCTTGACTTGATAATTTAGGGGCCCCAGGCGCCTTAAAATTGTCCCTGGGCCCTTCCACTTGGCCAAAAGTTTGTTAGGGGACGTAGGCACCAATATTAAGACCTGATCTCCCTCTTGAAATTCCCGGTCCCTAGCCCCGCGGTCGTAGTAGGTCTTCTGCCTTTCTTGAGCCTGCTCGAGATTTTCCTTGGCCAAACCCAGGGCAGTCTCAGCATGCTGCCTAATACCCCCAATGTAACTTATGATGTCCTGAGGTTCCGCCTCAGCCCCTGTCCACTGCTCGTGTATGACATCGAGCAGACCCCGGGGTTGTCTCCCAAAAATAAGTTCAAAAGGTGAGAACCCTGTGGAAGCTTGGGGCACCTCCCTGGAGGCAAACAACAAGAATGGGATGAGGCGATCCCAATTACTAGCATCTTTTTCTAGACAACTGCGCATCATGGACTTCAGGGTTTGATTATAGCGCTCCACTAACCCATCAGTCTGGGGGTGGTACGCTGAAGTTCGTATATGTTTAATACCGAACTGGGCCCATAGGCCTGCTAATTCCCGGGACATAAAATTGGTACCCCTGTCTGTCAGTAGTTCACGTGGAAAGCCGAACTGGCAAAATATCCTTATCAACTCCGGGGCTACCACCCTTGCCCCAGTAGACCTCAAAGGGACGGCCCACGGAAATCTGGTCGCGTAGTCTAATACCACGAGAATATACTGATGACCGCGTTTACTTTTTTCTATCGGTCCAATGATGTCTACCGCTACCCGATCCATTGGTTCATGTACTACCGGCACGGGTACCAGGGGTGCCTTAGGGGGGGCCCTTGGGGCGACCAACTGACAGTTGGGGCACGAGCTGCAAAACTTCTTAACTGTGCTGTAAATACCTGGCCAGAAGAATCGCCGCTTGACACGGGCTAAGGTGCTATGCAGGCCCAAGTGTCCGGCCAGGGGATGGTCATGCGCCAGTGACATAACTTCGGGTTGAAACCGTAGGGGCACTAACAGTTGTTTATGCGGTCCCTGTCCCTGCAGTCCTTCCTCTACCCTGTACAGTAATCCCTTCTGGACCATAAAGTAGGGGTATATCATAGCCTCTTTATTAGCAAGCTGTTGTATAGATACTTTAGCCTTTTCCCAGGCCACCTTCAAGGCTGGGTCCTTAACCTGCTCCTCTTTAAACTCTGGGAACTGTGCTAGCAGGGAGCCTATCATTTCTTTAGTGGACCCCTCGTCCTCACCTTCCTCTGGGCCAGTCTGTCTCCTCTTCTCCCTCTTTCTCTCCGCTCGGGGCTTACGACTAACCCCGGGAGTTTCCACCACCTCCCCCTCCTCAAAGGGAAAAATCTCTCCTAGAGGGGGTTCATGCTCACGTACCTCTTGTGTCTGGGCTTGGGCTCTTGTGGTTATCAAAGTTTGCCTGCCCGCCAACACCTCCGCGAGGTGCCTCCACTCTCTCCCCAAAATGAGGGGCACCGGCAATCCTTCCACTATGGCTATCTCTACGATGTCCTCATGGGTTCTCCAACGTACCAGTACCTCATGTACCGGGTACCTAACGGCCGTACCATGTACACATCGTATCACCACCTCCCCTTTTTGGGCTTGGGGCATCTTGAGTCCCAAAGCCACAGCCAGTTTCTTAGAGAGCAGTGCCTGATTAGTGCCAGTGTCTATTAAGGCCTGCACTGGCTGACCATTAACCCGAACCTGCTGAAAGTAGGGATTCGGGTCTCTGGATACTGCTTCCTCCCTTCGCTCCGGTGGGTGGGCATATGCGGTAGCTAAGCGTGGACACTCCCTTTTGAAGTGCCCAGCTCCCCCACAATGGAAACATCGCCCTGGGGCCGGCCTTACCCCCGCCTCCCGTCCTGGGCCTGTCTCTTCTTGCGGTCCACCCCTTCCACCGAGCACCTGTAAGGGACCTCTCTGATTCCTTGCAACCCCTGGACTACCTGCCTTGCTCAGACCTGGTCCTTTAGACCCTTTCTCTTTGTTGGAGGATGCGCCACCTCCCATAGCTGCTTCTGCCTCCAAGTATCTCTCTGTATTCACTATCGCCCTCTCGAGCCCACTTGCTCCTTGGCGAATCACCCAGCTGCTCATTGGAGGGGATAGTGCTTCTATATACTGTTCTAGCACTATCAGCTCCATGAGCTTAGTCACCGTTTTCCCTTCGGGTTCTAGCCATCTATATGCGAGGTCCTTCAAATGCTGGGCCAGGGCCCGAGGTCTGTCTTTCGGCTGTAACCAGGTTTCCCTGAATTGGCGCCGATACCAATCCTGGGTTATACCCAGTCGGTCCAAGATGGCTGTCTTCAGCAAGGCATAGTTCAAGGCCTGCTCCGGGGCCAAAGCCCTATAGGCGGCTTGGGCCTCGCCTGTTAAACAAGGGGCCAACCGGGCAGACCATTGTTCTCTGGGCCAACCAGCCACACTAGCCACCCGTTCAAACGTCACCAGGAAGGCCTCAGGGTCATCCCCTGGACCCATCTTCTCTAGGTGGATACCGTGCATGAGGTCCATCCGGCCTACTCCGCCAGTCCCAGTCATCGGGTGTGGGGTACCTGCTGTTCCAGTAGCCTGCTGGGCGGCCCAGAGCTGGGTGACCTTGCGCTGCTCCTCCAACATCTGGATCAACGGGAGCTGTTGCTGCTGCTGGTGATCCATCATGCGCTGAATCATGTGCTGCATGGCCTCTTGCTGCTGCTGCATCTGGGTTGCCATCCATTTTAGCACTTCCTCGGACGCCATGCCTTCACTAGGTCAGTAGAAGCACAGGTAGTTGACCGCTGGGTCTGCCCTCCAGTCAGCGAGTTTCAAGGATCCCACTGCTGCCACCATTTGTCACGATCAGGTCCCTCCGCTCAGCGTGCTGTGGGGCTTTGCTGGGCTTCAGGCCTCTGGCTTCGGTCCTAGGACACGTCTTGTCCCCTTGCACAGCTCAAGCATAGCGCTGCTATGGACTCCTCACAGCCTCTAGTCAGAGTGCCAGGCCCAGTCCTGGCACTCCCAAGCAGTACACAGAAAAAGGATCTTAATCAATAAGGAGTTTAATGTGGTGCTGTAGCTCAGTGGCTGCAGCCTTATATTAATGCGGGGTTGTCCTTACAAGCCCCAGGGTACACAGCATTTAAAACACAATTCCCTTCCCGCCTGTCTCATACATCCATACAGCAATACAGGATTTACCATCCCCCAACCTCCTGGTTATTCCACCTCCATAGAGGAACAGCTGGAGCTTTCCTCTCCCCAGCTTACCTCCATCTCCTCCTCTAGAGACTCCGAGGAGCCGGGCTTTTGTGGCCAGCTCCACCACGGGGGCACGCCCTCTTCTTCAGCCTCCATAGAGCATGCTGAGTCATAGGGATCAGTCCCAATTTCCTCCACCTGTTCCTGCTCAGGCTCCAGCCAGGGGTCAGGTGTTGGTTCGGGGAACCTGGGAAGTGTAGTCTTTGCTACCTTCCTCAGCGCCCTCCGGTGGCTAAGTTTGGTACCACTAGCTTCTGCTCGGCTGTGTCTCAGCTGTTTCTGCCCCGGGCCAGGTCGTACTGCATCACAACTAAGTAATCGCCAGACCTGCGGCAGGGCGGAGCCATTAGATGGCCCCAGGCACCGGAAGAGACCTTGCAGCTGCTGACTTATGTCCCATCGAACCGTTACCTCGTGCGGGGACCGCGGGTCATTTACCGGGACCTTAAAGGCGCGCGCAGACAACACAATCATCACGAGTTATTCTTACTCGTCTTTATTACTAACCACTACATAATAACAGCATCCACCACGAGTAAAAATCTTACCGCGCACACTCACACACATCCTTCCCGCAGGGGAGATCCAGGAAAATGCAGCATTGACCAAGAGAGCTCCTTCTAGGGAAATCTGGCATTGGGTTCTCTGGACAGCACAAGCAGAGAACTCAGACTTCACCCAGGACTCCTGCCAGATCTTTCATTCTTTTCGTTCTTTTATTTATTTATTTATTTAGAATTTTTTTATATACCGACATCCGTTTGCACATCGTATCGGTTTACAAGTAACTTGGAACTTTTAGGCATAGCCTTTACATGAAACAAAATGCATGCATAATCCCCTCACAGACTCTGTGAACGAAAGCAACAGTCTGCTCCCCCAAGTCATCACATGGGGGAGCAGACTTGAGGGGATTACCCACCCACTCACAGATTTTGAGAGAATTACCAGCCCAGAGCCCCTAGGTCAGACATCACACCGTCCGTTCTCCAAGTTCATGAAATGCCCTCTGCACCCTCCACTTTGCATGGTCCAAGCAAGCATTGCCCTCTGTGAGGTTAATAACCCCCATAGGCATCACGACAAAGCAAATGAGTTTCTTGCCCCGTTAAATTACTTAACCTGCATTTGGATGTCGGTAACGCATGACTGGAACTGAAAGGACAAGCAATCCAAGTGGTGTACTGTACTGATTCAGTCCGATTGTGCTCTCTTTCCCCTGGGCAGACTTCAGAAAGGTTTGTGAAGCAATGTGACGTCATTCTCATTCACATCTTGACTTCCGCAACTCCATTTTTTTCTTTTCAGGTATAAGGCATCAAGTTTTGTCATACAGAGTCAGAATGTTTTAGTGTCGCAGCCTTGCATGGAGGAATTCAGATCAGCTTGCCAAGTATATCTTGAAAGGAAGTTAAATTGAAAAATTCGCACTGGTATTTTCAAACATGGAGGCGAGAGTGGAGGGATGATCAATGAGAAACCCTTGAACTTCTATGTGTAATTCAGTCTTTGGAGCATTTTCCCTTTTGAAAGCCAACGAACCTCTTGGTGTTTAAAGAACACAAAGCAGATGTTGAGGGGCCTGGACTTGATTAAGCGTTTAAAACTTCATGCAACTCTAAAACTCAGCTTTTCCAAAGCAAGCCTCTCTCTGGGGACGATGCAGTGTGCCCACCACCAGGAAGGAGTTTCTTTCTGACCTTTGTAATAAGCGCCAAAAGGGATTGAATTAGCATCAGATGACTGGACTATGAAGGAGGGTGAAAGATGCCCAAAATGGACTGTGGTCAAGGTTGAAGCCTTGATGATTGACGCTACTGCTCTCAAGTT
Organism: Rhinatrema bivittatum; assembly: GCF_901001135.1. Taxonomy (NCBI): domain Eukaryota; kingdom Metazoa; phylum Chordata; class Amphibia; order Gymnophiona; family Rhinatrematidae; genus Rhinatrema; species Rhinatrema bivittatum. Next base: position 19,810,886 of record NC_042619.1, read on the forward strand.
TCAGAATTGTGCTAATTCAACCTCCTTTTATGTCTGTTGCCCTGTCTCTGACACATGTGCACATATGCTTTGTAACAAGGCTATTCCCTCTCCCAGGCTCTGCAGCAGCCCCACCAGCGCAGACAAAAGTTAAAACGCAAACCAAGACAGGAAAAAAAAAAAGTTAAACTAACTTCAAACATTTCTACTCCAGCTAAGTTTGCCTTTCTAGTTTTGCAAAACATAATTTGCATCTTGATGTCATCAGATTCAGGGTAACGAATGGAAGCAATTAGCAGAACACAAGAAGTGCCATGCTGTGTCAGACCAAAGGTGCATCAAGCCCAGCCTGGTGTCTCCAACTTTGGCCAATCCCTAAAAGTAGATTCCGTTTCTTGCTGTTCGCTTCCTACAAGTGGTGGATCTCCCTGAGTGACTTGGTTAATAACTATTTAGGGACTTTTCTTCAAGGAACTCGTTCAAACCCTTTTTTAAACCCAGCTATAGCAGTTGCCTTGACCACATCTTCTCCTAGCAAAGTTTCTTAACTACTTGAGACATGTTAGCGTCTGCCATCTCTTCAGTTCTAGGATGGACTGTGTCCCATTTTTTTGACCAGCGTATTTTTCTGCAAGCATTTCTGTTGCTGGCACAAAATAACTTCTTTTCCAATTCTGTGTGCCTTGTTTGACTTTGCAACAAGAAGGGAGATCACAATGCTTAAAGTACTTTTGCAATTGAAGTTTTTAAGAGCCAAATCTGAAGCTCAGTTATCTTTGAAAAAAAATAAATCCCTTGCTCTCTCTCTCTATATATATATATAAGCCACAAAAAGCCCCTTACCAAAGGGGGAAAAAGGAAAAAGCACCTATATATAGAAGCACAGAGGATCCTTAATTGTAAAGATGTGAAGCAAAGTTAGAGATCAACTAAGTTCTACGTCATTGTACAGCAAAGCAAGTTGGGTAGAATGAGTGAGTCTTACGATCCACATCTGTGGTCAAATTCTATGTTTCTGTGTACACTATGTTTCTCTTCAAATGCCCTTGCAAATGAGTCAGCTTCATGCGGCTTAATAAAGTCTCTCTGCACCGAAAATAAAGCTTCAGGTGGGTCACTATTTGTACCTGGAAAATCCAAACGGAACAGAATCTTCACAGAACTGAGCAAGCATTTTTTTTCCCAGTCGTTTTCAATGACAGGGCAGACAACAATGCTCTCCTAATGCCAGCTAGAAGAGAGGGGGAGGCAATGCTCGCCCATGTCCACCCATGATGGGGAGGCTGCATAAAAAAAGAGTAATATAAAATGAATCCAAGGACGCCCGTAGAACAGCTTGGGGCCCTGAGTGTACCTGCTTAGTCTTGTACCAGAGCTGCTTCCCACCATTCACCATCATGCCTTAAAATTACATTTCTCCTCTGCCCATGTAACAAGAAAAACAGTCCGCAATCATTAGGAGAATGAGTCAGTACAAAACATTTAATAAGGAAGAGAGTGCAGTGCCACCCAATGACTTTACAAAAATGCGCCAACATCCACTCACATCACAGGTCCGCTTCATTGCCGCTGGAGAGGAAAGCGTCGAAGCTTGACCGGACTTTCTTCCTTCAGATGGGATCTGAGCTGTACATGCAAGGAACGGTGGGCAGGGTGCAGCGAGCATCTGCCAGGATGAGGCGGGTGGGATTCGGGAATTTATCTGCTGGGATGGCATTAGTTTCTGTTCCTTCTCAAAAAAACAAGAGACAAAGGCCTCTAGAGGTTGTCACCAAAAACATTAGGGATCTATTAATTCTACATCTCGACTGATAACTAAGAAGGCTAATCAACCCTACCACTGCAGTTTCATACCATCATTTGGAACTTTGTGGGTGAGGAGAACCTTCACAGCTTTCACACAATATGCAAAATGTTCTTTTAGTACATTTAAATACCTACCTATGTCTAGCAAAGGACGCTTAGAATACATTACTCGTTAAGACACTCACCTCCCCCACTCGCTCTGTGATGGATCTGATACAGCAATGGAGAGACAGAAACACCCGTGGGACAATTTAACTGCGGCCCCATCACTGGGACGAAGGGTTGGTGGCACGCCAGGTCACCATGTCTCTGTGACAATCATCTCCAGGTACACAGCCTTCCTTTTTAATAACCTGCTGCTTGGGATTTCTGCTACTCCAGGAAGGCCATAGCTGTCATGACCTGTCCTGCCTAGAAGGGATTATTGCACTTTTCCACGCTACAGAATTGTTTTATTGTTGTTGTTTTAAATAGGCGACATCAAAATTATAGAAGTCAAGGCCTATGAAAGAAAGTATTCTTCATACATTAAAGCCCTTTATTCCAATCGCTTTGACTGTTGGCAATCATGTAAAACAAGTGGGATGTTAAGTCGAATAAAATAAAAAATAAATTTTCTTTAGCCAATCACAGCTCAGGGCAATGTCCATTCTAGGGAGATAACTTGAATTTCTTAGCATTCAGACAGGTTAATCCACAACCAGTGGGTTATGCACCTCTACCAGCAGGTGGAGACAGAGCAAAGCTGACATCACAGTATATATGCTCCTGCAGTGACATCAGCCCACCAGTATTCTCAGTCTCCAGCAGATGGTGGACGTGCATCTCCTTACTGGGGAATGCTTAAAAAAAAATTAGAAGGAGAAAAGAAGGAAATTACTTTGCCCCACTCTCCTGTGGTGATACCTTATGGTCCCTCCCTCAGTTGAGTTTTCCTGAGGTGATATCTGCGGATCCCTCCCTCAGTAGAGTGCCTTAGTCTGGCAGCTGGTTTTCTGGCATGGACTTAGCTGTAGAGAAACAGCTGAGAGGCCAGCGGGTGCAGGAAGCTGAGCGTGGCGGTGAAAGCCTTTGCCCTCTTCCCCCCCCCCCCCACACACACACACAGCCAGAGACTGACTCTGTACTCGGCGGGGACGGGCTGAGCTCAGGTAAAACGTAAATATATTTTAAAAAATTAAAAAGAAGGGGATTCCATTCCCCTTCTGGTCTCCGAACCTCGGTGCGTCGATCCGATGTCTGTTCCTATCTCCAGGGGAGCTTGGGGAGTTGTGGCAGCTTGGCAGGTTGAGCAGCCTTTTTGGCTAGGCCCTGCTCTCAGGCTTTGCCGAGGCACCACGTGGTAGGCCGCAGCTGCGTTTGCGCACTTTTCTACGCACAAGTCTGCCATGAAAGCGTGACATCGCACTTGCGCGCCCGGGTGGGCGCTTAGGTGGGCACTTACCTGGACTGCGTAATGGACGCCTGCATTTTGGGTGTCCATAGCGTGCGTTTATTGGCAGAGCTTGTTTTTTTTTAGCGCTCTGTCCAGGCTTGCACGGATGTGCAGTTGGGCGCACAATTGTCAGACACCTTTGGGAGCGAGCTATTAGCGGGTATTTACCCATGGAGCTGTAGCAAAGAAGCCTAAGCGCCTTACCCCTTCTGCCATATTCGGGCATCACAGCCTGGCGTCCCCTCTAACTTGTGTCAGCGCTGCTTGGAGGCTCAGGGAGCTTTGTCTCCGATTGATTTTGCTGAGCCCGGCCCTTCCCAGCAGGATGCGGGAATAGGATCGGAGGGGGGGACCTGCCAGAGGTTTTGCCTGTTTTTGGGGCTTCCCTAACTTGTTCATCAGCAAGGGAAGGCAACTCAGTGGGAGCAGGACTGACACCCCCTGGTTTTGGTATGGATCCTTTTGCCTTTTCTTGGGATGAAGTTTTTCAAGGTCGGCAGTTCAGGATCGCAGGCTGCAGATCCACGCAGGCCCGGTGCCGCTGCTGTCAGAGTACGTCTTGACCTGCTGCAGATGATGAAGGCGATCCTTTCCCCCCCTGGAGGATGGGGAAATTCCTCCGGGGCTGGAACCATACAGAACAAAGTTGTGTTTCTTTCATAGAGATGAGCTGCCGGCTCTGATCTCACCTTGGTGGCTGAGCCAGAGAAATTCCGATTTGTGTTCAGTTTATGCGTTTTTACAGGAGTGCCCTGGGAGGGATGGGGTTGAGGTCATTCTAATGGAGGGACTATGGAGGCTGCACTAGATGTCCCTAGGGTACGACGGCTGCAAAGGAGCATTAGGTACAGCACCTGCTCTCCAGGTGGTCTGGAATAGGGAGTCCCTTAGGCACAAGGGGACAGGGATCGCCTAGGCGAGCTTAGGGCAGATGTAGTTTGATTTCAGAAGGGAAGGATGCGGATCATGTGTGCCCAGTTAGGCCCCCAATTTGACAAGGATAAAGAGAGGCACTGCCTTGCCAGCTCCTTGAATAGGTCTGGAAGGGAGATGGCCAGGTAGAGGTTTTTACAGTTTTTCTGCAGTTTGGACCTGTCCCATTCCTGGCCGACTGCATCCCTGGTCAGGAGGAACGTGCAGCACCCCACCATGAAAAAAACACCCTGCTTTGAGCTTTAGCAAGTTTTGCATTTTTCCATCTTTTGAGAAAGGAAGAGTTTTCTCTGCCCCTCCCCCTTTCCCCCCTGAACGGGAGACTTTGAATAACTGTTTCCAGTACAGGGCCTTTCCCTCTTGGGAGGCCAGCAACTATCTCTTGCAGAGGAACCATCAAGGGAGAAACACACCTGGCGACACCCAATGTAGTTTCCACCCTGGGACCACTGCCAGGTGAAGCTTGAGATTCGACGTGGACCTCAGCTACCGTGGCAGGGGGGTCCCAGTCATCGTCAGGACACATCCCAAGCTCACGTGGGACAGATGTCCCACAACACGGAGGAAGACACACAAACACAGAGGTAGAGATATTTTATGGCCCGGCTCATGTAAGTATGGGGACGTTGGATGTAACTAGAAACTATTTGTTGCACCTATTGATTCTTTTATGAGAAATCACAGTAAACTTTTAACACCCATCCAGTGAGTCCAGCTTAGCGCACACACACACACGGAGTATTACTACTGCCTGGGCCAAAAAGGTCAGCCTTCCGCCCCGCAGAAAAGAATCCACGCCCTGGGGACATGGGGGGGAGGGGAAGGAGTGTGGAGATATCCCCATTTATAAATTATTTTGTGTGCCCTTGGAATCAATGACAATCCAAAAATAAGGGTTAAACTAGGAACATACGAATTGCCACATTGGGTCAGAACAAGGTCCAGCAAGCCAGTGGCAGGTTCTCTCGTTAGTCAGGGTGAGGTGGCCGCCTCAGGTGGAGAAGTTTGGGGGGGGGGCGATACGAAACAGCCACTGGAAACGTTCCTGCTGCAGCCACCCCACTCCGCATGCACAAGACTCCAAGACGACGGCGCCATGGTTTTCATAACGCGTCAGCAGGGTTCCCATCCCCCATGGCAGAATAAAAAGGGATACGGTGCTAGCAAGTCTTTAATGACATGCCCACAGGGTTTCCCTCCATCCTGGGTGCAAGAAAAAGCCCACTGCAGCGCAGTTTCTAGGATGTGCCTGTGGGGTCCTGTTTCCCCTCCCCTCCTCAGGGAGAAGAGCTTTCCTGAGGGGAGGAAGACCTGGTAACAAAGGGGAGTGGGGGTGAGTGCAAAGTCACCTACTTCCATTCCTTTCTCACTGAGGGAAGGAAGGGGGTGAGAGAAGGAAGGGGGTGAGAGAGGAGAGGAGCGAGGGAAAGGGAAGGAAATGAGGTGAGAGGGAAAGGGTGAGAAGTGAGGGAAGAGGGTGAGAGTGAGAGGGTAGTGGGTGAGAAGGAACATAAGAACATGCCATACTGTGTTAGACAAAAGGTCCATCAAGCCCAATATCCTGTTTCCAACAGTGGCCAATCCAGGTCATAAGTGCTTGGCAGGATGCCGGCATGTCAAGAGATTCCATTCTGCTTATCCCAGGAACTTGGCCTAACCTTTTTAAAACCCAGCTACACTAACAGCTTTTACCACATACTCCAGCCACGAATTCCAGACTCCAGTTATGCAGAGTTAAAAAAAAATATTTTCTCCTATTTGTCTTAAATGTATTACCTAGTAACTTCATTGTATGTCCCCTGGTCTTTGTACTTTTTGAAAGAGTAAACAACTGATTTGCATTTACCCATTCCACTCCATTTATTTTATAGGCCTCTATTATATCTCCCCCTCAGCCGTCTCTTCTCCAAGCTGAAGAGCCCTAACTCTTTTAGCCTTTCTTCACAGGAGAATTGTTCCATCCCCTTTATTATTTGATTGCCCTTCTGTTTCTTTTCTAATTCTGCTGTTTCATTTTTGAGAGACGGTCACCAGAACGGCAGAAAGTACTCAAAATGAGGTCACACCATGGCGTGATACAGAGGCGTTATGATATTGTTTTATTCGCCACTTCTTTCCTAATAACACTTAGCATTCTATTTGGTTTCTTGGCCGCTGCCACACAGAGCAGAGAATTTCAATATATTATCCATGATGACGCCTGAGTGGTGACTCCAACATGGAATCTTGCATTACGTAGCTTTGCATTTATCTGCATTGCATGTCATTTAGATGCCCAGTCTTGCAATTTCTCACAATCCTCTTGTGATTTAACAACTTTGAATAATTTCATATCAGCAAATCTGATCACCTCGCTCATTCCCATCTCCAGGTCATTTATAAATATGTTAAAAAAGCAGCACTCCCAGTGCAGATCTCTATTCTGGCACTCCACTCTTTGCCTTTTTCCATTGTTCCCTACTATCTGCTTTCTATCTTTTAACCAGTTCTCAATCCATGATAGAACATTGCCTCCTATCCCATAACTTTCTAATTTTCTCAAGAATATCTCATGAAGTACTTTGTTAATGCTTTTTGAAAAATCCAGATCTACTATAACAACTGGCTCACCTTTATGCATGTTTATTCACATCTTCAAAAAAAAATGTAGCAGATTGCTGAAGCAGACTTCCTTTGGTTAAATCTATGTTGGCTTTATCCCATTAAACTGTAACTATCCGTATGTTCAATAATTTTGTTCTTCATAAAAGATTCAACCATTTTTCCTAGCACAGACATAAAGTTCATTGGTCTGTAGTTTCCTGGCTCTTTCCTGGAACCCTTTTTAAAATGTTATGTTGGCCACTTTCCAATCATCCGGTTCTGTACCTGATTTTAATTACCAATAGCAGGTCCACAATTTCATTTTTAGGGTTTTTTTTAAGCACTCTGGAATGTATACCATTTGGTCCAGGTGATTTGCTACTTTTTGGTTTGTCAGTTTGCCCTAATACATCTTCCAGGTTTACAGAGAATTGTTTTAAAATTCCTTAGAATCTTCACCTGTAAATATTGTTTCTGGCATAGGTATTTTCTTTAAATTTTTCTTAGTAAAGAAATCATTTAAGCTCTGCCATAACCTTGTTGTCCCTTTTATCCCTCCATTATCCAATGATTCCTGAGGCTTTTTGCTTCGAATGCACCTGAAAATGGTTTTAGTATGCATCTTTGCGTCCACAGCAAGCTTCTTTTCAAATTGTCTTTGCCTTCGTTATCAATGTTTGCATCTAACTTGCCCGTGCATATGTTGTTTCCTGTTGTCTTCATTTGGATTCCTTTTTCACTTTTTGAAAGATGTTCTTTTGGCTAGAATAGCCACTCTCATCTCAACTTTTAACAATGCCAGCAATCTTTTGGCCTTCCTTTCACCTTTTTAATGTGTGGAATACATCTGCTCTGGAAAGGGAAGGGGTGAAAGTGAGAGGGTAGGAGGTGATAAAGCAGAGAAAGAAGAAAGGGGGTGAGTGAAAGGGAAGCTGGTAAGAGTGAGGTTGAAGAGGGGAATGAAAAGAGGGGAAAGGATGGGAAATATAGAGGGTGCAAGCACATATGGTGGGGTGGGAGTAAGCACACAATCAGTCGAACTAGGCAGCTGCATAGAGCACCATTTTTGGGGGTGGTACAGTAGTGGCAATTGTGACTCCTTGTTCTTTCTGCTCATATAGGACTGGGATAAGTTGTGTCATGTGGGCCTGCATGTTTCAGAAAGAGGCACATTCGCTATGGCCAGAAAGAGCAGGAGCAGCATTAGCCCATGTGGCCAGAAGGAACAGTAATGTCGGCCCATGCCCTAAGAGGAAAGGGGAGTAGTTGCATCAGCTGTGGGGGCTGAAGAGAGAGGTTGCTGTAGTTCATGCATTCGGGGTGAGAGAAGAGCGTGTGTGAGAATGAACATGTGCTTCTGTGTGTATATGAGGGGACAAATGTGTGCAACTCCCCTAATCCATTTTCAATGGCAGGGTGACTGGAAATCAAAAGTTCCCAGGGGAATTCTTTTCTTTGCCTTAGTTTGATTTGTCTGCTCTTTTGAAATATTTTTGGGAACAATTTTTATGAGGTTATTGAATGTTCTATATATGTTTTTATTATTGTTTTATTTCTTGAGTGTATTGTTTGATGTTTTATGAGGAATTGTGATGTTTTGTTTTTCCATTGTTACACTGCAGTCTGGCTTGTTGCAGTTTCCAGTTCAGTTTTTGTTTGCACATTTCCATTTATTCTTTATTCCGTATTTGATAAGAGCCTGTCTGTATTCTGCATGTGTGACCCAGGTGAGGTATTCTAGTGGATAATTTCTTTGTAGGGATCTATAGCAGCCTGGCTTGTTTTGTTTTCCTAATAGGAGGTGTTTTGGTGTATTAGGGCCTGGTGTAATATTTGCAGGGTTGCTTTTTCATAGGGTTTGTTACTGTTTGAATGCTGACAGTTTTGGTACAGGTGGTTTACTAAATGCTTACTTATGGCAGCTATCACTGGGCCAAGCTCATACCTAATGCAATTTACAATAGGCCTCATGCCATATGGGTTCCACATATCTCCTTTTGCTTTTTTGCAGGGTTTTCTGGTTGGCACTAACATATATGTTCTAAGTGATATTTTAACCTTAGAAGATTGTACTTTTAATGTCTTTTTTCCCTGTATAATTATTATAAATGCATCATTTTTAGTTGTGTGTTGGGGGGGGGGGGAATGTGTGCAAGGCATAAGGCTAGGAAGTAGGGTTTAAGACGGGCGCCCATGTTGCCAAAAAAGGAAGGGGGGGGGGGGGGGGGAGGAGTGAACAGTTGAAAAACAACACTCCAAGACACACTCACATTTAAGGTTATAATAGTAAGTATGCTCTCTGGCCAGGGAACTAGTCAGAAAAAGCCCTACACATTGGGAATTGCCATTTACATTACCAAGAACTAGAAACAGAGAATTCCACAGACTGATAGCTGCTGAGGTGCTGAAGACTAGAGTGGATCATATCTGGAATCCAGGGGGATATTTACCCAGAGTATGGCATTTCTTGAAATGGCACCTAGCACCGTCAAGGAGGGTCATTTGATGAGGCTCTGAAGGAAGCCACAGCTTGTCCCCCCTCTTCTAAAAATTCATTACCTAGACCCTAGCTGCAGAAGGGCCACATGCATCAACGCATCTGCAAATTCTCCCACTAGATGTGGCAAGGAACACAGTTACTGCACTCTCCAAATGAAGTGAGCCGGTCAAAATTGGAAGAAAAAAAAAACAACTTCTTGAAGCAGCTTCTGCCTTCAGTAATGGCTCCTGCTAATTTTTTTTTTAATTTAAGGAAAAGAAATGTGCATAAAATGCTAGACCAAAATGGATTTCAAATATTTTATTTTTCAAGATAGAATGTCAAGGTGTAAAATAATTGAAAATAAAGTTTCCAGTTGCCCAATGAGCTCATTTCCACCAATGGAGGTTGCCCTCTATCTGTGCACATGGGTAGCAACATCTCCCTTGCCCTGCGCGGAAAAGCCGCAGCAATCTGCCAGGCCACAGGCGAAGGCAGGGTCAGACTATCATTTCACTTTGTGCTGCCTTGCAGACTTTATTCATTCTTACCAAGAACAGGAAAAAAAAACAAAACATCAAAAGGCCAAGGGAGCATAAATTATCCTGGAAAAGGTTTATTAATGAATCTATACATCATTCCAAGCTGCTTTGCAAAACACAACAAGACCATATTTTTTTTTCTGCCCACAATATTCATTCTTCTTCTTCTTCTTTAAACTGCTGCTTTCTCCGGTGTTTCCACTTTCTCAGAAAAGGAGGTGGGGGAGTCATCAAATGCTGTTCTGAAGAGAGCTTATTGCAGCACAGTCTGTCGGCTATCACAAATCCTGTACCAGCTTTACTGCGGGAGGGACATGAGATCAGTGCCACAAGGGGGAGGATGCAACATACAGGGGCAGCTAGGACTCGTCTCCCTTATGACACTGTAGTACCGAAAAGGCAAGCTCTTCAGCCTAAGGAAGCCGATGTACCCTGAAAGTAGACCTGGCCATGGCAAGATAGCAACTTTGACTCTTGGGCACGAGGAGACTCGGGACCATCAGCTTGGCACTAATAAGTGACCAAGTCCATACCAATATTAAACCAAAAGTAGCAGCCAGAGTAATAAGCAAGGTTGTGCCGGAGGAGTATTCTGTTTGGCAAAGGGAAACTGCAAAAAAAATGTATTTTCTCATCCAGCAGGGAAGCTGCTGGCATTCACCGCGGTACTCAGAGTCGTGGTTTAGGGCACTGCTGCACCTCCGTGCTTTCTAACCACTAGACCTGGGCATACCCCCAAAGCTTTTATAAGTACTGTAAAATCACATCTCTGGCCCGTGGGTAGATGAATAGAAAGGAGGGTCCAAGCCAACACTGTGTGCCAGTACAGCCAGCGACCCTATAGCTCACACAGATATCCAACAGCAGAGTCCGGCGTTTTGCTACTCCACTAAGCAGATGAAACCAGATGAGCAACATGAAGAAACAGTACAGACTGTGCCACAATCCCCCCTTCAGGTCTTGTTGCAAGAATGCTGCAGCCCCCCCTTTCCCCTCTCCTGCCACTGCAACAAAGGCCACAGCATGCAAACATCTTCTGCAAGTGAACAAAGAGGTAAGCACAAGGTTCTCCACACATGCGCCTCAACTTTACAGCAGATGGATGCAGACTGACACTGATCAGTACTAGGGAATACATTTTAAGTGTCTCAACCCACTTGTGCACAGGCTGAAGTCTGGAAGGCAACATCCTTGTGTTTTGGTCTTCAAGACTCCTGCCACAGTGCAGTCAAGCCTTTTATATCAGGGTGACTGGAAAGTGCCATCGCAACAAACTGCAAATGTTGCATTTTTGGAAATTTTGACCATTGCCCGCTCTTGCTTTCGGTCTGCATGCTACTGCAATTCGCTCTCGTTTTGGCAGTTTTAAGAGTGTGTGTGTGTGTGTGTGCTCTGCATTCGGCGAGAATGAAAACCTCAAGTAGAAGGTGGTTTCTCAGTCTTGTTCCGGCTGAGATTAAACATACGACCTGAGCTAGGAGAGGATAGGCCTTTCTGGGCATTTTAGGCTGAGAACCTGCACAACATGGGGAGTGGCAGGGAGGGGTGGGGGTGGGGGTTTAAAGTCCTACCATCCAATACCACCCGCAACACAAAACCATTTGGACCCCGACCAAACCTGCAGGATTAAACTTCTGGTTAAAAACACTAAACAAAAAGAGGCAGCAGGATAAGGTATAGTTAGTCTCAAATCAAAACAAATGCTACAAATAAAAAAAGAACAAAAAACCCCAAGCATATGCCAGCCATAGTGAAGTTCAAAGGTGCAGCAGCTGTATTGGTCCTGTAGGGAAGGGGATTCTTTGCACGCTGCACTGCTTTTTCTTGGACCGGTGTAAGAACTGTCCCAAGATGTTGCACTTACATGAACGCCACCCTCTTCTACACACATTACACGTCTGAAGAGGGGAACCTGCTCCCCATCCTGTGACCCTTCTTAGGCTGCAAGGAATGCACACAATGGGGGCTAAGTTCCAGCAACCAAGACCCAACCTCAGATCCCTCCGCCGGATACATCCACAGGAAGCAAGGTCACCCACTCCATCCGGTCAATGCATTTTCTGAGGCCAGGCACCACCTCTGTGTGTTCATGTACCACGCAGCAGCCTTAAAACCAAGTGTCTGAGACCCAGCCCTGCTCCTTCCAGAAAGGATGCCAAAGCTACGTAACACCAGGCTGCAGCATTCGGGCTGAAAGGCAACCCCAAAATGAGCCCAGCCTCTATGCCATTTGTTTTGTTGTAAACTGAAGGATAAAAACCACTTCCACACATTTGTAAATTAGGAATTTCAAGTGCATCGGCCCTAATATTCTTGTGGGGGAACTTCATGGAAAGAAGCAGCTTGTGGAAGGGGACACTGAAACCCTTCTTGAGAAAATAAATCTTTTTAAAGCATAGTTGTTGCACGGAGAATGCACACACAAAAAACATCTCACACCTAGTTCTTGTGCCTTGTAAAAACGTAAAGCCCATCTATTACACCACTCCCCCCAACCCAAAAAAACCCCTCTCTCCCAAACTGTGTGAGGAAACAGCTCATCGGCTTAAACTGAAGAAAAATTAAAATACATAAAACGAGAACGGAGGAGCTAAATCTTTAAGGAAAACCTATTCCTTTCTGTCAAACTGCTCTGAAGTGGGGAGGGTCAGGCCTTGTAGTGGAGAGAGGGGTGGGGAGTGGGGTTGGGGGGGAGGGAGGGGCTCTGTAGTCCTCCAACTGGTTTCCACCCTGCCTGCAAATCTGCAAAGCGTTCTCAATGCAATGTGCTTCTCTTTCCATTTCTTTAGGGCAAGAGCAGCCGATGACCTGAATCCAGGAGAGGGACCGGCCTCGGAGACTTCCAGCACAAAGGCTGCTGCCTCTCTCAGGACATTTCTAGCCAATTGACAACTTCGCTTTTTTTTTTTTTTTGGAGAAACTAGTTCTACGGTATTTTGCGAACCGACATCGAGTTTTTTTTTTTGCTGTTCGGCTGTGGGGGTTCGATGAAGTGGATATGACTACATCACAGTGGCCTCTGGTGCAATTTATTTGCAATGGAACTTCAGTGCTGCGGGACGCCGGGACACTAACAGGCAGGAAACACACTGCAAAGGCAAGAAAACACAGGGAACATGTCACATTAATGCCACGGACATTTTAAAGGTACACTTTCTTTTCCAGAACAGGGTTGATGCTTCTATGTGGCTATTCAGTGGCTTCTCAGTTAAAGTGGATCTCTGAGGACAGCACGAGGGGTGTGGGTTTTGTATGTGAGGCTGGTCCAGTTACTGCAGAGTAAACCAGGGCCACATTTACAACTCCTCTTCCTGCAATCCCCTCCTATCCCTCCCTGGCCTCTTCCTAGGTGCTCCCCTCCTCTCCCCCAGTAGCATCAGGAAGAAGAAAATCAGCACAGGCCCTGAGAGCCCAAAGGCCCTGCGATGACCCCTCTTCCTGCTGCATGAGCTTCCTGTTACGTATGAACCCATGGGAGGGGTAGGGCTGCCACAGGGCCTGAGAGCCTACAATAGAAAATTAGCTTGCGGCCTGTGGACCGCCAAACACTCACGGGTGCTATATATATGCCTTATGCCTTCTCCTCTACTGCCAATTCCTGACTCCATGCTTCCCACCTGGATGCACCGTATGCTTGAATAAACTTCCTGACTCCGTGCGTCATGCTCCCTTCTCTTGCCTTATTTAAATCCCATTTAAAAGCCCACCTTTTTGAGGCTACTTTCAAATCTTAACCCCTGATTATCCCTCTTACAGACTTATTAATTTTTAACTATTTTTCTTAATAAAATACAATTCCCAAAGTCTCTTTTATCCTGCATGTCTATCTTCATTAGATTGCAAGCTCTGAGCAGGGACGGTCTCTTACATGCTTTGTACAGTGCTGTATATGCTGAGTAGCGCTACAGAAGTGATTAGTAGTAGTGATATTTTCTGTTATGTGCATGACATCACCTACATCCCCCCCTGCCAGCAAGCTTGAAGCTCTGGGCTGACACCAGTGGCAAGACCACATGACACCTTCAAAATCTGGCACTGTAGGTAGTTCCCTATGTGGAAATCCAGGTCCGAATAAAGCCATCAAGACTCTGGACGATTCTCGGAGCAGGCGTCTTTAGACAAGGTATTCCTACTGTCCGATGTCAACCCTTAGAAAGAATGCACCTGGATTTTGCATTCCCATCACAGAACCTTTTATAGAAGAGGCAGTGAGGATCACAGAGAAGAGTTGGGATGAAGCAGGAAGACCCGGATAGGAGGGCAAATTTGGCTCCCTGGCCAGGTTTCTGTGCAACCTTAGCCTCTCTGCCCATCCACATTCTGGTATTCTTCTCCGGCTGTCTCCCAGCTCTTTGGGAAAATCAGGATCTGAGACGGCTGCCTGGATGGTAGACTTACGATCTCAGAGGGGCTCCTGCTCCAGCAGGTTTCCTCTGCTCCTCTGGGCTCCAACGCCTCTTTTGGGCTCAGCTCCCTCAGAAGAGGTTGTAAACTGGACCTGTACTGCAAAACACATCCTGGCAACCAGGCAAGAAGCCTGCGACTTTTCCTTTTAACTGTGCTCTCCTTGACTTCCGCTATTATCTCAAGGCATAGCTTCCCCCACACCTTCCCAATTCTTTACGACACATTTACAGGCTTTCACATGCTCTCCTAGATTTCATTTCCTTTAGTGTTTAATAATTGATTTGTTGTATTTTAATGCCGATGTCCTCTGCCTAGGCTTTTTGTGCAAAGAGCGAGTTACAAACAAAAAAAAAAAAAATGTATTAGCGCTGATGAGATACCAGAAGGACACTAGACCTTGACTAGTAAGCCATGTTAGAAAGATGAGCCCTTCAATTGCCCTCAGGTCCATCTTTGTTCATGTCCCGGGTCAGAATTGTGCTGCAGAGCTTTCATACCCTGCTGCATAGAAGACTGGCTCAGGAAATTCCTAAGATGCCGAGCTGGCACTGCATAGTATCTTGCTGACTGACTGTCGCTGATTCGGGGAAAGAATGGATCCTGAGCTTGGTGGTCTGCTTTCAGGGCCTGCTGCAAAGCCGCCCCTGCAGGAGAGAGAGCCTCATCCGTTACACAGTGCTGACACCGTAGCCAGGTTCTGGGGGTCCCGTTCACTAGAATCTAGAGGGAGCCACAGTTTTGTGGCCCCAGGCAGAAGGCTGGTCAAGAGTTGGGAGGAAACTCCTGGGTAACTGTGATAAAAGGTTCCTGGTGCCATAGCCCAGTAGAGGTTGATTCAGATTGCACAGGAGCCCCGACCTTGGGACAAATTTAGATGGGGAGCCCCACTGGGGATAGAGAAATACCTACAGTTCCTGAATGTAATCTGCTTTGAAAGTGTCAAAAAGCGGAAAATAAATCAAATTAAAAAAAAAAAAAAAAAATCAGAGGGGGCTCGTCTTGCCCCAGCTGTGATGCAGAATGGGGGGGCCCACCCCAACCACTCAGGATTCTGTTTCACCCCACAATGGTCCCGGCCTAAATGCTACTTAATAATCAGAAGAGGGTGTTTCTTAATTAAAATATTTCCATTCTGCCCACAACAGACCAGCTGTGCTCAGCGGATTACATCAAACACACGGCCATGAAACACACAGGGTTCATAGGGGACCAGCAAAACCAAAACTGGACCAAACGAGGCCAGGGAACTGTCACGCTTTGGAGACAGAAGATGGGCGCGTCTCATCCTGTTTCACTAAAGTGGGGAGCAGGAGGCAGCTGCTAACCATAGGCCGGTTACTCCGCTCCCCCGTTAAAGACAGCAGGATACCAGATCGAAGGCCGCACGCAAGAGGTCTGAGGGCCCGTCTGCAGGGACATGAGAAGCACTTGTGCAGCACAGCACGGCTTGTTCAAACAGTAGTAGCTTTCGCTGTATAACATGTGGAACGTGTTTGATTTTTTTTTTTTTTGCTTGCCCCGAGGCAGGATTTATTCCAAAACAGCAGCCACTGTCGGGCGATGGACTTTGACAAAGCAAGTTTTGCATATAAAACTTTCTAGTGCAATGGAAGGTTTTCTTGCACTTAATTAAAACAGGTTTGGGATTCTGCACAGCAACAGGAGCCGTCTCAGGGCACTTTATGAGGAGAGCTTTAAAATCCTTTACGCTGCACCCAGCAGGTGACTGTTTACACTTTAGATACTTTCTGTGTACAATTTTTAAAGCCTTTAGATTTTTGGACAATACTGCACTTTAAGAAACCATCTTCAGTATAATCCTTAAAAAAAAAAAAGCTGTGGATGTTAATCGATTCTTTTTCAAAAAGTATTTGTTCTGTGAAAGACGGACAGTGAAATGCTAAGAGAAATTAGGGAAGCTAACCAAATTGGTAGTGCGGTAATAATGGGAGACTTCAATTACCCCAATATTTATTTATTTATTTATTTATTTATTTATTTATTTAACAGTTTTATAAACCGACCTTCATAGTAAATAACCATATCGGATCGGTTTACAATTAACAAGAATAAAACTGGGGTAACTATTCAAGTAAACGAAAGATAAACAGTAGGTAGGAATGAGTCAAAGTTACAATCAACAGGGAAGAGAACTTGGAAGCTTGCAACAAGCTGGAAAGAAGATAAGGCAGGAAATAAATATGAAGTGATACCATATGAAGTGATACAATATTGACTGGGTAAATGTAACATCAGGACATGCTAGAGAGATAAAAGTTCCTGGATGGAATAAATGACATTTTTATAGAGCAATTGGTTCAGGAACCGACAAGAGAGGGAGCAATTTTAGATCTAATTCTCAGTGGAGCACAGGATTTGGTGAGAGAGGTAACGGTGGTGGGGCCGCTTGGCAATAGTGATCATAATATGATCAAATTTGAATTAATAACTGGAAAGGGGACAGTAAGCAAATCCATGGCTCTAGTGCTAAACTTTCAAAAGGGAAACTTTGATAAAATGAGAAAAATAGTTAGAAAAAAACTGAAAGAAGCATCCAGAAAGGTAAAAAGTGTGCAAGAGGCATGGTCATTGTTAAAAAAAAAAATACCATCCTAGCAGCACAGTCCAGATGTATTCCACACATTAAGAAAGGTGGAAGGAAGGCAAAACGATTACCGGCATGGTTAAAAGGGGAGGTGAAAGAAGCTATTTTAGCAAAAAGATCTTCATTCAAAAATTGGAAGAAGGATCCAACTGAACAAAAATAGGATAATACATTTAACTTGCCAAAGCTTATGCAAGACATTGATAAGACAGGCTAAGAGAGAATTTGAAAAGAAGTTGGCCTTAGAGGCAAAAACACAGTAAAAACTTCTAAAAATATATCCGAAGCAGAAAGCCTGTGAGGGAGTCAGTTGGACCGTTAGATGATCAAGGGGTTAAAGGGGCACTTAGAGAAGATAAGGCCATCGCAGAAAGATTAAACGATTTCTTTGCTTCAGTGTTTACTGAAGAGGATGTTGGGGAGATATCCGTTCTGGAGAAGGTTTTCATGGGTAATGATTCAGATGGACTTAACCAAATCACGGTGAACCTAGAAGATGTGGTAGGACTGATTGACAAACTGAAGAGTAGTAAATCACCTGGACTGGGTGGTATACACCCCAGAGTTCTAAAGGAACTAAAAAATGAAATTTCAGATCTATTAGTAAAAATTTGTAACCTAACATTAAAATCATCCTTTGTACGTGAAGACTGGAGGATAGCAAATGTAACCCCAATATTTAAAAAGGGCTCCAGGGGCGATCCAGGAAACTACAGACCAGTTAGCCTGACTTCAGTGCCAGGAAAAATAGTGGAAAGTGTTCTAAAGATGAAAATCACAAAACATATAGAAAGACATGGTTTAATGGAACATAGTCAACATGGATTTACCCAGGGCAAGTCTTGCCTCACAAATCTGCTTCAATTTTTTGAAGGAGTTAATAAACATGTGGATAAAAGTGAACCGGTAGATGTAGTGTGTTTGGATTTTCAGAAGGCGTTGACAAAGTTCCTCATGAGAGGCTTCTAGGAAAAGTAAAAAGTCATGGGATAGGTGGCAATGTCCTTTCGTGGATTACAAACTGGCTAAAAGACAGGAAACAGAGAGTAAGATTAAATGGACAATTTTCTCAGTGGAAGGGAGTGGGCAGTGGAGTGCCTCAGGGATCTGTATTGGGACCCTTACTTTTCAATATATTTATAAATTATCTGGAAAGGAATACGATGAGTGAGGTAATCAAATTTGCAGATGATAGAAAATTGTTCAGAGTAGTTAAATCACAAGCAGATTGTGATAAATTGCAGGAAGACCTTGTGAGACTAGAAAATTGGGCATCCAAAAGGCAGATGAAATTTAATGTGAATAAGTGCAAGGTGATGCATATAGGGAGAAATAACCCATGCTATAGTTACACACTGTTAGGTTCCATATTAGGAGCTACAACCCAAGAAAGAGATCTAGGTGTCACAGTGGATAACACATTGAAATCATCGGTTCACTGTGCTGCGGCAGTCAAAAAACAAACTGAATGTTGGGAATTATTAGAAAGGGAATGGTGAATAAAACAGAAAATGTCATTATGCCTCTGTATTGCTCCATGGTGAGACCGCACCTTGAATACTGTGTACAATTCTGGTCGCCGCATCTCAAAAAAGATATGGTTGCGATGCGAGAAGGTACAGAGAAGGGCAACCAAAATGATAAGGGGAATGGAACAGCTCCCCTATGAGGAAAGACTAAAGAGGTTAGGACTTTTCAGCTTGGAGAAGAGATGGCTGAGGGGGGGGGATATGATCGAGGTGTTTAAAATCAGGAGAGGTCTGGAACGGGTAGATCTGAATCGGTTGTTTACTCTTTCAGATAATAGAAGGACTAGGGGGCACTCCATGAAGTTAGCATGGGGCACATTTAAAACTAATCGGAGAAGGTTCTTTTTCACTCAACACACAATTAAACTCTGGAATTTGTTGCCAGAGGATGTGGTTAGTGCAGTTAATGTAGCTGGGTTTAAAAAAGGATTGGATAAGTTCTTGGAGGAGAAGTCCATTACCTGCTATTAAGTTCACTTAGAGAATAGCCACTGCCATTAGCAATGGTTACATGGAATAGACTTAGTTTTTGGGTACTTGCCAGGTTCTTATGGCCTGGTTTGGCCACTGTTGGAAACAGGATGCTGGGCTTGATGGACCCTTGGTCCTACCCAGTATGGCATGTTCTTATGTTCTTATATCTGCACTATGGCAGCAGATGGATTATATGTAAAAAGAGTTGGTACCAAAAGGGGGATGGTGCCTCCTGCTTCTTGGTACTTTCAGCTCAAATCAGAACCAAGGCTGGAATCTGGTGCCATGAGCATTCATTTGTAAATACCCAGGGATCTTTGCCCTATTTTATATTCCTCCCTTTTACCCTTAGTCTGGTTGTTGCAGCACTGGTTCTAGGCCAGGGGTTATGCAAACCCAGCAATCATGGCCCTTGAATCTGGCCACCAGGTGTCACCCCTAAGCAATGACCATGGCTCGCTCTTCCCCCAAGGGCTGTGAATGCTACCTTTGCAGGATCCCCAGCTGACGGAGTGGAAAGCTCGACCAGGGGACCTTCCGCATGGCAATGCACAGCACTTGCCATATGAGCCATCAGACTGGCCCATAATGCAACACTTATCTAGCATGGGAGGAGCCACTTTGCTGAGCTGCAACATCACCGAGGACATATTCTGCCTTTCATTTCAGTTGGCCTTTCTAAAAACCGCTAAAACTTATGTGCAGGGTTCACAACATACATGCTGTTATCTGCATTAAAAAGGGACGTTCCTGGGGAACTGCACACAAATAGAATCTCATTGTCAAATCTCCCTGCATATTTCCCACCCCATCCCCTGTAGAAAAAGGGTTGAAAATCCACAGGGACTTTTGTGCCCTTTTCTTACCTGTGGAAGCACATTTGCCAAGAAAAGCTACGCACGCAGTTTTTCCTTTTAAAACTGCCCACTAGGGTCTACAGGCACAGCATTGCCGGTGCTACTTAAAATTGACGCTTGAAGGGTTAATTTAAAAGTACAGATTATCATCTTTGGCATCCCATTTGCAATTTTATCCAGACAGACAGACCCACGGCCAGTGAGAAAGATCTAACCAGCCCTCTTCCCCTGCACATGCTCACCACTGGAATCCACCAACTGGCTCTGTAAACTTGTGACGAATTAAGAACGTTGCAACAGCTTCAGCGACCTGATGGGGAAAACAAGGAAGAAGGGCTTTTACCAGGTGGAGGATGAGACTGATTCACAGTTCCCTACAGGAAAGCAAAAGTCCTGTGCAGAGAAACAGTGCAACTGGCACGTGGGCGGGATGCGCCAGGAAAGGGCCCGCAGCAGGGGAAGGCAGTCACATGTCAGGTTAGCAAGGCCCGACCCTTCCGCTGAGAAGTGCACAGGAGGAAAAGAAACCAACAGCTTCTATTTCACCCCCCCCCCCCAACAAACTGAATGCAGGCTGATGAGAACAGCTGTCACCTCCTTTGGAGCAGTATTAAGAAAGGGCGGATTTCTTCTGAAAGACTTCGGCAGCAGCAAAAGTATCTATCCAACAGGTTACACCAGCTCATCCATCCCACGGGGCTCTTGGCTAATGGTGGCCAATGGAAAGGGGAGTGTCACGCAGCCACTTCTGGGAGGTTTCGTTTCTTTTACTCAACGCACAATTAAACTCTGGAATTTGTTGCCAGAGGATGTGGTTAGTGTAGTTAGTGTAGCTGGGTTCAAAAAAGGATTGGATAAGTTCTTGGAGGAGAAGTCCATTACCTGCTATTAAGTTCACTTAGAGAATAGCCACTGCCATTAGCAATGGTAACATGGAATAGACTTAGTTTTTGGGTACTTGCCAGGTTCTTATGGCCTGGATTGGCCACTGTTGGAAACAGGATGCTGGGCTTGATGGACCCTTGGTCTGACCCAGTATGGCATTTTCTTATGTTTTAAGTGGCTTCGGTGGAAATCTCCTCTCTTGCCTGAGCCAGCTCACATTAAAAAGAAAAACAAAACAAAACGTGGGACCATAGCAGGCTTCCAACTCACTTTATCTGGGGCATCTTCGTGGACAGCATGGCCACACTGCGGAAGCACTTGCATCTGAAACTTGCCTAGAACAGAGCACAAAATCAGAAGACTTCTTTTAGAGTAAAATCCTTGCTGTATTTTCAGCATCTGACACCGAAGTTGGGAGCACAAATAGTGGAGGCAGATAAGGTCCACCCGGCTCTGTTCCTCTGTACCCATCTAACTGTGCCGGCGATGTGCGGTCCTTCCCCCACCCTCTAAGGTCCCTTGGTCTGTATCCCAAGTATCCCTGAATTTTGCCTCTGCTTTAACTCTTACCACCCTCTGTAAGAAGTCTCTTCCGAGTATCTACCACTCCCCTCAGTGATTCCAAGCTTCATACACCATTTGGGAGGGAAAAAGCTTGCAATCACCAAACAGGAAACAGGCCGGGGATCGTCGCCTGTACTGACCTTAAGGCTAGCAGTGGGTATCACTAGTACGAAGATGAGGTACAGTACCCTTTGCACAGGAATCTGATGGAACCCCCCACCCGCAATAGTAATCCCAGAGATCACATCCACAAAAAAAGTTAAAATCACCAAAATGTTGCACAGCCTGCACTATAAGGCTTACTTATGTATGAGATAAATATGTACTCTCTACAAGAAAGGGGAAATATGATGAAACCATTCAAATATCTAGCAGAAGTACCAGAAGGACAGAGAATGAGAGGCTCAAGGATAGTGCTGCCACCTGAACCTTGATGGAATTGAGGGACAGACCCTTCTGAAGTCCATCTTGCAGGAAATCCAAAACGATAGGGATCTTAGCGGCATGTGGATTGGTGCTGTGGGTGTCGCACCAGGCTTCAAATACTCTTCAGATCCTTATATATGTCAGTGATGTGGAGAACTTGCGTGCTCGGAGGAGGGTATCTATTACCGGCCCCGAGTATCCTCTTTTCTTCAGTCTAGCCCTCTCAATGGCCAGACCGTAAGAGAGAATGGAGCTGGATCCTCGTGGAGGATGGGACCTTGCCGCCAGGTCCCTGTGTGGAGGCAGGGGTAATGGATTCCCTGCCAGTAGTCTTCTCATGTCTGCGTACCAGGGTCTTCTTGGCCAGTCCGGGGCCACTAGAAGAACTAGGCCTCTGTGCTGCTGAATCAACGACAAACCTTTTCCATCAGAAAAATAATCAGCAGAACCAGAGGTCACGAGCTGAGGCTCCAGGGAGGAAGACTAAGAACCAATGCCAGGAAGTATTTCTTCACGGAGAGGGTGGTGGATGCCTGGAAGGCCCTTCCGGAGGAAGTGGTGAAGTCTAAAACTGTGAAGGACTTCAAAGGGGCGTGGGATAACCACTGTGGATCCATCAAGTCTAGAGGGCGTGAATAAAGAGGAGGCAGCAAAACACTGCACGGAGCGGCAGTAGCCACAGAGGCATTCACGGAGCGGGATGCCAGTGGCTGGTGTTCCACCTTCACAGAGCAGAAGGATGGAGGGCTGCCATCTCCAAAAAAACAACAACAAAAAAACCAAACAAAAAAAAACCAGGGGTGGGTAAGAGTATGGAGCAGGGGTGTGGCCTGCTTGTTACAGCGGTTGCTACCCCTAATTGAGC
Source organism: Rhinatrema bivittatum (assembly GCF_901001135.1). Lineage (NCBI taxonomy): Eukaryota > Metazoa > Chordata > Amphibia > Gymnophiona > Rhinatrematidae > Rhinatrema > Rhinatrema bivittatum. The sequence continues at coordinate 19,833,255 of NC_042619.1, forward strand.
TGGATGTTCATTTGGATGCAGATACGGCGCTGCTCTCTACATTGGTGGTGGGGTGGAGGGGAATTAGGGCTGGAGGGTACTGGAAGCCAATAGTAACAGGTGGGAGAGAGAAAAAGGGAAATAAAAAAATGGATACAGTGCGTAGCTTGCTGGGCAGACTGGATGGGCCGTTTGGTCTTCTTCTGCCATCATTTCTATGTTTCTATGAATGGGAAGTGGCAGCAATGTGATTTGACTGAAGCATTAAGAACCACGGAAATGATGGCTGAACAGGATACTACCTACAAGAAAATGCCTGCTAAAGTGGGCATTATTTCTTCAGCTGAGTCATGCTCTCTTTATAATACAAACACCAAACACTTAACCCCATGACATCTGAGCAGAAGTGATGTGTGGTCTAGTGTCAAGAGTACATTCCCACAAAGCCAGGGCTGGAGCTAGATTTTTTTGCGGCCTTGTGCAAACAATTACTGTGCTGCCCTCTGCCTGTCAAAGTCCAGCTCCCTCCTGCAATCTATATTTTTAAAAACGGACTCCCCCGCCCTGGAACCCATAAAGGTACTCTAGGCAAACCTTACAGCACTCCCACAACACACAGAAACTCCCACACCTCTCTCAGACACACAGTATTAAATTATGTATTTATTACAACTTTTACATGAAAAAGAACATTCAACATTACAGTCCCATCTGAGGAAAAAAATATCACAACATGCATATTATATTTACATGGACTGCTGTGCTGCCAAACAGAAAACTCTGCAAAAGAGACACTTCGAACTCCTATGGAATTAGACTTTTTGTAATGCATGCTAGCTGTCGTATGGGCTCTCAGAAAGGCAAGAATAAACAGAATTACCATTACAACATAGTAATAGATAACACTAACAACCATACCTATGAAAAGGCAGCACTGCATATAGTACTCCGGGCCCTAGAACACCAATATAAGCTCTTAATAGAAAACCAGGCTGCTATAGATCCCTACACAGAAATTACTTGCCAGCAAAATACCTCACCTCAGTCACATATGCAGAACACAGAGAGACCCTCACCAAATACAGAATGAAGAAATCAGAAAGTATAAACAGAAACGTGCTGAGAAGAACTGAACTGGAACCCACAACAAGCTACATGCAGAGCAACAATGGAAAACCATAAACATTACCATTCTTCATAAAACATTCAATAATAAAATCAAGAAATACAAAACAATCATAATAGTAAAATAATATTCTTAAAAACAATAAATATTTCAAACCAGTTAATAAGAATATCCAAAATTTCCCAAACAACACTAAAATATTTCAAAGCATTGGCTGAATAAAAAATCCAATAATTTAAAAACGTTCTATTTCCCCCCCCCCCAAAAAAAAATTAAATATTTCAGAAGAGCAGAAATATCAAATTACACCCAATAATTACAATTAATAAGGATTTAAAAATCTTCTGCTCTCCATACCTGGCATCTTTTGATTTCCAGTCACCCCGAGATCATTGTGGATTGGGGGAGGTAGGGCCGTACAAATTTTAATTTCCCTCTCACACACAAGCACAACACCACATTCATTCTCTTATATACTCTCTCTCACATACACAGGCTCCTTCTCCCTCACTGATACATTATGGGGTAGATCTTTAAAAAATACGTGATCGCGTACTTTTGTTCGCGCACCAGGCGCAAACAAAAGTACGCTGGATTTGATAAGATACGCGCGTAGCCGCGCGTATCTTATAAAATCCGGGGTCGGCGCGTGCAAGGGGGTGTACATTTGTGCAACCTGCGTGCGCCGAGCCCAGCGCGCGCTGCCTGTTCCCTCTGAGACCGCTCCGATTTCGGAGCGGTCTCAGAGGGAACTTTCCTTCGCCCTCCCCCCACCTTCCCCTACCTAACCCACCCCCCCGGTCCTATCTAAAACCCCCCCCCCTACATTTGTTGGCAAAGTTACGCCTGCTGAAAGCAGGCGTAACTTTGCGCGCGCTGACCGGCAGCCCCGCTCCGTCCTCCGGTCCCGGGGGGCTGGTGCGGAGGCCTCGACCACGCCCCCGGGCCGACGCCATGCCCCCGGGCCCGCCCCCGAAACGCCGCATCGTTTTGGGAACGCCCCCGGACACGCCTCCTCCCGCCTCTTTTCGAAAGCCCCGGGACTTACGCGTGTCCCGGGGCTTTAGGTGCGCCGGCGCGCGCAGGCCTTTTAAAATCCGCCCTTATGTGTGTGTGTGCCTGTGAGAGCCTATGTGTGACACATAGGGTCTCACAGGCATACAAACATTCACAAACACACACACACTCATAATGTATCAAGTGAGGGAGAAGGAGCCTGTGTATGTGAGACTGGAGGGCACAAATAAGCTTAACCCCCTTGAGAAAATCACACAATATCAGGATGAGAGGCCAAGGGCTTTCCCTGCAACTTCCCTTGAAAGCATCCTAAAGCTGCCACCTGTACCCAAAGTGAATTATAGGCAAGACCCTTCGTCGAACCCTGTTGCAGAAAGGCCAAGACGTACGGAATATCCACCCACAACGGATCAAGTTCCTGCTCCACACACCAGGATTCAAAAGCTCTCCACACCCTGACATAAGCCAAAGAAGTGGCTGGTTGCCTGGCCTGAAGAAACGTAGCAACAACTGCATCCGAGTAGCCTTTAGATCTTAAATGTCGCCTCTCAAAAGCCAAGCCGCGAGACAAAAGTGATCCATTCGATCTGAAAAGATGGGTCCTTGCCTGAGCAGGATTTGCAGATGAGCGAACCTGATGGGTCCCTTTACCGCAAGATGAACAAGATCTGCAAACCACGAATGCCACAGCCACTCCGGTGCCTTTAACACTACCCTGCCTGGATGTCACTCTAGGCACCTCAGCACTTGACCCACGAGTGACCAAGGCGGGAACACGTACAGCAGAATGCCTGTTGGCCACGGAAGAACCAAAGTGCCGATCTCTTCAGTTCCTGCCTCTCTCCTGCGACTGAAGAATCTGGTCATTATGCCATTGCTGCGTGCCATCAGATCCAGCTGGGGGATTGCCTCACCTGGTCCAGATGAGGTTGAAGGCTTCCTCTGGCAATTCCCATTCTTCCAGATCCAATTGCTGCCTGCTGAGAAAATCTGCCTGTATGTTGACCACTCCTGCCACATGAGAAGATTGCAGCTTTCAGTCACTGTTCTGTCCAGACAAAATTCCTGGGCCTCTGGGACCACTGCCCCACTCTTTGTTCTGTCCTGATGATTGATATGCACCACCGTTGTTACACTGTCCAAAAACACTCACCATTTGTCCCTGAATCCCAGGGAAGACTTCTAACAAAGCCTTGCAAACTGCTCGTTTCCAACTGATTTATTTATTTATTTATTTAGAGAATTTTATATGCCGACAGCCGTTTGCACATCGTATCGCTTTACATATAACTTATAACAAATTGGGAATGCCATTACATAGAACAGGAACAAAGTGTACAATAACTAACAATAACAAGATAAACTGAGTAACTGAGAGACTATTTACAGGATTCAATGGTATATAGACGATAATTTGGTTAGGGAGGGAGTCCATAGCGTGATTGAGTAACTGGGAAGGCATAAGAGTGTTACGGGATAAGCACAGAACGAAATCTTAACAGAGTGGTGTTTCAGGGAAACTGTGGCAAAATTGTTTTGCATCTACCAAATGCTTTAAGTACTGATTGGTTCACAATATACATTTCAAATTGCCAAAAAAAAAAAAAAAAAAAAAAAAAAGTTCTATTTCTCCCTCCCCAAATTAAATATTTCAAAAAAGCAGAAACATTAAATTACACCCATTAATTAAAATTAATAAGGATTCAAAGATCTCCTGGCTCTCCATACCTGGGATCTTTTGATTTCCAGTCACCTTGAGATTGCCATGGATTGGGGGAGGGAGGGCAGCACAAATTTTATCTTCTCTCACACACACACACCCCCACCGTAACATTCATTCTCTCACACACTCAGGCTCCCTCTCCCTCGCAGATATATTATGTGGGTGGGTGCGCCTGGGAGAGCCTGTATGTGTCACACAGGCTCTCATCGCTCACACACATACAAGGCTTCCTGTTGTCTTCGGGCTGTGGTGGGATGAGCTCCACTACGGCCCACCGGCCTTTCTACTTTTTGGGGGGGGGGGGGGTGGAGCGGAAACTGTGCGCGCCTGCGAGAAAAGTGCTTCCCTGGTGTGCCCTCCCCATGCAAATACACAGCATGCACACCCAATCGCGCAAGGTGCTTCGCACAATGCTGAAGACGTCTTTAGACCCAGGTTCAGATCAGCTCTATTATGATCTGTGATCTAAGGAAACCATTTTATCTCCCTATACCACCACCACCATTATTCTATTTCCCTCCAGAACACCCTGCATGTTTTCATTCTGTCTGGTGGCTGTATGTTCATTTCAGAGCTATTAAAACTAATGCATGTTGGAATCCTGGTTGGCTGAACAGTATTCTACGAATTAGTACAATCGTTATGCATATCTTTTCGTCAAGACCTCCGTTAGTAAATGACATGCCTAAGCAAGCAAAGAAACGGAGGAATAAACTGCAGAGACTCATAGTACACAGCTACACAAAACCCTTACCTTGCATCTGTCCAATGGTGAGATCTTTATCCAACCTGTCCACACCTAGGATAAAGCACACAAAAGCAGGAATCAGTAACGGAGCAAGAGAAATTTCACATCTGGTCAGAGAAAGCATGCTTCTTGATCCGTTTCAGACAGAGTCCATGCACAGCCCTAACACTAAATCCCATCACAGAACACATTCTAAGATCTTCCGCACTTCAACAACGGTGTCCCAAAATAGCAAAGTCTACTAGTACAGCTTTTTGTATGTGGCCATTTAAACAGTAGCCAAAAGTGAGCTCAGCGGGAATGCCCAGTGCATGGGTATATGATGCTAGGATGTATCTACAAACGCTGGAGGCAAAATAAACCTTTCAGTTAAGTTTCCTCTGTGCTTCTGGAAGCGAGGTTTGGACCTATGTCCCTGGCTGGTCATCCATCTCCTGCTGTGGCCCATCAGGGAAAACCCCACCCACAACAGGGAGACTAATAAGTGGATAAGGAGCTGCTGAGGAAGTATGGTGGAGGCAGTGGCAGGACACAGCCCAGGTGATAACCTAAAACAAATACTAATAGCACCGTTTTTATTTTCCTTGAAGAATTATATAGTGCTATGTAACGGAGATACAATCGGGCCCGAGTTTTTTAATAAAGCCCACAACTCGCTACAATTATCCATATACTGGGCTGTCTCTAAAGTACTTACAAGCAACTAGTTACTTTTATCCCATCGTCCACTCTCAGCACAGCCTGAAGCAGTGGGGGGGGGTCGCACATTAACTCCATTTTAGTCAGGTTGGAACGAGACGCGCATGGATCTTCTACGTCTCTGACCAATTCTTAGACCCCCCACGTTTCCCAGAAAAGTATATCTGCTTCTCCTGCACTATTCAGCTAAACAGTAAGAAAGAGGAGAGAGGCCTGGGGAACTTCCGTAGCAATGGAGGAAGAGGCCTGGCAGTGACTTTTTAAGAAAGCCAATCTAAATTTAAAAAGCAAGGAAACAATACTTATGGAAGGCAAGGAAAAACTTTTTCCCCCTCCCTTGAAACAACTCCCAGTTAGTCTAGACCCCCCCCCATCACCATTCCTTTGGCCTGCAGGGGCTACAGACTGAGCAAGTCGCATCTGTGGCGTGCCAAAGTCCACTAAGGTCTGGATGAACAGAAGACTTGCTCACGTGTCCTGCACTGCAGTGCTGCCTGAGCGGAAGACATTTGAGCCACTTTTTTCCATGCGTATCTGGGAGGCATTGCTGGCAGAGCCATGACGTATAAAATCAGAAGGACAGTCAAAAGTAAACTCTCAGAAAAATCTCAAGTGGAAAACAGGGAGCCTCTTTCATCAAACAATATGGCGTTTCTTCACGCTAATGAAGGCTAAGACAAATCTGACATCAATACCATTTGAAATAATTTTTGTGATTCTTGTTACACTGTTATGATCTTGGGAATTTTCCTGGACTATCTCACGAAGCATAGCGAAAATGCTCATTTACCATTTGACCCATGATTATACTTAATGGCGCATTATCTACATGCTATTTAGCATTATATTACACGCCTACTGATATGAGGTCATTTATATGAGTACAAAAATTCTGTTTCCACCAATGGGTGCTGATGTTTAATGGACAATTTATGTGGATATACAGTATTTTTCATAGTAAAATCAGAAGGAGCCATACAACGTGAAAAGTCAAACTGTCTCAAAAAAACCAGAGTCATTAAGAGGTTTCCCCACAGTAAAAGCTGGAAATGTAGATGTTTTCTGTATTACTTGCACTCTGCCTACTAGGTTTTCAGGAATACTGTAAAAATATATTTATTAATTGTATGGATGCATTTGTATCCTTTGGCTGCATAAAATACACAATGCCATGAAACAGCCAGACTCCACATTTAGGTCCTATATGTAAGAAAGGTCATCCTCCCTATCAAAATCACTTAAAAGTATTAATAAAATCAATTCAAATACTTTTTTTTTGAAGGAGAAAGGGCTATTGAAACCCACCTGCCAGAAGCAGCTGTTTTGGAATTGAGCAGCTCAGGAAGAGGTTGGACAGGCCTCGGAACCAGCCTTCCCAGTACTTCTCCGTTTTGGACAGCTCAATCCTCCAGGTATATGGGCGCTCTTTCTTCGTCTCGCAAAGGATTAAAACATTTGAGATGTTAGTATTCAATCACCACTGCACAGCATTACAAGAGTCACAAAAAAAACCCCCAAATGACATCTGACACAGCAACAGCTGAGAAGTGTGAGTTTCCTCTTCATATTAACTTACCCATCCTTACTCTTGATCATATTCCCGGAATTAAGGAGATCTTCTTAAGCATCTGAAGGCAAAACACATTATCCCTACCCCTAATTTTTTTTGGCATGTGCTAAGAACACTTTGCTCTTCTGGGCTTTCGGCCTAGCAACAAACTGCCCCAACCCTCTTAGGGCCATGCTGGCCTGAAGAATTCGAGACAGGGGCACAGAAACCTTCATCTCTTGGTCCATCTCCTTACCCTGTAAACTGTTCCTCTGCAGCCTTGTACCTATCCCTGTCTAATCCTGGGCTCTGCAGCACTCAGTTCCTTTTCAAAAGCTAACCCCAGAAGCAGGAGTCAGGCTTGAAAAATGAACTTGGGTATTCTGCCTGCTACAGTGAAGCACCAATACTGAGCCAGGGGTCTGCTCACTTCAAAGACTTTTCTTTTTTGTATGTAATCTGTTTTTATTTTGTTTGCAGGTCACAATAAGAAAAAACAGCAATATGCAAGAAAAGGCTCACTTCAAAGACTTTTCTGACTCTAACCTTCACAAAAGAAAAAGTGGAGAGAGAAGGAACAACCTTCTTAAGTAGTGTAATTACAGACAAACATCGAGGCACACGAGCATCAAGGTCACAGTGTCACCAGCAGAGGGGATTTGACCTTGCAGAATTCTGATTTGCTATTCAATGCTTCAACACAAGGCTTTGCAAACCTGTCCTGGCAACTCCACAAGCGGTCTGGTTTTCAGGAAATTTTCAAAGACTACATCTCCAATGTATACACAGACATGTCTCATGTATATTCACTGCAGGGTCCCCGGGATAGGCTTGGGAAGTCATGCTCTAACCATTAGTCACCCAACTTTTACTAATGACATTCCTATGGGTAACATAGAAAAACATGATTTTTTTCTTCTTCCCCCAATTTTGCAGTCAGGTCCTTAAAGTTGATTTAATTTCAGATCTGAAAAAAAAGTTTCCTTTCATTTTGCAGAGTCAGTTTTTCCCACCTTTGCCCTGTTTTATTTTTGCAGGTTTGTGCTTCCAGGCCACCCATCCCAGAGGCTGCTATACACAAAATTATGAAATATTAGGTTCTGACTTTTGGCTTATGTACATTTTTCTTAAAGTCTACTCTATATAAATATTGTGTCTGTTCCCATGCTCAGTGCTGGCTGGGGGTGACATCCTGGAACGCACAGAGCACGTGCCTCGAGTAGATATCAAGAGTCGGGTGTGGAGAAGCAAGGCAGTCTTGCAGGAAGAGACTACGGATAAGTTCTTGGAGGAGAAGTCCATTAACGGCTATTAATAAAGTTGACTTAGGGAATAGCCACTGCTATTAATTGCATCAGTAGCTTGGGATTTCTTGGTGTTTGGGTAATTGCCAGGTTCTTGTGGCCTGGTTTGGCCTCTGTTGGAAACAGGATGCTGGGCTTGATTGACCCTTGGTCTGATCCAGAATGGCAACTTCTTATGTTCTTAACCAAAATCCTACATTTATCTCCAGCAGTTCAAACTCTCACACACCTGCCATGGAAGGGATCACCTCCAGGGATAAGGGAGGGAATTTGTTGAGAACACTGCTGCCCAAATGGTTTTGGGAAAATCTCAGAGCACTCCGGCCAAACCTTTGTTGGTAGATTTGCACTGGCCACTTATTGTAGACCGATGTAGGTTTAAGAACTTTGTTTTGGCATTTACATTTTTGAATGGTTCTGGTTCTCCTTCACTGAAGGAGTCGCTGGAGTGGCAAGTGGCCAAAAGAAGATGGTATTTGCGTCTTGCGCCAGTGAGAAAAGTAAAACTTTCCTGCTTGGGTAGCAGATCGTTTTCTACTGTTATTTCAAGTTTGTGGAACAGTCTACACCTCTGGAAATGAGGAAAGAGATAAATTTAAAGAAATTTCCGAAGAAATAAACTTAAGAACATGCCATACTGGGTCAGACTAAGTGTCCATCAAGCCCAGCGTCCTGTTTCCAACAGTGGCCAATCCAGGCCATAAGAACCTGGCAAGTTCCCAAAAACTAAGTCTATTCCATGTAACCATTGCTAATGGCAGTGGCTATTTTCTAAGTCAACTTAATTAATAGCAGTTAATGGACTTCTCCTCCAAGAACTTATCCAATCCTTTTTTAAACCCAGCTACACTAACTGCACTAACCACATCCTCTGGCAACAAATTCCAGAGTTTAATTGTGTATTGAGTAAAAAAGAACTTTCTCCGATTAGTTTTAAATGTGCCCCATGCTAACTTCATGGAGTGCCCCCTAGTCTTTCTACTATCCGAAAGAGTAAATAACCGATTCACATCTACCCGTTCCAGACCTCTCATGATTTTAAACACCTCTATCATATCCCCCCTCAGCCGTCTCTTCTCCAAGCTGAAAAGTCCTAACCTCTTTAGTCTTTCCTCATAGGGGAGCTGTTCCAGTCCCCTTATCATTTTGGTAGCCCTTCTCTGTACCTTCTCCATCACAATTATATCGTTTTTGAGATGCGGCGATCAGAATTGTACACAGTATTCAAGGTGCGGTCTCACCATGGAGCGATACAGAGGCATTATGACATTTTCCGTTTTATTCACCATTCCCTTTCTAATAATTTCCAACATTGTATGCTTTTTTGACTGCCGCAGCACACTGAACCGACGATTTCAATGTGTTATCCACTATGACACCTAGATCTCTTTCTTGGGTGGTAACTCCTAATATGGAACCTAACATTGGGTAACAATAGCATGGGTTATTTTTCCCTATATGCATCACCTTGTACTTATCCACATTAAATTTCATCTGCCATTTTGATGCCCAATTTTCTAGTATCAAGGTCTTCCTGCAATTTATCACAATCTGCTTGTGATTTAACTACTCTGAACAATTTTGTGTCATCTGCAAATTTGATTATCTCACTTGTATTTCTTTCCAGATCATTTATAAATAGATTGAAAAGTAAGGGTCCCAATACAGATCCCTGAGGCACTCCACTGCCCACTCCCTTCCACTGAGAAAATTGTCCATTTAATCCTTCTCTGTTTCCTGTCTTTTAGCCAGTTTGTAATCCACGAAAGGACATCACCATCTATCCCATGACTTTTTACTTTTCCTAGAAACCTCTCATGAGGAACTTTCTGAAAATCCAAGTACACTACATCTACCGGTTCACCTTTATCCACGTTAATTAACCCCTTCAAAAAAGTGAAGCAGATTTGTGAGGCAAGACTTGCCTTGGGTGAAGCCATGCTGACTTTGTTCCATTAAACCATGTATTTCTATATGTTCTGTGATTTTGATGTTTAGAACACTTTCCACTATTTTTCCTGGCACTGAAGTCAGGTTAACCGGTCTGTAGTTTCCCGGATAGCCCCTGGAGCCCTTTTTAAATATTGGGGTTACTTTAGCTATCCTCCAGTCTTCAAGTACAATGGATGATTTTAATGATAGGTTACAAATTTTTACTAATAGGTCTGAAATTTCATTTTTTAGTTCCTTCAGAACTCTGGGGTATATACCATCCGGTCCAGGTGATTTACTACTCTTCAATTTGTCAATCAGGTCTATCACATCTTCTAGGTTCACCGTGATTTGATTCAGTCCATCTGAATCATTACCCATGAAAGCCTTCTCCAGTACGAATATCTCCCCAACATCCTCTTCAGTAAACACAGAAGCAAAGAAATCTTTTAATCTTTCCGCGATGGCCTTATCTTCTCTAAGTGCCCCTTTAACTCCTCGATCATCTAACAGTCCAACTGACTCCCTCATAGGCTTTCTGCTTCGGATATATTTAAAAAAGTTTTTACTGTGAGTTTTTGCCTCTACAGCCAACTTATTTTCAAATTCTCTCTTAGCCTGTCTTATCAATGTCTTACATTTAACTTGCCATCGCTTATGCATTATTCTATTTTCTTCTGTTGGATCCTTCTTCCAATTTTTGAATGAAGATCTTTTGGCTAAAATAGCTTCTTTCACCTCCCCCTTTTAACCATGCCGGTAATCGTTTTGTCTTCTTTCCACCTTTCTTAATGTGTGGCATACATCTGGACTGTGCTTCTAGGATGGTATTTTTTTTTTTTTTTTAACAATGACCACGCCTCTTGCACACTTTTTACTTTTGTAGCTGCTCCTTTCAGTTTTTTTCTAACTATTTTTCTCTTTTTATCAAAGTTTCCCTTTTGAAAGTTTAGCACGAGAGCTGTGGATTTGCTTACTGGTTCATGTCCACTGATAGTTAGCGGTATTGTTCCTATAGTCCTGAGAAAATGTGATTTCTGTGGCAGAATGTGTTCTTAAGGTAGAAGGTGGGTGGAGATGAGATTTATTGATGAGCTCCATTGTATATATTTGTGCTATTTATGTACTGTAGTGTGTTTTAATTGATCTTTTTATGGTATTATTGTAGTAAATTTGCTATGATAATTTTTATCTTTTGTACATCGCTTTGGGTGATGGTTTTATCTGTAAAGCAATTAAAAAGTGCTAATAAATAAATAAATCAGTCTCCATTCCTGTGCAGTCTTCAGCACCACTGCCATGGATGTCAATTAGTGCTACACTACGCCTCCTCTAAACTGTGATGGTTGTCTAATTTAGTGACATGGGCACCTGTTCACAGGGAACTGAACTGAGACCAGCATCTCATTTCCCATGTCACCCCACAGCAATAAGCTTCAGTAACTACTGACCTGGGCAGGGGACATTCCAACCAAGTGAATTTTCCTGCACAGTGCTATTCTGTACACACAAATGAAAGCTGTGCGTTGCATGTCGCGCATATACTAGATTGCCTTAATGAGCAACATGCACACAACCCTGCCTGCCTAATGCTTCAGCATCGATAGAGTACGGCTCAGCATTATTTCCAACTTGTGCTCAAGATGAGGCCATGGCCCAATACAGAAGAGTCTGAACGCAGCTCAGGACTGAGGTACACTGACAAAGCTAAGCGCAAAACCATTACCAAAGCCCAGACATTTATCAGAAGGGGTAGCAACAGCGATTCCCCGTTTCTTCCTGAGCAGCAATGCTCGCTCTAGGTCACAGGAACACAAAAAGCTTTAAAACAGTGCTCCCTACCTCTGTGTCATCTTCTTTCTTCCGCTTGTTAATGGATTGCCCTCCCTCCTCCTCCTCCTCTTCTTCCTCCTCAATAATCCCCTCTACGATGGCTTTAGGTCCCTCAGGGCTGGCAGCTTCCTCGCACCTGGTAAATCATGTCCACAGGTTTATTTGCTTCTGTGTTATCACAATAACTTTTAACATCATGAACTGGTAAACCCCCTGCACAAAGACGTTTCTGTTGGCATGCCACTGCTCGGCTCAAACCCCTGTTCCCATTTGCTGTAAAAGCTTTCCGCTTCCCGCAGGCATGTTCAAAATTTGAAGGTTCGCACCACCTAAGGGTCCTGTGAGGATGTTAGCAATGAAAAATCATCTCCCCCCCCCCCCCCCCCACTGTCCATGTCTTCAAAACTAAATCATTATTTAATTTTCCCTACTAAATTATAGAATTATACACTTAAACCAGTTAGTCTGTAATCTGTGAGGATGTCTTGCAAAAACCTTCAAGAAAGGGAGCCATGTTTCAATCAGCTTGTGTTTATTCTCATGTTTGTCTCTAGAGTCAGTTTATCAAATGCAAGGCATTCCCAATCTTACTCCATTCAACTGTTAAAATTGGGTTCTAAGCTTGCTTTCCATTTTGCTACCAATGCTACACTAGCAGCTACCAACAGGCGGACAATTAGATTTGCATTTATAATATACATGCCTTGTACAGAAACTTCACATGAAAATACCTCTGCCACTCGAGAAATATCATTTCATGTTATTTTTTCAATCTGCGCTTCCACCAATTTCCAAAATCTTTGAAGAACTGGGCAATGCCAGAAATATGTATGCTCCTGATGAGCATCCCCTCCAACAGTTAGCCCCTAAGATGTTTCGTTTCTTTTTAAACTGCCGTGGGCAATGTCCTCCCCAACCTGCAGTGGAACAGTTATTGGACTGTTTCACTGCAGGTTGGGGAGTGAAACACTGCAGGTTGGGGAGTGAAACAGTCCAATAACTGTTCCACTAAGTGCAGTAAGGACAAGGGGGGAGAGAGAGAGGTGTCAGGGGTACGATTTAATCGGCTAAATGCCCCTATTGCTTTACAGTATAAAACTGTTTATCAAACAGACACCGGGCTGAATGGTCTGCTCAGAACAAACAGGCCCCCTACAGTTTCTATCTGGCACGGTCTTTGTTTCTGTAAAATCTGGCAAGTCTTGAACTAGTTCCCTTCTTTCAGTTTCTGCTGACAATAGCAAAGAAAACTAGGACGGACACACCGCACATTTTAAAAGTCTTGCTCTAGTTTTCTGCGGCTGGTTCAAGAGACAAAAAAGAAGCTCTTTCTGGTCCACAGACCACCATGCTCCATAGCATCCAAATTTAGAAACAATACTATTGACACTTGCAGAAGTCTCCTGGTTTTTGTTAGCTTTATAGAAAGCAGAGTTGCTTACCTATAACAGGTGTTTCTCCTAGGTCAGCAGGATGTTAGTCCTCACACATGGGCGACATAATCGGGTGGAGTCCAGCACGGAAAACTTATGTCAAATTTTCTGGAACTTTGACTAGGCACACTGAGCATGCCCAGAATGCCACTATTCACGCAGGGTCCCTCTCTTCAGTCTCGTAACATAGAATTACGAAAAAGATAAAATAAAAAATAGGAGAAACCCAACTTCGTGGGGTGGCGAGCAGGTTTCATGAGGACTAGCATCCTGTTGTCCTAGGAGAACACCTGTTACAGGTAAGAAATTCTGCTTTCACCTAGGACAAGCAGGATGATAGTCCTCACACATGGGTGAATCCCTAGCTATAGGCTGCTCCAACACAAACCTAACCAGGTGCCAAGGGGTACAACACTGGTGCTGTTGGTAATAGAGGAGAAAACAGCCTGAACCCAAACAATGGGCCCTAGGTTGGGAGAGTTGGGTTCTATACCTCAAACAGGTTGAAGAGATGTAACTGGCCGAACCTGTCACATTGGCCATCCCTACCCATACAGTAATTTGATGTGAATATGTGGAGGGAACTCCATATCGCAGCCTTGCAGAACTCCTCCATGGGAACTGCTCGCAAGTGAGCCACAGACGTTGCCATGGCTCTGACAGACTAAGCCTTGACATGATCCCCCCAAGATGCAGTCCCACTTAGGTTTAACAGAAGGAGATGCAATCTGCTAACCAACTGGATACCTTCTATTTGGCAATGACAACTCCCAACCTATACCTATCAAAAGAAATGAAAAGTTGGGTGGACTGTCTATGGGCTTATCTGCGCCGAATAGAAGGCTAAGGCTCTCTTGCAGTCCAAACTGTGCAGTGCTTGTTTACCTTGGTGTGAATGGGGCCTGGGAAAAAAGATTGGCAGGACGATTGACCGATTAAGATGAAAATCCGTCACCACCTTAGGCAGGAACTTAGGGTGCGTATGGCAGTACCACCCTGTCACGAAAAATCTTAGTGTAAGGTGGATAAGTCACTAAGGCTTGAGCTCCCTGACCCTGCACGTTGAGATGACCGCCACCAAAAATATGACCTTCCAGGTCAGATACATCAGGTCACAGGAGTGAGGACCACGTTGAGGTCCCAAGACACAGCAGGAGGCCTTAGGGGAGGCTTCAATTGAAGCAGGCCCCGCATGGCCAATAAAGGGCGGAGTGCCCCCGTATCAGTACCTCCTGATGCACCTTTGGCCCCCAAAACGGGCATGGAGGAGAATTTGACAGGACACCCAATAGGTTTAATTGGTACCCTTGATGGACAGAACCTACTGCCCGAGGTTATACTGGGCCACTGATCTGCGACCAGGGGATTCAGCATCTCGGGTACAGGTGGCTGGCTTATACTCTCTACAATCCAGTCAAAACCCCGTCCTGGGATTTCATTGGGGTGCCGGCTGGGGCTTGGGAGCTCTCTGCTGCCTGGGATAGCCACGGGAGCTCACCCTCTGTGAATGAGAGCGAGGGGCCGGAGGACAGTACTTCCTCTGGCAGTAGAAAGTCTTCCTCAGACCCTATCTCGCCGACCTCCTTGCTGAGGAGAGCGGGTCTGAAGTGCTAGCGGAGAGCTGCTGGAGGGTCTCATGGTGGTCCCGCAACTGGGTACCGTATCCCTCACCTAAACTCCGAAGAGATTCTCTCCTGGGCATGGCAAGTCAGCGAGTCTTTCCTGAACCTCCAGATGGAGATCCAAAGCCCACAGCCATGTCATTCTGTGGGTGCCAATTCCTGCTGCAGGAATGAACCTCGTGTTTTCTGCACTTGAGGCCCTTATGCACCAGTGACATGAAAGTGTCTTGCTGCTGCTGAGGCAGCTGCTCGGCCGCCTCCTGCATTTGCTTCCAGAGGTTCCGCGAGTTCTGGCTCATGTAAAACTGGTAGGAGGCAATGCGGGGAATGATCATGGCTCCCTGAAATTCTTTCCTCCCAAGAGAGTCCATTCTCCACGTAATCCTTCTCCGAGTTGGGGTGGTGGGGGGGCGCCAAGGCATGGGTCTGAGAGCGCTTGGCCCTTTCTAGGAGTGGATTCGACCACCACCGATTGCTGTGACAACCAATGCTTCTCTAATCTGGTAGCCTTCTGGACGAGGTAAACCCCATCCGCCTTCTTGTTCAACAGATGAACTGTGAGGGGGTGTTCCCAGATCCTCAGCAACTCCTTAAGGATTTTGTGTACCAGGACCATCATGATCTCCTTAGGAGCCTCCATGAACTGAAGGATTTCCAGCATCTCGTGCTTGGCATCCTTCTCGGTCAACAACTGAAAAAGGATGGCCTCAGCCATTGCCTGCACAAAACCTGCGAAGGTTAAGTCCTCCGGCGGAGACTTCCTTCGTTCCTCTGGAGGAGAAGGCTCTGAGGAGAGACCCTCCGAGTCCTGGGAGGAGGAATCTGCAATGTCATCCCCCCCAAAGGTCATACGGAGACTCATACTCACTGCAGTCCACAGGGGATGAAGCCCTAGGTGCCCGGCTTTCGTCCAGAGGCATGGGCACTGGTGGCATAGATGCTGGCCCCGGTAACACTGGACGGGGGTCTGCAGGCCTCAGTGTTCCTGCTGGAGCTTCCTCGGAGGAGGAACTAGCAATGAGCACCATATTGGTCAGGGGAAGCATCGGTGCCCTGCTGGGAACCAATGCCAGCTGGGTCGGTAAAAGCACCGTTGAGCACACTGAGCCGTTCCAGAAAGGAGAGCGTGGGCATTGGCATTATTGGTGCCACAGGCACAATGCCCTGCAGTGCTTGTTCCATTGCCAGCTGGACTCTCCACGCCAGCCCCTCCTCAAAAGTTGCAGATGTCAACACCGACTGTGAAGCAGGAGGGGAGGCCAGATCTTCCACAGATCCCCGAGATGGATCGGCGTCTGGCACCAAGACTGGTGGAGACCATTGCAAACCCCCAGCATCGAATGAGGATTGGCACTCCTCGCTGCAGGGTCGCTTTGGGGACATCACAGCATGAGCCCGGCACCAGTGCTGGTGCTTCCTCGGCTTCCCTCGGTGCTTGGCCCAGTCTTTCCCCAGTGCCAAGGTCACTGGGTATGTCATCATCGACCTGGAAGAGACTGTCAGGGGCTGGTTCCCAGTGCCCCTACCTGCCGACAGCATCGTCTGAACCAACGGCCTGCTGATGCCGCAGTGTCCATCGGTGTGGCTCCAAGGTCCAACGGTGCATATGCCACCGATGCAGATGTCTATAGCTCAGACTTCCTCAACACAAAGAGTTTCCCCATCTTGTCAAGTCGCGTGCAACATCCCTTAGGGGGTCATCTGGACGCACAAGCGGCAACCCTGGATGTCATGCGATGCCCCCACACAGAGTACACATACCTTGTGAGGGTCTGTGAATGGATAGGGTCCTTGGGCACTGGGGGCATCGACGAAAATTAGATGAGGCCATGATAAATGAAAATAAGAGGGATAAATGAGAGTGGTGATGCTGGGTGGTCAAAGCTGGCAGACACTGAGGCACTGCCGCCAGTCACATGTGCAGACCCCTCACCTAACAAAGAATAAAGAGATCATAAGGCATAACTAGAAACACATGGTCAAAATTTGAACTGGAAACTGCAACAAGCCAGAGAGACTGTATGTAGTGTAACAAAGAGAAACCACCAGTCCTCATAAAATAAAGCAAGAAATATAAAATCAATAGCCGTAAAACCATACTAACAAAAAGAACAGATTTCAAAACAGCTGATGAATGGAATATCCAATAATTAAAAGCTCATAAAAGATTTCTAGACACCAATAAAATATTTCAAAACAGCAGACACAGAGACCCAATAATTAAAGTTAAGGATTAAAAAAAGCTCTGCTCTCCATACCTGAAATGTTCGATTTCCAGGTGCCCTGAGATTGTTGTGAATTAAGAGGGGGAGGGGGGGTTATTTGCAAATTTCTCCTCTGTCACACACATGTTCGCTCTCATACACACAGGCTCTTAATCATACACTTACATACATGCTGTCTCACACACACACACACACACACACATTCGCTCACTCTCTCCCCACCGAACTACCGGTAGCAACAGCCTCCTCTCCTCTTCCATTCCTCAAGACCTTGAGAAAGGAGTCCCATCGGTTGCGGGGGCTGACATTGTTCCTCATTTTGCTCCGGGCCAGCGCTGCTTCTCTTCTTCAGCCGACTCCTCAGAGACTTCACCTACCAGGGTCTCTTCTTCCTGCGCTCGCGGCCGCTGCACTTCACTTCTTCTTCCGGGCCATGGGGGCAGGAAGAAGAGACCATGCTGGTGCTATTGACTCCAGCAATCCTGCCGCATTCCGCCCAGGCGGAGGAAGAGTTCCATTTCGCTGGAGCAGGAGCAGCAGCTGGGCCAGCAGGGGACCGGGAAGTGTAGTGACACACCTGCGTGTGCTTGGAGAGACACCAGTTGAGAACCGCTGGTATTGGGGCATGCTGGGCATGCTCAGTGTGGCTAGTCAAAGTTCCAGAAACTTTGACATAAATTTTCCATGCCGGGTTCCATCCAATGATGTCACCCATGTGCGATGATGTCACCTATCCTGCTTGTCCTAAGAGAAACAAAATAGCTCTAAGTAAAGATAAAGAAAATCCAAATATGCCAGAATCTTAGCAGCAAGGCATTTGTTTACTGGTCCCTAAGTAGCAATGATAAAAAAAAAACAAACTCTAACACACACAACTGTCTCCCCCTGCATTTTGAAGAAAGATGTAAAATATTTACCTTCAAAATGCAGCAACTTCAGAGAGATCAGGGTAGAGGCAGCAGCCACTAATGGAAACTGAGTTGAACTGCTTTCAGGTTCTGCCTCGTAAATTAAAGACTGACCAATGTGATCTCCAAAATTCATGTAATCTAAGAACTTTAGATTACTCTTTTAGTTTAATAAAGGGCATCACTACCTGGAAAAAAGTCCCTGTAAATTAATAAACGTTAACCAACAAAACTCAAGTATTCAAGTCGGACGCCTGCAGAAATTGATTTTGTTCTGCTGCCATTCACACTAGGGGAAAGACCTAAAAAAGCAAAAAGCCTAATGGGAAGCTCATAAACATTGCTCCATTAGGGAAAAGACAGATGTCAACTCTGCTTTCATGGTTTGTAAAAACAAAAAACAAAACCCATAAAAGTCCAGAGATTAGGACCTACTGCTTGACTTGGCCAACCATGGAAACTCGAGCAGATTCCAGATTCCTTATCTGACCGCTTTTTACACTGGAAAACAAACAGGAAAGCATTAGAAGGCATGGAGAAGGTTTCATGTTGCTAGAGATGGGCTAGAAAACTACTCAAAGTTACTTTACTTCCCTGCAGCAGTGAAGAGTACTGTACAAAAAGCAGAATTGTGTACAATTAACTGAACAGAACCTGGAGAGGTATTTTGTGTTATATTTTAAATGACTGTATTATCCATTTTTGTCAGCCATCCTGGGATATCGCAGAAGGACAAGGTATTACCAAAAAAAAAAAAAAATAGAAATAAGCAAGAAGCATTTCATGTTGAGGATTTTATATTTATTAAAATCTGACTACTTGCTTCCAAGTCTCATCAAAACGAGGTACGATAAACCGTAGACAAACCACTGTGTGATTTTATAGTGGAGTACCATCCATTACATTTCAAAATGAAGATGTAAATGCAGGTGGTGCTGATGATGGTTGAGAGTGGGAATTTCAATAGAATAAACGAAAGCAAAAGGCAAGCAGAGAAAACCCTGTAGGGTAGGAAAAGGAGGGTACAATGAGAGATCAGGTACACAGTGGGGGAAGGGAGATGGGCAGACTGGATGGGCCTTGTGGTCTTTAATAGGTGCTGCACCTTCTGTTTCCAGGGAATTTCCAATCTCAGAAAAAAAAAAAGTTACCATGTCCTGACACAGGTCTGCAGGGGCAGTCTGGGGTAAGTGCTTCATTAACAAGCTCGTCTTCACACTTAGGCCCAACTCAACTCTGCAGAATTTCAGAATCATGGAAATAACAGGAGGACATATCTGGCCTGTGGAATTTCTTCTGGTTTTCCCTTTTTCTTAAGAGAAAAAGGTATAGAAAGTAGGATGATTTCCACATGAAAGTGATGTTCACAGTTAATTTTTTTTTCCAAGTCTAATGAGTATATTTGTGATAAATACACATTCGAAGGGACTGATGTGGTTGAAAATACAAATAAAGTTTATCCACTTACATAAGGCAAATGAAAAAAATTGTTGTTCGGGTGTTTTTTGTGCCAGTAATGATTATATTTTAGCTACTTCTGATTGCACTTGAATCAAGACTTGATATGAACTGGCTTTTTTTCCCCACTTGTTCAAGTGAACATCAGTATGTAATAAGATCTGATTAAAATCACGAGGTGTTCTACTTTTCCCCTTTTCTTTGGTATTACATTGGCCATTAGACACCTACTAGAAATCTTCAGTCAGAGCACTTTTGGGGGGTTTACCTTTAAGTATTTCTTCTCACGCCATCAAAACAGGACATATAGCCTGGCAGAAGGAAATGTTCTGACTGAGGGTTTACTCCTGCGCAAGGGTTTTTGCTCATCTCTAAATTTCACAAAACGGAGGCCTATTTTGTGAAAAATATCTCCGTGAAACGAGCCCTTACAGTGTGAGCTCTATTCTGCATCAAACTGGCTGAGGTACTGTCTCAGGTTTTATTTTTTCCCCCAAATGACCTTATTAATCATTTAAGTCCCAAGAGTAAGGCCCAAGGATGCAATCATATTTATCAGAAAGATAAATCAAGGAAGCCATACCTCCACTCAATGGCATTTTCCAGAGATATGAAGGTTTTGGGACGGCTGCGTAAGAAGTTCTGCATGCTGTTCAACGCATCCATGGCTGTGCCTATAAATACATAACATTAAAAATAACCCTTATTAAACTCTGACACAATTCAGAGTGAATCGAGCATCTGACAGCTTGCACAGAAACACTTTTCAAACCTTGGCTGATGACTCAGACGTCCTTCTACACACAGACGTCCCACGCTATACGCAAGCATCGCGCCCTTTAGTATCAGCCGACGCTCATCTGACCCATTTTCCATTCTTCTATGGTGATCTCCAGAGTCCCCAAGTGGGTACACATTTTGTGTTAGAGAAAGGACGGATACCGTGTCCGCATTCTTCAGTGAAGGCTTGCTCCTCACAGGACCAAAGGAAAATTGGTTCTTACCTGCTAATTTTTGCTCCTGGAATACCACAAATCAGTCCAGACAAGTAGGTTTTTCCTCCTCTTCCAGCAGGTGGAGACAGAGAAAAGCAGCTTTACTGAGACTGCACTACATATGTTAACATGCCACCTGCAGTCTTCTCAGTATGCCTTGTACCCAAGCCAAGATGAGCTTAACTAAACCTCCAACCCCCTTCAACCTGAAGCCCTATAACTAAAAAGGGAGGTCAAAAAGTCAACCATACAACACCGTTGGCTTATTTACACTCAGATTTTAGTGGTCTTTCCTGATACCAAAGGGCGGGACTCTGGACTGATCTGTGGTATTCCAGGAATAAAAATTAGCAGGTAAGAACCAATTTTCTTTTCTGTTATATCCCAGATCAGTCCAGATGAGTGGTATGCACTAAAGCTATCCTACACTGGACAAGAAAGACCCACGTGCAGCAGCATTCTCTAAAACCCCTGGTTTTCAGTACCCAAACACCTAGTCGGTAATGTCTGGTGAAAGTGTACAAAGAAGTCAATGTTGCTGCGCTACAGATCTCCTGCGGAGAAGCCAATTGACACTCAGCCCAGGACACTGCTTGCACCCCAGCAGAAAGGGCTTTCAGCCCCACCGGAATGTTACAGCCCTTACAAATATGGCCTCCTTCAACCATTGTGCAATAGTCGCCTTATAAGCCTTGTTCCCTTTGGATGCCCCTCCAAAGGGTACAAACAAGTGCTCAGACTGTCAGAAACTAGTGGTTAGCTTACATCCAACAAAAGAAGTTCCTGCGCATTCAGCAGAGAAGCATCCAAATTCCAACACACTGGAAGCTCTTCCATTTGACTGAGTTGGAAAGAAGATAGCTCCTTCAGCAAAAGCGATAGCACTGTCCTTCTTCACAAATTTGCAGAATAGGGTCCATACAAGACAATGCCCGCATCTCTGAAATCCTTCAAGCAGAACATGCGCTACCAGAAAGACCACCTTCAGCGTAAAATCCTTCAGAGAAGCCTGCCAAAGCAGCTCAAACGGAAGACCACAGAGAACTCTCCATACCAAGTTAAGGTTCCAGGAAGGAAACAGCTGTTGCACCGGCGGCCACAAATGCTTCACGCCCTTTAGAAAACGGACTATATGCAGATGCAAAGCTAGAGATGTCCCCTGAACATTTCCTTGGAATCACCCCAAGGAAAGGTGAACCCACAATGAATTGAAGGCTAGTCCTTTTGCTAGCTCCACTTGCAGAAACACCAACATTACTAGACACCAAAGCCTGAACGGGAAGAATCCCTTCCCCTTGACACCAAGTCTCAAACACATTCCACATCTGGACATAAGCCAAAGCAGTGGAGGGCTTTCTAGTCTGCAACAAAATCGTAATGACTTCCTCCGAATAGCCTTTCAACTGCAAGCAATGCCTTTCAAAAGCCAAGCTGTGAGACAAAAGCGAGCGTCCCAATCCAAAACGATTGGCCTCTGATGGAACAAATGTGGCAGATGTCTGACCCTTAAGGGTCTGTCCACTGCCAGATTTACCAGATCTGCAAAGCACGGCCAGTTCAGGAATGCCCCATTTGGACAGAATGAGATCCATCACCTCCTCTGCCGGCTCCCATTTTCCTGGATCCAGAACACTGCAGCTGAGAAAGTCTGCCTGAACATTGTCTACTCAGGCTATGTGAGATGGCGCCAGAGTCACCAGGTGGTATTTTGCTCAGCAAAACCACTCATGGGCTTCTAGAGACACCATTTGGCTCAGAGTTCCACCTTACCGGTACATATAAGCCACCATCGCATTGTCCAACAGAACTCTCACCGTTTGACTTGTAAAAGTGGAAGAAAGAAGAGCAATGCATGACTTCCAGTGAGATAGAAATACTCTCTGTAATGGTCAAAGGTGAGCAAATGCCCAGGGAACTAGACTGAGGGTAGATGCTATAGAACCCAGGACCTGCAAATAATCCCAGGCTCTGGGAATTGGCTGACCTAGCAACCTGCGTCTGCAGCTTGAGAATTCTCTCCTCCAGGAGAAACACCTAGCGAAGGGCGGTATTGAAATGGACCCCAGATAGTCCAGCAACTATGTTGATTCCCAAGTGACTCTTTACTAGATTCACTACCAGCCAAGACACTGCAATACCTACATCACTTAGTGCACCAAGCACTGATAGTGCTCCCTCGTCTTTGTCAGGATAAGCCAATAGTCCAGATCAGGATGAACCAAAATGCCTTCCCTTCGCAATGCTGTAACTATCACCACCATTACCATGGTGAATGTCTGCCATGCTGACTTGAGCCCAAATGGGAGTGTGGAAATTGAAAATGCTCCCCCAGTTTGGCGAATCATAGGAACCTCTGATGGTTCCACCAGGATGTGGAGATACGCTCCCTTGCAATCGAGGGAGGCCAAATATTACACTCTTGTGGATGGCCGCGATGACAGACTAACTTCACCTTCTGGAGATTTATTTATTTTATTTATTTATATTCTTTTATATACCGAAGTATAGCATAGTGCCTTCACCCCGGTTTACAGCGAACAACAACAACATCATACAGAGAACGAGTTATACAACTTCATACAGAGAACGATTTATACAGCTTCGTACAGATAATTAGTACGAGTTTTAAGTTAAGGATAATTATAGATAATAAATATAAAGAATTGGCGAAAACTAGATTAGAACAAGTTATCAGTAGTTAACATATAACTTGTATATATCTACAATGTATATATAACTTATATATATATATATATATATATATATATATATACAATGTATATATAACTTATATAGATATAATATATATATTATATATATATATTATATATATATATATATATATATATATGTATATATCTACAATGTATATATAACTTGTATAGATCTACAATGGGCTGAAATGTCCCATCCTTCTTTGGGACCATGAAGTAGATGGAAGGCCTGCCATGTTGCTGCTCCCCTGTGGACACGGGCACTATTGTTTCTGGGTGCTTTAACTGGTAAAGATTGGCCTGAACTGCCTTTTTCTTTCCCTTTAAGCACAGGGAGAAGCCAGGAATACTTCCAAGAATGGGCAAACAAACCAACACATAGCCTTCTCTTATGACCATAAAAACTCACTAGTCTGTCATTATCTTGGTTCACTCATAAAAATGAGCCAACTGGCCCCGATGACTCCCGCCAATGAATGGACCAGCTGAATCTTTTTGCGCGGACTTCCCTCCTCTGGACCCCTCTCAGGAGGTATCTCAGGTGGGTTTTCGTGACCCTCGAAAGGACTGCAACCTGTTAGTCCATTACTTTTGTGTGGAGGAATTCTTGTTTGGGTGGTATCTCCTCGCTGGCCTGAAAATTTCTTCCTACTTCCCTTTGGCTTGTATTTAGGTAGCTTATGCCCCTTGGTCTTGCCCAGGGTCTTCACAAGCTGGTTCAAATCTTCTCTAACCAGTAGCTTGCCCTTAAAAGGCAGATTGCTCAGCTGAGACTTGAACCAGACATCCACTGACCAATTCTGAAGCAAAAGGAGGCGCCGGAACGAAACAGATGACATGTTCCTTGCTGATATATGCAGCTGATATATGCAGCAGGTCATACAAAGCTTCCACAATGTATGCCACTTCAGCCTCCCTGCTTTGCTGCTATGGATGGAGCCACCTGTAACCCCTGGAGTTAAGAACATAAAAAATTGCCATCAAGCCCAGTATCCTGTTTCGAACAGTGGCCAATCCAGGCTACAAGTACTTGGAAATTACCCAAAACCTAAGTAGATCCCATGCTACTGATGCCAGTAATAGCAGTAGCTATTCCTTAAGTCAACTTAATAGCAGTTAATGGACTTCTCCAATAACTTATTCAAACCTTTTTTAAACCCAGCTAACACTAACTGCTCTAACCACATCCTCTGGTAAATTCCAGAGCTTAATTGTGCATAGAGTGAAAGAATTTTCTCAGATTAGTTTTAAATGTGCTACTTGCTAACTACATGAAGTGCCCCCTAGTTCTATTATCTGAAAGAGTAAAAAAACGATTCACATTTACCTGTTCTAGACCTCTCATGATTTTAAAGACCTCTATCATATCCTCCCCCTTAGCCATCTCTTCTCCAAACTGAACAGCCCTAACCTCTTTAGCTTTTCCTCAGAGGAGCCATTCCATTCCCTTTATCATTTTGACTGTCCTCTGTACTTTCTCCAGTGCAACTAT
The DNA here is from genome assembly GCF_901001135.1 of Rhinatrema bivittatum. Taxonomy (NCBI): domain Eukaryota; kingdom Metazoa; phylum Chordata; class Amphibia; order Gymnophiona; family Rhinatrematidae; genus Rhinatrema; species Rhinatrema bivittatum. The sequence goes on from NC_042619.1 coordinate 19,858,012, forward strand.
ATCTTTTTATGAGATGCGGCAACCAGAATTGTACTCAAGTTGCGGACTCACCATGGAGCGATACAGAGGCATTATGACAATTTCTTTTTTATTCACCATTCCCTTCCTAATAATTCCTAACATTGTTTGCTTTGACTGCCACGACATACTAAGCTGACGATTTAAATGTATTATCCACTATGACGCCTAAATCTTTTTCCTGGGTAGTAGCTCCTAATATGGAATTTAACATCTTGTAACTACAGCATGGGTTATTTCTCCCTATATGCATCACCTTACACATGTCCACATTAAATTTCATCTGCCTTTTAGATGCCCAATCTTCCAGTCTTGCAAGGTCCTCCTGTAATGTATCACAATCCGCTTGTGATTTAACTACTCTGAATAATTTTGTATCATCCGCAAATTTTATTACCTCACTTGTATTCCTTTCCAGATCATTTATAAATGTATTGAAAAGCATCGGTTCAAGTTGTTGCAACCAGTGCAAACAGGTGTGTACCATGAAACTGCTGTAAACCGCAGCCCAGATACTCAGTGCCGAGATCTCGAAGAGCTTCTTATGATGGATTTCAAACTTCTGGTCCTGGGCATCCTTGAGCACCACTGACCCTGCCACCAGAATAGTGGTCTTCTTGGTCACTGTCAAAATTGAAACATCCACCTTGGAAAGTTTCAGCTGCTCCAAAGCCTCCTCTGGTAGTGGGTAGAGCTTAGTCATTGCCCTTCTGACCTTCAAACCTACCTCTGGAGTACCCCACTCCTGAATGACCCACTTCCCAACTGATCAATGAACTGGGAATGCTTTGGTTGGGCCTTGAAGACCCTCTATGACAGGATCCCTTCATGATTGGACTCCTCTTGTGACAGCTTAATCCCCAGTTCTTTCAAAATGTGAGGGTTAAAGGAAGGAGTTCCTCCTTCTGGAAGAGTCAAACCATTCTGGGGTCATCACCTTCTCACATAGGGGTCTCTCCAGAGCCCCACTTGGTCCGAGTCCCCTTCATCATCTCCTATCAGATCTGCCAGCAGGCTCCCATCCGCTTCTGACTCATTGGAGTCTTCCTGGTGCCAGAGAGATCCAGACTCCGGACTGGGGAAAGGCTGTGCTGTTTCAACACCTCCTTGGATTTAGCCTGCTTTGGGGGACTGGGAGGAGGAGCCTGCTTACGAGCAGCCCCTTTTTGTACCAAATAAGCTTTGTGCAGTAATAGCATAAACTCCATTGAGAAAAAGGTCTTGTGAATCAGAATATTCCCCCAGGGATCCCCTGACCACTCTCCAAATCCACCCAGGGGTCTTCCTGAACAGGCACTGCTGGTAACAATTCAGGGGGAGAAGTCAGGCCCTCCCCTGCAGCCTCCTATGACACAGGAAATGAATCTAAAATGGCCACTGGTCCTCTGCTGCAGGGAAGGGAGGTTAAACCAGTTGCAGCAGCCTTGCACAATTTCCTCTCCTCACCATCTCCATCTGAGCAGCACCTGCAGCATAGGCCTGCTGAAGACAGGCATGAAGATTTCTCCCCACATGCGTGGCAGCGTTTGCCGTGGTCTACTGTCTACACCATGCCATCCCTCACGAAAGAGCACGCTACTTCCCCTGCACCTGTGGTGCCACCAGCACCCCTTCGGTAAATGGAAGAACAGTCCCGCAGTACTATCCTGGCCTCCCCCACCAAATGATAAGCAGCTGCACCCATCACTGTTCTGCTCCCTGAGCCACTAAGAGACCTCTCCATCAGACTCATGTTCTCTCACTCAGGGTCTCAGTGAAGAAACTTTTTTTTTTTTTTTTTTTTTTAAAGATCCTTAACAAAAAAGGAGACCAATATGTTTTCCTTTCATGCAGGAAAGCCTAATAAGAGAGAGCACTGGCGGTGTGGAAGACCTGAAGGAGTGGATCACAGTCTCCCTTCTGCTGAACTGAAAACAAAATGAGGGTCCTCAACCCCCTAATTCAGCCACTCCATCCAGGGGATGCCCCTTTAGAGATCATAACACCCCAGGGAGTAATCAAAGCTTTGTTTTGTTTTTTTTTTTTTCCAATTTAGCTATCCAGACTGCAGGTTTTACACCTCTACCATCTGCTGGAGACAGAGAAATACTGAGGGACTGCAGGTGACATGCTAACATAAGTAGTGCAGTGTAGGTAAAGCTTTTCTTCACTGTCTCCAACTGCTGGTAGGGGAGCAAAACCCACTCATCTGGACTGATCTGAGACAAACACTACAACATTCAGACAAGAACGAAATGAACCATTTTTACTTTAAAGCAGGCTTTACCAAGATTACTATTATTACAAATTGGTAAATACCAATTACTTGTTAGTTATTTTTGCTTCATCATCCTCCATGCCAGACTTGTCCAAACAGTGGGTTGTGGCCCCCTGCCAGCAGCTGGAGACAGAAATAAAAAGCTTAAAAGCTGACATCATTTCCCCTATAGGGGGTCTGGAGATGCCTTCGGCTCTTCAGTATTTCCATGTCTCCCACAGATGGTGTAGCCATGTGGGCTGGTGCTGCAGTTACAAGTAGCCACTCCCGGGAAAGCTTTTTAGGGCCAGGCTCCCAGTGAAACGCATGCTGAGTCTCTTGGGGGGGGGGGGGGGGGGGGGAGGGTCTCTAGGTGATGGTCCAAGGTGGGAAAGATTCTCCCTTTCCTCTTGGGAACAGTCCCTGCAATGAGTCAAGCACCAGGTGGTCCCGGGCGACTATTTCTTTGGTGGGTCTGGCGACAGGAGCTATTCTACAACAAAGGCAGTAATTAAAAAAAAAAAAAAAAATACAGGCTTGCAGCACAGCCTCCCAGTCTGCTATGGTGGTGTGGGATTTGGACCCGGTAGGGGGGTCTGAGGTGAGCACTCTCCCTCTCGCTTCCTCTGCTAGCTGACCTGACGGTATGGCTGTAAAGAGAGGGAGGCACAGTGCTGTAGGTAAGCATCTCAGCGAGTGCATTCTGCCCGGCACAAACTGCAGTAGGTCAGCACCCTGCCAAGAGCAAAACCAGATGGGCTCCCCAGACTGAACCTTGGCCCCTATAGTGGAAGGCAGCACCGTAGTACACACAGAACAGGGCATTCCCATTTTGGCCAGCTCAGCTGACATTTTATTGATGCTTTCTGCCAAAAAATAAATAAAACTTAAGCATGTCAGACTTTACCTCCTTCCGCTAGTCACACAGGGAAGTTTCGGGCTGGTGGAGGTCGGGGGGGGGGGGGGGGGGGGGGGGGGGGGAAGGCAAGGAGTTATTTTTTTTTTTCCTCAGCAGAGCCTGTGCAGCTCCATTTCTGAGTTATTTTAGCAGGAGACCTCACATGCGTGTAGCGGCTCCTCTCTCTCTTGCCCCCTCTGATAGCTGAGTGATGGAGGGAACAGCCTGCAGAAACAACTCTCTTCCTCTCTACACAAATGAAGATTCCCCAGAAGGTATTTTAAGGCTAAATTAGGTTTTCAAAGCTATAAATTGCTGTAGCCTGTTACATTAAAAAAATTAAAAAATAAAATTTCCAGGGTGGTCCTGCTTGGGCAACACCTTTGGATTTCTCCTGGAGCCTTTCCTAGCCCTTGTCCATGTCTCTGCATAGAAGAACTTTAGCTTATGCTTAGCAACATTTGGGGTGCTAGAGTATGCCACTGGTTGGGACAGTTGTAAGGCTTGGCTGGACAAGAGGAGGAGGAAGAGATCCAAGCAGACAGGGGATAAATTGTTTCCTCAGAAGGGAAGGAGAAATTTTACCACCTAATTTCCTTTCCATTAGTCCTGCTACACTAATCCAGTCATGACGGGTGGGTTACTTCCTCCTACCAGAAGGTGGAGACAGACAACACTGCTTTCCTCTGTGACATCACAGCCACTACACTCAGGAGGTGGTGCTAGCAGCAGGAATCCAGTATTCTTCTGACCAAGCTTCGGGTCAGACCCCTTTACCAATAACAAGCAACAACTATTAAGAACAAAAACCAACCTGAAACCAAATTTCCCTGCCCCTTGCAGGAGAAGAAAAGGGAAAATAAAAACCAAAGGTAACACTGGGAAAGAATATGCAAACCTGATCTTCAGCAGAAGATTCTGAAAGTTATGCTGCAGCGCTTCCTGGGTGTGTCCTGGACTGGTGTAACAGGACTAATGGAAAGGAAATTAGCATGTAAGAAAATGTTTCCTTTCATCTTGTCCTGCTACACCAGTCCAGCCATGACAAGTGGGAAAGTCCAAAGCTTCAATTACCCAGGTGGGAGGAAATGAGAGCTGCCGCAAAACCCCTGCTCCTTAAGCTGATTCCTCCCATGCCAGCATGCCCGGTCAATTGTGCTTCACAAAGGACCTCAGGGGCAACCACGTAATTGTCCTGCAAATATCAGCGTGCACTCTAATTCCAGAGGCCTCGTGCCCTTGAGCAAATAAACCGAATCAATAGTGTCCTTTATCCAGTGAGCCAAGGTAGCCTGAGAGGTCACCTCACCAGGACATGGACCTCCAAACAGGCCAAAAACAACTTGTCAAACTTGCGGAAGGCATTAGTAACTTCTAAATAGTGCAGAATCATCCTTCGCACTTCCAGATACGGAGACACTGGTACTCTGGCCCACACTCCTCCTCTGAAAATGTTGGACGGGAAATCGCTCGATTGTTATGAAAAAAATTCACTTTAGGAATAAGACGGCACCAGAGAAAAAGTGATCTCGCTTGATGTAATCACCAAAAAAGGATCCTGGCAAGACAAGACTTGTAGCTCCGAGACCTGTCAAGCAGAACAAATTTCCTCTAGGAATGCTGTCTTCAGCAATAAATCCTTCAGTGAAGCCTGTTTCAGAGCCCATTAGGGCCTTTAGCACCAAATACAGATCCTACAATGGGACGAAGAGGGCCGCAACCTCTTCACTTCCCTCAAGAAGCAGGACACGTCCAGATGAGCTGCTAGAGAAACACCTCCCAGCAGCATGAAATGGCAGGCAACTGTATCTTCAAGGAATTCAAGGTAAGTACCTTGTCTAGATCATGCTGAAAAATGGCCAAAATACACGGCACATCTGCCCTCCAAGGAAACTCCGACCTGGATCCACAAAACTGCACAAACAGTGGCCAGATGTGAATATAAACCAAGGACGTGGATCATTTACGAGACTTCAAAAGCAAAGAAATCTCCGCTGAAGAATAACCTTTCTTGCGGAGTCACCGTTGCTCAAGAGCAACGCTATAAGACAAAAGGGAGCAGGATCCTCCATCACTACAGGCCCTTGAACCAGAAAACCCTGTGCCTTTGATAGCTGAAAACCAAATGCAATCAAATGAGGGCTACATACCACAGCCAGCGAGGCTAATCCGGTGTCACTAGAATGATGAGGTTGCTTTCAGGTTCTACTCTTTGTAGCAGTCTGCTTAATGGTGCCTATGAAGGGAAGATGTATAGAAGTTCTCTCTCTGGTCAGGGCTAGACTAGGGCATGCCCCAATGATCCCAGTTCCTGGCACTGGCTGAAGAACTAGGCTACCTTCACATTCCGTCAGGTCGCCATTAGATCCACCTGAGGACAGATCCAGTGAAAAACTTCCAAGTTTAACTCCCATTTTCCAGGATCCACTGGTTTCAGCTGAGAAAGTCAGCTTGAACATTTTCCTAACTGGTGACATAGTCTGCAGAGAGCAACCACAGGTTCCTCTCTACTCACGGAAACAGGAGTGATGCTGCCACCAAAACTTCCCAACTCCGGGTTCCCCCCTGCTGATTTAGAAATGTCATTGCTATGGCATTGTCTGAGAGGACTTGAAGAGCCCTCCCCTGAATCAGTGGAAGTGAAGAGAGAAATGAATTGCCCTGGTCTCCAATCGGTTGATGGACCAGGAAGCCTCTGTGGAGACCAACTCCACTGAGTCACCTGCTCCTGACAATGAGCCCCCAGCTGGAGAAGCTTGTGTCCATTTGTCATCATGATCCAGGACAGAGCAGTTAGGCTGACTCCCTTCAACAGATGCGAAGGGTCCATCCACCAGAGCAGTGGCTCTCATACCTGCTGATTCAGAGGAAGCCACACTCAGTAGTCCTGGGACTTTGGAGACCATCTTGACAAGAGAGACACCTGAAGTGGACACATATGTGCCTTGGCCCATGAAATTAAGTTCAGAGCCGCCGCTATCAAGCTGAGCACTTGCAAACAGTCCAAAACTTCAAACTTGTTGGAGTATCTTGCAAACCCGTTTGTATGTGAGGAACACTTGTCCTATCTGGGACTCAAACCATACTGCCAATACTCCAGAGACTGCATGGCCTGGAGGGAACTCTTGGTGGGCTTGGTGATCAGTTTCACCAAGTCCAAGCCTTTTAAGAACTGTACCACTAGATGAGTTTCCCGCACTGCTTCCTAGTGCGATGGCGTGCATATTAAACGTCATTGAGCTATGGGTGTACCCTAATTCCCTCTCTGATGATTTCTTTTGATAACAGAACCATACATCAGTCTCCCAATGCTTCGGCTCATCCAGGCAAAGATTTCCTTAGCTGGACCTACTCATTGGAACTCCCCACCCACTAACCTACGGCTCAAAACATGTCCCTCCAAATTCCAAGCTAACCTAAAGACCTGGCTATTCAAACAAGCGTACCCCCAATAATCTCAGCTCCGCCTCCCCTCTTCCTAACATGCCAGCTCTTTGATGTACTTTGTACATTTCTCTGTTACAACTTTTTTGTTAGAAACATAACTGTGATTGTAATTGTAATTACAATTATAATTGTAATTATAATTATAGTTGAGTATTTATATGCCTTATTATTATTTAGTAGTTGATGTTTTGACTGGTTCTCATGTCATTTCCTCGCTAAGCTTACTGTTCCTATATATCCTATGTAGCCCCACTTCCTGTTCAATGTAATTTCCTCCTTGCTGTTACACTGTAAACCGATATGTCGTCGCCATGAATATCGGTATAGAAACGTTTATAAATAAGTAATCATCTGATCAAATAACTTCTCTCGTCCCTGTGAAAGTAATGGATCACAGAATCGGCCTCAGGATAGGGGTGATTCCCCCTCCTCCAAAGATGCCAGACTGTGAACATCCCCAGGTTCATCAGGATTCCCGTCTTCCCAAGAAGGTCCTGGTGCCTCAATGACTGGCTGTGCCCTTTTTGCAGGAATCTGGGAAGAGGGAATTGATAAGCAATCGCCTGTCTTAACCATGGCCCCATATGGCAGCGACCCTGGTTTAGAAAAGACATAGAAGGCTTGTCAAAGAAAATGAAAATACTCCAGGGTAAATTCCTCCCTGGGTCCCAGAGCCAAAATAGAGTTTCCTGCCAGTGGATTTCAGATCAGCCTGGCGAAGCTCCAAAAAGAAAGCAAGTTCTTCAGCCAAATATGGAAAACAAGAGCCCGGGGTTTTGGATATCCTTGTAGAACCATGACTGCTTTCCAAGCTTCTGCATATATTCCCGCCAGAAATCTGGACATTCCCTAGACCAAGTTCTGAAAGTGCAAGCAGAGGCTCTCCTATACCCATTCCCTAGGTCAGAGAATTCTTCTTCGTTGTAAAACAGACTGGAAAGGATCTTCTAAGGTTTACAACCTTGGCTGCTGAGAACCAAGTGACATAATGAGGATACTTAGTGTCAGGGGTTACAGCCTTCACCGGCATAACACAGGACTATTAGCAGACCAAAACTAGAGTTTGGTGTTTCCGAGAATCCAGTTTATGGAGGCGCCAATATTTCCTTTTGAGGGATCCATTCCTTCAATCTTGTTTTTCTACTAGAAGAGACTGGGATGACGACATAACTTGCAAATCTTGCAGAAAGCAGAGATTGGCTGTGGCTTTCTGGAAAGGAGACAATAACTGTCTCCTGGCTCTCTCAGATGGCATACTTTTTTCTAGGGAGTCAAGAACATAAGTCTTCCACTGTAAGTGATCTACTAAACTTGGAACCTGAGTTTAGTTTTGAAGAGATCTGGTCTCCCTTCCTTTCAAGTTTCATAAGGCATCTCCAAATTTTGTTGCTGAAGGCAGTTTCCTTGGTGGCCTTGGTAATTTTAATAGAAAAGGTATCTTTGAACCCAAAACTATCCCCTTTCTCACTTATGATGGCAAGACAGTAGAGCGATATAGGCCAGGATAGTGAAGGCTATGCTCAAGTCTGTTGTAGGTCAGTTTTGTGATGTTTTGTAGGTGACCAGATTTTTCTTGGATAGGTCTTTGATGTGTTCTATTAAAGCACAGTGATTTCTAAGACATTGATTTCAAGAGGAATCAAGGAGATGAACATTTTGGCCTGACCCGGCAAGAATTTGCAGGTCCCAGAGGCTGTCAAGCCCACTCGAGGACGGCGTAGGATTCATTGTAGGCAGAATCAGAACATATCTTTTCAGAGGATAACGGCAGGACCGTGCCTTTGCTCTCTTTTGTATTCCTACTCTAAGGACCACAGTATGGGTATGCAGGCTGGGAAAGGCTATGCCTTGGATGTAGGAGTCCTGAGAATTATTGTGGCTTCCTCCCACCGGGTCTGGCTGGAGCTTTGGTACGTTCCACGGATGATAAGGAAGGTGAAATGTTTTTTTTTTGTTTTGTTTTTTTTACAACTTACCTGTTAATTTCCTTTCTTTAGTCCTACCAGACCAGTCCATAATCCACCCAGGGAAGCCACAATGATCAAGAAGCCTCAGTCTGACAAGTTCAGAAAACTAGCGAGTACATCGTTGCCCACTGTGAAGGTAGTTGGCCTAATCATGACCTTAGTGTATTCAGAATACCATTATTTTTTTTTAATGTGGTACCAGGCTGGCCCAGTGTCAGTGCTGTGCACAGCCTGCAGGAAGACCTGTGTTTGAATTTCAGGTTAGGTTTTCTGTTCATAGAAGCAGGTGGGGCATGGGATGCTACAGAGGCAGCATTCACACCCTATAGGCGGAAATGTGTTCAAGTCATCATGCAATGGTGATAACCTGATGGCTGGATTTAAGGCCTGTGACTGTAAAGAGCCCTTGTTAATGACCACTTGCTGAGGACTGTCACTGCAATGAATGACTAAGTGAGCTCAGAGGGAATATAAAATAGGTGAACAATCTCAGAGTGGTTGTGAATGAAAGTTCATGACATTGTAGTTTAACTCTAATTTAGCTGAAAACCCAAAAGTGAAGGAAATTTCCAAGCAAAAAATAAAACAAAATCCTGGGCTTTTTTTTTTTGGCAGATTCCTTCTCAAGGGCTTCCCACTGAAATCTGTTCAAAATATGGCTGTATGACTTATCTTCCTTTAATATCATTATGACCATGTAACCCCTCTTCTGAAATCACTACATTGGCTCCCTGTCTGCTTTCGTAGTCAGTTCAAGCTTCTCTTACTTGCCTACAAATGAATTCACTTTGCAGCTCATTACCTATCTTTACTTCTCTTCCCCTTCTACCCTTCCTCATGAACACAATTTATCGGGCAAGTCACTCTTAACTGTGCCCTTCTCCTCCTCTGTCAATCCCCAATTCTGCACAGTATGCCTAGATTAAAGTGAGTTGGTGTGTAATGCTCCCTCTCTGGCCACATTCTCTGTGAACATCCAACCATTTTGCAGCTGCTTTAAACTTCTAACCATTTCTCTATAGGTGACTCGTTTGACTTGCATGTTTGTCTCAACTAGATAAGAGCCATGGATGGAATAGGGACTGAGTATCTGTATAGCACTTCGTATGTTTAGTAGTGCTTTATAAAGTGGAGTGCAAAAGCATGTGCAACCTCAACATGGTACAAAATTAAACATGGTATCTTTCACAAATTTTTTTAGCAAAATCATTTTTATTGCGAAGACGTGCATTTCCACAAGCAGGAAGAGGTAAACAATTTGAATGTAAAATTACTATTTGCCGATTTTTAAACAGATTGAAAATAAAGTGAATTTGTCACATGCAAAGGTTTGGCTGTCCTTTCAGTCAGTACTCATCTCCTTTGGCAGAAATACTGTAACAGCTTCCAAACGGTTCCTATAGCCAGCTAAGAGTTTCTATTCTTGTTTCTGGAATTTTCTCCCCTCTTCCTTGCAGAACCTTTCTAGCTCAGACATTCTTAAAGCTTCATACATGCACTGCAATATTTTCTCAATAATATTCAAGTCTGGGCCATTTCGAAAACCTTCATGTTCCTTTC